>NC_030832.1:28338643-29823643 GCF_001704415.2 Capra hircus
GTTTGGAGGAGCCAACCAGAAAATAATTGATACTGAAATCACGTAAAAGCCCTTCTGAAGAAGTGTGAAAATGCAAGTGGTATGTGTGACTCTTATGTTTGTATGATTGTACTTTGTTCTCTGTATGTGAATTGGGGGCCGGGGGGCAGTTGTTTGTGATTCTGCATGGATTTGCCTCTTCTGTTACTGCTGGATTTGAAGAACTCTTGCAGCTGGGTGACCTCATGTCCCACAAACTGAACCTTAAATTTTGTGATTTGCGGTTTCATTCCCCTATTTAGGCAGCTCTGTCTTTCAGCTTTATTTGTGTGCCAGTCATACTAAAATTTGTCCTTTTAGCTTCTGCCTTTTGCATGGAACACTTTGACTTTTTTCTGAGTTATTGTTCAATGTGATTATTTTCAGATTGTTTTGAGAAGGGGGCATGTGTCAGAAAGTTTTGTCTTAGGACTCTTATGGTTCATTGTTAATTTAAGAGTGACCTGCGGTTTTAGACTGAAGGTTTATGTCCCTTGAAAATTCCTGTGTTGATGTCCTAAGTATGGCCTTATTTGAGATGCCTTCTCTAAGGAAGCAGTCTCTAAGGAAGCAGTTAAATGAGGTCATAGGGTGAGTCCCTGATCAGATGGGTTGGTGTCCTTATTAGTAGAGACACCAGAGCACCCCCACCCCAATCCCCTGCCATGGACCCTTAGTAGAGAAGATGGCATGTGGAACCTTGGTGAGAAAGGGGCTATCTGCTGGAACTTTCACCTTAGATTTGTAGCATCCGGAGCTACGAGGAAATAAACTTTTATGATTTAGGACACCCAGGCTGTGTTATTTTGTTACACAGCCAGGCAAACTAATACACCAACCCTTTGTTACATTTACTTGATCTGCTAGTTTGTTTTCTTAGACGTTGGCAATCTAAGAAGAGTTGTCAGTTGTCAGATGTTAGGTTATAATTGTCATATCCTTGCAACTAATTTCTTCCCTTTTAAGACCCGGTAAAGTTTTGTAGTTAGAAGAGACCAGATCTTCAAACTGTAATAGGAGTTAGGAAATCAGTGCAGTAGGTTGCAGCTGGCAGTTTTTTAAATGAAATACATTGCCTCTAGTTTTATGAAAGTTGTATTTCCAGAGTACGTATGTGTGACTGTGTGTGCTAGATCAAGATATAAAATCTGTTTCTTACTGTAGGTTGTGGCAAAAGAAGATTTTTAAATCTGTTGCTCTAATCTAAGATAATCTTTCAGATGCTCTTAAAATATCCATGGCAGGTGATTATTGTTAGAATTTGAAGGAAAAGGAAGGCCAGGATTGTGGACTCTGAGAGTTCAGAGTTCTGGCCTAGAGATCTGAACCCCAAAAGGGAAAGATACAGGGGAGAGGAGAATAAGTTAGGTATATTCACGAAACAAGCAGTCTTGGGAGGGTGGGGATGGATGGGGTAAGTGACTACAAAGGCCAGTATAATGTTCTCTTGTTGGACGAGTTCAGGTTACAGTGAGGTTCTGTGGCAGGGGACTGTCATGGTCTTCCAAAGGGATTTGGGAGGACTTCCCAGAGCAAAGGACATTTATGAAGAGACTTGTTTGTTTAGTCACTAAGTCGTGGCTAACTCTTTTGAGACTCCATGGACTGTAGCCCACCAGGCTCCTCTGTCCATGAGATTTCCCAGGCAAGAACACTGGAGTGGGTTGCCATTTCCTTCTCCAGGGGATCTTCCCAATCCAGGGATTGAACCCGCATCTCCTTAATTGCAGGCAGATTTCATTACTGCTGAGCCACCAGGGAAGCCAACTTGAGTCTTAAGTCAGCATTAATTAGACAGACAAAACAGCATGGGGGTCACATGAGGGGTTAGGTAGCTCATTGAACAGCCTCCAGTTGGAGATTAGAGGTAGCAGGGCTCCATTCTGCTATAAACATAGGCATCTCAGGCAGTCTGCAGAAGCTGGCAACAGCTAAAAGTGGACTCAGACAATCAATCAGCTGGCAGACTGTTGCCAAGTCCTAGAAGCGAGGACCTGCCTTAGGGCAGTGCCAGGATGCGGCTGTGGAAATGCAGCAAAGGAAGAATCAGTGAGGCCTGACCATGTTTGGGGTGTAAGAGGCCAGGGAAGGGAGGGGCACCTTGACTCGTTTTGAGGTTCAGCACCCAGAGAGAGCAGTCATTACTTGCCTAGCAGTAGAGAACGTTCAAGAGCGGTCAGCCTTAGGAGGGAAAGTGATGAGGAGATGTGGATCTTACATCCTGAGCTGCAGAATTCATAGAGCTCTTAGGGCAGTTTTGTAACGAATGGCCTTCCTAGAAGAGCATTTCTCATGATTCATAGGTAAAGTTTTCCATTTGTTTGGCTGTTTTTTTTTTTTCCTTTAGAAAGCTCTCAACGGTTGGGTAAAATATTAGATGTTATTTAAATTCAGCAGATTTTATTATTCTAAATCCAGGAACTTATATATTTTCAATATTTTTCTCAGCTAGAACATGAAATTGTTACTTACCTTGACTCATAATCAAGTTTTTTAAAAAGAAGGTGGCAAAACAAGGATTTGTCTGTTTATAAATCAGGCATCAATGTATTATACATTTACATGATGAAATGCCAGGTGGTTGCTTTGAATTATAAGCCTTTGCAATTCAACTTGTACTTCCTTCAGAGCCTCCTCAACCCACTGTTTTCTTTATTCGTGGTCATTATTCTACAGTGACTTTTGAGAAGTAGTTTCTTAGAAAGAGTACAGATTGGATTATTTCTCTTTATTGAATTGAAATTCTTAACTAGGCTTTCCGTTACTGAACTATGGTATCCATATTAGGCGAAAAAGGCTAGTTGGATTCATTAAGGTAGTGTTTCAGAATTAGAGTCATCCATGAAAGATTCCCTAACAACTCAGGCAAAATTTAGTAACAACCATGAAAATTCATATGAGGGGAAAAGTGGCAACAAGAGGAATTTGAATTACACATGATAATGCCGAAAAACTTCATTAATCTTCTTTCAGTGATGCTGCTCAAGATAAACTTGACTTTCAGTTCTGGGATGTATTCTTTATTCAGCAATTGGGTCTTCCAGGCCCAGCACGGCAGTGGTCCTAAGGAAAAAGAAACTCCCCTTTGACGGTTTATAGAACATTCTGCTTTGATATGGAACCGTGTCTGGAGCGTGAAAAGAATTTTCTTTAACATGATAAGGAGAAAAGATCAGGCTTATTTTTGATGTTCCGACACTTATTTGACAGTCTTTACAGCTATTTTCAGTTCTGACCTGACTCCTTTTTCTCTTGCTAGTTTAAGATTGGCGGAGAATGGTGGACGTGGATCGATTACAGCCGCTTCCAGGAGCTCATTCAGGAATATGAAGATAGTGGCGGATCAAAAACTTTCAGCGCAAAGGATTATATGGCCAAAACGCCTCATTGGGCCTTATTTGGTGCCAACGAAAGAGGCTTTGATCCCAAGGATACCAGATATCAGAGAAAGAACAAATCAAAGGATATTTCTGGATGTTGAGATTGTCTGAATTTAGGATACCGAAGGACACAAACCGATGGCTGCAGAAGGTTTTCAGACTCCACTGTGATTTTTTTTCCAAGGACAGGTTACACAAATAATATTTCACATAGAGAAGGGCGTGAGGAAGAACATGGGGCCACAAGTCATGTCCCAGGGCTCAGGAGAGAGCAGCCACACTGGAGTGCCTGGGACTTGGCCTGACCATCTCTTTCTAGAGCTCAGTCCCTTTTCTGAATTTACTTCTGAAAGAAAATCATCTTGAGGGGGAAGTCCATAAGCATGATTAGTTTTGAATTACAGCTAGGAAGACTCGCTGGAATGCCATCCATGGGAGTGTTGCACAGTGTGAATTTCTGTTTCTCTTCCCTCACTGTGGGCTATTGGTCTTCTGTTGATTGTACTACCTTGAGGTCCACGTGTCTGCTCACCGTAAGACCTCCATCCCTGTCTTATGTCTGAAGAGAACACCTCCTGAAAGTAACTTAAATTGTCATCATTCTCAATTATTTTAAATACCACATAGATGTCTTTAAATTTTTGCTTAGTTCCAACCTTTAAGAAATTGAATCAGATCTAAAACTGTACTAGATTTCATTGTTCCCATACAAATTGCCATAGAAGGTAGCGTGTGAGCTGGAGTAGAGTAAAATCTCCTGTAAGAGGAATTGTCATAGGATGTCACTGAATAATTAGTCTCACACACTGTGAAACAGTGAGTACAGTTTGCTTTTGCTTTGAAAAGTCAGCATGTAAACTCTCATCGCTACACTTCTAGTAGGTTTCCATCTTCTTTCACTCTTGTGCCCTAGCTACTTTCTGCCATGTGTTTTTTAAAGCTCAATTTTTGTTCTAGTTGAAAACATCAGTAATTTTTTTTACAAGTATTCGTTATTTAAAAAATTCCTTTACCCTAAAAATCTAATAAATATCTTTTGTAAAGACTTGGACCACACATTTTCTTTTGAGAGCTTATTTTAAAGATGTTTCTAGTCCTGTGTCTCTAAGCCCCATCAGACCCAACCCCCCCATATTCTCTTCTGAAGTTCATAATGATATCATCTACCTACTCATTTAGTTGAAAACTGGGCACTGTATTTATATCTGAGTGATAGAGTCAAAACATGTCTCTCTGTTGTGCCATACAGTGAAATGTGATGTTCTTCAGCCCACCACAGCTTCACATCCCATGATCTGTTAACTCCTGAGACAAACAAGGGACGGGAGTGATCCAGGCCAGCGAGGCAAGATCTCAGTGAAGCTCGGATGTGTTGGTGGTCATTGAACAGAGATGGAAAATCACCATAAAGTAGAGCAGTGCTATATGGTAAGAGCTCATGCTGTGGAGCACACAGATGGGCTGCTGTTTGTGACAGTTAACTGAGCACACAGCTATTGGAAACACTTCGGGGGCTGCTGTGAGAAGCAGGGCAGGCAGCAGTGCCTGTTTGACTTTGGACTGTCCTTCAGCCTCCTTTTCAACCAGGCACCTCTGCTTTACTTTTCATGCATTGAGGTTCTGCTCACAATTTAATTTGAACAAAAATATTCTGTTGCTTCAAAGGAAAAACACACAACGAACTTTTCACCTCCCAAATGAACCCTCCTGATGCCATTAGCTTTAAGTATATAAATGAGCAGTTTTTCTCCCCTTGCCATCCAGGAAGTGTTTGCTTTATATTTTTTAAAAATAGTGTGGCATATTAATCGTGGTTCACAGACACAGCAGAAAAATTTAAATGCCTTGGGGAAGAAAATACAGTAGAATCCATATGAAAAAAAGTTCAGTGTTTGCTGAGCAGTATTCAAGTAGAAGAGATGGAAAGGTTGAATGTTCTTAGAAGGTGAGCTGCTTAGAAAATAGCATTCTAGATGTCCAGTGGAAGTTCTTGTTGGAGTCTGAGCCAGTGATTCCCACATTCTGCTGAAAAACCAGCCAGGTAAAAATAGTTAACAAAATTCCAGAAAAATCATTATTCAAGGAAAATCCCTTTACAAGATATTAAATCATGTTGTCTAAAATAATTAAGACAACATGAAACAGATCAACTTTCAAAATGACAGAGTAAGAACCTCAGAACTTACTCTCCCTCTAAAACAGTGAAAATATGGGCAAAACCACTAAAACCAGTGACCTGTAGCATGTCACTTACTCACCCAGTCATGTCCAACTCTACGGCCCCATGGGCTGGAGCCCGCCAGGCTCCTCTGTCCATGGGATTTTCCAGGCAAGAATACTGGAGTGGGCTGCCATTTCCTCCAGGGACTCTTTCTGACCCAGGGATCAAACCTATGTTTCCTGCATTGGCAGGTGGATTCTTTACCACTGCACCACCTGGGAAGCCCATGAGTTGTAGAACTCTTGACAGTTTAACCAAAGCTTCACCATGAGCTAAAAATCATCTATTAAGAGAAACTACTGAACCTCAATGAAAATGAACAGTTTACTTCTCATCAGAAAGCATAGAGGCCAGAAGACAGTGGGATGATGTCTTTAAAGAGCTGGAAGAGAAGACTTCCTACTAAAAATTCTATATCTAACTAAATTTTCCTTCAAAATTAAAGAAATTAAGACATTTCCAGATAAGCAAGAAGTAAGAATTCATCACCAGCAGACCTGCCTACAAGGAGGAGTCCTCAGGCCTTAATGAAAGTATGTTAGCCACTAACTTGAAACCACGCAAAGAAATAAAGAGCATTGGTGGCAGTACCTATGTAAGTTTTATAAAAGACGATATAAGTGTATTTTTGTTTGTAACTCTCCTGTCTGCTTTATAAGACAACTGTATAAAGCAATATTTATAAAAACTGTGTTAATGGACTTAGAATGTATAAAGATGTGATTTGTATGACAGTCATAGCACAAAAGAAGCGAGGGGGGAACCAAGGTATATTGGAGCAAGTCTTGATTACCCACTGTTGAAACCGAGTATGTTTCCAAAGTGAATTGTTTTAAGATGCTAATTGTAATCTCTAGAATGGCCGCTAAGAATAAATTTTTAAAATTACAGTAAAAATTTTTTTGCTTCCAGTTTCAATGTGTGGATTTTTAACCCTCACACCAAATAATTTTCCAGTACCAGCTGGGTGTCCTCCATTTCAGCTTAATTCTGACATTGTCTGCCTGGAGGTAGCATCAGATCCCACAGGTTAAGTGCTCTACCCCCCCAGCCTCAGATGCCGGTCACAAGTCCACTTTGTCACCTGCGCTTCTGATCAGCTGGAAACAGGTATAAACTGGAGGTTCCTTGGGTTTGATTAATGTGCTAGAGCAGCTCACAGAATTCAGAGCAACATTTTACTTACTAGATTACTGGTTTATTATAAAAGGATGTAACTCAGAAACAGCCAGATGGAAGAGATACAGAGGGCAAGATATGTGGGAAGGCAAGGCTTCCATGCCTTCTGTAGGCACACCACTCTCCCCAGATCTCCATTTGAACACCAATCTGGAAGCTCTCCAAACCCAGTTATTTTGGGGTTTTAATATAGAGGTTTATTACCTTGGCATGCTTGATTACATCATTGGCCATTGGTGACTGACTTTAATCTCCAGCCCTTCTCCCCTCTCTGGAGGTCCAGGCATGGTTCTGAAAGTTCCCAACCCTCTAATCACCTTGTGGGTTTCCCTGGCAATGAGCCCCCTTCTTTAGCTACCTAAGGGCTTTCCAGATGTCACCTAAACATAACGAAAGACTGCTTTTGTTGTTATTGCTCTCATCACTTAGAACATTCCAGGTGTTTTAGGAGCTCAATTCTAGGAACTAGGATGAAGACTGAATATATATTTCTTATTATAAATCACAGTATCACAAAGAAGAGAATTTAAAAGGTATACTAGAAAATACCTGTTTAGCACAAAAGAAGACAGCAATAGGAATAAAACAACAAAGACCTAAGACATTCCAAAAAAGCAAAAATGCCAGGCATAAATCTTACCTTATTGGTAAGTATATTATGTAAGTAGATTAAATACCCTAATCAAAGGAGGCAGAATGTATTTTTCTTCTAAATCCAATTATATGCTGTCTACAGTAGACACATTTTAGATTCAAAGACTAGAGGAATTGAGACAGATATACCGTGGAAGCAGTGACCAAAAGAGAGCTGGAGCGACGGTACTAATATCAAAACATAGACTTTATTTTAAATTAATTTATTAATTTAATCAGAGGCCAATTACTTTACAATATTGTAGTGGTTCTTGCCATACATTGACTGACATGAATCAGCCATGGGTGTACATGTGTTCCCCATCCTGAACCCCCCTCCCACCTCCCTCCCCATTCCCATCCCTCAGGGTCATCCCAGTGCACCAGCTCTGAGCACAGTCATCTCATGCATTGAACCTAGACTGGTGATCTGTTTCACATATGATAATGTACATGTTTCAATTCTCTCAAATCATCCCACCCTTGCCTTCTCCCACAGAGTCCAAAAGACTGTTTTTACATCTGTGTCTCTTTTGCTGTCTCACATATAGGGTCATTGTTACCATCATTCTAAATTCCATATATATGTGTTAATATACTGTATTGGTCAAAAACATAGACTTTAATACAAAAAATTATTACTAGGGACCAAAGGGATGTTTTATAGTGATAAATTTTAATTATTATAATTATTTATAATTGCATCTTAATAGAAAGATGTAACGAGCCTGTAAGCATGCATGGACCTAACAATAGAGCCCCAAAATTCTGTGAAACAAAACCTGACTGAATTGATGGGAGATGATTCAGTAGTAATTGGAGACTTACATAACCCACTTACAATACTGGATTGAACAACTCAGCCAAAGACCAACAAGAAAATGAGATTTGAGCAACACTGCGAAACAAGTACACCTAACAGACCTCTTAGAATACTCCACCAAAAACACCTTCTCAAGTGCCCATGGAACACTCTCCAGTAATAGACTATATGTTAGGTCATAAAACAAGTCTCAATAAATTTAAAAGGATTGAAATTATACAAAGTATATTCTCTGACCAATGGAATGAAGTTAGAAATCAATAGCAGAAGAAAATTTGGAAAATTTCATAAATACGTCGACATTACCCAACATCCTAAATAAACAGTGGGTCAAAGAGAAAGTCACAGGGCAATTAGGAAAGACTCTGCTGCTGCTGCTGCTAAGTCGCTCAGTCATGTCCAACTCTGTGCAACCCCATAGATGGCAGCCCACCAGGTTCTGCTGTCCCTGGGATTCTCCAGGCAAGAACACTGGAGTGGGTTGCCATTTCCTTCTCCAATGCTTGAAAGTGAAAAGTGAAAGGGAAGTTGCTCAGTCGTGTCCGACTCTTAGCGACCCCATGGACCGCAGCATATGGGGCTCCTCTGTCCATGGCATTTTCCAGGCAAGACTACTGGAGTGGGGTGCCATTGTCTTCTCCGAGGAAAGACTCTGTAATGAATGAAAATGAATATACAACATACCAGGACTTATGGGATGCTGCTAGTGTTGTGCTTAGGGGAAAATTTATAGCTGTAAATGCCTACATTAAAAAGAAGATACATCTCAAATTAATAACTTGACCTTCCATCTTAAGGAACTAGAAAAAGGAACAGCTAAACCCAAAGTGAACTAGAGGAAGAAAATAATAAACACTAGGGCAGAAAAGGTCAGTTCTCATTCCAATCCCGAAGAAAGGCAATGCCAAAGAATGCTCAAACTACCGCACAATTGCACTCATCTCACACACTAGTAAAGAAATGCTCAAAAGTCTCCAAGCCAGGCTTCAGCAATACGTGAACCATGAACTTCCAGATATTCAAGCTGCTTCTAGAAAAGGCAGAGGAACCAGAGATCAAATCGCCAACATCTGCTGGATCATTGAAAAAGCAAGAGAGTTCCAGAAAAACATCTATTTCTGCTTTATTGACTATGCCAAAGCCTTTGACTGTGTGGATCACAATAAACTGTGGAAAATTCTGAGAGAGATGGGAATACCAGACCACCTGACCTGACTCTTGAGAAACCTGTATACAGGTCAGGAAGCAACAGTTAGAACTGGACATGGAACAACAGACTGGTTCCAAATAGGAAAAGGAGTACGTCAAGGCTGTATATTGTCACCCTGCTTATTTAACTTATGTGCAGAGTACATCATGAGAAACGCTGGACTGGAAGAAACACAAGCTGGAATCAAGATTGCCAGGAAAAATACCAATAATCTCAGATATGCAGATGACAGCACCTTTATGGCAGAAAGTGAAGAGGAACTAAAAAGCCTCTTGATGAAAGTGAAAGGGGAGAGTGAAAAGTTGGTTTAAAGCTCAACATTCAGAAAACGAAGATCATGGCATCCGGTCCCATCACTTCATGGGAAATAGATGGGGAAACAGTGGAAGCAGTGTCAGACTTTATTTTTTGGGCCTCCAAAATCACTGCAGATGGTGATTGCAGCCATGTAATTAAAAGACGTTTACTCCTTGGAAGGAAAGTTATGACCAACCTAGTTAGCATATTCAAAAGCAGAGACATTACTTTGTCAACAAAGGTCCGTCTAGTCAAGGTTATGGTTTTTCCTGTGGTCATGTATGGATGTGAAAGTTGGACTGTGAAGAAAGCTGAGCACAGAAGAATTGATGCTTTTGAATTGTGGTGTTGGAGAAGACTCTTGAGGGTCCCTTGGACTGCAAGGAGATCCAACCAGTCCATTCTGAAGGAGATCAACCCTGGGATTTCTTTGGAAGGACTGATGCTAAAGCTGAAACTCCAGTACTTTGGCCACCTCATGCGAAGTGTTGACTCATTGGAAAAGACTGATGCTGGGAGGGATTAGGGGCAGGAGGAGAAGGGGACAACAGAGGATGAGATGGCTGGATGGCATCACCGACTAGATGGACATGAGTTTGGGTGAACTCTGGGAGCTGGTGATGGACAGGGAAGCCTGGCGTGCTGCGATTCATGGGGTCGCAAAGCGTCGGACACGACTGAGCGACTGAACTGAACCTAGGGCAGAAATAAACAAAAGAAAAGCAAAACAAAACTTAGTGAAGCCAAAAGGTGGTTCTTTGAAAAGATCAACAATATTGGCAGACCTTTAGCTAGGCTCATCAAGAAAACAGGAAAATGTAAATCGTTAAAATCAGCTATGAACACAGTTTTGTAAATATACTAAAAGATATGCTTTGTGATTATACTAAAAGCTATACTGTACAACTTAAGTGGGTAGATTTTTTGGTATATGAAATATATCTCAATACAAGTGTTTTAAAAACACAGAGGCAAACTTTAATGTATATGAAACCAATATAGGATAAAATCAGTGAACATTTTGGAGAAAAATTATGTATTTTTATGTTTATACTAAATACCAAAAAGTCAAATGAAACAAAAATCTCAGAAGAAACCTTGAGTGATGAAGGCCTTTCTTGACCAATGGCTTCCAACTTTCTCATGCATTAGAATCATCTGGGTGTGTTTGTGTGTGTATGTGTGTGTGTGTACAGTAGTGTCTGATCTTTGCAACACCATGGATTGCCCACCAGACTTCTCTGTCCATGGAATTTTCCAGGCAAGAATACTGGAGTGGGTTGCTACTTCCTACTCGAGAGGCTCTTCCTGACCCAGGGATCGAACCCGTGTCTCTTGCGTGTCCTGTGTTGGCAGGCAGGTTCTTTACCACTAGCGCCACTTGGGAAGTCCCAGAATCATCTGGACGGCTTATTAAAAAAGATTTCTGGACCTCTGAGTTTCTGATATTGCAGGTGTGCAATGCAGAAGAATTTGCCTTTCTAACAGTTTTCTGCATTTTACAAATGCTGGTAAGAGACCACACTTTCAGAACCTCTCATAGATACAAAACTGGTATAAGAGTTACAGAGGTCGGGGGAGGAAGAACATTGCAGATAGAGGACTAAGCATGCTCAAAGACCAGGTAGGGAAGGATCGTGGCACCTTTGAGTAGCTATAGGCAGGCCACAGTGGCTGGAGGATGCTGCAGAAGAGGTAGGAAAGAGCCCAGCCACTCAGGGGAACCAGGAGAACAGAATGGTGATGACTCAGGAAGACATAGGCCAGTCCAAGCCCTAAGAGCAATTATGCAAAGGAACAGCGTGATTAGATTTGCATCTTAATAAGATCACGCTAGCTTCTGGTTGGAAAAGAGCCTGGAAAGACCAAAAAGGGAAGGCGATGAGGTGATAGGTGTTTTTGTAGAACAGGCCAGAGCTGATGGCCTGGGAGGTGGCCTTTCAGCAGTGCCTGTCCTTGTGTGCTGCCCTGGTGGTTGGAAGGGAGGAGAGTGGGCAGATTCGAAAGAGACCTTAGGAGGAAACAGTGATGGGTTTGGCCACTGATGGGTGGGGGAGGGTGGAGAGCAGGGAGGCAGGAGGGATGAGTTGTCAAGGATGACTCCTGGGTTTCTGGCTTGAGAACAGGAGAGATGATGGTGCCACTCTGCAGGCTGGCTGAGACTGGAAGGGGGCCAGGCCTGGGGGAGATCCTGAGTTCATCTGTGGACATGTGGGCTTAGAACCGCCCAAGGCTTCCAAGGGGAAGGTTGAGCCAGCAGTCAGGCATACAGGTCTGGGGTAGAAGAAAGGTTATTCCTGGAGAAGAGCCAAGTATACTTCTTATACTTAAGAAGGGCCAAGGTCACCTTAGAAGAGAATATAAAGAGAGGAGTGGAGAGGTCACACCTCTAGGACCTCTAGCAGGTAAGGGTGGGACAGGAAAGAAAGTCCCCTGACATCTTTAACAAAGGAGACAGAATAACCCGATCTGTGGAACCACAGAAACCTGTGGTGAGGGGTGGGGATAGATCAAGAAAAGACTGGAGACAGTTTCAGAGGCAGCGAGAAGTGAGTCACCAAAGAAAATCCCTTGGATGGGGGTCCTGATCAATACTTGCAGGGCAGTGTGCCCACCAGTGAGAGTATTTGAAAGCTTTTTTAAAAAATTACTTTTTGTTGGAGCATAGTTGCTTTAAAACGTTGTATTAGTTTCTACTAGACAGCAAAATGAAACAGATGCATTTATCCATGTTAAAAGTGCAAGTCACTCAGTTGTGTCCAGCTCTTTGAGGCCTCATGGGCTGTCCATGGAGTTCTCCAGGCAAGAATACTGGAGTGGGTAGCCGTTCCCTTCTCCAGGGGATCTTCCTGACCCCAGGACTGAACCTGGGTCTCATGCATTGCAGGCAGACTACCATTTGAGCCACCAGGGAAGCCCATATGTATACATATAGCCCTTCCTTTTTGGATTTCCTTCCCATTTAGGTCACCACAGAGCACTGTGTAGGGTTCCCTGAGCTATAAACATTAAGTTCTCATTATATATCTATTTTATACTTAGTATCAATCTGTAGAATCTAGAAAAAACGGTTTAGATGATCTTATTTGCAAAACAAATAGAGACACAGACATAGAGAACAAACAAATGAAGACTTTTTACCGACAGAAGATGTTTATGATATAATGCTGTTTAAAACTCAGAATACAAAATCAGTTATCATCATAATTATATAAAAATCCTGTGTATGAAACAACCGATAAATGAACATCTATTATTTTAATTAGTCTAGCACTGTAAAAGGTATGAGGAAATGTGTTTTCTACCTTATAGAGTCAGCCTTTAAGCTTTTTCCTTAAATAAAATCCTGAAGTTGGAATTCAGCCTATAGTTGGAGTTAAATCTATTCAAAACAGCATATTTTGTCAGCTGAAAGATTATTTACTCTTTTGTTTTTCTTTCAGTGTATTGGGTTGCTTTTTTCACCTTTTATTTAAATACAAATTGATGAACCCTTCCTGGGGCACCGTTGATTTAATGCAAGTTGGCAGTGACTAATCTCATTGGCTATTAGCCTGTGTGGTGTTCTTGTCCTTTACTGATTTCCTTTCATTCAATATAATAAAGTATGTTACTCTCATGACTAGGTTTTCAAGCTGTTTGGTACAGAGTTGTAAATTTCCTTGTCTTTTCTGGAGAAAAAGACCCTCTTATTTGGAAGGAGCTCTTGCATGGTTAGATTTCTCCTCCCTGATTTCCGGAATTCCAGCCTTGATGTTAGAGCCCTTTTAATGGCCACAGCCCTCAATCTAAGGCAAGTAAGTTTGCAGCGGACTGTGAGGGCAGCTACCCACTTCTGGGTGAGAAAGGAGCGTGTATTTGCAGAAAATTGGACCAGGCAGACCTTTTGTGATCCCTTCTCTGGTCTGGTCTAAAGTTGCTCAGTCGTGTCTGACTCTTTGTGACCCCTTGGACTGGAACCCCTCAGGCTCCTCTGTTCCATGGGATTCTTCAGGCAAGAATATTGGAGTGGGTTGCCATTCCCTTCTTCAGGGGATCTTCCCAGTTCTGATCAAGCTCTGTGAAACTGCAGCTAATGCTTTCACCTTCCTCCTTATTGAGGAAGCAGATTAATTGTGTAGCTAATTAACTGGCTCTCACTGAGAACTACTAGACATTTGTACTCTGATTGCTGGCTAAGGAGAAATGGGATAAAATCACTTGGACTGTGGAAAAATTGAAGTTTTTGTTTTTTTTTTAAGCACCTGGTCCCTCCCCTCCACGCTCCTGCCAGGAGGAGCCTGTAGTTCTCTGATCTGCCCATCACTCGCACAGGAAAGAGGGCCTGGACTGTCCCCCAACACAGGACCCCAGCTCAGGGAGGGATTAGCAAATGCCAGTCTCAGCGTGGTCACAACCCCCCCACCTGCCTCTGGGGAGGGGGAGGTGAGGCCATAGAAAGAGGGCTCAGAAGCCTCAGTCCGAGGCAGCGAGGCAGAAGGGGCTTTGTGAGATTATGCCGAGAGGGTTAAGCCCACCTGAATACTGCTTTGGGGATATTGAGCACATCTGGGTCGAGCAGGGGAGTCCTGTGGTCAGGTTATGGTGTCTGCAGGGTGCCAGGTGGGCTTGGAACTGTTGCCACTCACCTGCTGTGCACAGCAATAGGGATTCCTGGGGCAAGGCCTTATGTAAGGCCTTAATCCTGGAGAAGGAAATGGCAACCCACTCCAGTATTCTTACCTGGAGAATTCCGTGGACAGAGGAGCCTGGTGGGCTACAGTCCATGGGTCACAAAGAGTCGAACACTATTGAGTGACTAACACTACTACTAAGGCTTTAATGGCCAGGAATTTGGGCTCTTCTGCCTTGTCTCTGACCTAGCCCCTTCCCAGGGGACCAGGACTCAGCACTTCCTCAGTAGCACAGTCAGCTCCTGAGCCGCAGTGTGGGAAGTGGGGACAGGGTTCAGTCTGAAAAGCAATGTCTCGTGTCTGGGGGACGGTGAAGGTGAAGATGTCCCTGGCAGAAAGGGCGCAGCTCAGAGCCTGTGGATGCAGAGTCTTGGTAGGTGTGTGCCATGTGGTTGGGGTGGGATTGTCTTTCCTGGCAGATAGAACCCAGAAGTGTTCATCAATCTGCACATGGTGCTGGGGAGACACAAAATCAGAGAAGTAATTCCTGGCCATTTACTGAGACCCTGGCTTCCCTGGTGGCTCAGAGAGTAAAGAATCTGCCTGCAATGCTGAAGACATGGGTTTGATCCCTGGGTCGGGAAAACCCCCTGGAGAAAGGAATGGCTACACCACTCCAGTATTCTTGCCTGGAGAATTCCATGGACAAAGGGAGCCTTGCCTGGCTATAGTCCATGTGGTCGCAGAGTCAGACACGACGGAACAACTAACACTTTCCTATTGATACCAGAAAACGTTTATCAAAAGTCCAGATTCTTGTTCAGCGCATTCAAAAGAATGTAGGCAAGGAACATAAAACTCAAACACACACGCTGAGGCCGAGGAGCAAAAAGAACAAAGAAGCAGTTTATTGAGGCAAAAGCAAAGGACACACTTTTCGAGTGCCTGCGTCCTCGAAAGTGGGGGGTACACTGCGGAGTTGTTGATTCCCCCCTTTTATCTCATTTTAGGCCCTTGAATGGAAGGAGGTCATTTGATTAGGAGGTAGAATATTCCCTGGGGGGAGAGTCGAGGTGAGGCCTCACAGGCACCAGGTTGCATCTGTGCGTTTGTCTCCTGAAGCCACCGTTACATGCACTGTGAGAGCTGTTTGAAAAGCTCTGACCAGCCTAGACAGCATATTCAAAAGCAGAGACGTTACTTTGCCAACAAAGGTCCATCTAGTCAAAGCTATGGTTTTTCCGGTAGTTACGTAGAGACTGAATGTGAGAGTTGGACTATAAAGAAAACTGAGCGCCGAAGAATTGATGCTTTTGAACTGTGGTGTTGGAGAAGACTCTTGAGAGTCCCTTGGACTGCAAGGAGATCCAACCAGTCCATCCTAAAGGAGATCAGTCCTGGGTGTTCATTGAAAGGAATGATGCTAAAGCTGAAACTCTAATACTTTGGCCACCTGATGTGAAGAACTGACTCGTTTGAAAAGACCCTGATGCTGGGAAAGATTGAAGGCAGGAGGAGAAGGGGACGACAGAGGATGAGATGGCTGGATGGCATCACTGACTCGATGGACATGATTTCAGTAGGCTCTGGGAGTTGGTGGCGGACAGGGAGGCCTGGCGTGCTGTAATTCATGGGGTCGCAAAGAGTCGGACACAACTGAGCGACTGAACTGAACTGAACCGAAGAGCTGTTTTTCCTTAAAATGCCTCTCACTGGTCGAGCGGCCACAGGTGGAAGTTGTTCAGGGTCGGTCAGCAACCTGTGCAGTTTTATTGCTCATGCTCCAAGGTGTTCATGGTCAGCGTTTCTTGTTCAGATGCTGCAGAGGTTCTGTTTTAGATGCTATTCCTCCATGTGTCAGGGCCTCAGGAAATTCAAAGCAAAGAGGTGGCTTTGCCTTCTGCCTAATTTTTATGCATGAGGAGGCTGTCCTTGGGCCCGGTCCTGTCTTTCCTGCCTCATTATATGCCAGGCTGTGGGCATGACCTCTGCCTCCAGGCTTGAGGGTTAAATGGCAGGCCCTGGTCAGAGCTGTCACTTTTCTGCCTCACCTCAAACTCTGTCCAACCACTAGGCAGGCAGCCGGAGTGAAGGTTCTCGAATGCACATCTGACTGTCCCTTCTGCCTAAACCTTCCCATGCCTCCTCCAAGCCCACTGTCAAGTCTGCACTCCTCAGCCTGACTCACCTTACCACCTGGTCTTGGAGAACAGCTTATGCCACTGCTTCATCCCTAATATCCAGCCCTCCGACCAACTCCTGCTCAGCTACTAAACTCCGACTCCTATGTTTGTGATTAACCTCATTCAGATTACTTCATTGGCTTGCTGGTTCAAGTACACATTGTCCTTGAGTTTTTTCACCCAGAGCTTTTCAACACATTTGCAGAACTCATAGCCTTTGGCAGAACATCCTTATTCATATTGCCCTGTCTTTAGGGTCGGAGTCTTGGGGTGGATTGTAATGGTCCCCCAAGGACATTAGCCACACTGAGCAGGTTCGCTTAGATGCACATGCTCAAGAGTTCTGACCTCTGGATTTATGCTCAAGTCACAGTACACTATTGATCACTTTGTACTTGAAATGATTGATAGTTGGAGATAAAAATTTTCATGATGCTTGATTTTTAGGTGGTTTTGTCCTGTAATTATTCTAAACTTCTATGAGATGGAAAAAGATGTTTATATTGTAGAGTCCCTAACTGCTGTCATGTCATGAAAGCGTGTAGCACTTAGCATGCTCTTCGCTACTAGTAGCAGAATTAATGGTTCTGAACTAGTGGTTTTGAACAATAGGGATATTTATTGTCTCATGTAAGCAATCTGAAAGTAGGTTGAATCTAGGGATGAATAATCAAAGACTCAGGCAGTTTCCAAGCTTTACACCACACCCTCTAGATATACTGACTTTTGTTTTCAGACTGTTGCCCTGTGGTCTCAAGATGGCTGCCACAGCTCCAGGCATCACATTCTCTCACTGTTCTATTCAAAGCCTGGTAGGAAAAGGATGAGGTAGAGAGCTCTCTTCTGTTGAGTTGCTCTATTAATCAAAAAAGGAAGAACACTTTACAGACTTCTCTTTAAGTCTTATTAACCATAACAGGTCATTTGACAACCTCCAGTTGCAAGGGAGGCTGAGAGTGCAAGTTTCTGATATTTTCAGCCTCAAGTGTGAGAGATGGGTTCTGTTAGGAGGGAAAAGAGTAGACAACAACTCCATCTGCCACAGAGAATATATATCTTGCATGTGTATGTCATGCACCCACCAAACAAGTACAGAGTGCCTGCAAAGAGCCAGGTTCTTGCTGTGGGTGCTAGAAGCGAAGCTTCACATCATCTGACTCAGTCCCTGCCCTGTCCTGGAGAGAAGCTGTATTCATGAGCGAGAGATTAAAAATCAGCAAATTAAATGCAAAATACTGTCAGAACTTCTAGGAGCAGAACTGAGAAGCTATCTTGGTTTTGGAGAATGGAGAGCTTCATGGAAGATGTGATATTTGAACTGTGTCTTGAAGGATGAATAGGAGTTTACCAGGGGGAAGAAACAAGAAAAGGCCATTTCTGACCGGGGACAGCAAGGACAAATTCAGAGCTCTGCAAAAACCTGCTTTGGTTTTATTGGCCACCGCCTCCTCCATCACCACCCTGGCTCTGAAGGAGTGCCACCCTTAACCAGAGCTCAGCCTCAGGGCCCATTTGGCTGTTCTGAGAGTGACAGTGATGTGTGCTCATTCCACTTGGGGAGTCTTCATTCGGAAGGACTGAAGTCTTTCAGGCCTGCTGTGGGTGGTGTGAGCTGTTCTGTGGGGGCATTTGTTCTTCGTTCAACCCACAGTGACACCCCCACTATTGGAGGATGCACTGACCCTCACCCACTGTATGGGGGTGGGGGGATGTCTTGCAGAGGCTGTGCTCTTAGTCTCTCCCTGCACCCCCGCCCCTGCCGGCCCGGACATTGGCCACATGACCTGAACCAGGCAGTGGCTGTGCCCACCTGCTGGGTATGATGATGAGTCCAGATGTGAGCAGGAGCGATTGAAGGACTTCCGTGGATTTCTTGAAGTCCACCCTGCAGAGGCTGATTTGAGAGATGGAGCCCGTGTCCTGCCAGGGCTCCAAGCCCATATCCAGGCATCTCTCTGCACGGCTTCCCTATGCATCCCGTTATGAGAGCGACAAATCACCTTTCCCACTTGGGTTCATTGGAGCTGGTTTTATCACTTGCAATAAAGTCTTGGCTAATCTACTAGCACACACCATTAGCGAAAGCACACTGTCTGCCACCTGGCTGCCACCTCTGCTGGTAATTTCCCTGTCCCCAGTGAGGCCTTCTCTTCTGTCTTACTGAGTCTGGTTGGAGGACGAACTCCTGGGAGGCTGGCTCAGCGTCTCTTCTCCTGTTTCTCCAAGACCTTCCGTCTGTGGCTTCTTTCGCTCCAAGCCAGCCAGTGGCCCCTGTGGCCCCAGTGGCCTAGGGGTGCAGGTCCCTGTCCTCCCACTGCTGTGTGGGGTCCATGCCATCCAGGAAGCACCCCCATGCACAGCCAGAGCCTGTATAGGTGATAAAACTCCCTCTACCTTTCACTGTCACTCCTTTGGGACGTTCACACGTTTCCCTGGCCTGTGGCCCACTTACCAGGGGAGCCCATCACCACGGAGGCCCAGAGAAAATCAACAACACTTTATGACCTCGTCTGGCCCAGGAGCTCCCTTCTCTGGGCAGCCCGTCTCAGCTGGAGTCTCTCCAAGCTTCATCAACAAGATTACCCTTTACTCAGATCAATGACTTCTCAACTCCTCATTTTCTTCTCCTGAACTCAATACCCTCCTATGGAGACCTCCCTGGTCTCGGGGCTAAGAATCCGCCTTCCAGTGCAGTGAACACAGGTTTGATCCCTGGTTGGAAAACTAAGATCCCACATGCTGCAGGACAACTATGCTCACTCACCACAACTACTGAGCCCACAGGCCACAACCAAGAGCCCATCAGTTCAGTTCAGTTCAGTCGCTCAGTCGTGTCCGACTCTTTGTGACCCCATGAACTGCAGCACGCCAGGCCTCCCTGTCCATCACCAACTCCTGGAGTTCACTCAGACTCATGGCCATCGAGTCCGTGATGCCATCCAGCCATCTCATCCTCTGTCGTCCCCTTCTCCTCCTGCCCCCAATCCCTTCCAGCATCAGAGTCTTTTCCAATGAGTCAACTCTTCTCATGAGGTGGTCAAAGTACTGGAGTTTCAGCTTTAGCATCATTCCTTCCAAAGAAATCCCAGGGTTGATCTCCTTCAGAATGGACTGGTTGGATCTCCTTGCAGTCCAAGGGATCCTCAAGAGTCTTCTCCAACACCACAGTTCAAAAGCATCAGTTCTTCAGTGCTCAGCCTTCTTCACAGTCCAACTCTCACATCCATACATGACCACTGGAAAAACCATAGCCTTGACTAGACGGACCTTAGTCGGCAAAGTAATGTCTCTGCTTTTGAATATGCTATCTAGGTTGCTCATAACTTTTCTTCCAAGGAGTAAGCGTCTTTCAATCTCATGGCTGCAATCACCATCTGCAGTGATTTTGGAGCCCCAAAAAATAAAGTCTGACACTGTTTCCACTGTTTCCCCATCTATTTCCCATGAAGTGATGGGATCGGATGCCATGATCTTCATTTTCTGAATGTTGAGCTTTAAGCCAACTTTTCACTCTCCCCTTTCACTTTCATCAAGAGGCTTTTTAGTTCCTCTTCACTTTCTGCCATAAGGGTGGTGTCGTCTGCATATCTGAGGTTATTGATATTTCTCCCGGCAATCTTGATTCCAGCTTGTGTTTCTTCCAGTCCAGCGTTTCTCATGATGTACTCTGCACATAAGTTAAATAATCAGGGTGACAATATACAGCCTTGATGTACTCCTTTACCTATTTGGAACCAGTCTGTTGTTCCATGTCCAGTTCTAACTGCTGCTTCCTGACCTGCATACAGATATCTCAAGAGGCAGGTCAGGTGGTCTGGTATTCCCATCTCTTGAAGAATTTTCCACAGTTTATTGTGATCCACACAGTCAAAGGCTTTGGCATAGTCAATAAAGCAGAAATAGATGTTTTTCTGGAACTCTCTTGCTTTTTCAATGATCCAGCGGATGTTGGCAATTTGATCTCTGGTTCCTTTGCCTTTTCTAAAACCCGCTTGAACATCAGGAAGTTCACGGTTCACGTATTGCTGAAGCCTGGCTTGGAGAATTTTGAGCATTACTTTACTAGCATGTGATGCATTGCCACAAAAGATCCCACATGCTGTAACCAAGACCGAACACAACCAAAAATAAATAACTTAATTAAAGAACTGGACATAGAATGACAGACTGGTTCCAAATAGGAAAAGGAGTACGTGAAGGCTGTATATTGTCACCCTGCTTATTTAACTTCTATGCAGAGTACATCATGAGAAACGCTGGACTGGAAGAAACACAAGCTGGAATCAAGATTGCCAGAAGAAATATCAATAACCTCAGATATGCAGATGACACCACCCTTATGGCAGAAAGTGAAGAGGAACTAAAAAGCCTCTTGATGAAAGTGAAAGGGGAGAGTGAAAAGTTGGCTTAAAGCTCAACATTCAGAAAACGAAGATCATGGCATCTGGTCCCATCACTTCATGGGAAATAGATGGGGAAACAGTGGAAACAGTGTCAGACTTTATTTTTGGGGGCTCCAAAATCACTGCAGATGGTGATTGCAGCCATGAGATTAAAAGATGCTTACTCCTTGGAAGAAAAGTTATGAGCAACCTAGATAGCATATTCAAAAGCAGAGACATTACTTTGCTGACTAAGGTCCGTCTAGTCAAGGCTATGGTTTTTCCTGTGGTCATGTATGGATGTGAGAGTTGGACTGTGAAGAAGGATGAGCACTGAAGAATTGATGCTTTTGAACTGTGGTGTTGGAGAAGACTCTTGAGGATCCCTTGGACTGCAAGGAGATCCAACCAGTCCATTCTGAAGGAGATCAACCCTGGGATTTCTTTGGAAGGAATGATGCTAAAGCTGAAACTCCAGTACTTTGACCACCTCATGAGAAGAGTTGACTCATTGGAAAAGACTCTGATGCTGGAAGGGATTGGGGGCAGGAGGAGAAGGGGACGACAGAGGATGAGATGGCTGGATGGCATCACGGACTCGACGGACGTAAGTCTGAGTGAACTCCAGGAGATGGTGATGGACAGGGAGGCCTGGCGTGCTGCAATTCATGGGGTCACAAAGAGTCGGACACAACTGAGTGACTGAACTGAACTGAACTGAATTAAAAATAAATCTGATTCAAGCTGAATTCCTTTAAAAAAAAAAAAAACAAAAACAACACCTCCTATCCAAGGGATTGGCAAGCCAGGCCCCGTGAGCCACATCTAGCTTGAGTCCTATTTTTGTACAGCTGCAAGGCAAGAATGGGTTTTACACTTTGAAATGGTTGAAAAAAATTGGAAGGGTGATCCAGGTGGCGCTAGTGATAAAGAACCCACCTGCCAATGCAGGAAATATGACACTCGGTTTCGATCCCTGGGTCGGGAAGATCCCCTGGAGGAGGGCATGGCAACCCACTCCACTATTCTTGCTTGGAGAATCCCATGGACAGAGGAGACTGGCAGGCTACAGTCCATGGCGTTGCAAAGAGGGACATGACTGAAGCGACTTAGCACCGAGTATGACATTTCAGGGCATGTGAGAATCATATGAAATCTACATCTCTGTGTCTCTAAGTAAAGACTGATTGCAACACAGCCACGCCCCTCTATTTGCATATTGTCATAGTGTCTTTGACACTACAGTAGCCGAGGGTAAACTGCTATGACAGAGACCATAGGGCTTCTCGGTGCCTAAACGATTTACTGTTTACAGAAGGTGTTTACAGACCCTGCTGTATCCTTTCCCCTTTGGTTTCTGGTGACTTCTGTTTCTCCCGAGTCTCCCAGAGAAAGGCACACTCCTCGTGCTGCTCCAGTGTGGGGACTTCGAATTTTCAGGGGATGAGAAGGAGAGCACAGCTTAATCTCAAAGACGTTATGGTCAGTGCTGATGTTTCAGACTTCTGAGGGGACTTCTTGGGGGAAAGTGGGCTTCTCATACCCTTCAAATGACAACACGTGACAGTGAAAGCTTCAGATCCAGAGGCCAGTCCCAGGGCGGCTGCTACTTCTACGACCTTCCAAGATAGCTTTGGAGGCTGTCCCACTAGATCCCCCTAGGCTGTCCCACTGGCTCCTTAAAGAAAGGCCTAGATCCTGCCCCTTCCTGGGCCAACCGTCACTTCTGCTTTGCTGTAAGAATTCAGGAAACTAATGGGGACTTTGGCCCAGCATGTCTTTGGGACGTGATGGCAACCTCCCACTCATTTTCTCTTTGGAATCCCAAGTCTTCGGACTCCCACAGTCTCAGCTGGCCTGGCCATGAGCCAGGGTTACCCCAGGTTCCATTCCGAGTCTTAAGGTTTGCCACCACTTGCTCTTAATGGCCGGCTGACTCAGGAGGTGCAGGTTAAACTGTCAGGCTGGGTACCCGGGGAGCATCTGAACTAGAGATGGGTGAGCGTAGTAAGCACCACTGATGTGCGGATCGGAGGAGGAGACCACACAGGTCTGTCAAGGTGCGTTTGGCTGCAGGTAACAATCCTGTGTCAATGGTGGTGTAAGTTCAGCAGGCACTTAATCATCTCACATGGTACGGCATCTGGAGCTGTGCTCTGCATTTTCTTTGGTGGCTCAGTGATACCAACAGGACTCCAATTATTTCTCTTTCCGTTTTACTGTCCACACAACACAGTCACCATAGCTCCAGGCGTGACAGCCATATTCAAAGGCAGGGAAGCCAGGGCAGCCAAAAACTTTATACTTGCTTGGCTTTTGCCCTTCAGAGGGTGAATGCCTTTCCCAGAAGCCTCCAGCAGACTTCTCTGTACATCTCCACGACCAGAACCATCTTTACCTGGTACTTGAGCAAAATTGGGATTGTATGAGCAGGAAGATGGGGAGATGTAGCCTTGACAGCTCCCACCCTTCATGGCCACTGGACTTTCTGGACCAATGAGAAGTCAGCCCCTTCTATTCATCTCCTGCTGAGTCTTGCCTTTGGGAGGTACGTTGGAGGAGTGAGACGTGTGTGTTGGGGGGGCGGGGGTGGGCAGGATGCAGCTCAGTGTTGGGTCTGATGTACCTCTCAGCACCCTGCAAAGAGGAGGGGAATCAGCAAGCTGGGTACCCAAAGTAACTCTTTCAAAAGTCTTTGTCCACAAGGACTATAAAAAATGCTGGGATTGTTGGGACTTCCCTGGTGGTTCAGTGCCTAAGAGTCCGTACTCCCAATGCAGGTGGCCCAGGTTCAATCCCTGGTCAGGGAACTAGATCCCACATGCCGCATGCAACTAAGAATTCCCATGCAGCAGCTAAAGACCCTACGTGCTGCATCTAAGACCTGGCACCGCCAAATAAATAAATATTAAAAAACAAATTTCCTGGGGTTGTTGGGTAGAGACCTAAAAGGCAGGAAGGTTGGGCTTCCCAACCTAGCCTTCTCCTCAGCCCCCTTCTCAGGTCACCTAATTATGAAATGGTGGTTTTGTTGTGAGCAGGGCCAGGCCAGGCTCTTGCTGATGGAGAATGCTGGTGAGGCGGGGTTGTCACCATGTCAGGTGGTCTGGTTCACAGAGCAAGCAATTTCCCTTCCCCCAGCCAGCCTCCCCTCTTCCCAGGTCTGCCCTACTCCCTCCAATCATCTCAGCAGGACCCTGCCCTCCTAAGAGGGTGGTCAAGAGTTGAGTGTTTGTCCTTGTTGAGTTTGTGGCCACAAATTATCCTTCCCCAGGAGGTCATCCCAATTCCCAAACCCTTCCTGGCAGGGTTCCTGGGACTCATCCCTGGTTTGTTCCCAGGAATAAGGAGGTTTCCCTCTTTTGGGGTTCTTTCTTATTCCTTTGCCTGGGACAGAGGGGGAGGTTGCCGGAGGTGACATTTCAATCTATCTTCTCCAAGGCTAGTCGGCCAGAGGTCTGTCTGGATCTGTCTGCTGCTAACGGGCCGTGTGCAGGCCATTAGGTAGAGCCCTAGCTGGCGTTTTTTTTTTTTTTTTTTTTTTTAAGCCTATTATTTTAATTCCTGAAGCTTTTACAAGGAACAGGCAGCAAATACAGCAACAGCAGCACACTCTGTCTGCCTCCTAATTATGACAGTTCATGACTCAGAATCTCAAATTGGTCATTTCTTTGGCCCCAGCATCCTACCCGACTCTTCCCCACATCCCTTCCATAAGAGTCAACCCATCTTGCAGGAGGAGAGGATGCTGATGTAATTGATCATGTAACAGATATTACGTGTCGGGTGGAATAGCGATGCTGTCTGCTGCAGGGCAGGGGGTGAAGAGAGGACTAAAATCTATTTCATTAAAAACCAAGAGAAACTCACATCAAGCCCTCATCCCTGCCCGCTCCTTTTACTGTGCTCTGTTTACCAAAGCTCCTGTGTGTTTATTTAATTTTATTGGAAAATAAGAAATACGCCCCCCCCAATCGCTGCCTCACACAAACATGACTAGAAATAAAGTGTGTTTATAACGCTTTTAGATTTTCTCTCATTAACCCACCACTTCTCCGACCTGGTGGGGTGTGGACATTGTGGGGGTGGGGAGGCAGGCATTGGGGTGCTTCTTCATGTGCGGGGCAGGCTCCCTTCTCCAGGGTGCCAAGGCCCCTGCCACCCTCCTTCTGTGGTTGAAAAGCTTTCCAACCCATTCTCTATTTCATGAGCGTGTCCCTAGTCATTTCAGGTTTCCCGCAAGCAACAACTGGAAAATTTCCCCTGAAATCAATCTTTGTTTTTCCCATCCTGATGAATAAAAAGTCAGGCAAGGTGAAGAAATCCCCTCTCTCACCTCCAGTTAGTTCTCTGCCTCGTCTGCTCCGCCCATGCCACTGAACCCAGTTCAGCATAGTTCCCGGGGATGCCTCAACCTCAAGTCCAACTGATGCTTCCCTGCATCCCATTTGACTCTCTAGCTGCCGGTCCCAGAACTGCTTTGCTCTCCTCTCCCCCTCCACTGGCACCTCCTGACGGCCCAGGTGATTCTCACCCAGGCTTTTCCACTCCCCTTTCTCTTGACCCCGCACTGTGACCTCTGCCTTCCCTCGCCCCCTCGGGTCTTGATCACTTCCATGTGGATGGCTCCAACCCTGGGTTCTCCTCTGAACCATGAGCTTGTTTAGCCAACTGTCTTCAAGGTATCCTCACCTTTTTCTTTTTTTTGGCCGCACCGTGCAGCATGTGGGATCTTAGTTCCCCGACCAGGGATTGAACTCAAGTCCCCTGCATTGGAAGCAAGGACCATTGGACCACCAGGGAAGTCCCAAGGTTCCCTTACCTTGAGTTCCCTCCTGCCCTCCCTTACAGAAGGATTAGCTGTTCACCCTTCAACACATGTCCAAGATAGCAGGGCCCCTCAGGGGCCTTCCATGCCCACCACCCCAGGGAGCTGCTTCTTTGTATACAAGTCTCATATGGTCCATTGCATGTGGAGTTCTCTTTTATTGGTCTAAATGTTTGCCTCCCCTCCCCCCGCAGAGAGACACTGTGTCCCCATCACCTTCCCTGACAGTGCCCAGCTCTGGGCCGACCTCTTGCAAAGTCATTATCACCTGTGCGAAGAGTAATCATAGGAATGATTTCCTTTGGCAGGCTCACCAAATAATAGATTTCTAACCTCCCTCATTACTTCCCCTCCCTCCTATTTAACCAGTTCTCAGGGCCCTAATATCTCACAAGTCCTTCCTAATGGGCTCATTTCTAAAATCATTCTCTTTTTTAATAAGTCAGGGGTAACTTGCCACGTCTATCACTAATGACCTCTTTCAAAATGCCTGGGCACCTCTCCTGGTTTTTGAAAGGCCTTAAATGGTTTTCTGAGTTTGAGCGGGACCAATTTTTCCTTTTACCGATCTGCAGCAAGAACATGTCTGAATGACTCATAATATCTGTATCGCAGTTCTCTTCCAGTGGATTAAAAATATTTTGTACCTTTGATATTTTTTGCCCTGATATGTGGTGTCTGCAGACCAGGACCCTCTTTCAAGGGACCGTATCTTCCTTGAGGGCCACGGTAGTTTGCATGGTTTGTCCACATATTCACTGCCCTTCTCTGGGCCCATCTCTTGAGCATCCGCCCCATTGCCTCCTCCATGGGAGGGATAGATACCCTTCCTGTCTCACTGGCTTCTGGCTTGGCTGTTGGACTTACTTTGGCCAGTGGTATATGAGCAGATACGACATACTTTGGGCTTCCCCAGGTGGCTCAGTGATAAAGGGTCGGCCTGAAGTTCAGAAGCCACAGGAGACGCAGGTTTGATCCTTGGGTTGGGAAGATCCCCTGGAGGAGGAAATGGCAACCCGCTCCAGTATTCTTCCCTGGAGAATCGCATGGGCAGAGGAGCCTGGTGGGCTACAGTCCATGAGGTTGCACAGAGTCGGACACAACTGAAGCAACTGCACACCAGCAAATTGCTACGGCACAGCACAGCATGGCAAAATCAGACCGATACAGATGCTGTTGGTCATGCAGAGAAGACAGAGATTTATATTTTGAAAACTCTAGGGAGGTTTTCTTCCTTGCCCACTGGATCATGGGATGCCTGCTAGGTTGTTAAAAGGGGTGCATTTTGGAGAAGACTCATTAAACCTTCAAAACCCTATTCCCATTGCAACTTGTCACCATCTCCCACTCTTGGCAGCTATTCCTCCCATCACCATAGCAACACACGTTCGGGGACAGAAACTGGAAAATCCTCGAAAGGGATGAGGGAAGCAATTTTTACTTCCTCCTCGGACCTCAGAAACCTCGTCTTATCTTCTGTAGCTTTGTTACCTACGGTAAAGATGAAAGCAAAATGTCCTAAGACTAAAGGGTCTGTAGACCAAAGAGTCTGTTTAAGTACAAGGAAATGTTACTGTACCTGCTGCCAGAGGAGAAGGGGAGGAAGGATCCCTCAGAGTGTGTCCCACTGCAAGGAGATCACTTATATATGGGAAGAGCTCCCCCCAGTCCAACTGAGCCCCACTCCACACACAGCAGTAACCTCTAGGGGGTACTTTGTTGAGAATGGGTCTTGACTGGGGGTCTGCCCTTTGTGTCACTTGGATCACTTACTTCTTGGAACCAGCAACCCCAGATATTCTGATGAATCATGTGTATTTTGAGGTCATTGAATTGAAATTAGTGCAAACAGCTCTGTCAGGACTGGCAAGTGCATCTTCTCTTTCTTACGCAGAAGTCTAGGTTTGGGTTGTTTCACCAAAGAGCTACGTTGGAATTTTTTTTTTCACCTGCATTTTTTTTTTTTAAGAGAAGATTTGACAGTGGGCTTTGGAAATAAATGTCCTGGTAACTGTCTATGCTCACACCTGACTCAGCACCAAACCAGGGCAGGTGGGAGCAATGACCCATACCTGTGCCACGTGTGGGCATCCTGGGCTGGAGAACTTGAATTTGAGATGGAACAAGAGGGTCTCAGCAACATGGACCTGCCAGGTAGGGAGGTGGGTGGACCGTCAGGGTTCTCAAGAGAAAAAGAACCAATAGGAAGTTGGAAACATTGATTAAAAGAAGTTAGCTCAGGGAATTCTCTGGTGGTCCAGTGGCTAAGTCTCCACACTCCCAATGCAGGGGGCCTGGGTTCGATCTTTGGTCAGGGAACTAGATCCCATGGGCTACAACTAAAGACCTTGCATGCCAAAGCAAAGATTGAGGATCCTGTGTGCTGTAACTAAGACATGGCCCAGCCAAATAAAATATATATTAAATAAAAGAAGAAGTTAGCTCAAGCAATTATGTGACTAGAGAAGCCCACGATCTACTGTGCAAGCTGGAGAACGGAAGAGCAGTGGTGTAATTCAGTCTGAGTCTGAAGGCCTAGGAACCAGGGGAGCTGGTGGGATAAATGCCAGGCCAGGGACAGGAAAAGATGAGATATGCCTGCTGAAGCTGTGAGGCAGAGAAACAAAAAGGGGCGAATTCCTCCTTCCTTAGCCTTTCATTCTATTTAGGGCCTCAGTGGCTTAGATGTTGCCTAGCCACACTGGGGAGGGCAGATCAACTTTACTGAGTCCACTGATGCTAATTTCACTGGAAACAACTTCATATGGGGAGTTCCCTGGTGGTCCAGTGGTAAGGGCTCAGAGCTCCCACTGCCTGAGTCCCACTCTAGTGTTCTTGCCTGGAGACTCCCAGGGACAGGGGGGCCTGGTGGGCTGCCGTCTCTGGGGTCGCACAGAGTCGGACATGATTGAAGCAACTTAGCAGCAGCAGCAGCTTTCACTGCCAGGGGCCCAGGTTCAGTCCTTGGTTGGGGGACTAATATCCCACAAGTTTTGTGGCTCAGCAAAAAACAAAACAAAACAAAACAACCTAATAGACAACCTGGAAATAATGTTTCATCTGGGCATCCTGTGGCCAGTCACGTAGACACATAACATTAACCATCTCAAGAGGAAAGCCAGATGCAGCCCCAAGGCCCGCCCCAAGGAATGGGCCAATGAAGAAATGCCAGCAGCCTGAGAAAACGCGGGGAGCAGAATCACATCTGGGGAGGCTCAATTGGGGTGGGAGTACACAGCCTGGGACAGGGGTACTGAGGCCACCGCAGCATGATCTCAGAGTTATCCACTGTTAGTTGGACTGTCATCAGCACCTGGAATAGGGAGGGAAGTTTGGGAAAAAATCCAGAAGAAGGTGGATGGCAGGAGCGGGCGGGGGTGAATGCCTTATTGGAGGCACTGGGGCCTGGGTCGGACCTGCCAGGGGAAACCAAGACAGACTTCTTGCAGCCAGATGTATGCTGGACTAAGGAACTGGAGAGGGTTGGGGGTGGGGCTGCAATTTGCGAGCTTCAGGGGCCCCAAGGCTGCCCCCAACCAAAGTCTGTGAGAGTCTGGTGGAGCGATCCCTTCCAGCCTCCCTGTGAGGAGCCCAACCTCCCTGGCTGTCACAGGTCTTTGCAGGTTTCATGGGACGGAGGCCCTCCCTCCCTCCCCGCAACCAATTCAGAAAGCTTCTTGTTTCTTTCTCCCATTCTGGTAACAGCATCTGACAGTTTCACTCTCTCAGGCTGTTAAGATGTTCATTTCCTCTCAGGTGCAAATGGGAATGAGAGGAAAGAAAATGCCCTAGAATTATTTGATGTTTCTCTAATTTGATTGCCAGCAGCCCTCTGAACCTGATCATCTCATTATTGCCACAGAAAGAAATGTGAGAGCACCGCTGGGGGCAGAAAGGGGCGGGGTGGGTTAGTCTCTGTCCTCTCCTTAGACCTCAGAAACCAAAGCGCCCCCTCAGGAGAGAGCCTGCCCTGTTTTGTCACGAAGAGATGGATTCCCAAAATGAACTGAAAGGCCTTGAGTAATTTTGAAGGAATATTAAGAGAATTGTGTTCGTGTTTATGATCAGTTTCTCTCAGTCTCTTCCCATCTGTTTTCCTGGGAGGAGCCCTCCGCAGGAAGCTTCATTCAAGAGTCGTAGCTGCCATGCTGCTTTGAGCATCCGGAGATGGGCAGTGGTTCCATTTCATGTGTCCCTGTGAATGTTCCTCTCCATCCATGTGGAGCAGAGGGCTGGACTGGGCATCGGAATGCTGGGTGACTGGACTCTGTTACAGCTTTGAAAAGAGCCCCTACTGTATTTTTTTCCTTGTGTAAGGGTAGCAACTCCTGCCATCCACTCCCCAGCCTCCAAGCTCCAGTTTAGAGGCAGGCACATCTCTTCCAGAATCACTTTCCAGACTTCTAGCGGAAGGTAGTGTGATGTGGGCTAATAACTTTCAGCAAATTGAGGCTTTTAATACCTGTATGTGTTTCTTTCGAGTCTTTCCTATGGAATTGCCCCAGTGTCAAGGTAATAATAACTTTTCAGTCAGCACATCACACAGAACACATGTGGATTTTAGAAAATCAAAGATATAAAGGCCTGGCAGGGACCCTCAAAGTCATGAAACCCAACCTCCCCAGTGTTTCTGTTATTTCTGCGGAATCCTAACGTGGTGTTGTCCAGTCCAGAATAGAATGCCTCCGGTGATGGGGACCTTACCACCGCCCTGAGGGATGAAACCATTAGTGAGAGATTCCTCTGGTTGAGCTGAGGTAACTCTATCAGTAGTCCTCAGGTCTGGTCCTGGTTCTCACAGTTGGGAAGTTCAGAGGCGGATAAAGCTGCTCCCTGAGGTTTTCTTCTCTGGACCAATAACTAATTGCTCCCACCATTGCCCATGTGAAAAGGGCTCGAGTCTTCTTGGATTTCTGGCACATTCTGCTCGTCAGTCTCTAAGTAAAACCAGGAGCTCCAGTTTCCTGAGCAGGGCGACCCCTCCCTCCACTTCAAGAATTTGAGGGCAAGCCAATTTGGAAACCACGGCCTCCTGCGTTCCCTCAGGTAACAGCCTCCTCTTGCTCTCGGTGCAGGTGTGCAAATAAGGATGAAGAACCGTGAGGCACACACACTGCGCCTGCTGAGGACTTCAGACTCCAGACTTCAGACTCCTGGTCCTTGACCTGAGGACCTTTTAAAAATTGTTAATGAATTTATTAAGGTATAATTGACCCACAGTAAATTGCACATATTTGAAATGGACAGTTTGATCAATATGACCTATGTATATATATTGGGTTGGCTAAAAGTTAATTCAAATGTTTTCATAAGGTGTTATAGGAAAACCTGAATGAACTTTCTGGTCAACCTAATACATCCATGAAACTAGCACCTCAATCAAGATAGTGGACAGTCCATCACCCCCTAAAATCTCTTTGTACCTTTTATAAACTCTTCTCTCCTCCCTCCCAGGCAACTGCTGGTTTGTTTTCTGTCACTGAAGATTCGTTTGCATTTTATGGGGCTTTATACAAGTGGAATCGTATGGTATGTACTCTTTATTTTCTGGCTTTTTAAAATTTTACTCAGTGTGCTTACTTTGAGATCCATCCACGTTCTTGTTTACATTCCCACCAGCAGTGCACCAGCGCTCCCGTTTCTCCACATCCTCACCAACGCTTCTTACCGTGTCTTTTGACGACAACCGTTGTGAGATAATATCACTTTGTGGTTTTGATTTGCATTTCCCTGATGATTAGTGATGCTGAGCACCTTTTCATGTACGTGATGGCCATGTCTGCATGTCTTCTTTGAAAAGATGTCCATTCATGTTCTAAGCCTATTTGAAAATCAGCTTGTTTGTTCCATTCATATTTTATTGATGCTGTGTGTATGGCATTTATTTCATTTATTTTGGTTTCCAGTTGTTCATTGCTAGTATGTAGACACACAGTTGGATTTTTTTTTTTATCTTATATTCTGCAAACTCACAAAACTAATTTATTAGTTCTCCTAGCTTTTTTGTAGATTCCAGTAATCATGTCATCTGTGAATGAAGAGAGTTTTACTTATTCCTTTCCGACTTTCGTTTCTTTTTCTTGTTTTATTCCACTGGTTAGAGTATACTGTTGAATTGAAGAGTAAGAGCAGAAATGTCATCTCCCTGGCCTTAAAGGAAAACTTCAATCATGATCAAGTATGATTTAGCTATAATATTTTGTAGATACCTCTTTTCAGGGCTGAAGAAATTCCCTTCTATTTCTAGTTTGATGTGAGTTTTAATTAGGAATGGATCCTGGATTTGATCAAATACTTTTCTGCATCTTCTGGGATATATGTACAGTTTTCCTTTTTCATTTAGTCTGTTAATATGGTGAATTACACTGATTGGTTTTTGAATGATAAACTGATTATATATTCCTGGGTTAAACCTCACTTGGTCATGACGTAGTCTTTTTTATACATCATTGAATTGAATTTTCTAAAGTTTTGTTAATTTTTTGCAATTATATTTATAATAGATATTGGGCTGTATAGTTTTATTTTCTTGTAATGTCCTTGTCTAGTTTTGGTATTAGAATAATGTTGGACTCATAGATTGGGTTGAGAAGTATTTGTCATTTAGTTCTCTGATAGAGATTGAGCAGAATTGGTCTTACTTTTTGGTAGATGGTAGACTTCAACAGTGGAGAAGGCGATGGCACCCCACTCCAGTACCCTTGCCTGGAAAATCCCATGGATGGAGGAGCCTGGTGGGCTACAGTCCATGGGGTCACAAAGAGTCGGACATGACTGAGCGAGTTCACTTTCACTTTTTACTTTCATGCATTGGAGAAGGAGATGGCAACCCACTCCAGTTTTCTTGCCTGGAGAATCCCAGGGATGGTGGAGCCTGGTGGGCTGCCGTCTGTGGGGTTGCACAGAGTCGGACACGCGATGCAGCTGCAGCAGCAGCAGCAGCAGCAGCAGCAGCAGCAGCAGCAGCAGACTTCAACAGTGAAGTCATCTCAGCCTGGTGATTTCTTTGTGTGAAGTTTTAAAACTACAGATTCAATTTCTTTGATATGAACTTTTCAGGTTACCTGTCTCTTCTTCAGTGAACTTTGTGAGTTTCAAAAAGTTTGTGCATTTCATCTAAGTGGTTGAATCAATAAGCATAAAGTTGTTCATAATATTTCCTTATAATCCTTGTCATATCTGTTCAATCTGTAGTGACATTATCTGTCTCATTCTGAATGTCTTCCTGTCTATGTATGACTTGATTTCTTCTAAATTTATTGTGATGTGCTTTATGGCCTAGACTATGGTCTGTCTCAATAAATGTTCTCTGCGCACCTGAAAATAATATACAGTCTGCTGCAGTTGGGGTAAAGTGCTCTCAAATGTCAATCAAATCAAATTAATATTGTTCAGATCTACTGTATACTTGCTGATTCTATTTCTGTCAGTTATTGAGAGAATGCGCATTGAAATATATGCCTGTAATTTTTCTACTTCTTCTTGCAGTCTCCAAGGTTTTGCTTCATTTATTTTAAAACATTTATTATTCACATTTAGAATTGTCATGCCCTCTGATTAACTGGCCCCTGAATCATTATGAAATGACCTTCTTGGTAATATTCTTTGTGCTGAAATCTACTTTGCCTGATATTAACATAGCTGTTCCAGCTTTCTTTTGACTACTTATACGTGGTATATCTTTTAAAATGTATTCACTTTTTTATATATATTTGTTTTATTTGTCTATACTTGAGTGCAGTTTAAGGGTAGCATATAATTAGGTCTTGCTTTTTACCCATTGTGACTATCTCTGATTTTTTTGTGGCATGTTTACAGCAATTTAGATTTAATGGGTTATTAATTTTTTAGGCTTAAATCTATCAATTCACTATTTATTTTCTATGTGTCCTCTCTATTATTGGTTTCTTTTTCCTCTTTTGCTGCCTTCTTTTGGTTTAATGAGTATTTTTTATGATCTCATTTTATCTCCTTTGTTGGCTCATTAAGTCTTAACACTTTTTAAAGATTTTTAGTGGCTGCTTCAGGGTTTATCGAATACATTAAGTGATATTATATGACTTCACATACAGGATAAGAACCTTTCAAGAACAGACTTCCATTTCTCCCCCATAACCTTTATGCTACTGCTACCCTATGATTTATTTTTACATATGCTATAAACTCCAGAATACCTTGCTTTTATTTTGTATACTCTGTCAATTATCTTTCAAATATATCTGTACAACAACAACATGATATATTTATCATCTCTAGTGTTCTTTCTTTCTTTGTGTAGATCCATACTTGCATTTGGTATATACTTCCTTCTTCCTGAAAAATTCCTTTAACCACAATTATTAGCTCAGTTAATAATTCATTTTTTTAGGGTTTCTATGTCTGAAAACCTTCATTTTTTGAAAAACATTTTTGCTGGGTATAGCATTCTAGGTTCTCTGTCTTTTTTCTTGCATTACTATAAAGATGTTGCTTTATTGTCATCTTGTTAATTTCTGACAAGAAATCTGCTATAATTTTATCCTTGTCCTTGTATATGTGACATGTCCTTTTTTCTCTGCTGCTGCTTTTAAAGCTTTCTTTTGTATCCCTGGTTTTCAGCAACTGATAGTGATATGCTTTGGTTTATAGTTTTCATCAGAGTAGTAAATTTTTCAGTGATTTCTTCAAGTATTTTTTCTGTCCTTTCCCCTGCTTTGGGGATTACAATTACATGTATATTGACCACTTGAAGTGTTCCAACACCTCACTGATGCTCTTTTGATTTTTTAAAATTCATTTTTCTCTGTGTATTTCATTTTGGATAACTTCTCTTACTAATCACTAAGCTTTCTTTTCTTCTGCTATGTCTAATCTATCATTAATCCCATCCACTGTAGTTTTCATCTTAGACATTGCAGTTTTCATCTTTTTAAAAATATCTCCCATGTCCGTACTTAACTTTTTGAACTTACATTATATAATTATAAGACTGTTCTAATATTCCTGTCTGGTAATTCTAGTATCTTTGTCAGTTCTGGGCATTTTCAGTTGATTGCCTTTTCTCCTCCCAATGGGTCCTATTTTCTGCCTTCTTTTTGCATGCTTTGTCAAAATATTTGATTGGATATAAGACATTGTAAATTTTACCTTATGAGATGCTAGATTAAAAAAAAATTCCTATATTCTTGACTTTTGTTGTGGATTGCAGTGAAGAAACTTGGAAACAGTTTGATCCTTAAACGGTCTTGCTTTTAAGATTTCTTAGGTGGAATCAGCAGTGTTCAGTTGAGGGTAATGATTCCTCATTATTGAGGCAAGACCTTCCTGAACACTCTACTCTAGGCTCCAAGTTATAGGGGCTTTTTTCCCACCTGACTAGTGGGAACAAGCATTATCTCTGTGCCTGTGTGAGCACCAGGCACCACTCACTCTAATCCTTTTGGATGATTCTTACCCCAGCTTCAGGCAATTTTCCCTACACTAATGTGCCGACCAATTTGGATGAATTCTCCAGGGGAACTTGCTACAGATCCCTGAGGTTGTCTTTCTGTATCCCTCTCTCCTTTCTTTTACTTGGTTCTGCAAACTGTAACTGCCTTCATCTCCCCACACTCTCAAGATGAGAGATTTTTAAGCTACATAATTAGAAAAGCAGCAGGCAAAACACACACTTCACATAATCCTAGACTAGGATAAACAGTATGATATGACAGAATCTTAGGTTTAGCCCCATCCTACCAGCTAAAGATGTGTGTTTGGGGGAATGGGCATCATCTCCTATCCTGGCATGATCTGGAGGCTAGGGATTATTCCTGCAGTTGCCAGTAGTAGGGTTTATCACAGAACTCAGAGTTGAGGCATCACCTTCTCCTGTGATGCATGTTGGGGAGATTGAGGTCCAAGCCTTGTGATTGAATGGGACTGATTGCTTTAAACACAGGGCTATAGTTAGTTTCTGTGCTTTTCAGGATCTCCTTTTTCTGTGAGGCTATCCTGCAGGGGATCAGTTTTGGAAAAGTTAATTTTAAATTTTTAAATTAAGTTAAAAAATTTAAATAAAAAACAGCATGGCAAAACAAAACCAAATTTGTGCAAAATACATGCCAGAGTAAGTGGCTTAGAAGCAGCACATATAAAAGAAAACTAAGAGTAGTAGTTGTCATCATGTGAGTAAGACTGGATGTGGCTGCCAAAAAAAAAGTTAGTGTGACCTCAGGTTAAATTAAAAGAAATATTTCATCTAAGGCAAAGGAGGTGACATTTACTCCACTCTGGCAGCCTGCTAAGAGGGCAAGAACTGTGATGATGCTGTTGACCTCCTCCTCAAGTCCAGAATCCTTACCCTCTACACCTTTTGATTTTATAGATAATTAAATGTCTGTAATTTAAAGCTGCTTTTGGCTATAACTTGCAGCTGAATATTCATCACTAATGCAATCTTCCCAACGAAAATTAATTGTTCCCCATTATAAGCATACATGTCCTTTCCTCCTAGACTGTGATCTGATGGAACTAGACTCATTGCCTGACACATAGTAGGAAATACAGATATATATTGGCTGTTGCAGGAAGAAATGAAATTCTCTACACATCTGACTAGCCTTGGCCACTTTTCTGCACTGATGGATAATAGCAGAATATGGAGAAATGTTTCTCAGAGTGTAAATGTTTATCAGTCTTCTTGGTATGTGTTAAAATTCAGATTCCTAAGCTCCACTGCCCAGAGATTCACCTTTGGTAGGTCTGGGGGTGATCATCATTTTGACTGGGTGAAGTCAACATTTTGAATTAGCCAAGATAATTCTAATGTTTAGTGTCTTCAGGCTACTTTGAGAAATACTGATAAAGAAAATCAAGGACTGCTCAAATATATACATGGAGATTCTCCAAGTCTGGAGGGTACATTTTACAGTCAGTGCCTAAATTAACTTTAAAGTCTCTTTATATGTCTTTAAACCTCCTGATGTTTTTTTTTTTTTTTTCCTAAATGGGGTATAGTTGTTTTACAATGTTGTATTAGTTTCTGCTGTACAATGAGGTGAATCAGCTGTATGTATACATAGATCCCCTCCCTCTTGAACCTCCCTTCCACCCCTCCCTCATCCCACCCCTCTAGATCACCACAGAACACGGACCTGGGCCCCCTGTGCTGTGCAGTAGCTTCCCACTAGCTAGGTATTTTACACATACTGGTGCATATGCTAAATTGCTTCAGTTGTGTCTGACTCTGTGACCCTATGAACCGTAGCCTGCCAGGCTCCTCTGTCCGTGGAATTCTCCTTCATTGGGAGACAGGTTCTTTACCACTAGTGCCACCTGGGAAGCTCAGTAGTGTGTTTACGTCTGTCCTAATCTCCCATTTCATCCCCGCTCTCCTTTTCCCTGCCTCGTGTCTGCATGTCTGTTCTCTACATCTGCATATCTGTTCCTGCCCTGCAAATATATTTATCTGTATCATTTGTCTAGATTCCACATATATGTGTTAATATAGAATATGATATTTATTTTTCTCTTTCTGACTTACTTTATCCCTGTATGATAGACTCTAAGTCCATCCACATCTCTACAAATGACCCAGTATCATTCCTTTTCATGGCTGAGTAATGTTCCATTGTATGTACCCTTGATGTGTTTTTAAATGATGTGGCCCAAAATCTCTTTTCCAGGATATCATAAACATCTAGTCCAACCCAAACTGATTCCTGGGATGTCTGCAGGACCGATGTCCTCCCATCTGTCCTCAGATGGCCCTCTGGAGTCTTCCTCATGTCTCCTTAAGTCTCCTTGTGTGTGTAAGTTGCTTTAGTCGTGTCTGACTCTTTGCAACCCTGTAGACCATAGCCTATCAGGCTCCTCTCTTCGTGGGATTCTCCAGTCAAGAATACTGGAGTGGGTTGCCATGCCCTCCTCCAGGGGATCTTCTTGACCTGGGGATTGAACCCGTGTCTCTTATATCTCCTGTATTGGCAGACTGGTGGGTTCTTTACCGCTAGTGCCACCTGGAAAGCTCATTGTCTTCCCTCCAGACCAGTTAGTCTGCTAGACTTGGCCTCAGGGTTTGTTCTTGAGCACAGGGGAGAAAGAAGAGGAAGAGTGGGAGGGGGCATGGGGAAGGGAGGGACTGGGAAAGACAAGGAGAAAAGAGAGAAACACAGATGGTGCGCTGTCTCTTTTTTCTTTAGGGAATTTATTCATTTCTTCTAGACGGGTCTCCCAAGAACTTTTGAAAACATTGTCTTTTTGTTCAAAACAAAAATCTATGCACTTAATCACTTGCACAGAAGGAGGGCTCCTGACAGGTAGGAACATTGGGACCAAAAAGGTGATATTGGAATAAGAAACATATTGTCAGTCCCATAAGCCACATGCAAGTCATGTAGAAATTAAAAGGAAATATTCAGTCTTATTTTTGATTATAATTATCATAGAGTATTTAGATAGTATGGAAAAACACAAAGATGACAGTAAATATCACAATCTATAACTCAATAGCCCCAGTAAAACCATGGTTAGAGTTTCTGTGCTTGCATAAACATATACTTTTTAACTTTTGAAAAATGAGAATGAGGGATTTCCCTGGTGGTCCAGTGGCTAAGACTTTGTGCTCCCAATGCAGGGGGCCTGGGTTCGATTCCTGCTCAGGGAGCTAGATCCTACATATCGCAACTAAGAGTTTGCTTGGTGCAGCTAAAAAGAGATCCTGCATGCTGAAACAAAGATCCCGAATGCTGCATCTAAGCCCTGGCACAGCCAAATAAATAAATATCTAAAAATCATTAGAAAATGAGAATGACAGTTTTTAGCCTATATTTCCCACTTAAATTTATAGTGAACATTTTCTCCATGCAATAAAATATTCTGTAAAAACCTATTTTTAATGACTGCTCTCTCTCTCTCTCTCTCTCTCTCTCTCTCTCTATATATATATATATATATATATATGTATGTATGTATTCTAACATCTACCTATTGCTGGATATCTAGATTATTTCTCTTTTCTCCATTAAATAGAAATACTGTTCTTGCTTTCCCTTTTTCTCTTTCTTCTCTTATTCTCTTTCTTCCTCTTTTTCTGCCCCTTCTCTTCCCCATCTTGCTTCTTATCCTAGAGTTAGGATGGCCTCACCCAGCATTCAGGGAAGCAGACTGGCAAGGGAAAGAGGGGCCACATGGAGGCCCTTGTGGGGTGTCCCCATGGGCTGTGGAAGCAGACAGAGGAGTTGGGGTGACACATGGAGGACTCGGTGGCAGTGTACCCAGTGAGTTTTGCCCCCATTTCTGGTTAATTCCTTCGTATGATCTTAATGGCTTTGTGCTCAGTCAATCCAATCGTGTCTGACTGTTTGTGAGTCTGTGGACTGTAGCCGCCAGGCTCCTCTGTCCATGGGATTCTCTAGGCAAGAGTACTGGAGTGGGCTGCCATGCCCTCCTCCAGGGGATCTTCCCGACCCACGGATCGAACCCGAGTCTCCTGTATTGCAGGTGGATTCTTTACTGCTGAGCCACTGGGGGAGCTAATGGGTCCAAAGGCCTTCATTTTCAAGGCTTTTCAGATCAGTTGTGGGACATCATACTCTCACTATCTGTGTATGGAGGACCTGTCTAATGATATTGACTAGTGTTATTCCTTAAGTCCTTGCCAGTATGGTTGGTTAAAAAAATCTTTGATTACCAGCCAAGTTTAAAATTCCTTATGTTCATTAGCCAATAAATAGTATTTCTTCTTTTTTGACTTGTTGGTGCATATCCTTTGACCATTTTTTTTTTTTTGGGTGGGTTAGTATTTTAAATACTGGTTAAGAAGTAATTGATTTTGAAAGCTATTGCTCTTTTGTTTCCTTTGAAATCTTTTCCTCAATTTTTCAGTTCCTCAGTTGGTTTTTGCATTTTTATAGAAATGAATAATTTTTACACAGTCAAAATATAAGTTTTTAAAAACATTTATTAAATTAGATATATCAAATCCTGAACAGGGAGGAAAATGACCTTAGTAGAAAAATTAGTGAAATCAGAATAAGGTCTAGAGCTTAGTTTAACAGAAATGTTGGCTTCCCAGTTTGATAAAAACTACTGTGATAATGTGTGATGACATTAGGGGGAAATGGGTGAGGAGTATATGGAAACTCTCTATTCTGTCTTCGTAATTTTTCTGCAGATTTAAAATTATTTCAAAATAAAATTTGTATGTGTCTGGCTTTTTGTTATTGACCAAGAGGAAGTAAGAGGTATTGGATTTACCCACTTGCCTGAAACAACCAAAAATTGGGCAAAATATCCAAAGTATATTTTTATATAAAATATAAGAATAGACAAAATATACAAATTAATGAAGATAGATGACACCAGGCTGAAATGAAGAATAGTAATCCCTGAAAGACAAGACACCATGAAATGAGTCCCAGGGATGCTATAACCTGTAGCCTGTAGAGAGACTTCCAGGCTGTGGTCCCTGGAGGGGAAATCAGGCAGAGCCCAAAAGTCTTCTTGCCTTGAGGAAACGGGGCTGGGAGTCCAGGGGGACCAAGATGTATAGAGTTTTCAGGGCAGGGTATTGGAGAGAAGATAGCTACATAGAGAGAGAACGCCAGAGATCTAACAAAGGTACTTAGTCTTTAGCTGAACTCCAAAGAATGTGAGGAACTACTTGGTGATGGGAAATAATCCTTTGAAAATACTGACAGGAACAATCTATGGGGTCCAACAGGAACAGGAAGAGTTCCTGTCCCCACCAGCCGTAATAGCACTGGATAGAGTACTAAGAAGGGGTTTACGATAGTGGTGAGAAAAATAGAGCAAAGAATATACGAGGTAAAGTGAAAACAAGTAACAAATGGTAGAATGAAATTCTACCACATCACTAATCACTATCACATTTAATATAAACAGTATTAACACCTTGTAAATTAAAAGGCACACATAGACATCCTTTTAGTTAAAAGCCAGAGATGATCAAATTGGACCAAAATTTATTGCCTCGCTGTATCCTGTCTTCAAGAAAGCCACTTTAAATATAAAGACACACAAATAAGTTAAAAGTAAAAAGAAGGAAATAAATATACCATGCCAAATCCAACTACTAGAAAAGCTGAGTAGTTATATTAATATCAAACAAAGTCGATATCAGAGCAAAGAATATTACCAGAGGTAAAAAAGGTCATTTCATAATGATTAAGAACTCAATGCATTAGGAAGACAAAATGATCCTAAACACTTATGAATCTAAAAAAGAGAGCTTTGAAATAAATACATGAAGCAAAACCCAATAGCAATGCAGGCAGAAATGGCTATAACCACCATTATAGTTGGATGTATCAACAATCTTCTCCATAACTGATAAAACAAGAAGACAGAAAATCACTAAGGATGTAGAAGAACTTAAGCATTATCAATCAGCTTGACTTTATTTATAAAACACTGCATTCAACAACAGTATAGGGGGAAAAACATCCCTTTGACTCTCTGAGTTTCTGTGGCTGGCCTAAGAATTAAACCGACATAGGAAGATTTTTTTTTTAATTTCTTTTTTCATTGGAGGATAATTACTTTACAACATTGGGTTGGTTTCTGCTGTACAACATCGTGAATCAGCTGTAAGTACACAGTACCCTCTGAACCTCCATCTCCCACCCATTCCACCCCTCTATGTCATCACAGAGGACCAGGCGGAGCTCCTTGTGTTATTCAGCAGCTTCCTACTAGTTAGCTAGTTTACACATGGTGGTGTGTATATGGGGCTTCCCTGGTGGCTCAGATGGTAAAGCGTCTGTGTGGCAATGTTATGCTCTCAGTTCATCCCACCCTCTCCTTTCCCTGCTGTGTCTACAAGTCTGTTCTCTACATCTCTATTCCTGCCCTGCAAATAGGTTCATCAGTACCATTTTTCTGGATTCCATAAATATTCATTAATACAGGAGAAAAGGTGTACAGATTTATTTAACATTTTAGGATGCAGATAGGAGTCTCCAGAAAGGAAAAGATCTGAAGAGGCTGTTAGGCCCCAAGGCTTATATATCTTTTTACACAAAGGACAATAAATTGTGTGAATAGGACAAAGTAAAGGGACATGGGCTCAGGGCAGTAAATTGTAAAATGGGGACCAGAAAATATATGAGGAAGCTAATGGAAGATGAGGGTTCTTTTAGTAAGTTTATTTGAACAGGTGCATTTTGGCATTGACTCCCGATCTCTGATCATAAGAATAGTCTTCTCTTCCTGGTACAGGGAGGGTGCCTTTCTCATGGGAAACTTTATGCCTGCTTTTATGTAAAAGGGGGAAGGTCAGAGTGCCCTTCTCATCTGCTGTGTCTCAAGTCCCTTCAGCTCAAAATAATCAATATTCCAAAGCAGCATATTTTGGGATGGCAGTTCTGAACACTTACAGCAGCGAAATATACATTCTGTTCAGAATAGACCATTTTCTAGGCCAGAAGTTTGATACATACAAAAAGATGCAATTAATACAAAGTATAGTCTCTGATTACAGTGTTGTTAGATTAGAAATTTATTACAGAAAGATATCTGGAAAACCTCACATATTTGGAAACACACATTTCTAAATAATACCTGGGTCAAAGAATAAATCAGAAGAGAAATCAGAAACTATTTTTGAACTGAGTTAAAATGAAAATAATATATATCAGCATTTGACTTTCTAAGCAGGGCTTAGAAGGGTATTTATAATAATGAATGTTCATAATGAAAAAAAGAAAAAATGCCTTAAAGCAATAATTGAAAGTTCCACATCAAGAAGTTAGAGAAAGAAGATCAAAATAAACCCAAATCAAGCAGAAAAAGGGAAACAGTTGGGAAAAATATCAATGAAACAAAAAATTCATTCTCTGAAAACACTCTTAAAATTAATAAATTTCTCTCAAAGAGATTTGGTAAAGATAAAAAGAGAGAAGATACAAATGACTAATATCAGAAATGAAAAGGGGGACATCACTATACAACTCACATAAATTTAAGAAATAAAAAGGAAATAAATTTTGCATCATAAACTTGATAACCTAGAAAATGGACTAGTTCCTTCAAAAACTACGAACTACTAAAACTAAGTCAAGCTGAAATAGGTACTTTTTTTGGTTGAAAAATACTTATTTGTTTTATTTTAATATTGTATATAATTTTAATGAAAAACCTAGTAAAAACTATGTGAGGTATAAAATAAATTTAAAAACATGAACCCTGAGATTAAGTTGCTTAAGTGTGAATCCCTACTTTCCAATTCACTTGGTCTATAATTTAAGAATGATTATATTTTTTGTACCTTAACTTCCTAATCTGAGACATAATAACTCCTGAAAGAGATACTCTTAATATTTTCTATAACTATTAAAGACATTGCATTCGTAGTTCAAAACCTTCCAAAAGCTAAATTCCCAGTGTGATTAGTTTTCTAGGCTGCCTGGTTGGCACTTGGGGATGTGTATTGTCACACATCCTGGCTCAGAAGATATGACATCGTCCATGACTCCACAGGGAAAAATGACTTATCAGACTCTGCCCTGTGTGTTTCTTCTTTTGGCTGGTTCTAATTTGATCACTGTACTACGATTCCTCTGGGGGAAGCTGAGTGAAGCATGTACAGAACTCTCTACACTGTTTTAGTAACTTTGATATAAGTCTAAAATTATTTCAAAGTGGAAAGAAAAAGAAAAAAAGCAGTCAGATCTTTGATCCCCACTCCCACCCTGCTGTACAGCCCATAGGGTTCTTCCTCTATCTGGCGGAGACCAGAGGTTTATTATCTGAGAAATATGTATGGGCTGTGGTGGATGGGGACCACTAGCCCAGCTGAAGGCAGGTGAATTGTGTACTGAATAAAATGATTATTTAGATTCTGAATACAGAGACTCACCCCTAGTCCTCTCTTGTTACTAAGCCCCCATATTTAGGCAGCTTCCTGCTGGCAGTCCTGATCAACTCAGGAAAAAGACTTAGATCTGACACCTGGGTATTTCCAATGAAATGGCCCAGTCAGACCACCTTCCATGCAAGACAATAGTCTGTGGGTTCATGCATTCCAACCAGCTTCTTTGTCCTCAGTAGAACGCCAAAAACATCAGGCTAAGGAAATGCTCTAATGTGAAATTTTATTATGCAAACAACTAGCAAGCACCTAGGAAGAAACAGAAACAATTCAGGAAAAAAGAAGTTTTAAAAAGAATAATCATTAATAACCTCAAAGAAGTAAGAGAGCATAATACGTTCATTAAGCAAGAACAGAACAGGATGCTACTTTAAGAAAAAGAGGGGGACACAGAACAAAAAGGAACATGTTGAAATTAAAAGCATAACAGAAGACATGACAAACTTGATAGAAGGAAAGATAAAATTAGGAAACCTTCCATAACGTAGAGCAATAAGAGAGGGAAAATAGAGAGGAAAAGATAAGAAAATTCAAGGACTATTGGAAGCAGTCCAGCATCCAAATAATGGGAGTTCTAGCGACAGAGAAAAAGAAAGATGTGTATAAGGAAAAAACAGATATAGAATTTTCTCCAGAACCAAAGCTACAAATGAAATAGACCCACACCAGGAGAAACCAAGAAGAAATGAAGACCCCTTGTAGTTATATCTTTTTAATTCTTTAAAATTTTATAGGCAATTATAGAACAAATCTATTATTCACTATATTTTTTCCTTAGAGAAAAAGATTGATGATGGCATAGTTACTTTTATATCAGATGGCAGGACTGGTATATTGTAGTTGCTGCTGCTGCTGCTGCTGCTGCTGCTAAGTCGCTTCAGTCGTGTCCGACTCTGTGCGACCCCATAGACGGCAGCCCACCAGGCTCCACCGTCCCTGGGATTCTCCAGGCAAGAACAGTGGAGTGGGTTGCCATTTCCTTCTCCACTGCATGAAAGTGAAAAGTGAAAGTGAAGTCACTGAGTCGTGTCCAACTCTCAGCGACCCCATGGACTGCAGCCTTCCAGGCTCTTCCATCCATGGGATTTTCCAGGCAAGAGTACTGGAGTGGGGTCATATTGTAGTTACATAGCTGCTTTCCAGTTCATTGTTTTAATGACCAGAGCGCCCTTCCATGCCTTATAATACTAAAACAAAAGAACAATAAGAAAAATGCTTCAAGAAAAAAGAAATCCAAGTTGATTTTTATACTTCCAAAGGAGTTGCTTGAGCTAGAAATGAATCCAGAATCTCTTAAGAATCAGTCAAGAGACTCAAGAGATCAAACAAAAAAAAAATTGGGACATTTTGAGAATTTTAATCCCTGACTAAAAAATTGTACTCCCATAAAAAGGAGACATTCATAGAACTATGTCCTTTGCCCATTTTGCTAAAGATTTTAGAGAGAAAATAATTAAATTATATAGAAAATTATATCTCTCTGTGTGTTTATATATGTAGGTGTATGTATTGATGTGTGTGTGTGTGTGCGCGTGTGTGTTAGTTGCTCAGTTATGTTTGACTCTTTGTGACCCCATGAACTGTAGCTGGCCAGACTCCCCTTTCTATGGAATTATCCAGGCAAGAATATTGGACCGGGTACTCATTCCCTTCTCCAGAGGATCTGCTGCTGCTGCTGCTGCTGCTGCTAAGTCACTTCAGTCGTGTCCGACTCTGTGCAACCCCACAGACGGCAGCTCACCAGGCTCCCCGTCCCTGGGATTCTCCAGGCAAGAACACTGGAGTGGGTTGCCATTTCCTTCTCCAATTCATGAAAGTGAAAAGTGAAAGTGAAGTCGCTCTGTTGTGTCCAACTCTTTGAAACCCCATGGACTACTACCAGGCTACTCCGTCCATGGGATTTTCCAGGCAAGAGTACTGGAGTGGGTTGCCATTGCCTTCTCCGCCAGAGGATCTTCCCAACCCAATTATCAAACCGGAGTCTGCTGCAGTGGCAGGCGGATTCTTTACCACTCTGCTACCTGGGAAGGCCCATCTTTCTCTTATAGCTACATGAAAAGAAAAATATAAGTGAAATGACTGATAAGGCATTGGTTCTCAAACTGGAGCATCCATATCTCCTGGAGTGTTTGTTAAGACACAGGTTGCTGACCTGCACTCCCAGCGTTTCTGACTTGGGAGGTCTGATTCAGTGGAGCCCCAGATTTGCACTGTTACAGGGAAAGCTGAGGCTGCTGGTCCAGGAACCACACTTTGAGCACCATTGGATTAATGACTACTTCCTCACATTCAAAGTTCACTTTCTGAGTCACGTTTTAACTCAGTGTCATTAATGTGCCTGATTTTCCCACAGTTTTATGAACCATTAAGAGTGTAGGTTTGGCAATATTTTTAACAAGAATCCATTAAAGAGTAACAGCCATTGGTGCTGGGCTCTTTGGCTGGTTTTGCAATTATACAGAGCCTGTCCACTTTTAAAAAATAGCTTTATTGAAGTGTAAATCCCCCCCAAAAATGTAATTTACATAATATAAAATACATCCATTTAAAACGTACAGTTAAATGATTGCTAGCGTATTTACAAAACTATGCAAACACTGTCACAGTCTAATTTGGGACCATTCCCATCACTCCAAAAGAATCCTCTAGCCAGTTTACACTGATTCCCCATCCTTACCTTGCATTGTAGGCAATTGCTAGTTTACTTTTTGACTGTGTAGATTCACCATTTCTTTGGACAAAGAGAGATTATTTGCTTATTTTAAAATTATTTAACTTTTTGTTATTGAGTTGTAAGAGTTCTTCAAATATTCTGGATACAAATGCCTTATCAGATATATGATTTGCAAAATTTTTCTCCCTTTCTATAAGCTGTCTTTTTAATTTATTAATGGTACTGTTTGTAGCATAAATGCTTTAAATTTTGATGAAAGCCAGCTTATCAATTTTTTTCCTTAATTGCTTGTGCTTTTAGTGTCATATCTAAGAAACCATTGCCTAACTCAGGATTATGAAGGTCTTCTCCTCTGTCTTCTGAGAATTTTAAGGTTTTAGCTCTTACATTTGAATGTTTGATGCATTTGAGTTAGTTTTTGTGTATAGTGTCAGGAAGGAGTACAAATTCATCTTTTTTATTTCACGTGACACACAATTTTCCCCGCACCATTTGTTAAAAGGGTTATTCTTTTATCATTGAATTTTCTTGGAATCTTTGTTGAAAATCAATTGACTGTAACTGTAGAGATGTATTTTGGGGGGTATCTCAATTCTTTTCTATCATCTACCTATCTCTGTACTGATACCACTTACTGGAAAAGCTTACTGCACTAATATTACAATAAGTTTTGAAATCAGGAGTTGTAAATGCTCCAACTCCTGGGTCTTTTTGGATTTTCATGTGACTTTCAGATCAGGGTCTCAATTTCTGCAAAAAAGCCAGATGAGCCAACTCACTGGCTTTCTCTAGTTGCAGAGAGCAGGGGTTACTCCCTAGTTGCAGAGAGCAGGGGCTACTCTCTAGCTGCAGTATGCAGGCGTCTCATGGCGGTTACTTTTCTTGCTGAGGAGCGTGGGCTCAGTAGTTATGGCACCTGGACTTAGTTGCCCCAGAGGATCTGGGATGTTAGTTCCTGGACCAAGTTTTCGAACCCATGTCCCCTGCATTGGCAAGCAGATTCCTAACCACTGGACTACCATGGAAGTCCCACAAGCTCACTTTTTATTCTTGCTTGGGAATGCTGTTAAACCTCTTTTTCCTCTCATCCACTCTCCTTGTCCTCAGCCAACTGCTTTCTATAGCTTGTGTTGACATGTTTTTCTTGTAAGCTGAGGACACTTGTTTTGGAAGTGCTAACGCAGGCACTTTTAATATCTGGGTGTGTTAGGAGCAAGACCAGTTTGCCTCCCCTGATAAAAAGACTCAAGAAAAATCCTCTTTGGGCCATACTGATTTGAGGTGTCTGTCACTTTTATCATACATTAAAATTCCACATGTGGTTGCACTTATTTTTGAATATTCTCTTCTTTTCCATTAGTCTGTGTATCTATTCATGTACTAACACTGAAAAGAAAAGTGAAAACATTAGTTCAGTTGCTAAGTCATGTCCCACTCTTTGTGACCCTATGGACTGTAGCCCGCCAGGCTCCTCTGTCCATGGGATGCTCCAGGCAAGAATATTGGAGTGGGGTGCTGTGCCCTCCTTCAGGGGATCTTTCCGACCCAGGGATTAAACCCATATTTCTTATTTCTCCTGCATTGGCAGGTGGGTTGTTTATCACTAGCGCCACCTAGGAAGTTCATTCAGCGGTTAGTAGAGACTGCTGCTGCTGCTGCTGCTAAGTCGCTTCAGTAGAGACTGGCAACTGGTAATAAAGACTGACATTTCCTATAGAGACACAGATGTAGAGAACAAACGTATAGACACCAAGTGGGGAAAGGGAGGATGTGGGATGAACTGGGAGACTGGAATTGACATACTTACACTGCTGCTGCTAAGTCGCTGCAGTCGTGTCCGACTCTGTGCGACCCCATAGATGGCAGCCCATCCCTGGGATTCTCCAGGCAAGAACACTGGAGTGGGTTGCCATTTCCTTCTCCAATGCGTGAAAGTGAAAAGTGAAAGTGAAGTCACTCAGTCGTGTCCAACTCTTAGCGACCCATGGACTGCAGCCTAGCAGGCTCCTCCCTCCCTGAGATTCTCAGGGCAAGAGTACTGGAGTGGGGTGCCAGTGCCTTCTCGGATACTATGTTTAAAACAGAGAACTACTGAGAACCGACTGTATAGCACAGGGAACTCTACTCATTGCTCTGCGGTAACCTACATGGGAAGGAAATCCAAAAAAGAGGTGACATAGATACATACATGGCTGATTCACTTTGCTGTACAGCAGAAAATAACACATTATAAATCAACTATATTCACATACAAATAATAATAAAAAAGACTGCCATTTCTTAATACCACAGAAGACCAAAGATCTGGGGCACTGGCCTTCTCTAGTCTCAGCTCCCAACTGCTACCCCTTTGTAACCTCTTTTCTCCTAAAAGATGCCTTTTGTGAACTTCTCCCCTGAATTTCTATATAGAGGTGGTCTGGAGTGACTGGGGTCACCTCTGGCTTTCCTTCCATGACCTTAGAGCTTTGGGGCAAGACCCTGTCCACCCCATGTGTGTGGGAAGAGGGAGAGAGAGATGGGAGGACCGTGGGCTCTTCTGGGAGAGAGCAGAAAACTCATTTGCCTACAGAGCCAAAGTAACCCAAAGGACCAAGTGAAGACCTCTGTGATGAAAGAAAATTATGCTGCCAACCTTGAAACAGTGACCTTGGATAACATCCATTTTGACAAAGCCTGTGTTTCCATCTACTTCAAAGGACTCATTGAAGTTAGTCTTGTAAGTTTCCCAATCCATCAGCCAGCTGGGCTTGGGGAATAATATTTCATCATGAAAAAAGGTTTATCAGAGAGAGGGTAGGAAGAATCAAAGATACAGGTGGTTTATGACACCACCACCCCCTACCCCAGGTTAAGCAGAGCAGTCAGTTTGCTGTTATCACCTTAAACTTTATATTGCGGGCATCTCAGCCTGAACCTCAATGCTGGCTGCCATCGGCATTTACCCCGATATGGGGATCTCCCCATTTGGACATTAACATGTGCATGAGGGAAGGGGATACCCTAATGGTTAGTCAGGACACAGCAGAACATCAGTCTGTTTGTCTTGTATTCTCCTCTTTTCCCCATTTCCCCCTTTTCTGCCCCCCTTTTCTCTCTCTTCTCTTCTCTCTCCTTCATCCCCTCTATGGGTGACTCAGCTTGTTTCCAGAACTCTGGGATATAGAAGCAGTAACCAAAAATATGAATAAAAGTCTTTGTGCAGTCTCTCAGGGAGTAATTGAGAAACCAAGACATTTGCACCTTGTCCATTAGCAAAGCATCAGTCCAGCGTTAGCATTTCTGGCATGTCCTCAGCTCTGGCCATCAACCCTCAGAGATGTTCAGAGCCCATGGGATGAGGCTGGGATGACGCATGTGAACCGAGGATACCTCAGGATTCAGGTCCAGGAGGAGAGCATGACTATTTCATTTCATCGATGGGGAGGCAGACTCAGAGACCATTACTGGTAATGGATGAATCGATTTTCAGAAGTCATGATAGAAACAAAGTATGGGATGGTGGAAAGGAACTTAGCAAACCAGAGAGAGCAAGACGCTCAAGCTTGCAGAGGAGAAAGGCTGAGAATAACATGGAAGTGCCTGTCTGAACTCCAGAGGCCACAGGTCTCTCTCAAAGTGGGGATACAACTTGGGTTCAAGACAGGAGGGTTGGTGGAAAGTCTGTAGAGAGAAGTTGTCTCTCTCTGTCCTCTGCCATACCCAGGCCCGTGGTGACCCTGTCCACCTTAGTGGAAACTTGCAGGGCTCCCCCTTGTGTAGTGGTGGACTTCCCAGCCCCAATTCAAGGCATGATGGGACCTTCCCTCCTGCTTCCCTGATGCCAGCCCCCATGCTCCTCTGAGGCAGGGGCCGCTCCACTGCACCTCTCTGTGTGTGGCCGAGCCTAGCCCACCAGGCTGGTCTGCTCCTGCTGCCCACCCACTGTGCTCCGAGGGCATCAGCTCCAGGGCCATCTCGGCAGTCATGGGCTGGCTGGTGGGGCCATGGTGGGCTGAGCCCACGGCGGTGCCTGCTGCGTAGGACAGTGATCACTGATGGTCAACCGCCTCTACATGGCCACTGTGGACTCTGCCTCCTGAATGCCTCCGTCCACCTAGAGCTAGGTGATGACACTGCTGGAACCGTTGGGTACTTCAAACCCGGCCACTTTCTGGAGTCGCACATTTCTGCTCCTGGTGCAGTGGCAGGGAGGCAGGCACCTGCTGTAAGCAGCCACTCAGCCATTGGCTGGTGCCACAGAAGGCTCCTCCCCCAAGCCAGCGACTTCCGACTTCCGTGAGCAACTGTCAACCAGCAACCGTTGGTTGTCCTGCTCAGCCATTGGTCAGTGCCACAGAGGGCCCCTCCCCTGACTCTTGCGTTTAAAAGGAACCTGAGTTTGGGCTGAGGGAAGACGGTTTTTTGAGAAGCTAGTCTGCCATCTTCTCAGTTTGCTAGGAAAGTCGATATTCTGTGTTTGAACAACTCGTCTGCCGATTTGTTGGCCTCTCTTGTGGCGAGCAAAATGAACTTGGGCTCGGTAACATTTGGAGATCTTGATGTAAGTGAAATCTGGACTCTGGGGCACTGGGCCAGGTACTACAGTGAACACGGGGATTAAGTACAAATCGACACCCCAAATGGTATAGTGTTCCGATCCTTGCCTTCCATCGGCCGCTTAGAATAATTCAGAATTATACATTTATACACAATTACTGATAGGTATAGAAAATAAGAGATGACATGAGACAATCATGATTGACTTCAAGGTGATGTTGCCTAAAGGAGAAATTGTTTCCGAGTACACCACTCAGCCTTGAGTCATATTTACATTGGTACTGAATATTGATTTCACTCGAAATTATAAGGACATGAGGAAAGTTTCATAAGAAAGTTAAATCTTAAGACTCAGTAGTTAATACTTAAGGTCAGTAGTTTTAAGTACTCACTAGGAAGTCAGTAGTTAATACTTAAGAAAGAAACAGAATAAATGTGCCATTCTATAAGGTGAAAATGGTGCCAAATGGTGAAAGTATTTATTCTGTGGAGTGATAATAGGTGAAGTTAAAGTTTTGAATGTGTATAATAGTCATTGATAAGACATAATAAGGTGCCTGAATTATAATTATATATAATATGCATTATATACAATACGTGTGTATATCTGCACATACATAAAATGAAGAGGCTTTCACAGCTTGAAAAATATGTTAAAGTGCTCAGATGTTTAAGAAATTATACCTTATATTTTCAAACCTTAATCATAAAATGTTCTGAAGGTTCCAGAGCCAAACATCTACCATCACTGTATTTAAATGAAATTCAGCAAGGAGAATGTAGTATTCTGACCACCTCTTCTCAAGGTTACAAGGATTTTCCCAACAGTATGGCAGGAAGATACTTTTCAGTCATTAATAAGCATGGAACTCAAATGAATCTTGACACCCTAAGTACAATGAGGAAACCATAGTCAGCAATTAAAAAGATTTTAATTCCAGTGTTTATTTATTTAAAGAATATTATAATGGGTCTTCTGTTCTTAGAGTTTCTGTTTCTCTCCACTGAAGTTCCCTCTTACTGCTAATCACTTAGTCACCTAATCTTGAAACTTTCAGTTATTCACCCTTTACCCCAACGTCCCTAAGCATTTTACCTCTCCAATTCGGATGTCTTTTTACCCACTGTCCTTATTTCATCTCACCAAGGTTCTTCTTGTGATGGACAGGAAGGCCTGGTGTGCTGCGATTCATGGGGTCACAAAGAGTCGGACACGACTGAGCGACTGAACTGAACTGAACTGAAGGTTCTTCTTGGAGGGTGTGGGCAGAGAGGAAAGACAAAATTGTCTTCAGCAGGTAAAAAAATAGAAGTCCTGCGACTATTTATTAGTCAGTGAATTTCATCCTCATCACAAATGCAAACACTATAAGCAGATTCCTCATTATGATAAATAAGTAATGTGGTAACTTAGGTTTTATTCTTTTGAATGTTTTCATATAAATACTCTATGGAATCACACATGTAAATTATTTTGAGAAAAAAATGACTTAAGAGAAATTGATTCATACATGGTGATTATGAAATGGAAATCACTGGAAATTTTTAATAAGTTTTTAAAGTAGAAATGCACAGAGAATAAATAATAACACCAGTGCTTTATCACCCAGAATTAATCTCTGCTACCAGGTTTTCATGTTTGCTTTATGTATTTTTTTTTATTTTAATAAACAAGATGTCATCAATTAAAGTAATAAGCACCGGGTTCAAAGGATTTGGAGAGGTTATATAAGCAGAGGAGGGTGTTGGTAGGGAAAGGGAGGTCAGAAGGAGCAGAAATGATCTGAAAGTAAGTCTATGAGGCCCACAAAAGGGGCACAGGAAGTTACAGCTGGAAACTTACAGCAAAAATCATAACTGATGGTGGCTTTAATGTTACATGACTAAAATTAGTCAAACTAATTTTCAAATGAATGAACAGCACTATTTACATAAACTGATTTGGAAAGAGAGGTAGTTGAGCTGGAAAATCATGTACTTAGTTTCTATATGAAAACAAATTTTTCCCTCACATACTCAAGTTGTTTTGATTAAAAAGTGCAACTCTGGAGGGCAGGCTTTATTATATGAAACTGTATCTTCTTGGATGATCTGTTCATTGCTTGATTAAAGCCATATCTAGGGGAAAAAAGGCTCATTCCTTTTAGAAACCATTGTTCTTGTGTATTTGCCCACATATTAACCATTTCCAGTACTCCTCATGCCTTTTTATAGGTTCAAATTTTCAATAGTGTCATTTCCTTCAGCTTAAAGAACTTCCCCTAGCACTTTTCCCAGGGCAGATTTTCTGGCAACAAATTATCTCAACTTTCAGTTCAGTTCAGTTCGGTCGCTCAGTCGTGTCCGACTCTTTGTGACCCCATGAATCGCAGACCGCATGAATCGCAGCACACCAGGCCTCCCTGTCCATCACCAAATCCCGGAGTTCACTCAGACTCACGTCCATCGAGTCAGTGATGCCATCCAGCCATCTCATCCTCTGTCGTCCCCTTCTCCTCCTGCCCCCAATCCCTCCCAGCATCAGAGTCTTTTCCAATGAGTCAACTCTTTGCATGAGGTATCCAAAGTACTGGAGTTTCAGCTTCAGCATCATTCCCTCCAAAGAAATCCCAGGGTTGATCTCCTTCAGAATGGACTGGTTGGATCTCCTTGCAGTCCAAGGGACTCCCAAGAGTCTTCTCTGACACCATAGTTCAAAAGCATCAATTCTTCAGCACTCAGCTTTCTTCACAACTTTGATGTATCTGAAAATATATTTGTTTTAAGTTTTGAAGAATGGTTTTACTGGGTATAGACATCTGAGTTAACAGTTTTTTCCTCCCACACTTTAAAGATATTGTTTCTTTGTCTTCTGTACTCCATTTATTGGATGAGAAGTTCCCCATATGGGCTTCCCTGATAACTCAGTTAGTAAAGAATCCACCTGCAATGCAGGAGACCCTGGTTTGATTCCTGGTTCAGGAATATCCGCTGAAGAAGGGATAGGCTATCCACTCCAGTATTCTTGGGCTTCTCTTGTGGCTTAGCTGGTAAAGAATCTGACTGCAATGTGGGAGATTTGGGTTAGATCCCTGGGTTGGTAAGATCCCTTGGAGAAGGAAAAGGCTACCCACTCCAGTATTCTGGCCTGGAGAATTCCATGGTCTATATAGTCTATGGGGTCACAAAGACTTGGACACAACTGAGCGACTTTCACTTCACTTCACTTCACTTCTTCCCCTATATATGATATGTCCTTTCTGCCTGCTTGCTTGAAAGATTTTCTATTTCACTTTGATTTTTATCTGTGATGTGGCTAGGTACAGGTTGTTTTTTTGTTTTGTTTTGGTTTGATTTTGGTTTTGATTCTTTTTAGAGGTTTGTTAAGCTTCTTACATATGATGTCTGAGGTTTATAATTAAGTTTGGAAACCTTTTGGCAAATAGTCCTCCAAATATTTTTTATTCTCTATTCTTTCCCTATCTTCTGAAACCCAATTAAGCATATATTAGAATGTTTGATACTATGGCTCTATTTGGTATTTGATATGGAAGTTCTGTATGTCTCTTTTCTAAACACTTTACTTTTACTGATTCATTTTGAATAATTTCTATGTATTTGTGTTTAAATCAGTAATAATCTTTCTACTCCCTCCCCCATTCAATCATCTCTTAATTTTATGTATGGTTTTTAAAAAATTTTCAGATACTGTATTTTTCAGTTCTAAAGATTCTACTTGATGCCTTTTTAGAGTTTCCATATCTTTTTTTGAGATTTTTCTCTCTTCCTTCAGTGTATCCATTCTACTCATGAAACCCTGTAACATATTTATCACTTAGTTAAAATCATATCATTCCATATTATATGGGAGGTCCTAACAAGTGGAATAAAATAAGCAAAGAAGAAACAGTATCTGAATTGGAAAGGAAGAAATAGAATTGGAGTTATTTGAAGATGATGTGAAAATCCAAAATCATCTATAGAAAAAACAGCTTTCATTATAGTAAAAGTTAAGGAAGGATGCTAGGTATTAGAGCAATATTTTAAAAATCTGTTGCTTTCCCTACATCAACTTCAGGTCTCTTAAACTATGCTTTAAGAACATCAGAGATTTGTGTCAGATTTGGAACAATTTTACCATCCTAATTCTTTTTATCTGGTTTCTGGAAGCAATCTTAATTTTGTTCTCTGTTATTTGCTACCAGAAAAGCTTTATCAAAAGAGAAGAGACTTCTCTGAGATCAGATATAGAGAAGGTGGACAAGGGGTCCGTTGCTCATGGGGTATGGCGTGGGCCTCCTAGAGCAGAGTGAGGAAGCTAATCTGAAATGAGCTACCGGGAGGCAAAAACTGCATTTTGTTCACTGCTGCATCCCCAGTAGCTGTCACACTGGCTCTGATGCTGAGTAAGTCTCAATCAGTGTCTGTTGGCAGAACATGGTTGCTCTTGATAAGTATTTGAAGGTCTCACGCAGAGGAAGAACTGACTCAACATGCAGAGGATGTCAGGGCCATCTGAGGACAGAGCAGTCAGAGCTGGAGGACCTTGAACTCCTGCCCAGAAGGATTCAGTCAGTGACTGAGTGAATACCTGGAATCTCATTCCAATTCTCTTTTTCTCTAAGGATCTATGGTGTTTTTACATTTTATCATCTTCCTCTGGGTTGCTTTTGACACAGCACCAGAGACAAAAGTTCTGGGCAGGAACCTGGTCCAACAAATTCCTGAAGCTAGGAATTTGGACTTTGACCTTCAGGGTGGAAAACGAAAAAACAAACAAACAAACAAAACTGAATAGTAATGTGGTAGCCAGTCTGAGATGGCCCTCAATGACTCTTGCCTCCCGTTTTTCATGTCCTTGTGTAGGTCCTTCCCACACTGAATTTGGTCTGGCTGCATGACCCATAGACTATGCTGGCAGTCATGGTAGGTGGCTAAGACCAGGTCTTAGAAAGCATTGCAGCTTTCAGCTTGGTCTCTTACATTATTCACTTGAGCCAGCCCTCATGTGGTAAGGACCCTCAGAGAGTCCAGTGGGAGGACCACGTGGAGAGGAACAATCTTGACAATATCACCTTACTAACTATGGGAACGGGCCACCTAGGAAGCAGACCCTTCTGCCCCAGTCAGACTTTCAGATGATTCTAGCCCCAGCTGACATCTGACTATAACCCCCACAAGAGACCCTGAACCAGAATGACCTGCTGAGTTGCTCCTGAGTTCCTGACCATGGAAACTTTGCAAGATAATTAATTGCTATTATTATTTTAAGTCATTTGTTTTTTAGGGTGATTTGTTACACAGAACCTTTGAGATGGAGGTTCTCAGGTGGCTCAGTGGCAAAGAATTTGCCTGCCAGAGCAGGAGACAGGGATTTGGAACTATGGAATCTCATTCCAGTTCTCGTTAGCTCTAAGAATCTATGATGTTTTTACATTTTATCTTCTTCTTCTGGCTTGCTTTTGTCATAGAACCAAAGACAAATGTTCTGGGCAGCCTTCAGGTCTGGTGAATTTCTAAAGTTGAGGAGGTTGTGTTGGACAGGAGTTCCAGCATGTGACAGAGAAAACTCCTCAAGGTCAAGGATTTCCTGGAGGACAAAAATTACTGCCGCATGTTTGTACCAGCTCAGTACCTGACCCAGTGTAGATGCTCTTGAAAATAGTTTTTGAATAATGAACAAATAAAGGTATTTGTCAGAAACAGGCCCTCTGGCTCTTTGGTGTCTTTTCATAGTCTTTTGATTTTTAGTCTTCCTGACATACTACTCAGCAGAGGGCAGTATAGCGCATCCCTGAGATGCACGAGGAGTCCTCTTTTGAAATAGGGAGATTTCCCAAGTTCCATGGCTCTGTTATTTTGGTGATAATTTTTATCGTGCAATAAGTCCTAGATTGATATATGACCAGAAAACTGTACCCACAAAATGCAGCTAAACATTTCTGAAGCTGAGATATCTAGTGACTGCTGCTACAGATATACAAATTGATTTATTTCTCCTTAGAAATAATACAATGCCACCTCCATCAGTGGGCTTCCACAGTGGCTCAGCAGTAAAGAATCCGCCTGCAATGCAAGAGGCACAGAAGATGTGGGTTTGATTCCTGGGTCAGGTAGATCATCTGGAGGAGGGCATGGCAACCCACTCCTGTATTCTTGCCTGGAGAATCCCGCGGACAGAGCAGTTTAGTGGGCTACAGTCCATGGGATCACAGAGAGTTGGACATGACTGAAGCGACTTAGCACTCATGCCCTTCCATTAGCACATAAACAAGTATAGAAAAATAGAATTTATTTTCATTCTGATTTCCAGTAGTAACCAAAATGTTTGAAGATGGCCTAGAAAGCCTTGCAAGATCCAGAAAAGATGCTGTAAGAGCTGTGTAAAGAAGAATTAATACAGAGCATAAATGAACCTTGAAAACATTATGCTAAATGAAGAAGGCCAATTACGAAGGACCACATACTGTGACTCCATTTCTATGGAATGTCTAAGACAGGCAAATCTGTAGAGGGAGAAAGTAGATTAGTGGGGGCCCAGGACAGGAGAAGTTTGGGGAGGATAGGGGATGAAGAGTTTCTTTTGGGGATAATAAAAATGCTCTAAGATTAGGTTGGGATAAGGGTTGTAAAATTACGTGAATCTATTAAAAACCATTGAATTGTATACTTTTAATGGGTGAATAACATGGTTTGTGAATTATATCTCAAAGTTTAAAAAATTGTTAATGATGTTCAGCTAAATATTTATGTTCATCTTGTCTATCCCCCTGGTTTAGTCTCTGAAAATATGTTAGACATCAGTGATGGAGATGATGACTTTTTAAGGACTGAATGTATCATTGTCCAGACATTATGGATAGCACCCGTGTAGAGACATCTGTTCCAGCACTTGGCAGTCAGTCTGTTTTCTGATCATTGTCATGGTGTTGTGAGGGCCTCATCCATTGTTCCCACTGACAGATAATGACCAGGCCAGGAGAGAAGTCAGTGTTTTCATTCAGGCTACCAATCCCACTGCTGGGTAAGAATCTACCTGTAATGCAGGAACCACAGGAGATGTGGGTTTAATCCTCAGGTGGGGAAGATCCCCTGGGGGAGGAAATGGCAACCCACACCAATATTCTTGCCTCGAAAATCCCCTGGACAGAGGAGTGTGGTGGGCTATAGAACATGGGGTCACAAAGAGTTGGACATGACTGAGCAACAGACACTCACTCAATATCCATCTCTGGAGGAAGCATCCGTGCCTAGGAATTAGGAGGCTTGGCTTCTGGTCCTGGCTTTGCTGTTTGAATTGACCAAGATCACTCCCTGAGTTCTCACTGACCTTGGGCACGTCAGTAAATCAAATTTCATGTGGGAATCAAGGCTTAGAACTGCAAGGTCATCCTCAGTTCTAACTTCTATGAGCTATTGATTTACATTCTTGGGAATAAATGTAGTTCTACTGTTGGAGGCCAACAGAAAAGGCAGTGAATCTCCACTTGTCTCTTTTTTCTGTCCGCTGTCTCTGCTGTTTGCAATTACTGTAGTTTGAAAAGCTTTGGCAACTTTGCCTACTGCCCAGGTGCCTGAAGTGCCTGAGCCTTTGTGCCCGACAGGAAGGATGAGGCTGGGGGAGTGACAGGGCTTGGAAAAACTGCCTTAAAAAAAAAAAAAAAACCAGATTGAGATTAAAAACTTATTTTTCATAGAAAGTATAATTGCTTTACAATGTGTTAATTTCTGCTATACAACAAAGTGAATCAGCTATTTGTATATATCCCCTCTTGAGCTTGCATCCCACCCCTCATCACAGAGCACTGAGCTGAGCTCCCTGTACAGTAGCTTCCCACTGGCTATCTGTTTTACACATGGGAGTGTGTATATGTCAATGCAACTCTCTCAATTCGCTCCACCCTCTCCTTTTCCATGCTGTGTCCACCAGTCTGTAGAACCTGCATTTGACTGCTTGAGTCTCTTGTATGGCCTCCCAGGGTTTGCCCCATTCAGGCTAGAGGGAAATTGTGCCCATTATGTGACATTGGCAGGAAAGAAATGTAGCTCAGAGCATCGTGGAGAGGAGAGCATAGTGCTTGAAAGAGCGCCTCAGTGTTTTCTTGCTACTTGCATGTAGAGATGCTGGGTGTTCTTTTAGGATCGTTGGTTACTTAAGCGAGAGGAAAACAATGTAGTCGTCTTCAGAGACCCTCCTTTCTGGTCCTCTGGGTCCCATTATCCACTGGTCCCCATGCAGAGGTTCTTTCAGCAGAAGCATGGTTTGCACTCAGCAGGCCTGAAGACTCTTTTGATGAGCCTCACTGAATAAACCATAGATGGAAAGAACATTTCTTGACTGCCAAGCTGTGATTCAGCATATATAATACACGTTTATCATATAAAATGTGGTTGATATGAGCAAAGAAAAGAAAAAGTTACCCGTAGTCTCACTGCTTAGAAGCCACAATAATCAATCGTTTCCAATTTCTGAGCATTATTTTAAGGACTAGGCACTCTGCTGGGTAATTGCAAACATTACGTAATGTAATTTTCACAACAACTCTCTGAAGTGTGTGCTATTATTTCCCTCTGCAGAGACAAAAACTGAGGTTTAGAGAAGTTAGACAACACGCCCAAGGCAGCACAGCCGGTAAGTGGCAGAGCTGAGATGAGCATCCAAGCTTGGATGACTCCAGGGTCGTTGCCATATGTAATCTAATTTCCTAACATTTTGCAGTCTTCTCTCTGCCAGTCTTTTTGCCTGAATGGCTCTTTGTTTCTTTTTATCCTTGCATAATTGTGGCCCTACTGTGTTTTCTGAGGGGTCTCCAACCTACCAGACGCCCAAACCCTTAGGTGTTCTTGGCTGTTGGATCTCTGCAGAAATTCATCCAATAGAAGCCATTTCTAGGGAACTCTCACACATTCTACCAAGGTGGCAAGTCTTTTTCTATTTGGCAGGGAGAAGACAGGGTCTCTTTTTCAATCTTTCTTCAGTCCCTAATCTCTTGAAGCTTTACTTGCAATTCCTTTGTCTAAAGAGGGAAAGGCTTAAGAGAGTTATCTGTATCTGAGATGATCACCATGGGGCTGTCCAGAGAGCCGTGGCCAGGAGCCGAGAGGCTTGGCCACATGGGCAGGCTCAGGCATGTATGGGTTCCCGGATACCTGGGGCATACAATAAAGACACTGGGGGACTTCCCCTGTGGTCCAGTTGTTGGGAATCTGCCTGCCAATGCAGGAGACGTGGGTTCGATCCCTTGGCTGAGAGGATTCCACAATACCATGGGGCAATTCAGTCCATGTGGCACAACTACTGAAGCCTGTATGCCCTAGAGCCCGTGCTCTGCAACAGGAGAACCACCGAAATGAGAAGCACACGCTCCACAACTAGAGAGTAGCTCCCACTCGTTGCAACTAGAGAAAGCCTGCTCACACAGCAACGAACACCCAGCACAGCCAAAAAAAAAAAAAAGGCATTGAGGTCCATGTCCCAGCAGCCCTGAAATGGGGGAGTACTGAGGAAGGATCTGTGTGAGGCCCCAGACTCCACCTCGTGAGTCTGCAAGCATCCCTGCCCAGGCAGGGGGCTGCAGTTCAGGTCTGCAGCATGGGCCCACCCACCCTGGACAGCCCACCCCACTGGGCCTTCCCCCTCATCCTCACTGACTCCTGGAGCTCGTTCTATTGCCACTCCCTGCACCCAGCCTTTTTGTTCCTTCTGGTTTTCAGGAACATCAAATAAAGGCTCTTTCAAGAGGCTCCCTTGAGGCCAACAGCCAAGAAGTCACATTTCATTCTGCCTATCCAGCAGCCAGCCAGACTGATGGGATTCAGCCCCTTCAATAGAGAGAAGCTCTTCCCTGAGATTAGACTGTCCTGGGCCTGATCCCTCAACTTCCTAGGACATCAGGCTTAAGCTGTGAGAAAAATGTTATAAGGAAAATGTGACTTAAAAAATAAAAAGCTCTAAACTCTGCTTTCTGACTTCTGCTAAGACTATTTACAGATAAGATTGTGTCCAAAATCCAAGCCTCAGGAGGGCCAGGACCACAGGTACTCAGCAAATGTGTCTTGAATGCAAGTTAGAGAAGCTGTAACGATTCCTTCTGGTAAAGGGAGTCATTTTTGCGTTTTTGTTGTTGTTGTTTTTGCATGTTTCCAAAGTGGAGATGCCCTCTGGCCTGTGTCCTGGAGGAGGAGTGTTGCGGTGAAAACCTCCACACCGGTTCTCACTACTTACTGGATTCTTTGTTTGGACAGGGAGTGGCTAATGGGCTCTTGGAACCCAACAGGGCTTGATCCACGTAATCGGGGTTGAGTCACTGTACTTCAGAAGCAAAAAATATTCCACTACATCTCTCTAGACCATCTGCCTCCTGGGTGGGTAAGAGAGTCCATGGGCTCCCCTCAGCTTCTGGCTCTGTGAGTCAGCACACTTGGGTCAGGGCGAGGGTCAGTTTTGAGAAGTAATTGGGTATGTGAGGCCAGCCTGGGATCCTTGATCCTCCATGAAGCTGGTGGGGGTAAGAGGAGACCAAACCAGTCAATTCTAAAGGAAATCAACCCTGAAGTTGGCGGGATAAGAAGAGATTTAAGTTGTCAGTCTTAAAGGAAATCAACCCTGAATATTCATTGGAAGAACTGATGTTGAAGCTGAACTCCTATACTTTGGCCACTTGATGTGAAGAGCCAATTTATCGGGAAAGACCCTGATGCTGGGAAAGATTGAAGGCAGGAGGAGAAGGGGATGACAGACGACAAGATGGTTCGGTGTCATTACTGACTCAATGAATGTGGGTTTGAACAAACTCTGGGAGATGGTGAAGGACAGGGAAGCTTGGTGTGCTGCAGTTCATGGGGTCACAAAGACATAACTTAGGGACTAAACAGTGAGAGAAGACCCACATGGTCCAAGGCGCATGTACTAACATAGTTTAGCAGAAAGTCCTGTTCTCTGGAGTCATGGGTACTATCTGGCCCACTAGTAAAAATAATCTTCTGGTATCCATTTGGCCCCTCCTGTTGTGTGTGCTCTCTTATCAGCTACAATCCTGGAGAAAGGAGGGAAGATGAGACTTGGCTCCTCTGACCTCCAGTAACTTCCAAAGTATTCAACCTTGAACCCACCCTCCACTGCCCTCCACGCTGGTCTTACTTTCTCATCCCCCACGGCACAGTTTTCTTTTCTAAAGTCAATGTCCAGAAGAAGCTTCTTCAGTCTTTGCCATGTGTGTCAAACCTTTATAACTTCCTTTTTTTTAGATCTGTTTTTAAAAATGTATTATTATTATAGTTATTACTTATTTGGTTGCACTGAGTCTTAGTTCCGGCACACAGGATCTTTGATCTTTGTTGCAGTGTGTGGGGTCTAGTTCCCTGACCATGGATTGAACACAAACCCCCTGCATTGGGAGTTTGGAGTTTTAGCCACTGGACCACCAGGGAAGTCCTATAACCTCCTTTTGATCCTTCTTCTGTGGCTACTCATCTTTTCCTTTTTCATAACACTCTTCCCAACTTGTCTATTTCTGCAGATCTTTATCCATCCCTGACCCACATCAAAAAGCAAATAGAGACACATCCACATCTATGATGATTATGTTTACATGTGACACATGCATGATGCATCGTGTGCACCTGGACACTACAAGCCCAGGAGTATCCCTGGGTTTTGAATGCCACAGTGTTTTTTTAGAGAAGCAAAAAAGGTTGCCCCAAATGCATTTTATAACTTTGTAATTAAAGTAGCCATTAATTTAATTAAACTTGGTATCTTATTACAGTAGTAGGCAATCAATGAATATTTGTTGAATGAATGGTTAAATGAAAAAGGGCTATGAAGGAAAAATTAAATGGTGGTAACAAAAGTTAAAATGTTAAATTTTGTTTTTAATACTATGTATAGTGAAGAGATAGCATGAACACATCTTACAAGAAAAGGACATGATTTAAAGATTTATGTTTATTATTACCATAGTACCTTTGTTGAGAATTCCATTTACATTGTTATTATATCTACATTTGATCTGGTAACAGCTCACTTTCAAATTACACAAAATGACCATGGATCAGTCTACCTTATACACAACATGTATGTAGACAGCACCACGTAAACTCATCAGTTCCTTATTTTTAATGAGATTTATGTATAATTAAAAAAAATGTTTTAATTAAAATTGTACAGTCCATGGGACAATCCATGGGATTCTCCAGGGCAGAATACTGGAGTGGGTAGCCGTTCCCTTCTCCAAGGGATCTTTCAAACTCAGGGATTGAACCCAGGTCTCCTGCATTGCAGGCAGATTCTTAACCAACTGAACCACCAGGGAAGTACCTTTAATTAAAATAGTGACAAATTTCAAGATAAATTCTGTGACTGACGATCATAACTACTAAAGGTGCATCAAAAGTGGTGACATAGATAAGAGTAAACATCTTCATTGGTGAATTATACTATACATTTAATGAAGAAATAATGCCAAATCATGTAAATTCTTTTGGACAATTGAAAGGGAGGAAGTATATCCCAACTGATTACCCTGATACCAAAACAAGACAGTTCAGTTCAGTCCAGTTGTTGCTCAGTCGTGTCCGACTCTTTGCGATCCCATGAATTGCAGCACGCTAGGCCTCCCTATCCATCACCAACTCCCGGAGTTCACTCAGACTCACGTCCATCGAGTCCGTGATGCCATCCAGCCATCTCATCCTCTGTCGTCCCCTTCTCCTCCTGCCCCCAATCCCTCCCAGCATCACAGTCTTTTCCAATGAGTCAACTCTTTGCATGAGGTGGCCAAAGTACTGAAGTTTCAGCTTTAGCATCATTCCTTCCAAGAATACCCATGACTGATCTCCTTCAGAATGGACTGGTTGGATCTCCTTGCGGTCCAAGGGACGCTCAAGAGTCTTCTCCAACACCACAGTTCAAAAGCATCAATTCTTCAGCACTCAGCCTTCTTCACAGTCCAACTCTCACATCCATACATGACCACAGGAAAAACCGTAGCCTTGACTAGATGGACCTTTGTTGGCAAAGTAATGTCTCTGGTTTTAAATGTGCTATCTAGGTTGGTCATAACTTTTCTTCCAAGGAGTAAGCGTCTTTTAATTTCATGGCTGCAGTCACCATCTGCAGTGATTTTGGAGCCCCAAAATATAAAGTCTGACACTGCTTCCACTGTTTCCCCATCTATTTCCCATGAAGTGGTGGGACTGGATGCCATGATCTTCGTTTTCTGAATGTTGAGCTTTAAGCCAACATTTTCACTCTCTTCTTTCACTTTCATCAAGAGGCTTTTTAGTTCCTCTTCACTTTTCTGCCATCAGGGTGGTGTCATCTGCATATCTGAGGTTATTGATATTTGTCCCAGCAATCTTGATTCCAGCTTGTGCTTCTTCCAGCCCAGCGTTTCTCATGATGTACTCTGCATAGAAGTTAAATAAGCAGGGTGACAATATACAGCCTTGATGTACTCCTTTTCCGATTTGGAACCAGTCTGTTGTTCCATGTCCAGTTCTAACTGTTGCTTCCTGACCTGCATATAGATTTCTCAAGAGGCAGGTCAGGTGGTCTGGTAGTCCCATCTCTTTCAGAATTTTCCACAGTTTATTGTGATCCACACAGTCAAAGGCTTTGGCATAGTCAATAAAGCAGAAATAGATGGTTTTCTGGAACTCTCTTGCTTTTTCCATGATCCAGCAGATGTTGGCGATTTGATCTCTGGTTCCTTTGCCTTTTCTAAATCCAGCTTGAACATCTGAAAGTTCACAGTTCATGTACTGCTGAAGCCTGGCTTGCAGAATTTTGAGCATTACTTTACTAGCATGTGAGATGAGTGCAATTGTGCGGTAGTTTGAGCATTCTTTGGCATTGCCTTTCTTTGGGATTGGAATGAAAACTGACCTTTTCCAGTCCTGTGGCCACTGCTGAGTTTTCCAAATGTGCTGGCATATTGAGTGCACCACTTTCACAGCATCATCTTTCAGGATTTGAAATAGCTTAACTGGAATTCCATCACCTCCGCTAGCTTTGTTCGTAGTGATGCTTTCTGAGGCCCACTTGACTTCACATTCCAGGATGTCTGGCTCTAGATGAGTGATCACACCATCGTGATTATCCAGGTCGTGGAGATCTTTTTTGTACAGTTCTTCTGTGTATTCTTTCCACCTCTTCTTAATATCTCCTGCTTCTGTTAGGTCCATACCATTTCTGTCCTTTATCGAGCCCATCTTTGCATGAAATGTTCCCTTGGTATCTGTAATTTTCTTGAAGAGATCTCTAGTCTTTCACATTCTGTTGTTTTCCTCTATTTCTTTGCATTAATCGCTGAGGAAGGCTTTCTTATCTCTCCTTGCTATTCTTTGGAACTCTGCATTCAGAGGCTTATCTCTTTCCTTTTCTCCTTGGCTTTTCGCTTCTCTTCTTTTCACAGCTATTTGTAAGGCCTCCCCAGACAGCCATTTTGCCTTTTTGCATTTCTTTTCCATGGGGATGGTCTTGATCCCTCTCTCCTGTACAGTGTCACGAACCTCATTCCATAGTTCATCAGGCACTCTATCTATCAGATCTAGTCCCTTAAATCTATTTCTCACTTGCACTGTATAATCATAAGGGATTTGATTTAGGTCATACCTGAATGGTCTAGTGGTTTTCCCTACTTTCTTCAATTTAAGTCTGAATTTGGCAATAAGGAGTTCATGATCTGAGCCACAGTCAGCCCCCAGTCTTGTTTTTGCTGACTATGTAGAGCTTCTCCATCTTTGGCTGAAAAGAATATAATCAATCTGATTTCGATGTTGCCTATCTGGTGATGTCCATGTGTAGAGTCTTCCCTTGTGTTGTTGGAAGAGGATGTTTGCTATGACCAGTGTGTTCTCTTGGCAAAACTCTACTAGCCTTTGCCCTGCTTCATTCTGTATTCCAAGGGCAAATTTGCTTGTTACTCCAGGTGTTTCTTGACTTCCTACTTTTGCATTCCATTCCCCTATTATGAAAAGGACATCTGTTTTGGGTGTTAGTTCTAAAAGGTCTTGTAGGTTTTCATAGAACCGTCAAACTTCAGCTTCTTCAGGGTAATTGGTTGGGGCATAGACTTAGATTACTGTGATACTGAATGATTTGCCTTGGAAACGAACAGAGATCATTCTGTCATTTTTGATGAACCTGGAATGTTAGGTCCATGAATCAAGGCAAATTGGAAGTGGTCAAACAGGAGATGGCAAGAGTGAACATCGACATACTAGGAATCAGTGAACAAAAATGTACTGGGATCAGTGAATTTAACTCAGATGACCATTATATCTACTGCTGTGGGCAGGAATCCCTTAGGAGAAATGGAGTAGCCATCATGGTCAACAAAAACAAGACAAAGACATTGTAAAAAAACAACAATAAAGTTGGAAAACTAACACTGTCAATCCCAATGCTTATTATAAAGCTAAATAGTTAAGACAATACATCATTGGCATAAAAGTAGATAAAACTTCAATGGAATAAAATATTGAGTCCAGAAATATGCTTTCACTGTTTCCATCATAGTTCAGTTGGTAAAGAATCCACTTGCAATGCAGGAGACCCTAGTTCGATTCCTGATTCAGGAAGATCCACTGGAGAAAGGATAGGCTACCCACTCCAGTATTCTTGGGCTTCCCTTATGACTCAGCTGGTAAAGAATCTGCCTGCAGTGTGGGAGACCTGGGTTCAATCTCTGGGTAGGGAAGATCCCCTGGAGAAGGGAAAGGCTACCCCTTCCAGTATTCTGGCCTGGAGAATTCCATGGACTCTACAGTCCAAGAGGTCACAGTCGGACATGACTGAGTGACTTTCACTTCACATACAGACAATTAACTTTCAACAGAAGTGTAAAGGCAATTTTGTGGACAAAGGCTGGTACCAGTCTAGCACTGGTATAGTGCTGTAAGAATTGAATATCCATATGCAAAAAAGGAACTTAAATCCAAACCTTATATTATAGGTAAAATTAACTCAAAGTGAATCAAAGACCCAAATATAAAACCTAAAATTATAATATTTCTATAAGAAAACATAGGAGAAAGTCTTTGCAACTTTCAACTTTATTTTTTAGCACAATGAGGTAAAATTTGTGTACAAAAAACTGCACATTTTAATATATATAATTTGATGAATTTGGACATATGTATACATCCAGATACCATCATCACAATTAAGGTGATAAAAGTATCCATCACTTCCAAAAATTTCCTTGTGTCCCATTTTTTTCATGTGTGTGTAGTAAAAACACTTAACATGAGATCTACACTCTTAAAATTTTTTCTAAGTCACAACATAGTCTTTAACTCTAGGGTTTATGTTGCACAGGTCTCTAGAACTTATTCATCTTGTATAACTGTAAATTTATACCCATTGAACAGCAACTCCCTATTTCTCCCTTCCTCCATCCTCTGAAAGCCACCAGTCTATTTTTTTACTTCTATAAATTTGAATAGTTTAGATACTTCATATAAAGGAAATTAAATGTCCATCAAGAGGTAAATGGATAAAGAAAACGTGATATATACATGCAATGGAATATTATTCACCCTTTAAAAAGAAGGAAATCCCACCATTTACAACAACATGGATGGACCTAGACAACACCATGCTAAATGAAATGTCAGTCACAGAGGCAAAATTTAATATCAAAAGCATGATCCATACAAATACAAGCTGACAAATTTGTTCATCAAAATTTTAAAAATTCAGCCATCTATAAGATACTGTTAAAAGGCAAGGTACAGAAGCATATTTGTGGGAGAAATATGTTTTTAAAAAGTCTCATATCCAGAATATATAAAGAACTTTCAAAACCTAATAATAAGGAAGCAAACAACCCATTAAAATGGGTAAAATATATGAATACACACTTCAGTAAGAAGATATGGTACATATATACAATGGTATATTAGTCATAAAAAGGAACAATACTGGGTCATCTGTAGAGACACAGATGAACCTAGAATCTGTCATACAGAGTGAAGTAAGTCAGAAAGAGAAAAACAAATATCATGTAGTAACACAAATACATGGAATCTAGAAACATGGTACAGATGAACCTATTTGCAGGGCAGGAATAGACACAGATATATAGAACAAATGGGTAGACGTGAGGAGAAGGGGCGGAGTGGGTTGAACTGGGAGATTGGGATTAATGTATGTGCACCACCACGTGTAAAGCAGGTAACTAGTGGGAACCTGCTGTATATAGTACAGGGATCTCAGCTTGGTCCTCTGTGGTAAGCCAGATGCCTGGATAGGGGTGGGGGTGGGGGTGGGAGGGAGGTCCAAGAGGGAGGAGATATATGTATATCACCTTATAGTTGATTTACTTTGTTGTACAGCAGAAATTAACATAACATTGTAAAGCAACTATACCCCAATAAAAACAAAACAAAAAAACAATAAGTATATTAGTAAAAATTTTTAAAAGGACCCATAAGCATAGCAAATAAGCTTGTGAGTATAAAATCCATACATTAGTCTTTAGGGACATGCACATTCAACCTACAGTACACCCTCTGTGATTTACTATTATTTGCAAATGTTGATTTTGTTTTTGGTGCCCAATTATTTATGATATATTCACAATTCGCCCCTGTACACCAACGTGTCAGACACTATACTAATTGGAGAGGAATCAGTGGTGGGCAGTCGTTTGAAAAGAGGGGGCCAGGCACCCTCACTAAACTCTGAGATGTCAAGGTCCTCCTCTGAGCTTGTTACCCTCACTGAGATGAATCTTGTCCAGAATGACTGCACCGCTCATGTCATGTCCTGCTTACTGGTGTTCACCTTTAGTTATACTCAAATCAATCATTCATTTACTCATTCATTCATTTCCTGGCTATTCTGTTCTAGGGAGTGTGCGAGGGCTTGAGGGTATAAAGATGAGTACCACACAATTCCTGTCTTAATGGAGCTTAGAAATTAATGGGTAAGGTAAAGATGTAAGAAAAAAGTTTCGCTAACATTTCTCACCTTCAGCTCCTAGTATTGGTGTTTGGCACGAGGTAAGTGTTTAGCAGCTTTGTGTGGAGTAAATGAATGATGGAATGAATGAACAGTTTGAAGAGTGGCTGGAGAGGCATCCGTCAATAGTACAGATTGATTGTGTTTGAAGGTGAGGTTGTGCAGAGCATTAGGGTGCTGGCAGCCTCAGGATGAAATGTGATATGGGTGCACCCAGCAGAATTCCACTATCTTCAGGGTGACCTCAGAGATCTCCATCAGAAAGTGACTCACTGCACTGCGCTGCACTTCACCCAAGGGCTAGACTCTGCCAGCTGAGGTCATTCCCGAATTCCCAGGGACTCTCAACCAGCTCCACGGTAGATATTCTTTCTCCATGTCCTTCCTATCTCTCTGTGGAAGTTGGGCTTGTCCAATTTTTCAGATAGTCTTGGGCATTTTGTGCTGGGGACATGTGGCATGGAACTCATTTCCTTGAATTCATGAAAATTGGCATTCTGAAAGTGAAAAATTGTGAAAAATAAGGCATTCTGGAGTAGAGGAACAAATATAGTTATGCATCCGGAAGATCTGTGTTTGAGTCTTGCCTTGACCACTTTCCAACTATGTGATCTTTAAATGGAAAGTGGGATAAAATTATCTTTATTCAGCCATTCATGTCAGGTTTAAACGGATAAGATCAATAAATTATTTAGGACAAAAACTAGCATGTGTTAAGGACCCAGTAATCTGTCACGTTGCCAGAATTACCCACTGTAAATACTGTATGGGGAGGGCTTGATTCCCCAAGCTGAGGAAGGATTTCCAGAATAAGCATCTCTAGCACAGGAGTCGTCCTGATGGACTATTGGGTAAAGCGTGTTTCAGGTTCAAGGGTATAATATGTGTGTGCGTGCACATCCTCAGTTGCTCAGTCAGTCATGTCCAACTCTTTGCGACCCCATGGACTGTAGCCCTCCAGGCTCCTCTCTCCATGGTGGCACAGGGTATAATGAGATTCTGGCAAAGCCAAGGATGAAAAAAGCCAGTGTATTCAGGGGTGTGCATGGGTCAGAGTTCTGGGTGCCTGTGCAGAAGTGGCAAGAAGTGGGCTGGTAAAGGGCTCAGGACAGGCAGGGCTGTGGGTATCCTGCCCAAGAGTTGGTCTTTGTCCTTGAAGGGCATGATGTTTCATTACAGGGTTCTCAAGTCTGCAGGTTCATGTTTTATGACATTTTCCTGAGAGCCTCTTTTTCTCAGGTCTTAGGGAGACATTCACAACCCATCCACAAAGTTAAAAAAAAAAAATCTAAATCTTGAAAATAAGGCAAAGAAAGGACAATATCTTCTTTCAGCATCACACAAGGGCATTGTTGTACAAGTCCCCTGAGCATTTTTTAATTATAGGGGAATGTACCTTTGTTTGACTCACTGTTTCATCATTGGTTGAGAGCCCAGGTACTGTGGAGTTACACGTTAACTCAATGTTTTGTTTTGTTTTGTTTTCCTAGTGGAGATACAATTGATTTTTGCCTGGTAAAAAAGATAAATCCAAATGTTACGATCTTAGTGAACTATCAGGACATAAACCAGTGTTGTATCTAACCTAACGACTTTATTCTTTTGTCAAAAACCTGTAAACACTCAGTTCCTCAAATGCTTTCTGAATCAGATTTACTCAATGCTCTGATCTTCTCATTAATAAGTTAAATAAGTCTTTGGCGTGTTTTCATTCCACATTTGTGTGAGAATCGTGTTCACTCTTTGAAAGTCATACTTTGACGGCAATGTTTTAGCCAAAATCCCTGTGAAAGAGTGAATGATGGAACTAGAAAGGCTGGAGCCGTTTTCTCAGTCTGAAAGGCCTGAGGACGCCCAGTTCCTGAGATCATTGGAAAGGTTACTCTGGGGATTAGCAGGGGGTCTTGTGACTCAGGTGGCACTCTGGGACCTTGGCAGCTTTGGTTGATGGTGATGGGCAGTAAGCACAGGCACAGGGAAGCTGACTCATCTCCATGTGGGTGCACTGGGGTTGACTGGGGCCAGTGTCGACTCTAGCCCAGTGGGAATAGGACAGATAGGAGGATTCCCCGCAACAGGTGATATCAAAGTCAGACCCCTAGTAACATCCCTACTCCCATATATTGTTAGATAGATGTAAATCTCCTGAAAGCAGGCCTTGAGCCAACAGCTGGCCAACCTCCAGGGAAACAGGCTGCATCCAGCCTCTTGTGGGATGGTTAGCAGGGGTGTCCAGGCTACAGGACATCCCAAAGGAGAACTGAAAACAAGGCAAAAGCACCTCATTTTAGATTTGGCCCATAGGTAGGGAGCAGATGAGAGTGGGAAGACTGTAGCTCCTGGGGCTCAATCTCAGACATGCCAGATATCATTGCAGAGGCAAAGAAGATCTGCCTGCACTGTCTCATTTGTCCATTCATTTATTCATTTACCCAGTGCAAGGATGTAGCACTGCAGGAAGGAGGTTTTCTGTGACTGTGGTTGATAGGGCTAGCGAAGGTGACCCTGTCATGTCTCATTTTTCTATTGACCCATTTCCCTGCCTTTGCTGCAGTGTGATTGAGAACAGAAGAGCAGTATTCTGTTTACCAGTGTTAAATAGGACCTCATTAAGACACCCTGAGTAGTGAACAACTCAGCACTCAGCTCCTCTGACCACCCAATCTGTATTGGGAGAATTCCTCCCATGATGTGTTGGTGCCTCTCCAACACAAAGCTGAGGAATAAGGTTCTGCAGGCATCCTTGTAGCTGGAGATGAGCATGTGACTGAGGCTCTGCCAGTCACAGGTACCCTGGACAAACTTTGGTTTGGAAGCATGTGATCCCAGAGGCAGGGACCACATGGCTTGCACTTTGGCAAGGGTAGTGCAGAGACACCTAACCTTCAAAAGCAGTACAGGCCACGCTATGCCCAATGATGAGATGGGTGAGTTTCTCAGGGAGGTTCAGCGATAAACACTACTGACTGTTGGCATCTCTCTGCAGTACTTGACTCAGGCCAGATGCTGTGCAGCCTTGAAGGTTTCCTGGTCCATAATGGGCTCGCTCTCCAAAGGAGAGTCCAGTTCAATATATCTGTCTTCATTCAGGGATTTACCTGAACCTCTAGGGGATGTTTCACACAAAAGAAATTCTGAGAAGCAGTTAGATTAACCCCATGAGCTCTGTCTTGCCTCTTTTTTTTTTTTTTAAAAATAATAGAAATGTAGGTGATTAGTTATATTGGATCCCTTCCATCAGGGTGGAAACAGGGATTGGTTATCACTGAAATAGACCTTCATCCTGTATTTGCCTTCCCAATTCACCAAGCTTCTGACAGCATTATTTATGGATTGCAGAAAGCCTTGCTTACCATTGGTGCTGAATCCAAGCTCGCCCTGCTTGCTGCACGACAGGCCAAGGAATTGGAGACAAGGTGTTGAGGCAAGGAATACGACTTTATTTGGAGAGCAGTCAGACTGGGAAGATGGCAGACTAATGTCTCAAATTAACCATCTTGTCGGAATCTGGATGCCAGGTTCTTTTATGGATCAGACGGGGGAATGGTAAGGAAACAAACTAAAAAGGCCATTTAATCTCACAAATATCTAGAATGGCAAGCCTCAGGCAGGGGGTTGTGTTAATTTCTTCCTTACTGCCATCTACAGGTGGACAGGGTTCTGAACAAAGGCACTTTCGCTTAACAATCAGGAAGAGGGACAGGATTCTGAGGCAGTCCCTTACATATTATTATAACAACAAAAGTGACAAAGGAAGGGTTAGAGTCCAAGAAACAGATCTAGCATGGAAGAGTCAAAATCAGCTCTTCCCTGTTACATCATTATGATATCCCACAGAAGAGTTTTAATTCGTTCGTTCATTAATTAGTAAAGAAGCTCATTTATAGCAAAGGAGGTAAAGACATGTAAAAAAGCCCGGTGTTGTCTCTTGTGCTGCCTGGCCTGACTCAGGGTGTGCCTGTGATGGATTCAAAGCAGTCGGGAGATCTACCCCTAATGCACACCCTTCCAGAGTGGGAATATCAGATCTTGGCCTAGTCAGGATGCGTCATGTTTCCATGGTCATTTCCCAGTTCCATTTCATGCGATTTACTGAGCAGGTACTCTGGGCCAGATGTTTTATGTATCTTGTTACACATATGCGGTTCTCACAACAGCCCATTTTCTACCACGATAAGACCGAAGGCCAGAGAGGATACATTGCCCAATACTAAAAGCTAGTAGCTTCAGAATTGGGCTTGAAACCCACCCATGCCCACATTCTTTTCACATCATGATACCTCCTGCTTTTATGGAGAACGGAAGGTAGCAATTTCTGCAGTTGCCTTTTTTTAAAATGGTTTCCTAAGGGTTTCCCAGGTGGCACTAGTGGTAAAGAAACCCACCTGCCAATGCAAGAGATGTAAGAGACCCGGGTTCAGTCTCTGGGATGGAAGATCCCCTGGAGGAGGAAATGGCAACCCACTTCAGTATTCTTGCCTGGAGACCTGGTGGGCTACAGTCTATGGGCCACAAAGAGTCAGACAGGACTGAAGTGACCACATCCATCCTTCATCCTAAGGCAAGGGAAACAAAAGCAAAAATAAACAAATGGGACCACAACAAATTAAAAATCTTTTGTGTAGCAAAGGAAGCTATCAACAAAAACGAAAAGGCAGCCTACTGAATGGGAGAAGAGATTTGCAAACAATGTATCTAATAAGGGGTTAATATCCAAATATTCAAAGAACTTATACAATTTAGCATCCAAAACACTAGACAATGCAATTAAAAATGGGCTGAGGATCTGAATAGTCATTTTCCCCAAAGAAAACATGCAGATAGCCAACAAACACATGAAAAAATGCTCAACATCACTAATCATCAGAGAAAAGCATATCAAAACCACAATGAGATACCACCTCACACCTGTCTGAATGTCACAAAATAACAAATGTTGGAGAGGATGTGGAGAAAAGGAAACTTGTGCTCTCTTGGTGGGAAAGTGAATTGGCACAGCCATTAGGGAAAACAATGTGGAATTTCTTCGAAAAATTAAAAATAGAAGTACCATAAGATCCAATAGTTTCACCTCTGGGTATTTAAGAAAACATAAACACTGATTGGAAAAGATATATGCACCCCATGTTCACTGCAGTGTTATTTACCATAGCCAAAATATGGCAGTAACCTAAATGTCTGTTGATAGATAGATGAATAAAGAAGATGGGGTATACATATACAATGGAATATTACACAGTCATACAAAAATGTAACTTTGTCATTTATGACAACATGGATGGATAAAGAGGGTGTTATGTTAAGTGAAATAAGTCATATAGAGAAAGATAAATAGAATACAATCTCACTTATATATGGAATCTAAAAAAAAAGAATGAATGAATAACTATAATGAAACAGAAACAGACTCATACAGAGTCTGAATAGGAGCTACAGAGAGCGACTAGGTGGTTGCCAGCAGGGAGGGACTTGAGGGGTGAAACAGATGAAGGGGATTAAGAGGTTCAAACCTCCAGTTGTAAAATAAATAAGCCATGGGTAATGTATGGAGAGGACTCTTGAGAGTCCTTTGGACTGCAAGGAGATCCAACCAGTCCATTCTGAAGGAGATCAGCCCTGGGATTTCTTTGGAACGAATGATGCTAAAGCTGAAACTCCAATACTTTGGCCACCTCATGAGAAGAGTTGACTCATTGGAAAAGATTCTGATGCTGGGAGGGATTGGGGGCAGGAGGAGAAGGGGACGACAGAGGATGAGATGGCTGGATGGCATCACTGACTCGATGGATGTGAGTCTGAGTGAATTCCGGGAGATGGTGATGGACAGGGAGGCCTGGCGTCCTGTGATTCATGGGGTCGCAAAGAGTTGGACACGACTGAGCGACTGAACTAACTAACTAATGTAATATACCACATAAGGAGTATGGTCAACGGTATTGTAAAAACTTTGTATGGGGACAAGTGGTTACTAGACTCATTGTGGTGATCATTTCATAATATATCCAGATGTCAAATCACTATGTAGTACACCTGAAACTGAGATGATATTATATATCAGCTATATTTTGATTAAAAAAAAAACCCTCTGCCATGATTAGTCATTGGCTGGGAGCAACCCAGAAGCATGGCCTCCCTCTGCATGAAACTGGTGGTAAATCCAGGTGGACAGCAGCTGGGCTGCCAGTCATTTATTCTTCCTACACTCGGAGCCCAGAAGGGTGCGTTTTTATGGCTACCACACTGACTGAGTTCTAGGCAATGGAACGTGGGCAGGACTGATGTGTGTCTCTTCTAAGCCTGTACACCTGCTATGTTAATTTCTCCTTCCACTTGACACACACAAGTACAGAAACCTTGGAGCCGTTAATTGAGTAACCAAAGGTAAAAGAAGCTTGACCTACTGAAACCATTTAGGTGTTATCTCCAGGGCTCTGAAGAGCTCTGGCACCATAGTCCTTTATGTCACAATGCAGAAAGGAATTCAGTGAGAGGCCAAGTGATAGATGAGAAGTGATTTCTTACAATAGGACGCTTGTACGGTTCACAGGTAGGCAGGCAAGTGTTGTGATGCCCTGGGTACTCAGTGGGTTACATTTTTGTAATCAGAGGAAGAGAGAAGATGGGGAGATCTTGTCTTTCTTGAGTAGATGTCACATCTCCATCAACAGCTCCTCTCCCAGGTAGGGCAGGGAAGTTTACTTGTGCTTCCCTATATAGTCAGACCAGGACTCGCAGAGCCCTTTGGAGAAATATTTTCAGGTCTCAGTACAATGAGGGTCTTTCACAAAGCCTGTTTGGGGGGTCATTAACTGGATGATACCACTGGGCAGGTTGTAGGCCTTATTTTCTACTATTTAATTGTTTGGGGGCATTGTGCAAAGAACATGTCTTTGGGGCCAAAGAACATGTTTTGGGGGTTATCAACTCACTGAGCTCACTGGGCAGGGTGTTTGTCTTATGCTACCATTGTTTTCTTGTTGTGGGGCATGTCTCCTGCTTCTGTTGTATGGTTTTGTTACGAAGCAAGCTAGCTTGATTTTATCATTAAGCAAGTCAATCTGACTTTGATGCTAAGTGATAGGAGTCAAGCAAGCCCACATTGTTTCCAAAATTTTCCATTACTTTCTTGAGTGATCATTAGTCTTATTCTGGTCTCCCTAATGGGATTTCTGAGCTAAATATTGGTCATCCTATTCTGTCCCTATCACCACCCCGTGAAGAGCTACCCACCAATCATAAATGCTCATTTAGGGCATCCATTATGTGAGAAAGTTCTACTAGTGTTTTAAAAAAGAAAAGAAAAGAGAAAAGAATGAATTTAGACCTCCCCATCTCTACAAAAATTAACTCGTGCATGCATGCTGAGTTGCTTCAGTCATGTCCGACTCTTTGTGACTCTATAGACTATAGCTCGCCAGGCTGCTCTGTCCATGGGATTCTCTAGGCAAGAATACTGGAGTGGGTTGCCATGCCCTCCTCCAGGGGATCTTCTGGGCCCAGGGATTGAACCTGGGTCTCCTACATCCCCTGCATTGGCAAGCGGGTTCTTTACCACTAGCGTCACCTGGGAAGCCCAAAAATTGACTCATGGTGGATCAAAGACCTGAATATAAATGGTAAAACATAAAACTCATAGAAGAAAGCAAAGGAGTAAATATTCATGACCTTGTATTTGGCAATGTATTCTTATATATGATACAAAAAGTACAAACAACAAAAGAAAGAAATAGATAAATTGGGCTTTATCAAAATTTAAAACTTTGTGCATTAAAGAACATTATCAAGTAAATGAAAAGACAGTGTACAGAATGGGAGAAAATACTGGCAAATCATATATCTGATAAGGGTCTGGAATATATAAAGAACTCTTATCATTCATCAGCAAAAGACAATCGAATTTAAAAATGGGCATAGGATTTGAATAGGCATTTCTTCAAAGAAGATATGCAAATGGCCAACAGTCACATGAAAAGATGCTCAGCATCACTAGTCATCACAGAAATGCAGGGACCTCCCTGGTAGTCCTTTGTCTAACACTGTGCTCTCCCAGTGCAGGTGGCTTGTGTTTGGTTCCTGGTCAGGGAGCTGGATCCCCAAAGCCACAACTAAAGATCTCATGTGCCACAACTAAGACCTGGTGCAGCCAAATCAAATAAAAATAAAATTAATATATTAAAAAAAATGTAAATCAAAACCCCAATGAGATCACACTTCATAGTCACAATGATGTAACTATTAAGAAAAAAAATATTGTTGGTGAGAATGTGGAGAATTTGGAACTCATGTACATTGCTGGTGGGAATGTAAAATGGTTCAGTCAATGTGGAAAACATTGGTGATTCCTCAAAAAGTTAAACATATTATTATTATATAACCTAGTGATTTCTCTCTTAGATCTAAACACCAAAGAAATGAAAACAGGCATCAAATACTTGTACCCAATCCCAAAAGGTCCAAATGAATGAATGGATAAACAAATTATGGGTATACATACAATGAAATATTATTTGGTCATAAAAAGGAATGAAGTACTGATACCTGGTGCAACAAAGTAGATGAACCTTGAAGACAATATGCCTTGAACCTTAAAGACATTATGAAAGAGACCAGATGCAAAAGGTCACATATTATATGATTACATTTATATGAAATATCTAGAATAGGCAAATCCATGGAGATTGAACACAGATTGTGGTTGTCAGGGGCTGGGGGTGGGAAGGAATGGGAAGTTAAGTGCTTAATAGGTATAGGGTTTCCTTTTGTGGTCCCTGAAAACATTTTGCAACTAGATAGAGGTGGTGGTTGTATAACATAGTGGATATATTAAATGCTACTGAATACCTCACTTCAAAAAGGTTAATTTTATGTTGCGTGAATTTTACTTCAATAAAGATATATTAAAAAGCCAAAAAGATTAGAGTGAGACAACAGCCAGTCCCATAGGACTCTACCCAGGGTGTGTGTCTGGTGGGGGTGGGGCAGGAAGTCAAGCTCAGATTTAAGTAGCAACCTCTCCAGAGGAAGATCCACCCACTCCTGCCTGGGTGGGGTTCTGCAGTGGGCTCCTTAGGTCAGCCCCCTGGGCTTCGCCTGAGTTAAGCTGATCCTCTGGAGGTTTTATCAGGCTCTCTCCAACTCCTCCTCCACCTGTCTGGCTGGCTGGCGAGCCTGGCGGGGATCCAGGGAGCTCACGGCTCTCTTTCTCCTCTTGGAGACCGAGCAGCTGGCCTCGCCAGGGTCTGGCACGCCTTCAGTGGGCTCCAAGGGGCCAGGCCAGGGCCAGCTCTGGAGTGGGGCTCCCCAGCTTTGCAGACACTGCAAATCCTTTTTCTTAGCACAGCTGGCAGGATTAGGACCACTTTGGCAGCTCCAGGAAAAGGGATTGAAACCACCTCCTGGGACACAGGTAAGTAAGAGGGTCTGGGCTCTGGGACCTCATCAAGGGACTAGACTGGCTCTACACATCTGAGGTAGGTGTGACCCACGCTGATCTCCTTATCTGAGACCCACAAGAGGGCTTTGTAGCTGTTCTCTGAGGGTAAAGGTGGGGGACATTTCATGGACATGCTTCTGGTTAACTTCTGCCTGATTTTTAGAGCTTAACACAGACATCACCTTCTGTAGGAAGCCTTCCCAAGTCCTAAGGTGCCCTTTCTCTGTGTCCTCAAAGCATCTTGCACTTCTTACATAGCATTTTCTGTACTCGATTATAAATGTACACTAGACCATGTACTTCCTTGTGGCTGGGTGCCCTCTTCCGGGGGCCCTCTTACCTACATCAGTGACCCAATAGTTGTCTTTCGAGCCTGCTATTGACCTGGGGAAGGGGGACTAGTTCCTTCTCTTACTTTGCCAGGCAAGCATTTGTTCATACTTGTGTGCAAGCATACCTTCACACACAACCTCACAGGAAGTTCAGTCTTTTCTTCAATCCAGGTCCCTGTGATAAAATCTAAACTATACAGAACTGAGGTGGCAATGGGCTGAGGGGTGAGCATGGCGGCCCCAAACTAACAGTGTCAAACCCTTGCTCCATGTGAACCAGGTGTCCCCTTGACCAGACTTATAAAAGTTGTTGGTCCCCAAGTGAATGTCTTCTTGGCTGACCAGCTCTCCCACTTGGACCTGTTTCTCATCCTCATTCTACTCTATTTTGCTTTTCTCCTTGCCTGGGTGGGGTCTATTCCCTTGGTTGGGGTGTCCCAGCTCTTCATCAGTATTAGGGTCCCCATTCATTTTCTTGCTGTTCAAAGTGAGGGGGAGACTTGGAGCCTGGCAGTCAGACAAGAGAAGGGAGGGGGCTCTGCCCTCTGGGTGGAAGCTTGCTTTTTCTTTCTGTTCCTCTATGATCATTGCAAACTCTTTTAAACAACAAATCACTTATACTGCAAGTGTTCATCTCCTGCCCACAGACTTCAGTGATCTACATATAAGATTCATGTCTTCCTGCTAGCATAATTTTTGGACTTTATTATGCTAGAAGAGTGTCTGTCTCTTTCCCAACCTTGACTGTGACATTACAAAACCCTCTTCTATTGGTTTGGCCTTGAAGAACTCTGTTTTTAATTTCCACGTCTAATTTCCCCCTAGTTGCAGCAATTAGGGCTGGGGGTGAGAGGAAAGCTATTAATCTTGGTGTGGATAGACACAAACCAGGTCTTAAAGGTCAAGTTTTGGGTTGGGAGTAGCCAGGCCCATGGCAGATGCAGGAGGTCATGGATATAGCTTCCCATAGGGGTGAGTAAAACACAGCTCCTAGGCTGTGCTTGGGAGCAGGGGGGCCACTGGAAATTTAAAATGTGGTGTAATAAATCTAAAAGGGGATGTACACGATGCTTATAGAGCACAGAGAATGGGGGCCTAATCTTGTACATGAAGGAAGACTTCCTGGATGAGGTGATGTCTGGGTGGAGCCATGAAGAGCAAATAAAAGTTATCCAGGAGAGTATCCGTCTACACCCTGATCCCCAAATTCTCTTCTCTCTATCAAGTTTTGAAGACACTAGAGAGACATCTCAGATGCCCTCCTGTGCCTTGTTCAGGATAATTTGGTTTGATAACCTCTGAAGCATTAGCTGGACAGAGGTACCCTTGGCTATTTCGCTCTGATCTTAGGCAGATGTGGAGAACTCTAGAGGGATTGGCGGTCCCTGGAAAGCCTTGGGGTTGCCATAGGTGTACCACTCCTGATTTCTCACCAAGAGATTCTCAGGTATGAGATGGACCCCAGTTTGGGCCGTAGGGTGTTGGTGGCTTCCACCCTCAACACCTCTGCCATGTGATGGTGTCCATCCCAAGGACCAGAACTTTGGAATCCAAGTGGGAGCCATAAGCCACCCTCATGGTTCCTCCTGTGGTTGAGGAGGGAGCTTGGGATGATGCTCTGACTTGGCTCCAGTGTGTTCTTCCCAAAGCTGGAGTCATTCAGGCTACATTCTTACCTGGGATGGCTGCACTGGAGAGTCTAGAGTGGGCTTTGCTATGCCAAGTACAATGATCAATCTCAGATGCGCTTAGGAGGAATTAGCTAAAGGGCTTAGTGGGACCTTGGCTTCATGAAACAGAGGGCAAGATGAAAAAGCCAGGAATATGTGGGATTAGCATGAAGGAATGGGCCAGTAGTGGGATGCTCTTGAGATAGATATGCCTAATATTGCTATTTGGCCACTATTATAACATGGGTTCAAGGGAGAGACTCATTTTATTCTTACTACTGTTGAGAGGTCTTGTGGTCTAGCTTGGCTAGGGACAATAATATACAAAATAAGGCTGGAGTTTTTATTATTTTGCCAAGTAATATTATACCTTCTTTGCCCTAGCTTTTAGCTGTGTCCCTGAGTCCAATTGCATATAGAACCCAATCAAGAGATACCCATCTATTCATGGTTGTAAAAGACACTGCAGAGCCCTTGACATCACTGGTTTTCAAGGTGGAAGAGAGACCATATGAGCATTTACCCCTTCTGCACAGCCCTGCTGGGGTAGTGGAGGGTGGAGACAGTTGACTGTAACCAACAATGAGGGAGGGACTCAGATCTGTCCCATTCCTCACCAATGCGGATTCAGCAATCTCAGGGCCTACCATGTTTTTTCCTTTAGGCTTGTAGTGATCCTCCACTCCACTGCACTTGTAGTGATCACTTGTAGTGATCCTCTTGCAGTGACCTTCCTCGTTCCCCTCTGAGCTGTCCTTGGATTCTTGGAGTTCTCTGAGTTTCTAGAAGAAATGGTAGTTGGCTCCAGGTTGATCTTTAACCAACCTGAAAATGTGCTAGTTCTTGAACCTGAGAAGGCAGATGAAGGGGGTTCTGGTCTTGACCTCCCCAGACAGCCTACCCAAGCAGGTGTTCAGCCTCTGTGGCCCAGCCTCTGCCCCTGCTGGCTTGGCAGGTGGGGTGCAAGCAGGCTGGATCCTCCAGGAGAGACTCAGAACCCAGTCACTTTAGTGCCTGGTCACAGTTTATAAAGAAGCAGGTGGTAGGGAAGAAAGCTTTTGCCAGGTGCTCATTGGCAATAAATGAATTTTCTTGGTGATGACCCTTGGATAGTGGCATTTGAAAAGATTCTCTTTCTGTGTTTTCTAACTTTAAAGATGAGTGTGCATCAGTTGTGTTGAAATTGCATAGGGATTAGCAAGGACTCTGGCCAGGGAAGTGTCAGAGTGGCCTATGACAGTGAGCTGGACTGAAGTGCGCCACATGGGGGTCTTTGGTTTGGGAAGGGGAGTGGGTACTTTGGGCCATCCTGGAAGCTCCTGATTTGTTCCCCACTCAAGCTGCCTTGTAAGGTTCCTACCTCTCGGCCAGAAAAGACCTTGTATGTAGGACTGGCTGGTGGCCCCTCGCGCCCCTGGTGGGGCTGCCCTTTGCCTGGAATCTCGTGGCTTGACTGTAGCCCTCTCTCTGCAGGGGTTTTTTTGTGTTTGGAGCCAGGATCCTTGGGCTGTAGACATTGCTCTGCTTCACTTCTGGTCTCAGCTAGCATCTGTACACATAGCCTTGTCTGACTGGTTTGTTTTCTTAGAAGCAAATGGTTTCATTGTTGAGTTTGGCATCTCGTCCAGCTATGAGATAGAAAGAGGAAGTTGGGTCTTTGTATGTCGGTAGATGGCCTTGCCAAGTGGCAGCAGTGTGACAGGGAAATGACACTGATGCACAGATATCCATTGTCCAGAGCACCCTGCGAGGCTGCTCTGTTCCTAGAGGCTAGGACAGGATGGCCAGCTGTGCTGATGCCCAAGGTCAGGTGGACGGAGGAAAAATATCCATCAAGCTGTGAGCCGTTCATCACCTCCAGAAAGTTCACCTGGGGATGTCTCCCTGCCTCCCCAGGCCACCGTGTTAGCCAGTGAGCAGCTTGGGAGCTCAGAGTCTGCCTAGGCTGCACCTCTGTGTCTGGACTTAGAGGGGGCTCCTGAGGCCCTGAACCCCTGCTGTCTGGGAACAGATTTCACTGATAACTTCTCATGTGCCCGGTTCATGCTTTGAGTGTGTCATGCCCTCTCATAGGGTGTTTGTGGCACAGGCGTGCCACCCTCTCAACCCTGGGACAGAGAGAAGGAAGGAGGAGTGAGAGGGGAGCTGGAGAGAGGAATTGGCTGCTTGGAGAGAACAAAGTAGTCTGCCCATCTGCTAATTTCAAGATTCTCTGAGCCTTCTAACTTCACGGTGGTGAAGCAGAGTTCAGCTACACCAGTGATTAAGGAAAGCAAAGCTGTACTCTGTAGTGGGGGATTGGGGTCGGGGGAAGAGCAACATCTGACCCACCATCCACATCCACCAGGTAAATGTGGCCACGGAGGCTGAGCCATGATGTGTCAGAGGACAGGGCCTAAGAGCTGATCAAGAAGTTAGAGCTGGGACTCACGAAAAGAGTTATCCACTTGATCCCATGGGCTGACAAAAATCCTGGGGCAGTAAGCTTGGGGATCTGCATCTCTGCTTTACCACTGAGGAATGAGGGGGACGTCTTTTTATCTTCCAGGGAGAAGGCTGTATGTTGACGTTTGGACTTTGGCACTTTTATTTTTACTTTTTTGGCACTGCACGGCATATGAGATCTTAGTTCCCTGACAGCAGGGATTGGACCTGCATGCCCTGCATTGGAAGGTAGAGTCTTAACCACTGGACCACCAAGGAAGTCCCCTGACTTTGGCACTTTTGTAAGCTAGAGGCTCCAAATCTTGCACACCCATATGCCATGATGGGACACTCCCTTTAAATTGGGACCCTATGCATGTACTTTGTTTGGTAGCTCTATAGGAGCAGAGGCCTCTGGTTCTTGCACTGGGTAGGTCTAGCCTACTTCTGCCAGGAGGGACATATTGAAACCACTCTAGAAAATTGACAAATGTGCATAAAATGAGAAAATCAATAAATCATTACTTGTGATTTATTCTTACAAATAAGACAGCAATTTATTTATTTTTTTAAAGTTATTTATTTATTTGGCTGTGCTTGTCTTCGTTATGGCATGTGGGATCTTTAGCTGTGACATGTGGGATCTGTTTCCTTGACCAGGGATTGAACCTGGGCCCCCTGCATTGGGAGCATGGAGTCTTAGCCACTGGACTACCATCCCAAGACAACTATTTGTTTATTGAACAGACTATCCCTTGATTGTAGGCCTTTAGTGGATCCCAGATTATTGACATTTTATTTGAACTTCACAGATGTGAGTTTTACAAAGCTTCCATTTTACACTACAGAGCTAAGCTTGTTAATGTGGAAATATATTCTCTAGTTCATTATAAGTAGAATCTGTACCAGCCCTAAGAATAGGAGGACACCTACTGCTGTTCTTATAGAGTGGGAGACAGTCATGTAGCTATTCAGGGAGGGGATGTTACAGGGGAGGTTGGACCCCCTCTCTGCTGGAGGGAAGGTGGGAGGAAAGGTGATCCTTGGTTGAAGTTTTCCAGAGCGGATGACATCAGGGTAGGGCTTTGATGGATAAGTAGGAGTTCACTAAGGCAGCAAAGAAGGACATTCCAGCCTGGAGAAATAGCAGCACTAAGCCTTGATGCATGAGGCTGGCCTCTTCTAGGAGTTGCAAGTGGTTTCATGTGGCTGGAGCCAATTGATGTCTGTTAGGAGGGGGCTGTGGAGAAGGCAATGGCACCCCACTCCAGTACTCTTGCCTGGAAAATCCCATGGAGCCTGGTGGGCTGCAGTCCATGGGGTCGTGAAGAGTCGGACACGACTGAGCGACTTCACTTTCACTTTTCACTTTCATGCATTGGAGAAGGAGATGGCACCCCACTCCAGTGTTCTTGCCTGGAGAATCCCAGGGACGGGGGAGCCTGGTGGGCTGCCGTCTATGGGGTCGCACAGAGTCGAACATGACTGAAGCGACTTAGCAGCAGCAGCCACAGGAGGAGGGGGCTGGGAGGAGATGAGAGGGGATGAAAGGTAGGTTGGTGTCAGCAGTTGACAAAGGGCCTCTTAGGTAGATTAAGGAGTTTGGTTTTATCTCAAACACCATGAGTAACAAATGTTTTGTATTCTGGACCCATTGACTACCTGTGCTCTGATTGTCAAGCCTTGTTCACGTTTTCTTCATTGCTGACTTGGATTGCACGGCAGATTCCTTAGCTATTGCATATTGATGACAGACCGTTTTTAAAGGGACTTCTCATCATGTAACGATCTAGCTGGCCCTGCAGCAGCTTTCCCTTTCCTGACTGTGAAGCCTGCAGGCTTCATGGGAGTCCCTTGCTTCCTTGCCTCTCCTTCTGACTGTACACCAGTGCCTCTGCTTGGTCAGTGTTGGCATCCTCCTTGCCTGTGCCTGGTGCCTTACGGCCTGTTCTGTCTGTCGAGAGCCATCCCTCCCCTGTCACAGCATCAACCTGGAGGGTCCTCCAGGTCCCTCCTCAGGAGCCTTCCCACAGATAAGTTGGTCCTCAGATGAGAGCAGGCGATTGCCCTAGGCATTTCTTGTTCTTTGCTTTTGTTCCCTTTTGCAGTTGGTATTTCTTGAGCTTCTAGGCTCCCCAAAGGCTGGGCTGCATCTGCGCTGTCTGCTCCCATATCTCCAGTGCCTTGCAGGACACTGAGCATCATTGGTGAATGGAGGAAAGGAGAGGGATTCATACAGAAATCTCTTGTAAGACACCAGCTGAGAGAGAAAAGGGCTTGTGTGGTGTTGCTGCATTGGGAGTGCAGGGGGAGGGCTGCACAGGCCCATATCTCCAGGGTAGTACAAGCTGACCATGCTGGAGTGGCATCCTGGGAGAGTGGGCAGAGGTCAAGATGATGTGATGGACTGCAAAAACAGGTTTCCCCTTTTCCCCACATTCTCACCCCTGCCCGTAGAAGAGGAATAATTCTGTCTTGCTCTCTGTTCTCAGATCAGACCCCCAAGGGGATGAAATAAGAGACGAATTAAGGCCCTCCAATTCCCTAATAGCCTACATCACTCAAATTCCAAACTATTAGTGAAACATACTAGAGTCACCCAATGCACCTAACATAGTCGAACAGGAGGCAGAACAATTGTGTACGTTACCCCGAGTCCTGGGCTGACATTCTGACATTCTGAGGTTGACTTCCTAAGTTGCCCTGAAGAATCTTTTATTTTGAATTCAGTAGATCTAACATTAGACCAGCAGTATTTTCTCTTCTTTTTGATATCTGCAAATTTGGTGTAATAAATGACAAATATGTAACATAAGGCTGTGCTTGTGGGCTCCAGCATGAAGAACGATCTTAGAACTTTCTTCTTTCTCTTGTAATTTCTTTTAACCTGCAAATGTTAACACTCATTTCCAAAACGTGTGCTATGTGCCAGAATGTTCAGACTCTGACTTGGACATGACTATCAGAACACTCCAATTTGGGATCTCCAAGGAAAATTCCTGTCCAGTCAGGAAAACAAAACCACACTAGATATTTCAAACAGATGGTATTTAACACAGAGGATTAGTTACACAGGAACTGGAAAGCTGAAACAGTCCAAGAATTAATCACTGCGAGAACAGCTACCATCTCTAGGGCTGGGGAACACAAGAGAAGAGGTGGTCTTACCTGTACTAAGAGGGGCCCTGACAGAGGCATCAACCCAGCAGGACCACAGGCAAGGGGACGTGGGAGTGGGGAGGAGTGGGGTAGGGTTGCAGTGGAGCATGACCCAGCTGCTGATACCTCTGTGAGGCCAGCAAAGCTGGTGCTAGACCTTTGAAGGGTTGCAGTGAGGTCTGGTCTTAGCAGGAACAAAGAAATCTGGGAGCGGGAGCCATCTCTCTGCATTTTCTCCCTCCTGGCTTTCTTATCTACTCCTGGCTTTCTCATCTCCCTCGAGTCCTCCTTTGGCTGAACAAACTGGAAGCCAGGGGCCAGGGGTGCCTGGTGACAGTGCTCTTGAGAGCCAAGTCCCAGAATGGCAGAGCGTCTGCGGCTGGCCTGTGCAGAGGGGCCAGGGTGAATAACCAGATTCACAAAAGCAGCTTTGGGGCCAGGCCAGTTTCAAGGCTCCATGGAATCATTCCCACTGTCTACAGAGTGAGGCTTCCTGAGTGGTATTCTGATAAGCTTATCTTGCAGAAGTCAGATAAAGTTAAGCTTCTGCAGCTAGTAATGAAGAGACTGGACTTTCCCATTTGTCAATCACTGGAGAAAAGGCAGGTCATTATTTGGAGCAAAGGGATAGAAATGGTGGACCTCAGACTGGTGAGGGGGGTACCGCCCTTCTTTCTAGACCGTGGTCTCTTCTGTTTGGGCCTGGAGAGGTCAGCATCATCATGAGGCACTTCCCCGTGGTGGGGGCTGGGATGACCTCCCCTCCTAAGGGCCAGCTGGGGGCAGTGGCAGAGCTCGGCCCTGGGGGCCTAGCTTCCTGTCTGGGTTCATAGCCCTTTGTTCCTGGGGAAGACATGAACTGTGGCGTCACAGGGCACCCAGGGCCATGAGGCTGTCAAGGTGTAGTATGGTCCAGGGGGAAAGTACCTGGGGTTCCCTGAGTGAGGGTATGGAGGCCACCATTCCGCCCATGGAAGCACTCTCTTTGTTGCCAATCTCAAAAAGGTAGGACTTGATCTTATTCATGAAAACTGGGAAAGAGAGCCCCAAGTATCTGAGTCTGTCCCCTCCGATGCTTTTTTAATGTGTGGTTTTCTTGAATGTGTGTCTGCTGCACCAGCTCTAGTGACCCCAGAGGCCACCTTCCTCAGAGATGTCCTGAGGTGCCAGAGGGTTCTGGGGCTGTGAGTCTGGGGGGACCCTCTTCGTGCTGGGCACACATTTCCCACTTCACCCCCCGGCCCTGACCTCTCTGCTTTTCTTGCTTGCTCTCTTTCAAGGAGAGAGAAACTGCCATATGCATGTCCCCCTGGAGGATGGAGACAGGAAGTTATGTGGAATTGCTATCTGCATGGGAGATATAGCAGGGTCTTTGCTGGCACCAGGGTTTATATTGCCAGGGGGCTTAAGGGAGCTGGAATCTGAAGGTGAGAAGAGGGTGCTGGGCAGGGGTACAGTGAGAGCAAAGAGAGACTGGCTAGACTGGTGAGGAGAGCCTGGAACTGTCAGTGGTTTTACCTGAGCTGCAGCTGGAATTGCAAGTGGTCTCTTCCTGACCTTGGCCAGCAAGAGCTGGCTCTGTGCAGGACCCCTGGCTCAGAGGAGAGGCTATGATCAGGGAGAGTGTGTCCACCCCGCTCCATCCCTCATTAACTCGAAGGCCCTTGGAGATAACTCCACACAGTGTTTCTCTAGATTTTTTTAGTGGATGCCCTCTGCAGTGTGCCATCTCCATCCACTAAGTAGATGTGGCCCAGCTTGGTGTTTGGATAGCGGAGCTTGCTTTCTGAGAGTCCACATGGCTCCCTCCTTGCTTCCCCTCTCTGGGAAGTGTGCTGCTGGCTCGGTTTAACCTGGTCATTTTTCAAATGAGAAAATCCAGGCTCAGGATGAGGAGAGGGTCACACCTGTGCTTGTGGCAGAGCTGGGCAGGGTCTGATGTTCACCCCATCCAGCAGCTCAGCTCCCCCCATCTCCAAGAGCTGGGCCCTGAGTTTGCTGAGCTCCTCTTGGCTGGATGTCTTTGGAGTGCTTACTGGGGGAAAGTGGTATTAAAAATATTGCACAAGGTGCTACTATATTGGCTGAAGTGTCACAGAGAAAAGCAACTATTGTAAGGATGCCAAGCCCAGGATAGGTGAGTGTGAGGATGAAACTGAGGTCTTATCTAAGGTGAGGCTTCACAAACAGACAGCAGAAGTGGGTGGAGAGAGGCTGTATGACTAGGGGAGCTTTAGGGGTCATGGTCTTGAACTTATACTCCCTGACACAGAGCTCTGCTCCCCAAAAGGCAGCACAGTGGTAGGGACCCCCAACCTTGTACCCTACCACCTTGCCCCAGGCTCCTGTATTACAACTATTTCCCTTGTTGATCTGCCTGTAAAATACAGATGTAGGGACAGGATGTCTGACTCACTGCAGGTCATGGGTCTTTGTACCTGGGTGTCTGGAAGATGGGCATGTGTGTGTACTTGGGCAGACATGTATGTACCTAGGCAGGTGTGTGTGTACCTGGGCAGGCACGTATGTGTACCCAGGAAGGCATGTGTATATATGGACTGATATATGTGTACCTGGGCGGACGTGTGTACATGTGCAGGTATGTGTGTGTGTACATGAGCAGGCATGCGTGTGTATTTGGACAAATATGTGTATTCACGAGCAGGGTGTGTGTGTGCAGCATACATGGTGGCTGTCACTCAGCGGTCCTCTCAGGAGGGACACACATAGCAGAGCCCATGGTGCTCGCTGCTCTGGCACTATCCCTCCAGTCCCACGTCTGGAGAGGGGGTTCCTCCAGGCACCTGCACACCAGGAGCCCAGCCCTTCTTCCCGGGCTGGGAGACTGCGTGCAGGATGTGGCACTCACTCGGATGGGCAGCAGCCCGGCTCCACAGTCCTGCAGTTCTGATTCAGGCCACGTAGCCCATGACCCCACGGGGTTCCTGGCTGCACCTTTCCACCTTCATTGCTCCACTTCCTTGCTGAAGAGAGAGGTTCTGCAGGAAACTGTTCCAGTAGCCGGGCACAGCGGCTGGAGCAGCAGCAAAGGCGGCAGCAGGAGCAGCAGCGGCACCCTCCAAATTGGGACTCTACCCCTTTAAATCTGCTCAGTTACCAAAAAAGAAGAGGCATCAGACCCTGTTAATTAAAGCTCGCCCTGGTCCATCATTCTGAGGAGCTGCAGTGCTCCGCTTCTTCCTGATGGCTTAGAGATTCTCCTTAACTCCCAGCCATGGATCTTGGAGAATTTCCCCCGAGATCAGCAGGAGGTATGATCCTTGTCAATGGCACTCTGGGGCTTGTGTGGCTCTAAATCAATAACACAACTGACTGCATGGACGCTGCCTGGCCCCCCTTTCTTTCCTGCTTCCTCTCTGCCTCTCCAATTTCCCAGCTTGTGTTTAGTTGAGACAAATCAAGTTTTCATGGGTTTTGGAGGAAGGGGAGGGGCTGGGGTCTGCAGGGAACTCCCAATGTGTTTGTTCTGGCCCTGGCTTCACCTAGCTGCCCAAGTGGCTTGGGGGAGCCAGGGAACGTGTTTCTTCAAGCTCGGGCTGCTGCCAAACCATTTCCTGCCTGGCCGGATCCCCTCCCGTGGGTCAGCATGAAAAGGGCATAAGCCTGACTTTGACTTGGTTCTTGAATCGATGACCTGCCACTCTTGGTCAGTCTGACGATGGCCGTGCCCCAGTGTTATTGGAAAACTCATTGCATAGAACTTTCTCTCTGTAAATTGTCCCGGCAGGAACACCATGCTGGCACCTCTTGTCCCCTTTACTCTAGATGCTGCTCGATTAAAATGCTTGCTGTAGGATTTCAGGAATCCGTAACCCTTTCCCCGTGCCTTTTGAGGAAACTTACTTCTCGCTGAGGCTAAGGTTCTGTGGCAAAGAATTGTTTTTCTTTAGGAATCTGCTGTAGGCTGGCAGAGAGAGGGAGGAGATTTATCTTCCCTTTTCCATTGCATTTTGTAAATTGTACTCAGGCCCAGAGAACATCTATCTGCAAATCCTTCATTGATTTGCTTTCGCCCCCACGGCTTCCTTCTGGGTGAAACACTCTTCTCGAGTTGTACCCGAAGGAAAGGTTTCCTCTTAATCAGCTTGACACGACTTCACAGATGTCCCTGAAAGCCATGCCCTGGAGGAGGGAGCCATTTTCATCGTCCTGGGTACCAGTCCCCGAGAACCCAAAACATGGGGTCCCTGTGCCTTGAGAGGAGGCTTGCAAGCCCTAACCCAGGAAAGTAGCTTAGGAGACAGAGCACTTTTACTGATGTTTCTAGGGGCTTTTACACACTCTGGATGATAAGTGCTGCTGTTCAAGTCTTGAGAGGGATCGGGGCCAAAACACAGCTCATGGGAGTGGGGATTCCCCCCGCTCAGAGTCATTCCCTACAGTCGCCAACTGTTTACACTGACAGTAGTTAGAGTGTGTGCAGTGAAATCCTTTCCGATCCCCTAGCAAAGGACGGGGACTTTCTCTGGGTGGACGATGTGGAAGTCAGCATCTCTGCCTCCCAGAGACCAGGGTTGCAGTATGATTTGTATTCTCAGGGTAATAGAACTCTCAGCCATGGCAGCAACACTCCGGTTAGGAGACTATTCAGAGCCTACAAGTGGAGCCCTTGATATGGAATTCCTAATCACTGTGCCCATTGTGGATTTGGGTAATAATTTGGAGGTTCTGAGGGAGGCATCCAGGGAGAGATGTTTCCTGTAAGCTAAAAGCCACCTGGGAAGCAGGATGAAGTTGGGGGGAGCCCTCTAGGGGTTTGGTACCCTCTTCCTGGCTTTGCTTTCAGCTGGTCTGTTTGTGGTGTGGCTGAGGGTTGGGCTCTCATCTGGCCTTGGGATGCTAGGTGGGACTGTGGTCATGGCAAGGAAGAGTACTTTGCTGAGCTCAAAGACAGAGGTTCCAAACTAGGTGCTCCTCATGCAGTGATGGGTTGTTCTTCCTGCCCTTCTCCCTTCACCTCCTTGAGGCCTAATGATCATAGGGCCTCTGCCTCCCCAGGCCTGATTGCCCAAGGGTCAACACCCTTCTTCCTCCACTTTCTAAAGGGAGCCAAAAGAACGTGGGCTTCACAGAATCCCTCCCAGGGCAGGCAGAGGCCTGAATGGATGTCACTAGCCATGTCCTCAGACGGGCCAGGCTATTACAATAAGTAAATAGATAATCTGTTCCTTTGTATCAGTTTTTCTTTCCAGCTTAATGATGTGTGTATGTGAATGTGTGTGCCTGTGTATTTTAAAATTTATTGGATGGCTGTTGGCTTTCAAGAAGCTATAAAGAGGTCTCAGTGGAGTTTGCTTAGACCTGGCAGTTTTGTAGAGTTTTGTGGTCCATGGGTAGTCATTTAATAGCCTTGGCAGGCTCTCTATTACCAGGGTGATGGAGCGGAAAGGACAGGAACCTCAGCTCCACTGCTTACTAGCATGTGGCCTGGGCCAGTTACCTAGTGAGCTTCAGTTTCTTCATCTGTGATACAGTAAAGTTGTCAGGATTCAATGGAATAATTTAGCTAAGGTCTGGGAACACAGCAGGAACACAAGAAATCTTTTCTTTCCTTCCAATGAAGGCAGCCGCCTTCAGTTAAAAAGCTATATCACAAAGGATGTGTGCTGTGCTGTGCTAAGTTGCTTCAGTTGTGTCTGACTCTTTGCGACCCTATGACCCGTAACCCACCAGGCTCTTCTGTCCATGGGATTCTCCAGGCAAGAATACTGGAGTGGGTTGCCATGCCCTCCTCCAGGGGATCTTCCTGACCCAGTGACAGAACTCACCTCTGTTACATCTCCTGCATTGGCAGGCAGGTTCTTTACCACTGGCACCACCTGGGAAGCCCATCACAAAGGACAGAACTATTTAAATGGCTCCAGTGGCTCCTTAACTGACTGCTGGCCCATGCCTTCTCTGAGGGCAGGGACGACCTCGTCTGTGCCATCAGGGGGCCTGGCGTGGCCCTGAAATTACATGAAAGTTTATTGAACGAATACACGATGGTCTGTGGACCCCTAACCTTCAGTATAGGTGATCTTTTAATGGTGAAGTCAAACCACTGCTCATTCAATTTACTTAAGAGATGCAGCAGGGTCTGGCACATCAAAAAACCCTGTGACTGTCATATATTGGGACTCAAATATGTCCTTTTGTGGGGACATCTGAACTGTCATACAAAATATCTCCTGTAGTAGGACCTGGAGCAGGAGCCCGTGGACTCCAGGCGTGTCCTGGAAACCATTCTGCTTGCTGAGTGTCGAGGTCATCTCTGCCTCCTTTCATCGTGGGCCACCCCTTCTCTGTCATGTTTGAAGAAGAGGCTCTGAAAAGGGAAACTCGCTCTGTCACTCTGGTGTGAAGAACAAGTCAATTAATAGATCCGTAGTTCATCAATAAGTTGTCTGTATGTTGATAGTGCCTATTGGGAAGAGTAATTTTAAAAAATATTTGTTTATTTAGCTGTGCCGTGTCTTAGTTGCAGCACATGGGACCTTCCTTGTGGTCCGAGGTCTTTTCTCTAGTTGTGGCTTACAGGCTCAGTAGTTGCGCAGCCCTAGGGCTTCTCTCTAGTTGCAGGCTCAGTAGTTGTGCTGCATGGCATGAGGGATCTTAGTTCTCCAACCAGGGATCGAACCTGCGTGCCCTGCATTGGGAGGTGTATTCTTAACCACTGGACCACCAAGTAAGTTCTTGGGGAGAGTCACTGATTTAATGAATTGTTGTCAAAAATAATAGTAATAATAATAATAACTGATATCACCACCTAACATTTACCAAGGGCATCAACCCCAGGGTGACTGCTCCTCTGCTCTCAAGCAGCGGGCAGACAAGTGGGCAAAGTGGGATCCATGCAGATGGTGCAGGCTATGAGAGATGGGAGCCTGCGGGACCACAGCAGAGGGGCTTGCCCTGACTTATTTACATGACCCCCAAAGTGAGTCCCCAGAGAGGTGGCTTTGGAAGAGCATTCTTGGCAGAGGAGTTGACATAAGCAAAGGCCAGAGGTAGAAGAGGCTCCGGGATGGTGGTGGTGGGTGATCCCATCTGGCCGTGTTCTGAGGGCCAGGTGGTGAGAGAGGAGGCTGGAGAGGCGGACAGGAACCACACCGCAAGAGGCCTTGGGTGCCTGCAAAGGAGGGGACTTTATTCTAAAGGAGATAAGAAAAAGAACCACTTGGGAAAACAGAATTCAACCAGTGTGTATTGAGCACCAAGCGTATACCAAGTTGTGTTCTAGGCAGTGGTTGATACAGCAGTTAACAAACCAGACTGAAAGCCCCGCTTTTGTGAAACTTTCAGCCATTGGAAAAGACAACAAATAAGCAACAGAAAGGTGAATTGTAAATTGTAAATAGCATGTTCTGGAGAGAAACAGAGCTGGAGAGAAGGAGGTTAGGGTCCAGGGAGAGTGCTGGGCCTCGGGGTGTGTGATCCCAAACAGGATATGGGGAGAAAGTGGCATTGGGCTCTTGATGGAGTCATCAGAACTTGGGGTCTGACTTTTTTCTTCTGGCCATGCCCTGTAGCATATGGGATCTTAGTTCCCCAACCAGGCATTGAACCCATGCCCCCTGCTGCAAGAGCTCAACGTTTTAACCACCAGACCATCCGGGAAATCCCTGGGCTCTGACTTTGAGCGAGATGGGAAATTTGTGCTGGGTTCTGAGCAGAGGAGAGACATTATAAAAATGATTCGTCTAGCTATTGTGTTGGGAAATGATGAGGGGTAAGGGAAGCTGGAAGACCAGCTGGAAGGGGATTATCAGACCCCAGTGGGAGGGGATGGTGCCCGGACAGGGGTAACAGTGGACATGTGCAAACTGTTAGGATTCTTGATTTTTTTTTAAGGATGGAGACCGTGAGATTTGCTGATGGATTGGATAGTTGTGTGAGATAAAGAGATGAGTCAAGGATGACTCAAGCTTCTTTGGCCTCCAGTGAGGATGGCTGTGGGTGGAGCAGGTTTGGGAAAAGATCAGGAGTTGGTATTTCTTCTGCTAACTTTGCGATGTCTGTCGAACATCCCGGCAGAGATGTTGAGTGGGCTGCCCTGAGTTCACAGAAGGGATCTGGACTGGATGCAGCATGGGGAGCCATCAATCCAGATGGTATTTAAAGCTGTTGAGATCATCAGGAGTCTGATTATAGATGGAGAGGACTCAGGCCTGAATTCTGAGATGTTACAACAATTTACAGGTTAAAGAGAAGAGGTGAAACCAGTCACAGAGACGGAAGAAGAGGTGTCTCTTCTGTTTAAGACAATTCAGCCCCTTCCTGTATTCTATCTCCTCTAGTCTCCCAGGAGCAAGGCTCATAGATCACTTTCCCCATTTTCAACTTGTCCTTTTCTCTTGGCTTCTTCCCAACATGCTTAGAAACCTGCTCAGGTCTCTTTCATCTTAAAAAGAACCTTTCTTGACTCCTAAGATCTCCATTTACTTTTGCCCTATTTTTCTCTTTTCCTTTACAGATAGACTTTTCTTTCTTTCAGCGTTAATCGAATAACTACTATATGCCAGGCATGAAGGATGTAGAGACAAAAAATAGACTCTCTCCACCTGAAAGAAGATCTATTCATTTCTACTTTGTCTACTTTCATAAAGCATTTTGGATAGCATTTTGGTAGTAGATAAATAGTGAAATAGAAAATATCTAAATCAGAAACTAAGGACAAAAATTCTGTACTAAGGAGAATACAGTTTAGAAGAGCAGGATCAGAAAAAGAAAGACTGCACAATTAAAGGTCAAAGGGTTGTATAAAAATATAACTGAGGGACTTCCCTGGCCACCCTGCTGCTGCTGCTGCTAAGTCGCTTCAGTTGTGTTCGACTCTGCACGACCCCATAGGCGGCAGCCCACCAGGCTCCGCTGTCCCTGGGATTCTCCAGGCAAGAACACTGGAGTGGGGTGCCATTTCCTTCTCCAATGCGTGAAAGTGAAAAGTGAAAGTCAAGTTGCTCAGTCATGTCCGACTCTTCGCGACCCCATAGACTGCAGCCCACCAGACTCCACCGTCCATGGGATTTTCCAGGCAAGAGTACTGGAGTGGGGTGCCATTGCCTTCTCCCTGGCCACCCAGCAGTTAGAATTTTGCCCTCCCACTGCAGGGGGCACGGGTTCAATTCCTGGTTGGGGAACTAAGATCCAGCATGCCACACAGTACAAAAAAGAGAATATAATTGAGCCACCAGTCTGATAGGAATTTCTGGTCAGAAAAAAGGAAAATGGGCCAACAAGTACCTACTGGCACAGGGAACTATACCGAATATCTTGTAACAAGCTATAATGGAACAGGATCTTAAAAAGGATATATATTTGCATCATTTTGCTCTACACCTGACACTAACATAATATTGTAAATCAGCTACATTTCAATCTTTAAAAAAGAAAATGGGAAATTCTTAAAATATTTACTGAAGTACAATATATATGCCCAAAGCTCTCATGTCATTATTTCTGAGGCTTCATACATTTTTACCAACTGAACACTATCTAAGCAGCACTCAGATCAAGAACTAGGACAGTATTCACACCCCAGATTCCCCCTCTCTCCACATGGACTGACATTGTCGATTTGCCTGCTTCCGACTCTTTGGGGAATTGCTTCTTGAGTTTTATTGTCCATGAGGTAGACAATGAAGGAAAAGGAAAATTTTCTGGCATTTAGTTCTAAAAGAATATTTTCTTCTGGAGTTTCATTTAAGGGACACTGAAAAAGCTGGATAGACTATACCTTGTCTATTTCCATGGCATATTTTGGATAGTATTAACTTACACGTATGTATGTACTGAAATATATACACACATATAAATGTATAAAAAATATAAAAATTTAAATTAAGGATACTGAAGGTCAAAGGGTGGCAGTTATTTAACATCAGGAGGCAGAACCTGGAGAGGAAGGGCTGCCATGGACATGAGCGAGGCCAGGGAGCAACTCTCCGATTCAGAAAGTAGGAGGCAGCCGGCACAGTTTCCTGGAAGTCAGACTGAGGGAGGTCACTGGAGCTGACCTCTGGTGACATGATGGCTTTGAGAGGAGACCGCTGTTTCGAGGGGGTATATTCTCATGGGGAGGAGAGAGAGGGTGGCAGAGAGAGGGAGTCGCAAAGCATTATGTTTACTTCTCAATGGGATGGGAGAGGCTTAATCACTTTCTCAGGGAAATAGGTGGCCAAGAGACAGAGGAAAGAGATAAAGGGGAGAGCAAAGAAAATTAAAGGAGCAAGGGCCTTTAAGAATGCTAAATTCTCCTGGTGCACATGTGCAGACACACACACACTCACACACTCAGCTCAACCTGGTTTATCCCTCTTTCACTTTTTCTGGTCAACGACTCCTCTCCTTGCCATTGTTCTCCTTTGTTTTGAAGATGAGATGCTTTAGCAACCACATACCCCTGTAAGGGCTATAGGATGTGATCCACTTAGGCTTCTCCCTGAAGTGAGGGGCACTGTGGGGCACCTGCTGGGCTCCATTTCAGCCATCTGTCCCAGGATGTCAGGGCTGCCTTAGCAAGTGTCCAGTCTGTGTCCTTATTTTTCCAAATGAGGAGACTGAGGCCTGTATTTTCCTGGCAGCATAGAGATAACAGTGCTGAGCTCACCCCAGATCTCTGGATTGCTGGATCACAGCTTCAATGGGCATTTCCAGAACATTCCCTCTTGATCTCTCAAACTTGAGTATTTCTCAAATCCCAGCATGCATCAAAATCACCTGGGGGGTTCATTAAGACACAGACTCTCTGAGCCCCACCCTCAGAGTATCAGATTAGGTAGGACTGAGCTGGAGCTGAGAATTTGGTTGTCTTAACACCATCCCAGGTGATGCACAGGTGCTGGTCTGGGGAAGCACTGAGAACCCTGCTGGGGAGGTGCTGTGGGCAGGGAAGGCAGGGAAGGAAGCTAGATCTGGTTCCTAGGAGGTTTTCTTTAGGTCTGATCTCATTTTCCTCAGGTCAGGCCTGAATTGAGAGGGGAGGAGGATGACCCACTGCCAGCCCCAAGAAGATGAGCCACCAAAAGAGCCAAGGAATGCGGTGGGGCAGGCTGTGTGCTCTGAGACAAATCCCAGCGGAGTCAGGTCATCCTTAAATACAGCACAGTCCAGGCTAGTCCATCCCTCCTGCCCGTCCTTCCCTGGGGAACAGAACCACAGGGAAACCCGCAGCTTGGACCCAGGTCACAGTGTACTCTGAGCCTTCGGAGAGCTGCTTCCCCTCCCTGATGCCCAGGGGAGGGACGTATGCCTCGCTGGGTGTGACCCAAGGTTTCCCTCCTCATGTTCCATTATCTTGGCTCTGAGAGCATATGTCAAGTGAATTCCATGTCTCTGGCAGGTTATTACACACTGAATTAGTGTGGTGAAATAAAAACTATAATAAAGCTGTACTAGACCCTTAAATTGTTAAAATTTATTATAAAACGTGCATAGTTATTAACTGATATTCGCCTGTGTGCGTTTGGCTGGCGCCCGAAGCCAGAGAAGATGAAAAGTGACTCTGTCAAAGGGAGGCCGAGAGTTGGCTCCTGGAATTCTCCGGAGAGTCCCAGTGGGGCAGCAAATTCACAGATTCACGGAGAGCACGGCTCGCCTCTCGCTGATGGCTGCTGCCCCTCCCTGGCAGTGCCCAGGCTCTCTGGGGCTTCAGGTCACGGTTCCACGGGAGGGCAGCCCATCTGTCCACTTCACAGGGGTCCTGGAAAGGCCGAGGGAGCCATGGATACTCTGGCCTGGCGTCTCACCATTGTTCATGCTCAGGAGGCCTGGGTTCTCCCCCATCTTTAATCCTGGGATGGAATGGAATGCTGCTATCTGTGGGCTTCTACCACATTCTCTTCTGCCATATCCTTAGGCATTTTTTGAGAACCGAATCAAGGGGCCAAATTTTCCTCTGCTCAGCTAAGGCTTTTTCCCAGCGGTTCCATCACCACCTGTGCTGTCTGGGTCTTACAAGCATTCTCCAGAAATGAGATGAGGGTGTTTTCTCTGCTGCTCAATTCTATGGGAAGCAGGAGGACAAGGTTTCCTCTGTTTCAGAGAAAGATGCTCCCTCGAGACCTTAGGATGGAGTTGGGGATCCCTGATTTCCATTGTGCATTTTGAACCAACTCCCAGGTTTCTTTCTTTCTTTTTTTTTTTTTTTTTAATTTTTGACTGTATCCATCAGCATGTGGGGCCTTAACCCCCGTATAAGAACCATGCCCCCCTGCGATGGAAGACAGAGTCTTAACCACTGGACCACTGGGGAAGTCCTCTAGGTTGCTGTCTTGATCCTGGCTCCAACCCACTAAGAGGTGCTTTTGAGCTGATGGCCGCATCCTCATTGGTTTTTTAGCCTTGGGTTCTTATTGCCACCTCAAGACCAGCTAGACTGTAAATTCACCTGAACCCAGAGACACCTCTGCCTGAGCAAAAGTGAAAAAGAAAAGCTCAGTGTTTTCAGACTGCCAAGACTGAGAGTTTTCTTGCATCTCTGCCACGGGTCTCATCAACCCACTGTTTCTTTGTGGATTTCCACCTATAACATACCAGGAACCATATGCACCATCATGGAATCCTGGGGGGATTAGGCCCTGAGTTTAGGGGGCTCCCAGCTTTGCTATGATCTGTGTACTCCATGGTGAGCTGAAAAACCCAGGGCTAGTACGGGAGATCTCCTTGTTTTTACAGTCCCTCTGGGAGAAGTTTTCCTCCAGCCTGTTTCTGTTTATTCCTTTGCGTATAGCTGATTCCTAAGCCTCAGAGCTCACCCTCATATTAAGAGCTGGGGAGGCCCAGTGATGGTGTTTCTGCTTTCCTGTGGATATACTGCTGTTGTTAGGACACTAGTGTTGTGGGGTTTTTTTGACCCTAGGTCACTAAGACTGCCATTTGAGTGGGAAGTTGCAGGGAGCATATCCTATATTTTTAAGACTACTGAATGGTGGTGCAGATGGCTTCTCCCTTCTAGTCACTGATTTAGAGGAAAATGAAATTAGACTAGGAAAAATGTGAGACATCTAAGCTTCAGTGACTCTCTAACACTCCAAAACCTCTCTTTCCTTTCCTCTGCCCCATCAAAGCCTCAGGACAGTCCATGTGGGAAAGTAACAAATGTTTGGATTCAAACAAAGTGATGGGTTTATTCCTTTCCCACCTCCTCTTGGCATGGTTGTGTCAGCACACAGGCACTAACAAGATTACATGAATATGTAATAAAGTGAAATCTAGTTAGTTGATCAGCATCATCTCTTTGGCCAGGCAGAATGATTTCCTGGTTTTAAAAGACAGTGAAATTGCTGATGTGAGATCTGGTCCCTGCTGAAGTAGGTCATAAAGTGGCCAACTTATGAGAGCCATGGTGCACTGCAGAAACCCCAAGTTTAGGATCCGTTTATATCTTCATCACCTTGTTCCAGGAAGGATGCAAGGCAGTTTTGCAATGATGCATATCCAAAGGCAAGACATAATTAAATTAAAAGATAAGTGGACAAAGAAAATAAGACAGGGAAAATAAGACAGCAAAAGCAAGAATGGAGCCAGGAATGAGGACAGAAAATTCATGACATCAGATCCTGTGCATTTGCTAGAGGTGGAACTCTGGGGCAGCCCTGAACTTCCTGCCGGCCTACACAGAGAAGGAAGCAGACTTTATTAAAGACCCATTATCCATGCCATAAGAGCAAACCAACTGCTCAGAGAAGGGACAGCTATTCCTGTTACTGGAAAGAAAGTGAAAGTGGAAGTTGCTCAGTTGTGTCTGAGCGGTATAGTCCATGGAATTCTCCAGGCTAGAATACTGGAGTGGATAACTTTTCCCTTCTCCAGCAGATCTTCCCAACCCAGGGATTGAACCCAGGTCTCCTGCGTTGCAGGTGGATTCTTTACCAACTGAGCTATCAGGGAAGCTGCTGCTGCTGCTAAGTCGCTTCAGCTGTGTCCGACTCTGTGTGACCCCATGGATGACAGCCCATCAGGCTCCCCCGTCCCTGGGATGCTCCAGGCAAGAACACTGGAGTGGGGTGCCATTTCCTTCTCCAATGCATGAAAGTGAAAAGTGAAAGTGAAGTTGCTCAGCCGTGTCCAACTCTTCGCTGCCCCATGGACTGCAACCTGCCAGGCTTCTCCATCCATAGGATTTTCCAGGCTAGAGTACTAGAGTGGGGTGCCATTGCCTTCTCCGTATTAGGCAAGAGGTAGAAAGAAATATTCCTCATGGGTCCTTAGAGAGAGGACATGGTGTAATACAAATTACAGTGTCCTGCATGCCCTTACTGTCCATGTGACAAGAAGTTTAATAGGGTTGCCTCTTAGAACATTTCTCATGGTAGTGGGGGTGGTTAGGGAAATAGAGCTGCCCCAAAATACTGTCTGGAGGTCTGACTCAATCAGAATTGAGATAATCTGTGATAGACTGCCTTCCCTTCAAGCCTTTTTCCATGATGATGATTTCAAGGCGTGGCATCAGAGGCTGCTGCAGGGCATGGGCGTGCGTGTGTGTGTGTGTGTGTGTGTGTGTGTGTGGTGTGTTTATGTGTTGGGAGGATGATAAAACGGGTGTGCTGAGGATTTTACCTACCCCAAACCCTCAGCTTTGTCCCCGTCATTTTTCATATTGGGATTCCTCATAACATTTACTTGAAGCAAGAGTTTCCCCACCAGTCATGATAGTTTGAAAATCATGGTTTAGGAAAATCGCTTAACTTAATTTAATGGGCGGTTGTTTTCCAAATAGCGTGAGCACTGGGTGACGAATTTTGAGGTAATTCTCCTTGACAAGCACTCGGAGGGCAGCTGCCCTAGGCGGCTGGTTGGGTACAATCCCATATGCTTTAACAGGTGGTGGAGCTGAAGGGGGCCCTGGAATCCTCTTAACGGAAACTGAGGAGGTGACCAGGACACTTTCCTGAATAGAAGGCTATTCGCGATGCCTCTAGGATGTACGGGCCGCTTTCTAACTGACTTCTCTTTGATTGGTTGGTGCCTGAGTAGCGTCCATTATGATTGGCCAGTGCGTGTGCACTAGGCGGTGTTACTCCTTTTCAACATCACCCCGCCTGCGGCAGATCTGAAAAACTCTTCAAGGGGAATTTGGGGTGCCCTGTAGAGTCCAGACCAAGAGTCTAACAACTCCCCCAATTCTGACTCTGGAAGGAAAAACTTTTAATCCAGAAAAAATGTAAACATCCACCTCAGTGATGAACCTCCCCATAAAAAACCTGTTATATTTAACTTAAGACGTCATCATTTCCTCTGAAATAAACTGGCCACAAATTAAACTTGTAGGTCCTGGAATAGGCTAATTTTATATACATATTTTTGACTCCAAGGCAGTTAAGTGATGAACAACGTTTTCTGAAAAAATGATGACACTGGGTTTCAGCATAGCTTATCTACATACTTTTTGGCAATAATTAGAGATCAAAGCCACTTGTCTCTAACAGCCACTACAAAGTCACGATCATAAAACCACACCTTCTGTTCAAAGGAGAATAATGATCATTCTGTTCCCTGTCGGTGTTCAGTTCATCTAAGAGGGGCCTCAAGTTATAAAGAAAGAGAATAAAGAGGAAAAAACACAGTCCTCCTTTACATCATGTTCATATTTTGGGGTGCTTTCTACGCACCATTTGCTATTCTGGGTGCTGGATTAGAGCAAAGAACAGAACTGATAAGGTTCCCACACTTACAGGAGCTCATGTTCTAATAAGGAGAAATGGACAATGAAAATTTAGCAAATATTTTCTTTTACGTCTTTAAGCCAGTTCCAGTATTTGAATCTGCTTGAGCTTGGTGTCCATTAAGTACCTTTTCTCTTGAGTTCAGGTCCCATTTGCCTGTTTGTATGTCTGGTAATTTTCAGTTGAGTCCTGGGCATTGTGAATGACACATGGCAGAGACTCTGGGTTCTGTTATGTGCATCTGAAGGGTATCGACTTGTTTGTCAGTTTGTTTTGGCAGGAAGTTAACTTGGCTGGACAGGAGCTGAAATGTCCATTCCGTTCTCTGAGGCTTAGCTGGGCTGCCTGAGTCTGCCCTGGGTGTATAGCTCCAGGTAAACCAGAGGTTCAGCTGAGTTATTAGGGATATTTGGGTCTCACTTTTGTGACTCTCCATTCTGGTTCATCCCTCATACTTTTTAGCTATTGTTGATTATCCTAACTCTTTTCTGTTTCCTTAAAAATCAGACTTCAGCTTCTAGCTTCACAGGGTACAGACAGGGGTTGCCTTCAGATGAAAACCGTAAATATGGGAAATCTCTTTCCCTCCCCCCAAATATCAACTTTCTATCAGTTTCTTCCTGTTTTGGGTCACTCTCAGTGACTTTGAACATTGTCTTTTAGATATTGCCCAGAATTCATGATTGTTATTTGCAGGAGAGTATGAGCTGCTCTGCAATTATTATAAGTAGAACTTCCTAATTTAGCAAGTGAGATAGATAAGATCGTTTCAGATAGTGATAAAAGTGATGATGGAAAAAATACGACAGAGTGTCTGGAGTGTGTATGTGGAGGGGGCACTTCACCTGAGTAACTGAGAAGAGCCTCTCTTAGGAGGTGACATTGAGCTGAGACCTGAATGATAAGAAGAAGCCAAATGTTCATGGATCTGGCATGAGCTCTCCAGAGGGAGCACTAGGTATACAACTACTTAGGCAAGAATGAGCTGAGTGTGCAGGAGAGGCAGGGATCAAGCAATGGAAACAAGAGAGCAGTAGTCAGAGGCTAGATCGCACAGAGGCTCGTAGTTCATGGTAGGGCATTGGCATTTTACTCTATGTATGATTGGAAATCACAGAGGATGTTTTGTTTTGTTTTGTTTTTTGCTTTTGGTTGTGCTGGGTTTTCCTTGCGGCATTTGGGGGCCTCTCTAGATATTGTGTGTGGGCTTAGTTGCCTTGCAGCATATGGGATCTTAGTTCCCCAACCAGGCACCAAACCCATGTCCTCTATATTGGAAAGCAGATTCTTAACCACTGGACTGCCAGGGAAGTCCTGTCACGGAGGATTTTAAACAAGACAGCCTGTGATCTATTTCATGCTTTCCAAAGATTGCTCTACTCTTTGGAGAACAGGCAGGAGTGGAAGCAGGCAGCTCTGGTCATCTAGATCAGGAGGATGGAGGCTTGGGCAAGAGTAATGACCTACAAGAGGCCTCTGTCCCCATGGACGATGGGCCCAGCAGTGGGGAATCCGGAAGAGCAGCAGGCACCAGGGTCAGTGCTGACCGTAGCTGGTCACTCTTCCCAGAACAAAGACCTCGGTGAGGCTGTCAGAAGTGGTTCCTAAGAGACCACCCCTGGAGTGATCAGTTCAGCCCAGTGGTCATAGCAGAACAGCCCTGTCTGGCTTTCTGGGAAATTCAGGCTCACAGTTTGTCAAGCAGAGAATCCGTAGCCATGATCTGGGCCAACAGCCACATCGGAAACTGGACCGTGTCAGGCCCTCACCCGTTTCTGGTTCCTCTGCCCAGGTGAAGCTCTTCTATTCAGTCCAACGCTGTGCAGATTCAAGTCTGGACCTCCTATCCTGCTGTATATCCTTCCATTTCTAGAAGTCAATGGCAGAAAATCCCTCCTGGTTCCTGGCCTAAGTAGGGATACTAGCACAGCCCCAAAAGAGAAGCTCCCAACTGGGGCAGCAGCTCATCTTCAGTCTGAGTCATTTTCCTGCCTCTCATCTGGGCTCCTTGATGTGTTTGACTCTCTCTGAGGGCACCCTGGGAGGAGGAGCACCACCAGTTTTGATGATGGGGTCCTGAACCCAGCAGAGAGCATCTCTCTGGGCTGAGTGGGGCCGTGGGAAGCCCAGGTTTTGGACTCTGTGCATAGACAGGCCTGGATTCAAATCTGGAAGCCTGTCCTCAGCCACATTCTGCAGCCTCTCTCATCCCCATTTATTCATCTGTCAGCGGGATGAGGAATTCTTCCTGTTTCATGGGATGGCTGTGAGGAACAGAGGAGATACTGAATGAGGTGCTGGTCTGCAAAGTGCTCAACAAGATTGATGCTAGGAAGTGCTCCATCAATGTTAGCAGCTTTAGTAATGATGATACATATTCATTTTCATAATTCAGGATAGCTGACCCACCTGAGCAAGAAAGAATTCACAGTGTCATGCAAACAAGAGTGGCCTGGAGATGTCCTGGAAATAGTGACCCATGAGGATTACGACCAGGGGCTGTGGCTCAAGGAAAGCAGTCCCTGGTAGAAACTTGACAGGAGGGGCCCTTAGTGAGATTGTGCAGGTGGGATGGACATGGCAGTCAGCTCTCTCTTTTTGTTGGCTGCATGTGGGATCTTAGTTCCCTGACCAGGGATCGAACTCCTGTGCCCTGCAGTGGAAGTGTGGAATCCTAACCTGTGGACTGCCAGGGAAGTCCCAGTTCCCTCTTTCTGAGATCTTGCAACAGTGCAAATGCTCCTGGGGGGATCATGTCAGTGAGGCCCGGAGCCTGAGGGTTCATTAAATCATCAGCAGTTGCCTCGCCCATGGGGCAGAATCCTGAGAGATGGATCCAGCCTCAGGTCTGCCAGAATCCTGAGAACTAGGCATTTCATCTTGGATGGGCTTCAAGTTATAAAGATAAAAATAAAGTAATTCTTTGTTGGTCCAGGGGTTAGGAAGCAGGTTTTCAGTGCTGTGGATCTGGGCTCCATCTCCAGCTGGGGAACTAAGATCCCACAAAATCACATGGCATGGCCAAAAATAAAGAGGTAGAAAATAAGAAGGATGGCAAGAACAAGCCCGCTTTCTATTCATATTTTTAATAGGGGCCCATGGTTTGGAGGTGAGATGGTTCAGAAATGTTGGGTGGGTTTAGCTTGTCCAGAATTCATGGTCATACTTTAAAAGCACTGTCAGATTGAGGCACTAGAAGCATTAGCTCTCAATTCTAATGATAGAAACTTTAAGATCCTTGAAAAATGGAAAAGCCTCAGATTTTATTGCTGTCCTACCGTCAAGCCTGTGTTTTAGGAGCCTGCTGGACAGAACAGGCTGGCCTTTACTACGCTTGAAGGTGGAGGAAGGGAAGCCTGAAGAGGCTCCCCAGCGGAAGTGCCTTTTCAAATCTCACAAAACAGGAGATTTCAGTCTGGAATTCAGCATTGACAGAGTCATCCTGGGGGCTCTCCTGCTACACAGCAGGAAGCCAGGCCTCTCCTGCTCCTTCTCTCAGGAGGGCACACAGTCATCCTGGGGGCTCTCCTGCTACACAGCAGGAAGCCAGGCCTCTCCTGCTCCTTCTCTCAGGAGGGCACACATTTGAATGCAGGTATTTTGCAGAGTGGCAGAGAGGTAAAGAATCCACCTGCCAAGCAGGAGACACAGGTTCAATCACTGGGTGGAGAAGATCCCCTGGAGAAGGAAATGGCAAGCCACTCCAGTATTCTTGCCGTGGACAGAGGAGCCTGGTGGGCTACAGTCCATACAATCACAAAGAGTCAGACATGATTTAGCAATTAAGCAATGATAACAACAAATTTTGCAGAGACACTGGATTCTAAGATGGGAGGGCTCCTTCTAGGCCACCTGTGCGCTGTGGAACACCAGGATGCAAAGGCCTTTCTGCAGAGCATGTGTGTCCCCTGTAGGGAGGTAAGAACTGCTGCCCTTCCCCAGGGGCAGCATCTCAGGGATCTTTGTGGGTGGCAGGGGGTCAGATTATCTAGAGAGAAGGAAGGACACCTCCTGCCTTTTCTGTGTGCAGCCCCTCACTCCCTGACTTGGGCTAGACTTTCTTTGGGGTGGTTGGTAAAGTAAAAAAGAAAATTGTGCTGAAGAAAAATAAAGGAAGCATAAGTGTACAATGATGGGCATGATAGAAAGTGGGGAACTTGAAACTGGAGATTGAAAGAAAACTAAGAGGAACTAAAGAGAAAGCACAAAACAGAAACGCAAACTGTGAATACCTGAACTCACGGTAAGATAAAGATCGAGTGCTACAAGTACAGCGAAACTGATTAGAGTGGTGTCTGAGATAAAACCAACAAGACACAAAGTTAATGGGAAGGTTAAAAAAGAGGAAAAAGATGGGGACTTCTCTGATGGTCTCAGTTCAGTTCAGTTCAGTTCATTTGCTCAGTCGTATCTGACCCTTTTCGACTCCATGGACTGCAGCACGCCAGGCTTCCCTGTCCTTCACCCGTTCCTGGAGCTTGCTCAAACTCATGTCCATTGAGTCAGTGATGCCATCCAAACCATCTCATCCTCTGTCGTCCCCTTCTCCTCCTGCCTTAAATCTTTCCCAGCATCAGGGTCTTTTGCTATGAATCAGTTCTTCGCATCAGGTGGCCAAAGTGTTGGAACTTCAGCTTCACCATTAGTCCTTTTATGAATATTCAGGACTGATTTCCTTTAGGATGGACTGGTTTGATTTCCTTGCAGTCCAAGGGACTCTGAAGAGTCTTCTCCAACACCACAGTTCAAAAGCATCAATTCTTTGGCGCTCAGCTTTCTTTATAGTCAGACTCTCACATCCATACATGACTACTGGAGAAACCACATCTTTGATTAGATGGACCTTTGTTGGTTTAGTGGTGGTCTAGTGGTTAAGAATTCACCTTCCAACGCAGGGAGTGTGAGTTCAACACCTGCTGCTGTGTGCTGTGCTTAGTCACTCAGTCGTGTCCGACTCTTTGCAGCCCCATGGACTGCAGTCCGCCAGACTCCTCTTGTCCTTGTGGATTCTCCAGGCAGGAATACAGTTGGGTTGCCATGCCCTCCTCCAGGGGATCTTCCCAACCCAGGTCTTCTGCATTGCGAGTAGATTCTTTATACCATCTGAGACACCAGGGAAATGCTGGTAGGGGAGCTAAGATCCTACATGCCTTGAGGCCTTAACAAATTCAGTGAAGACTTTAAAAATGGTCCACGTTAAAAAATAAAGGAACAAGTTAAAAAGGTGGAGATTTACCTGAAAGATCAGGAAGAAGAATTTAAAACTAAATGATAAATGTGCATTGACATAGAATCTCACTGGCAGGGAATGTTTTAAGAAGTTGACCAACAGCTTGATGCCCTGGCACTTGGTACTGGAAGCAGAGCTCTGTGGGGCTGATGGTCCCCTAAAGAGAGAGATCCGCTGGGGCAGAGGAGGTGGGAAGAGGGTTTATAACCAGCTGGGTCTCTGAGCAGAGTCCCTGTTGAAAGCATGGTGATGCCTAGGGGAGGAACCCAGAGCAGCCCGGGCCCCTGCAGCTTCTCAGCCTCCTGTGACAGCTGCAGGTAAAGGACCCCTGAAACTCACATCTCCATCTGCAGTGACTGAGGCCTCTTACGCAGCATCCACCTAGGGGAAAGCCAAAAGCTTGCTTGTCTGGGGCTGTAGGAGGCAGTGTTGCCTGCAGGGTATGGGGTGAGATCGGGGACTTATTTCATCCTAGCCTGGAGCACAGCCAGGATGGAGTGTGATCATGTCTAAAACTTTTATGCCTGGCTATATCTTGCCTTCTTTTCCCCAACTGCTTGCTGGTTATGTCTTCATACAACCCTAAGGTTAGGCTTAGGGTCAGGATTAGGGTGATGGCAAGCACCTCATCTCCATATCCACCCTAGGCATGCTGGGAAAATAGGGTGGGTCTTCAGGATGACTCCAGCACTATCTTGGAGGAAAGACTGGGATCTGGAACACCAGTATCCCTGAGGTCAAGACTAAGAGGAGCAGTGCAGGAGATGTAAGAGACACAGGTTTGATCCCTGGGTCGGGAAGATCCCTTGGAGGAGGGCATGGCAACCCACTCCTGTGTTCTTGCCTGGAGAATCCCTTGGACTGAACAGCAGAGTCGGACATGACCCAAAGTGACTTGGCACACACGCATGGCACTGCCTAAACCCAGTGTAGAGGACTACCCAACACAACCCAGATGTGAGAGCTGAGTTAAAGATGACCAGCAAATCCCCTGTCCAAAAGTACCACTGGGCACCATTGAAAAGACCAAGTGTTCTTTGGGATCTTCTTTCTCCCAGGTTCCTTTGTGGGTTGGGGTCTGTCACAAAGCGAAGTTATTAATACCATTTGGGGATGTGAAGAATCTGAACCACTGGGGGCCCATCCAGAGGAAATTGGTCAGAAGAGTAGTCACCCCTGAGGACAGCCCTCTCACCTGGAGAGAGAATTGTTACCTCCAGACATGAGTATACATTGTGCCAAGTGCCAGGGATACCCTGTAGGGTAGGGACTGCCATCATCCAGAGCTCCGGGGTGGGAGTGGCGGGGACAGCCCCACCAAAGATAAGGAACAGGGAAGAGCAGGCAGATAGAGGGGGGCTCTGTGTAGAACTTGGAGACCCAGCAATCACTGTGATGGAGCCTAAGGTCCATACACCCCAGGGCAGACAGGATGACCCCCAGACCCATTGATGAGGCCCCCACAACCATGACTAATGGACACAAAGAGCTAATGGACTCCTCTCCATTCTTCAAACCTCTGCCAACACTGCCACCAAGAATAACAGGCACTTAGAAACTAATTATACATCTGGACAAATCTGTCTCAGTCTACTGGATTGAACATAATCATATTAAAATGTAATGAATACATTCAAACACACAGTGGAACCAGCGCCAGCAGGGGAGGCTGGCAGCTAAGAGAGCTGGGCTCGCGGAGCCTGGGGCTGCAACACGTGGGAGCGAAGCCCCCACAGACCTATTGCTATGGTCCTTGTCCCTTTTGGTTTAGGTCCTCATCTCCTGACTCCTGCCCTGATGTCTTGTCCACACAAACTGCGGGTGGCTCTGACCCTGACCTTGTTGTCTGGTGTTTAATCTTTGTCTCGCTTGGGTTGGAGAAGTGGAGCAGGGGTTGCAGGATGTTTTTAGTGTCCTGGTGATCACAGCCCTCAACTCTCAGGGCAGCCAAATTTGCTGGGAAGGTGGGTATGTGCCTGCTAAGTCACTTCAGTCTTGTCTGACTCTTTGTGATGCTATGGACAGTAGCTGGCCAGGCTCCCTTGTCCATGGGATTCTTCAGGCAAGAATACTGGAGTGGGTTACCATGCCCTCCTCCAAGGGACCTCCTTCTCAACCCAGGGACCGAACCCATGTCTCTTATGTCTTCTGCATTGGCAGGTGGGTTCTTTACTGCTAGTGCCACCCAGAAAGGTGGGTGGAAGGCATCAAACAGCACTGTTGCTTCCCGAACCCTGGCCTCCAGATCCAGTCTGGACCCCTTCAACTGTACTCATGGAGCATACTCCTGCGCCCCAGCTTGGATGAAGATTCAGGCCTCTCCTGGGGATCCCTGAGAAGCTGAGCCCCTCCAGGGGCCGGCCCAGCACCTGAAGCGTGTTTTGGCCCCTGGACCAATGCCTTGAGCTCCCTGCGGCTTCTTGCTGCCACCCTGCACTTCCATGCCTCCTGAATAAGCCAGCCCAGCCCAGCTCAGTCTTCAACTGGGTGTGGAGTTCCAGGGCGAGGCTTGGAAAGTGTCAAGGGTGGGGTGAAAGGGCCCATGTAGGCATCAATAGTAAGCTTCTGAAAGAAGAGCACTACAGCGTGGAAGGAAATTTCAGTTGGGGGCCAAGGCTGTCTGTCAGTTTTTGTGCTGCCTTTTGATGGAGAATCTTGGCTCCCAGGGGATGCATCAGGGCAGGCATCAGGGTGAGTACTGTGGAAGGAAGCCACAGGTGAGAGCTCGATGGCACCACCCAGGGGGTCGCCATGGTGAGGCCAGTGACCCACTTTGTGCCCTGCAGCCAGACATTCTGTCCCAGGCCTCTTCCCACCTCCTGGGCTCCCAGCACCTTAGTCACTGCCCTGGCTTCCAGAACTTCCCAGGAGCTGCTTCTAAAATGAGATTGTGAACTGGTGGCTCCCAGGGCCAGAGCCAGCTCACAGAGAGGTTTGCCATTGTTGTTGTTTGGTGTTTTGTTTGTCTTTTTTTTTTTTAAAAGAAATGCATTTCTTTTATTTGTTTAATTTTTGGTTGCACCCCATCACCTGTGGGACCTTATTTTGCTGACCAGGATTTGAACCCGAGTCTCCCCCGTGATGGCAGAGTTTTAACCGCTGGACTGCCAGGGAAGCCCCAGTTGCTTGGTTTTGTGTTGTTGCATTTTTAAATTTTGTTTTCTCACAAAGTGTTTTAAACCTTTGAAGTAATTGCCATCCTTTAAAAACCAATTGATTTATTGTTTAACTATCCAGATTTCTCGCTTCTCTTTAAACATACATCCAGCCATGCTGGGCCAGATTCCCTCACACCATAGTTGGCCAGGAGTTGTGGCCACCCCTTTGGACAAGGTGAACTGTTCCACTGTGGTCACCCACTTGCTTGACACTGGCTGCTTTGCCTCTCTGTTACTTCCCAGTCCCTGAAGACTTTGAAGTCACCATCCCCCATCTCGTAGTAAGAAGGAAATAATATTGATGAATCAGCAGTGGGTCACACACTAGTATGAATTAGATTCTAGTGCCCTAGCAAGGAGAAGGACGCTAACCTTCTGTATTGGTCAGCTTGGGCCCCATAACGAAGTACCACCGACTGGGTGGCCGAAACAGCATTCAGTTTCTCATAGTTCTGGAGGCTGGAAGTCTGAGATCAGGGTGCAGGTATGGTCAGCTTCTGGTGATGGCTGTCTTCCTGACTTGGAGATGTCTACCTTCTCACATGGCAGAGAGAGACGGAAAGAGAAAGAGATAGATCACTTCCTCTTCTTTCTTTTTTATTTTGGAGAGGACCATCTTTAAAGTCCTCACTGAATCTGTTACAATAATGTTTCTGTTTTATTTGTTGTTTTATGTTTTGGTGTTTTGGCTGTGAGGCATGTTGGATCTTAGCTCCCTGATCAGGGATTGAACCCTTACCCCCTGACCTGGAAGGTGAAGTCTTAACCACTGGACCACCAGGGACATCCTCCCTTCCTCTTCTCTTAAAACCACAGTTCTGTTGCATTAGGACCTTTCCCTTATGACCTCATTTAACCTTGATTACTTTTTTAAAGGCCTGTCTCATATATGGTCATGTTGAGGGTTAGGGCTGCAGTGCATGAATTTGAGGAGGACACAGTTACAGTCTACAGCATACCTGGAATTCAGGATACACATTTGGAGGCAAGAGAACAGTCACAGGGATGGGAAGTTAAATAACGAATGGAGTCTCAGGCCATCCAGGCATGTCACAAAAATGGAAAGAGCTGCTTGTGACAGATACTCATCAGCCAGGAAGGCTGAGGGCAGGGAGCACATTCAGCCACGTGTTGGCAGTTTACCTTCAGTTCAGTTCAGTTCAGTCACTCAGTCATGTCTGACTCTTTGCAACCCCATGAATCGCAGCACGCCAGGCCTCCCTGTCCATCACCAACTCCCAGAGTTCACTTAGACTCACATCCATCGAGTCTGTGATGCCATACAGCCATCTCATCCTCGGTCGTCCCCTTCTCCTCCTGCCCCCAATCCCTTCCAGCATCAGAGTCTTTTCCAGTGAGTCAACTCTTCTCATGAGGTGGCCAAAGTACTGGAGTTTCAGCTTTAGCATCATTTCTTCCAAAGAAATCCCAGGGCTGATCTCCTTCAGAATGGACTGGTTGGATCTCCTTGCAGTCCAAGGGACTCTCAAGAGTCTTCTCCAACACCACAGTTCAAAAGCATCGATTCTTCGGCACTCAGCCTTCTTCACAGTCCAACTCTCACATCCATACATGACCACAGGAAAAACCATAGCCTTGACTAGACGGACCTTAGTCAGCAAAGTAATAGCTCTGCTTTTGAATATGCTATCTAGGTTGGTCATAACTTTTCTTCCAAGGAGTAAGTGTCTTTTAATTTCATGGCTGCAGTCACCATCTGCAGTGATTTTGGAGCCCCCCCAAATAAAGTCTGACACTGTTTCCACTGTTTCCCCATCTATTTCCCATGACGTGATGGGACCTGATGCCATGATCCTTGGATGTTTCCAAATTCTGCTCTTCTTTCATATCTCTGGAAAGTTTTAAGCTCCCATATTGGGATGAGGGTGATTGCAGTGGGGGGTTCTGGGAAGGTGGTCTGAGCGTCCTTCTACCACCCAGTGCAAGAGCTCCTGGGCTTGCATCAGGAAGGCCTCTGGCCTGAGAGAGAAGCTGTGTGACCTTTAGAAATGGATTGACCTCTCTGAGTTTCAGTCTCCCCAGTTGTGAACTTGAGGGTGGAGGGACCAGATTGGTCCCTTTCTCTGGTTGCAAGTTTGATTTTAGCACATCATTTCTAAAGAAAATTTATTTAGTTTTGGCTGCGCTTGGTCTTTGCTGCTGTGCACAGGCTTCCTCTGGTTGCGGTGCACGGGCTTCTCACTCTGGTGGCTTCTCTTGTTGCAGAGCACCGACTGTATGGTGCAGGCTCAGGAGCTGTGGTGCACAGGCTTAGTTGCCCTGCAGCATGTGGGATCATCCTGGATCAAGGATCTAACCCATGTTCCCGGCATTGGCAGGTGGGTTTTTAACCACTGGACCACCAGGGAAGTCCCTTTAGCACATAATTTTAAGCCCTCGTTAAAGACCCAGTTCTGAGTGGACACACAGAATGGATGGTCTGGCCCCAGTCCCACCACAGGCTGTCCTGGGCCTTCTGCTAAACTCCCTGATCGCTCATCCTTCTACAGTCTGACTCCAGCCCATGAGTCAGCTTCCTACCTCACTGCTCCCCACCTGGCGAGGGCGATGAGAAGATGTATTAGCTGATAATTAAGTTATTAGCTGCCAAAGCTTCATTGCTGTCAGGAGTATTTTAATTTTAACAGGGGACTCTTAAAAATAAAAAGCCTTAGAGACAGCAAAGACATGCTGGAAGCAGAAGGGAGGGGGAGTGTGTGTGTGTGTGTGGACACAGACGTGTAGCAGAATCTGGCTCTGTAACCTCTGCCACTATGCCCAGCAGTGACGAAGCAGACGCTGACAACTGTCCATGCATGAGGCAGCCCCCAGATCTGAAGGTGGGACTGCTCTGCTCTGGGGTCTGGGTGCCAGCCTGCATGGCCTTCATGGAACATTCTCAGGAAGCTGGCAGGAGCAGGACCAGCTGTGTGCAGGAGACAAGTGGATAAACATTGTCCTATAGGGAAAGCCAGGCCTGGACTGTAGCCTCTATGATCTGGGAGGTTTTGTGTGTGTGTGTGGGGGGGGGCGGAGGTAGGAAGAGGGATCCTCCAGGGAGAGCTGAGGACACTGGGTTTTCCTCTGTCCCATGGTTGACTGGCTCTGGAAAATTTTCTTGGTGATGGGGACAAAGGACTTTGACAAAGGCCAGGGGTTTGATGCAGAATGTGGGATATGTTTGCTATTCCAGTTTGTTTATTCTAGTGCAGGTTCAGTGGGGCAGGGTTGGGGGAGAGGGGCTGGGGGTCACCTCATCCAGTGTCTGGCCCTGAGGGAGGGGCACTGAGAGCAAAGGGCATGGCAGGCTCAGTGGTGCTGCAGGTGACAGCTGGGGCCCCTTTGTGCCAGGGCGGGGTCCAGGAGGCAGGCAGCACGTTGAACACGGATTTGGGATTCATCTCAGTACCTTCCATTGTCCTTAGACAATGAAACTCCACAGTGCCCTGATCCCAGCTGGGAGCTTGGGTTCCCTGAGCCTCATCCCTGTGAGTGGACCAGGGTGGAGCAGTGAAGGCACCAGGGCCCACCCCAGCATTCACGACAGGATGCCGAGAACCTGAAAGCAGAGAGCACGCCACTGGCCCCTGATGTTCTTGACGTGCTTGAGGGGCAGGATGTGCAGTGTTTGCCGACCATGTTCAGGCTACGGCACGTGTAAGAAGTGACAACATATGTACAGAGCACTAGGTAAAGAGAGGAGCTGCTGGTGACCAGAGCGACCCTGCCAGGATGCTCTGGGGGCCCCACTGGGGGCTGGGGGAGCACTGCTAAGTGGGCAGCTTGGGTGAGGAGCAGTGTGTGGAGTACAGCTTGCCATTCTGCCAACCTCTGGGCCTCAGTTTTTTCATCTCTAAAATGGGGACAGTATTAATCTTAGCACCTGCCTCATCAGGATATTGTGGGGATTAAATGAGTAAATTCATGTAAAGCTCCTCAAAGTATGCCTGGCACAGAATAAGTGTTCAGTTTGTGTAATGATTATTAACTGTTTCATCCAATTCAAGATGACAGTGATTGTACCTTGATTTCAGAGCTGTTAAAACATGAAATAATTAGTCTTGGAACTGATGATAGACGGAACCAGCTGGTGTTGATGATGAGGGGATCAGGGCAAAGGGGGCATGCCTACAGGGAAGCCCGAGACCACACAGCCAGCAGGACACCATCTGACTTCGAGACGCTTCAGGTCCCATGTCCTAGGGTCAGAGGATGGATGTAGGGCCAAGTCATCCAGGGCTGGAATAAGAGTAAGGTGGTGAGGGAACAGCATGGGGTCCCAGCAGAATAACTAGGCCCAAGAGGCTGGGGCTGGTGAAATCCAAGTCTTGCTGAGGCTACTGGCCTGGGGGAAGAGTCACTCTGCCTGTTGTCCTTGGACCTTGAGCAGGACTGAGCCTCCTAGGGCCTTTGAAGAGGCAGTAGATAGATGTTGCCTCCTATTGTGCTGTTCCATGCAAGACTCTCTGGTTATGCTAATATCCTGGTACTATGAAGTAAGACTCACAATTTACTTCTCTTATTACTATTAGTTTTTACTATTTTAATAACAACTTATTTGCCATTTACCTTAGAACCAATGATGACACTTTATTGTGTGGAGATCCCACGTGTGAGAACAATTGCTGTAACAATGCCAGGGACTGAGGGAGCAACTATGATTAGCAACTATGATTACAGAAGTTAGAGCCGTTGTCATGCCTAGTGTGAGCAGGGGTGGATTGTTTAAGACGCATTACAGCACATCCTATAAATGACTGACTTGATAATGTCTGGCATTCATTCAACAAACGTTTACTAGATGTCTGCTGATGCCAAGCTCTGAGCACACTTGTAGGGACAAGGCCGAGCAATGATATCCTACCCAGCCCAGGAAAGCTAAGAAGAGACCCCTGTCTCGTGCCTTGGTTTCTAAATATTTACCTGTTTAGTTATTTGAGTGCATCAGGTCTTAGTTGCCGCGTGTGGGATCTTTCGTTGCGGTGCATGGACTCTCTAGTGGTGGTGCTGGGGCTCAGTAGTTGTGGTGCGCAGACTCAGCTGCTCTGCGGTTTGTGGGATCTTAGTCCCCTGACCAGGGATTGAAATCACGACCTCTTTGCAAGGCAGATTCTGAAGCACTGGACCACCAGGGAAGTCCTTGAGCCCTAGTTTCTAACCTGGCTTCCCCACCCCCATAACTACTCATTTTAGCAGATGTTGTTAAGTGACAGTCCCACTTGAATGTAGAACTGACCTTATGTGTCCAGAGTGTATTTCTTTTCCTTTAAGACACACAAGATACCATGCTAAGATCCAGATCCACCAGGCTCTGTTTCCAACCATTTGAAAACTATGGAAAGTTTCAAATATACACCAAATTAAGAGAGACTAGTATAATGAAACTAATGTGTCCAAACACAGACTTCAGTAATTACTGATGTTCTTTCAATCTTGTTTTATTTTTCTTCTTATAACATATAATTTACATGTAAATACTTCATTATGTATCTCTAACAGATAAAGATGCCTTTTACTTACTACAACTAAAACACGTCAGTCCCAACAGAAGTAACAATTCTTCATATCATCTCTGTGTTCTGTTTTTCCTGTTGCCTCAGTTATGTGTGTGCATTCGTGCTGAGTTGCTTCAGTTGTGTCCAACTCTGTGGGACCCTGTGGACTGTAGCCCGCCAGGCTCCTCTGTCCCTGGGTGTTCTCCAGGCAAGAATACTGGACTGTGTTGCCATGCTCTCCACGCCCTCCATGCTCTGGCAGGCCCCACCTGGGAAGCCTGCCTTAGTTATGTACTTTATTCACATCCAGATTCAAACTGAGCCTGCATGTTACAGTTGGTTGATAGTTCTGTTCAGTATCTTTTAATCCATCATCGTTGCCCTTCTTTTCTTTCCATACCATGCATTTGTTACAGAAATGGTATAATTTTCCCATAAACTTCCCACATTCTGGTTTTGGCTTCCTCTATCCTCACGTGTTGTTGAACACTATTTCTCTACGCTCTTGTGACCTTCTATTTATAACTGAGGGCTTGATTAGACGCATATTCTATTCTTTATATGAAGAACACTTGTAGGTCATGCCATGCGCTTTTTCTTGCCTCACATCAGAAGACACTTCATGTCTGGTTGTCCCGCTTTGTTGATGTTAATTAAGGTTAAGGTTCTGTCAGCCTGATTCATCCATGATCAAGTTCATGGTCAGTCTTACACCGAATGGTTTAGTAGCCATTGATGATGATTCCCTAGGGTTATTACTTCATTTGAGGTGATAAAATGGGATGTTCTCATTCTATCGTTCCTTCTTAATTTCTTAGCTGTGATTCCTCATTAAAGAACTTTGTCTTATAATACAGTCTATATAGAAAAGGTAGAGTCATTGCTTCTTTCATTTATCATTTTTTAAAAGTAATAATTAGTTGGTGCCTCAGCAGTTTAATTCATAACAATTTTCAAGATAACAAATTTCCCCGCATCTGGCCATTGGACATTTCTTCAAATTTGTTCCACTGTCAGTTGGCATCACTGGGAGTTTACCTGTATTCAGCCTAGATAAGAAGTCCCAGGCTGAGTTTTTACATTTCATCTCCTGGAGCTGATCACTTAACAGCTAGGAATGGTGTTTAGAGACCACGGTCCTGCTAATGATGCTCATTAAAGCTTTTATAGAGACAAAACTGGGACCTACATTATCTTGAAAAAGAAAAAGAAATCCTGCATTCACACTAATACTCTTATTCAAATTACATTTCAGGGTTTTTATTTTGCTTTACAATTTTATATTTATGTTTCTTTTCTCTAACACTGAAAATCTTGATTCCTAATGACATTAGTTACATATACTTTCTCTAGGGTTTTTGTTTGTTTGTTTGTTTGTTTTTGTCCTTAGAATATGTCTCAGCTGGAATTTAGAGTCATTTAGAGTCATTTAGAGTCAAAAAATTGTGTGTTAAAATAATTTGAAAAATTTCTTCTTTCTGTACCATTAACCTGAAATAAGTTGTGTTTGCATGTTTTAGTTTATTTTCTGTTTTTAGAAATTGCTTTACTTCTCCTTTTGATGTAATTTAAAAATATGTAGCAATTCTAATTTATTTACTTTGCCTTTGTAAATAGGTTCTGCTCATATAGTGCTTCTTTTAACCAAGTATTATTTCTTTTTATGACGTATAATAAGTTCTATTAATACATGTTAATTTTACACCCTACGAGTTTACTAACTTCTCTTATTATTTGTAATTGGTTTTTCTTAACATTTTTTTTCTTCCAGTTTTATTGAGCTATAGATGACATTGTTGTTGTTGTTTAGTCATTAAGTCGTGTCCAACTCTTTGCACCCCTATGGACTGTAGCCTACCAGGCTTCTCTGTCCATGGAATTTTCCAGGCAAGAATACTGGGGTGGGTTGCCATTTCCTTCTCCAGGGGATCTTCCCAACCCAAGGATTGAACCCATGTCTTCTGCTTTGGCAAATGGGTTGTTTACCACTGAGCCACTTGGGAAACCCTATAGTTGATTTACAGCATTGTATAAATATAAGCTGTACAGCATAATGATTTGGCTTACACGCATTATGAGATCATTGTCGCGATAAGTTTACTGAACATCCCTCATCTTATATAGCTACAAAATTAAAGAAGTAGATAACATATTCTCCTGTAATGAGAACTCCTAGGATTTATTCTTTTAATAACTCATATATATGTGTGTGGTCACTCAGTCGTGTCCAACTCTTTGTCACCCCCATGGATTGTAGCCTGCCAATCTCCTTTGTCCATAGGATTCTCTAGGCAAGAATACTGGCCTGGGTAGCCATTCCCTTCTCCAGGAGAGCTTCCAGACCAAGGGATTGAACCTGAGTCTCCTGCATTGGCATGTGGATTCTTTACCACTGGGCCACCTGGGAATCTATATAACATATAGCAGTGTTAATTTTATTTATCAATTTTTCCATCTCATCCCTAGTACTGTATCTTACAACTGGAAGTTTCTACCTTTTGACTGCCTTCATCTAATTCCCAGTCTCCCTCAAGCCCTGCCTCTGGTAACCAAAAATCTCTCTCTCTTTCTATGAGTTTTGTGTTTATTTGTTTTTGAAGTATAATTGATCTACAGCATTATTTTGGTTCCTGTTATACAAGGTAGTGATTTGATATTTCTATACATTTCAAAATGGTTACTCTGGTAACTCTAAGTGTTATCTGTCACCATAAAAAATATTACATGCTTATTGACTGTATGTCCCACAATGTACATTCAATACCTATAATGCATTTAATTTGCAACTGGAGGTTTATATCTCTTAATCTCTCTCACCTGCTTGTTTTCTCTCCTTGCCCCTCAGTCCTCTGGCGACCACCTGTTTGTTCTCTGTATCTATGACTCCATTTTTGTTTTGTTAGGTTTGGTCTTTTGTTTTGGTTTTTAGATTCCACTTATATGTGAAATCATACACTTGTCTTTGTTGGACTTATTTTACTTAACATAATGGGAATCCCTTGCGGCTCAGACAGTAACAAATCCACCTGCAATGCAGGAGACCTGGGGTTGATCCTTGGGTCAGGAAGATCCCCTGGAGAAAGGAATGACAATCCACTCCAGTATTCTTGCCTGAGAAATCCCATGGACAGAGGAGCCTTGCAGGCACAGTCCATGGGGTTGCAAAGAGTTGAACATGACTGAACAACTAACACTTTCACTTTTCACTTTCAGTACCCTCTAGGTTCACCATGTTGCCATAAATGGCGAGATTTCATTCTTTTTTTGCAGCTGAGTAGTAATCCATTGTACATATCACTCTTTATCTATTCAGCTATTGATGGGCATTTAGGTGCTTCCATATCTTGGCTATTATAAATAATGAGGCAATGAACATAGAGGTGCACATATCTTTTTACACTGCTGTTTTTATTTTCTTCAAATAAATACCCAGGAGTGTAATTGCTGGACCATATGGTAGTTCTAGTTTTTATTTTTTGGATAATTTCCCTACTGTTTTCCATAGTGGTTACACCAATTTACATTCCTACCAACAGTGCACAAGGGTTCCCTTTTTTCCACATCCTCACTAGCAACTGTTATTTGTTGTCTTTTTGATAATAACCTTTCCGACAGGTGTGAATTGATAATCTCATTGTGATTTTGATTTGCATTCCTCTGATAATTAGTGATGTTGAGTGTCTTTTCTTGTGCCTGTTGGCCATCTGTATGATGTGTGTATGTGTGTGTGTTTGATGCTGATTTGAATGCATGTTTTGTATATTTTTTTACTTTTTATTTTTTGTATATTTTTGATATTAATCCCTTATCAGATATATCATTTGCAAATATGTGGTCAATATGTGGTCAATATGTGGTCTTTTCATTTTGCTGATAGTTTATTTCAGTGTGCAAAAGCTTTTTAAATTAATGTGGTCCCATTTGTTTATTTTTGCTTTGGTTCCCTTGCTTGAAGAGGGAAACAAAAAAAAAATATTACTAAGAGCAATGTTAAAGGGCTTATAACCCATGTTTTTGTCTAGAAGTTTTATGATTTAAGGTCACACATTTAAGTCTTTAATCCATTTTGAATTTATTTTTGTACGTGGTGAGAAGGAGTAGTTCAATTTGGTTCATTTGCATGGAGCTGTCCAGTTTCCCCAGCACCATTTTTTGAAGAGGCTGTTTGTTCTCCATTATATATTCTTGCATCCTTTTTGTAGATTAATTGCCCATATAAATGTGGGTTCATTTCTGGGCTCTCTATTCTGTTCCATTGATCTGTGTGTCTATTTTAGTGCCAGTAAATTGTTTATAATAGGTTTTTTTCATGAATTCTTTTGGGTTTTCCAGATATATAATCATATCATCTTCAAGGAGAGATTAATTTTATTTTGTTTCTTCCTGTCCAGTCTTATGCCTCTAATTGCCTGTCTAGTCATGTTGGTTAATGCCCACAATGCAGTGTTTATAGTAGAGGAGACAGTGAACAATACAGTGGATAGTGGTGGTGACAGTGACTTTTTCCTAATTTTAGCAATTGAGTCTCTGATATTTCTTCAGAAGTAAGAAACTGGATGCTGGCTTTTGAACTGTTGTGGATGTATTTATATTAAAGAAATATTCATTGTTTCCTATTTTATTGTGGTTTTCAACTTAAATTGCTCTGATCTGTTTACAGTTCCTGGTTTTCATTTTGAGGATCTAGGATTTGGAGTGTTTTGCTTATGTGAGCCTGAGCCAGCAATGTGAAGGGACACTGGGGCTCCTGAGACGTAGCACTTGCAGAATTGTGCTGCAGTTTATAAAACTAGTTTCATTAATAGTTTTCTGACTTGGGCTTAGAATCTTGGCTTTACCTGGGTATACATTTTATTTTCTTGATACTGAATTGGTTTTGGACAAGACTGAGAGAAAAGGAACTTTCATTTTTATGTCACAATGAAAGGAGCACTTAGCATGGGCTTTTGCATTTTTCAGGATCTCATTGGAGATTTCCTATGTGTAAGCAAGCAGGTTATTTTATATTTTTATTTGTGCTTTTCAATCCCACTGCTGGGAATACACACCGAGGAAACCAGAATTGAAAGAGACACATGTACCTCAATGTTCATCGCAACATTGTTTATAATAGCCAGGACATGGAAGCAACCTAGATGTCCATCAGCAGATGAATGGATAAGAAAGCTGTGGTACATATACACAATGGAGTATTACTCAGCCATTAAAAAGAATACATTTGAATCAGTTCTAATGAGGTGGATGAAACTGGAGCCGATTATACAGAGTGAAGTAAGCCAGAAAGAAAAACACCAATACAGTATACTAACACATATATATGGAATTTAGAAAGATGGTAACGATAACCCTGTATGTGAGACAGCAAAAGAGACAGAGATGTATCGAACAGACTTTTGGACTCTGTGGGAGAGGGAGAGGGTGGGATGATTTGGGAAAATGGCATTGAAACATGTATAATATCATGTAAGAAACAAATCGCCAGTCTAGGTTCGATGCAGGATACAGGATGTTTGGGGCTGGTGCACTGGGATGACCCAGAGAGATGGAATGGGGAGGGAGGTGGGAGGGGGGTTCAGGATTGGGAACTCATGTACACCCGTGGCGGATTCATGTTGATGTATGGCAAAACCAATACAGTATTGTAAAGTAAAATAAAGTTAAAAAAATAAATAAATTAAAATAAAACAAATGCTCTTTAGTATTAAAATACTTAAGAGGCTGGTGAACAACTGCCTCCCGGAATGACAGCATCTCGGAGTCAGTAAACACCAGCACAGACTTTTTCGCTCATCATCTCTTTAAGCATCTCTCCTCTATCGAGGAGCTCCAGTGTTCACATGTTCCAGTGAAGGCAGGACTTAGCTTGGGGGCTGACTGGACCTCACACTATGTCTCTGACTTCTTACTCTTCGCAAGTTGTTCCTCACCAAATCCCATGTGGCATGACTCTCCATTCCACACTGTCCAGAAGGTACCTTCAAAACAGAACTATATTAACAGAAATATTTGTGCACTGTTGGTAAGAGTATAAATTGGTATAGCCACTACTAAAAATGGTATGGAGGCTTCTAAAACAATTAAAATGAACTATAAGGTCCAGCAATTCCACTTCTGGGTATATAACCAAAGGAAATAAAATCATTGTCTTGAAGAGATAGTTTCTCTCTGGTGTTCACTGCAACATTATACACAATAACCAAGATATGGAAAAAACCCAAGTGCCCATCAACAGATGAGCAGATATAGAAAATGTGGTGTTTACATACAGTGGAATATCAGTTGGCCATGAAAAAGAAGGAAATCTTGTCATTTGCAAAAAACAAGGAAATTTTGTCATTTGCAACAACATGGGTGAACCAGGAAGACATTATGTTAAGTGAATTAAGACAGATTCAGAATAGCAAATACTTTATGATATCACTTCCATATGGAATCTTAAAAAAAAAAATTAAGCTCATGGTAACAGAGTAGAATGGTAGTTATCAGGCTTTAAGGGGTAGGGACAAAGGGAAAATATTGACCTTAGGGTACAAACTTTCAGTTACAAGATGGCTAAGTTCTGGAGACCTAATGTACAGTTCGATGACTAGTTAAAAATAATGTATACTTGAAGTACTCTAAAAAACCCAACAACAAATTTATTAAAAGTGGTGAACAAAAAACAGGATTATATTCAGTTGTAACAGAAATAAATTTTACTTGTGAATCAAATCTGATGACACCTATATAGAGGGTTTTGATAGAAAAGACCCACATGCAAAACCCGTGTCAAACAGGAACAGAGGACACATAATTATTCAGGATAATGTGGCCATCAACAGCTGCCAACTATATTAAGGAACACAAGACACAAGAGTCCCTAACCTGATGCCCAGTATGATCACAACAGAACAGAGCGATTTTTGGTGGATATTTGAACTGGGTCTTAGAGTATCAGCTTGAGAAGCATTGTTTATTGGGTTTTCCAGAAACTGAATAGCACCAGCTACCCCATATTTATGAATTATTCATGCCAATAAACAATGCTGGCTCATACACTCCGTTCACACACATTAGATTTTCATCCATCCCCTGCTCCCACAGTGATTGTAGGTTTAGATATTCCAACAGGGACAAAAATCTGTGGAGGACTGATTTTGCCTGTGACCTGTGCCCCCAACTGGATGCTCAGAGCCACAGATGCTAGAACGATGAGGTTGACCATTTCTCCCAGACTATATCCGTATGACCCCTTGCTCAGAGGCAGGCATGGGATCCATTTAAGGACATACTTGGTGGCATTGAAGAGGAAACTCAAAACCTCCCCACCCAAATACCCTCAGGGACAGACCGACTCTTCTAACTGAAGGAGTAGGAGCAGCTTCCTCCTCTGGTCCGTGTTTGTGTCTGTGCCCTCAGCTTGATTCTGAGCTCTGGGGGGCTGTACCTATAGTGGATTCGCTTCTGCCTCTCCCTGCCTGACTCTACGGGGTCAGTCTAGCACCATCTGAGCAGAGTAGGTGCTTAGCCACTGTCTATTAAGTGCAAAAGGAAGGAATGAATAATGATAGCTGGTGCATCTGGTACTTACTCTGTGCTAAACACTTTATGTTAACCTACAAAGTAGGTATTATTATTACCGAGCCTATTTTGCAGGTGAGGAAACTGAAGCACAGAGAGGTAAAGCAAGTTGTCTAAGATCACACAGCCCATATGTGGCAGAACCAGGATTTGAACTGCATGGTCTAATTCAATTAGCCATGTTCTTAACTATGCCACTACCTTAGTCTCTGCATATTATAGGTTGCAGTGGGGTCAGTAGAGTACCTTGAGGGTAGGATGAAGATAGTATCACATGTTGGGGAGCCCAGAGTGACTCACGCTGAGTGGCCAGTGCTCAGGGAACATTTTAGGTGCTGAAGGATGTAGGTGGGTCATTTGCTGAAATGAAATGCTGAAGACAACACTCATATGGGTCCAGGAATTATTCCAAAGTTCTGACTTCAAGGCTTGGGCTCAAAAACCAGCTCCTGGCCAATCTTTCAGATGATGACAATAAAGATAACTGGCAAATGGACTCAGAGGAGAAATTCTGGAAATTTATTGCCCTTAGGTGTCTCATGAGGAAATGAGGTAACCAGTTAATTTGGGGACAAAGAGTAATTCCTGTAGGTATGTACTGTGGGTCCCAAGGTGTATAAGTCCATTGGTGAATTGGAAGTGCATGTACCATGGCTGTCTTTGAGAAGCTCCTGGCGACATGGGGAGATGCAGGTCCATCTTCTATCCAGATTCTGACTTAGGGTGGTTCATTAGTTGGCAGTGGGCAGTCAGTCCTATCCTGTGGAAGGTGGCTTGGCTTCCGTCATTGTATGTCAGGCTAGTCGTGACCTAGAGAGGAGCATTCTGGTGAGATGGCTTCTGGCTGGAGAAGCCAGCTCCCTTTTTGGCTGAGGGACCAGCCCCTGGCTTTGTGTTTCTCTGGCACATCCCAGGTGCTGCAGTGAAGGGCACCAGAGGCCAGTCAAGCAGCAGGAGCAGTTGTTCCTTATGGGGAACTGCCACCTCCAGTGCCACGCTCCTGTTGAGCTGCGAGCAAGTTCCAAGTAATTAAGTGGATTGGGTTCTGAAGCCGCTGTGACCGTCAGCTTGGACATCCTTGCTAAGTACTCCTGGCAGGTCCCGTCACCTGCCATTCTGGAAGCCAGAATAGCACTGGGGGCTGCCCCTGCCCTGGTGTCCGCTGGGCCTGGAGGCAACTGCTGAGGGAGGGCACCCTTTGGATATTCTTGTGTATGGGGAGCTAATTACTCTCTTTAGAAATCTGCATTTGCCACCAATCACAGCTTTCATGGTGCTGGCACTGTCATGGCAACTAAAAGCATATCTGAAAATAAAATGTCACTTTTCTTTTGCATTTCTAGTATAATGACACAGGAAACTTGTTTTTCATTTTTAACTTAACATAACTAGAGACTCAAAGAGTATAGGTGTGAGTGCAGCACATGTGGGCAAGTGGGTGTTGCCATGTGTGTGTGAACATGAGAGTTGCGTGTCTGTGTGTGAGGGTGTGTACAGGTGCTCATGTTGATGGGGGTCATGTATGTGCAGGTGTGTGGCTGTCGCTGAGTCCTCTTTGTGTGTCTGTCCAAGGTTAGGAGCTGACTTTGGGGTTGAGATCACACATGGGCTGTGATTATTTGAAGGCTGATCTGTGACTCTGTGTGTGTGTGTGTGTGTGTGTGTGTGTGTGTGTGTGCGTGTGCACGTGAGCCTGAAGACAAGCAGTGTTGGGGGAGGTGAGTCTGCAGACAAATGCTCTTACCTGGATGTGTTATGCTCTCATTTGGTGACACAAGCCTTTGGGAAGCTTTTTCACTATAGCATATCTCTTGTTTTCCCAACTTTGGGGAGGTTCCAGCAAGTCATGGCTTCCCATGTGGCGCTCATGGTAGAGAACCCACCTGCCAGTGCAGGAGACACAGGTGCAATACCTGGGTTGGGAGGATCCTCTGGGAAGAAGGAAATAGCAACCCATTCCAGAATTCTTGCCTGGAGAATCCATGGACAGAGGAACCTGGCAGGCTACAGTCCATAGGGTCACAAAGAGTTGGACATGACTGAAGTGACTTGACACACACAGCCCAGTCATAGGAGATCCAGTGCCTTGTTTTGGAAGGACCCAACTCCTTGCCACAAACTTCAGAGAATCAGAGATACTATAGATCATGAGCAACCAGACTTACTCTGGCACAGCCCAGAACTAGATGATGAGGGTTTCTGCTCAAAATGGAAGGTACAAAGCAGGCAGATGGTCTGTGTGTCATTCATTCTAGTAACTGATACACCTTAGGCTTAGGGATGAGCCTGTCCTATTTGACCTGGGGTAGGGCTGGGAGTGCCTACCACATGTACAGATTTGCATCCATAATTTACGACAGTGATCACGTTTGCACACATCCAAGGCCTCATGCTTCCTAAGACTGTTTTCTGAGCCACTTCTATGGGCTGGCTTCTCCAGGAGAACACTTCCCAAGCTTGGAAATGTGCCTCTGGTCAGAATCAAAAGGCTGCAAGTAGAGTAGGGAGCCTCTTCCCAGGAGGCGAGGTGCTGGGGCCGAGCCCTGAGGGCTGGAGACTCATCTGCCTGTCTCTGGAAGAGGCTGCCACCCGCTGCCATGTGCAACGCCCCCTCGGAGGCCAGCTTTCTCAGGCAGGGGCTCCATCCATGGTGTCAGGGCTCTTTCTTTCCATCACCAAGATTCTTCCAGTTAACTTCCCTGTACTTCACATCTCTGGAGATTCTTTGTTTTATTATCATGTTTTTAAACTCCAGTATGAAACCAAAGAGAACTAGTATCGATTAAATAGTTCAATAAGTGTTTTATTGATCACCAGTTATTCTCAGATTGTCTCAGCTTGGGCCCAGGTGACACAACGTGCATCTGGATGATTCCCTACCTGGAGCTCTTCCCAGAGCAGTGTTGTGGGGATGGAGGGGGAGAGGGAGGCTGTGGATGACAGCAGATATAGACACAGTGGAGGGGTGCCTTAACCTAGCTAGGTGCCTTAACCTAAAGCAGGGTTGTAAAGGAAGGGGTTGACCAGACGTCTGGGGTCAGGGGAGGACTGAGAGGAAGTCACCACTTGATGACATCAAACCAACCCACAGGCTCTATACATATGAGAAGCAACTTTAGACCAGAGTTGGTAATGGGCCACTTAGTCTGGGATGCTCTTTGCTTTGTCTAAGGAAGATAGGATGATGTTGTGTTGGGTTGGCAAGCAGCATCACATGCTTAAGAGCTTTGGCAAGAGTCCACTCCATTAGATGGCTCTGCAAACTCCACTGCACCCCTCCCCACACATATACACTTTGTTTCTGTGGCTCCGTCGATGTCAACTGCCAGGAAACAAATTCTGCTGGCAAGGTGCTGGGCTTTCTTGCAAGTTGCAATCACATTGGCTATTCAGGCTCCCTCTGCATAGCTGACACCACAGCAAAGCCCATGGGAGTGGGAGTGGAAAAGAACCTGTAAATATGAAGGTCGGTTCCAAAGGCACAGTATTGGTTTCTTGTGCAATAATACCCTCTGGTGACATTGAGGCCTTATTAATAACTAAACATCTGTCACAACTGTAATTATATTTCTTGTGCCAGGATTGTGTTTCTAATCATTGTCCTGTTTAAACACGGAAGGGAGGGTGTGAATTATTTAGGCAACTGACTTTGAGTAAATAACCCACCAGCGCTGCGCAGGCAGTAAGTTTCTGTCAACTCCTTGCAGAGTCTCAGTGTCTCCGCTGACGTTCCCTTGATGTGCTCACAAATCTCTCTGAAAACATCGCCCTGGACCCCCGATGCGGCTGCCTGAGCAACCCGGAGAGGGGAAGCCTGAGAATGAGGAAAAGGGGGGCAGAGGAGCCCCTGGAGGGGGAGAGGAGCCGCCGAGGACCCAGGCCCCCGACTTCCCCACTTGGCAAGTCTTCTACCCCCAACCCCCCGGAGAAACGAGCTTTCTCGAATGTTTGCTCAGGAGTTGATTGTGTTCAGCCCGCAGGTAGGGGGTGGTGTGGGGGCTGGGAGCCTTTGTGCTGAGTGTCCAGGGACAGGACACCCGGGAGGGGTCCCAAGGGGATGCATGTCCCAGCGGGGCCAGAGATTTGACGATCTATCTTGAGCCTGACGGCTGTTCATTAATTAAATCTGAGTTGTGTGGACGGGTGAGGGGATGGGTTTGAAAGCTGATGCTATCAGGGACTGATCAAGTTGGAGGGGGTGCTTATTAGCAAAAAAAGCAACAGATACATGTTATTGAGTGCATATTCCATGGCAGCATAGAAGTGGGAGCTCTGCATAGATAATTTCAGTTAACCTGCACAACAACCCCATACGGGTGTTATTAACCCCATTTTTGCAGGGGAAAAGTAAGACGGTACGGCATCACATAGGCCATATCACAAAGGCAAAAGTCAATCCAGGACTCCTACCCACATCTCTGAATACAAAACCTTGTTCCTAACCATTAGATCACCCTGCCACTCCCTTGCTTATGGGTGAGGTCAGCTCAGGGGGAGGGGTTGTGTGTGTGCTGAGCCACAGGCTTCCAAGGTTTGAGCTCTTTCTTTTTCTTGGTTTTTCATGGCTCAAGAGGAATTTTAACTCTGGGTGATTTTGTGTAGAAGGAAATGTTGATCTATGTGATGCTGACACCGAGGAGTTGGTCTGGGTGAGTCCTTGAAATGCCTATGTTCTGCTGTGGTCTCCCCAAGGTTGTTTGGAATGGGATCTCCAGCCCTCTCTGCCACTAGCTCCTAGTGGGGGCCACGAGTGTTCATGATGGGGGCCATGAGTTCATGATTAGGGTTATGGTGAACTAAAGGAAGTCTGAGTCTCTGTGACCCCATGGACTGTAGCCTGCCAGGCTCCTTTGTCCTTGGGATTTTTCAGGCAAGAATACTGGAGTGGGTTGCCATTCCCTTCTTCATAGGATCTTCCTGACCCTGGGGATCAAACTCAGGTCTCCTGCATTACAGGCACATTCTTTACCATCTGAGCCACCAGCGAAGCCCAAAGGAAGTGAACACATTTCTGATGAGTAGAGCTCCCGAACTTCAGCACTTTCTCTCCATAACTGGGAGCTGGACTGCAGGGCCCAGCACAGGATACTGTAAGAATCTATGCAGAACCTTTTCCATTACAGCTCACTGTTTGGGAATCAGCGTGGGAGCTGACAGAACCCCTGGCCAAGGGCATGCTGGCCTGCAGGTGTGCCCTTCTCATCAACTCTGAGGACAGGTCTGGACCAGGGCACCATGAAACTGGAATGCCATACACTGAAGGCAGGCTCAGGTCTGCTTCAGAAGGCTGGTCAGGAGTCAGAGGACAACCTGGCCTGGGCCTCCCCAGCCAAAGAGGAGCCCCGGCAGGAGACAAAGTCCAGTCCAAGATGAAGTTCCTGGTTGGTTTATTCTCAGGCTGGGATAAGCGGTCCCATCCTGGGCACTTGCCCTGGGAGATGGGTGGTGTTGAGGGAAGGAGGGTAAGGATTGGGACAGAGGAATGGTTCTGTATGTCCTACAGGGTCTGTGGCAAATGACAGATGAGGCTGATGCTACAGAGGATACAGAGAGTTGCCCACCTTCGTGAATGTGGAGGTATGATGCCACAGACAGACAGAGAAGTCAGATTAGTCAGAAACCCTTTTTACTCAACACACACCCGCATTAGAAATATTTCCCTATTTGTTCCGGTGACTTCGGGTTTTCGAGTTTTGGAGCCAGAATTGTGATGGTCTTGAATTAAGCAGGTTAGTTTCTCTTGTCTCTTGGGGACAGCAGTAGCCCACGAGGAATGAATCTGCTCCTCCCAAGCTGTCAACTTCTCCTTGCAGGGAGAGTAAGAAATCTACCTGGACCCCAGGGCTGAGAGTCTCTGCCTTGTTCTCATCACACATTCATACCCCCACTCATACACAGTACACGTGACACTTTTGTTTACTCCTTCTCTGGGGGCAAATGCACACATTTCTGAAAGATTTCTTTATGCAGTGGGCAGAGAGAGAGAGTGACAGCTAAAGGAAGAGGGGCGAGACAGGACCAAGAGAAGGATGGTGGTCGCAGTCTCTGCACCAGGGCTTGGACGCGGAGGGGAGAGGGAACACAGCTCACCTGGAACACGTTTTCATATCACTTTCCAGCAATGAGTTCTTGCAGAGTACAGTGTCTCCTTGTTCTCCAGTTCCTTTGCTAGGCGCCTCCTTCAGATAAAGTATGAGTATTGGGTTTTGCTTACAGGGCATTGGGGGCCTCAGACCTGAAAAACTGTCTGGGCCTACGTGGCTGTGGTTGATGTGGGCAGGGTCAGCAAATTAGAAAGTCAGAAGGAGTCTCCTCCATACACCCCATTTTGCTGCCCTGGATCATTTTCCCAACTCCTAGTACCATTTTGGTTGCTAGTCATGGAAATTCGGTAAACTTACCTCAGTGAAAAGAGAAACACCTAACCTTCCAACAGAGGATCCAGGCAAGGGTGGATGGTGGGGAAACATGTCTCAGAGAATCCAAAGCCTCAGGGATGTAGAAAATCCATGGAAGTTTTCTGCCGGTCTTCATCTCTCTGGTTTCTCTGTCCATGTGAAAATTAGTTCTTCCAAATAGCTAGCAATTTGGCAGTCAGCCTCAACTGGGAACTTGTATGGTCTCAATTCAAAATTCCCTGGGGGAACAGGCTCATAGCTGCCCATCCATGAGCACTCCATTGTGTCTGACTCTTCATGACCCCAGGAACTGTAGCCTGCCAGGCCCTTCTGTCCATGGAATTTTCCAGGCAAGAATATTGGAGTGGGATGTTGTTTCTTCCTCTAGGTTGTATCTTCCTGACCCTGGGTTCGAACGTACATCTCTCCCATCTCCCGCAGTAGCAGGCAGATTGTTTACCACCAGCGCCACCTGGGAAACCCTCATAGCTGCCCTCTCCTGATGAAGCCGACTCTATCTAGGGGAGGAGGGTCAGTGGGTATGAGCATGGCTGCTTCCGCTATAAATACATGGATGGAAATGGTGGCCAGACAACAACCAGAGCAGTCGAGCAGCTCCTCACCCCAGGTCCTTCACATAATGGTTTTGTATTCCCTTCTTGAAGTTGGTCAGCTATCCATGAAGTGCTGGTAAGATACCTGCTAGTCATGCTCTAAGTTAGTGACTTTATTTATATATTTTTGCCTTTATTTTAATTTTTTAATTTTTGTTTTTTGCTGCTCTGCATGGTACATGGACTATTAATTCCCTGACCAGGGACTGAACTTGCATTCCCTTAATTGGAAGCACAAAGTCTTAACCACTGGACTGCCAGGGTAGTCCAACATTAATTTGTGTTTGTGTATTAATTTGAGGATAATCTGTAGACATTTTAAATTGTAAATGATATCAATTTAAATGGAAACTAGGAATAGGCAGTTTTGAATGCTTTTTTTTTTTTTTTTGGCTTCGCCACAAGGCATGCCCTGATCAGAGATGGAACCCTGGCCCCCCTGCAGTGGAAGAATGGTGTCTTAACCACTGCACCACCAAGGAAGTCCTTGGAGCCTTTAAAAGAAGGTGGTCCCCAGGAGACCCAGAGGAGTCAATGATCACTGGTGGGACAAAAACCGTGGGGTAGCTGGAGCTGGCTGGGGGCACACAGTGACCTGTGGAGAGGGACCTTCCATAGAGCAGGAACCGGAGAGGTAGACCCAGTAGCCTCCTCCCCGCCTGTTCTCCTGCTTGTCAGCCTGGCAGCTTACCAGATTCCCCAGTCTATTCCTAGGCCTTGGCCAGGCTTTCTCCTGATGGATCTGGAGGAGATGACCTGTAGATGGGAATCTTCCTTCTCTTCCACTCTGAATAGTCTCACAGGGACCCACAGCAGTGGATCCCTGCTCGTCTCTGGCCCACCTAAGTACTAACATTTTAGGCTGGAGGCTTGAAAAGATGCTCTTCCCCTTTGTCCAGATTCTGAGATCTGAAACTCTTCTGAGTCTGGAGCTGACTCATGAGTGGTCAGCAGGTCTAGGAGATCAACTGGAAGAGAGTCCCAGGGAACAGAGAGATGCCCAGGTAGCTTCAACAATCTACTGCTAATAAACAGCCCCACTACTGTGCTCCTCCAACCCAACCTGAAGGGAGCTTTCCTAATATAGGGAGAAATGGATGTGCACTCTTGATATATGAGCTAAAAATAGCCCATGTTCCAAACAAATTGTTTTTTAGTATTTTGAAATGAAAATGTGTAGAGAAAGCAAGTATTTAGAATGTATGACTCATTAAATTGCTGACTCTGAAAGCAATGAGAATTCAAAGGGAATCTTTCTCTCCCTATTTTTCCCTCCCACCCCTTCTCTGAATAGCTTATAAAAAGAGTCTCTTCATAAACAGGACCCATAAACTCCTCCATGATTTAAGGTCCTGGGCAGTGAGAGGCAGATGGAACTCAAAGTTTTATTGCCTGATTACTAAGCTGGCTTCCCTAGTTAGGTTGGAATCATCAACCCGAGGTCACCCCTGCCCATGGCCCGCGCATCCTCATTTCTCCTCCCCAAGTCCCTAACAGGTGCCCAGGGAATTCCACGGCCCCGCTATGGCCACTGCTCTTCCCTCCCCACAATGCAGAGCTCTGCTGGGCCTCAGCAGCACTCATGTCACCAGCCCTAATAAGGATGTCTCATCACCGAGCATCAGCTCTGGGCCTACATCCTCGAGAGAGCACACACTGGATGGTTCTGTGGAAGGATGCTGCCTTGGGCACCTCTGTCAACTCACTGGGGGCCTCTGGCTCATTATTGGGTTGAATGGAAAGGTTAGGTCTCATCAGTGGTGTTCAGGGTTTTTGGGTTTTTTTTGCTAACAAAACCTCTCTAGATAAGTCTTCTGAGGAAATTCCAGTATGTAGAACAAAAAAAAAGATGACCCATTCTGGTTGGATCAAGGTTTGCATGTGTTTGGGAGGGTGGGGAGGTCCCTCAGGACCCTTGAAATGAACAGTGAGACTTTTCACTTGTGGGGCCTGTTGCTCAACCTTCACAGCACGTCAGCTCTCACCCCTGTCCTCCTTGAATATCTTAGTGCTTCTGTCTTTCACCTGCCCAGAGTCCTGATAGGAGGAAGCTAAACCATGTGGATGACCAGGCAACAATCCTACCTCACGTTACTTCAAATTCAACTGCAGAGAACTCACATTGCAATGCTCTCCTCTTTGACAACCTCCCTGATGGTGTTTGACACTGTTATTCCTATTTCAGGATGTAGAGAAAACCTTACATGGATACAAGACTTGGGTAGGTGGCCCTCAAAACTCATAGCTTTCAATCCCAATGGGTCCTCACTGGGGCTAAGAGATTCTTCTAGCAGCCAGGTCTCTTCCTCATTCTCCACCGTGACTGTTTCACCCCTTACCCACTCATCTAAGAATGATGCCACTTCCTCATTCACAAATAAAACAAAGGCCCCAGGAGGAAACTTCTCAAGTTCCTGAGCACCTCTGTCTCAGGTGCATTTTCTGATCCAAGTTCATCGTTGCCACTCCCTGCCCATTAGAGTAGAGGAGGATGCCTTTCACCTCCTGCCGCATGAGCCGAGACATCTGTTCCCTGTTACCCTCTCTTCAGGGACCTTATTTCAGCAATTGTTCCTCCTTGGTTATTCTTCAGCTTCTTTCATCTTTCCCTAAGCATAAACATTTGTTCTGATGCAACTTATCTTGGAAAAAAATAAAGGGCTGATCCGAACTTTTTTAAAAAACAACATTTTATTTGTTTACTTATTTTTGGCTATACTGGGTCTTTGTGGCTCTAGTTGTGGAGAGTGAAGGCCACTCTCTAGTCGCAGTGTGTGCGGTTTCTCATTACACTGCCTTCTCTTGTCGTGGAACACGGGCTCTAGGGCACGTGGGCTTCACTAGTTGCTCCACGTGGGCTCAGTAGTTGGGCTTATGGACTCCAGAGCACGGGCTCAGTAGCTGTGGTGCAGGGGCTTAGTTGTGTGCTTAGATGTGGGATCTTCCCGGACCAGGGATCGAACCTGTGTCCCCTGCATTGCAAGGGAAATTCTTAACCACTAGATGGACCATCAGAGAAGCCCTGATATGAACTTTTAAAAAGTTCTTCGAACTTCTTGGAAAAACTGCCTACACTTGCTCCATTTCTCCATTTTTCATTCACTACTCAGCCTTCCCTTGCTGTGATCTGGTCTCTCCCCTATCAGGCCACTGATCCTGCTCTGACTGGAACAAGGGGTAGTGTTAAAGCAGAAGGACCAATGCCAAGGTGTGGTCAGAATTTATCTGGTGAGTGTACAAAATCTATGTATGTATTACTAAATCAGAAAATTTTCAAGTAGGACCCAGGAATCTGCTACCCCAATTCCCTTCTCCCTGAGACCTTCACTAACAGCTCACCCAGGTCCCCAGAAGAATTGGGAGGGTCTCATGGACTGAGGAGATTGGTGGGCTACAGTCCATGGGGTCGCAAAGAGTCAGACACAACTCAACACACATCTCCTCTCTCCTCCGCTGACACAATTTCACATCAGCAAGCATGCTTCACGCACTCTTATTAGGATGGTCAGATCTTTTCCTTTTTCCTTTAGTAGGTCCAGCCATCCAGTCTGAATTTCAAATGATCTTGGTTAAGAAAATTTTTTTAAATTTTTTTTTTTACTTTACAATATTGTATTGGTTTTGCCACACATCAACATGAACCTGCCACGGGTGTACACGCATTCCCAATCCCGAAACCCCCTCCCACTTCCCACCCCGACACTATCCCTCCAGGTCATCCCAGTGCACCAGCCCCAAGCATCCTGAACCCTGAAATGAATCGCCAGTCTAGGTTAAGAAACTTTTAATCACTCTTTCATTCTTCTGGAGAGTGTCTGACCCTATCTCATGGAAATCTTCCTTTCACTCAGGACCTATTTACTTCCTTTGTGATTATTCTAATACAGCATGTTCCAAATTGATGATCCTCAGACATCAATGTTAATAAATATTCCTCTAAAAGTGCTTCATGGTCAGTAAAATTCGGATGATGCTCCTCACCATATCTACTTGTTAGAGAATATCAGTGCATATTAAAATCCTAGAGATATCCTACTGCAAAGAAAATGGTTTATCTTGGCTTAAATCAACTTTTCCAAACACAGTTTGAGCCTGGAACACTGGATATGAGTAAATATGTGTGTATAGGTGTGTGTAAAGGTGAAGAAATCACCTACTAAGTGTTTATTTCCTCTTCCCAGGGCATACCTAATTCTATAGAAATGATACATAACTGATATTCCTGGTCCAAAGAATGCTAACACCCATATATTCACAAAAACACCAATAATGGATGTGTCAGGCTTTGTGCTGGGTGTTGGGAATTGAAATGAATGATTCCTTTCCTCTTATAGGTTATAGGCTCATGGAGAAGATGGATTGATATTCACCATAGTGTTTATGTGTTAGGATAAACTCATGCACAGGGCGTGCCTTGAAGCATTACCACACACACACGCACACACACACACACACACACACACACACACACAACCCAGGCAGTTGTACAGCTCCAGGGTACGCGATTCCCTTATAAAACAAGAATACAATGTGAATGTCATCCCCTGGAGTTGTGTAATATTCCTAGAAAAAATAAACCTATGTCCATCTAAATATGCAGTTTGTTCTCACTGATGTGGTCACATTACCCCACAAGCTTTTTTTCATTCAACAGTTTATTGCCAACATCCTTTCTGCTGTACTGTGATAGATTTCACCAGTTCACTGGCTGTTTAGGCTGCCGTTTTTGCTCTCACAGGCAGTGCTGTAGCGAGCAGCTCTATTTATCCTTATGAACTTGTACAAGTATATCTAAATATAAATTTTCTAGAAGTGAAATTTCTGGGTCAGAAAGTATATACAATTTTTTTTCCCTTTTGCTAGATTTGCCAAATTGCTCTCCAGAATTAGGTACCAATTTACCTAAGGGAAGGGCTTCTGAGGACAGGGGACACTGGAATGGAGGGGAAGGAGGCAAGAGAGGAGAAGGGCTTGAAGGTGATAATTAATGGAGTACGTCTCTTAGGGAGTGAGGGGGCATGGGATCAAGAACATAGTCTTCATGAAGAAAAGATTTCTACATGCACAGCCAAAGTGTAAATTCTGGACTCTACAGAGAATATTACAAATGATCTTAGCTGAGAATTTTTGATCACTCTTGCACTCTCCCGGAGATTCTCTAACTCAGTCTCTTGGAAATCTTCTTTCATTCAGGATCCATTATTTCCTGCATGATTTTTCTAAGAAAAAAAATGCTTCAAAAATGTTTAAATTTTATTTTATATTGGAGTATCGTTGATTTACAATGTTGAGTTAGTTTCAGGTGTACAACTAAGTGATTCAGTTATACATATACATATATCCATTCTATTTCAGATTCTTTTCCCATGTAAGTCCACAGAGTATTGAGTCGAGTTCTCTGTGTTATACCAGTAGGTCCTTGTTCATTATCTATTAAATAGTTTATATATAGTAATATGTATATGTTAATCTCAAATTCCTAATTTATCCATCCCCTACTTTTCCTCTTTAGTAAGCATAAACTTGTTTTCAAAGTCTGTGAGTCTATTTCTGCTTTGTACCTAAGCACATTTGCATCCTTTCTTTAGACTCCGCATCTAAGTAATATTATGTAATGTTTGTCTTTGTCTGGCCTACTTCATGCGATCATCTCTAGGTCCATTCATGTTGCTGCAAATGGCATTGTTTCACTCGTTTTTTTATGAAACATCCCACAAATTGATGTTTAATATTGACATTAATAAGCATTCCTCAAGAAGTGCCCCATGCTCAGTAACACAGTTGGCCCCTAGGAATCTGACTTCTTTGACAGAGCTTTGGGTATTAGGATGCTATATGCTTGTCCTCCTGGCATTTGCATGGGGGATGCAGCAATGGATCAGAGGATGTCTAGCATCATTGGATAAACAGGGTACCCATTCATGCAATGTCCACTTCACCTTATGGCAGGCAATTGAAGATGGTTTAATATTAAAACCATGCTTGATATGTTCTTGTGCAGGACACCAGTTTTTAAGACAAAAATCTTGGGCTTCAAAAGCAGATTCTTGATTGCAGGGGAACATTTGGGGTATCACCTCATCATTCTTTTATTATCAGAAGCTCTTTTATGAAAAAATGGAGGATTCCCGGACCCGATCTAAATCATCAAGCATGCTCCCTGTGTTTGTATCAAATTTTAATTTGAGCATTTTACTCCTATTGGGAAAGTGGGGCAGGGGGAGGGAGAGGCAGTGGAATCTATGCCCTAACAGACTTGCTGTCATCAGCAGAAGACTGTAGAAAACAGCACTTTCCCTTAAGGTTAAGGCAGTCCTGCCCATCACAGAGTTCAAAGGGGACTGGAGGGGCACAAAGGACCCTCAGGCCTGTCCTGCCAGGTGCTGCTTCCCCAGACTCTGCCCTCGGAGCCACGTCCAGCTCTCTGTCCATGGTCCATATGTGGCCATTGCAGGAATCTTTTCTTCCTGGACCTCTGTCTCTTCTTAGTCCGTCTACTACAGGTTTGCAATAAACCACCCCAAACTCGGTGGTGTAAACCAACAAACATCTTATGCTCATGGAGACTCTGGGTCAGGAACTCAGTGGGGGTTTATCTCTGCTCTGGGATGTCTGGTGCCTCTATTGGAAAGACTCAGATGGCTCATTTGGTGACTCATATGTTTGGTGCCTGGGCTGGCTGAAGGACCAGCTCAGCTGGGAGTATCTACATATGACATCTCCACATGGCCTGTGCTTTGCCCAGCATGGCATCTGGCTTCTAAGACAAGCATCTAGAAATGAACCTTCCAAGAGCACCAGCTGGGACCTGGTTGGCCTTTTATGACTTGGCCTCTGGCATATCATGGCAATCAAAGTAGTCCAAATCCTCCTGGATTCGGGGGGTGGAGGCATAGAGAGCACATATCAGTGGTGAGGAGATTCAAAGAATTTGGGAACCACATTTCAAAACTCCCACACTCTGCCTTCATAGGTCCTGGACCCTTCTGTTAGGTGGTCCCAGTGTTGCACTTCTTTTAGCATCTTCTGGATTCTTCCCAAGCAGCATGGAACAGGATGCTGGTTGGGGTGGGGAGAGTCAAGATAAAGGGTCTTCCCAACGATCGGAGAATCCTGTGCGTGACTCAGAACACGATTATGTCGGGAAAGTGTTTGTCTGCCTTTTAATTACCCTCACCTGGTGTGTGCCAGACTCCAGGAGGAAAAAGGAACTGGGAGGAAAGATCCACATTGGCAAGTAGAGGAAGTTTTGCCACCTGGGCAGAGACATTGACCAGAACAGGGTTTCAGGAAAATTGATAAAGTATGTTCCAGGAGAGAGAGTGGCCAGGCCACCTATATCATGATGCAGGGACTTCCCTGGTGGTTCACTGGTTAAGAATCTATGTGTTCCCAATGCAGGGGGCATGGGTTCGACCCCTGGTTGGGGAACTAAGATCCCACATGTGTGCAGTGTGACCAAAATGGATTAATTAATCAGTTTAAAAAGTGGTCCATTCCACAACTCTAGGGGGCACTCAGAGTATAATTAATTGGGCCCTGGTGACACAGAGCTTTGATGGAACATACTTAAAGAAAAGCAGTAGTTGGTACCACTGTGTTGTTGTTGGTCAAAGGTCTGTCTCATTCCCTTACCCGGGCTATCTCCTCATATTATACTTCAGGGAAACAGATTAGGCCTTGGGTCTGTATGTAAGTCAGTCCGCCTACAGCTGATTCTGGTTCCTGCCCCCATATAAGAGCTTAGCACCATCTCAGCTTAGTGCAGCTTTGCTCCCAGTCACATGGGGGCCACCATATTCTCCCGATAAGCAGCAGCTGCAGAGTCACCAACCCCTGGAGGGGCAGTGCTGGCGTATGGGTGCGATTTTTTACTTTGCCTCCTCTCAATTTCCCACCCAGCCATCGTCACACAGCAGATGGATATAAATCACAGATTTTACTGAAAGTTTGGGAATAACTGACATAGGGAAAATTTACCATCTTCAAAGAAATCTTCTTAGAGTCAGAAAAAATAATTTTAAGGTAGGGAAAAACTACCATCTACAAAGAAATCTTAGAAAAAATAAAAATATTTTTAGAGAGACTTTTCATGCTTGCCTCCCTTTGGCAGTCTGGTGAAGCCTGTGAATTGTGTTTTTAAATGCATGAAATAGAATATTCAAGGGACCAATAAAGGAAATCAATTATTTTTAAGTACAGTGTGGCAATATTAAACAAAACAAATGGGTGATATAATAATACATGTGCTTCCTTGTTGATGTGTTAAATAGTAAGATCTGGCAGTGGGTGTAATAACAACAATAATTTTGAAATACTGTGGCCATAAGTGTAAACAACATGGGGAGATAATTCTGACAACTGTAACCTGGTAGGAAAATATTAGTGGCAAAGCCACAGTACAGCTAATTCCACTGAGCTATGAGACTTGAGTTCATAATGGAAGGAAATGTTAGATTCCATTTAGAGACTGATGAAAATAAAGGTATACTCTTTCCCACCCAAATTCATGGGCCTCTTGACTCTGTCTTTGAGCCTCCAAGAGTGAGAGTCCCCCGGAACTCCTGTCTGGTGCCTTTCTCAGCCTCTTCTCCTGGCTTCTTTTCATTTCTCATAGAAACGAGAAAGAGGCAGGAGAGAGAAGGCATGCGCTGCTTCCATCCCGCTTGGTGCCCAGGGCTGCCTGAGGTCAGCACTGAGGACAGAGGCTCCGACCTCACTCCTCCTTGGGGGACCTTGGGAGCCCACCAGACATGGCCCCTGCCCCAGGATGTCATCTATGGTCTGGTTCAATGTGTGGAGAGTGGATGGAGGCAGATCCCCCGGATCTCACTGAGTCGCGGTGGGCAGAGACACTGAATGAGGAGGCGGCTGGTCTGTCACAGGGGCAACGCCAAGGAATCTCCAGAAGAGAGATGTGTTTGTCAGAATTCTCCACTACAAAGTTACTAATTTTTCTCTTTTTTCCATACTGTATTCTTTACTGCACTGGCTACACAAGAGATGAGGAGTCGTGCCCCATCTCCATGAAGGCAGAGCATCTACACAGATTATCTGGAATTATTTTGTACAGGAGATTTTATTTTTTTCCCTATTTAGTTTTGCAACCATGTATTTTCATAGTATGGACTCATAGATATCTATATGTAGGTGATGTGCCATACGACTTAGTTTTGTGGCTCAGATGGTTGCAGCCTTGGTCATTGGGAGCTCTTGGCTCTTGTCTTTGAACACTTTCTTATTTCCTGGCATGACAGAATGCTCCAAGCTCATCTTGTGTACTTCCTGACCCAGTTTCCTGGCCTGGTTTCTTTTCTTAGAGAATGGTGTTAGAAACCAAGATCTGAGCCCTAGGCGTGCTTGTTGCCTTTGAAGCATTGTTGCTTCCAGGTCCTGTCACTTGACAGAACAAGAAAATATTTATGTAAATATTAACCTATATATATATATATACATATATCTGTGTATATTTCTATATGTAGCATCTGTACTTGTATCAAGCTAAATATAGCTTTATACTGATGTTTCCAACTCAACTCCATTAACACAGATCCTTCTAGCATCCTCCCCTTTCTTACCTGTAAACTCTCACTCCAACAGAGAGAAGTCTGGCTCCTACCATCCACCATCCATTTACTTGTGGGTTTTTTTGTTTGTTTTTGGCTGTGCTGGGTCTTCGTTGAAGTGCTTAGGCTTCTCTAGTTGTGATGCCCAGGCTTAGCTGCCCTGCGGCATGTGGGATCTTAGTTCCCCAGGGATTGAACCTGTGTCCCCTGCATGGGAAGGCAGGTTCTTAACCACTGGACCATCAGGGAAGTCCCTACTTGTTTAACTGTGTTAACATGTAGAGCAGTATCAGAATTGTTAACACATACACCTGTGGGATGCTTACTCCTTGGAAGAAAAGTTATGACCAACCTAGATAGCATATTCAAAAGCAGAGACATTACTTTGCCAACAAAGGTCCGTCTAGTCAAGGCTATGGTTTTTCCTGTGGTCATGTATAGATGTGAGAGTTGGACTGTGAAGAAGGCTGAGCGCCAAAGAATTGATGCTTTTGAACTGTGGTGTTGGAGAAGACTCTTGAGAGTCCCTTGGGCTACAAGGAGATCCAAGCAGTCCATTCTGAAGGAGATCAACCCTGGGATTTCTTTGGAAGGAATGATGCTAAAGCTGAAACTCCAGTACTTCGGCCACCTCATGCGAAGAGTTGACTCATTGGAAAAGACTCTGATGCTGGGAGGGATTGAAGGCAGGAGGAGAAGGGAACGACAGAGGATGAGATGGCTGGATGGCATCACTGACTCAATGGACGTGAGTCTGAGTGAACTCCAGGAGTTGGTGATGGACAGGGAGCCCTGGCGTGCTGCGATTCATGGGGTTGCAGAGTCAGACACGACTGAGTGACTGAACTGACTGACTGACACCTGTGAGAAACAGTTTTACCAACTAAAATTCTTCAGAGTCTGCTCATTTCCAGAGTTACCTATGTCCGCACTTTCCCTGTCTCTCCTGTGAGGTTGTTTCATATGCATGCGTGATATAGATTGATTTGCCACATTCTGGATTCCATCCTGAAAATCTATTGATATCCTAAATGATTTTTTTAAAAATTTGCATACAGTAAGGTTCAATCGTTGTGTTGAAGTTAAATGGATTTTGATAAGTGTATATTGTCATGTATCCACAATTATAATATCATATGGAATATTAATAGTTTTGCTGCCCAAAAATATCCTGAACTTCACCTTTTCAACCTTTCTCTTTGATTTCTGAACTTCTGGCAACCACAAGCCTTTTCAATCTCAATATTTTTGTCTTTTCCAGAGTGTCAAATAATTGGAGACATACAGTATGTAGCCTTTTTATATTGGCTCCTTTCATTTACATATATCCATTTAAGATCCATTGGTGTCTTTTTATGGGTTGGTATCTCATTTCTTTTTATTGCTGAATAATGTTTCATTTCATAGATGCACCATAGTTTATTCACCTATTAAAGGACACCTTTGTTGCATCCAGTGTTTTGGTGATTATGAATAAAGGTGCTATAAATCTATATATTTTAGATTTGCATATGTATATATAAATATATTTACAAGTAAATATGCTATATACTTTGGCCACCTGATGTGAAGAACTGACTCATTGGAAGAGACCCTGATGCTGGGAAAGACTGAAGGCGGGAGGAGAAGGGGATGACAGAGGATAAGATGGTTGGATGGCATCACTGACTCGATGGACATGAGTTTGAATAAGCTCTGGGAGTTGGTGATGGACAGGGAAACGTGGTGTGCTGAAGTCCATGGGGTTGCAAAGAGTCAGACACAACTGAGCAACTGAACTGAGCTGATATAAATCTGCATGCATTTTTTTGGTGAACATTAGATTTCAAATTAGTTGGCTAAAACCTAGGAGTATGCTAAGACTGTCTGTAGCTTTCTAAGAAACTTCCCAACTTTATTCCAAGGTGGCTGTACCATAATTGTATTACACCAGCAGGACGGAAGTTCCCTTTGCTTTATATTTTTTTTTATAGCAATTGGTATTGTCATTTTGGGTTTTGGTTTTAGCCATTCTGATAAGGTGTGCAGTGGTATCTCATTTTAATTTGCATTTCCTGATGACATATGATGTGGGGTATCTTTTCATATGCTTGTTTACCATCTGTATGTTTCCTTTGGTGAGGTGTCTATTCAGGAATTGTCCCATCTATTTCACTGGGTTGTTTGTTTTCTCATCACTGAATATCAAGATTTCTTTGTATATTTTGGCTATAACTCCTTTATCAGATACATGCTTTTCAGATACTTTCTTCCAGTCTGTGGTTTTCTCTTTTCATTCTCTTGACAGTATCTTTTGTAGAGCAGATTTTAATCTTAATAAAATTCAACATACCAAATTTTTCTTTCATGGATCATGCTTTTACTAGAAAGATCATTACCAAATGCAAGATCATCTAGATTTTCTCCTATATTTTCTTCTAAAGATTTTATAGTTTTGCATTTTACATTCATGTCTATGATTCATTTTGAATTTTTATGAAAGGTGTAATTTCTGTATCTTGGTGTTTTTTTTTTTTTTGCATATGGACATCCAATTTTTCTAGCTCTGTTAGTTGAAATTTACATATGCTTTCATTCTCCCTGTGGTCTTCTGGTCTCCTAGAGGGGAATTTTGGAGAGACTCTACATGCATGCTCACATTTGTGAGCAGTCCCCTCCCAAGGACAAACAGTAATTCCCAGAGATAGTTTAGTATAGGTCTTTATAAAAGAAGAGAACTGTTTTATTAAGGGCAACATAATCTGCAAAATGTCCCCTACCCATAGTGGAGAAAGCTTTTTGTCTCCTCTCTCTGGGTCATTCTCAGGGATGCAGTTATGCACAAGAAATGAGAATTGTTGTGATGATCATGTTACAACAGGATCAACCTGCTTTATATCCCCACCTCTAGCTACACTGGATTGGAAATTAGCTATGAAATCCCTGCTGTTTCTCTAGATGGGAAGGACTCAATGTTTTTATAGAACTTTTCTCCTCTTTGGTATAAAAACTACCCCCACACCTTCCCAGAACAACCTCCAAGAGGTATGAACAAGTTTGTGTATTTGGAGCTACACAAGGACCTTCTGTGCCAGCCATGAGGCACAAAAGTGAAGATAGTATCATATAGGTTCTGCTCTCCAGAGGCAGACCTGATTCTAACAAACCAGATATTTAAATACAGTGATGAGAACAGTCATCAAGTAGCATTTTTCTGACTGCCTGCCACTCGTTCTTGGGGAACTTAAGCTCCCCAATGTCTCTAGAGGTGTTTCTCACATGTCTGCACACAGGTTGTCTTGACTGCCGCCTGACAGTTGACATAATTCTCTTCTTATCATCCTTCATCATCAAGGTGATACCTCCTCTCTTGTGAACCTCTGGTGCCTGACAGAGAAGTTTCTGTTCCTGGTATGGCTGGTGCTGGGCCATAGCTGGACTGTGCCCATGAACTTCAATCAGCCGGAGGGCTTGTCACCAACAAGTACAGTTTTGATTCATCTTACAGTCCTTCAAAGAGGCTTGGAGTTTTTGTGTGTGTTTGTGTGTGTATTGTGTTGTGTATTGCCTGTACAGTCCAATGATTTTTCCCCCCTTATCCTTGAATTTAAAAAAATTTATCAGTACATCTCTATGTGTGAGTCTCTTCTTATTAATTTCGCCAAGAATATGTGATCCACTATAATCTTCATTCTTATTCTTTAGTTCAGAAAATTTTCTTTATTCTTTTTTTTGCTATGATGGCTTTTCTATAGTATTGATTTATTTCTTGGGAACACCTATAATTCTCAGGTTGCATCTCCCTTTCTTTGCCTTGTGTATATATTTTTTCTCTCAACATATTTATATCCTTGTTCTTTCCTTCTGCATACTGAGAGAGTGCTTCTAATTTTTCTCTCGTATCAAAGCTTTGATTTATTTTCCAATGCAACATCTACTTTTGATTGCTTCTTTTTTAAAGTTTGCTTTTATTAGAGTATAGTTGCCTTACAATGTTGTGTTTCTACTGTCCCGCAAAATGGATGAGTTATACGTATACATATACCCCTTCCCTGTTGGACGTCCTTCCCATTCAAGTCACCACAGAGCGCTGAGTAGAGTCCCCTGTGCTATACAGTAGGTTCTCATTAGTTATCTATGCAACAGCCAGGTCTTGGAAGCAACCTAAATGTCCATCAGCAGAGGAGTGGATAAAGAAGAGGTGGTGCATATATTCAATGGACTGTTACTCAGCCACGAAAAGGAAGGAACCTGGGTCATTACTGCTTCTGATGAGGGCTTTCATTCTGTGAGATGTTTCCTTCCTTTTTCTCCTTTCCCCGTTTGCCTCTTTGTCTTCACCTTGGTTTGTTCTTTCTGTGTCCCTGTCTCACAAAGTTCATGCCTTCTTTATCCTTGTGATGACCCTGAGGACATGGTTTCTAAAATTTACTTCTGTTTCTTAAGATGGTATCTTCAAGAACAGGCTCTTTTCTGAAACCTTAAGGATGTTTCCCTTCCTACATGTTACAACATCATCTGATTGGCTTCCCCTGAAACAGTAACAACAACAACAGAAAACTGAAAAGTACACGAAACAGTGGTTTTCAAGGTATTATAATAGTGCAATGAAGACTAGGGAGACATGAGGAATAGGAAACAAAATGAGTGCTATGACTGTCCCAAGTTACTGCCTGAAGAATTTCCAGGCCTCACTGCAGGAAGGAGGAACTTGGGAATAGCGGAGGTTTGAAAGGCATAGAGTAGGGGACTTCCCTGGAGGTCCAGTGGCTAAGACTCTGTGCTCCCAATGCAGGGGGTCTGGATTCAGTTCCTGGTCAGGGAACTAGATCCCACAAGCTGCAACTAAGAGTTCGCTTAGGGTAACTAAAGATCCTGCGTGCCTCAACAAAGATAGAAGATCCTGAGTGCTGCCATAAGAACTAGCACAGCCAAAACAAAATGAAACAAAGGCTAAAAAAGAAATAAAACTGAAATACATGGAGTAAAAACTTACAGGACTTTCAGGAGAAATAGCCATATCTACAATCACAGTTGGAGAGCTTAACACTATTTCAGACTTGAGTTGAACAACACTATCCTTTTATTAATATTTCCTTGTTACTCTCTAACTTGATCCTCTAGTTAGAAAGCTGAAACTTTACCCCATTTTACTGCACTCTTTGTGCAACTGCAGTTGTGTCCAGGACAAGCCAAGGGAGGACAGAGGGAGACAAAAAGAAATGGAGATCCTTCCCACCCTTCAGGGACCACATATTATCTCATCAGAGAGTGCGGTTCGCCTTCCTCAGAATTTTATGTTGCTACTGGCTTTCAGTCAATCTTAAAGGAAATAAATCCTAAATACTTTTGGAAGGACTGAAGCTGAAGCTGAAGCTCCAATACTTTGGCCACCTTTGGTCGGATGTGAACAGCTGACTCATTGGAAAAAACCCCGATGCTGGGAAAGATTGAAAGCAGGAGAAGAGGGTGTCAGAGGATGAGATGGTTGGATGGCATCACTGATTCAAGGGACATGAACTTGGTCAAACTCTGGGAGATGGTGAGGGGCAGGGAAACCTGGTGTGCTGCAGTCCATGGGGTCGCAAAGAGTCGGGCACGGTTTGGCGACTGAACAACAACACCAGCTCTCATGGGCTTCCCAGGTGGCTTTATGGTAAAGAATCCTCCTGCAGCGCAAGAGACCTGGGTTTGATCCCTGGGTTGGGCAGATCCCCTGGAGTAGGAAATGGTAACCCACTCCAGTATTCTTGCCTGGAAAATTCCATGAACAAAGGAGCTTGGCGGGCTACAGTCCCTAGAGTTACGAAGAGTCGGAGACGACCGATCGTGCATGACTACACCTATGCTGGCTCTCATTGCCACTACCATTTCTGCTTCCAAGTTTCCTGTCAGGGGCTGAGGCACAAGAGCACAGAGAGAAAAGAAAGAACCATGGGGAATTTCCATTCTTCTTCTGTGTGTTAGGAAACAACTTTCTTATTCATCCACCGAGAACCTGAGGTATCTTCTAGAACCTCCTCTGTTGTGCTAATGCTCATTTTCAGGTTTCAGGTTGCCTTGAATTCAAACCTGTAAGTACCAGAAAAAAAGAAAGGATTAAACTCACCACCAGTTGAGTTCAACTCAAAACTCCTTTTGAGTTTTCATGTTCTTCCCCAATTTGCCTGTTAGGAGCTATTCTCAGAGTCCTCAGTTAGCTGCTCCATGTATTCTGCTCTGATCGTAGGCTGCATCCAGCGGAAAATATAGGTGGAGTATACTTAACTTCATCTTACCCAGAAGTGGAAGCCTGGTAAATTGATTATTTCAAGAAAAGTGAAAAGGCAATTCAATGGAGAAAGCATAGTTTTGTCAAAAAAAGCTTGTTGAAACACCTGGATGCCCATATGTGATACTTGCATACATACATATATTCTTCAGTCTCTACATCTAACTTACACATACAACTCAACTCATAATGAATCATAGACCTACATTTAAAGAAAAAAAAATATAGAACTTTTAGAAGAAAACATAAGAGAAAACCTTTGTGACCTTGGATTAGGTGAACATTTTAAAATATGACCCCAAAAGAATGATCCATAAAAGCACAAATTAATAAACTAGACTTGATCAAAGTTAAGGACTTTCTTTAGGGAAGACACTAAGACTTTATTTTCTTGGGCTGTAAAATCACTGCAGATGGTGACTATAGCCATGAAATTAAAAGACGCTTGCTCCTTGGATGAAAAGCTATGACAAACCTAGACATCATATTAAAAAGCAAACATTACTTTGCCAACAAATGTCTGTATAGTCAAAGTTATGGGTTTTTCCAGTAGTCGTGTATGGATTTGAGAATTGGGCCATAAAGAAGGCTGAGCACTGGAGAACTGATGCTTTTAAACTGTGGTGTTGGAGAAGACTCTTGAGAGTCCCTTGGACTGCAAGGAGATCAAACCAGTCAATCCTAAAGGAAATCAATCCTGAATATTCATTGGAAGGACTGATGCTGAGGCTGAAGCGCCAATACTTTGGTCACATGATGCAAAGAGCTGACTCACTGGAAAAGACCCTGATGCTGGAAAAGATTGAAGGCAGGAGGAGGAGATGACAGAGGATGAGATGGTTGGATGGCATCACCGACTCGATGGACCTGAGTCTGAGTAAGCTCCAGGAGATGGTGAAGGACAGGGAAGCCTGGAGGGCTGCAGTCCATGGGGTCACAAAGAGTAGGGCATGACTGAGTGACTGAAAACAACAACAAAGAGGACGAAAAAACAAGCCACAGACTGAGTGAAAATATTTGTAAATCATGAGTAAGTAGCCATTCCCTTCTCCAGGCGATCTTCCCAACCCAGGGATCGAATCCAGGTCTCCTGCATTGCAGGTACATTGTCTGAGCCACTAGGGAAGCCCTATCTTATAAAACACTTGTATCCAAAACATGTAAGAGCTTGCCAAGTTCAATTAAAAAACCCCAGTATAAAAATTAGTAAAAGATATGAACAGATAATTCACCAAAGAAGATATACAGATAACAAATGAGATGAGCACCTGAGAAGATATTCAACATCATCAGTCATTGCGCTTGTGCTTATGCACAGTCACTCAGTTGCATCCAACTCTTTGCAACCCCATGGACTGCAACCCGCCACCCTTCTCTGTTCATGAGATTTTTCAGACAAGAATACGGGAGTGGGTTGCCATTTCCTACTCCAGGGGATCTTCCTGATCCAGATCATTGTTATGTGGATTCTTTTACCACTGTGCCTCCTTAGGGAAATGCAAATCAACAAAACAATGAGATGCTATTATACACCTATTAAAACATATGAAATTACAGTGACTGTCTATACCAAGTGATAATGAGAAAGCAAAGCACTGGAATGCTCGTACACTGCTGGTGGGAATGTAAAATGGTACAGTCACTGTGTAACAATCTGGCTTTTTTTTTTAGAAACAGTTAAACATACATCTTAATACATTACTTTTTACGTTATTTATACATGCCATATGAATACATGGCCATATGATCTGCCATTCCACTTCTAGATATTTAACCTATATAAATGAAAGCACATGTTCGTACAAAGACTAAACATGACTGCTCATTGCAGCTTTATTTGTAATAGTCAAAACTGGAATTAGGTTAGTGATGGACCAATTGCTACCTATTCATACAATTTAATGTTACTCAGCAAACTATTGTCACATACAAAATTATGGATGATTTTAACAATCATTATGCTTTAATAAAGAAATCAGACAACAAAAGCATATATAGTACAATGCTATAATTTCTGTAAAATTCCAGGAAATAGAAGCTGTAATGATTCTTATGGATGAAGGGTGAAGGTGAAGGAAGAAGAATTGCAAAGAGATATGAGGAAACTTGAGGGCAGTGAGTATATTTTTCATCTTGATTGTGGCAGTTGTTTCACAGGTATACACATGCATTAAACACATCCAATTGTACACTTTATATGCAGTTTATTTTATGTAAATTATACCTCAATAAGCCTGTTTTTAAAATGAGTTTTCAAATCATTCTCTGTGATGGTGAAATCAGGAGAAACCCCTCTAGTTCTTTGGTTTATGGTTAAAATGCTATTTTCCACTGTGTCTTTTTCCATAAAATGTAAGTTCGTTAGTGGTCATCTGAAAGCAAGTGCATCAAATCCTTTCAGGCTACCTGCATATTATCTGATTGTTACCTAGCTCTTACCTTGATTGCTTCATTCAACCCTGTCCCCATTTTGATTATTTATTTTTCTAACTTCTTGAGGTGAATGTTCAGTAAATTTATTTTCATTCCTTCAGTTAGATTGTGTTTTTCTGTATATAAATCTAGTGATACAAATTACACAGAAAGAAGCCAAATCATGCTGAACTCCTTCATCAGATAAAACCACTATTAACATTTCTGCCAGTATCCTTCCTGACATCTTTCTGTGCACGTATATACTTTAAGTGTGTTTGCGTGTGTCCAGAAAAGTACACAAATCGTAAGTGTATAGATGACCACAAACTGAACATACCCAGGTAACTAGGATTCAATGGGTTAACAAAACCTTGCCGCCTTCCAGAAGGCATCTGTATATCCACTCCTGGTCATAGCCTATTCTTCACCAAATCAAAGATAACTACTGCCTTTTTTTCTTTCCTTAGATGGTTTTCGAAAAAATCTATTTATTTTTTATTGGGATATAGTTACTTTACAATGTTACAATGTGGATTTCTGCTGTACAAGGAAGTGAATCAGCTATATGTATAGATACATCCCCTCCCTCTTGTACTTCCCTCCTACAGCCCCGTTCCACCCCTCTAGGTCCTCACAGAGCACCGGACTGAGCTCCCTGGGCTATACGGCAGTTTCTCACTTGCTGTCTATTATACACATGGTTTATATGTCAGTCTCAACCTCCCAATTCAACTACTGGCTTGACTTCTAATGAAAAAGATTACTTTTGCCAGATTCAAAATTTTATTTAAATGTAATTATGAAGCATGTAGAAAAACATCTATTTCTGCTTTATTGACTATGCCAAAGCCTTTGACTGTGTGGATCACAATAAACTGTGGAAAGATCTGAGAGAGATGGGAATACCAGACTACCTGACCTGTCTCTTGAGAAATCTGTATGCAGGTCAGGAAGCAACAGTTAGAACTGGACACAGAACAACAGACTGGTTCCAAATAGGAAAAGGAGTACGTCAAGGCTGTATATTGTCACCCTGCTTATTTAACTTCTATGCAGAGTACATCATGAGAAACGCTGGACTGGAAGAAACACAAGCTGGAATCAAGATTGCCGGGAGAAATATCAATAACCTCAGATATGAAGATGACACCACCCTTAGGGCAGAAAGTGATGAGGAACTAAAAAGCCTCTTGATGAAAGTGAAAGAGGAGAGTGAAAAAGTTGGCTTAAAGCTCAACATTCAGAAAACGAAGATCATGGCATCTGGTCCCATCACTTCATGGGAAATAGATGGGGAAACAGTGGAAAGTGTCAGACTTTATTTTTTTGGGCTCCAAAATCACTGCAGATGGTGATTGCAGCCATGAAATTAAAAGACGCTTACTCCTTGGAAGGAAAGCTATGATCCACCTAGATAGCATATTCAAAAGCAGAGACGTTACTTTGCCGACTAAGGTCCGTCTAGTCAAGGCTATGGTTTTTCCTGTGGTCATGTATGGATATGAGAGTTGGACTGTGAAGAAGGCAGAGCGCCGAAGAACTGATGCTTTTGAACTGTGGTGTTGAAGAAGACTCTTGAGAGTCCCTTGAACTGCAAGGAGATCCAACCAGTCCATTCTGAAGGAGATCAACCCTGGGATTTCTTTGGAGGGAATGATGCTAAAGCTGAAACTCCAGTACTTTGGCCACCTCATGTGAAGAGTTGACTCATTGGAAAAGATTCTGATCCTGGGAGGGATTGGGGGCAGGAGGAGAAGGGGACGACAGAGGATGAGGTGGCTGGATGGCATCACGGACTCAATGGACGTGAATCTGAGTGAACTCCAGGAGTTGGTGATGGACAGGGAGCCCTGGCGTGCTGCGATTCATGGGGTCACAAAGAGTTGGACACGACTGAGCGACTGAACTGAACTGAACTGAACTGATGAAGCGTGTATTCTGCTTTATTTGTCTATTTTCATTCAACATTACATTTGTGATGTAATTACATCTATAAGGCTTTAGTGCTGCAGTTCATTCACAGCGGAGGTTCATTCTTTCTCCCCTGGGTGAATATAGCATAACTTATTTATCCATTTTATTGTTGGTAGGCATCTGGGTGGTTTCCAGTTTGGGGCTATTATGAATAATGCTGCTATAAATATTTGAGTGCATGTCTTTCATGAGCTTATGTACATCTTTTTTTTATTAGTTATATACTTATGAAAGAAATTGCTGGGTCTTATACATGCAACTTAAATGTATATAACTGAATAAATGATATCATATTAGACAAACTGTTTTGGAACTTGTGTTAATCACTGAACAATAACTTATAGGCATCTTTCCATGTCAATTAATATTATTCATTATATGTGTGTACCAGGCTTTAATCATTTACTTGTTATTGATGGACTTCTACTTTGCTTTCAGTTTTTCAATAATAAGTTCTGTTTCATATCCTTATAAACATTTCTTTTTGCAATTCACTGGTTGTCACTTCAGGATAAATGCTTAGAACTGAAATTCTGCATCCAAGGGTATGGCCATGCACATTTATTATTTTTTTAATTTATTTATTTTTTAGCCATGCACATTTAAATTTTGATGCACGTTGTCCAATTTCCTTCCTGAAAAGGGGTACAGTCTCACTAACTAAAGGCAACATTTTCCTTTCTCTTCACTCACTGTGAATTTTATCTCTATTTTATCTATATTTTTAACTTCTGTCAATCCGATGAGAAGAATAACTTCAAATTTTGCATTGCTATATTTATTAGTGAATTTAAATACCTTGTTATAAATGTATTCCTCATTTTATATACTTTGCTCATTATCTTATTGTTACCTTTTAATCGTTAATTTATATGCAGTCTTTATATGCTGAGGAAAATAATTCTTTGACTCATCTGTGTTGCAAACAATTATTTCAGGCTTTTGTTTACCTTTTAATTTGGGTGCATGTTTTGTGGCTGCTGGTTTGGGTGCTTTGGGGGCACATGTTTTGTTGTTGTTACTGTTTTGCTTTTTCTTTAAATGAGATCAACCTTTAAAATCTTTGCTTTTGCAGTTTTCATTTCATATTTTAGAAGGATTCTTGCCCCTTAGGATTATAATAGAACTACTGTATTTTCCTTGTAGTGTATTATCATTGTATTTTTTTATATTTACATCTTTGATCTACCTGGAATCTTTTTTACTATATAGAATAAAGAATTTAGTTTAATTCCTTTCCAAACAGCTAACCAGTTGATCCAACACGTTAATTGTTCTGTTCTAATATGAGATATCAGTTTATCAGTATCCACAATCCCTGAGTATCTCTGTAAATCTGTTTCTGTACTGAGAACTCCATTCTAGTGCTTTGTTCATCCACTCATCCACTTTGTAAACACTGGAGCTACATCAGTGAAAAAGAAAAAAAGAGGTGAAACTCCTCTTCTCATGGAGCTTAACTTTCAGAGGGAGATATAAAGACAGATAATAAACCATATACATTAGTTTTATTTTATCTCCTGAATTAGTTGATGAGGTTTTTACTACTATAGATTTAGGGTATATTTTAACACCAGCTATAGCTAATCCAAGGGTCGCAAAGAGTCAGACACAACTGAGTGACTTCACTTCATAGCTAATTCTTCACATTTGTCATTTTGTAATATTCGGAAACATTGAATCTTACAGATGAACTTTTGAATCATTTGATCAAATTCCAATGTCAGTCCCACTGGGATCTGGATTGTGAGTGCCGGAATTTTGAAATTAATTTGGAGAGATTTGACCTCTTTACAGTGTTTTTTATTTTTTTTTCTAATGGTAATGTGGGTTTTTCTACTTAAATTTTCTTTATTCATCTGTATCCTATAGATCCCTTAGTAGAATTTAAACATTTTCTCCATATAGATTTTTTTTGGTTTCTGTTGTGAATGGAATTTTATTTTGCTTCCATCATGTTTCATACCTTGTTATTGTTGTATATAAGAAAGCTATTGATTATGGCACATACTTCTATAACGTCTCTCCTAAGTGAATATTGTTCATAATAGTTTTTCAGTTGATTTTTCCTTAGGTTATTTGTTGCCTTTGTACATTATATTTGTACTTTAGAAATATTTCCACTGTGGATTGTACTCTTTATCCTTACTAAGTGACTCTCTTTATCCTGTTTAACTATTTTCATCTCAAATTCAATTTTCTCTGATATTTAAACTGTGACTTTCATTTTCTTATTTGAACTGGCCAACATTATCCATACTTTCACTTAAAACTTTTAATTTCTATTATAAAATAGTATATGCTTGTTATTTAAACACCAACTGTCCTGTTCTAATTCCAGTTGATTGCTGAAGTTCAGTTCTGATTCTAACCCCCTGGAGTTAGTGCAGACCCCACCGACTAAGGGCTCAGTCCTATTTAAGACTGTCCCCACTTCAGACATCAGTTTGAAGTTCATGGGATTCCCAGGATGCTTCAGTTCAGTTCATTTCAGTTCAGTCCATTTCAGTTCAGTCATTCAGTCATGTCCAACTCTTTGCAACCCCATGAACTGCCGCACACCAGGCCTCCCTGTCCATCACCAGCGCCCAGAGTTTACTCAAACTTATGTCATACTTTACTCAAACTTATCAAGTCAGTGATGCCATCCAACCATCTCATCCTCTGTCCCCTTCTCCTCTCACCTTCAATCTTTCCCAGGATCAGGGTCTTTTCAAATGAGTCAGTTCTTCACATCAGGCGGCCAAAGTATTGGAGTTTTAATTTCAGCATCAGTCCTTCCAATGAATATTCAGGACTGATTTTCTTTAGGATGGACTGCTTGGATCTCCTCGCGGTCCAAGGGACTCTCAAGAGTCTTCTCCAACACCACAGTTCAAAAGCATCAGTTGTTCATTGCTCAGCTTTCTTTATAGTCCAGTTCTCACATCCATACATGACTACTAGAAAAACCATAGCTTTGACTAGACGAACCTTTGTTGGCAAAGTAATGTCTCTGCTTTTTAATACGCTGTCTAGGTTGGTCATAAGTTTTCTTCCAAGGAGTAAGCGTCTTTTAATTTCATGGCTGTAATCACCATCTGCAGGGATTTTGGAGTCCCCCAAAATAAAGTCTGTCACTGTTTCCCCATCTGTTTGCCATGAAGTGATGGGACCGGATGCCATGATCTTCGTTTTCTGAATGTTGAGCTTTAAGCCAACTTTTTCACTCTCCTCTGTCACTTTCATCAAGAGGCTTTTCATTCTTCTTCACTTTCTGCCATAAAGGTGGTATCATCTGCATATCTGAGGTTATTGATATTTCTCCCGGCGATCTTGATTCCAGCTTGTGCTTCATCCAGTCCAGCATTTCTCATGATGTACTCTGCATGTGAGTTAAATAAGCAGGGTGACAATATACAGCCTTGATGTACTCCTTTCCCAATTTGGAACCAGTCTGTTGTTCTGTGTCCAGTTCTAACTGTGGCTTCCTGACCTGCATACAGATTTCTCAAGAGGCAGGTCAGGTGGTCTGGTATTCCCATCTCTTTCAGAATTTTCCACAGTTTGTTGTGATCCACACAGTCAAAGTCTTTGGCATAGTCAATAAAGCAGAAATAGATGTCGTTCTGGAACTCTCTTGCTTTTTCAATGATCCAGCAGATGTTGGCAATTTGATCTCTAGTTCCTCTGCCTTTTCTAAATCCAGCTTGAACATCTGGAAGTTCACAGTTCATGTACTGTTGAAGCCTGGCTTGGAGAATTTTGAGCATTACTTTACTAGCATTACTTTAATAGAAATGAGTGCAATTGTGCCATAGTTTGGGCATTCTTTGGCATTGCCTTTCTTTGGGATTGGAACGAAAACTGACCTTTTTCCAGTCCTGTGGCCACTGCTGAGTTTTTCAAATTTGCTGGCATATTGAGCGCAGCACTTCCAAAGCATCATCTTTTAGGATTTGAAATAGCTCAACTGGAATTCCATCACCTTCACTAGCTTTGTTCATAGTGATGCTTCCTAAGGCCCACTCGACTTTGCATTCCAGGATGTCTGGCTCTAGGTGAGTGATCACACCATCATGATTATCTGGGTCATGAAGATCTTTTTTGTATAGTTCTTCTGTGTATTCTTGCCACCTCTTCTTAGTATCTTCTGCTTCTGTTAGATCCATACTGTTTCTGTCCTTTATGTGCCTGTCTTTGCATAAAATGTTCCCTTGGTATCTCTAATTTTCTTGAAGAGATCTCTAGTCTTTCCCATTCTATTGTTTTCCTCTACTTTGCATTGATCACTGAGGAAGGCTTTCTTATCTCTCCTTGCTATTCTTTGAAACTTTGCGTTCAAATGAGTATATCTTTCCTTTTCTCCTTTGCCTTTCACTTCTCTTCTTTTCATAGCTATTTGTAAGGCCTCCTCAGACAACCATTTTGCCTTTTTGCATTTCTTTTTCTTGGGGATGGTCTTGATCACTGACTCCTGTATAATGTCAGAAACCTCAGTCCATAGTTCATCAGGCACTCTGTCTATCAGATCTAATCCCTTGAATCTATTTGTCATTTCCACTGTATAATCATAAGGGATTTGATTTAGGTCATACCTGAATGGTCTAGTGGTTTTCCCTACTTTCTTCCATTTAAATCTGAATGCAGGTTCAATAATTTGCTAGAATGACTCATAGAATTTAGGAAGTGCTTATACAGATGGTTACAAACTATATAACTCAGAAACAGACATGTAGGGGGAGTTTGGAATGTATAGCTTCTGTGCTCTTTCCCCATGGAATCAGGGCATTTCACCCTCCCAGGCAACACTGATGTGTCCACCAACCAGGAGCTCCACCAAGCCTTGGTTCCAGAGTTTTTATTGGAGTTTCTTTCCATAGGCACGGTTGTTTAAGTCATTGACTACATGCTTTAACTCAATCTCCAGCTTCTTCCCTGAGGTCAGGCTGGCTCATGAGATTGCTCAGCCTCTGTTGTGAAGCTATGATGGGGCTCACCATGACTCACCTAATTAGCATAAACTCAAAGGTGATCCAGGGGCTCAGGAATGGCAAAGACACTCTTATCATTCGGGAAATTCCAAGAGTTTTAGGAGCTCTGTGCCAGGAACTAGGGGACAAAGTTCAGACAACTTCCTTATTATATTGATACAACACTTATGTAAAACACAGAAAATGTATAGAAAGCAAAAGTTACCCTTAATCCCCCAGTGCAGAGCTGACCACTGCTAAAGTTGAGGGAAAGTTCTTCTAGAGTTGTTTTCTGTGCACATATCAGCATATAAACAAAACCGCTTTTTAGGCAAATGCCACTAAATTTAATGTACTGTCTTGCAACTTGCTTTTCTCAGTTAATCATTTATTTTGGACCTCTCTCTATATCACTATATATAAACCAATCTTGACCTCAGTATTTTAAACTGGTGTATTAAATGTACTACTGCTTATTTTCTAAAATTAAAAACAAAAAGAAAATACCCCCAAAATGACTTAGTGGCTAATTAGGGTTGTTTCAAGGTTTCCTTTCCTTCTTTTGGAAATTACCACAATGTTTCCATGAACATAGTTATGCACTTGCTCAAATACACAAACACATACAAAGGAATACAGAAAGGAATTCCTATAAGAGAAACATATGAATGAAAGGATACATGCATGTTAATTGTTAAGATATATTGTAAAGTGCTAGTCGCTCAGTCATGTCCGACTGTTTGCAATCCCATGGACTGTAGCCCATCAGGCTCCTCTGTCTATGGAATTCTCCAGGCAAGACTACTGGAGTGGGTAAGCCATTCCCTTTTCCAGGGGATCTTCCCAGCCCAGGGATTGAACCTGGTCTCCTGAATTGCTGGTGAATTCTTTACTGTCTGGGTCACTGGGGAAGCCCGTATATTGTAAATAAATATTTATAAGCCCATATATATTGTAAATAGCTCTTTAAAACATTTAACTCATGTATATTCCCACCAATGCCTGCTATCAGTTCCTTTACTTTCAACTCTTTGTATCTTAAAATATAAAACCTAGCCTGATAGTTTTTTTTCCTTTAAAAGGTGAGTTTTATGTGCATTTGTCTTCTAAAACATATGTCATATAATTAAAAAATTTTTTTCTCATTGGTGATTTGGAATGTATATGTATATATGGATATTTAGTTCCACTAATTTATAACTTTAATTTACATGCTAAAGCATGTTTTTCAATTAAACAGCTTGAAATAAAACAAGTCCTATTTGAAACTTTCCTCTGAAAGATAAGGAAACAGGCTATATTCTTCCAACTGTTCTTATTTCTCCTCCTTTTCCTCCCCCTCTTTCTGAGTCCAGTGTATGGTAACCTGGTAAACTATGATAACATAGTCTATCATGTAAGTGTAGAACATACAGGGTATGTTATCATGGTAAACATTTTAAAAAACATCTATAAACTAACCTCTGGATAGGCGGAATCTTTAACATTCGTCTTCTCTGTCTGTCTGTCTGTATGCACTCAGTTGTGTCTGAGTCTTTGAAACTCCTGGGGTCTAGCCCACCCCTGGCTCCTCTGTCCATGGAATCTTCCAGGCAAGAATACTGAAGTGGTTTGCCATTTCCTACTCGAGGGGATCTTCCCAATCCAGGGATCAAACTCACACCTCTTGTGTCTCCTGCATTGGCAGGTGCATTCTTTAACAACTGTGCCACCTGGGAAGCCCCAGTGGATACTTAGCATCCAGCCCTAGGGAGCAGGATTCTAGAAGCCTCTTGCTGAGCCCTGGTTGCCAGGTCAGGGAAACCCATAGGCTCCAGAAGTGGAGCGAGAGAGATTGGGTGTTAATCATGATTAAACACGCTTAATCATTGATGTTTAATACTGATTTGGGCTTTCCTGGTGGCTCAAACAATACAGAATCTGCCTGCAATTCGGGAGACCTGGGTTCCATCCCTGGGTTGGGAAGATCTCATGGAGAAGGGAATGGTAACCCACTCCAGTATTCTTACCTGGAGAATTCCATGGTCAGAGGAGCCTGGTGGGTACAGTGCATGGGGTCACAAAGAATCGGACATGACTGAATGATTAACACTTTCGCTCCTAATTTAAACATGAATAAACAATGGAGATCTTTTTTAAAGTTATGAAAACTAAGCTTTTTAAAATATAAAATATTTTTTTAAAAATACATTCTTATTGTAACAAATGCCAGCAATGCAGAAGTAAATAGAATGAAGGATGTTGGGACTTCCCGGGTGGTCCAGTGGTTCAGTTCAGTTCGGTTCAGTTGCTCAGTCGTGTCCGGCTCTTTGTGACCCCATGAACTGCAGCACACCAGACCTCCCTGTCTATCACCAACTCCCAGAGTCCACCCAAACCCGTGTCCATCAAGTCGATGATGCCATCCAACCATCTCATCCTGGTCCAGTGGTTAAAATACCACAATTCCACTGCAGGGGGCACAGTTTAGATTGCTGGTCTGGGACCTAAGATCCCACATGCATGCGGCATAACAAAAAAATAGGGGGAAAAAAGAATTAGAAATGTTGTGGTAGTTACCCTTCTGTCAAATGCCACCCCATTCTACCCTGTCCCCAGAGATGACTGACAGCCAATGTTATCAGCCTGGTTTTTATTAAACTCATTTTTAAATGCTTATATAAGCATGTATGATGTTTGCATTATCTAATTTTTTAATTAAAAAAGGTTAAACCTAGAGAAAAATTGCAAAAAATTTAAAAAACAAAACCAAACCCTACCCCTTCACATCACCCCCTCCATTCTGTCTGTTTCTCTCTCTCTCCTGAACCTTTATTAGATGAAAATAAATTGAAGACATCACAATAGACTTCACCCCTAAATATTCAGCATATATTTCTTAAGAACAATTGCATTCCTTTATATGACCACAATATAATTATCGTACTCAAGAAATTTAACATTGATATGGTAAAGTAAATACAGACCAACATAATATTTCCCTGATTGTTGCCATAATTGCCATCATATCCTTTACAGTTGCTTGTTTGTTTTAAATCCAAGATGCAATCATAATTACACATTACATGTAAGTTGTCAGGTCTTTAATACAAAACAGTTTCCTAGCCTCTTTTCATGTATTTTATGGCACTGACATTTTTGCAGAGTTGAGGTCAATTGTTGAGCAAAAGGCCCCTCAGTTTGAGTTTGTATGATGTTTCCTTGTGTTTGGAATCAGGTTATTTTTGGCAGGAGTACTCAGTATGTGATGTTATTCTATCAGTGTATCATGTTCGGCCCTACATGCCAGCATGCCCCATTATTTGTTATGTTACATTTAATCATTAGTTAAAGTCATGCCTGCCAGATTTCTCCATATTCTGTTCTCCAATTATCTTTCATCTAATGCAGAGGTAGGCAAACTTTTCTGTAAAGGGTTAGATCGTACATATTTTAGGTTTTTGCAGACTGCATAAGATCTCCATCACATATTCCTTTCTCCTCCAACCATTAAAAAATGTGAAATGTGAAACCATTCTTGGCTGGAGAGCTATACATAAACAGATAGACTGACAGTTCTTGCTATACCAATCGTGACTGCAGTGGTTGTGAAGTGATGACTTAAATTTCTGTTATTCCTTTTATGTTTATTAGTTGGCATTTCTCTGTAAAAAGAGCTGTCCCTCTTTTCCTCCCTTTTAGAAAATGTCTTTGGAATCAATATGAAGGTATTATCAAGTTATGGATCTGTTTCCATTTTTTAATGGCTGTGAAAAAATGCTGAATGTGTTAATTTATTTTTCAATTAGAAGGTATAAAGTGCAGACTGTGCTAATCCCTGGGGATGCAATGTTGAACATAAGTAGATATAGCCCATGTCCCCACGGAATTCACTTTCTCGTGGGGGAAACAGACATTGATCAAATGATCACATAACTTAATGTAAACTTTCAGTTACAATTAGTTCTGTAAAGGGGGAGCATTTAACAGAGCAATATGAACTGGTCAGGAAGGTCAGCAGGAAATGAATGCTGCCCTGAAGAAGTGATGGCTGAGGTTCAGAGAATAAGTACCATGACTTTTGTGATGATGGGGCTGGAAGAGCACGGTCCTGAAGTCAAAGGAACCCAGGGGACTACCTGAGAGATGGGTAGGAGCCAGGCACACAGGCAGAACTCAGTGATGGCCAGTAGTGTGGAAAGGCAGAACAAAACACAGTAAAAAATAGCATCAGAGAAGCACAAAGAGGTCATGGAACCAGGCCATTGCAGGGGAGGGGGTGGGCATTGTCCATGGAAGAATTTTCCTCCAGAGAGCGAAGAAAAGTCACAGAAGTGTATTTTATAGATAGGGTAGTGCCCAGACCAGATGAGCCTTTGAGAAAACCACTCTGCTGGAGTTCCACGCTGGGAGCCCTATCACTGGGCCATGGGATAAGCTGGTAGAGAAAGGATAGCACCCTAAACAGAGCATTCTATTGGCTATGGAGACAAGGTAACAAACTGAGAACTATGTATGGTGTGAAACTAAAAACTAATGCAACTCTGGAAACTAATGAAAATATTTGAATCTTGATTTTTGAGGTGGTCACATAGATGTTGCCATTGTTGTTTAGTCCCTAAGTTGTGTCCAACTCTTTGTGACCCCATGGACTGTAGCCACCAGGCTCCTCTGCTCCTGGGATTTACCCGACAAGAATACTGGAGTGGGTTGTCATTTCCTTCTCCAGGGGATCTTTCCGACCCAGGGATCGAACCTGCATCTCCTGCACTGGCAAGGCAGATCCTTTACTGCTAAGCCGCCAGCGAAGCCACATTGGCTTATCATTTAACAAAAGTCATCCAAGGGGCACACGTAAGATGCAGGCACCTTGCTAGATGTAAATTTTACCTAAAAACAGTATCCTGCTAAGTGAAAAAGGATGGTGCAAAACAGTCTATGCAGTGTGGTACCTTTTATAGAAAAAAGCAGCATATACCTGTACAATGTACCTGGAAGGACACATAGGAAGGTAGTAATAATGCTTGATTGGAGGAGAGCAGGGTTGGCCAAAAAGCTCATTGTGTTTTCTGTAAGATGTTAGTGATAAACCTCAGTGAACTTTTTGGTCAACCCAATACATAAAGCAAAATTGATAGAATTGGACACATAGCCTAGTCCAACCCAAGCAATACAGTAAATAATCAAAGATGTAAAAATACCCATAAATCAAAATATATAATATCTGTAAGTTAAGGGAGAAAGTCTGAGCCTCTTATTTAGTCTGTACATGTTGAAAAAGATCTGTTTAAACATAGTTGCCTCAGGGCGGGTGAGAAAGCCTGGAGCAATAATTTATTGCTTTTCAACGTAAATACTTCAGAGCTTATTTTTTAAATTCAGGGCAGGAAGGAGGGACTTCCAGGAAATAGGGCAGCATAAGTAGACATTTTTAAAGCCTCTTCCTTGAAACTTACAAAATCAACAGAGGCGTTACCAACTAAAATGAAAACTAAGCCGAAACTTGGGGACAACCTTATCCTTTCTCTACAAATGCTGAAGAATCGTTGCCAGACACAGCACAACTGGAACCAAAATGAAATAGGATGCTGGGGGTTGACCAAGTTTCTTGAGCTTGAGAACCAGCCAGAGAACATCCTGATAGTGTCCCCCACCCTGGACAAAAGCAGAGATCTGGAGAGGTGGGTGGGCTCAGAAGGGGCCAGGCCTCCCTTCACCTCAGATCAGCTATGACAGAGAGGCTAGGGAAGGGGGAGCGGGGCTCTGTGTCCAGGCATCACCAATTTTCACGTATCCTGTCTTTCTGATTGGGAAAGGGAAGAATTCAACTGGAAATAAAGCAAATTTCTAATCAAAGCAGAACAGTCGAGGCAGGGAGAGACATTTGCTGTCTCCAGTTCATCCTTCCCCCCAATAAAATGTCAGTGCTTTCTCCATCTTAGCTGTGTAACATGATTGTCAGGGATGAGATTTTTAAATGTTTTAAAATATTTTAAATCTGTCATGCTAAACCAACCGAATCTGAATCTTACAAAAATGAGGTCCAGGCAATAACTGAAGTTGGAAAATTTCTCTGTAACAAGATAACATTTCTAGCCCAATCAATAGGTAAAATTTTAAGTATTCATAGCACTCAATATTGGCAGAAGTGTGGAGAAATATGTTTATAGGAATACTGAGGGAAAAGTGAGTAGTAGGAAATCTTTTCTTGGATTTCATGTTTCCACACGGAGTGATATCAATTAGTATTGCTACTACTACTAGAATTGCTGTCTTCTTGCTCACATCTCCAACTGGTAAGTTTGGAGGAAGAAAAATGCTGGTAGCTCAGCCTTTCCTTCTTTTTCTCATGGGCTATTCTTATCTTCGAAAAGCACTGCTGGCCTTGAGCTTTCATTGACCCATCACCTCCTGTGACTGGCCAGGTGGTAAATTACCTAATTCTGCGTGCAGCATACGGAAGCTGACATTTTGATCTCTGTCTTCCTGGCCCCAGCATATTAAAAAAAAAGTCAACCAGAGAGAGAAAGAAGTGCAATTTATTGATTCCTCTCCATCTGTCATCAGTGGCAAAGTCAACGACGATTTATGTAAAAATAACATTGACTGCTACCTACTAAACATACCTGCCCCCTCCATGGCATGCATTCTGCATCCTAGCTTCCTTCTTACCCACAGAATAGCCCCAAGTCTCCTCTTGCCTTAAAATTCATTCTGTTTGATATTAGCACACATGTTCCAACTTTCTTTCAGACGGTGATTGCCATGTGCCACCCTTTCATGTCAGAAAATCCTGCAGCCTCCTATTTAATGTGTGTTTATTAGGAGCAAAATCTGTATCTAATCTATTTGTAAATAATCTAACAGTCTTTGTCTGGAGGTTGGGATATATATAGTCTGGTAATATTGACTGCAACTGCTGATTTATTTGGCTTTCAATCAATGATTTACTTTCTGCTCATCTCATCTGTCCTGTGTTCCCCCTTTTCTCTCTTCTTCCCTTTTTTTGAAATTCAACTAAGTGTTTTTGTCATTACACTCCCTGATACTAATTATACATCATTTTATTTTTCTTTTAGCAATTACCCTAGAAATTGCAATGTATATCCTTGACCCACTGGTATAGATCTTAAATGAGTACCTTTATCACTTCAATATGATGCAAGGACCTGAGAATACTGTTAACTATATTCACTCCCATCTTTTGTACAGTTGTTATCGTGGGTTTTATTTCTTTATATATTTAACAACTTACCAAACATTGTCATTAAGATGTATCATTAGAAGATTAAAATATAATAATTGCTATTTAAATCTACCACCTATGTATTATTTCCAAGCTCTCTGTTCGACTGTCTACGTTCTTCTATCTGGAATCTTATTTCTTCTGCCTGAACAGTTCAGTCTGCCATTTCTTTTAGGATGGTTGTTGGTGAAAAATTTTCTATCTGTGTGTTTAAGGTGTATTTATTTCACAAATTTTTTAAACATAATATTTTTAAGGCTTCACTTTTTTTTCTTTTAAAACTAAGTTCGTTGAGGACAATTTACATACAATAACATGCAATCATTTTATGTGTACAGTTAGATGAGTTTTGACAAATGTATATACATTTGTATAACCATCAGTCAGGACATAAGCATTTCCATCAACCCTAAAAAATTCCTTGGTGCCCCTTGGCAGTTAACACTACCCTCCCACCCCAGTCTCTACCCTCAGCATCCATTGCTTTACTTTCTGTCACTCTAGACTTATTTTTCCTGTTTTGGAATTTTGTAAGAATGAAATAATGGAATATATACTCTTTTGTGTCTGGCTTCTTTCACTCAGGATAACATTTTTGAGATTCAGCCATGATATGGGAGGTATCTAGTTTTGTTCCTTTTAATTGCTGAGCAGTATGTCAGTGTACGCATATGGCATCAATTGTTTATCCATTCATTTTAGTGATGAACATTTGGATTATTTTCAGTTTGGGACAGTTATGAATAAGGCTGCTATGAACATTCATGTAAAAGTCACAGTGTGGACTTCATTTCTTTCAGAAAATCACCTACAACTGAAATTGCTGAATCATAGTGTAACTGTGTGTTTAACTTTATAAAGAATGGACAGTTTTTCAAAATGAGTGAACTATTTATATTCCCAACAACATGTATGAGAATTCCAGTGGCTCCACATTTTTACCAGAACTTGGTACTGTCAGGTGTTTAAAATTTATCTGTTCTACTGATTGTGTAGCAGTATTCCATTGTGGTTTCCCTTTGCATTCCCTGATGACTAACACAATTGACCATTTTTCATATACAATTGGCCATTTCTCTTTCTTGTGAAGTAATGACCTATCACTTGCCCATTTAAAAATTGAATTATTTTCATTTTATTGAGTTACAGATTTCTCTTAAAAATTTATTTGTTTACTTTTGGCCGTGCTGGGTCTTTGTTACTGCATGGGGTTCTCTCCAGTTGAGACGAGTGAGGGCCACTCTTCGTTGCAGTGAGTGGCCTTCTCATTGCGGTGGCTTCCCTTGTTGTGGAGCAGGGGGTTCCAGGGTGCAGGAGCTCCAGTAATTGCTGCACAGGCTCAGTAGTTGCAGCTCCTGGTCTCTCAAGCACGGGCTCAACAGCTGTGACACACTGGCCTAGCTGCTCCTCCCAACGTGGAACCCTCCTGGATCAGGGATTGAACCCATGACTCTTCATTGGCAGGCGGACTCTTCACTGCTGAGCCACCAGGGAAGCCCTCAAAATTTCTTGATATAGTCTTAATTCAAATTATTTGCCAGATATGTCACATTATATACATACAAATAATATATAACATAGGAATATAAATTATATGTACAGAACTTTTCACTATCTGTGGCCTTTTTTTTTTTTTTTTGGTCCTGCTGTGTAGCTTGTGGATCTTAGTTCCCAGACCAGGGATTGATTGAAACCAGGCCACGATAGTGAAAGTGCTGAGTCCTAACCGCTGGACTTCCAGGGAATTCCCAATTTTTCCCTCTCTGTGGCTGTTTCCATTTTTTTCAAGGGTGTCTTCTGGAGTACAAGGTTTTTATTTTGAGGTAGTAAAAGTATCAGTGTTTTCCTTTGATAATTTGTACTATTTATGTCCTATTTCTAAAATATCTACACTACTTGCTCAAAGTTGCAAAGATTTTCTCCTATATTTTCTTTCAAAAGTTCTGCGGTTTATGATCTAATTTTGAGTTACTTTTGTGTATGGGATAAGTAAGAGTTACTTTGGCACTTTTGTCAGAGGTCAGTTGATGACATACATGTTGGTCTGTTCCTGACCTATTATTTCCTTGGGTCTGTATGTCTATTCTTTTGCCAAAACCACACTCTCTTAATTAGTTTTATAGTAAGTCTTAAAATCAGATAGTTCTTTCCAACTTTCTTCTTTTTAAAAATTGTTTTGGCTACTGTATGTATATATATCAATACAGTTTTGCATTTATATATAAATTTTAGATTCTGAAGAAAAACTTTCTGGCATTTGGATTTGGATTACACTGAACCTATAGATCAATTTGGGGAGGAATTAACATCTTAAACATATCAAAACTCCAACAAATCATGAACATGTTATATCTTTCCATTTAGTTTCAATCTTTTAAAATTTCTCTCACCAGTGTTTTATAGTTTTAGTATACAGACCTTGGACTTATTTGTTAAAGTTATCCATAATATTTCATGGTTTTGATATTATTGTGAATGGTGCTATTTTTCCAATTTCATTTTCCAGTTGCTTATTTGTAGTACTGATCTCACAGAATGTGACCTTGCTAAAGTTACTGATTATTTCTAAAAGCTTGTTTTTTTTGTTGTTGTTGTCATTGGTAGATTCTTTTAAGATTTTCTACATATACAATCATGTTGACTTTGAATAAAGATGGTTTTATTTTTTTCTTACTAATTTGTTTGCATTTTATTTATCTTAAATGATTTACTTCACTGGCTGGAGCCCCCAGCAAATATTCCATGGAAGCTTTCTTTCTGGTTTCTTAGAGACAGCATTCAGTATTTGACCATTTGGTATAATGGTAGCTGTCCATTTTTTGTAATGTCTTTTTTCAAATTGAGGAAATTTCCCTTCTATTCCTACTTTTCTGAGAATTTTTAATTGTGCATGAGTGTTAACTTCGTCAAATGTTCTATATGCATGCATTAAGATGATCATGATTTTTTCTCCTCTGAATATGAAAAATTACACTGATTAATTAAAAAAAATTAAACCAACTTTGTATGCCTGGGAAAGATCCCATTTTGCCAAGATGTTATCATTCTTTTTATACATTGTTGGGTTCCATTTGCTAAGACACTGTTAAAACGTTTGCGTTTATATTTGTTTTATTTTCTTGTAAAGCCTTTATCTGATTTTGGTAATGGGGTAACACTGGCCTCATAAAATGACTTGATATGTGTTACTCTCTATTTCATGAAAGATTTTTATAAGACTGGTGTTTGTTCTTTGTTAAATGTGTATTAGGATTCAACAAAGAAGTCATCTGAGCATAAAGGGATTTGTTGTGTTTGGAAGGAGAAGGTTATTAATTATGAATTAAATTTCTTTAAAAGGTATGAAACTATTCATGTTTTCTATCTCTTCTTGTGTCTATTTTTCAAGGAGTTTTTTCTATTTTGTCTAAGTTGTCAAGTTTTTTGGAATAAAGTTATTTATAATATTTCTTTGTTATTTTTAATGTCTTTGGATTTATACTGAAGTCCCTTCCATTAGGCCTGATCTTGGTAATTTGTATATTCTCCAGATTTTAAAATCAGGTTAGAGATTTACCAATTTTACTTATATTTTCTTTGATTTTCTCTATTATTTGTACATTTTCTATTTCATCGATTTCTTCTCTTATCTTTATTATTTCCTTCCTTCTCTCTTCTTTGGATTTAACTTGTTTTTGTTCTAAGAGTGAAATCTTAGAATATTACTTTTAAATCTTTCTTTTTTAAATAAATATTTTAAGTTATAATTTTCTCTCTAAGCACTGTTCTAGCTGCATTCTACAAAGTTTAATACATTGCATTTTCATTTCGTTTGCTCTAAAATTAAAAAAAAATTTTAATTTTAATTTTTTTCTTTGACTTTTTATCCTTTGTTTTTTATTCGTTGGCTTGTGCATTATGTAAACTGTGTTTTACTTATAAAATATTTGAGAATGTTCTAAATGCCTTATTGTTATTTATTTCTAATACATTTCCATTGTGGGCAGAGAATGCTTTCCATGTGATCTCAATGTTTTTGAATTTATTGAGAATCATTCTGAGGCCCAACATGCGGTCTTTTATGGACATTCCATGTTTTCCTGAAAAGACTGTATCTGGCAGTGGCTAATGCAGTGCTTTGTAAATTCAGGTTGGTCAAGTTATTTCCTAGTGTTTCGCAAATCTTCTGCATCTTTACATGTTTTATCCATGCTGAGGGAGGTGTGTTCACTACGTGTGTGGATTTGTTTTTCACTTCATGTATTGTGCTTCACATATTTTAAAAGCTTTATTATGGGTACATGTTGGATTATTATATTTTCTTAATGAATTGGCTTTTTATCTTTATTAATTAACTCTATGTCTGGCAATACATTTTGTCCAATACTTAATATAATTGTTCCATATTTCTTCTGATTAATATTTTCATCTCTGTACTTTTTTCTTGTACATTTTCATTCTTGTACATTTTTCTATCCTTGTACTTTTAACATATCTGTGTTTATATATTTAAAGAGTACATTTTGTAAACAGTCTATATTGTATTTTTATCCAGCCTGATGTTTTCTGCCATTTAATTATAGCATTAAACTCTTTAAATTAAATGTAATTCACAGTATATTTAGTTTTCAATCTACTAGCCTGATGTTTATTTTCTATTGTCCTGTCTGTTTTTTCCTCTTTCCTCTTTTATGCCTTCTTTAGTGTTAATTATTTTTCAAATATCTGGATTTTGTTGCTGTCCTTAGAGAGTTTTGGAGTTTGTTTGTTACCCAGGTGAGTTTATTTGAGAATTGACTTGATTTATCTGATGATTTTTAAAGCTCGGTTATGGCAGTAGAATAACCTCTATCCTAAGGCTAGTTCAGTCCTACTTCTAAGGTACAATCTACCTGGGGTCTCTACTAGAATCACAGGTGTTTTGTCCACTCAGGCTCATCGGAACTTAAATGTCTTCCAGTTCTTTCTTAGCTTTAGGAATTGTTCAACTTACAGCCCTCTACCAGCTCTTCTTTGCCTGACCATGTGGAATTTTATCCTGTGAATGTACATCTTAGTTACCGACCCAGAACTCGCAGGAATCCCTATAAAGATTTTCTCAGCTCTTTGCTGCAGTTTCTCTCTCCAGTGTTCTGCCTGACAATTTCCAGCTCCCTAAGCCTCCATGAAGAGTGGTCTCTGTTTGCTCAGCTCAGTGAGGCCACTGTGCAGTGTTTTGGTTTCTTTTTCCTCCACAGTGTACAGAAAATGACTCCAGGCAGAGACCGAGCAATTGTAGGGCTCCTCTTACTTCTTTCTGTTCTCATGTGGATTACAGTCCTTCACTGGCTATTGCCCAATTATTGAAAACAGATAATTTATACGTTTTTATATGAAGTTTTCTAGTCGTAACAGTGCGGGGGGAGCGGTGGGTTGGGGGAAAGTGTAGCGTTAGCTCAGAAGCAAAAATTCCTCAGCATTATTTCTAATGGATATTTTCACTGCATTCAGAATTTTAGATGGACAGTTGTTTTCTTTTAACACACCAAAGATTATACCAATGTTTGTAAGTTATACTAACTTTTGTCATTTTGATTGAGAAGTCATCTGTTGTTCCTTTGAAAGCAGTATGTTTGTGTGTGTGTAAAGAGGAGGGACTGGCTTCTTTTAATATTAATATTTTGTCATTGGTTTTTAGAAATGTAATTATGATTGCCCATGTGTATCTTTCTTCGCACATATCCTGCTTTGAGTTATTAGGACTTCCTGAAATTGTGGCTTAATCAGTCTTTGGAAAATTCTCAGCCAAGATTTTATCTGTCCGCATTCTGTCCACCAACCCCTGTTTTTTTTTTCAGACTTCAATTACATGTTCGACCATTCATGATATTCTATGTATCTCTTAAGCTCTTTTCTCTATTTTTCTTTCTTTCCTGTTTTCATACTTCAATAAGGTATTTTCTCCTGACTTAATTAACAGTTCACTGATCTCTTTTGTTGTGTTGGTCCTGCTTTAAGAACATCTATTGAATGATTTTTGTGTGTGTGTGTTCCAGAATTACCATTTTATTCTGTTTTCAAAATAAATTCTAGTTCTTTGCTGGTAAATTTCTTTGTCTTCTCATTCATTTTCTTGAATATGTATCACAGTTATTTTAATGTTCATTTTACATAACTCAAGTATCTGGATCACCTATGTTTTTACTGTCTGTTGGTTTTTCTTATTTTGGCTTCATTACCTGACATGTTTGGCAATTAAAGAATTAAATGCCAGATATTATATTCGAAATGCTTTGTGGTTGTACATGTTGTTCTGTCTCCTCAGAGAGATACCAATTTTCATCTAGCAGGCAGGAGAGATATAGATCAACTTTTACTAATCAATAATTGAGATAATTTGAAGATGAATTTGATTCTCGTAAAACTTCTGGTTTGCTATTCATCTTAATACATATTGTCTTTCAAGAGCTTCAGATGAAACCCTGGGGTCTTTATTTGTGCTTTCCTCCTTGTCAGGTTCGAAGCTCCAGTTTTCATTCTGTTGGCATTGTGAGATTCCTAAGTATTCTCCTTCACTGTGTAGCCCCTTAGCCTCTGCGTGGTTTCTTTTCTTTGTTTTTCACTCTGTGCTTCTTAAAATGAGGCAAGTGACTTTAGGGGGAAAGTGGAGCAGAATAATACATTCACTTTTCTGAGGTTTTCTTTCCTTGGATTTTAGTCCCTCAGGTCCTGACTGTCTTGGTAGTACTGCAAGCTGATTATTTTCTCTCTAAGTCTGTGATAGTCTCAAAATTTCTGAGATAGTACTTTCTTTTTGGCCTTTTGGTCTAATGCAACATGGAAATCAGGTAATGTTTCCAAATCAAAGGCAGTAGAGAATTTCAGGTTCACACCAATGCCCTTTCCTTCTTTCTGGATTCCTGGTCCCATTCTTGAGTTCTTCACTTTGATTCCATTTTTTTTTTTTTTTTGAATTAGCTAATCCAAGTCTTTGAGTATTTTTCCAGAATATGTAAAAAAAAAAAAAAAGGCCATTTATTTTCTCATTTGTTTCACTTGGAAACTATTTTCTTCTTAGCTTCACACACAATAACAACCTAAATATATGTATAAGTCCTACATGAGACCAGTTATCCTCTGTTTATTGGCTCATTTTAATTCTGTGATCTAGTGTTACATATACTCCGGAAGCCAGTCTTTTTCCCGTCTTTGTTGATAACTTGTTTTTGCTTTGTTGAGAACTTAAATTTTCTTTATCCTAGAGATCAAAAGAATTATCAGCACATGTATCAATATTATTTCTTTTCATTAATAATCCAGTCACAGAGTAAACCCATTGTTTTTTTAAAAAGCAGAGAGTGTGTTATTCTTTTTATGGTTGTACAGAAAGAAAGAGAGAAAGAAAGAAAAGAAAGTGAAGTCTCTCAGTCGTGTCTGACTCTTTGCGACCCCACGGACTGCAGTCTACCAGGCTCCTTCGTCCATGGGATTCTCCAAGCAAGAATACTGGAGTGGGTTGCCTTTTCCTTCTCCAGGGGATCTTTCCGACCCAGGGATCGAACCCAGGTCTCCCACATTGCAGGCAGATGCTTTAACCTCTGAGCCACCAGGGAAGCCTTTATGGTTGTATACAATGTGTTTATTGCTTTGATATAAAATAAATATGGGATATTTTCTCATTTAAAAATTAAGCCAATATGAAAAACCTTTGTTATAGGATGTTCACAGAATGTGTATCTAAAAGCAGAAATCTTCTTAGTACTGATTCTCCAGAGTAAGTTAGGTAACATATAGCATTTTAGTTATATTATGTGTATGTATATGGACGCTACGTACAAAGTTTTCTTTTTCAAGAATGTTGTCACATGCGTTATTTTGCAATTCACTCCACAATATAGTTTGGAAATCTTTCCGACTTAGCACATTCTTTCTGGTTATCTACTGCTGCGTAACAAATCACCCCGAAATTAAATGGTTTAAAACATCAATGTATTACTACCTCTTTTAGTCTGTAGGTCAGGAATTCATACAGGGTCCAGTGGGGATAGCTTCTGTCTGCCCTATAATATGGGTCCTCAGCTGGGAGGACTCTTACAGCAGGGGCTAGAATAGCTGAGGACTGACCAGATTTCTCTCCCTCCTTCAGCAGCCCCCCTCTCTATGCCTCCTTCCTTACCTCCCAACTTCCTTTCCTCCAGCTCAAGCTAGCTTGAGCTGCCTTGCAGCACGGTGGACTGTGGGTAATCGGACTTCTCACATGGTGACTTGGTGGCTTAGAGCCCTAAGAGAGTGTTCCAAGAGACAGAAAACAAGAGCTTCTGGTTTAAGTCCTAAACCTGGAACCTGGCACAAAAATAACTTTAATTCTTTATTTGATTAAAGAAGTAACATATCCTAGATAGAGCAGGATATCAAGGGAATCCAGATAGTCCAGATTCAAGGGAAGAGTGATGTAGATTCCAATGTTTTTTAAGTTAATTTATTTGCCTGGGCTGGGTCTTAGTTGCAGCATGTGGCTCTTCCCTTGCAGCGTGCAGGGTTTTTAGTTGTGGTATGCAGGATTGTTGGTTGTGGCACATGAACTCTTAGCCCTCTGACCAGGGGACGAACCCAGGCCCCCTGCCTTGGGAGCATGGAGTCTTAGCCACCAGAGAAGTCCCGTAGATTCCAACTTGATGACAGGAATGTTAAAGAATTTAAAGCCATCTTTAATTCAACACAGTCAAAAATTCACCTTCAGCCAAGCATTATTTATATTCTTGTAACATAAAACATATCCGGACACAAGCTCCAAAAAGCCTCATCTCCTTGTGGGCATCATGCTCAGGTCCTGGATCTGTTTATCTAAAGTAGGTTCAGGGAAGGTTTTCTCAACCTGAAGATCTGTAAGCTCCTTTCGCCTCTCCTCTAAACACCCCACATACAGTAGTGAGGCAGAGATATAGTAGCTTTGATAGAGTTTACTGAGTGTGACTGCCAGTCGCTGTCATGACTGAGTGACTCTTTGCAACCCCATGGAATCTAGTCCGCCAGTCTCCTTCTGTCCATGGGATTTTTTCGGGTAAGAATACTGGAGTGGGTTGCCATTTCTTCTTCCAGGGGATCTTCCCAACCCAGGAATCTAACCTGTCTTCTGTGTCTCCTGCACTGCAGATGAATTCTTTACCCAGTGAGCCCTGGGGGAAGCCCAACTGCAGTGGACACCAATTCAGTAAGGGAGGATGTAGGTAGTGTTTCCCACAGCAGTCGCTTCAGTTCACAGCAGTTCTGAAATCCAGCTGGGAACGTGTCATCAGTTCTCTAATTAAGACCCAGTCCTGCTTCTTGGGAATGATTCTTCACGGCTCTTGGCTTTATCTTTTGGGCTCTTGGTTCCTCCAAGGGTCCTCCTCCCTCTCTCAGAAGAAATGGCTTCTGTGTGCAGCCATTAAGGGTTGGGGATCCAGAGGCCTTCTTTCCTTTTGTACCACCTCTGTCCCTTTTAGTCCCAAACTGATCCAGTTCCAGTTCAGTTGCTCAGTTGTGCCCGACTCTTAGCAACCCCATGAACCTCAGCACGCCAGGCCTCCCTGTCCATCACCAACTCCTGGAGTCCACCCAAACCCATGTCCATTGAGTCGGTGATGTCATCCAACCATCTCACCCTCTTTCGTCCCCTTCTCCTCTCACCTTCAATCTTTCCCAGCATCAGGGTCTTTTCAAATGAGTCAGCTCTTCACATCAGGTTTCCAAAGTACTGGAGTTTCAGCTTCAACATCAGTCTTTTCAACGAACACCCAGGACTGATCTCCTTTAAGATGGACTGGTTGGATCTCCTTGCCATCCAAGTGACTCTCAAGAGTCTTCTCCAACACCACAGTTCAAAAGCATCAATTCTTCGATGCTCTTTATAGTCCAGTTCTTTATAGTCAAACTCTCACATCCATACATGACTACTGGAAAAACCATAGCCTTGACTAGACAGACCTTTGTTGGCAAAGTAATGTCTCTGCTTTCGAATATGCTGTCTAGGTTGGTCATAACTTTTCTTCCAAGGAGTAAGTGTCTTTTAATTTCATTGCTGCAGTCACCATCTGCAGTGATTTTGGAGCCCAGAAAAATAAAGTCAGCCACTGTTTCCACTGTTTCCCCATCTATTTGCCATGAAGTGATGGGACCAGATGCCATGATCTTTGTTTTCTGAATGTTGAGCTTTAAGCCAACTTTTTCACTCTTCTCTTTCACTTTCATCAAGAGGCTCTTTAGTTCTTCTTCGCTCTCTGCCATAAGGGTGGTGTCATCTGCATATCTGATATGTTTTCTTTAAAACCATTGAGGACTTACTGTGATTCAAGCTATTGGTGAGGTGGCTGAGGCACCATATCGCTAAGATTCTTGGAAGCTCGTTTAGGCCTGCACTGGAATATGTGTGAGCTCTTTGTTTTTTAATTGTGCTGGCTCTTTGCTGCAGCACACTGGGCTCCTCGCTGCTGTGTGAGGGCTGCTCTCTAACGAGGCTCATGGGCTTTAGTTGCCCTGTGGCGTGTGGTATCTTAGTTCATGGACCAGGGATCAAATCTGTGTCGCCTGCATTAGCAGGCAGATTCTCAACCACTGGACCACCAGGGGACTCCCTGTGTGAGGTCTTAACAGAAGTTCTGACTGCCTCATCCCTAACTTCATCTTTATCTGCAGACCACATTTTACTGCCCGGGGATTTGGAAGTTTTTGCCAGGAGATGTCAGAACCAGAAGGAACAGTTCTCCTCTCTAATCCAGCAAGTCCTGGCTCTATTTCCTCTAAATTCTACCACAAAAGGGGGAATAATTTCTGCTTAATTCATCTCCGCTTGTCTTTCATTAAAGGCATCTCAAAAAGCCCAGTTGGCTTCTTCTGTGCTCTACTTGGAACTCTTCTAGTCAGGTCCATGCATGCATTAGGTTGCCTTCTCATCTGTCGTGTCTTGCTAACTGACCCACCAGTCTGTGGCTTGGGTGCTCTTTTTTCCAGGAGCAGTGTTCTCAGTGTCTTTCAAGTCCTCTCCGAGTCTTCCTGAGGCCCTTGCAGCTTTCACTAACAGTCTTATGGGGCACATCTAGCTTCTGTTCATTGTCCAGTCCCACAGCCAATGTTTTAAGTGTGTGTTACAGCAGCAGTCTACTTCCAGATACCAAATTTCATTTTGATTATCTGTTGCTGCCTAACAAACCACTCTAACCTTTTGCCACAAAGTAAAGAACGTGTGTTGTAAAGAAGCCAACGCATTCCATAGTCTGCACTTTGATAAGAGACTTGGAAAACGTTATCCTCCAACACATACCCAGATGATTTTTTCTTTTTCTGCTCATTTCTTTTCAGAATGCAACAGACCCTTCATCACCCCCTATCCTTGACTGTCTTGGGCACTTGAAGTAAAGATATTTATTGAAGGTAAAATAAAGGAAGGAAGGACAGGGGAAGGGCTGAGGCAGAAGTGATAAAATCCCCATTTTTACCTCACTGGGGACAGTGAGGTTTTTATTTACTTATTTAATTGGAGTGTATTTGCTTTACAGTGTTGTGTTAGTTTCTGCAGTACAACCATATGAATCAGCTATCTGTATACATACATCCGCTCCCTCAGGAGCCTCCCATCCCCATCTCGCCCTTCTTGCTCTGCACAGAGCGCAGAGCTGAGCTCCCTGTGCTGCGCAGCGGCTCCCACCAGCTGCTTCACGCCCGGCCAGGTACGCATGTCGCCCGGCCAGGTACGCATGTCGCCCGGCCAGGTATGCATGGCGCCCGGCCAGGTACGCATGGCGGTGCTGCTCTCAGTCCATCCCGCCCTCTCCTCCCCCTCTGTGCCCATAGTCCATTCTTTATGGAGGGCAGCAAGATTTAGAGTAAACAGCTTATCCACATTCATACAAGCAGTGAGGGCAGAGATCTGATAGGCGTGTCCTCCTCTGGTTAAAGGGTTAAATCTACTTTGTACCAGGAACTCCATGTGTGCTTATAGACTCGCTTAAGGCACTTTGATGACCTGGTTGCCATCCAGAAAATGCCCAAACAACTGATTGCTAGGGGAGGGAACATTGCTAGAAGATGCAGCCTTCCTCCAAACTTTCAGAGGGAAAGATGCTTTTGAGATTCTACCAACTCTGTTAGTTCATGTGCCTGTGACCCTTCAGAGAAACTTCTGGAAATGACTTCTAAGTACATCGTTGAACTATGTACATAAGATTCAGCCAGTGGCTTAAGAAGATAATTTGGGAAGTAGGGCAGGTACAAGAAAAGATAGGAGAATACAGGGTAGCAAAGGCTGAATGCCAAAGGTATAGTATCAGCAATGAGTGTGCTACTAGGGCTCAGAGGAACCACACCCAGGGTGCAAACCAGGAGGTGCAGGCAAGGAGGGGACCCTGATTAACTTGTGCCCCTGGCTGGCAGCACCAATGCCCACATTCTCTTGGCAGCTGCACCAGCCAGAAGAGAGGTGACTGCTGAGCTGTTTGGACCAGAGGCTTAGGGCAGTATTGCCTGCTTTGCTTCTGATTGGTGTGAGAATTTTTATGTATCTCTTTTCTTTGATTCTGGGAATTGGAAGAATCTGAGCTGGTGGCATAGTCTTTCTGCCACCTAGAGGGGGGCAAGAAACTGGGGACCTTCGAAAAGAGGGTGCTGTCAGGAAAGACTAGTCTGCTCCAGCCAGGCTGGTTCCTTCTCCTGTGGCACACCCTTGGGAGGGGCAGAAGGAGACTGGTAGGTATTTGTCTATGGGACAGACTGAGATGCCTCTTGGTGTTTTTGATTTTTTCTTTTTGCAACACAAACCTTGGTAGCACTGTGTATTTTGTCAGCTTCTGGGCACATGACAGGTGGATAGGTGGGGGACCAGAAAAGGTGACTGGAGACTCAGTTAAAGAGTTGCCCTTGAGGCATGGGGCAGGGGAGGAAAGGGGCCTGTCTCCCTATGGACTTGGCAGAGGGCAGTGTGAGGGCAGGTCGCAGACAGTCTTCGAGACGTCAAGCTCACACCTGTGTCCAGGCACCCTCAACCCCCTCATCGAATCCATTCTGTGACCTTGGGGAGGGAGGTAGGGGGCCAAACCACGTGTTCTCAGACCCCGGGGAGCGGGATCAGAGGTCAGCAGGCGGTCGCTGCAGAACTGATTCCCTAGGTGGTACTGCGGTGGGCACCCCGAACCCTCCCCCAGTTCTGGCCGCCAGTACCTTGACTCGGCGCCCGCCCTAGCCCTGGGCGCGGATGCAGGTGTGATCCTGGCGCCGGGGATGAAGTAGTTAAGGTGGGGGGCGCTTCGGTGAGCTGTCCAATACGGGGAACAGCAGTTTGCCGGAGTTAACGTGGGCAGCTTCTTTGGGGAGGAAGGAAGGAGGACCGTCTGCCAAGCTCCAGTTCGCCCCCCGCGCGCGTGTGCCTGTGTGTGCAGTGCGTGTGTGTGTGTGTGTGTGTGTGTGTGTGCGCGAGTGTGAGTGCGCGCGCGCCGAGGCGTTCCTCAGGTTGCGCTGCCTGGAAACCGAGGGAGCCATTGGCGAGGCGGAGGGGTGGGGGTGGGGGCTCCCCGACCCTCCGAGGCGAGGCGCGCCCAGAAACCCGGCTCCTGACGCGGGCGAAGGCAGGGCGGGGACAGCGCCGCGGGCCGCCTCGAGGCCCCGGGGGGCCCGCCGGGGAGGAGCCGGGGAGGAGGCCGGAGCTGCATGGAGTTTCTAGGGCGCGCAACTCCGGCGGGGCCTCGGCCACTAGGCTTCGGGGCGCAGCGAGGCAGCCGCGCACATGGGCTGAGCCCGCGCGCCGGGGCTCTGCACGGCCAGCGGGAGCGGGAGGGGTAGAGCCGCGCGCCGAGCCGGGGTGCGGGGCAGCGTCCCCAGACGGGAGCCGAGGACAAGGACAAGAGGAGCGCGCCCACATCGTGCTCCGAGCCGACGAGGGGCTCGCGCCGACCCCGGCGCCCGCTTGGGGAGCAGCCCGGGGCGCCGTGGGAGCCGGCTGCAGCGAGGATGCCGGCGCGGGGCCGCGGCGGCCGGCCGGGGGTGTGAGTGTGAGGCTGAGCGCTGCCCGCCGGCGCCTCCCCCCGCGCCACCTCCTCCCTGCGGGCCTCGGAGGAAGCCCCCGGCGCGCGCGGAGGCGCCTCGGAACCCGGGCTTCGGGGCGGCGGGCCCGCGCGGCCGGCCCCGGCCCAGCCAGAGGTGAGTGCCGCCGCCCGCTCGCTCCCGCCCTCGCCTCTTCCCTCCGTCCGCCCCTCTGCACCGTGCCCAAAGCCCGGGGCTGTGGCGGGCCCTCGCCCCGGAGTGGGCGGGCTGGCGACTACGCCTCCCATACCTGTTGGCGCTAGGAGAGGGCACCGGGCGGCTGGGGGTTGCCTGAGCCTCCTTGCTCTCCCTGGGGGTGGCTGGTGTCCGCCCGCCTGGGGGCGTGGGGTCCGGGCAGGGCGACGGGTGTCCCACCCGGGTGTCCCAGAACTGTGCGGGCTGCAGGCTGGGCGCCGTTCGCCGAGTCCCCGGCGCCAGTAGCCGCTTGTCTGCGCGCCCCCGGCCGCGGGCGCCTGGGCGGTGGAAGGGAGAGGAACTGCACCGCAACCCAGGTGGAGAGCCGGGCGGCTTCCAGGTACCGGGAAGCCGGGAGTCCTGGCATTCGGGGGAGGATTCCCTCCACCTCCAGACCCGGCGAGGGCTACTCGCCCTCCGGGGCGCACGCTCCTCGCTGCCACCGCCCGGTGTCCGCCTGCCCTGGGGAGCGCGGGATCACCCGGAGGCCTCCGGCAGCCCAGCCTGGGACCTGGCTGCCACTCAGCTGGCCTCTGGGTCCCGGCACCTTCCGGAGTCCCGCGCCCCGGCAGAGGCAGGCGCCGACTCCGCCGGGCAGTCTGGGTTTACCGGATGCCCCAGCGTCCCCTGACTGGCGCGACGGGGAGTGAACTTCTTCAGACTTGGCCTGAGGGCGCCTAGGCAGCAGCAGGTAGTTTTGGGGACGGCCTCGGGGCCAGGGAGAGCGGAGGACGCCTCACCCCGACGGGATGGGGTGCTGAACGTGGAGCGAGGGCTACTTTTTGCTATCTAGGCGCCAGCCACGTGCGCCCTCTGCCCCCATCCCCAGCATCGAATTTCCTCTGCATTTTTTCTTTGAGGACCAGTGTGTGTGTGGGGAAAGCGCCTTGCTTGTATTGATGAAGTCCTTTGCCCTGGTGAAATGATGCCTGCAGTTCCTGAGGTCCCAAGACTGGGGCGCCATCCCCAGGCCTTGAGCTCCATATTTTGCTGGGCTCGGAGGAGAGCAGCTCAGTGCCGGTGTGTGTGGCTGTGTTGGGTCGTGCTCACTGAAGTCTGATTAGTGCTAACTATAATAACTATATAAGAACAGCCTCAGGGTTGGGGTTGGGGTGACCTTCTCTAGGAGGAATGGGTAGATTTCTTCCCTTCGTGTGTCCAGACACACAGAGCATTCGTGCAAAAGTGAAAACTCATAACTCTTAGGATTTCCACGTTCTGCTTCCTTAACTGCTGACTCGCAGTCCAAAAGATACACTCTCTTTCAGTTCAGGCCTCTGAGCCTTGGAAAGGGTTTTAAAGCCATTTGGTGTGAAATTGTCTTGGGGCCAGAGGAGGACACGGCTTTCATCCAACCCTGACCACAGCTCTCCTCCTTGGTTTGTTGGTGGTTTTCATTTCATCTGTTTTTTTGGGGAAAAAAAGTGTTGCAGATAGAAGGAGGTGTTGATGGAATCTCCATTGTCTTTGTTACTTGGTTCTTTGAGGCTGTGAAGTCTGGAGGCAGCTCGGACCGCTCCTGTGTGGCTGCTCTCTCGGGACACCTCCAGCTAAGGATGGATTCCTGGGCTCCAGGAGCTGCAAAACTTTGCTAGCTCCTTAGGCAGTTGGTCCCCACACATGCCCGATGGATGCCCCTGGGCAGTGTTCCCCCGTGGCCTGTTCTAATGGAGGCCCAGCTGAGGGCCCCCCCCCCTTTCTGAGCTCACTGCAGACATGTGGGTTTTTCATGGCAGTAGCTGCCTGAAAAACAGCTATGTTTACCAAGAAGCTGGTCTATAACACTGATGCTGGTTACTGACTGTATCCAAGTGGAGTAATGAAAACAAAACTCTCTGGAAACCCAATCCCTCGGATATTTTATTGGAGGAGCGCTAAATCCTCTTAGAATTGTTCATTGAGATCACCTTTCTCTGAACTCGGACTGTAACTACTGCCAGTAATCAGGCCTTCAGTGAGGGTGCTGCAAAGGGCTTTGCAGAAAGAAAATCATTTCATTCAGTTGGTTCCATGGAGAACACGATGGGCCGGACGTAATGGAGACCCATGGCTCCCTTTCCTCGCGAACGGGTGGTGGGGATTGGGGTGAGGTGAGGGTGCAGGTGTGAAGGCTGCTTGGTTAACATTTATCTCCGCAGTGGGAGGCCTCTGATTGGTGCCCAAGCATTGGGCAAGGTTAGGCGGCCGTCTAGAAATTTCTTTTCCATAGGCAGCTTTGGGAGAGACGGCGTGCTTCTGGGTCAACGGTGGGAGAGACGTATCTGAGGGCTGGTCTTAGGTCCTGGCACCCTCTGCTAGCTAGATTTGGCAGCCCACTCCGGCTCCGACAGCCTCTGCAGTGCCCAGTAGATGGCAGAAGGGGGCGCTAGTTCTTACATAGAGAGGAATTCTGGTGGCTCAAAGATAGCTTGGACGTTTAAGGCCTTTGCACACCCTCTTAATTCAGATTTCTGGGACCCTTCTTGATGTCAGACACTTGTACACATTGGAGCTCACGTAACCTTCATGTTTCATATTTGGAAACTGATGCTGAAGGTGAGTAACTTTCATGTGAGCAGGTAGTTTGTGGGTAAGAGGCAGGGTCAGGGTTTGATTCTAAGAGGCTGGTGTTCCTGATTGTAGGTGCAGGGCTCTTTGCACACTGCTGCTTATTATCTGAAGAGTGTTTTAGTAAGCTTTGACCTTCGGTGCCTTGTTGAGGATCAGACCCAAGGCGGGTGACCCTTTTGTGCTGAGTGAATCCAGGGCAGCATCTCATTCCTTATTCCTGACAAGGAAACTCAGGCATGGAAGGAGCTCTGTCTTGTGCAGTGGGTCAGGGAAGGAGGCCTTGCCCTCCACGTGTGCCCACACTGGAGACACGTGGGGCTCAAGTCCACCCTGGGTTAGTTATAGACGGTGGCGCCTTTGGTTGCATGTTCCCTCTCTGAGCCCACAGTGGTATGGGATTGGGTGACATCTTTGCCCTTCCCTTGAAGCTTAACGTGATGTAGTCAGAGTGTCTGAAATGTCTTTTCATGATGGAGAACCATTAGGCAGCACAACGAGCCACAGCCTCTAGTCCTTGTTAAGACAGTGTGCATCTCAACTCGCAAGCAATGAAACCGTCCTTCAAGATGGGCAAGGCATTGGCTGACCCCTCAGTGGCTCCCTTGGAGGCTAATTCTGTATGTGGTTTAAGCACAGTTGTGGCATCCAACCTGGGGCTTTCCGAGTGAATGATGTTTTAAACCATTTAACGTTGAACAAAAATGTATTCAGTGCCTATTATGTGGTATGGATATAGAAATGAATATGAGATGAATATGGTACAGCGGCTGCCATCAGAAAATTCACACATTAATGGGGAAGGCAGACCACATGTGAGGGATACACATTTGTGAGCAGAGATGGGAGACAGTCCGTCTAGTGTGACACTGATGTCTGAGCTGAGCTTGAAGGATGGCTATGAAGTAGCCAGTCCTCCATGGGCATTCCAGGCAGAGGATGTTATGGGAGAGGCAAGAAAGCACACAGAAGATATGACAAAGCAACTGGTAATTTGGACCCCCTGGAGCTTCAAGAGTGAGGCAGGGAAGGACGAGAGAAGAGGCTGGAATGGTAGCAGGATGCTCGTGGTCAGGACTAGGGGGCGAGTGGCAAGGTCAGATTGGAGTTTCAGGTCAGTCTAGTTGGAGACCTTGTGGAGAATGGATTTGGCAGTGAGAAGACCAGAGGCGTAGATACCAGTGAGGTGGCTGGAGCTGAGGCTATGGTGGGGACTATGGAGAAGAGATGGATTGAGCAAACATTTAGGAGAATTCTCAGTTAGCGTTTGTGGGTTGCAGGCAACAGAAACCAGCTCCAGCTAGCAACTAAAGTCCACAAGGAGACTGTTGTACAAGCACTAATGGAAATTCACAGGGCTGGGACACGCCTGAAGAGCCAGGCTTGGAGCAGATGGGAATTAGGTAGTCGAGGGGATCTTGGTGGCTGGAGTAGTCTTATGGTTTCTCTCAGGTGATGCTATGAAAGTAAATGATCTCTATCCTTTCTCTCCATCATCATCATCATCTTATTATCGTTATTATTATTCTGCTATATTCAAAATGCTCAGAGGAAATCTCTAACTGGCAAAGGTTTGGGTCTTCATATCAGGAATAGCTTTCTGAAATTTCACTGGAATGGGGACAGGTAGTTTTTCTGAAAGAAAGCTGGAGTGAATCTGCTAGAAGACTTGGGCATGTCCTCCACAGGAGGGGTAGTTGGTGGGACTCACTGATTGACTGAGTAGGAGTATTAGTAGGAGAAGGGAAGGGTGTAGCATGACCACAGAGTTTCCAGCATAGGTAATGAGGTGGATAAGCAGAATGAAAGTCTGGCCCAGACTAAATAACTCACTTGTTTCCCCACTGGCAGAGCTGTGGGCAGCACTCCGTGACCAGGCCGGGGGAGAAGGTAACGGCCTATTTTAAAAAGTCTCATTAAGGGGCAGTGCTGCTGAGAATAAGGCCTGTTTAAATAGGTTACTTTAGCTCATGCCCCACAAATCTGGGTAGTTTGAATGTATTTTCATTCATTCATCCTGTATTTGTTGAGCATCTCTGTACCAGGTACCAGGGACAATGGCCAATTAGATAGAGGTGGTAGTCTCATATTCTAGTGGTGTAAGATAATGAAAAAATAAAAATGGAAAATAAAATTAGGTGATATTATGGAGGCAAATGCAGGGATTTCTTCAGATTGGGTGGTCAAGAAAGTTCTCACTGAGGAGTCCTAGTTAAGCTGGGTAAGTCGGGGGAAGGTCTAGGCAAGAACTTCAAGGCAGTGGCATCTGCCCGTGCAAAGGTCCTGAGGTAGAAACTGCTGGGGGTGTTGAGGAACAGGAAGGAGGCTAGCATGGCAGGAAATGTGTGCTGAGAAGTAGGGCCTAGTTCATGGGGTCACCCTGCAGAGTTTGGATTTGATACTGAATTAGTTAGGAGGACCAGGAGGGGTTTTAAACAGCAAACTGACATGATCCAGTTTCTGTTTTCAAAAGATCACCCTGGCAGCTGTGCCTTCGGTGTGTACTACCTTTGTGCAAGAATGTGAATCTCTATTCATCAGAGTCTGAAATGAAATGTAGTATTTGAGAGTAACAGATGGAGAGAAAATGCTTTAGTGACCTTGATTTAGTGGTTTCTCATGTACCAATTAAATGTGGGTATGGACAAAACCACATTTCTAGTATGACTTCAGTTTTGTTTAAAAATGTGGTATAGAAGAATAATAGAAAGAAGTGGACTACAAATGTCAACAGTGCTTGTCCAAAGGAATTGGCATTATGAATCATTTTTTTTAAACGAGCTCAAATTTCTTTTATAATCAGAACCAATTTTTTTTTTTTTTAATGTATACACTGATGACCACCAATGTCGTGGATGGGGTGTTTTGAGACTGTATCAACTAAACACTCTTTTCCTACCATTTTATTTCCGGAAATTTTACTGTGAAAAACCCATGGATCCTGGTTGGGGCAGAAATTAGGGTGCTTAAGCTTGTACAAGCTGTCCAGTGGGTGGCTCTTTGTTTTATGCTTAAAAAATATTTTTGTTATGAAAGCAAACATTCTTTTTTTAAAAAAGAAGAAATTAAAGCCATATGGAAATGTTACATTAAAAAATGAAAGCACCTTTCTTCATTCTCCTTCCCCAGATCATTCATATTTTTGTACATGTATGATTAGATTTTCTTCCTCAGCATTTCAAATACCTCCATCTATATTTTGTTGAAGGATTTTGGAGTATTGCTGTAACAAGTCACTCTTTCTCCAAATGACTCTCCCAGACTCCTTCCTCTAGAGCTTGAAACCTTGATGACCTCTACCCCCTTGAAACAAAATCATTAGGAAACTTGAACACATCACTTAGCTAGGAGAAATGGCCTCTTGCCTTTTCAGTATTCAGAGTGTTCACTGAAAGCATACTTTATACTTATAAAAAAATGGAGCAATTAAATGTTCATTAAAAGTTCATCTCTGAGCATTTAAACAATATTACTTTAGTGTTAGAGCCCCAAAGTTGGGTTTATGATTACAAATCACTTCTTTTGTTTCATTAACACAAGTTTGCTCCTATGAAAACTTGAAAGTGCAAGTCAGGGAGCTTGGTTCATTATTTTGGTTTATTACCTTGGAATATTATCCTTTGGAAACAGAAAAAGCAGAGCATTCCATGGAGTGTTACTCAGAGCCATGGATGTGTTTGGCAAGTGCTTCGTGGTCTCACTGTGCAGACTGGCCTTAGGGGCTGAAGTGTCAGGATTGAACTGCCATCAACTCCGTGCTCCTGTGTTGGATGGGAGACTCATGTGATTCAGCAGAATTACTACCTTTCCCATCAGTTCTTTAATTAAACACATCCTTTCTTGGGGAAGAGGAGAGCAAAGACGTGCTTAGAAGAGAATGCTTGAAAAGTAATAGAACCATGGAGTTGATGAGTGAGCAGGGACCTTGGTTATCTCATTTTACAGATGGGGAGAGAGAAGGGCCGGAGAGAGCACTTGGCATGCGTTCTGTTAAACAGAGTCAATTTCCCCACCCCAGCGCCTCTTCCCTACACTCGGCACCCGCTCCGTGTTGTCAGAAAAATGAATTTATTTTGGTAAACCCAAGAATTAGGAAAGCATGCTGAACCTGATGAAAAATGGGAGGGTTTTTGTGCTGTTCATTCATTCTGTAAAGTGTAATCTGTTTGTGTACTGATAACAGGCCTAATTACTGTGTAAACATTTTTATAGCCTGGTAAGAAAACCTCAAAACATCTGTACTGCACATTGATGGAGCCATTCAGCCTCCAGCATCCCACTGCTCATTCTTAAAACCAGTTGCTCTGTTATTTCTTCTGGTCTATGGTAGGTGATTCATTTGATGCACAGACACATAAACACACCCTCTGGATCCAGCAGGAAGTGACAAGTAATATTAGGAAACTTGCATTGTACTTACTACGTGTCATCCACTCTCTGATTATGAGCATTTCCCCCATTTTACAGATGAAGAAATGAACAGACAACTCAGGGTCCCAGCTTCACCAGTGATCGATCGGAACCACTAGACCGTAGACTCCCCTCTAGAGATGTGTAACTCACTAGTTAAATCTCCACCTTCCCTTTTCTCCCAAAGAGAAGCAGACTTTCTACCACAAAGATCAGGTGTGACTTTGTGAAATCACTTTAGTCAAATCACTTTTCTTTAGGCCAGACTCATGAACATAGAGCTGCCAAGAGTCCTCTGAGGGGATGGCATTTTCAAGTCTGTTTGGTGAGTTGTCCCAATCCCTTTCGTTCCCGAGTCACTTGGTGGTAGCTAGACCACACATATCATCTGCCCTCAGCTGAGGCTGGTGGTTCTCCTGTCATCTGGAGACTCAACTCTCAAGTTAGTTGTACCAGCACTAACCAACCCGTGAGCCCCGGTATACTCAAGAACTTCTGGCTCCCGGCTTGGCTCCTACAGGGTGTTTACATGTAGGCTCCTACAAGGCACCTTTGGTGTTTACGTAAACACCAAAGCTCTCAACTTCTCACACCCAAGGAGGCAGACGTGTCTTTCAAAACCCCAGAAGCACAGAATCCATGGAGCCTTTTAAGGGCAGGAGGCAACAGGGAGGAATCATATAACTGAAAAGGAGGGAAACAGACATACTGGTGGGTACTGTCAGTGGGTCCTCACGCAGAGACCTTAGGCTTAAGTTGTTCGTTCTGACGCAGGCTGACTCAGAATCTGGCACACTAGAAGGGACTGAAGCCAGGGAGGATGCGCCCTGGACTCTCCTGGCTGCCTGAGTTCCAGCTCCTGGCCGGAGGATTCCGTGTGCGTGGAGATCCTTGCATGAGAGGTGTTGCTAGAGAAGTGAGTTCTTTGCTCTGATTTGGAGTGTTGTGGTTGTCCTGAGAGACAGAGAGAAAGAAAGAGAGAAAGCGAGTCAGTGCTGCCAGGTAGCTTTCCCTGGGAGTGGCCACGTCCTGCAGGGCCTTGGGGGCTCCAGGGCCGTGATCTTAGACATAAAGGTACATTCCAGAGGCAGGGACTGACTTGGGACGGTGACCCTTCATCAGGTAGAACTCCAGGAAGTGGGTGACCCCGCTGTGGTCTTGGGAAAGGTGATGCGTATCTTTCTAGGGGGAGGTTGGCTGGCTCTGGGCTTCCTTTGTGGCTCAGCTGGTAAAGAATCCACCTGCAATGCAGGAGACCTGGGTTCGATCCCTGGGTTGAGAAGATCCCCTCGATGAAGGGAAAGGCTACTCCCTCCAGTATTCTGGCCTGGAGAATTCCATGAACTGTTTAGTCCATGGGGTTGCAAAGAGTCGGACATGACTGAGCAACTTTCACTTTTTCTTTGGCTGGCTCTGGATTTGAATTTTAGAACCTGAACTTGAGAGTTTAGTTCAGTACTTCTCAGACTTTGCTGCATGTTAGAGTTCCCTGGGAAACCCTAAAAATGTCCCAGTGCCCCATCACATCCCAGGCCAGTGAAATCTGAATCATTGCTGTAGGGATGAGGGAGGGAGGGAAATGGGACAAGGTTCTTTCCCCATCCCCGCTCCAGGTGATTCCACTGTACAGCCAAATTGCTTTCCTCTAAGGAGAGTGCCTGCCAGTCGCCTGAGGATCTTGTTCAAGTGCAAGTTCTGATGCCGGATCTGGAGCAGGCTGGGAGCCTGCATTTTTAACCAGCTCCAGGTGCTGCCATGGGGTCGCAAAGAGTCGGACACGACTGAGCGACTGAACTGAACTGAACTGAGGTGCTGCCAGAGGGCAGGCCACAGCTAGAAGAAACATGTTCCAGACTTACTTAGCCTCACAAGGAGGGCTTCTGGGATCATCACTTTTTCATGAGAGTATGGGCTCCTTAGTTCATCCGAGTTTGGAGAACAAGGGGCCCGGATCCTGCCTTTTCCATTTTGTATTCTTATAAAGAATAGAGCAATTGAATATTCATTAAAAGTTCATCTCTGAATATTGAAATGTTATTGCCCAGGTATTAGAGCCCAAAAGTTAGCATCATGATTACAAATCACTTGCATTATTTTTGTCTTTCTGGATCCAGAATGTTGTCCTGTCCCTGGTCAGCATTTATAGAGTCAGAATCAGAGGCTCTGACTGCTGGAAAGGACCACAGGAATTATTTTATCTAAACCACTCAGTTATGGAGAGGAAGCTGCTAAGACTCAGAGAGGTTTGTCCAGAGTCACAGATCATCAGGCCAGGGCTGCTGTGGATGCAAGACCAGGAGGAGGGACATGGCAGGATGAATCCCGGGGAAAATATCCCCCTCCCCACCCCACACCCCATGCTGCTCCTGAAGCAGGGGAATCACACACCACAGGCATCCAGAAAGATGGCTAGTTATAGTCATGTTCAAACACCTGTTTCACAATCCAGAACCATTGCTGCCAATGATACCTGTGTTTTTCCATCAAAATGTCTCAAAATCAAGAAATATTACTGTCAATAATATCTGTGTTTCTCCATCCTCTCCCTGCAGCTTCAGGTAAGGATGCAGAAGCAGGATTAAGTGCTTTGCTTCTGCAGTTAGAGTCGACACGTTGACAGATGCTCAACAACCTGGTCCCAGGCAGGATGCTGACGCAGGCTGCCCTACATCATGCAAAATAATTACATTTACCACTTCTCCAAATATTTTCCTCCTGTGGTCCAAACAAATACAGAACATTCTCAGCATACAGGTTTCTGATGTCTTGGTGGATAATGGTAAACCTGATGTAAGAATAGTTCACAATTGATGTTCTTGGCATTTATCACCCAGCCATGACATGTTCAGCGGGTGATGACTAATAAATTACATTTTGTTGGATCCTTTTTTTCCCCCAGTTTTTTTCAACTCCAGACACCTGTTTCAGCATGTCAGTGTTGGCAGGGACGTTTTCCTCCTTGTCACTTTTATGCTTCAGAAACTAACTTGAGATGAAGACCAGTGGGTGTGAAACTCAAGGACTGAATGGACACTGCTTTCTCAGGATGTGTGTATTTTGCCCTAGAAGGTCAAGTCCTTAAACAGAGTGGGAGAAGACTTAGGGGCACATGAACGTTAGTAGAAAGATGAGGCAGTATAATTATAGCTAATGGTTATATAAGTCTCCTTTCTGAGTACTTGGTGTGTGTTAACTCCTTCAAGTCTTTCAGTGAAGCTTTGATGAAGTAGAGACTGCAACTGTCTCCATTTGTGTGGATGAGGACCCCAAACCACAGAGAGGTTAAGTACTTTGTTGAAGGTCCCTCAGATAATGAGTACTGAAGCTTGACTCATGACTCTAAAACTCATGTCCTTAAGTCACCAGGCTATATTACCTCGGTAACTTTGATTGCCCAAGACATGCCAGGGGCTGCAGAGGACTTCCGCAAGACATTGTCACCCAGACCCCAAGTCTGCCATTCCCCTCCTGGAGCACCCTTTGACCTTTGAGTGGAGGCCTGCTTCCTCATTACTGCTGGAGTGGGTGCTGATGACGTTGGCCCTCTCCTGTTTCCCCCATCTTTGCTTTTCTAGCTCTCTGTAGATGTGTCCATGATGGGCACACCTCTGGGCAAACCCTAGTTCATAAACAAAGAAGAGAATTCAATATGTAGATTTGGGATGCTTTGTGGGGCAACTGTGTATATGGAAGCATCAGATACTTGTCTCCTCCTTAATTTTCAGACTTCTACTTTCCCATGTTGGCCATGCACATACTCAGTCCTGGTTCATCTCCCCATTAAACTCAGGGGTGAGAACTCTGCCTTAGTCTCTGCCTCATCCTTGCTGAACTGTTCATATTGGTTGATATTATCCCCCAAATATGAGCTTCCAGTGGGGGTTCTGTGCAGACTGATGGGACACCCCGATTTCTCCCTTTCTTCAGACCTTCTCTCGGGCCTGGATCTCCTGGGTCCAGTCCTTGCCTAAGTTATGCCATGATTGCTCTGCCCTTGGCTGTGGGCTTGGGGGCCCTCATGCTTCATTCTCTTCAGCCCATACCCATTGCCTTGGGTTATGATTAGCCTGATTTTGGCTCTCCCTCTCTTTCTGCCTGTCTGGTGTTGCTGTCTGATTTTCATGTCCATTCCTTAGGGGTTGGCAAACTTTCTCTGTCAAGAGGTATACAGTAAGTATTTTGGGCTTTACAGGTCCTATGATCCCTGTTGCAGTGACTCAGTTCTGTTGTAGCTGGAAAGTAACTATGGACAAGGTGTAAATGATGCGAAGAACTGACTTATTGGAAAAGACCCTGATGCTGGGAAAGATTGAAGGCAGGAGGAGAAGGGGACGACAGAGGATGAGATGGTTGGATGGCAACACCGACTCAATGGACATGAGTTTGACCAAGCTCCAGGAGTTGGTGATGGACAGGGAAGCCTGGGGTGCTGCAGTCACGGGGTCGCAAAGAGTCAGACACGACTGAGTGACTGAACTGAACTGATCAGTAGGTGTGTTATGATGAAACTTTATTTACAAAAGCAGAGGGTGGGCTGGGTTTTGGCCCATGGTTGTAGTTTTCTGACCCCTGCTGCAGAATGCCTGTTGGCTGCCTCTTTCTGACTTCAGCCTTCAATTCCGTCTCTTAGAGGTCCTTGGCATGGGTAGCCTAGAACCCTGCACCATGATTTCTATTCTGAATTCCCTGTACATGTTGACCTTCCTGACCTATTGCTATATTCACTTTGCAACCTTGACCTTGAATAAAACCAAACATTCACTTTTTCAAGTTCTCAGTCAGCTAAATCGATTCTACTAAACATGTAGATTGTTCAACAGCAGGTAGGTCTTAAATTCATTCTGCGAATCCTTGTATTGAATTCTGGCTGGTTTCTTGACCAGAAATGCAGTGGTTGTATCTCTGAGTCTCTTCTTCTTTCAGTGTCCTCCTCTCCTCTCCCACTTGTATTCTTGGCAGATATCCTTGCTTCCTGCTTTGAGAGATTGGGGCCTGTACCCCATTGCCTCTTCCCTTGACCTCAACATTCTCCATCATTTCTGCTTCAGAATTTCTCCTTTCTTCCCCTTTCAAAGGAAGGTGTAGCCTTACTCTTTTACAAGGAAAACTTGACTGTGCCATGAATGTCGTGTGTTTCCGTTTCTCCTTTGTCAGATCTCAAATTTTCCTTCCTTTTATCTCATCGTCGTAAGTCTCTCTGAAACTTCGCTTGACCCTGCCACCTCCCTAGGCTGCCATCCTGTTTCACTCCCTCTCTTTAAAGGGAAGCTTCTGAAGGGAAGGCTCTGCCCCTTCACTCTCTCTCTTTGACCTTATTCTTGTCTTTTCTATTAACCCTTGGCTGCTGGCTGACCCTACTATTGGGCCCCTATGAGAGTAAGTCTTAAATACTTAATATACCATAAACTTGCTTTTGAAAGGTCATTGACATCCTCATTTTAAAATCTAATGATGTGGACTCACTTCTCATGCTTGGCAATATATGATACCATCAGTCACCCTTTCCTCAGGTAACTCCCCCTGAGTGAACTCTCATGGTTTTATTCCCACCTCTTAGCTTTTTATATGAGTCCGCTAGGGCTGCTGTAACAAAGCACCACAGGCTGAGTGGATTAATCAACAGAGACTTATTTTCTCATAGTTCTGGAGGCTGAAGTCCAAGATCAAGGTATCAGCAGGGTTGGTTTCAGAGGTTGAGGGAAGCGTCCGCTCCAGGTCTCTTTCCTTGGTTTGCAGACAGCGCCTTCTCTCTGGCTTCCGACGGCCTTCCCTTGTCTGTGTCTGCGTCCAGTGTTCTCATAAGGATACCAGTCATATGGGATGAAGACCCACTCAGATGATCTCGTTTTCACTTAATTACCTCTTTAAAATCTATCTCCAGACATGGTCATGTTCTAAGGTACATTCTGAGGTTAGGACTTCAACATACGAATTTTGGGGAAAGACACCATTGAGCCCGTAACACTTTTCTATCTCCATATTTCCCTTTGTGTGTGTTTATGTGCTCAGTCAGTCAGTTGTGTCCAACTCTTTTGCAACCCACCAGATGGACTGCAGCCCACCAGGCTCCTCTGTCCATGGAATCTTCCAGGCAAGAATACTGGAGTGGGTTGCCATTTCCTTCTCCAAGGGATCTTCCTGATCCAGGGATTGAACCCCCACCTTTTGTGTCTCCTGCATTGCAGGCAGATTCTTTACCACTGAACCACTTGGGAAGCCCTGTGTTTTCCATTTCTACCCCTCAAATGTAGCTGTTCCCAAACTCCATGCTTTGGCCCCTTTCTTTTTTAAAATTTATTTATTTTTAATTGGAGGATAGTTGCTTTACAATAGTGTGATGGTTTCTGCCATACATCAGCATGAATCAGCCATAGATATACGTACGTCCCCTCCCTCTTGAGCCTTGGCCCCTTTCTTTTCACGCTGTCTCTAGTTTCCCTCTTGGAACAATCTTCTTTCCCTCCACGCTTTAATTAGCTCTTGTAACATCACCTCTTATCAGACATGAGATGTAAATATTCTCATAGGCACTCCAGACTCAGCATATCCCAAGCACAATGGACCATTTTCTCCACAACACACAGCACATTCTCCTGCCTGGCCCGCAGCCCCGAGCCCCAAGGATGATCAAGATAAGATGCTGGTTGTCATCCCTGGCCCTCTGGCCCCACCCACCTGTGACTGATGAGTGAGTCACGGGCACCGACATTCCAACCCCACTGGCACTGCTGTTATTTTGGCCTGGACTTGAGTCTGTTCCTCTAGGTCCATCCACTGGAAACACGACGGGAGTCATGCCGCTCAGGACTTCTAGAACCTTCCAGCTGCATCCCACTGAGGTTGAATTTCCAGCTCCTTAGTGCCTTTCGTTTGGTCTCCTTGACGGTTGACCACCGTTGCTTTCATGGTCCATGTGTGTGTCTGCGCCAGCTGCTTCTGCAGCCTGGAAGCCCCTTGACATTTCAGGACAGTTAAATCTGACTTTCCCGGTGGAGTGTTCCTTGATCCCCATAATGGATTTAATTTCTCCTTCCTCTGTGTTTGTGTAGTTTTTATTATACAAATCTGTTTGTTACCTCGACATTTACTCTAATTCTTATTGGATTGGTCTAGATAAATTTAGAATTTCAGAGTCCTGGAAAAGTAAAAAATAAAGGGATTTTAGAAGGTATCTGCTTTCTTCCAAGGAGGAAATAGACCCTCAACAAATTAACCTGCTGTTCCGTCTCTGATGGAGAGGGTTGGTGGTGTGTGTGTGTGTGTAGATGCATGTGTGTGTGTCTTTGTATGTTTCCTCCACTGTTTAGGGCACAGTGCTTTGCCTGTAAGATGTTAGGAGATGTTTCTTAATTTTAATTGGAGGGAAGTGCTGTGGGGAACTAGCTGTGCTTTTGACCCTCTGTGGCCTTAAGACATGGATATTAATGTTGGAAGAACAGACCTATGTTGGTTGGCAAGATGGTTCTCACTGCAAGTAACCTTTGTCTCCATCACTTGCTTGGTGATTATTTGCTGTCTTTGAAGACGGAGATGATGGGGGCTAGCAGAGGAAGAATGGAAATGAATTTAAAAAACCACTTCTTTCTGGTCCTTGAATTTCCCAGAAAAGAGGCAGGAAAGGAAACAAGGAAAATTAAGGTGCTTCATAAAGGGACTTTTGAATCTGAACAGATGAATAAGGGAGTCATTATTGCACTGAAATCAAATAATTCACTGTAGGGTCCTCTTGAAAACGAACTCCCCTCCTGAATTTGAGTGAGGTTTCTAGATCATTAGGTAATTGACAGAGGGAGTTGAGGGCTGGGGAAACCATCCCCATGAACAGCAAGAGGAAGCCCAATCAGAAATAATGGCCCAGGTCAGATATTACAGAGCAGATCATTGGGAAATACAGTTTAACCTGTTGTTGCTTAGTTGCTAAGTCATGTCTGACTCTCTTGCAATCACGTAGACTGTAGCCTGCCAGGCTCCTCTGTCCATGGGATTTCCCAGGCAAGAATACTGGAGTGGGTTGCCATTTCCTTCTCCAATGCAGATCACTGGAAATTAGGGTTTGATTTATTGCACAAATATTTTTCTGAAAGGGTGTGGTGGTTTAGCATTCTTCTTTCCACCTTTGCAATGGTGGTGGTGGTTTAGTCACTAAGTCGTGTCCAACTCTTGTGACCCCATGGACTGTAGCCTACCAGGCTCCTCTGTCCGTGGGATTCTCCAGGCAAGAAAGGGTGTGGTGGTTTAACATTCTTCTTTCTACCTTTCCAGTGCATGCACGAATCTCTGCATTTCACTGTTATCAAGAAAGTCTTTGGGGGACTTTCCCTGGTGGTCCAATGGTTAAGCCTCTGCACTGCCAATGTAGGGGGCACGAATTGGATTCCTATTCGGGGAACTAAGATCACACATGCTGCATGGTGTGGCTGGAAAGAAAAACCTTTAGGTCTCTGCGTTCATCAGGGCTGACGGTCAGTGGTACCTCTTGGAAGGTCCTTGAGTCCTTTCCCCTGGAGGAGCTGGAAGAAATGCGTACTCCGCTCGCCCCTTTCTTTCCTCTGGCTTAGAGCTCCTGGCTGTATCTGGGGGGCACTTCCTAGACCAGAACTGTCTGGGGGTCAGGAGCTCTGTCCCCATCATTTGCTGTCCTGTCATCCTGCCCTGCCAGATGCTGGCTGCCATCAGTCCCCTGGTGGAGCCAGCCAGGCAGAGTGAGCAGAGTCGTGGGAACAATCGGAGCACCAAGCCACCCAGTTTAGATGCATTCAATCTTGGTTTAGAAACACTCGGGAGTATACTCCCCTGTGGGATGATGAGCACTCAGACTCCCCAACCCCACGGGCCCTCTGAAGGAGTAAACTCCTGCCATCTGGTCTTGGCTGTCTTGTATTACAGGGTTGCTGTAAGTACAAAAGTAAAAAACTTTGTGCGTCAAGCTTCGGAGAACAAGTGAAGAGAAGACAATAAAATTTACTGTTAATCCTGTGGACCCAGGGATAACTCAAGGATCACAGCTTGAGGATAAAAGCTCTCAGAATTTGTGTTTGTAAGTGTGGGTGTTTTATATGTATTTACGAAATATTCCTCTATTTATTTGAAGGGGTCATGATGTGAATACTTTTGTATAAGCTGTGTTTTTTTTTAATATATGAATATATTGTGGATGTCTCTCCAGGTGGTTATATGTGTTCCCGCCTCATCATTTTTAATGAATGCATTCTATTCCACAAATGGCTGTGCTGTGTGTTGTTTTTGATACGTGTTATTTTTCTAAGGATAAATTCTTAGACATGGAATGAACAGGTCAAGGATTTGGGAACCTTTATTAAAGATTTTTTTTTCCATTCCCACTTCTGATAATGTGGGATGGCTCATTCCAATGTCTAATTTCTATATATCCTCACCATCCGTTATAGGCATTAACTCATTTTTGAAATTTGGTAGCCAGGTGGTTTTACATTATTGTTTTATTCTGGATTTCTGGAACCATAAGCAAACATGCACATTTTTTCATGTGCTTATTGAATGTTTGATTTTTCCTTTTGTGATTTACGTATTGATATATCTGTTTCTAAAAATAATTTAGAACTATATTTTGAACGAATTTAGAACTATTAAGAACTATAATAGGAAGAATAGCACCCTTTGTTTATTCTATGTTGCAAAATTTCCAAGTTTGTTGTTTACCTTTTTATTTCTTTTATATTATTTTTAACTTACTGGGTTTTTGATGGTGTTTTAATCAAATTTTTATCCTCCTCCTTTAAATATTTAAGTTTGAAAGTCATGCATAGAAAATGTTTCCTCACAACTAAGACTGCATAAATATTTACTTCTAAATTTAACATTTTCCTTCTAAATTTAAAAAAAAAGTCATTAATATAGCATATTACACAGAGCTAAAAGTTGAGTGGTATTCGGTGGCTTCTAAGACCAAGTGGTCTTAGAAGTCCCCTGATGTCCTTGGGAGTTGCTGTGTGTGCCAGGGGCCAAGGAGCTTGGGTGCTGTCAGGTCCCATCGTCCCTCCAGTCCTTTGTACAGACTGGCGCCTACAGCCTGTGGGCGCTGCATCCTAATTTTTAAAGGGTGCAGTTGTCATTTGTTTCTTTGACTTACTTGTCCTTCCTGAAGTTCTAAACCTGAGGCATCTTTAATGAAGTTATATTTTTAAAAATTATATCGCAAAAACAAAAATTCCCCTGGAATGGGATTTCTTGGTGTGCAGGTAAACTATGCATGGTTTTACCTGTAATCCAGTCTTCTATCCCCTTAGGTTCAGAGTGCAGTCTGTCAAGGGGAACACAGCTAGTGGGTACAACCTGCGTTTCAAAGCAAAAATCAGCACACCATAAAGGAGTGACTCATTGGAACCAGACTTCTGCTTGCAGTCTGGGCAGGTGGCCCTTGGCAGTGCTGGGAGAAGTCAGCGGAATGTTCTAGGCATGAGTGGGTCTTACGTGGTTGGAAACGGCTGCCTTGTGGCAGGTGCCTCCTGTCATCTTTGGTTTGCTCCTCCCCTGTTTTATTACCTACTTTCCTGTGCGTCTTTCCTATTCCTTTGGGTCATCCGTATTTTTCTTTAAAGTCTGGGCTTGGCCATGGCATCCAAGGGCTTCCTCGGTGGCTTAGCAGTCAAGAATCTGCCTGCAATGCACAAGACACAGGAGACGGGGATTAGATCCCTGGGTCGGGAAGATCTGCTGGAGGAGGGTATGGTATCCCACTCCAGTATTCTTGCCTGGAGAATCCCATGGACAGAGGAACTTGGCAGGCTACAGTCCATAGGGGCACAATGAGTTGGACACAACTGAAGTGACTGAGCACGCACACATGCATAGCATCAGAGCCTTTACAGGTCAGCTTAATCCTCTTTAAAATACACACACACACACGTATTTGGTTGGCCAAAATTTTCGTTCAATTTCTCTGTAACATCTTATGGAAAAATCCACACAAACTTTTGGCCAACCCCAAAAGATGTTAAGACCGCTGGGTGCCAAAGAATTGGTGCTTTCGAACTGTGGGACTGTAGAAGACTCTTAAGAATTCCTTGGACTGCAAGGAGATCAAGCCAGTCAATCTGAAGGGAAATCAACTCTGAATACTCATTGGAAGGACTGATGCTGATGCTGAGGCTCCAGTACTTCGGTCATCTGATGTGAACAGCTGAGTCATTGGAAAACTCCCTGATTCTGGGAAAGATTGCAGGCAGAAGGAGAAGTGGACAACAGAGGGTGAGATGATTGGATGGCATCACCAATGCAATGGATGTGAACTTGGGCAAACTTTGGGAGAAGATGAGGGACAGAGAGGCCTGGAATGCTGCAGTCCATGGGATCACCAAGAGTTGGATATGACTGGGCGACTGAACAACAGCATACATATTCCATGTTTTTTGACCCTTTCATAGTAGACTGTCTGCATGTTCTTTGTTGGCCACTTCTAAAATGTCACACTCTTCCTGGTGTGTTTCAATGCCAATGTCATCAGATTTCCCCACCCCCATCCCAGTTGCTGATTGAGGTCTGGAGCTCTCCAAGGTCTTGTCTAAGATGGCACCAGGTGGGTATCAGCATCGTAGCCATTGAGGTCACATTCTTTTTGCTCTTTCCTCTCCCACCTTGGACCTTCCTGACCCACTGAAGTTAGTGAATGAGGTCATTGCTGTGGGTAATAGGGTCCTGAGAACCAGGAGCAGATGTGTTCCATGCACCAGGCTCTGCACTAAGCATTTTCTGGAGAATCCCAGGCAGCACCCATCACTGCCCAATACCTTTGATTCCCATTTCATGGACTGGGGAAACTAAGACTCAAAAAGGTGGTGTTGGTAGGGCCTTACCACTAGAATGTGGTAGACCTAGGACTGGATCAGGGGTCTGTTTGGCTTGAATGCCTGTCAGCTATGCTGCCTCTATGTGAGTGCTTAGAGGTTGAAGGCAAAGGCCTCCTCCCCTAGCAGGTCCTTAAGGTGGACATAGAGAAGAGCCACCAACAGCAGTCAGAGGCTGATGACCTGAAGGGGCGGTATGTGGGGCATGATAGGAAACTCTGGTAGGGCACTGAGGTGGGAGAGGGCTGGCAGACGTCCTTTTGGAGGTGTCGGCACCTCACCCTCTGGGTCTGAAAACCTCCCTACCCCTGGGCATCCTTGAAGCAGGAAGCCCAGGCAAAGCACACCCTCATTCAGACTTGGACCATCTCCCTGGCCTGGTGAGTAAGGTCGTTTTAGGGGAGAGTGAGGGAAGATGACTAAATTAGGTTGGCTTTTGTACCTCTTGGCTGGGAGTGCAGTGTGGGAAGTGATCCAGTGTTGCTTTTCCTGGCTGACTGGAGGACAGAAGAAGACAGCAAACAGTGGGGGGCCTTGTACTCGGGTTTGTTTGCCTCTTGGTGCCCTTCCCTGCCTGCCACTCCTGATCCATCAGCTTCCCTTTGACGCCTGCAGCCAAGGGCTCTTGAAGGTGGCTTCCTTTCCTCCATCATGGTCACTTCCCTGCATTCCAGGAGTGCCCATTTGTTAACTGATGTTAATGCTTCCCTCCACCCTGTTTTTGGTACCGCCTTGCACACCTGATAGGTTTGTGTTTCCAACCCACGTGACCTTGGCTGGGACCCTTTGTCAGAGGAGAACGTTCCATTCCTGAATTTCTTGGACCTCTTGAGTCTCACACTGGCCTCCAATGTATTTCTATTTTAAAAAATTATTGTATTTATTTATTTTTGACTGTGCTGGGTCTTCACTGCTGTGCACAGTCTTTCTCCAGTTGCGGCGAGCAGGGGCTACTCTCTAGTTGCAGTGCATGGACTTCTTAATGAGGGGGCTTCTCTTGCTGTAGAGCCTGGGCTCTAGAGCGTGGGCTTAGTCGCCCCACAGCGGGTGGAGTCTTCCCAGACCAGAGGTCAAACCTGTGTCCTCTGCATTGGCAGGCAGATTCTTAACCATTGGACCATGAGGGAGTAAGTCCTCCAGCGTATTTCTTTGTAGACAGACTAATAGGTACATCTCACAGAACAGAGGTCCTCTCTCATATCATGGCATCACAAAGGCAAATACACATTTCTAGAATAAACGAATGCCTTCATTGTTGTTCCTTGTCTGTCCCAGGATGAGTTCTGAACATTCTCTCACAGGATCCTGTCTCTAGGTCCCTGTCTTAGGAGGCAGCTGGGGAGGTTGTCTTAAGGTGTGACCTCTGGAGCCAGGCCACTTGGGTTTGAGTTCCTGCTCTACCATTGATGCACTCTGCACTTTTTGGAACAGTTGTAAATTTTATGACTTCATTTTCCTCATCTGTAAAATGGGGATAATATTAATCCTGCCTAGCAAAGTGTAACTGAAACATGACTTAACAGTGCTTAATTAGAATTGCCTATCACACAGTAAGCACTCTAAAAATAGTCACTCTGTTTATGCCTGACCTATTCTCAGAAATTTTCCTTTGGTATGTTCAGGCCAGATGGGCATGGTCCCCAGAGAAACTTCTAGCATCCTTATGGTTACATGAGAATTCTCATTCCTGAGTTTTTCTTTTCTGCCTCTAATGGCCCCAGGGATGTGTTTCATCCTAGGTTTACAGTGAAAGGATCGTAACTCCAGGAGAATCATTTTGTTTCCTCTCTGTCATGTTGGTTCTCTGGAGGATAACTTCTCCACGTCATTCATTCATTTATGCACTCATCCAACATACATTTTGAGTACTCCTTCGATGGCTGATGCTGGGCTCAATGCTGGGGCAACACTGTGTTTGAAGAGCTTAGTGTCTGGTTGTACTTTCTGGATATTTTTAAATATAACTTTTTAACAAGTTGATATGTTGTGTTTTCATTTTTATTCAGTTGAGGAAATTTTCTTTTTCTTTTTTTGGCTGTGTGGCATGAGGGATCTTAGTTCCCCAACCAAGGATTGAACCCGATACCCCCCCGTAGTGGAAGTGTAGAGTCCCAGTCACTGAGCTGCTTGGGAACTCCCTCCTTTATGGATTTTTGTTGTTGCTGATGCTGTCTGGTTTTTCTTGTCTCTTGAGCATAGATTAGCTTCTCACTTCTTTTAGTAGATTATATTAAAGATCAAACATTCACAAAGACTCCTCTCCACCGCAGAATGTTTGTGAAGGTTTGATTGTGATGGAGAGACCTTGTGGGGTGTCCTCCCGGTGAACTCAGCATCTAGGGTTATGTTCATTTTTGGTCTCTGCGTGTGACTTTTCCCATCAGCTAGTACTCTCCTCTTGCCAGCAGATATTCCTGAGGTGACTGCCTTCCTGCCTGCTGTCCTCTGCTCTGCTGCCAGGGTGACCTTTTTGTCCTGTTTGTGACATTCCTGGGGTCACAAGCTATCTTGGGCATGGCTGCCTGCAGGGCTTCAGTGTTGAGCCTGCAGGTGAGAGGCCTATGCCCAGTGTCAGCTTCCAGATACCACCTGGACCACAGGCTCAGTCAGGATGCTTGCTTCTGAGCCTTGTTCTTTCTAAGTGAATGGTTCTGAAAAATATAATATTTCCTGCCATATCAGTAAACAAGGATGTCACAGTCATCAGCAATTACCGCCCTCCAATGTGAGCTGGTGAGTCTTGAGAGAACACAGAAGGAAAAGAATACCTGCCTTCTAGCAGCCATCAGACTGCAGCCACTCCTTTTGGTGAGCCTCACGGAAGCTCAGGATGTGAAAAGCACAGAATACTGGCCCCAGATAGCTGAGACGCATATCAAAGGAATAATTTCAGTGAGCCCAGACTCTTGCATCTTCCCATATATAGAAAAGCACTGAATTCCTTTACTTGGGATGTCTGGTTTTCTTTAATTAGCAATAATCTTTTGATGTTCAGACTACCTGTCCTTTGTTGCAAAACTTCTGTATTACCTGGCTTCTCCCCTCGTCTACTCTGAGCAGTTCTCTTAGGGTTACTTGAGTTGCTGTCTCCCAGGCTTGAAGTCCTAAACATTTCCACCAAATAAAACATAACTCTCAACTTTTAGGTTGTGAATATTTTTTAAGTTGACAATTCTCAAGCGGTTGCATGGTTCATATAGTCCTTAATCTTGAGGACATGGACTGTGCCTTCCTCTGTAACACTGTCCTGGATCATAGCATTCTAGGTGATCTAAGTCCATACTGCCCCAACAGCTGAATGAACTGACCTTCTTTGCAGCTAGATCTGCTTGAGCCCCCTACCCCAAATGCCATCCCTGGGCATATCGTCAGTTTTATAGCAGAATGAAAAGAAATCTTAGAAAAAAATGAAGTTCTTGTCCTCAGTGCTGTTGCCTTATTTCCAAATATTCTTATGCTCTCAACTCCAAAATAATAGTTAAATTTCAAACCACTTTCCATTCAAATGATGGATTGAACGAATCTAATTTACATGCTTTTCATGTCAATTGGCCCAAATGACGTTCAATCTCCTGGGGTCCTGTACCCTTGTCTGTCTCTTATAGCCTCTTCTGCATAAGTTAGGGCTAATTCAAGTTTGAAAAAATAATGGAAAGCAGCAGATCTTTAGACGTTTGCTTGGTCTTGTTGTTTAGTTGCTAAGTCATGTCCAGCGCTCTCGCAGTCCCACAGACTGTAGCCTGCCAGGCTCCTCTAACCATGGGGTTTCCCAGGTGAGAATACTGGAGGGGTTGCCGGGCCCTCCTCCAAGGGATCTTGCCGACCCCTCGATTGAACCCGAGGCTCTTGTGCCTCCTGCATTGGCAGGCAGATTCTTTACCCCCAATCCACCTGGGAAGCCCTGGGAAACCCCTACTTAGTCTTGTCCATCTTCAAATATATTTACTCTCAACTTGGTTAGTGCTATGGAAGGAATTGTGTCCCTTCCAAATTCGTATGTTGAAGCCCTATTCCCTAGTGGGGTGGTCATTGGAGGTGGGGACTTTGGAAGATCATTATGTTTAGATGAGGTCATGAGATTAGTGATGGGATTAGTGCCCTTATAAGAAGAGCCCCCACAGTTTGCTTGCTCTTTCTCTCCTTCCACCATGTGTGGACACAGTGAGACAGCAGCTGCCTTGACCTTGAACTTCTAGCTTCTGTAACTGTGAGAAAACAAATTTCTGTTGTTTAAGCCACCCAGTCTAAGATATTTTGCTTTGGCAGCTAGTAAAGAACTGGAAGGGCCATTCTGGAGACCTCTTTACAATCAACATTGGGGACCATGAGCAGCTATACTTCCCACAGATCCAACAGTTTCTTGCTTCACACTGTCTCAGGTGGAGGGGTCCCAACTCAGCCTACAGGAGCCCGCATCTTTGCAGAAAGGTGTCTGTGAAGATACAGATGCCCCAGCAGCCAGAAATGTCTAGAAGAGGTAGCAGGACAGATATATATATATATATGAGGATTGCAGGGGAAGAGACATAAAAATATGTTAAAATCAAGTCCTTTCATATTCAACTTATTAATTAAAAAAGATTATAATAGCCTTCAGGAGGAGCCTTAAAAAGCAGTTGAACTTTTTGTGTAATTACATTCAGAAAGAACAACTCAAAATCATCTGCCAGAAGCATCTCTGTTGGCAGGATCGCTTCAGCATCCCTGTGATGCTGGCGTACAGCTTCTTCCAGCAGGTGCACTCATCTAATTACCCGTAGGCTCTCGATCCTTGGAAATTCTCAGAGAGACAGTGCCACTCAAAATCAAGATTGGTTTAGGAGATGCGCATCCGTTCTTGTTGACACAGCCTGTTGTTGACACTAGCCCTTAACGTCCTCCAGTCAGTGCTTTCTCTTGGAGGGCCTGTGCTGTAGCCACATCATGTGCTCATACTTGATGGCTGTGGGTCAATTGAGTCCTGACCTCTAAGCAGCCTTGATCTTGCCTTCAGATTCTTTGGTACCCTCCTCCCACGTGGAGGGAGTTCCAGGCAGGCTCTTTAGTTTGTAAAATCCTGTTAGCTTCTTTCTAGCTCTAGCTCTAAAACTGAAATAGACCCATGGTACTAAGTGTGGAGGGCTTGCCAAGTGGTGCTAGTGGTAAAGAACCTGCCTGCCAACTCAGGAGATGTAAGTGCCTCGGAGTCAATCCCTGGATCTGGAAGATCCTATGGGGGAGGTCATGGCAACCCACTCGCGTATTCTTGCCTGGAGAATCCCATGGACAGAGGAGCCTGGTGGGCTATGGTCCATAGGATTGCAAAGAGCTGGACACAACTGAAGCAACTAGCATGCATGCGTGGACTAAGTGTGAAAAGTTTAAATAAATAAGAGTACAATAACTGTAAATCCATCACTCATCAGTGACTGGTATTTACATTTTAGTTGATTTCCTTCTAATAACTTTTCCAATGACTATGTATGTATTAATGTATCTATATATGCGTGACTAGGTAATTATATTTATATGCTTACAATTACATTTTTCATATAACTTTATGGCCTGACCTTATAAAAGTAATACAAGAATAAAATAATAAAAAAACAATAGAAATGGGTATACATGAAATGTAAGAGTTCTTAACCAGCTAAACTTTATTTACATGTCAGAGGTGACTATTTTTAATTATTTTCATTGTGAGTGCCTGTGGTGGATGAAATCGCTCCAGATAAGTGCTTCTGTGTTTTTGCTTCTCCACTCTAAATGGAATATCTCCATCCTGTCTTGTGAACGATAGATCCCTGTTGCTTTACAGAACCCCTCCCTTTTATCTGGGGCTTCTGTGATAGCTCAGTTGGTAAAGAATCTGCCTGCAATGCAGGAGACCTTGGTTTGATTCCTGGATTGGGAAGATCCCCTGGAGAAAAGGTAGGCTACCCACTCCAGTATTCTTGGGCTTCCCTTGTGGCTCAGCTGGTAAAAAATCTGCCTGCAATGCAGGAGACCTGGGTTCATTCCCTGGGTTGGGAAGATCTCCTGAAGAAGGGAAAGGCTACCCACTCCAGTATTCTGGCCTGGAGGATTCCACGGACTATATAGTACATGGGGTCGCAAAAGTCAGACACAACTGAGACACTTTCACTCACTTCCCTTTCACCTTACACTGATTTTTATTTTTATTTTATTTTTACCAATTTTTAGTGTATTTTTAAAATATTTACTATTTATTTGGCCATGCCAGGTCTTAGTTGAGGCACATGGGATCTTTTTAAAAATTAGTTATGACATTTGAATTCTTAGTTGTGGCTTGTGGGATCTAGTTCCTTGACCAGGGATGGAACCTGGGCCCCTTGCATTGGGAGCAGGGAGTCTTAGCCTCTGGACCCCCAGGAAGTCTCAACAGTGATTTTTATTTTTAAATCTTTAAATAACTTTATTGCTTCAGCTCACCTACTTAAATCTTTATTGCTTTGTTCACTTTAAACAGTACCGTCTGACCTCCCATCATGAAAGACGAGGTACTTCACACGTCACAATCCTTTTTCCTTTTTTTAAATCACTTTTATCACAATGGACATGAACTTGGGAAAACTCTGAGAGATGATGAAGGACAGGGAGGGCTGGTGTGCTGCAGTCCATGGGGTTGCAAAGAGTCAGACACAACTTAGCGACTAAGCAATAACAATCACTGGACCATCAGAGGGTCAAGCATTTACACGCTGTTCTTTGTCTAGAATTGAAACTTCCATGATTTGTCTATCGATTTCAGATTCAAAAATAAAATAGTGTTTCTAATACTCTGATTATGTAAATATTTTCTCCTGCAGAAACAAATACTGCATTGTTAACCCTGTGCCATTTGTAGGGGAAATGTATAAAAAAGATCCAAACAAATCATAACTTGGAAGCAAGAGTGAAGGAGGGAGGGGAAGTCCACTCTGTTTATATTTGACATTTTTTAGAAGTGTTTTAGAAGTTTTGTTTTGGACTGATAACATAAATAGTATTTCTGTTTGAAGTGTAATTGATTTACAATGTTAGTTTCAGACAGGTGCACAACATGGTGATTGAATATTTTTGTACATTATACTCCATTTAAAATTATTACAAAACAATGACTGTATTTCCTTGTGTTGTACAATATATCCTTTGTGCTTATCTGTTTTTTGGTTTCTTTGTTTTAATTTTTTAAAAAAACTTTTGGCCGTACCATGATGCATGTGGGATCTTAGTCCCTGCACCAGGAATTGAACCCATGCTCCCTGCATTGGGAGCACGGAGGCTTAACCATTGGACTGGCAGGGAAGTCTCCTTTGCTTCTGTATTTTGTATGTAGCAGTTTATACCTCTTAATTCCCTATCCCTGTTTTTGTCTCTCTCCCTTCCTTCTTTCCACTGGTAAGCACTCATTTGTTCTCTGTATCTGTAAGTCTGTTTTTTTTTTTTTAATTCTATACATTGGTTTGTTTATTTTTTAGGTTCCTCATATAAGTGATAATATATAGTATTTATCTTTCTCTGTCTGACTTATTTCACTAAGCTTAATAGTCTTTAGGCCCATCTCCACTGTTGTAAATGGTAGAATTTCATTCTTTTTTATGGTGGAGCAGTATCGCATTGTGTAACACATCTTTATCCGTTCACCTGTTGATGCTTGGGTTGCTTCCATGTCTTGGCTATTGTAAAAAATGCTGCAATGAGCATTGGGGTACATGTATCTCTTTATATTTGACATTTGTTATGGATATTTGGCCTCTCCTTCTTCTTGGACAGGTGATTCAGCTTCAGCCACTGTAGGCTGCTGTGAGTCCCTTTCCTTCCTGCCCTCCAGACTCTTAATCCGATTTGCCCCCATGGTGATCCTCCAGGGTCACACCTCATCCTTAGATTTCACCCTTGATATTCATCCCACATTCTGATCTCTTGGATTTCTTTGTATTTTGCTGAAATAATTTATTGGGTAATCCTGTTTGCAAGTGTCCATGCATGTAAAGCCTTCTAAGCCTCTCTCTTGATTGGATGTTGATTGGGTGTAAATTTTTACTGTGAGGCTAAAGGACTTGTTTCACTGTCACCTAGTATCTGATGATGCTGATACGCACCTGACGCCTGTATGATTGTCATTCATTAGCAAGTTGTCTCGTCTCTGTTAGTAGCTTGACAGTGCTTTCTTTCTTTATGCTTGTGTTCTGAAACATTATGCCGTTTTGGATGATTGATGGAGTTTTGGCTCTATGGCAGGCCTTTTCAGCCTGAAGGTTCATATCATTGGCTCCTGAAGTTTTTTCTTCTGTTACTTCCTTTCCTCTGTGTTCTCTCTTTCTGAGATGCTTCTTAGGTGGGCGTGGCCCTTCTTTGTTAATCTTTACTGTTTATTGATTAAAATTTCTACTCCTATTTTGCTCTATTGTCTGTGTTTTCCATGACTTGTTCCTCTAGTTCTTCTGTTTTTTTCTCCAACCACAATTTTCACTTCCCTGACTTCCTAATCTCAGCCTGCAAATTTTTCGTGGCAGCCTTTCAGATCTACCTGAAGTATTGTGTGAACATTCTTTCTATTAATAATTGCCTACTCTTTCTAGAAGCATTCCTTGTTATTTCCAGGGTCACCTCTTTTGGTAATGCTGATTTTCCTGAAGTGTCTGACAATTCTTGTTTGGCCCTTGGCATTCCTGACTTGTCTGAATGAAATATGCCAACAAGAGTCAGGTTTCCTCTGAAAACCTTCTTTCCCTTAAATGAGAGATGGCAGCAAACCTTCAGAGCATGGGCCATGTTGATAAACAAGAGCCATCTTAAGATTCAGTACCAGGAGGGGATGAACAGGATGCCCCCATGCAAATGCCAGAGGAAGAGAGTCTCACCCCAGGGCACCCCACCAGCCCTCAGGCACATCTCTCCTTTTGAAAAACCTTGTTCTCTGGACGGGAGACTCAGCTTGGTGCTCCAAGTAAAGGGCTTTAATTGGTACCCCCCGGGTCCACCCCATCTCCATTTAGTTCTTTGGACCAGTGAACTTGGGGGTGCTCTGTAGCGCCCCACCACTCCCCTCTCCGCTGGGAACGGTCTTCCCTTGTCACACTTTCAGCCCTTCCTTGCTCTGCTCATTTGGCTCCCCTGGCGGCTCAGATGGTAACGAGTCTGCCTGCAGTGTGGGAGACCAGGGTTCGGCACTGGGTCAGGAAGGTCCCCTCAGTTCAATTCAGTTCAGTCACGCAGTCGTATCTGACTCTTTGTGAACCCATGGATTGCAGCACGCCAGGCTTCACTGTCCATCACCACCTTGAAGCTTGCTCAAACTCGTGTCCATTGAGTTGGTGATGCCATCCAACCGTCTCATCCTCTGTCATCCCTTTCTCCTCCCACCTTCAATCTTTCCCAGCATCAAGGTCTTCTCTAAAAGTCAGTTCTTCATATCAGGTAGCCAAAGTATTGGAGTTTCAGCTTCAGCATCAGTCCTTCCAATGAATATTCAGGACTGATTTCCTTTAGGATGGACTGGTTGGATCTCCTTGCAGTCCAAGGGACTCTCAAGAGTCTTCTCCAACACCACAGTTCAAAAGCATCAATTTTTCGGTGGTCAGCTTTCTTTATAGCCCAACTCTCACATCCATACATGACTACTGGAAAAACCATAGACTTGACTAGGCGGACCTTTGTTGGCAAAGTAATGTCTCTGCTTTTTAATATTCTGTCTAGGTTGGTCATAGCTTTTCTTCCAAGGAGCAAGCATCTTTTAATTTCCAGGGAAGCTCCCTTGGAGAAGGGAAAGGCTACCCACTCCATTATTCTTGCCTGGAAAATTCCATGGACAGAGGAGCCTGGCAGGCTACAGTCCATGGGGTTGCAAAGAGTAGGACATGACTGAGCAACTTCACATATATATATAATTGCTCTGCTCAATCTTGTCCGTCAAATGAGCCAAGTAATTCTACTTTCCAGAGAGTTGCTGATGTTTTGGAATTACGTTCTCCCTCCTCTCCATGTTCAAAGCTTTTATGATTTTATTCCATTTTGTCCCTTTATACCATAATTTTAATGGGATTTTAGGAGAGAAAAATATGTTCCATTTTCCTACTTGAAATACTTTGTAGAGTTGAGAACATGTTATGAAGATTTCTACATCATTAAACATTTAGGAAACAGCATTGATACACAGCATACTCTGATATAAATGTATTTTGCTTATTGATTTCTAGGTTTTTAGATTTCTGTTTTGTTTTCTTCTTTCTTCCTTTCTTTTCATTTATTATCTTTGTTTTTCTGATTTAAATACAACACAATGCTTTTTTTTTTTTTTTGGTGTACAAGTCTTTGTCCTTATCTCTGGATAGATTTCAAACAATAGAATTTTGGGGTTAAAGGGTGAGAACCATTTTTTAAATGGATACCTAATGACCAAATTGTTTTCTCCAAGCTGTTGTTTTAACTGCTGCAAAGTACTAGTCCCATTACAGTGTAACTAGCATGTTAAAAGTAACCCCTGCTGCTGCTGCTGCTGCTGCGTCGCTTCAGTAGTGTTCGACTCTGTGCGACCCCATAGACGGCAGCCCACCAGGCTCCCCTGTCCCTGGGATTCTCCAGGCAAGAACACTGGAGTGGGTTGCCATTTCCTTCTCCACCCCATCTTGAAAAAGCAGATAACAGCATACAAATTACACTTCTTGATTACTTAGGAGTTCAACTATTGTTTTCATTTTTTTATGTTTATTTTTATTTATTTATTTTGGCTGCTCCAGGTCTTAGTTGCAGCAGTTGGGATCTTTGATCTTAGTTGCAGTTGGGATCTTTGATCTATTGCGACATGCAAGATATTTTAGCTGTGGCATGTGAACTCTTAGTTGTAGCATATGGGATGCTACAGTATGGGAGTTCCCCTCCCAGAGATCTAACCAGGGCACCCTGAATTGAGAGTGCAGAGTCTTAACCACAGACCACCAGGGAAACCTCTTATATGTTTTATTTAGTTATTGTCTTTCCAGTTTAGTGAATTGTTTGCTTCTGTTCTTTTTGTACTCCCCATTTACCTCATTTTATTTTTGGTGTTTATAATGATTAGAAGTTTATGTTTTTGTATTGGTAATGTTGATCTGTATTCACTTTTGTGAGTAATGAAACCTGGCCTGATCTTTGAAATGAGATGGAAAATGATTCTAGATGGCTTTCTTACCACGATAAAGTGTGCAGCTTTTATCAGGGCAAATTGCTTCCAAGAGCTGTCTTTTCCCTTGTAATTTCTTGAGCCATATTTAAACTGTGAATGAATGTCCTTTAACTATAAAAGATGAGTAAACATTTACATGTATTTCACTCTAAGTTTTTGATTATTTGATTTTTTCTTGGTCTATTCCTTTTAAATAGTCTGGTGGTTTTGTTTATGTCTGACTGCATTAAATAAAATTTCTAGGGAAGTGTTACTTAATAGCAGAAGTAATGGGCATCTTGTCTTTTTTCTCATTTTAATGGCAATGTGTCTGCAGTGATTTTCAAAGTGAGGTGTATGAAGTGTTCTTTTGGGGTGTAGGGAGAAAAAAAGACAAAGAAGGGAATTAAGCTTTGCTAATATCGACTGTAAAGAATGGCGCTTATACCCTCAGTTGGCCGTATGTGTGCCAGTCTGGTGTGACAGGCGTGATGTGTTCAGGCAGGTGGGATGTCCCATAAAGGGGGGCATTGCCGTAGGACCTTCCCTGTGCACTTGTTACCAGTTACTTGTGACACAAATGCCTGACTAGGGAGATTTAGAGGTTATATTAATCAATTTTAACTAGGCTAATAATCCAGAAAATAAAAAAGATATCTCCCAGTGAGCCCCAGCTTTTGGATCATCCTGATCATGCAGGCCCAAGTGGACCACAAGGCAGTGGCTGAGCTGGCATTTCCTGTGCTTCCCAGGGAGACTTTCATTAACCACTTTATGGGTTAAAGTGATAAGCCATCAGACTGGGCAAAAGTTGACCAAAACAAGTAAAAAACTTCTAAAATACTGTCTAAAATGTTGATCTGTATTCACTTTTGTGAGTAATGAAACCTGGCCTGATCTTTGAAATGAGATGGAAAATGATTCTAGATGGCTTTCTTACCACGATAAAGTGTGCAGCTTTTATCAGGGCAAATTGCTTCCAAGAGCTGTCAAACAAAACTCGGAGTCACGCACTTCCTGTCATCAACAGGCAAAGGGTCTGCATTTGCGATGCCTCCTGAGATGGCAGGGTGTTGTCTGCTGCACAGACTTAAAGATGAGATTTTAACAAAGACTGAGGAAATAATGCTTTTTAAAGAAATTCATGCTACCGAAAGAACAGTTCTGAGAATGGATGTTTCTGGAAATGTTTCAACCATTACGTGATATTATGATTAGAAAAGTATTGTGAGTGTGCTATCTATAAGCTCAAATCTGTGAAGTAAAAAAAAGTGGAGACAGAATTTTGTTAATTTCTTAAGAATCTTCTAAGTGAAGAGATCAAGTATTTTTGGTTAAAAATAAGAAAATGCAACTGCTTTCAAAATCAGTTTGCAAAATCATCTGTTGACATGAAGGGAGATGAAACTTTACTAGCCAAATATCAGCAAAAGTCTTGGCATGTTTGTGGGATGGATTGGAGAGCAAATATTATGACTTAGTAAGTACCAACAATGACATTTTTCTTCCATTTGGATCTGTAAATTTTTCTGAGGTGTATTTTTGGTGATGGCAGAAGTTAAGTATGGACATACACACAACCTAAAACCATATCTTCAGGTTACTATATAACAAAATGCTATGTCAAAATTTTCAACGAGCATGAATAATGTTAAATCCCAGCTTTCCATAAAAATCCAATTTCTGTGTTTTGAGAGAAAAAGTGTTCATTTAAGCAGTGTTTTAAATTTATTAGTCTAGAGTTGCACGTAGAATTCTCATATTTCAGACTGTGCTCTATTCGTGCTTTCTCTATTTGTTTTAATAAACTTGTCAGAGATTTGTCTGGTTAATTGCTTTTGTTTCAGAGAACCAGCTCTTTTAATTTATCTTTTCTAATTTATCTCTTTCATTATATCTTTATTCTGTTTTCTTAATTTGTTTTGTTGTTCTTTTTCTAAAAAGTTTGTGTTGAAGACTTATTTAGTGTTTGCATTTTTCTGTTAAGAATACTAAAAAGACCTCAAAGTTTATCTGAATGCTACTTTGTTATGCCTACTATGCTTATTAATAAGAATTATTTCCCTTTTTAAATTTTAAATATAGTGTATAATTTAAATTTTAATTTAAGCTTTGATATAGGAGTATGTTAAAATTTTCAATTTTAATGGATAAATTCTAGAGGTCAAAGGTCCAGCATAGTGATTATAGTTAATAACACTGTGTTATATACTTGAGAGCTGCTGAGAGAGTAGATCTTAAATGTTCTCACCACAAGAAATGGGTAATTATGTGACATCTTGGAGGTGTTAGGGAAAGCTGAGATGGTCATCATTTTGCAACATATAAGGGTATCAACACTTTGTATGGCTTAGACTTACACAATGCTGTATGTCAGTTACAGCTCAATAAAGCTAGGGAAAATGTCCGTTTTAGCATTTAAAATATTGACTTGTTATTGTTTCTATTTATATTCAATTGTGTCAGACCTGCTTTTGAAGATCTTTATTGAAGCTTGCTTTGTGGTCTTATATTTGATAAATTTTTGTACGTTTTGCAGATATCTGAAAAGTGACCTCTGGGTGGGCAATAGGAACACACACACACACACACACACAACACACACACACACACAAAGCCTCCATAGAAAAATGTCTACCTCATTCATATCCTCTTTGTTTTTATTTTTTTTGTCTTGGTGATTTGCCAAGGCTTAGAGAGTATCTTTAAAATATTCACCAATTTAATATATCAAAAATGTATTTAAATTCTTTTTACTTTATAATGATATGATACGTGATACAGAGGTTTGTGACTAATATATGATTATTTTGGATTTTACTCTTTTGAAACGTACACCGACTTTCACTATATTTTCAGTGCTTTTTATTTTGAATTGTTTTGCAGTTAGAACTTTCTTTTCTTTGACCTTTGCCTTTAAATCTTTTCCCATAATTTATTTGGTAAATTTCTCTACTCATTTTATTTTAAGCGACCCTTAAAGGCAGCTGGGGATAGTTTCTCTGTTGGTGGCTGCTTGCTATTGTGAAGCGAGCTGAATTTCGTCTTGATCCTTTGTGGCTAACCTGTTTTTTCTAACCTGGATGCTCAGAAGAATTTTCCTTATCTTTGAAATTCAAAAATGTTATAAGGATTTCTGGTTCTGTCAGTGTGGTCATTAAGCTCACGTGGATTATTTTCTTGCCATAAATACAGAGATGCAGGATAAAAATATAACAAAAAAGTTAACTCTGTAGCTCAACTAGTTGTGTGCCTACTTGCTTACAAATTTATCCTTCTCTTTCCTTCTAATTCACTCTGTATAGTAAGGTCCATTCAAGCAAAGTACATTTCCAGATTCCCTGACCAGAGGCAGGTGCCAGCAGGAGGTGAGAAGGTGAAGATGGATTTGCCTTTGACAAATGTCTCCATGGTGCCTCTGTCTCTTAACGGTTCCTGTCCTTGATCTTTGCAGAGCAGAGCTTTCCCTTGCACTGTCTCAGATCTTATTGGGCATCCTCTACCAGTTCTAGTTCCTCTGAGCACCCCAACTTTGAGGTCTGGGTAATACCGTCCTTTCCGTTTGTGCCTCCAGACTAGGGGTGGGAATAACTTTCTGCTATTGCTGATCTCTGCTAACCAGGCTCTGGGGGGCTTTGCAGCCCTTCTGCCCGCTTAGTAGGTGGCTCACTGTTTTAAATCCTTTTAATGAATTAGCTGACCAGGGCTCTGTTTTCCTGACTACACTCTTCCTGTTATTTTCACACTAAAATAACCTAGTGTGAAAGAAAGGAAGAGGAGATTCAGAGCCTAGAGATGAAAGTGTAGGGGAGGGTGCTGCTGCAGAGTAAAAACACCCCAAAAGACCCTGGCAATTGGGAGTGTTGGTGTCCATGCAGGGAGGAAAGGCGTGGGCTTAAATCCATAGCAGGCAGGAAACAGGAACTGAGACCCTGCTTCTACTGATGGCTGCCCCTCTTGTAAGTGGGGATTAGAGTCAGTCAGCCCACCGCTCAGCAAAGTGGCCAGGAAGCTTGTCTACTAGGAACTATGGCTGCCAAAGGAAGAGGCACACACGACAAATCAGAACTCCAAACCTGTGCTTGGGGTGGGGGTGGGGGTGGGGGATGCGTAGTCGACATCTAAACAGCCCATGTGGTGCAGGCCTTCCAAGCTAAGGATGAACGGACAAACTGGTCCTCGACTGGTGAAGCCTGGGGGACTGGTGCCATGGGTGTGGATCGCTGCGCATGTGCAGCTCCAGAGGGAGAAAACGACACCTACTGAAGATGCTCCTGCCCACAAAGTGAAATCACACCGGGAAACTGTTCACTGCTAGTGACAGAGAAGCACCAAAAAGAAGATTAGTGCCTTAAGAAACTGAGGGAACAGAATGACATTCCAAAAGAAAATATGAAAAGGACAGAGAATAAAGATTATAATGAAAGATTTATGCTCAGTGATAAAGATGGATTTATAAAAGAAACATTACACTTCTAGAAATGGAAAACATCATAATTTACATGAAAACCGAGCAGACAGGTTAAACTGTGAGTTAAGTTACAACTGAATAAAAGCATGTGAATGTAAAAATAATTTTGAAGAAATTGCTTATAACATAGATACACAGATTTTAAAAAATGAAAATTAAAAAAAAATTTTTTTAAAGAAACTTGGAAGATGCAATATCAGTTAAGGTTTAGTTCAAGGACCAGTATAGTTCAAGGACTGGGTATTTTAAGAAGGAAGGGATTTAATACAGGGAATTTGATGCTTACAAAATTGTTGAAGGGCTCAAGGACTGGATTTTGGATGAGTCTCCAGAAAAACTCCCAGAATAATTCAGATCAACACTCTAAGGGGCTTACTGCCACTGAGACCCCACTGGCATATGCTTCTTGTTCCTAAAACTTCCTCTCGACCCCTCAAAAGCTGGAGGATGAACTTGAAGTTCATCTGAGGATTCAGAAACCATTGCTCTTCTGCTAACCCCTTGACCACTCCTTCACAGCCAGGAAACTAGACAGTGGACAGCGGAACACTGTTGCAAGAAAGCATCATGTTTGCATGACTTTTCTTGCCTGTAGAAACAGCCAGAAATGGTCAGGAAAAAGACCTTCATCCAGTGGTGTGCTGGAGTCAGCTCATACCAACCCATGAAAGCCCCAACTGGTGGCACTGGTGCCAGGGGTGTGGATCTTGTTAAATGTTCAGGAATTTTATGAGCCAGTTATTAAACATGGCTATGCTTAAAGGCATGATAAGAGAACTATAAACTTCAATTCTCAGATGACGTATAGACTTACAATGAAATAAAGAAATGAAATGGCTAAAAACCGTATAAAAAGATGCCTGAAATAGCAGTCAAGGAAATCTAGTTAAGAAAAATGAAACCGTCTGCTTATACTCAGTGTCAGCAAGGCTCTGGGGGAAATAGACATGCTGATAGGTTAATGGTGGGTCTGTAAATTGTCACAACTGTGATGATGTTTTTAAAAGATGTCTACAAATTCTCTGATACTCCATCTTTCAAAAGATAGAGCCTGATTTCCTTCCCCATTGAGTGTGGGCTTCGCTTAGCATCTTGCTTCTAATGAATAGAATGTGTTGAAAGTGACTGTGTGATTTCTGAGACCAGTTCATAAAAGCACCCTCCTCCTGTATCTTGGAACACCTGCTGGGGGAAGCCAGCTGTCCTGTCAAAAGAACACCCAAGCAGCCCTCTGGAGAGTCTCCCGAGGATGTTGTTAACAGCCACGTGAGTGCCGTCTTGGGAGTGGATCCCACAGCTCCAGGCATACCTTCTGATGGTGGTAACCCTGGTCAGTGTCTTAACTGCAACCTCATAAGACCATCTGAGCCAGAACCACCCAGAGAAGCAATTCCTGATTCCTGACCCATGGAACCTGTGAGATAATAGATATTTGCTGTTTTAAGCCACTAAGTTCAAGGGTAAGTTGTTATATAGCGATAGACAACTAAGCCGACCACTTTGGAGAGCACCTTAGAAAAATGCTGTAATATTTGATCTAGGTATGCAGGCTGGAGAAAGTTCCCCAAGTATATGCAAAGAGACACATGTGAGGATGTTCACTGCAGAATGCTTTTCTTTCATTTGGATAGTAGATAAATAAATTGCAATATGGAAAGCTATGGCACAGTTAAAAGTAAGTTAGGTATACTTATATGGATTCGACTAAGTCCCTAAGCTCTAAGATAGATTGAAATGTGCACATTGCAAGAGCATATGTATACTGTGATATTATTTATGTAAATTGAAAGATACACACAGCAATACTGTGTGTGTGTGTGTGTGTGTGTGTGTGTGTGTGTGTTGCTCAGTCATGTTCAACACTGTACAGCCCCATGGCCTGTAGCCTGCCCAGGCTCCTCTGTCTGTGGAATTCTCCAGGCAAGAGTACTAGAGTGGGTTGTCATTTCCTTCTCCAAAGGATCTTTCCAGGGATCGAACCTGGGTCTCCTGCATTGCAGGCAGATTCTTTACCATCTGAGCCACTGGGAAAGCCCAGAGCAATAATATATTCTCTATAATTACACCCAAATGTAGGAAAATTTAAAACCATGAACCAGAAAGATACGTTCTGCCTCCTGAATAGGGTTGTTGCAGCAACAATAGAAGTGGAGAAATACAATAGGTGGGCAGGGCTTCAATATAAGATATTTCTAAAAAGAAATCTAAAGCAAATGAGGATAAATATTAGCTCATATTCAGTCTGGGTGGTGGGGCCATGGCTCATTATATTATTTGCTACATATTCTGTTTATTTGATATATTCTTTGTTGCCATTAATGTAGATTTTCTGCTACTATTTTTGGATTACTCCTTTGCTTTGCAAAGACCTGCACCTTTTCCAAATGAGCTTGCCTCTTAGCAAGCTGTCTTCTCTTTTTGACTTGATATCTCCTCACTGTACTCTGAGATTTCCTCATGAATTTGCGTTTTTATTCTTATTTCACAGGCACCCTGCTTTCTTACTTATTTTTAAGGATGTAACCAGAAACTTATTGTCTTCTTTCTTATATCATACTGTTGTTGACAATCTGCTTTTGGCTGTACATCTTCTTGAAAGTGCTTCCTCCTCTAATGATGCAGAACTTTTATTTAGCCCTTCACGTTGGTGTTTTCTGCTTACTCATTCCTATCTGATTTGAGCTCTGTCCAAACTCTCCTTGCCAATTGGCCTGCCCCTGCAGGATCTTTATAAGAGAACACAATTGTTTTGTAAGTACTTAGCCAGACTCTCTGCTGGCATCCATCTAGTGCATCTTTGCTGGAGTAAGAAGGGATCTTCTTGTCCCTGTAACTTAACTCTTGGGCTCTGAGGAGGAGACATGCATTTCTAGGGTATCTGGGGTCTTCTGCAGTTCTTCCTTAATCAGAAGCAATATGGGAAAAGCCTACAGCAAATTTCACATCTTCACGTGCAGGGCCCATGCCTCAGACCCTTCTGTTCCTAGGCATGTTGCAGACTGGGAGGGATGATCCCTGCCTAGCCATAGGACGGGGATTGTTGCTTCTCAGGGGTGCTAAGGACCGAAGGAACTGGATCCAGACTCCTTTAAAACAGCAGGTCCAGCATGGTCAGTTTGAGAAGCACTTCTCTCTAAGCTACTTTAAGTTGCACTTTGAGAAAATTTTGGAAAGAAGTTCAAGTGCATTTCTCTAGATGCACTCTAGATGTCTTTCTTCTTCTCTCTCTGTAGCCCATTACCAGTAATGGATGAAACAAAGTAGTTTAGAGAGAATTACTTCTCAAACTAAACTATTTGTGGGGAGGGACGAGGGACTAGTGTTTTGTCTTTTTTTTTTCCATTTTTTGTTTAACGTCTCCATCCTTGGCAGACTGGTTTCCATAAAATGCAGAAAGCATGAATTAGTGCAAAAATAAAGTAAAAACAGAGATATAAAAAAAAATCAAGTCCACGGGTATTTGGACATGTTCACATGCTTAGGTATTTGGACAATGCTCCAAATTGGTATAAAAATTTCAATGCTTTCATTCAATTCTTGTCCTTATCTCATTGCAGACAAGCAGCAAATAATATTCAGTTGGCAGTGGTCCACACACTACACTTTGAGTAGTGCTGCTTCAGAGGCCCTACAGAATTATGTCCTGGAATGCTCTTTACCCAGAATAATAATATCAGCCTACAGCAATGTGCCTGGGTCTTTGGTACTGCAGAGGAAAAAAAAAAAGGAAGTTATATTACTCTACGTTTTTTTCAGAGAAATATAACCAATAGAATATATATATGTATATATATATACACACACACATATATATACACATAGAAAGAAGTTTATTATAAGGAATTACTCTGGTGAGCCAGAGAGCCAGGAGAGCTGTTGGTGTAAGCTCCAGCCTAAGCCCAAGTCCAAAGGCAGGAGAAGACCAGTATCTTAGCTCAAACAGTTCAGACAGAAAGAACAAGCTTCTATTCAGACCTCTAACAGATTGGATCAGGCCCAACTACCTTGGGGAGGGCAGTCTTCTTTACTCAGACTGCCAATTTAAATGTTAATCTCACCCCAGAACACTCTCACAGACATACCCAGAATAACGTTTAACCAAATACCTGGGCACGCCGTGATCCAGTCACGGTGACAGAAAATTAACTGTCGCTGAAGAGCATCGTCTCAAGGCAAGGGGAGTGAGCCTCTTTGGTTTGTTACTTTGCCAAGAAGGATACCAGTTCCTCAATCCTGAAAACAGCAACTTCTTTTGTTTTTAGCCTCCTGACAAGTCATCTTTGATATGACCATGGAGCGTGGTGGTACCCAGGAAATAGACTCTTTTTCATTGCTGGTGCTTTTCATTCAAATAGCCCCCTCCTCCTGATACAGTCAGGCTTCCCTGGAGGCTCAGATGGTAAAAAAATCTGCCTGCAATGTGGGAGACCTGGGTTCACTCTCTGGGTCAGGAAGATACTCTGGAGAAGAGAATGGCAACCCACTCCAGTATTCTCGCCTGGGGAACCACGTGGACAGAGGAGCCTGGTGGGCTGCAGTCGATGAGGACACGACTGAGCGACTAGGCAGGAGCAGAGCCTGATACAGTCAGCTGCTTGCTGAAACCGCTCAGCGCTCGGGCCCCCTGGTGCTCTGTTGTATACACACTGAATTGCTTGGCACATCCATGGCTTGCAATGCCAGCCAGCTTCTCTCTGAAACTCACCCTTGGCCAGGTTCTTCCTGATCCTCCTTCAAAAGCTAGCGTGTTTTATCTTCCACCTGACATATCGTGACCTTCTTCTGCCCCACATCCCACTTCACGTAATCCTTAGCAAATAATTACTGATGATATTTATTGAGAACATTTCTGACGCTAAGTCAAGTGCTTTGTGTATCTTATCTTATTTCATGGTTTACACAATCCTATGCGGTATGTGTCAAACCCCCACTTTTACAGAGGAGAAGGCTGAGGCTTACAGAGGTTAATTTATTTACCTACATGGCTAATCAGTGCAGAGCTAGTATTTAAATCTAACACTGCTTTTGACCAGATAGTCATGTTTCCTAGCTAGGAAACCATATGAATTCACAGAAAATACAGAAAAAAATGTTCACATGATAAACAGTCACTTAATAGTTCTCAGTGAGTAAAATAACCATTAAAAAATATATATATAAGGATCCATCTCGAAGATTTAGTTCAGGACCATGTCTGTCTTTGCTGATGAACTGATATGTTTCCCTTCCATAGCCAAACAGAGAACCTTAAAAGCCTGGATTTCCCCAGGTGGCTTGGGGTGAAATTTAGTCTTTAATTGCAGCGGCTGTTTTTAGCTTACTTGGGATAATGTTCTTCCCTTTCTTGAACATGACTTTATTTATCTCTACGGATGGCTCAATTGCACGTGTTTCCTTTCCCACTAGACTTTGAGTGTTTCGGGTGGATGAACTGAATATGGACCTAATTTTGTAGACTGCTTTTTCCAGAAGCAAATTATGCTGGTCTATCGAGTGGGACTCAGTTGCGACCAGTTTTCTCTGCAGAATACTCAGCATTTCTTCTGCAGCTGAATGTGGCTTGGACACATGTGTTTGAGTATAACCTTGTTATGGCAGCTGTAAAAATGTGTGTGGTGGGGCCAGAGCTTCGGACAACCAAGTAAAAGGTGATCATGGGAAGAGGTTTACAAAATGCTGAGACACTGGAGTCATGAGCGGTGGCGTGGGAAGAGATGCTTTCTGTGCCTTACTGACCTCAGTGGGGCCTCCTTCCAGGTGGCAAAATTAGAGATCAGTGTGGGTGCTTTCCCATGTTTATGAAGGATTTCAATGATGGTTAAAACAACAGATTAACTGGGTCCTGGGGCCAGTGCTGAGAGGGACGCTGAAACCACACAGGAAGTGTTAGCCAGTATGGATGTATCACTCCCAGGACCATGGGACTCGGTCTAGGCTGAAATGACCACAGTGGCACATGGTGCCCCAAATCAGGGCTAGCCATAGGAAAGGGAGAGTGGTCCTACCTTGTGCGTCTGATTCTCATCTTTAAACCTGTTTGGTCTGGAATGTAACTTTGAGAAAAGAGGTGTTGGTAATTGAAGTTGTCTTCCAAAGAAAGATTCTTAAAAAAAATTTTTTTTGTTATTTTAAATTTGATTTTATTTATTTGGTTGCACTGGGTCTTCACTGTGGCACCAGGATCTTTTGTTGTGGCATGTGGGATCTAGCTCCCTGACCAGGGATGGAACCCAGATCCCCCGCATTGGGAGCTCGGTGTCTTAGCCACTGGACCACCAGGGAGGTCACCCAAAGAAAGATTCTTGCCCGTTTATGTATAAGGATAGATTTGGCTGGAAGGGGGAAAGTCTGACTTATAATTAGCTGAAGATGTGCCCCTTACAGTTGTCGAAGGCTTGCATACTCTGTGATTCCCTCCTGTCACTTGCGATCGGCCCGTGGATGGAGGGATGTTAGCCGTGGAAAGAGTTAAGGGTGCACTGGAGGCTGGTGGCTGGCTCCAGCCTCAGCCATGTGTCTGTTTTACTTTTCAGGGCCCAGAACATTTGTGAGAATCATCCCAGTTGTTATGATGAGAGAAAAGTACCTTTGATAGAAATAGAGAAATCAGGAATTGTGGCCTATTTTTTAGGAAGATAATTAATTCATTTTTCCACATCTTAAGTTTGAAATGAGGGTTTGACATCCGGGTGGAAATGTCTGGTGGAGAGCTGAGGTTGCTTAGTTGAAAAATAGCTTAGGAGGCTTGTGTTCTAGAATGGATTCTTCCACTCACCGGCTTCCTGCTCTTGGTCAAGCCCTGGAGCTCTTGGGAGTCTCATGGGTTGATCTCTAAGTCAGTAGCTCTCAGACCATCCAGGAGTATGCTGGAGTGGGCTCTAGTCAGGAGGGAGAGAGAGGAAGGGGCATCCTGCTGGCCTGTCACTCAGGCCTGTAGTGTCACAGGGAAAAGAAGACAGCACCCTCCCCCCACAGCATCCATCACCAGGGACAGTTGATTGTCATGAGTGTGACTTGAGGGACACAAGGTTTGGGAGCCCGGAAGCCCTGAACAGTCATCCCCAGAGACTGGCCTTCTGTCGGCTGTCTCTTTCTGTAATTTACACCTTGTTGCTCAGCAGTGCCTTAAGGGGCTGCTAGGACCACTCTGGCTTAACACACAGATGCAAATTTTAATGCCCAGAGGGACTCTACAAGGGACTCACAGGGAGAATGATTGGTGTGTGGGAGACAGCACAGGGGCCGTTTCTCTCCCACAGAGCCCCTGGCAAGGGAGGCCTCAACCTCTGCTTGCATGCCCCCAGTGGTGGGGAGATCACCCCTTCCTGTGCCCCAGTTCACCTTCCTGGAGCTCTGTTAAAAGGGTGTCCTCTACCTGCACCCTAGAATTGACTCCTGCTGCCTCCTGCCTGTTCCCCAATTCCACCCAGAGGCTTTGCTATCCTCTTAGCCCCCTTTGCAGATGGGGAAGCAGAACCAGATATGCCCCACGACTCACTATGACAGAATCTGCTCTTTCCACTATGGGCAAACCCAACTTTCTCTCTCTCTTTTTCATATTCTTATCCATTATGGTTTATTACAGGATATTGAACATAATTCCCTGTGTTACACAGTAGGACTTTTTATGTATTCTAAATGTAGTAGCTTGCATCTACCACCCCAAACTCCCAGGAAAATTCTTCCCTGCTTCCCCTACCCCTTGGCAACCACGAGTCTGTTCTTGTGTCTGTGAGTCTGTTTTGTAAAGTTCATCTGTGTCGTATTTTAGATCCACGTATGTGATATCGTTTGATGTTTGTCTTTCTCTGTCTTCACTTACTTTGATAATCACTATGTCCATCCATGTTGTTGCAAATGGCATTATTCCATTCTTTTTAATGGCTGAGTAGTACTCCATTGTCTGTGTGTGTGTGTGTGTGTGTGTGTGTGTGTGTATCTCTCACATCTTTACCCGTTCATCTGTTGGTGGCTGTTTAGGTTGTCTCCATGTCTCAGCTGTTGTGAATAGTGCCACTGTAAACATACGGGTGCGTGGATCTTCTTGAATTAAAGTTTTGTTTGCATATATGCCCAGGAGTGGGATTGCTGGATCATTTGGCAACTCTGTTTTTAGTTGTTTGAGGAACCTCCATGCTGTGAGAGACCCAACTTCCTAACTATATCTCTCGTCCCTCCCTTTCACCTTAGTCTCTGGCCCCCTTGCACTGGTGGGAACTTCACACCCCCGGGGGTAGCGCTCTGGGCCGAGGATCCCGGAGGGTTTGTTAGTCTGGTCTAAGGGGATGCTTTCATTTCCTGTGGCAGTCCTGGAAGCTGCTTCATTCTGAGACACCTTGGGATGCTCCCCACCTTTCCAGCAGGTCAGGTGTGACTGGCATCTCAGAGGGCTGTGCTCATGAGCCACTCGTGCTAATAGGCGCAGGGCCGCTTCTCAGGGGTGCAGGCTGTTGTCTGTGTTCTCTCAGAGCCTGGCATGTCCGACCTGCTTTGAGTGCAGTATAAGTGCAATGCCTGCTTTACTTGGGGAAAATGAAACACTTGGATTTCTATACAGTCACAGCTAAGACATCTGGTCCCTGGATACACTCACATTTCTAGGGTGTTCAATCCTTTCTTATGAGGACAGAGAAAGGGTTTATCAGGCCAGAGAAAGGAGCAGTGCATCCTTGTTTGCATGGGGAGCTGGTTGATGCCAGGGTATCCCACAGTCTGCCAGAACCCCATGGCTTAAGTTCACTATGAAATGGGGAAAATGAAGTAAGATGTACAGTGAAGGAAAAGATAGAATTTGGGGGCATTTGGGGATCGTTCTCGGGGGGACCCTGGTACTCTGACTTTCCCTCTACCAATGTTACTGTTATTTAAAAAAATACCCCTGGCCGTCCGAACACCGGGATGGTCCTTCAGGAAGGAAAAGAGGAATGGATGATGATGTCTTTCTCTCCCCCTCTACCTCCTGTCTGTCGTGAGCAGGGAGAAGATGCCTTTTCACCATGTGACCGCTGGCCTGTTGTACAAGGGGAATTACCTCAACCGATCTCTCTCTGCTGGCAGTGACAGCGAGCAGCTGGCTAACATCTCTGTGGAGGAGTTGGACGGTAAGGAGCCCGCCCAGCCTGGGAGGTTAGCCACCCAAGGGAGCCATCTGGGGCTGTCGTGCATCTAAGACCCTGGCCATCAGTTGTGGCCAGGTCTAACCATGATGCGGCAGGAAAGAGTTCAGAGATCACTTTTGCCCAGAAGACCCCTTTGTGTGAGATGGACCTGGTGGCCTGAAAAATCTATGGTGAATGTTTTGGTTCCTTTGGATACCAACTGGGGAGATAGCCTTCAGCTCTCCACATGTTATTTTCCAGTTGATGGAATCTTGATCACCAATAGTGTGGTCCTGTTTCCCTCTTGTCCACGATGGGGCCCAGCTGTGGGGGAGATTGTAGCTCTGTTAATGGCCGTCTCTTGACTTGAGGCCTTTGAATGGTGCTTTGAATCCTGTCCAGATCAGAATCATTTGAAATCTGTGTCCAGGTGGAAATAGCCAGCAATTATTTTGATTGCCTCTGTAACAGTATAACCCTGCCTTAGGGTTGGGAACGAACCAGAGAACATGGTGACTGAATTCATCCTGGGACAGTGCCCCCTCTGTAGCCTGGGGGAATCAACTCCTTAATTAAAAAATTAAAATGAGGAAGAAAGAATTCTTTTTTTTTAGGATAGAGAATTAGATTAATTCGGCCAGATGTTTGCCTAGGTACTACATCTGCTGAAGCCAAGCCAGATCGGTTTCCCGTCTTGTTTTGGAATGCTGTGTTCCTGGTAACACACTGTTTTAAAACAAGAAGTTGAAATTTACTTTCTAAAATAGGGAAGTTAAAATTACCTCAGATGGCCCGTAGCTTTGCTTTTAAGTGTAATAGTCTGAACCAGTGTGCTTTCTCTTAGCACGTTTCTTCCAAGGGAAAGATGGGGAGTTTCAGTTCTGGGCCAGGGAAGCCGAACTTGCTTCACAATTGATCAGCAGGAGATGCAACAAGTAAGGACAGGGACATCGGATAGCTTTCTTGCTCTCGCCCATGTTCTTTGCTTACTTCTTGACAGTCATACCACGTTTTATTATACTTTGCCTTATTGCACTTCTCAGATACTGCAGTGTTCTTTTTTTTTTTTTTTTTAAACAAATCTAAGGTTTGTGGCAACCCTAAATTGTCAGATGCTGGTTAACTTTTTTTATTGCTAAAATGTTTTTTAATTAAGGTACGTACACTGGACATAATGCTATTGCACACTTAACAGACTACACAATGTAGTGTAAACACAACTTTTTAAAAAAGGATATTTTATTTTATTTATTTGGCTGCTCCGTGTGGCCTGTGAGATCTGAGTTCCCTAGCCAGAGATTGACCCCATGCCTCCTGCAGTGGGAGCGTGGAGTCTTAACCACTGGACCACCAGAGAAGTCCATAAACATCACTTTTACATGCACAGGGAAACTAAGTGATTCACTGATTCCCTTCATTGTGATATTAATATAAGCTTTATTGCAATAGCCTGGAACTGAACTCGTGGTATCTCCCAGGCCTCCCTATAGAGGCTTGCTTATTTCCATGATGAAGCAGTGAAGCTCAGGGCCCAGTGGGCTGGGTTTGGGGGAGAGGCTGGAGGGGGGTCAGAGGAAGGAGAGTGATGTGGCCAGAGCCAGGCTCCTCAGGTCCAGCAGCTGCTCACTGTGGTCCAGACAGACTGAGGGCCAGAGAGGAAAGTTGTGCCTGCATATCTCCTGGCCTTTAGTTGGCTAGAGGATATTCGGACAAGGGCTTGGAAGCAAAAAACAGAGCCCTGACTGCCTCCAAAATGAGCCCATCCTGATGGCCACAGAGAAGACTGAGGCTGAGCTGCGGGTGTTTGGCGGGTGAGGTGAGGCCCAGTCTTCCTTGTGTCCTGAGCAGGGGTCTGCTCCAGTGGTGAGCTGGGCAGTGGTGCATTGATTCGGGGGCCGGGGTGCTGGTGTTTGTTTGAGCAGGTTCCCCCAGTTTCAGTCACCAGTTTGCAGGAGGGACCAAGAGCCTCCTGTGTATTTAGCCCCACGGAGCTGAAACCATGAGACCTGGGCCAAAAGTCTGTGTGTTTCAAACAACTCTCTCTCTCTCTCTTTTTAAAGTATAGTTGATTTACAGTGTTGTGTTAGTTTCAGGTATACAGTAAAGTGATTCAGTTACACATACATATGTATCTATTTTTGAATATTCTTTTCCTTGTAAGTTCTTATGAAATATCAGCTATAGTTCCCTGTGCTATAGAGTAGGTCCTTGTTGTCTGTCTGTTTTATATATTGTTGTTTAGTCTCTCAAGTCGTGTCTGACTTTTGTGACCCCCATGGACTGCAGCCCACCAGGCTCCTCTGTCTATGGGATTTCCCAGGCAAGAATACTGGAGTGGGTTGCCATTTGTAGTGTGTATGTGTGTTAACCTCAAACTCTTAATTTACCCCTCCCCTACCTTTCCCTTTTGGTAACCATAGTCTGTTTTCTATGTCTGTGGTCTGTCTCTGTTTTATATATAAGTTCATTTGTATCATGGTTTTATTTCACATGTAGGTGATATCATATGATACTTGTCTTTGGCTTACTCTGCTTAGCATCCATGTTGCTTCAAGTGGCCTATTCCTTCTCTTTTATGACAAATATACTCCATTGTATATGTACCACTACTTCTTTATCCATTCATCTGCTGGTGTTCACTAGCTGATTTCCATGTCTTGGCTATTGTAAATAATGCTGCAGTGAACACTGGAGTGCCACGTATCTTTTTGAATTACAGTTTTCTCTGGATATATGTCAAGGGGGTGGGGGTCAGGGGTCCCTAGTTGAGTAAAGCTGGACTTTATGGTATGATGTCAGCTGGGGAAAATAGTGTATTTGTCCTTTAGGAGGGTAATCCATACTCTGAGCCTGGAGAAAGGCCATTTATTTTCTGATGGAAGATTCCTTCTACTTATTTATTTATTTTTGCCAAGGTGAACCCTGAGTTATGACTGCTCACGCTTTGTTACAAGCATCTTGGGGCTGTGGCAGGGCTGTGAAGATGTGTTCTGCGTGCAGAGCAGGTGCTCTACGTTGGCTTGCATCAGTTCAGAGGACTGCAGGTTGGTTTTTAGGGAAACTGCCGTTTCTGAGACGGTGTCTGTTTGCTGTTCTCTTGGGACTGCCTTGTGTCAGCCGAGCCCTAACATCCTACTGTTTGGGAGTCATTCGTTTATCCCTGCAGGACACAGGGCATTGCACAGGGGTTGATGTGTTGGCCACTGGTGGCTACTGAAGCATCCTCTGTGGTCCAGCCACGTTGGGCACAGATGCTAGTTGGGTACCATCCCCACCCCGCCATAGCTACAGCCTCGGGCTTATGGATCACCAAGCGCAGGTTCCCTCACCTGGTCAGTGACTGTCACAGGGGATAGAGTGTCCCTCTCCTTCAGTGTAAGGAGCAAGGGCACCCAGTCCATGAGAGGTTACCCTCTCAGAACAGGGCCATTTGCCATGCAGGCTACCTCCCTCTGCCATTCACTCTGAGAAGTTTCTATTTCTTCTCAATAAACAAAGTTCAGGACGGAATAATGCAAAGCTGCATCAGGTTGGTCAGACTGGAGTTGGAAATCACCCAACAAACTCAGCAGTGATGATCTGGTTGAGATCTTAATGCTCATTTATTCATTCATTTGTGTTCACTCATCTGTTCATTCCTAGTCACTCATTCATTACAGGAATGTTTACCCAGATGTTTTCTAGGTGGAGGAATATACAAAGAAGTATAATATTTGTTGCCTGGTCCAAGGAGTTTACAGTCTACCCAGAGAGTTTATGTACATACAGAATTTATTAGTAGTATCTTGTATTTTTAGAGTGTCATGTGGAATTTTATTAGACACATGAATTATAATATTTTAAAAGCAGTTTTCTCAGTGCTATTTATTGAATAATCTTGTGAGGCTATCTTAAACTAAACTTGCTTCTTTCTGAACTTTACTCATTTTCATGAAAGTATGGTGTTCCATTGTACATAAATATATCTCCGTTTCTGTATCTGTTCCATTCAGGATGTATTTTGGGGTTGCTTTCATTTTGGGGTTGTTAGGATGTAGTTGAGCCTCCCCTTCTGTTGCAGCTGTGATGTTGGAAATGCTCTCCTCATGGTTCCCCGTGACCATTGTGAAATGTCCGAGTGTGGGTGTTTCACGTTATTCTTGCCAGTAACAGTGTCAGCTTCTTGGATTAATGCTAGGGCCTTCCTTCTCGCCTAGGTTAGTTTGCTTTCACATCTTGAATGGTTGTTATTTCTGTTTTTTTTTTTTTCCCCTTTTCTTCAGGAGTGCCTCCCATTTGAACGCTAGATCTTCATTTGACATTTTGCACAAAACGGGTCTCTTCACATCATTTTTCTCTTTTTTTTTTTTGCACTTCTCTGTTCATTCTTGAGTCTGTCTACCACTTCATGCATTTAGTTGTTTGCAGTCATTTAAAACAATTTTTACTATTGCCTTTAGAACTTATTTTCATTATGGTTGAAAGTTTCAGTTTCACTGTAGCTTAATTTTATTTCAGTAGCTATCCTTTAACATTTTGGTCAAAGTATGATACAGAAAAGTTTGAGAGTACAGTTCAATTATTATCAAATATGAACACTCATGCAACAACCCCCAGGTTAAGGAATAAGGTGTTACCAGCACCCTGAAGTACCTTTGAAGTTTTTCCTATTATCTCTTCCTCAGTCACCTATCACTGTGTTCATGTTTTACCTTCATCTCGAGGGGGTCACATTATATTTATGGTTTTCTGTCCAGCCTCTTTTCTTCACCATTATACTTGTGAGACTCAACCATGTTTTTGAGAGTAGATGAAGTTCATTCATTTTCATCGATATATGGTGTTTCTCGATAGGTAAATACCTCAGTTTGTTTATCTACCCTGTGCTGTTTTTTTGTCCATTCTATCTTGGCAGGTATTCAGTTTGTTTCCAGTGTGTGCTCTTAGGCTGTAGTCGCTGATGTTGCTGCTGTCGTCTTAGGCTGTGCTCTTCTCATGGCAACTTCTTCGTCTTTTACTGGAGTCATATTGTTTTATTCTCTCCCAACTCTTTGTCTTATTGGTTAAACTTGTACACAGTTTATCCAACGCTCTTCTGTTTCTTGTCATAAATTATATAGAGAGATCTTTTTATAATAAAAATCTGTTTTTCTCCAAGTCCCCCAGCTGATGCTACCTTTGTTTTCCATTAGAAGATGGTTTTGTATGATCCCTTTTGCTTTTTCTGTTCTGTTTTGTGACTCAGCAATGGAAGTTTTTGGAAGACCCAGGATCTGTCAGCAAACAAGGCTTATAAAGAGCCTTTAGCCTTCTTCATTCTATCTTCACTTTATTCCAGACCTGGGGTAACATCCCCCTTTTCAGCCCCAACTGGAGAGTCCAGTTTCTAGAAGACATTCCTCTAGTCCATGGCTGCTGAGCGGAAGTGGGTTCTTGATGGCCCCTCCTATTAAGTTGGCTCTCTTATGCCACAGAATTCTATTAGCTCCTTTATTCTTCCCTGCTTTTGGTCTCTTTCCTGTTCCCAAGCTAGTATTCAACATTCTGGTACATCTGGGTTCTCATCACTCCTCCACAAATAATGCGGGATGAGACACACTCACCCATGGCTCCTGTTACCCTTAGAGAGTGTGTTCCTCAAAGGAGCTTTGAAAAGAGGTGCTGCTACACAAATAACCAACAAGGACCTACTGCATAGCATGGGGAGCTCTTCAATATCCTACAATAACCTAAATGGGAGAAGAATTTGAAAAGGAATAGATACAAGTGTATGCATCATGGAATCACTTTGCTGTCCACCTGAAATTAACACAGCATTGTTAGCCAACTGTGCTACAATATAAAATAAAAATTAAAAAAAGAAAGAGGTTGCTGAGGTGGGTTTGGGTTGAGGAGGAGATCACTGTGGAGAACACATGCTGTGAAATAGAAATGGATTGCTTGATTTGCTGGTCCGTGTAGCCTCTGGGTCCCTAGCAGGGCAGATAATGGTGATGAGCCAGTGCCTTCTGTACGTGCCTCTGTGGTGGGTGGAAATTATGTTACACTAGTTTAGTTAGTGTGGCAACTAGTGAAAATGTCTCCTCAGCCTCTAACATGTGTGTACAATAAATGTTTCTGGGGATGTGCATACATTATCTTACCTTTTTGGAGAGTATTTTAATTTGAATTTTAGAGCGGATGTATCAATCCAACTTTGTAACATGAGGTACCACTTTAGTAGTTGGCTACCTCCATTTGGACTCTGCTAGACCCGCTGCATCAGCACAGCCCAGTTTCCTCAACGGCCTCCTGTTTGCCTAACGCAGTGGACACTCAGTGTTTATCCCGGACTCTCTGCGGCATCTGGCAACACTGCTCACGCCCTGGGTTTTGGTTTGTTACTGTCTTGCATCCTTGCCGCCAGCTGGCTCTCCTCCTCCCTCTCTTCTACTTCTTTGTCATTTCCCTCATCTTCTGCCCGCCCCTGATGCACTGCTGTCTCCTGGGATTGGTTTTTGTCATCATCCCTAGGAGCAGCTGTGTACCAGTCACCTCAAGATGGATATATTCGATCCATGCCTCCCTCCTGAGTTTTAGACCTGCTACTTATAGCCCCTATATACAGTGCCTTAAATTCCAATGTCCAAAAATGAACAGATTTTCTTTTTTTCCTCTTACATTGCCCCTCCTCTGGATTTTTTCCCAGAAAATTATATCCTACTATACCCAGTAAGCCATGATGATAATTTGGGGATCATCCTGGACCCCCACCTTCCCTTTTGTCTTACTCTACACATAGCATTGGCAAAGCCTTGCAGATCGACTTTCTTCTTCTCCAGCCATATTGCTGTTTTCTTGGGTCAGGCCCCCCACCTCCTAGACAATTGCAGTTACCAAGAGGTGATCTTGTGCCTAATCCAGGATGCCAGCCCTGTATCAGTTCAGTTCCATTTCACTGGAAGAGAGCATCTCAAATACATACTTGATTAAGTTATCACATTTCCCTTCTTGTCCCACAAAAACACACACAAAGAGATATACATAAAGCAACGTCTTTAATATTTCTTTAATCATTTCTAGCAATTTTTTAATCTATAGAGATTCTGGAAAGTACAGTGAATAGCTGTGTAGCCTTTGTCAATTGCTAACATTGCAGCATTTGCTTTCTTTCGATTTCTCTCAACACACACACACACACACACACACACACACACACAGTTTTTTTCAGCTCTAGAATTTTAATTTGATTCTTTTGTATAGTTTCCATTTCTTTGCTGAGATACTCTGTTTACTCATTTAAACAATATTTTCTTTAATTCTTTGGACATATCTTCTTAAATTTATAATAGCTCTTAAAAGTCTTTATTGCTTAATCTATCATCTAGGCTCTAGGCCACGTGAGGGTTGATTTCTGTTGTCTTTTTTAGATTATGACCAAGCTTTCTTGTTTCTTTGTGTGCCTGTTAATATTTGACTATATGCTAAACTTTGTAAGTGCTATGTTATAACAACTGTGTTCTGTTAGCTTTCTTTGAAGAGGGCTGATTTTTTGGCTCTAATACGTAGTTCAATTACTAACCGATCTCTTTACATTTCTGTTGGTTTGATTTTTTTGTTTTTATGTTAGGGTAGATCTCTGGAAATCCCAAGGTGGCTGGCTCCCTTGACAGGGACTCAGCTTCCAAACTCTTGTCTTCCTTGTGGATCTTGTCAGGGCTTGGTTTTAGGTTTAGGTGGATCTTATGGAGACCTTCAGAATGTTTTACCCTTAAGTTGTGGTCTTTCTAGTGTCTGGATGCCTGGGGTGTTAATGAGATTTTTCAGACATCCCCTACAGATGCTTAAATTTTCATATCTGTCTTCCATTTTCAATCTCATAGTGGCTGCTTCCTGGTAAGTCTGGTTTAATCTCAGCTTGCACTGGGCTGTCCAGCCTTCAGGCAGTCACTTGTAGGGAACCCACACGCAAGCTTCTGAGGCCCCCTCTCTGATGAGTTTTCTTCTCTCTGTGGCCTGACCCTACAAATTCTAGCCCCTTCTGCTACCCCAACATAAGAACTATGGTTGGGAAGTTGTCCCCGGGCAGTGAGCCGGGGAGGACGTGGGGCTCCCCATATGAGTTCCCTCTCACCCTGCAGTTGCAGTCTTGTGCTGCCGCTTGTTTATGACCTGAAAACAGTTGCTTTATCTATTTTGTCCAGGTTTATGCTTGTACACCAGTGGGAGGGTTAGTCTCATACTGGTTACTTTGTCACAGTAAAAGCTTATTATCAGTATTTTTTTTTAACCTGAACCAGTTAAAAGTAATTTTCAACCATTCTAGCATTTTACCCTTTAATGTTTCACTTCTGCTGATAATTCCGAAATGGCTCTCTGCAGCCTACAGCTGTGTTAGCTATAGCGCATCACTGTGACAAAGTGTATGAAGCCCTATGTGGCCTGGACCCTTCCTTTTTGTCGCTTCACTCCCACCTTGCCTTCCAGATGGCTTCCTGCTGCCTCACAATCCCTCTGGCTTCTCTGCCTTTATTTTAGTTGCTTCTTTCAAGAATGTTCTATGCACCTGGGAAATACCTAATCGTCTTGTAACTTTCAAAATTGTCCATTGTTATCCTCATCCTATCATTACAACTGGAGTTTACTGAGTGCTTACTATGTGCCAGGAACTGTTCAACATGCAGGAGATGATTTAATCCATTTAACTCTCAGTAATTCTGTGATACAGGTGCTATTATGAACCTCATTCTTGCAGAGGTAGAAAAGGGATATGTTCAATAATAACCTTCTCCAAGGTCGCATAACTTGCACGTGTTGAAACTGGGATGCAGACTGCCACCTGGCTTCAGAGCTCATGCTTTTCAAGTTCTATGCCCTGAATCCTCCTGCCTGCTAAGTAAGACCCTTTGTGCCTTCCCTGCACCCTCATGTCACTATCATATATATCACTGCCACCGCTGTGACACCTGGGTGAGAACTTGGCTGATTAATCAGACTTTCAGTGGGTGGAGAGATATTTTTAAAGCTCTGTGTGAGCCCAGTGTATTTCTCATGAAGAGCAGAGGTGCACTGCAGTCCAGGAAAAGGCTGGTGGTGGGCTTGAGTTCACGTTGGAAGGGGCCTACCTTCTGTGCTGTGAGCTCTGAAGAGCCCCTTTCCACCCTCGTTTGTCTGGTCCATCATATATTTTCTTGTAAAGAAGACTCCTCCCACCCCCCACCCCCCTTTTTTTCCTCCTCTACTTTTGACGGTTGATTAGAAATCCCAGAGGCACACCCTACTTGCCCTTTTTGAGATCCTTCCCTCTCCAGGCTTTTCAGGTGGGGTTTTAAGAAGGCAGAAACATTACTGTCATAAGAAGAGAAGCTCTCAACTCTTATCTGAGAAGGCTGATGGCTCAAAGTTCTCCCCTCCAGAGGAGGCGATAAAACCTACACAATGAGCCACATCATCCAACTGGAGTGGGAGTGCCAGATAGACAGCTGTGCTTTTGAGCTGGGAATTAGCCTTACAACCTGGGCCTTTTATCTACCTGGCTACTTTCTCCTGGAGGCTTGACTTGCCTTGGAGCCTTGAGAGGGTAAGTCTTTTGTGGAGAGTTGTGGAGCTTTGTTAGCAGTGCCAAGGAGGGATTTCTCTGATGCTAGCTGCTTCTGAGGGCCCACTCCTTAAAGGGACATTTGCCTAAGTCTTCTTGGAGTTCCTTGCACCTGGTTCTGAAAGTGCTTTTTGATAGCTGTGGCCAAGAAAAAAACCTGAGTACTCTCCCTGCCGCTTTCATTTTCTTCATTGGTAATTTATATGCTGCATGCCTCCCAAATGATAGAGACATCATATGATAAAATAAAAAACATGAACTGCAAAGGCTGTCAGAAGAGAAATAGGAAATAAAAATTCACATACCAAGAGGAAGAAAAAAACATGACAGCCCCTAACACTAATCCATTTACTGTGAGCATTAAATTTAGCTCCAAACTTCCAATTGATTGGGGCAAAAAGGTAACATACCTTATTCCAATAACAGCCTTCAAGGATCCTATTGGAAGAATCATCTTCTCATCTATATTTTAAATAAGAGCTCCTTGAAAGTGAAAGTGATAGCCACTCAGTTGTGTCCGACTCTTTGCAACCCCATGGACTGTATAGTCCATGGAATTCTCCAGGCCAGAATACTGGAGTGGGTAGCCTTTCCCTTCTCCAGGGGATCTTCCCAACCCAGGGATCAAACCCAGATCTCCCGCATTGCAGGCAGATTCTTTACCACCTGAGCCACCAGGGAAGTCCATAATAAAAACACCCAACGTACAAGCACTTTGTATTGTTATGTCAAAGGTGTTGGTAGGTTTCCACTTTTTCTCAACTTCTAATTTCTGAAGGTTTTTTGAAACCTGTTTTCCCTAGTAATGGTGACTTTTGATGATGGTGATTCTCAGTGAAGGACTAGGTGCTAATCTTAGACTCCAGATGCAGAGAGAGGAGGGCAGATGGTAGTTTAAAAAGTCTTTCCACCAGATGATGCCAAGTACCCATGTTGGGACATGTTTCTCTCGTTTCCTTCTCCCCCTGCTTGAGATAGTAGGCAGAGGTGATATCTTGGTATAAAAGTTCAAGGACCTGCATTGCGAAGCATGACCTTTGACTTGGGATATTTGTGTAACAAGATCTAACAATTCATCTCTATCATAAAATACCCTTGATATTCTTCCATGGAAGCTTCTACTTTCAACAGAAATGCATCCTAATAGATCTGCTAAGGTAATTAAGTTCCACAGTGCTTCCCCAGATAACTGAATAAGTTAACCTGTTGAGTAGAATTATTCAGCATTATCCATCTGGATACTGAAGAGAGTTTGCCAAAACTCATCATTCCGATGTTGGCTTCATTGTTACTGAGCTGTTTCTCTTGGTGGTAATTGGCCAATAGCAGGTTCAGCTGTTTCCTGGGATGTGATATTAGCAATATGTTCTAGCAGGAATGACTTACTGGTTTTTCCTCCTCACAGCAGTATCCAGAGCATCCTATCCAAACACATCTACAGAACATTTAAAAGCAGGTCATGAGCTAGGGCACAGCCATTTGAAATGCAGATTTTGTCTATCAAGGTGGTCTTTCCTACTTTCTCTAATTCTCAAGTTGGAAAAGCACTGAATTGGCATTGAGACCTGTGTTGTGGTGGTGGTGGTGCTGGTTTAGTCACTAAGTCAAGTCTGACTTTTGTGACCCCCTGGACTGTAGCCCATCACGCTTCTTTGTCCATGGGATTCTCCAGGCAAGAATACTGTAGTGGGTTGCCATTTGCTTTTCCAGGGGATCTTCCCAATCCAGGGATTGAACCTGCATCTCCTGCATTGCAGGCAAATTCTTTACCGCTGAGCCACTGGGAAGACCTTTATTGCTGTGTGACAAAGTACTCCTAAAGTTGCTGGTTTAGAACAAGAAATATTTTTATCTCACAGTTTCTGTGGATCAGGAATTCAGGAGTGGCACAGATGGCTGGTCTGGCCCCATGTCTTTCAAAAGGTTGTAGTCAAGACACTTGCTGGGACTGCAGTCATCTGAAGGTTTGACTGTGACTGGGAAATCCATCCAAACCCACTTCCAAGGCTGTTGACTGGAGGTCTCAGGACCTTCCATGAGGGCCTCCCCATAGGACTGCTTGAGTGACTTCATGACATGGGATCTGACTGTTCCTAAAATGAATGATCCTTTTATGATCTTGCCTCAGATGTCACATATTGTCACTTCTGCCCCATATATTTGCTAAAACTGAGTCACTAAATAGAGCCCCCACTTAAGGTAAGTGGAATTAAGCTTTATTTTTGAAGAGATGATTATCAAAGCATAAGAGGTATATTTTAAAACCACCAAAACACATACACATTAGCTTGGAGATGGTTTCTAGCTGTTGAATTGAAAGCTAATGAAATGTTATAGAGTGTTCCAAAGTTGTACTTAGCAATTTCTTCATGCAGTGAGGAAGAGAGGACCAACAATCTTTGCTACAAAAATAGAATTAAAGCCTACCTGACGGAGTAGGGTCTCAGCAGTCCCCCAGATGTGGACTGTCTGAATTTCCCTACTTAGCAGCTACAATAGAGTGGGTTAGCTCTTCCCCAATATCATTTGTTCTTCAGTAGAAGAAATTTTAGCTGGACAAATGTGTGCTCAAATACAGACTACATTTCCCAGTCTGCTTAAGAGCTGCTGCTGCTGCTGCTAAGTCGCTTCAGTCATGTCTGACTCTGTGTGACCCCATAGATGGCAGCCCACCAGGCTCCCCTGTCCCTGGGATTCTCCAGGCAAGAACACTGGAGTGGGTTGCCATTTCCTTCTCCAATGCATGAAGGTGAAAAGAGAAAGTGAAGTCGCTCAGTCATGTCCGACTCCTAGCGACCCCTTGGACTGCAGCCCACCAGGCTCCTCCATCCATGGGATTTTCCAGGCAAGAGTGGTGGTGTGGGTTGCCATTGTCTTCTCCCCTTAAGAACTGGGTATGGCCATATTAGTAAGTTCTGGCCAATGACACCTAAGCTGAAGTGACATTGGGCAACTTTCTGCACTTTGCCCTTTCTGTATCCTTTCCTCCTTCTTATTATTGGACTGGGAATGTCATCACTTGGCACCATGAAGACAAAGGTGGCAGAGTGGTAAGCTGGAATGACCCTGGGTGCCTGAGGATAGTGGAACAGACAGAAATTGGCTTCTGATTTGTTTTTCTCACTCACAGCCAAACCTACACCCACCAAATCAGCAACCATATGACCACAGATAATTAATCCAACCTCTAAACCTATTTTCTCATTTTAAAATTAGTGTCTTACATATAATGCTACTTTGAAGAATCTTCTGCTTACTATTTTTAAGGAGGAAGTATTATTGAATAAGATTAGAGATAATGGATCTACAGCCTCAAAGCATGGGAATTTTTCCTTTCCTAACATATATAGACTGTATTTCAAGTTCATTTGTTGAAATGTGAAAGGAAGAGGTTTAGCAGGGCAGAAAGAGTGGAACCAACAGGGAAGGCTGGATGGCAGAGACCCAAAATGCCTCCAGGAGAATGTTAACTTTTGCTGGGTGTGTTTCATTATGATGTCAGGGCCCAAATATACCCTGTTCATCCCTGTGAGCAAATGTACTGAATGTTTAGACAAACAGTGAGTTCTTGGAAATATTTGTTTTTAAAAATTTAGATTTCTCTCTCTCTTTCTTTTTTGGTGGCACCATGGGGCATATGGGATCCATTTTTGCTTTAGTTCCCAAAGCAGGAATCAAACCCATGCCCCTTGCAGCAGAACTGCAGAGTCTTGACCACTAGACCACTGGGGAAGTTCCCCAGAAATACTTGCTAAATAAATGAATGCCATGAAATTTGTCCCAAAGTGAGCTAGTTGCTCCTGATTAATTATTCTATGAAATTAAAAGATGCTTACTTCTTGGAAGGAGAATTATGATCAACCTAAATAGCATATTAAAAAGCAGAGACATTACTTTGCCAACAAAGGTCCGTCTAGTCAAGGATATGGTTTTTTCAGCAGCAGCAGCAGCAGTAGTCATATATGGATGTGAGAGCTGGACTATAAAGAAAGCTGACTGCTGAAGAATTGATGCTTTTGAACTGTGGTGTTGGAGAAGACTCTTGAGAGTCCCTTGGACTGCAAGGAGATCCAACCAGTCCATCCTAAAGGAAATCAATCCTGAATATTCATTAGAAGGACTGATGTTGAAGCTGAAACTCCAATACTTTGGCCACCTGATGCAAAGAACTGACTCATTTGAAAAGACTCTGATGCTGGGAAAGATTGAAGGTGGGAGGAGAAGGGGACAACAGAGGATGAGATGGTTGGATGGCATCACAAACTCAATGGACATGATTTGAGTAAACTCCAGGATTTGGTGATGGACAGGGAGGCCTGGCATGCTGCAGTCCATGGGATCACAAGGAATTGGACATGACTGACTGACTGAACTGAACTGATTCATTCTATAGTGAGAGTAGAATTGGGATGATATATCTGGTGGTGAAATATGGTTGATTATACACTGCATTTAGAGTCAAATGATCTACTTCAACACTCCATGAGTTTTGCTTTTCTTGCTGTATGTGTCAGTTGCTCAGTTGTGTCTGACTCTTTGCAACCCCATGGACTATAGCCTGCCAGACTCCTCCATCCATGGGATTCTCCAGGCAAGAATCCTGGAGTGGGTTGCCATTTCCTGCTCCAGGGGATCTTCCTGACCCAGGGATTGAACCTGGGTCTCCCTCATTGCACACAGACTCTTTCATGTCTGAGCCACCAGGTAAGATGTTCTCGCCTGTACAGTGTGGATAACAGTATGTAGTTTAAAGGGATACTATGAGATAATATATGCAGAGTGAGTTACTATTGTATTTAGTATGTAGTAAGTACCCAATAAATAGTAACAGTAATAGTATCAATTCCCTGGTGGCTCAGATGGTAAAGCGTCTGCCCACAATGCAGGAGACCCGGGTTCAATCCTTGGTTTGGGAAGATCCCCTGGAGAAGGAAATAGCAATCTACTCCAGTACTCTTGCCTAGAAAATTCAATGGATGGAGGAGCCTGGTGGGCTACAGTCCATGGGGTCACAAAGAGTCGGACACGACTGAGTGACTTCACGACTCAATAGTATCGATAATAGTAATTATTGCTATTATTGCTGTTATGATAATAGTGATGGTGATGGTCATTACAAGAATGACAAGACACATCCAGACAGGATTATTACTTCCACCTTGGGGCAGATTGGCTCCTCAGAGGAGAGAATAAAACACTAGCTAGTATCCTATGCAGTTGGCCTGTCAAGACAGGCTCACTTCAGGAGGTGAATGCCCCTGATTGGAAAGACCTTTCAGTGTGGAAGAATCTGGACACCCCATCACAATTCTCAGTGTTTAAGCCCATAAAGATTCCTTTCCTACTCCTCTGGCTTTAACCTCAGCACTTTACCTTTCAGAGACCCTGTCCTCACTGGAATAAAGGTTAAGAGTTTGAGCTAGTGACACCAGCTTTCAAACCTTAGGTTGTCCTGAGAAATAGAATTAGACATGTGAAAATTTTGAGAGTGGCTGACAATTCAGGCCTTCCAACTCCTCATTGTCGCTTCCAAGGGTCAGGAATGAACATGCTCATAAATTTCCGTTTTAAAAATCTCTCACAAGACTTATTCCTTGGGTTGGAGGAGAGATGGTAATGGGAGACAGGAAGGCTGAAGTCATGGCCAGATAACCAGAACCCATTCCCTCTTGGGAGGGGACATTGTCAACTCTTTGAATTCAACACGTTGAAAAGAAGTCTTCCATTCCTTCCTCTCTGTTGGAGTAGTGATAGTTTCTGGAAATGGAGGAGTCTAGCCATTGGTTTTGCTGGGTGTAGCTTTCTATCCATTTCCTATTGAGTTTCCTTTGCTGGCTTTTTCTCATTCTCCTAAGTTTCCCCTAACCTCATCTGATTAAAATTCAAGGCTATTTTTGTTTTAATGTTTCTCCCAGACTAGAAACATCAACTTCAGTATTAATGGTTTGTTTGTAACACTAAAATTTTATGGTGATAGTGAAAAAAAGTATAGTTTTTTTTCCCTCCCTGTAAAGCTGCTAAAACAAATGGCCCCAGGACCTAAGTCATGCTGGCTTGAGGAACGCACTACCGTTTTCATGCTCAGGCATAGGGCTGGTTCTTAGGCTGGTGCCAGTTGGCTTTGCTGGTTATTACTCTGCTGGTATCCAGTAAAACGAGCCTCAGGATACATAGCTCACCTCAACCATCTGGGCAGCAATTTAATATCTCTGTCTAGAAGCGTTATAGGAAGGATGGATTCTACAGTTCTTGGTCCGATGCCCCTAAGCATCTTGTAGGAGGTTTACAGAGCGTAGTCTCTCTGCCATCTGGTACTCAGGTGGGGAGCGCTGGGGAGAGGGGAGTCACGGGGACACACCTGAGAGGTGAGTGTTGCCTGCCCCTCCCTGGTGCTTCTTCCCAGACCTGCAAGTGCAGTTTTTTAGTCGCACCTACTGAGGGTGCAAAAACTTCTGAGTTTTGAGTGCGTGATTGATCATAATTTGATGCTACTTTCTTTAAGACCGCTTCCAAGGTGCCATCGATTTCTGGGAAACGTGTCTTCAGCTGCTTGCTAGATTTTCTTGCTGGATTTGGGGGACCCTGAATATGCAGATGAAAAAATGTGCTGTTTCAGATTTTGAAGCCTCAGTGACTGAGGTTAATCTACCTGGAGGACAGGTTAGGATGAACAATGAAATTACCAAAAGCCAGGCTGAAGACTGTTCTAAGTCAGGGTTTTTAAAGCTGGGGTCTATCTCCTATGCTGCTGCTGCTGCTAAGTCTCTTCAGTCGTGTCCGACTCTCCTATAGCTTCTGACTGTTTTGTGTGTTTATACTTAGTGCTTTTTTCCTGGGGAGAAGCTCTATATCTTTTGTCATATTCTTTTTTTATTTAATGAGGTATTTTTTTTCCATTTTATTTTTGGCTGTCCTGAGTCTTTGTTGCCGTTCATGGGCTTTCTCTAGATGCCGCAGTCAGGGGCTACTCCAGTTGCAGTACGCGGGCTTCTTGCAGTGGCTTCTCTTGTGGTGGAGCACAGGCTCTAGCGCTCGAGGGCTGCAGTAGTTGTGGTACATGGGCTTAGTTGCCACGTGGATCTTAGTGCCCTGACCAGGGATTGAACCTGTATCCCCTGCATTGCAAGGTGGTTTCTTAATGACTGGACCACCAGGGAAGTCCCTTGTCATTTTCTTAAAGGGATTCAACAAAGGGCAACACAAGTTGCTTATCTACACCTCTTGAACTGGACATTTCATATCCATTACTCCATAAAGGTTTTGCTTTGCTTTCCTCTGGGAGACTGGACAAGGTGCATCCATGCATGCTGGGGAGGTTCTTTATGAAGATTCCACTTGTGATGTGGAGAAGGGGTATGAGGGTTGTGGCTCTAGAGGCTGGAGCATCACCAGCCTCTCATAGTCAGGGGAGAGAAGTGGTGAGGGGTTAAGCTTAGCAAATGACAGCGAATCAGAGAGAAGTGGGCTTGGGATGTTAAAAATACAGACACTTGGCAGTGTTTGGGCTTCCCAGGTGGCGTTCATGGTAAAGAACCCAGCTGCCAGTACAGGAGACATAATATATGTGGGTTTGATCCCTGGGTCGGGAAGATCCCCTGGAAAAGGGCATAGAAACCCACTTCAGTAAATCTTACCTGGAGAATCCCATGGACAGAGGAGGCTGGTGGGCTACAGTCCAAAGGGTCACAAAAAGCTGGACACGACTGAAGTGACTTAGCACACACTCACAGCAGGGTTTATTTTATCCAGTTTAATGTTTGTAATACCTCTTGCAGACATCATTGTCCTCATTATATAGATGAGGGAGATTGGTGTGAAAGTGATGCAGTTACTTGCCCAAGGTCACACAAATAATAGTCAGTGGACTAGGATCTGTATTTAACCTCCTCTAATGCCAAAGCCCATGCTTCCCAGGTGACTCAGTGGTAAAGAATCCACCTGGCAATGCAGGAAATGTGGGTTCAATCCCTGGATGGGGAAGATCACCTGAAGAAGAAAATGGCAACCCACTCCAGTATTCTTGCCCAGAGAATCCCATGGACAGAGGAGCCTGATAGGTTACAGTCCACGGAGTTGCAAGGAGTCAGACATGACTTGGCAACTAAACAACAGTAACAATGCCAAAGCCCCCCTGTGCACTAGCTCCCATCCTATCCTGTCTCCACATTGTAGGCCTTGATGTGTGGGTGTGAAGCGGGTGAGGACAAGAAGAGTCAGGTGTATGGTTAACTAATGAGGTAACTAGGTGCAGTGATGCCAGTCACAGAACAGGGACATGGGAGTTTGAACAGAATTGGAAGAAGCTGATAAGAACTGAAGATCATCCCACTGGAGACAGTCAACAGGCCCTTCAATATTAAATTCTGGCACTCATTAGCTTGAAGAGAAAGATTTTGGAATCTTCATTATTTTGAAGTGATGGATTGAAGGAAAGAGAGCCAAAGACAAGTACCCAAGGCCCAGAAGCCATTCATTCCTCAGACCACAGGCGGTCACTAGTGACTGGGTGTTTGGGAGGGACCACATCTCCAGTTAAGCTCCTTCATGTCCTTGAATCGTGCTTTATATGTCATGGTTAGTCTTGTAGGACTATGAAGGATATGCTGCTACTGCTGCTGCTAAGTCGCTTCAGTCGTGTCCGACTCTGTGCGACCCTGTAGACGGCAGCCCACCAGGCTCCCCCGTCCCTGGGGTTCTCCAGGCAAGAACACTGGAGTGGGTAGCTATTTCCTTCTCCAATGCATGAAAGTGAAAAGTGAAAGTGAAGTCACTCACTTGTGTCCGACTCTTAGCAACCCCATGGACTGCAGCCCACCAGGCTCCTCTGTGGGATTTTCCAGGCAAGAGTACTGCAGTGGGGTGCCGTTGCCTTCTCCAGTGAAGGATATGGCATCTTTCATATTCTCAAAAGCCAAAATCCCATATCAGGAGGAGGTACTCTTTGGGTTAAAAAAATAGGTCACCTATTTGTGCTCAATTAATTTGCTTTATTGATTGATTGATAATGCCCTCTTTTTCAAACTCTTCAAGTGAGAAACTTGCCTAAAACCCACTAGCTGTCTTAGATTTTAAAAGAAGTTCACACACTGGCTCCTGGCCACAGAAATCTCTTTTTCAGGGTACTGTAGAAATACTCTCTAGTTTTCTCCACTAAATAGACCTACATATAGACTGTGTTACTCCAATTGTCACTCACCTAAAATGAGAACTGCCCTAGGCCACTCTCAGGCCAAGGGTAAAGAGCTTGACTTCTTGGGACTTCCTTGGCAGTACAGTGGTTAAGACTCTGTGCTTCTGCTGCAGGGGCATAGGTTCAATCCCTGGCTGGAGAACTAAGATCCCGCATGCCATGCAACACACCCCCCACCCCCCAAAAAAGAGAACTCGACCTCTTGCCTGCAGTGGCGAATGCCAGGGATTCTGGGATTAGCTTGAACTTGATTCAAACCTTCAACCTGTCATTTATTATCTCTGTGCCCTTTGGCAAGTTTTAAAAACACATCTCCATGTCCGCATCTATAAGATGGGGTCATATAGTCCCACCTTGTTGGGAAGAGCCTGTAACATGATGGGCGTGGCAGCATGCTCTACAGGGGCTGTTAGTATCCTTGCTTGGCAGGCTATGGGGAAGGAATAAGATGAGAGAAAGCCTACATTTCTTTTCTTTTTCTTCTCCCCAGCCAATTCTTCCAAAGTGAATTGAAGCAAATTAGGAAGGGTGAAGGATGTTTCAAAGTGAATGAACAAAACTAAGTCTCATCCGTGAATATGAAATTTGGTGTCATCTTCACATCTTTTTCAGGTGTGTGTGTGAGTATGTAGGGCTCAGGGGTACTTTCTGGGCTTGACCCTGAACCTTCTCCATAGAACATCTGGAACTCCCCAGACCACAGTAACCCTTCCATCCCTTACATGCCATCGCAGTTATGTGGAATTACAATCCAACAACATTTTGCTGATGTAGTTGTACTGGGCAAGTAGGGCAGAGGAATCCGCATTTATACTCATATTTATTTCACACACACAGTAGGCTATTTCTCCGTCATTCTTTGTCACCATCACATCCAAAGGCTCAATCTCCTCACTTATCCAGCTTGCATTTCCTCCTTCCGTTTCTTTGACCCTCAGCCGTACACTGGTGCTACTGCAGGAGAACCAGGTAGGGGTCCTGAGATGTGGGTAATACCCAGGGGTAAAGGGCCTACGGTGCATTTCCGCATCATCTGGATGTGACCAGGGCTCATTTGCCAATGATTAAGGCAAGAACTTTTCAAGATGGAATGTCTTTCTTGGAGCATAGAGGTAATAAAGCCTGCCATTGAATACAACAGTAATAATGTCCCCACAGGTTGTTACATCTTAAAACTTATCCATCTGTTCAATATATTCTGTATTTAAAGAATGCTTATTTAAGGGAGATAAGACATTAAGCTAGGTGCTAATGGCTTCAGGTTGACTTGTGGCCCTGTCACCACTGTGTTCTCAGGAATAGACTGTCCCCTCCATATGCAGGCATGCACAGACACACACACAGACACACACAGACACAACTGTACACACACACACACACACACACACACACACACACAACTGTAGAGGGATCGTGTTTTCCTCCAAGCCTCTGATGATAGTTTTTTATTATAACATGTTTTTTGGCTCAGAAGCATTGCCTACTCACGGCAAAACACATTTGTCTTCACAGAGAAAGCGGTGCAGTGTGTGTGTGCTCGGCATGGTTACAAGTCGCTTGGGAGGCTGATGAGTGGGGAGAGCAGACAGTAGATCCAGGGCAGGGTGCTCACACATCACGTCGTACCTTCATGGCCCTAACAAATTGCCAGGCGGAGACAAATCCACTCCACTCTCACAATCATGTTCTTTACGTTCTTCCCAGATTTGATCCAGTCCTGGGGAAATGCTAAACAAACAAACAAAGAAAACCCCAAACAACCCCCCTTCCCGCAAACCCAGAGATTTGTAGAGAAGACACCTGTGCAACTGTCCATTTTCAGGCTAAGGAAACCTAGTGAGAAAAGCCTCGTAGTGAGACTCTGCAGTGCACTGGGCAAGACAGATAGCACAGAGGCTTCTTGAGTCTCAGTTTATCTCTGAGTAAAATGGGCAGTATCTCAGAATTAATCTTGCCTCACACAGGAAAGTTATGAGAACCAATGCACCAGTTATGTAGAGCTAATACCTACTGGAGAAATAAAAGCTTAAGTTGTGAATCCAGTGTGTTGAGTGATTGAGAGCAGAGGCTCTGGAGCCCACTGTGCATCCTGCACCCCTCATTCAGTTCTCACATCTGCTCTGCCAGGCCGTCGCTGTTAGGATTCTCATTTCCCGGTGAGGCCACTGAGGCACAGAGAGGTTAAGTCACTGCTTCAGGGTCACACAGCTTGTGAGGACAAGCCAGGTCAAAGACTTAGGCTGTCTGACTCCCATCCCCCTCAGTGTTAACCTTTAATGGTGGTTTGCTGCTGCTGCTGCTAAGTCGCTTCAGTTGTGTCCAACTCTGTGCGACCCTACAGATGGCAGCCCACGAGGCTGCCCCATCCCCGAGATTCTCCAGGCAAGAACACTGAAGTGGGTTGCCATTTCCTTCTCCAACGCGCATCTCATAGTTCTAATTCAGAGGATAAGCTCATTTAAAAATAGTTTATTGAAATACAGTTGTTTACAGCGTTGTGTAAATTTCTGCTATATGGCAAGGTGATTCAATTACCTATCTATTCTTGTTCACATTCTTTTCCATTATGGTTTGTAGGATATAAATATAGTTCCCTGCACTGTACAGTAGGACTTTGTGGTTTATCCATTCTCTATATATGCAGTATGCATCTGTTAATCCCAGATTGCCGTCTCTTCCCTGCTTCCCCTCCCCCTTGGCAACCATGAGCCTGTTCTCTATGTCTGTGAGTCTGTTTCTGTTTCATAGATAGGTTCATCTGTGTCCTAGTTTAGATGCCTCATATAAGTGATATCATATGGTATTTGTCTTTCTGTTTCCAATATGTTCAGTTTTTTAAAGGGGAGGAGTCAGTAGAGAGTAAAAAAGAAATCTGAGTGCCTTTGGATAGAATTTTGTAGTTGAATCTGAGGAGGGAGTGTCAGAGAGAGTATGATGGAGTTGGAGGGGAAGAGGAAAGATTTGGAGTGGGGACTGTGGAAATTGTGGCGAAGAGGCTGAATTAAAGAAGGATCTTCCCAGGCCCCAGCAAGGTTCACTGAAGGTTTATTTATTGTTGAAGATTCCGTGGATGTGTTGCTGGCTACCTGGGAAAAGCTGTACTCCCTGGGCTGATTCTGCCTATTCCAGTAATTAAGCCTGTGACTTTGGTCAAGCTCTTGACTTCTAGACCTGACAGAGGGGGTGGATGTAGTTAGGTGGTCTCTCTAGTGGCTTCTCTGCACGTTTAGGGTGATGGCTTTCTGGGATGTGCACTGGCTTGTGGCTGGTGCTTTGTACAGGAAGATGGTGTCTCTGTGGTTCGCAGCTTGCAACACGGGCCTGGTGAGTCCATTGGAGTTTCGGCTGCAGTGACACTGAGCTAGGGCAGGGTGGCCTGAGTCTGTCCCCACTCAGGAGGAGGCACTGGGTAGAATGATGAATTGGCATGTCCTGTGTTTAATCAGGTCGCTTGGAGCTATAGGATTTCTAGTTGCTTTTTAGCATAAGCTATGTGATTTTCCAATTTTTTTTTTTTTAATGAAGGAGTGTGTGATCTACCACTGCTTATGTGATTTTTCTTTATTTTACCTAGCTTTTCTTTCATATTCTTGATTAAAATTTTTTTAATTTTTACTTTTCTTTTGTATCTTGGAATACCATCAAATTTAAAATACCCTTTGGAAAATGCCTCTCACAGCACCAGAAATGTAATCTATTATGGACTGTTCTGATCCTCAAAATGTGATTGAAATGATATTTTTGAAAAAAAAAATTCAGATTGAAATTTATCAGGTCTTCTGGTAGGCTGAATAACACACCCTTCCCCCACCACCAAGTATGCCCATGTCCTTATTCCTGGTTCCTATGAATATGTCACTTTACATCAAGAATGCTAGCTGCTAAGTCACTTCAGTTGTGTCCGACTCTGCGACCCCATAGACGGCAGCCCACCAGGCTCCCCCGTCCCTGGGATTCTCCAGGCAAGAACACTGGAGTGGGTTGCCATTTCCTTCTCCAATGCATGAAAGTGAAGTGAAAGTGAAGTCGCTCAGTTGTGTCCAACCCTCAGCGACCCCATGGACTGCAGCCCACCCGGCTCCTCTGTCCATGGGATTTTCCAGGCAAGAGTACTGGAGTGGGGTACCATTGCAAAATGCGATTACATTATGATCTTGAGATAAGACTGTTACCCTGGATTATCTGAGTGGGAGCTTGTGTAATCATAAGAGTTCCTGTAAGTGGGAGGCAGGAGGCTCAGGTGGCACTAGTGGTAAAGAACCGGCCTCCCAATGAAGGAGACATAAGAGAACCTGGGTTCCATCTCTGGGTTGGGAAGACCCCCTGGAGGAGGAAGTGGCAACCCATTCCAGTATTCTTTACTTGGAGACTCCCATGGACAGAGGAACCTGCTGGGCTGCAGTCCATAGTGTCGCAAAGAACCTGACACAACTGAAGCGACTTAGCACGCATACCCAGGAGGCTCAGAGTCAGAAAGGATATGAGGGTTAAAGCAAGCAGAGAGAAAGACTGGAAGATGCTACGCTGCTGACTGTGAAGATGGAGGAAGGGGACGCAAACTGAGGAATGCAGGCAGTCTTTAGAAGCTGGAAAATGCAGAGAGGTAGATTAGTCCCTCTAGCCTCTGGAAGAAACGCAGCCCTCCTCAAACCCTGACTTGGGACTTCTGACCTCCAGGACTCTACAAGAGTAAATTGATTTGTGGTAATTTGCTGTGTGTGTGTGCTGCCTCGCGTAGTTGTGTCCGACTCTTTGCAATGCCATGGACTGTAGCCTGCCAGGTTCTGCTATCCATGAGATTCTACAGGCAAGAATACTGGAGTGGGTTGTCATGCCCTCCTCCGGGGGATCTTTCTGACCCAGGGATTGAACCCCTGTCTCTTGAGTCTCCTGCATTGGCAGGCAGGTTCTTTACCACTAGCGCCACCCGAGAAGCCCTGACGCAGTTGGTTACTTACCCCCAGAGCCAAGTCTTCATACTCGGAGTCAGTCTGGAGTAGTTTGACTCTCGAAGGTATCAACATTTTCAGGCCAGTTCTTAAGTTTGAAATGATACTTTCTATCCTCTGCCATAGATAGGAACTTCAGGTGTATTTGAGGGAAGGAAGGAGAGAGTGAGGGAGATGGCATTTTTGAGGTAGAGCTTCCTATGGTCCAGAGGTCTCACTGCCTAAGGAGTTGCTTATTCACCCCAAGACGCAACATGAGTGGACTTAGGAAGACCTCCCCCCAAGAAGATACCTGGAATGACTTTTGTCAATAACATGAAACGGTGGCTCTAGGGGTGGGAAAAGGGACCCTGTGTGGAGAAAAGAAATAGAGTCTAGGTACATATGATGTTTGGGTTGTGTTTTATAGTGACTTTTTTTTTTCGATTAAAAAAGGTGGAGGAGGCATAATGATATAAGCATTGTCCCAAAGACCAGGAGACTTTGTGGGCAGCTGCATTTCTTGGCAGTTTGTTGCTGGTGGAAGAGAAAAACAAATGTAGATACAGTGACTAGCAGAACACTTGTGCATGCTTCCTGTGGAGAAAAGAATTGAGCTTTTGAATTGTCTGAGGCTCCAGCACAGCAAAGACCTGGCTTTGGAATCACATATACCTGGGTGAGAAGCCCAGCTTTGCCTCTAGCTGACTAGCATCTGGGAAGTTACTTTGACTCTCTGATCTTGGTTTGTGTGTGCCTGTGTGTGTGCTAAGTCCCTTTAGTCTTGTTTGACTCTTTGTGACCCCATGGACTATATGGCCTACCAGGCTTTTCTGTCCATGGGATGGATTCTCCAGGTAAGAATACTGGAGTAGGTTGCCATGCCCTCCTCCAGGGGATCTTCCTGACCCAGGGGTCGAACCCAGGTCTCTTACATCTCTGGCGTTGGCAGACAGGTTCTCAGTATACTCACCTTTATTTATTTATTTTTAAAACATGTTTATTTATTTGACTGCACTGGGTGAGTCTTTGATCCCACCCTGCAGCATGTGGGATTTAGCTCCCTGACCAGGGATCGAATCCGTGTGGAGTCTTAGCCACTGAACCACCAGAGAAGTCCCAGTGTACTCAACTTTAGGATGACTCACATTCCAGTACACCAGGTAGTGTTGTGGGTGAGGCCTGGCACATCGCTAGCACCTAGTAACGGATGGCTAGGGTGATGATGGTTCTTTCCACAGTTGGACCCAGTTGCCTGACACAGGGCATGCAGGACAACTTGAACAAATTGGAGGGAGTGGGGAAAATAATCAGCCTGCCAGCACCTCTGGAGGGAAGTGATTTCTCTGCCTCACCTCACTCAAGCACCTTCCTCCGAGAGAACATGTTGCAGATGATGTTTGGGGATGGGGAAAGGTGATGTTGCTGCTGACTGTTGTCCTGATTGATTTCCCTTCTGGCAGAAGCCCTAGCCCACGACAAGGATAAAGCCATGGGGAGTTGGGGTAAGAGGCAAAAATGGTTGGGTGTAATTTAATTAATTGTAATTTGAGTTTTTTTTCTCTTCCATGTAAGTGCTAGGTTACAGAAGTTATTGCTAGATATAGTTGACAAAGGCAGTGATCTCCCCTTTGTTAGTTCAGTTCAGTTCAGTTGCTCAGTCGTGTCTGACTTTTTGCGACCCTATGAATCCCAGCACGCCAGGCCTCCCTGTCCATCACCATCTCCCGGAATTCACTCAGACTCACATCCATCGAGTCAGTGATGCCATCCAGCCATCTCATCCTCTGTCGTCCCCTTCTCCTCCTGCCCCCAGTCCCTCCCAGCATCAGAGTCTTTTCCAATGAGTCAACTCTTCGCATGAAGTGGCCAAAGTACTGGAATTTCAGCTTTAGCATCATTCCCTCCAAAGAAATCCCAGGGCTGATTTCCTCAGAATGGACTGGTTGGATCTCCTTACAGTCCAAGGGACTTTCAAGAGTCTTCTCCAACACCACAGTTCAAATGCATCAATTCTTCGGCACTCAGCCTTCTTCACAGTCCAACTCTCACACCCATACATGACTACTGGAAAAACCATAGCCTTGACTAGACGGACCTTTGTTGGCAAAGTAATGTCTCTGCTTTTGAATATGCTATCTAGGTTGGTCATAACTTTTCTTCCAAGGAGTAAGCGTCTTTTAATTTCATGGCTGCAATCACCATCTGCAGTGATTTTGGAGCCCCCCAAAATAAAGTCTGACACTGTTTCCACTGTTTCCCCATCTATTTCCCATGAAGTGATGGGACCAGATGCCATGATCTTCGTTTTCTGAATGTTGAGCTTTAGGCCAGCTTTTTCACTCTCGTCTTTCACTGTCATCAAGAGGCTTTTTAGTTCCTCTTCACTTTTCGTTCTCCCGGCAATCTTGATTCCAGCTTGTGTTTCTTCCAGTCCAGAGTTTCTCATGATGTACTCTGCATAGAAGTTAAATAAGCAGGGTGACAATATACAGCCTTGACGTACTCCTTTTCCTATTTGGAACCAGGCTGTTGTTCCATGTCCAGTTCTAACTGTTGCTTCCTGACCTGCATATAGGTTTCTCAAGAGGCAGATCAGGTGGTCTGGTATTCCCATCTCTTGAAGAATTCTCCACAGTTGATTGTGATCCACACAGTCAGAGACTTTGGCATAGTCAATAAAGCAAAAATAGATGTTTTTCTGGAACTCTCTTGCTTTTTCGATGATCCAGCAGATGTTGGCAATTTGATCTCTGGTTCCTCTGCCTTTTCTAAAACCAGCTTGAACATCAGGGAGTTCACGGTTCACATATTGCTGAAGCCTGGCTTGGAGAATTTTGAGTATTACTTTACTAGCATGTGAGATGAGTGCAATTGTGCAGTAGTTTGAGCATTCTTTGGCATTGCCTTTCTTAAGGATTGGAATGAAAACTGACCTTTTCCATCCTGTGGCCACTGCTGAGTTTTCCAAATCTGTTGGCATATTGAGTGCAGCACTTTCACAGCATCATCTTTCAGGATTTGAAAGAGCTCCACTGGAATTCCATCACCTCCACTAGCTTTGTTTGTAGTGATGCTTTCTAAGGCCCACTTGACTTCACATTCCAGGATATCTGGCTATAGGTGAGTGATCCCACCATCATGATTATCTGGATCGTGAAGATCTTTTTTGTACAGTTCTTCTGTGTATTCTTGCCACCTCTTCTTAATATCTTCTGCTTCTGTTAGGTCCATACCATTTCTGTCCTTTATCGATCCCATCTTTGCATGAAATGTTCCCTTGGTATCTGTAATTTTCTTGAAGAGATCTCTAGTCTTTCCCATTCTGTTCTTTTCCTCTATTTCTTTGCATTGATCACTGAAGAAGGCTTTCTTATCTCTCCTTGCTATTCTTTGGAACTCTGCATTCAGAGGCTTATCTCTTTTCTTTTCTCCTTGGCTTTTCGCTTCTCTTCTTTTCACAGCTATTTGTAAGGCCTCCTCAGACAGCCATTTTTCTTTTTTGCATTTCTTTTCCATGGGGATGGTCTTGATCCCTGTCTCCTGTACAATGTCACGAACCTCATTCCATAGTTCATCAGGCACTCTATCTATCAGATCTAGTCCCTTAAATCTATTTCTCACTTGCACTGTACAATCATAAGGGATTTGATTTAGGTAATACCTGAGTGGTCTAGCGGTTTTCCCTACTTTCTTCAATTTGAGTCTAAATTTAGTAATAAGGAGTTCATGATCTGAGCCACAGTCAGCTCCTGGTCTTGTTTTTGCTGACTGTATAGAGCTTCTCCATCTTGGCTGCAAAGAATATAATCAATCTGATTTCGGTGTTGACCATCTGGTGATGTCCATGTGTAGAGTCTTCTCTTGTGTTGTTGGAAGAGGGTGTTTGCTATGACCTGTGCATTTTCTTGGCAAAACTCTATTAGTCTTTTCCCTGCTTCATTCCGCATTCCAAGGCCAAATTTGCCTATTACTCAAGGTGTTTCTTGACTTCCTACTTTTGCATTCCAGTCCCCTATAATGAAAAGGACATCTTTTTTGGCTGTTAGTTCTACAAGGTCTTGTAGGTCTTCATAGAACTGTTCAACTTCAGCTTCTTCAGCATTACTGGTTGGGGCATAGACTTGGATAACTTTGATATTGAATGGTTTGCCTTGGAAACGAACAGAGATCATGCTGTCGTTTTTGAGATTGCATCCAAGTACTGCATTTCGGACTGTTTTGTTAACCATGATGGCTACCCCGTGTCTTCTGAGGGATTCCTGCCCTCAGTAGTAGATATAATGGTCATCTGAGTTAAATTCACCCATTCCAGTCCATTTTGGTTCGCTGATTCCTAGAATGTTGACATTCACTCTTGCCATCTCTTGTTTGACCACTTCCAATTTGCCTTGATTCATGGACCTGACATTCCAGGTTCCTATGCAATATTGCTCTTTACAGCATCGGACCTTGCTTCTATCACCAGTCACATCCACAGCTGGGTATTGTTTTTACTTTGGCTCCATCCCTTCATTCTTTCTGGAGTTATTTCTCCAGTGATCTCCAGTAGCACATTGGGTACCTACTGACCTGGGGAGATCCTCATTCAGTATCCTCTCATTTTGCCTTTTCATACTGTTCATGGGGTTCTCAAGGCAAGAATACTGAAGTAGTTTGCCATTCCCTTCTCTAGTGGACCACATTCTGTCAGACCTCTCCACCATGACCTGCCCGTCTTGGGTTGCTCCACAGACATGGCTTAGTTTCATTGAGTTAGACAAGGCTGTGGTCCTAGTGTGATTAGATTGAAGAGTTTTCTGTGAGTATGATTTCAGTGTGTCTGCCCTCTGATGCCCTCTTGCAACACCTACCATCTTACTTGGGTTTCTCTTACCTTGGGCATGGGGTATCTCTTCACAGCTGCTCCAGCAAAGCGCAGCTGCTGCTCCTTACCTTGGATGAGAGGTATCTCCTCACCACCGCCCTTCCTGACCTTTGACGTGGGATAGCTCCTCTAGGCCCTCCTGTGCCCGAGCAGCCAAATTACTAATTTGTCAATTAGTAATACAGAAAAAGTACATTTCTGATCTCCAGTGTGTTTATAAATATTTTTCTTTTGTCTGGGCAGCCCTTTCTACCCATCCTTGAATTTTTTAAATTTAATTAATTTATTAATTTTAGATTTATTTTTTATTTCTTTGGCTGCACGGGGTCTTAGTTGCAGCACTCAGGATGTTCACTGCAGGATGCAAACTCTTAGTCGCAGCATGTGGGATCTAGTTCCCCAACCAGGGATTGGATCTGGGTCCCCTGCATTGGGAGCATGGAGGCTTAGCCACTGGACCGCCAGGGAAGTCCCTCTGCCTGTTTCTTTATCTGCTGGGATCCTTCCCAACCCCCTTCTCTTTCAATTGCAACCTTGTCTATGAAACCCCCAAAACGTTATCCCACCTAGACAGAATTATTCTCTGTGTTCTAAATTGTAGAGTTTGTTTGGGTCTTTTATGGTGTCTCTTAGTTTCTCCAGAATAGATACCAGATCATAACCCGGAGGGTGCTGTGCTGTGCTTAGTCGCTCAGTCACATCCAACTCTTTGCGACTCCATGGACCGTTGCCCGCCAGGCTCCTCTGTCCATGGAATTCTCCAGACAAGAATACTGGAGTGGGTTGCCATTCCCTTCTCCAGGGGATCTTCCTGGCCCAGGGATTGAACCTGGGTCTCCTTCATTGCAGGCAGATTCTTTCCTATCTGAGCCACTGGGGAGGCCCTTCAGGAATATACTGACCAGTAACAAATTCTCTCTTTTTGAGAGAGATTTAGTGTTAACTGATAGCTGTTCAAACTGTGTGGACCAGTTGACCAACTGAACTGGTAGTACTGCTGGCATGATGGCCCTGGAACCAGCTTGATTTGTCTTCCTTGGACACTGGCTTTAAGGGACATTTAGAAGAAGGTTCCTTGAGTGTTTTGAGCCATGGCAGCAGCCGAAATCCTGTGACCCTCCCCTTAAAGGACCCCCATGTTCACTGGAGAGTGTTAAAGGCATCACATGTCAAGACAGAACTTTAGGGTGAGCAATGAGCTGGTTGTAATAAAGACTCACTCATATTTAAACTTGAAACTTGATTTCAGCATTGCAGTGAGACTCAGTCACAGTTCAGACCTGGACTGGAAACCACCAAGTTGTGTAACCCTTGGCTTGACTTTGCATGTCCCTACCTTTCCTGTCTGTGATTGTCCAAAGCTCGCCTGCTTTCAGCAGGACAGGCGCTTTGAGGCTTGTTCTACTGGTTTCATAAAGGGGATGGTGCTGATCTAAGCTGTATCTGCTGTCTGTTCTGAACTTGCTGGCATTGAGGACACATTCAGTGCCAACCAGCAGGGGCTGGGCAAGCTGAACCATTAGACAAGCCACGCTTTGGTTTTTCTGTAGAATCACATTAGCCTGCTGAGCCAGCTGACCTACCAGCCCACTGACCTTGGGGATTTAGAAAATGAACACCTTAGAAATGTGATTCTCAGAGTTTAGAAAGGTTTTGCTATTTTCGTATAAAATACAGTATGTATACGTGTGTGCTCAATCGTGTCTTACTCTTTGCAACCCCTTGGACTATAGTCTGTCAGGCTTCTCTGTCCATGGAATTTTCCAGGCAAGAATACTGGAGTGGGTTGCCATTTCCTCCCCCAGGGGATCTTATGAACCCAGGGATTCAGCACCTCTTGCATCTCCTGCATTGGCAGGCAGAGTCTTTACCACTGAGCCGTCTGGGACAGTAGTGCACTGGATTTTATTGTATGTTGACACTACTCGTGTGCAGAATTATTTCACGCAGGGTATAGCAGGAGTGAAACACATTGTCCCTGCACTTGGAGGAGGAGCAGAGCTGGCAGAACACCATGGAATGTTCAAATGCGTGATGCTCTAGAAATCATGGCATGGGACTTCCCTGGTGGTCCAGTGGTTGCAATTCAGGGGACACAGGTTCAATCCCTGGTCAGGAAAATAAGATCCCACGTGCCATAGAGCAACTGAGCCTCCAGGCCACACCTGGAGATAAGACCTAGAGCCACAACTAGGACAGAACACAGCCAAAAATAAAATGAATTTAAAAAAGAAAAGAAAGAAATTATGACCTGCCCTATCTTAGCTGACAGATGAGGAAGTGTAGGCACAGATGGGTTTAGACACACCCATGATTTACTGTCAGTTGGGGGGACATGGGGATCTGAGGCCCCTCCCTCTTGCTCCTTGTGAAAGTGAAAGTGAAGGTCGCTCAGTTGTGTCTGATTCTCTGTGACCCCATGGTCTATACAGTCCATGGAATTCTCCAGGCCAGAATACTGGAGTGGATAGCCTTTCCCTCCTCCAGGGGATCTTCCCAACCCAAGGATTGAACCCAGGTCTCCCACATTGGAGGCAGATTGCTGCTGCTGCTGCTGCTAAGTCACATCAGTCATGTCCGACTCTGTGCGACCCCTATAGACGGAAGCCCACCAGGCTCCTCGTCCCTGGGATTCTCCAGGCAAGAACACTGGAGTGGGCTGCCATTTCCTTCTTCAATGCATGAAAGTGAAAAGTGAAAGTGAAATCACTCAGTCGTGACCGACTTTTAGTGGCCCCATGGACTGTAGCCTACCAGGCTCCTCCGTCCATGAGATTTCCCAGGCAAGAGTACTGGAGTGGGGTGCCATTGCCTTCTCCGGCAGGTGGATTAGCCTAGTCTATTTCAGTGGGAGGTGTCTGACCATGGTGGGACATGTCTGTCTCATTATAATCTTTTTCTTCTACTATACCCCTCATTCCATGAACTCTTCTGAAATAAGTGCTGGCAGCTCAGGCCCCTTGCTACCTCTCCTGCAAGCAATTTATTTCGCTGCTAAAGCAGGCTCTACATAAAATGAAAAAGGCCAAGAAAAACAGTTCAAGTATCAAGACTCCATTTCAATGTACCCTTAGAACCAACTTGAATTATCGCTGAGCACAGTTTCAGTGCTTCCCACAAGCAAACCGCACCGTCCCTGGACAGCCAGGCCTCACCTGGAGCTTGCTGAACCCACCTGTCTTTCACAGATCTCCTTCTTTGGGGGGTCATTTCCCTGACAAGCTTCTGGAAACCACCTCTGTTCTTCGAATGCTTTAAGATGCGAGATTATGCACATGCATTATTCAGGCAGAAGTCTCTTCTTTTATGCGTTCATGGCCAACAGTGCCAGGCAGAGAGGGCCGTGATGTTGCAGGCACTTCCATTTCTCGTGGTAATGTTTCTTGGGCACTATGGGTGGAACAGTTCCATTCCCCTGGTGTCTGCCGTCTTGTCTTTCTTATAGATTTCCACACGAGTAGCCACAGAACTTAGGTTGGTGGAGGGTCGAGAGAAGGATCTCCAACTCTCTTAAAAAATTGTAACTTTATTTTGGCCGTGGCACACTACGTGTGAGAACTTCGTTCCCCTACCAGGGAGTGAATCTGTACCCACTGCATTGGAAGTAGACTGGACTGCCAGGGAAGTCCTGGATCCCTTTCTTCTTTGCCTTTGTGTTCGGCAGTTTGAAGCACTCCACCAGCTCAGGGCTCTTGAGTGAAGTCAAACCACCCACAGATCAGCCCCAAGCACCTTAAAAAGGCCCCCTCCATGGCCCAACTGCCTGCAGATGGGCCTTCAGGGCTTCTCCTTGTTCTGATGCTCGGGCCTGGTCTGGCATCTCCGCGCCCTGCTCTGTGTGCTGATCTCCCTGTGATCTTGTTCTGGCCTCTGCCCCTCCTGGTCTGCCTCTCTTTCTGGTTCTCAGCCTTCTTGCTGTGGCTGCCTCTCTGGGCCTGTGCTCTCTGCTTCACCCCCCTCATCTGGAATGAGGACCCCTGACCGCAGCTTCCGGCCAGGGGCGGAGGATTCAGACCTCCAGATGTTTGCCAGATGTTTGCAAGACTGCATGTCATGATACCTCAGATCCATTCTGCTTACTCCTATCAGCATAGTAAGAATTCCTCCAACTAGTCAGACTCCATCGTCTCTGCATGTCCACTAATTTGGGCAGAACTCCAGGTCCTGAGGGGTGCCGTAGGACATAAACCTGCCCTTTGGATACAGACCATGAATATTATATATGAAATAATAGCAACTGACTCACAAGTACTTGTATTATATTGTTTAGGTTGAAAATTAATGACCTCCCTTATTCACCTTCCCCCATAGCACAGTTTGCTCTGGGGTATTTCGTTCAGAAAAATTATAGGGATAATCTGATTTGGGGAGGGCTTGGTATTATCTGCCATCATACAAAGGCAAAAAACAAAACAAAACAAAACAAAACCTGCAACCCTGAACTTCCATTACTTGCAGATGAATAGCACGAACTGGGTTTCTCATTGTGTCTTTGCTGTGTCTTTATGGACAGAAGTACTGCTTGCCTATTTTATTCAAAATATATATTTGAGCCTCTGTTTTGTGTGTCTTCAGCAGAATTTCCTTGAGGAGAGATCACCCCTTTTTGTTGATTTCTTTTCTGGTAGATCTGGACGGTGGGTGAACTACATGAGTAAATCTGATGCTATTGAGTACTTTGTCTCTGGGTATTTTGTATTTCAACCCTATAAGCCAATCAATTATTCATTAAAGACTTAATAGTAATACTGAACCTAAATGAATCCTGATTCTGTGACAGGGATCGTCTTGTGTACATAATAGGCCTTAAACCTAGATGACCACTATTCCACTTTTACAGATTAGGTGATTTTTCTGAGATTTTGCAGCTAGTGAGGGCTGGAACTAGGATGTGAAATCAGGCCTTCTGAACTCTGGAGCTTGGTCTTAATTAGGACACGATCCTTCCAGGTGCTAGTAATTCATCTTATAGGTGGGGATGGTGCAGGTTTGTGAGAATGGGGCAAGGACTGGGCAGGGCTTAGAGAGAAATCTGGTCCTGACTTGACCTTTCAGGATTGTCTGGCCAAGTTGAGGAACAGGAGGCAGAGATCTGATTGACAGATTTAATCACAACATAAGACAACTGTGCAAGAGAGATCATGGCAGAGTCCAGCATCAGGGGAAATGGAGAGCTTTCTCGTACTTTTAGAAGTGTGCCAGGTCCCCTGAGTGGAGTCCCAAGCGAGCCCGTTCATAGTGGAGTCCTTGAAGGCTGCTTTAGCATCCTTCTCTGTTGCACAGCATGGTGTGTGGGACTCTTTCTGGTGAGTCTGTGAAGGGTTTCATTTGCAAGCCTGTCTGTCCTGGTGTTAAATAATTTTTACACCATGATGATACTTCTTTAGGAGTTCATGGATTTCAATAAAGCAGATTCTTTTAAAAATGCCCTAATGGAGCTCAGTATTTAAAGACATTCTGTATGGCAGGGTCATCTTAATTTGTCTGTTTTATAGGTTTTAATCTACTGTGTTTCTTTTTTTTTTTTTTAGTTATGTTTCTTTAAAACAAGTTTTAAACAATATGTTGGGCACGAGTATTGTTCTCTAAATATTGCTCCTCTTCCATGCCTTGCCACTCATCGCTGAGTCCTCCTTGACCATTTCTGAGATCTAGGATCTAAGGTGAATGCAAGCTTAAGTTAGAAATGGTCTTTGTCCTCAAGAAGTTGGGAAGATTAGACAAACCAGCTGCAGATAACAGTTGAAGTGACAGTTCAGGATTTGTGATGGATCAGCCTCAGCTGTGTCAGACTTTTGGGGGGGGGGGTGATACCTGGTGGCTGGAGGCAACAAGATAGAGTCTAATCTTGGCCAGACTCTGATGGATGTTTCTTTTCTTCTCTTGTTGACATCCAAAACTGAGCTCTTAGCTCTTCTCTGCTCTCCATAATGCTCTGACAGCCTCTCTATTTGCCAGAAAAGATTGAGGCTGCCCAAGGCAAGTTCTTCTCAACTTTACTTTTTGCCTAGTAAAATATCATTTGATCCCTTTTTAGTCATGTTCTCTCTCTTAAGTCTCTTTGTTTACACCATCTCCTTGTGTGTGCATGCTAAGTCACTTCAGTCATGTCTGACTCTTTGTATCCTATGGACAATAGCCCATCAGGCTTCTCTGTCCATGGGATTTCCTAGGCAAAAATACTGAGTGAGTTGCCATCCCCTCCTCCAGGGGATCTTCCTCACCTGGGGATTGAACCTGCGACTCTTAAGTCTCCTGAATTGGCAGGCAGTTTCTTTACCACTAGCACCACCTACACCACCTCCTTCTCTCTCCTCAAACTCTTAATGCCCCATCGCCCTGCGCCCCAGTCCTAATCTATCATCCACTCTCCTACTTTCCCCCAGGAATTCAAGTGTGTTCAGGAGCCTTTTATAGTAAGAAACACTTTTCTTCCATTTAGCTCCCTGACTGGCTACCATTTAATCCTCTCCTTTTCTCCATCTTGCTTCATGTGAATCTAGAAAAAGGTTTGTTTTTTTTTTTTTTTTTTTTTTTGTCACTAAATCATGTCTGACTCTTTTGCGACTCCATGAGCTGTAGCCCACCGAGCTCCTCTGTCCATGGGATTTCCCAGGCAAGAATACTGGAGTGGGTTGCCATTTCCTTCTTAGGGGGTCTTCCTGACCCAGGGATGGAATCCCCATCTTCTGCATTGCCAGGTGGGTTCTTTACCACTGAGCCACCAGGGAAGCCCAGAAAAATGGTGTAGATGAACTTATTTGCAAAGCAGAAAGAGAGACCCAGGTGCAGAAAACAAACCTATGAATACCAAGTGGGGAAGGGGAGATGGGATGAATTGGAAGATTGGGACTGACGTGTATACACTACTATGTATAAAACAGACAACTAAAGAGAACCAATTGTATAGCACAGGGAACTCTACTCAATGGTCTGTGGTGGCCTAGATGGGAAGGGAATCCAAAAAAGAGGGGATATATATATATAGCTGATTCAGTTCGCTGTATGGAAGAAACTAACATGACATTGCAGAGCAACTATGCTCCAATGAAAATTTTAAAGATAATAATAATTTTAAAAAAAAATTTAAAAATTAAAGAAAAAGGTAATATCTCTTCTTCCTTCACTCTTTTACTCCAGTTATCCCCGTAAATCCAGTTCCCGCTATTACACCAGCATTGAATTAGCCCTGGGAGGGTCCCAGATGACCTCAAAACCCTGTCCTCCTCAGGCTTATACTCTGCCACCTGATTTGCTACTTCAGCTTTTTCTAATGCCTAAATGTGCCCATGACCTAAGCTGTCTCTTCCAGGCTCTGCCTTGCTGTGCTGGTGTCTGCTTCCACCACCCCAGTTACTTTTGGCTTTCATCTTGGCGCTTGCAACTCCCAGACTTTTGACCCAAGCTGTAAATTCCTTGCTTGATGCCTCCATTGGTTTATCCATGTCTCCACCTCCTCTTGGTACTTCTGCCCTCCTGCGGCAGCCAGCTCTCCCAACCCAGTGGATGGCATCACTGTGCCAGCCTTGTGGATCTCTTGGAGTCTCTTTTGGCCCTGGCATTCAGGAAGTTACCAGATCATGTGTATTTTATCTACCCTCGCCCCTCATTCTCCAGCAGCTCCATTCCTCACCATTTCACAAGAACAATGTCTTGCCTGGCCACCCCGTTCCCTCCCTCCTGTTGCTCTAGGGGACCTTACATGCTGCCAAAAATTAATCTCACAAAACATAGCTCTAGTTTATCCCTCTTCCCCTTAAATCTGCTCTCACCCTGAATATCAAGGATTTCTGCAATGTGGTCCCTGTGCTAGTTTCCTATGACTGCTTGTAAACCATTACCACAAACTTAGTGGCTAAAAATATTACAGAGTTATTATCATACAATTCTGGAAATCAGAAGTTTGAAATGGGGCTTGCTGGGCTAAAATCAAGATGTCAGTGGGGTTGTGTTCCTTCTGGGGATGCTGGGAGAGAATCTGTTTCCTTGCCTTTTCTAGCTTTCAGAGACTGCCCACACTCCTTGGCTCTTGACCTCTTCCTCCAACTTCAAAGCCATCAAGGCAACATCTTCCAGTCTCTCCTCTGACTCTCCTACCTTCCTTATCCATCTTTTAAGAACCCCTGTGATTACATTGTGCCCATTGATATAATCCAGAACATCCCCATCTCAAGTTCCCTAATTCAGTCATGTCTGCAAAAGTCCCTTTGCTATGTAAGATAAAATATACGTGGATTCTGGGGGTTAGGAATCTCTGGGGAGTCATTTTTCTGCCTAGGATAGCCCTGAAGTTTTCTTCCATGTTATTTCCCCCTTTTTCTCAATCGTATCTTTTGTGGTTGACTAATGATCATCATAATAAAAGACAATAAAAATAGTAGCCAGCACTCATGGTGTGCTTGCCCTGTGCTCAGTGCTTGCCAGGCATAATCTCATCAAAACCTCACAACTATTGTATAACCTCAGTTGTTGTTGTCTCAGGTTACAGATGAGGAAACTGAGGCCCAGAGAAGTAATTTGCCCAAGACCATGCACTAATAGATGGTAGAGTGGTTTTTAAAGTTGATTAGCAATTAATTTGGCTGTGCCAGGTCTTAGTTGCTGCACACGGGATCTTCCATCTTTATTGTGGCATGAACAATCTTTAGCTGCAGCATGTAGGATCTAGTTCCCTGACCAGGGACTGAACCTGGGCTCCCTGCACTGGGGGCGTGGAGTCTTAGCCACGGGACTACCGGGGAAGTTCATAGAGTTTTTTTTTCTAATAGCTTGAATGATGTATAATTTACATACTGTAAAATTCACCTGTTTTAGGTTTATGAATCCATGACTTTTTGTAAATTTACTGAGTTGTGCATATATCACCACGGTCCAGTTTCAGAACATATCTATCACTCCTAAAATTTCATTAGAGAAGATCTCAATCCAGAGGGGAAGCACGATTTCTAAAGTAATTATTCTATGATTCACTCAGCTCAGGAATACTTACCGATGTGTGTTACAGAAACACAGAGGCTGGAATGTGGGGGTGGGAAGAAGGAAAGCTTTCTAGCACTCAGAAAGACTTCTTTGTCTCTTTGGCCTATTTAAATAGATGAGACAAATAGCCACTGGGTCCATGACTGGGGCTCCCTGACTTGAGCTCAACCCTGGTTAGGCTGTTGCATTGATGGAAGTTCCCACCACAAGGAAGGGCAAAGCTGCATTGATGGGCACTGCAGACATTCAGTATTCCAAAGCCTGGTCTGAACTGTTCCTGTTTGCTGTGAACCTGAAATCTGGCATTAGAAGGGCTCCGCTGAAATGAGATCAGGGGTCAGGGCATCTATGAGCAACCTGGCGTCCATGCTGTGACCCAGGAGGAGCTGCCCCCACGTTCTGGTGCCTCCCCATCTTGTCTTCATAATGGTCCAGAGACCTCCTTCTCTCCCTCTCATCTCCAGGGAAGATGCAACTGGTGATGATAACATACATCCTGTCCATGTAAGCCTGGAGGAAAACATAGTTGGTAGAGTTTGACTTTGGATGACATGTCTGAGGGGGAATGCTAATAATGGAGGGGGCTGAAGTTGGGTCATCTACGATCGCTGTCTCTTTTCTCTACCCTTTCTTGCAGTTTATGCAGTGAGGAAACCGAGGCCCCGGGGGGAAGGGACAGGACCTACTAATGTGCTGTGCTCTGTTCAAGGTGCGTCTGTGCCTTATTGCTATCATGTCGCCCCTGAGAGGTAGATGGAATCATCTTCCTTTTGCAGGTGAAGAAACTGTGGTTCAGAAGAGTCTGGACACCATTCAGAAATGGTATCCCCACTGCTATTTCTCTCCTGGAACCCTTTTGCTCGCAGAAAATATGCGCAATTGAAACTGCACGCCTTAGGCATGTGTTTGCTTGTCACGGGCTCAGAAGCAGCCGAGTCTGGTTTTCTTGCAAAGAGCACAGGGAAGTGGGGACTGCACAAGACGGTGTGACATTTTCTGCCCTTTCAGTGTAAATTCTACAAAATCGTCACGGTATCACGGAGGGCTTGGCTTTAAAATGGAATGCACACGGAGTTATCTGCCTTCAGAAACTAGCTATGTCTGATCTTCCTGTCAAGTCGCTGGTCTTGGGTGCTGAAGATGGAAAATGATCCCTTTGAACCGTCTGTCTGCTCTGCTCCTTTTGAAGATCCACAAACATGGCTGAAACCCCTTGGTCACTTTTTGAAAAGGACCCCTTTGGGGTGTCATTTCCTACCCCATCTGACTGGGAATGAGCACTTAGAATACTATGTCACTTGCAGGGGCTTCCCAGGTGGTGCTAGTGGTAAAGAACCCACCTGCCAATGCAGGCGACATAAGAGACTCAGGTTTGATCCCTGGGTTGGGAAGATCCTCTGGAAGAGGAAATGTCAACCCACCTCAGTGTTCTTACCTGGAGAATCCAATGGACAGAGAAGCCTGGTGGGCTACAGTCCGTGGAGACGAACAGAGCTGGACACAACTGAGTGACTTAGCACTCACGCACGGAAGAGGAATAGGGGGTAGGCAGGGGCATGCAGGGATGCGCCAGAGGATGGCTCTGCCCGAGGTTTGCCCTGCTGGCCCAGAAAGCACCCCTGCAGCTGATCCAAGTGATGGAGCCTCCCCGAGATGAGGAGACACCAGAGTCTGTCTGAGCTCGTCAGGTGAGGGTCTGCTTGGAACCACCAAGGGTCCGTGAACAACCAGGTTCAGGGAAAGTACTGAGACTATCCTGCTCTTTCTAAGCAGCAGAACTGTCTTCCTTCAGTTCAGTAGGTTCTATTTCTAAGCAAGTATAGCAGCCGTGGGCGAAAACAGCTGTTTTCTTTACCCCCCTATCATGTCTATCAAGGAATCAGTTTCCAAATGAGCTTATTTTCAAAACAAATAGAGTCTCAGACATAGAAAACACACTTATTGTTACCAAAGGGGAAAGGGAGGGGGTTGGATAACTTAGGAGTTTAGGATTAACATATACATACTACTGTATATAAAACAGATAAACAACAAGGACCTACTGTATAGCACAGGAAATTGTACTGAATATCTTGTAATGACCTATAATTGAAAACAATCTGAAAAAGAATTTATACATGTGCATGTGTGCTAAGTCGCTTCAGTTGTGTCCGACTCTGTGCAACTCTGTGGCTGTAGGTTGCCAGGCTCCTCGGTCCATGGGATTCTCCAGGCAAGAATACTGGAGTGGGTCGCCATACCCTGCTCCAGGCGATCTTCTCGACTCAGGAATCAAACCCACTTCTCTTATGTCTCTTGCCTTGGCAAGATATATATATATATATATATATATATATAATATATGCACACACATACATATATGCAATATCAGTTATATACTATGTGTAACTGATATTGGACCATATATTATACCATATAGTATATATGGTATATATAATCACTTTGCTGTACACCTGAAACTAACACATTGTAATCAGCTATACTTAAAAAAAAAAAAAGCCATCACCTGCCATCTTACTGTGATCAGAAGGAGCAGTTTCTCTGTGTGGGCTCGTTTCCAGCTTTTCAGTGTACAGGTAATGTCTCTTTGTGCTTGCCCTCCACCGGGTCTTTGGAAGTCATTTCTTGGGGCTGTAGTTCTCCTGGTAGTTGAATGCTGTGCCCAGCTCCAGCCTCAATTTCAGATCAAGTTCAGCTCTGCTGGCCCTCGAGAACCAGATCGTCTCTTCTCCCCTCCACTTGACAGCCCACCAAGCACCCAGCAGCGAGGAAACCAGCCGTCCTCCTTCTGGTTGACTGCCCCTGCCCCAGCGTTGACGGCTTCCCTGGGAGCCCATTGCTCACCCTGGCAACCTGTCCCCTTGCTCATAAAGTGGTGTAAAGAAAGGTCCCGAGGGGTGGGTGGGCAATAGCGCTGGCCCATCCGAGCCATGCATGTGGTGGCACTGACGTTCTTAAGTGCCTGTGTGGGAGCCCTGTGCACCCCAGAATTTCCAGGGAGCAGTTCCTCATACGTGGGCTGGTGGCACGCCCCAGATTCTGACACAGAGCATCTCTGGGAAAGCATGGGCACGGGGTTGGCTTAAAGCCCACACACAGATAGCCACCCAACCAAAAGTCCTTCTATGATTGTTCCATTCTGCACCTTGGTAGTGAAGCATCATGATTCAGAAAGGTTTGCTGGCATTTTGGTGGTGGGCTGGGTTGATGATGGAGCGGGGCATTGGGGAGAGTTTCAGGAGTGGGTCAACCTTAGCTGGGGTTCCGTTTATCTTGGCCGGCATAGGTGTGCCACCAGCTCTGTTTTCCGATCTATCCCTCTGACTTGTAGGTTGTAGAAATGCTTCTGTGTTGTTCTTTGTTTTTTTTTTTGTTTGTTTGTTTCTTCGTTGACATCTAGTGGGAAATGGACGCTGTCTCAGAGGCAGCAGTCAGATGCCACTTGAACCTGAGCCAGCTTTCACTGATTGAGAGCATAGTGCATCCCTGGCAGCCCTGCCTCAGTCATGCTTCTCCAAAGGTGGTTTAGGGTACAAATGAGAAGGTTCGGGAAGGAACTAGACCCTTTTTGCCCTCTGAGCCTTACTGTCTAGTGGAGGAGACACAGGACCACTGAGAAGGTGTAAAGGTGTGAGAGCGCACATCCAAGGAGGCCAGAGGGAGCTTTCCCCGTGAATTCTCATCCTTGTATAAAGCCATGTATGAAGAAAGTATGAATACCTCTATCTAATTTCAGTACGTGGTAATAAAGCATCTCTCCAGTGGAGCCATTCTCTCTCTCTGTTTTTAATCAGACAGTAAGAACTCTATTACCCAAAGGGTTTCCTATTGTACTGAAGCTGTCAGGAGCCACAGTGCTAAATTCGGTACCTTATTGTAATAATCACTCCCTAGTGTCTGGTGGCAACTAGATGTCTGCCCCTTTTATCTCTTTTCCATCCCTTTCATTCTTATTGTTAATTGTTCTTTTTTTTTTTTTTTTTTGGTGGGTTTAGTTTCCTAGGGAAATCAAGTCGCTTGAGCCTTTGGGAAGAACCTGAGGGTAGAAATCTCAAATACGTAAGATTGATTGACCATCCTGCACCCTTGTGTTCCTTCCTCTATTCATTCCCCCTATCCCCCCAACAGATGTTTTTGCTTCAGCTTACTGTAATTCATCTCAGATTCAGAAAGTCAGCTCCCTATCTTGGTGAGACTCACTGCAGCCCTGAGCAGGAGGCCAGAAGCTGATTCGGGGCAGAGTCTGCCTAAGGGGGCAGAACGGGTTAATGGCAGGTCTTAAAAGGAAGTGCTTCCTGAAAAAACACAGCTAATGGAGAGACACCTTTAACATCATTTATATAGTCCTTCCCCTGTTGTCAACCATATTTCCAGTTTTCCCTGATCACGTGTGCTGCCATGATGAGCTGCTGTAGAAGAAATCTTTGACTGTATTTGTGATTGTTTTAAAATTTTTAATTTTATATTTTATTTATTTAGCCATGCCTCACAGGATCTTAGTTCCCCAACCAGGGATTGAGCCCATGCCCTTGGCAGTGAAAGCCTGGAGACCTAACCACTGGACTACCAGAGAATTCCTTGCAATCATTTTTTAAAATCCAGGCTTGGACCAGTGAAAATAGTGGTTCCCTGTGTGTAAAATGTTGTGGGCTCTTGTGATGTATGGGCAGATTGCTGCCTTTAAAAAGTCTCAATTTCTACTTTCCCCAACCATGTATGAAAATTCCATTTCATTCTGTCTTACTAATATTATCTTTGGAGTTTTAAAAGTTGGTGCCAGTTTGGTAGTTTTAATTAATATTGTCTTTTGGTTTTACTTTGATTAGAAGTGAGGTTGAATTTTTTTTTTTATTTTCTATAGTGTGTTCAGTTCAGTTCAGTTCAGTTCAGTTCAGTCGTTCAGTCGTGTCCGACTCTTTGTGACCCCATGAATCCCAGCACGCCAGGCCTCCCTGTCCCTCACCATCTCCTGGAGTTCACTCAAACTCATGTCCATCGAGTCGGTGATGCCATCCAGCCATCTCATCCTCTGTCGTCCCCTTTTCCTCCTGCCCCCAATCCCTCCCAGCATCAGAGTCTTTTCCAATGAGTCAACTCTTTGCATGAGGTGGCCAAAGTACTGGAGTTTCAGCTTTAGCATCATTCCTTCCAAAGAACACCCAGGGCTGATCTCCTTTAGAATGGACTCGTTGGATCTCCTTGCAGTCCAAGGGACTCTCAAGAGTCTTCTCCAACACCACAGTTCAAAAGCATCAATTCTTCAGTGCTCAGCTTTCTTCACAGTCCAACTCTTGCATACATGACCACTGGAAAAACCATAGCCTTGACTAATCAGACCTTTGCATTTATTGATATCTATACTGTTCTGTTTTAGAAGATAGTTCTTGCCTGTTCCAGAATTTTGTTTCTCAAATTGACCCTACTCATAATTTAGCCATGGAAATTTCTTCTGTTCACATGTGACGTTCTCTTATATACATTGTTTTCTTATTCTGTTTTCTGTGTGTACGTGTATGCAGGCACATGTATGTGTATAGATACGTGTGCATGTTTATGAGTGTGTGTATTTAAGTGTGAATGTGTGTAACTGTGTATGTGTATAGGTGTGTGTGTGTGTCTTTGTGTATTTTAATGGAGAGTTGGGTCAGGGTTTACTGAGCGGTGTGCATCTCTGCTTTCCATGTTGACTCAAAAGTTGAGTTGACTCTTCAATAGAAGGCATTTGACTCAACGAAGAATGGCTGTGTGGTGGCCACTCCAGAGGGATTTTGTATGATCTGTGCTCATGGTCAGATCTTAGAATGACTAGAGGTAGTTAGAAAGTGGAATGGCTGTGATCTCATTTACACAGTGTGTATCCAGTAAAAGTGCATGTTGGCACACTCAGAGTCAGGGTGGGGAACCCCAGGTGGGGATGTTTCCTATTTCACTTGTGTGCTGCCCGGGGTTTCTGCAATTCTCTGCATCTAGCTGCTCTTGGAACAGTCAGATCTGCACCTCTTCTCCCCCACTTGATTTTTTTTCAAGTTTGAAACATGTATCTAAAATATAATTTATAAAATGCTTAATTGGCTGACTCAGGAGCCTGCAGTGAGGAGTGGTGTAGGGTGGGCAGCTGCCCGCTGACCAGCAGAGCAGGACTGCAGGGGTGCAGCCCTCCCTACCTCCCACGCTCTTCCATTCAGATACCCAGGGGTCCATGTGCACCTCTAGGGTCAAATGGCCAAGAACAGGACCCCAGAGGTTTCCAGAGTCTCTGTCTATCACATGGGTTGGGGCAGCCCTGCTGGCCCATCCCTGAGCAGAGCATCCCCAGATGGGGCAGAGCAGGGTCTAGCTGGGCTGGACAGAGTAGGGCAGTGGGCTCTGGATGGGGCTGAGGTAGGAGCTGAGTGTTGGCAGGAAGCACCCTGACTGAGTGGGTGGAGAAGAGTTGGTCACCAGTCCACACCCCCAGCTCCTTTGGTCAGAGGCTGCCTTCAGAGGAGTGGCTCATCTCCTTTGACTTTTCCAGCTAGAACAGGCAAGGTGAGTTGAACCAAAGTATCAATACCACGGAGTGGATCTTGAGGCCTTGTACCCCCATGGAGGAGACTCCAACAGCGGACACGATACCTGCTATGGACTGAAGGTTGTGTCCTCCCAGAATTCATAGGTTGTTGTCCTAACCACCCAAGGCGATGGTAATAGGAGATGAGGCCTTCGGGAGGTGATTAAGTTCAGATGAGGTCCCCATGATGGGATTAGTGCCCTTAAAAGAAGAAATACCAAAAACTTCCTCTCTCTACCACGTGAGGACACAGCAAGAAGGCGCAGTCTGCAAGCCGGGTCTGTCACCTTGATCTCGCACTTCCACGATCCAGAACCATGAGAAGTAAACATCTGCTGTTTAAGCCACCCAGTCTGGTATTTTGTTAAAGCAGCCCGAGCAGACTCCTACTGTTACTGTTTGTTGGATCATATCCACTAACGTGGCTAAGAAGGACTCAGTGACCACATTGCACCTACATGTCCCAGTGTTGCTGTGAGTGGCCTTTTCTTCTTTGAAGGACAATTAACATTTACTTAGACCTTGTATACTAAAGCAAAATAATGTTTATTTTTTGGAAACTTCTTCATCAAACATGCTATTTTCTGAGTGGTGAGGGTAGAGATTTCCCCCACCCCATTCCCAACCCCGTAGAACAGAAAACCAAGCAATCACAAAACACACCATGTCACCATTGCTTGGGACACTCTGGTTCAGACTTGACGATGCCTGTGACATCTCTCCAGACCTTCCTTGATGACAGCCTCTCAACTTTGCTTCGTGACTTTCTGGCCAATTCACTTATTTGGCATGACTTAGTGGCTTCAGTTTTTGATTCTGTGTTTCAGTCTCCCACATTTTGCTCTTTGAAGTGCACTGGTTGCCATAGAAGCGGTGATGTCAGGGCCAGGCAGAGAGCTTTATTGGCGTGGACAAGTGCTTTATAGAGTTGTTTTCTCAGATAATGTTTGGAGCTGGTGTTAGTCGTACTATGAGCAGCAGGATGCTCAGCTGCAGACCTGCCGCTGTGCCGAGGCTCCTGAGTTCTACTACCCACCTGGGGACTCTGCTCAACTATGCTTGCTTTTCTGGAACCCTCCTGTCTGTTTAGCCACATCCTTCGGAGGGTGCAGTCTTAGAGGGAACCTGGGGGTGGGACAGGCCTTCATCTTCATCAGCAGGGAAGCAAACCCTTCAAAAAGACATTTACTGCCACCTCTCTGAGTCCTCACTGGCGTTCTCACTATTTCCTGTAACATCTTGTCACATTCACACATTGCTTTTAAAATGCTGAAAATGTGCCTCTTGGATAAAGAGCCTGGGGGAGAGGAACCACACAGGTACACTGTCCTTTGCTTTATCTGGGCATCTGAGGGGCACCAGACCTACCTGACTTTTGTGTCCAGTGTCCACCAGCAAGAAGATCTCCCCAGCCCCAGTTTATGTCAGACCTCAGGAGTGAGAAGACAGGTGAGAGGGAAAGAAAGCGATGAGAAGGTTAGAACCACTCACCTCAGGCTTCTCTTCTCCAGGCTGATGTTTCTCTACCTCCCAAGGTCAAGGCATCATCCATCGGGCTGTGCTCAGTGGTAGGCAGAGTAATGGCACCTCCAGAGATGCCCACGTCCTAATCCCCAACACCTGAGAGTTATTATACATGGCACGGGGGAATTAAGATCACAGATAGAACTGAGGTTGCTAGGCAACTCACCCCCATATAAAGAGACCATGTTGGATTATCCAAGTGGGCCCAATATAATCAAAGGGTCCTGAGAAATGAAAGTAGAACAGTCAGGACCGGTGATACAGAAGGAGAAAGACTCATCCAGTGTTGCTGGCTTTGAAGATAGAAGGGCCCCCAGAGCCAAGAGATGTGAGCAACCCCTGGCCATTGGGATAATTAAGAAATAGACTACAGACTCAGAAGGAACTCAGCCTTGCCAACACCTTGATTTTCTCTGGGACCCATTTCAGACTTCTGACCTCTAGAACTCTAAGATAGTACTTTTTTCTGTTGTTAGAAGCCACCAAGTTTATAGCAATTTGTTACAGCAGCCATAGAAACCTGATTCACACCTCTAGGTCCCTTCCAAGTATTTGGCCATCTACTAAAGAGACTCCAGCGCCTTAGACTGTATCCCCCATGAACTGAATCTCTTTGGGGGTTCATGACCCTTAGGACAAGAACCCTTTGCCTTAGAAGTAAGATTGTGACTGATTGTAGAGTTAGGTTTGTGCATAGAAAGAGGGCATCACCGTGACTTTTAAGGTCATCAAGCATGTCAGCTGGGTCTTCCTGGGAGCAGAGGCTGAGATGGAGGGTGCAGGGCTTATTGGGGGGTGTGTGTGCGTGGAGATAATAATGCCTGTCAAACGTAAGGGGCCAGAGCAGGACTGGGCAGGGAGAGCTGCAGACTGTGATGAAGATCTGACCAAGCCTTGGCCAGACCAGTGGGCAACTCTGCAGCAAAGACTGCCCATCAGAGTCCTGTGTTGATTGGAATGGCCCAAGTCCCCTTGGTTGGGGCTTCCTGGGAAGAGTGTGGCCATGGTCCCAGAGCTGAGGCAGGATCTTTCTTTCTTTTTTATTTTTTTGGTGGAAAGGAAAGTTTGCTTTATTTTAGATGTTGGCAACCAGAGGAGGGGTGGGTGAGGGAAATATGTCTGTCCAAAGGCTGGCTCCCCCGCACTGACAATCAATGGCAACAGCTTTTAAAGACAGAGAGGGGACTCCATGCAGAAATAGCACTGTCGGCTCTGATAGTCATCTTGAAATTGGTCATCAGTGGTCTGACTAGCGTCATCTTGGTTGTTTTAGATGCAGTTAATCTTCAGTTCCAGGGTCAGTTTGTTTCCACTTCTTTGAGGCCGATTCTGGAACTGTGGCAGCTTATTTTGTGGGTACAGTCTGGTCACACGTAGTTAACTTCTTCCACCTGGTGGGGAATTCAGTATCCACAAGATAGCTCACAGGCTATGCTATTCATAGCCCTTGAGAAGGAACTAAAGGTCCTTGACTATGCTTAGTGAGTGGTAGCGGTGGTTTAGTTGCTTAATTGTGTCTGACCCTTGCAATCCCATGAACTATAATCTGCCAGGCTCCTCTGTCCATGAGATTTCCCAGGCAAGAATACTGGAGTAGGTTGCCATTTCCTTCTCCAGAGGATGAATCTGCCTGCAATGCAGAAGACTTGGGTTTGACCCCTGGGTCAGAAAGATCTTTCTTTTTTTTAAATTATTATTATTTTTTTTTACTTGGCTGTGCTGGGTCTTAGCTGTAGCAAGCAGGATCTAATTCCCTGACCAGGGTTTGAACCCAGGCCTCAGTGCATTGCAAGCATGGAGCCTTAGCCACTGGACCGTCAAGGAAGTCTAGATTCTTTCTTGAAGGGAGATCCTGGTGGTGCATCCATGACCACTATATGAAGGCAGTAGCTACTTTGGGAGTTATCTCTTGGTTTTAAGTCTTTCAGAGTATTATGGGACAACAGTGATTCCCATTGGGTCTTCACTGCCTTTGCTCTCCTCTGACTTGAATGTTTGAGACAGGTGCCATTTCAGTTTGGGCCAGGTTTCTGTAAATATGACGTCATCTGGTGGTATAGGCTTTGCAGAATAGACCAGATTCACCTTAGGCACCACCTAGATCTGTGTACCCAGATCTTTGCCATGTGAGGCCGGGCCACCCTAGTGCCACTCCGGCTTCTCCTCTGAGAACAGGTAACAGCCACCTCTCTACCTTCCCTGCCACTCCAGACCACAGACTACCCATGGCAGCTGCTCCTAGACCCTCTGCTGGCTCAACACACGTCCCAACAGTGCCTGTGCCTGGCACCCTAGTCTCTCCCCTTAGTCTGTGTGGCTCCTGAGGTGCTCGAAGCTGCTAGACCTTCTTTGGGCTCATATGCAACCTAGTAGTATGGGGTGGGCGGTGTAGACTGGGCCTGGGGGTACACTCCTCTTCCTCCCTACCTGGGACCCACAGTTCAGGGACAGACTACCTTCACAAAGGTGTCATCGAGGAAGTGTGGCCATGCCATCCTCCTGAGCATCTGTACCCCCCCTCCCTGCCTCATTGCCCATCCCTTCTCTCTTGCTTCTCTGGGACTCTGTCTCCCAATAAAGTGTTACCCCTTCAACTATTTTTTTTGGCGGTGCTTCCCAGCTTGCTGGATCTTGGTTTCCTGACCATGAATCGAACCCACACCCACAGTATTGAAAGGGCTGTGTCCTAGCCACTGGACTGCCAGGGAATTCCAGGTTTTGTTTTTTTTTTTTAAATAGCTTTACTGAAGTATCATTTATATACCATAAAATTCACAGCATTGCTCAACCATCACCAAAATCTAATTTTAAAACATTTCCATCTTCCCCCAAACATCCCCGGGGCTATTTCCCGTCTTGCCTGTACCCGGTCCAGCCCCCGGCAACCACTAAGCTGCTTTCTGCTTCTCTCGATTTGCCTTTTCTGCCCCATAAGATTTTGCCTCGGGCTTTGTTGTTCCAGGAACCCATATTAAGACCCAAAGCAAATGATGCAGAAAAGTCCTTCCTCTTGAAGGATTGCCACTTGGCCTCCTCTGACTCGGAGGCAAGAGCCACCATCCTGGGCAACTTGCTAGGAGTGAAGATAGAGGACGTGGGAACAGACTTGAATTATTTTTAATTAGGACATGAGATGCATTAACAACGATCATGATGAGGCAGGATAGAACGTGTCTTAGTACTTGAACAGTTTCTACCGAAATGGCCCCGTTTCCTGAGAGTGATTTTTATTCTGACCAGAAATTCCTCATCTGATCACATGCTCTGCTAAATGAGAGCCTGGGAGTCAGTAGGGCCCTTAGGTCCTGAGCAGGGGAGCTTTTTCTGGTGATTCTGTTGAGTCTCTTTTCAATTTGGGGGCCCCCCAATCAAAAATTCCCCTCAATGAAAGATGTTCTGCGCTGTCACTCTTTACAGGGTAACGTGCTACCCTCTTTAGAAATGTGTTCTTATTAAGTCAGGGCTTTGACACTAACCCCACAGCATCATTGGTGGTAGGCTGCTGATTCAGAACAGCTTTGCTTGAGGCCTGGGGGCGGGCATTCCTTCACCAGAGTCCTTGGTTTCCCTTGTTGCTTTCATATCAGGCAGGCTGAGCCCCTTTATGATGTTTTAAAAAAATGGTTCTGAAGTATAAAACAATTTGCTGTCTGGGAGCCAGGACAAAGGTTATTCTCAAGCATCTATTATGAGTCAGGTCTTAAATGATGTATAAAGCAATTTGTTGTGCCTTTAATGTGGGCTTGAGTGTGTGCCAAGTGCGTGTTATCCTCGTCTCCTTTAAATCCTCTTAACAACACCAACACGTTTCCACTTCAGAGATGTGGAAACTGCCTAGCGAATGGGTGGCCAGGTATAAACTCAAACCCAGGCCTGATGCCATTGCAGGATGTATCATCATTGGCGGCAGTGTAGATGGATAAGGTGGTGCTCAGGGGCTCATATTTTAGAAACATGGAACGGAAATAGAACAGGTGCGTTCTGTGAAGTTTTGTGATAATAGCTGGCATTCATTGAACACATATGATGTGCCAGACACTTGCTTTTAAGTGTGTTCTCTAATTTAATTCTCAAAAGGACCCCAAGAGTTGTTTCCTTTAAACATTTTTTTATTTATGTATTTTTTACTTCTCCGGGTCTTCATCGCTGTGCACGGGCTTTCTCTAGCTGCAGTGAGCAGAGGTTGCTCTCTAGTTACAGCACTTGGGCTTGTCATTACGGTGGCCTCTCCTGTTGCGGAGCACAGCCTCTCGCGGGGGCGCTCAGTGATCGTGGCGCAGGGGCTTAGTTGTCTTGCAGCATGTGGGGTCCTCCCCCGACCAGGGATTGAGCCGTATCCTCTGCACTGGCAGGCAGATTCTTAACCAGTGGACCAGGGAAAACCCCCAAAGAGCTGTTTCTGTTATTAATGTCATTTTATTGATGAACACACTAAGGTTCGGGGGGATTTAGTCAACCTGCCCAGAGTCAGGAGACAAGAGACACGCTATTGCCCATGGCCTTTTAGGTGATGAAATAGGCAAAACGAAACTTTGCTGATGAGCTGGTCATCCCTGCTATGAGGAGTCAGGAGGAGGTGTTTTACGCAAGGCACCAAAGACAGATAGGCAGACGATTGTTTACCCGGCAGGCAGGGAAGGGAATAGAAGGGAAGGGCACTTGAGGCAAAAGAAGCAGCTTCAGCCAAAGCCAAGGTGTGTGGAAGAGTGTATGGATTTGGGGAACCCTCCAAGGCTCCCCTTGTCAGAAGCTTCGATTTGGGAAACAAGGGTGCCCTTTGGAGCAGGGATAGGTTAGGAAAAGAGGTGCAAAGACTGAGGTCTGTGAAGCTGGGAAAGGGGCAGATCAGGACAGCCTGCAGGGTCAGGCTGCTGGGAGCCCGAGTTAATCTTGTTGGCAATGGAGAGCCTTTGGAAAGATTTCATTAGAGGTGTAGCAATCAAATTTTCCTTTTAGAATGACTACCCTGACAGCACAAAATATCTTAACACAAAATAATTTATAATTTTGCATCAAGACTGTCAGGGATAGAATAAGCACAAGAGGAGTCTTATTAGGGTGGGGGGTAGGAAAGCAAGGAACTACCAGCATGCCTGTTAGAACATATATTGGTGGTTGCTTAGGGCTATGGATGGGGTGATAGCCAAAGAACATGGGGTTTGTTTTCCAAGTGATGAAAATGTTCTAACAGAGGGCTTGTTCAGAGTTGAGCATGGCAGGAGGTGGGAGGTGGGGTCAAAAGGGGAAGAGGCCAAAAGGCTATGAGCAAACCTCACCACCTACCATTGTCCTCAGTAGGGGAGGGGGACTGAGAAGGGACCTCCCCCAACCCTGCAACATGGAGGAGAATGGGGAGGACAGGCATCTTCAGAAATAACAGCCTCCAGTGGACACTGCTGGAACATGCTCTTTGGATTTTGTGTTTGAGTTTTATTGTTTGGGATTTGTTATCGAAGTATCCTATATGCATAGGAAATATGTAAAATGTAGTGTACAGCTCAGACAATTTTCACAAAGTCGGGTAAACAGCACCTGTTTCAGGGAGCACAACATGAGCCTGGAAAACCTGATGCTCACCAAGAGAATCCAGACATAAAAGGCTCCATGGTATATGATTCCATGTATATAAAATGTCCAGAATGGGCTTCCCCAGTGGCTCAGAGGTTAAAGTGTCTGCCTGGAATGCGGGAGACCCGGGTTCGATCCCTGGATCGGGAAGATCCCCTGGAGAAGGAAATGGCAACCCACTCCAGTAATCTTGCCTGGAGAATCCCATGGAGGGAGGAGCCTGGTAGGCTACTAGTCCATGGGGTTGCGAAGAGTCCGACACGACTGAGCGACTTCACTTTCACTACAGAGATGGAAGATATATTGATGGTTGCTTAAGGCTATGGATGAGGTGATAGCCAAAGGGCATGAGGTTTCTTTTCCACGTGATGAAAATGTTCTAAAGTCGACTGTGGTGATGACTGGATATGCACATACCTGTGAACACACTAAAAACACCATTGATATATAGAATAAAAAGGAAGAGGAAGGGAAGGATGGAAGGGTGTGCGGGTAGAGGACGAGGATTTCCGAGCTAAGGTGGTGGTGCTTCCCAGGTCCCAAGCCTTCCCAGAGGGTAGCCACAGTCCTCTTTTCTAACACAGTGTATTTGCTTCTCCTGTCTTTGCATTTTATGTAAAATGAACTAAATGGTCTATTGTGTCTGGCTTCTTTAGCTCAACACTGTGTGAGATTCATACATATTGCATATGCCCTTAACATTTTTAAGAATAGTTTTTTTCCCTCATTACAAATTAATACACATACATCCAAAAAATCTCTGGAAATTACAGAAAAGCAAGAAGGAGTAAAGAGCTCCAAACATTTCACAACCCAGATAGAACCACTGTTAATATTAGGGATTTTTTTCAAGTATTTTGACTCTGCATATTAACTTCTACACAATTGCCAGTAGGAGGTATCCCCCTCTAGTTTTTAAAATATTTTCCATGAAACTGCCATCTTTCGTGGACAAGCTTCAGTGGTTTGTGTAAATGTCATATCCACATTTAGTATTTTAAATACATTCCAGTTTATTTAGAGCTGTAACAAAAATAACACACAATCAAATGCATAATAAACCAAATTTATTAGAAACTACTAGTGTGAAAATTTGTGTAGCTTGGTCCATTTGTGATGGTATAAACTTGAGAATAACTTTTAGATATCCTTTTAAATTTAAGAATGTCATAAGAACAAGTGACTTACTAAAAACTGTTACCATTGCAACTACCTATCTACATGAATCAGAATTTTTCCCCATACCAAACGACTTAATTAAAATAAGCGAATGTCATCTGAGATTGTCATAAGAGAAACTTTCATTTATACTCTTCAATTTAAAATTCAAGTTTTCATTGAAATAGCCTCATTGTTTTATTGGTTGATTTTATAAGAAGCAGGTATTATAGTGTGAACTTTAAAACTCATTGTTGTTTAGTCAGTAAGTCATGTCTGACTCTTTGCCATCTGCCACCAGGCTCCTTTGTCCATGGAATTCTCCAGGCATGAATACTGGAGTGGGTTGTCATTCCCTTCTCCAGAGGATCTTCCCGACCCAGGGATGGAACCTGCATCTCCTGCATTGGCCAGTGGGTTCTTTGCCACTGAGCCACCAGGGAAGCCCTTAAAACTCACTGATAATAATAAAACACTTCTTTTGTCTCTTTTATGTATTGGAAAAATCCACACAGATTTCGTAAAACGATTTGCTGCTGAGAACTTCAAAATCCAGTTGTACATTTAAAAATTACATAGACTTTCTTGCTTTAAAATACACATTTAAAACTATAAAAGTAATATAAATGTAATTTATCATAAAATATGAAAAGTAAAGACAAATAAGAGAAAAATAAACTGAGAGTCCCACCTATCATATAATCATTATTCACTCAACAAACATTACATGTCTGCTGTTAACACACAATTGTTCTAGATTCTGGAGTTGCAATGATGAAAAGACAGAGAAAATCCATGCTCTTACAGATACATACATATATATATGTGTGTGTGTGTGTGTATATATATATATATATATATATATATATAAAATATCTCTTTTTTCCCCTGCCTTATATTGCTTCTCTCCCAACTGGTACCCACTGATTTGTTTTCTATATCCATGAGTCTGCTTCTTTTATTTATTTGTTCTATTCACTCACTTGTTGTAATTTTTAGATTCCACACATAAATGATATAATGCAGTATTTGCTTTTTTCTCTCTGACTTATTTCACTTAGCATGATGCCCTCCAAATCCATCCATGCTGCTGCAAAGCACAAAATTTCATTTTTTATGGCAGAGTAGTATTCCTTTGTTTATATTATATACGACATCTTCTTTATTCATTCATCTGACACTTAAGCTCCTTCCATACCTTCAGTTCAGTTCAGTTCAGTTCAATCACTCAGTCGTGTCCGACTCTTTGCGACCCCATGAATCGCAGCACGCCAGGCCTCCCTGTCCATCACCATCTCCCGAAGTTCACTCAGACTCACGTCCATCGAGTCCGTGATGCCATCCAGCCATCTGGTCCTCGGTAGTCCCCTTCCTCTCCTGCCCCCGATCCCTCCCAGCATCAAAGTCTTTTCCAATGAGTCAACTCTTCGCATGAGGTGGCCAAAGTACTGGAGTTTCAGCTTTAGCATCATTCCCTCCAAAGAAATCCCAGGGTTGATCTCCTTTAGAATGGACTGGTTGGATCTCCTTGCAGTCCGAGGGACTCTCAAGAGTCTTCTCCAACACCACAGTTCAAAAGCATCAATTCTTCGGCACTCAGCCTTCTTCACAGTCCAACTCTCACATCCATACATGACCACAGGAAAAACCATAGCCTTGACTAGACGGACCTTAGTCGGCAGAGTAATGTCTCTGCTCTTGAATATGCTATCTAGGTTGGTCATAACTTTTCTTCCAAGGAGTAAGCATCTTTTAATTTCATGGCTGCAATCACCATCTGCAGTGATTTTGGAGCCCCCAAAAATAAAGTCTGACACTGTTTCCACTGTTTCTCCATCTAGTTCCCATGGAGTGATGGCAATTGGCAAAACTGTTATGGACCAGTTGTACATATTTCTTTGACAGGGGACATATACATATAAGATAACAGATAAGCAGATAGTCTTAGGTACTGGCAGATGCTAGCAAGAAAATACAACAGGCTGGTGAGATAGGAATGACGTGGGAAGGCAGGCAGTTACGATGGCCAGGGAGGGACACTTGAAAAGAGACCTGAAGAGGAAGAAGTTGTCTGCCGTGGGAATACCCAAAGACAAAGTCTTCTTTTCAACTCATAACTCAAAGATGGGAATATGTTTGTGCTTGATTGAAAAACAGAGGCCAGGGTGGCTGGGGGTGGGGGGAGAGAGTGGAGAAGAAAAAGCAGGAGAGGGGCCAGATCCTGGAAGTCCTTGTTAGCCGTGGTTCAAAGTTCAGATCTTACCCATGTTTTGAGTAGTTACTTAGAGTCTCTTTGTTTTTATAATGATTTGATATTTGTATCTTATCAAATATATTGATATAGAGATGATAGCAGAACTGTTCAGAAAACTTTCCAGTCTAGACAGTGATATAAGGAGGGGTTAGGACTTCCGGCGGTCTAGTGGTTAGAACACTGTGCTTCTGTGGCCAGGGGTACGTGTTAAATCCCTGGTTAGGGAACTAAGATCCCACATGCTGCGTGTCTTGGCCAAAAAAAAAAGAAACTTAAGGAGAGGTTAATAACAGATAACGTCTGCATTCGGGTAGATGATTAGTCTTTATTTCTTATAAAAACATAGGGATCTCAGTCATTCAATATAATTCCCAGCTTCCAGGTGCCAGATGAGAAAAATATCATGAAAGGCTAAGTTAAGTCTATTCTCAGTGAAGACTGAGTAAGAGGAATAAAAACCTTCAATATGGGATCTATAAACAAATCTGCAGCATGAATGGAGGTAAACATATCCTGCTCAAAGCAAAGAAAGGGCATATTTTTTAAAAGTTAAACAAATTTTAGTCAGCATCTGTTTTAGTCATAAGGAATCTTAAGAAACTATAGACTCTAAATAAGAGATCAAATATAAGAAAGATAAGCTTAGATGATAAGGCAGCAGACCAAGATGAAAACTTTAGAAGTGAATGCAAGGAAGCAAGTCATTTGGGACCAAAGCTGCAGGCAGTGTTATAAGCACCAGTGAGCAGAATTAATGTTACAATGAGTCTATTTGGTGATAAGGAAGATGGGGTTGAGAAAAACCTGAGAATGAATAGGACAAGGATAAGAAGTTAGAAGTTATCTGAAAAGTTATGAACACAGAGGCCAGACAGCAAAGATCCAACATGTGGATAATTTATACTTCTGAAGAATCCAAAACAAATAGAATAACAGCTGCTGTGTTTCAAATATAACAACAACAACAAAAGCCCCACAGGGCCTTTTTGGGGGCAGTGTGACAGAATTATTCTAAGTTCATCTGGGGAACAAATTGCTGTGAAGAGCCAATTAAGTCGTTTAAAAAACAAAAACAAAATGGTGAATGAGCACTTGCTCTTCCAGGCATTAGAATTCACTTGAAAACTATTATAATGAAGAGTGGGGCTCTTGTCAGAACAAGACAGACATGAAAATGGAAAGGAGAAGCCAGCGGTATAATTGAGTTTACATGTTTAATACATGGGGAGGAGCTGAAATCAGTAAGAAAAAGATTTAGTGAATATGGGTGGGAAAGTGTGTTAATATATGGGGAGAAAATTGTTAGTTTTTTTCCTTATGTTAATTCATAAATAAACTGAATTTGGAGAAAGTATGAAATGTGAAACCATAGACTGTCAGAGATGATCGTGTAGGTGAAATATATCTAAACTTGGGTTTGGGAGTGCCTTTCCAACTGTAACATCAAAGTTTTAATTATAAAAGCAAAGTTTGGTAGATTTGATATTATAAAATATAAGGCATTAAAAAAACAAATATTATAAACAAATTTTTGTAATAGCTAATGCTAATGACAAACTGAGGTAAAATATTTCCAATGTATAAGGTAAATGTTTATTCCTAGTACATGAAATTTTTTGGCAATCAGTAGAAAAATACTTCTTAACAAAAAGGGACAAAGCACCTGAACAGGTTTTGTGTAAACAGAATAAAATCAAAATCACATATAAGCCTTCAGAAAAAATGATCAGCTTTATTTGTAATTGAAATGCAAAATAAAGAAACAAAATGTCAGTTTTATCCATTAGGTTAGTAGAGTTGGGGGAGGAAAAAATAGATACCCAGTATTGGTCAGGCTGTGTGAAAATAGGCATTTTCATTTATTTGTGGTTGGGATTATAAAATTATACAGCTTCTTGATATGAAATTAAATAATGTGTGCATAAGTTTAAAAGTGAATTGCCTCTAGACCCAACAATTCCATTTAGAAATTTATCCAAAAAAATAATTGTATGAGTTTTTTTGCTTTTAAGGTATATACTGAAGGATGTTCATTCCACACTGTACCAAAGAACTGGAAAAAGAATAATCTAAACATACACTGTTTACCAGGCTTCCCTAGTAGCTTGACTGGTAAAGAATCTGCCTGCAATATTGGAGACCTGGGTTCAATCCCTGAGTTGGGAAGATCCCCTGGAGGAGTGCATGGTCGCCCACGCCAGTATTCTTGCCTGGAGAATCTCCAAGGACAGAGGAGCCTGGAGGGCTACAGTTCATGGGGTCACAAAGTTGGGCACGACTGAGTGACTAAGCACAGCACATATTGTTTACCATGCTGCAGAGGGTGTTCTAAAGCCTTTACATTTATTCATTCTTTTCATCCACACAACTCTGAGTACAGTTGTTAATGTAATCCCCGTAGTTATTAATGTAATCCCCATCACGCTTATGAGGAGACAGGCACAGACTCTTGATCGAATGTTGCATGGCTTGTAAGTGCTGGAATAGGACTTATCTCAGGAAATTTTGCTTCTGAATCTAAACTATGGTTGTTTCATTGCATGCTGTAATATGTACTGTATAGTATAATTCCTATACTGTTCAATAATCAGGAATTCATTAAGTGAACACCATTATTCATGGCATGGAATGCTGTACGACCCTTCAAAATATTTTTTGATTGGGAATTTTGAAAATTGTATGATACATTGTAAGCAAACTATGAACTGTGTATAGTTAAATACATTCATATGAAAAATAGTACTCAAGAGGGATGTGCATGGAAATGCATGAATACCATATAGCTTAGCAGTGTTCCTCTTTGAGCACCAGGATTATAGATGCTTGTCTGTATTTTTGGCATTGCATGTGGCTTGCCTTCTGCATTTCAAAAAACATGTTTGTTTTAAAATTGGAATATAGTTGTTTTACAACATTGTGTTAGTTTCTGCTGTACAACAAAGTGAACCAGTGACACTTGATACCCCGTCTTTTTTAGGTTTCCTCCCCATTTAGGTTACCATAGAGCATTGGATAGAATTCCTGTGCTGTACAGTCAGTTCTCATTAATTATCTATTTTATTAAAAAATGTTATTAAGTCATAAACTGAAAATCAGAACTAAGTTGTTTGGTGATGAAAATACCTTTTAAACTGTTTATGTTGCCCTGTTTGGGGGAAGGAGAAGCAAACTCTTTGTATTATTCGTCTATGGTGTGCAGCAGTATGAATACTTTAGTGATAGTGATAGTGAAGTTGCTCAGTCGTGTCCGACTCTCTGGGACCCCATGGACTGCTGCCCACCAGGCTCCTCCATCCATGGGATTCTCCAGGCAAGAATACTGGAGTGGGTTGCCATTTCCTTCTCCAGGGGATCTTCCCGACCCAGAGATCGAACCCAGGTCTCCCTCATTGCAGGCAGACGCCTTAACCTCTGAGCCACCAATACTTTAGCCTTTGCTAATTAGAATGGAGCAGAGAAGCACCTGCTATTGTTTGAAGTGGTGGGGAAACCTGTGGTTTGAACTGTCAGTTGTAGGATGTGTTCTTGGTCCTGGGAAGTGAACAGAGAAAGGCAGTTCCACAGAATACTTGACCTACGGTATCCAGAAACATCCCCACTTAACCCCAAGTCCTTAACCCACTTGGATGCTGGAGTCTGGGGACTAATTTAATTTGGCATGTGTGTGTGCTAAATTGCTTCAATCCTGTCCTAGTCTTTGCAACCCTCTGGACTGTAACCCTCCAGGCGCCTCTGTTCATGGGATTCTCCAGGCAAGAACACTGGAGTGGGTTGCCATGTCCTCCTCCAGGGGATTTTCCCGACCCAGGGATCAAATCCATGTCTCTTTTGTCTCCTGCATTGGCAGGTGGGTTCTTTACCATTAGCACCACCGGAGAAGCCCAAATTAATTAGGGAAAAGCCCCAATTCCATTCTAGCATGACCTGCTCATTTTGGGGCATAAGTTTAAATTGATTTTTTTTAAAAGATGGTAATTGGTGGTATACATTCTCAAAGGAGGAAAAGCCAAGCATTGTCTTCACAGATGTCAGACTGCACAAGAGCATTTTCAAAATCTTGGTCTCTAATCCTTCCCCTCAGCTGTTCGATGGTGTTTCCATGTTTTCCAGAACTTTTATTACAGAGAATCTAGGATTGCTCTGATCTTTTTTTTTCCTAAGTATTGTTTCCCCTCAGCTCTTTGAATGGTTTTGATTTTTCCAACATTTTAATAAATATTTTGCTAAGATATGTCCATGTGAGGATCTCTTTTCATAGGATATGATTTTTCTAAAGGTCAAGAAAGTGTTTTCTATTGCTTTTTTTCCTTTCTATTTTATTCTTCTGAAAAAATCAATTATTTTTATATTGGAGTTTTAAAATTGGTTTTCCCTTGTCTATCGTTTTCATTACTTTAATTTCTTGATCCTTTTCCTCTGCATTCATGGGGAACCTCTCAAGTGTATTCTTCACATCCCTGATTTGATTTTTCTGCAGTTGTCTGTCTTTCCTCACCTCCGTGTGGATATTTAAATACATTTTGACTTCTTATCATTCTTGTATTACAACCCATTTCATTTCTTCTTGCTTTCTTTTTCTCTTGGGCTATTCTCTTGCTATAGATATCTGCTCCTGTTTCATGAAATTCGTGTGTCCTTGAATTCTTTGAAGCCATGCTCTTCTCCTGGGACTCTAGGATACTGTTCTGAAGTAGTTTTACAGACCTCCCTGTCAGATTTTACTCTGTTTTGAAACAAGGTCTGTCTGAATGATTTCCTGACAACTGACAGGGTATGTGGAATGTTCTGGGCTGCACCTTCTGTCCGCTTGGGTGATGGGCAGTCAGATCTCTCTCTAAAGCTACAGTCAACTGTGATTCAAGAGATTCTGAATTTAGGTCTCGAATCTAGTCAACTTTCTCCTGATAAAGCTACTGCTTTGACATGGTGACATCTTGTCATGTCCCCAGTGTCTGGCTCTGTTTTATTTTAAACCTACAGTTTGCATTTACAAAACAACCGTCATCACCACATACTGCTACCCAGCTTGGTATTTCCTTTGTCCTCATATGCTGAACTTCATCCATGGAGGGCGGGAGCATGGTGTGTGGATCAAGAGCTACTAAGTTTGATGTCAGCCCTCAATTCAAGTCCCAGCTCTTTCTCTGCTCACTCCATTGCCTTGGGCTAGTTTCATAGCTTTTCTGAGCCTTGGTTCACCTGTATAATGGGACACCAAACATTTTTGTGGTGATTAAATGAGATAGTATGAGAGACTCGTTATCCAGTGCGAGGAACCTGAGTGCTTACTATGGCCAAGTTTTGTTCTGTGTACTTCCCATGTTTTAAAATATGAGGGAGGCACTCAAGATTTCTGATGCACAGACAGGAAGAAGGCCCTGAGAGGTCTAGATACTTAACAGCGGTTGCACAGCTCATAGGTGTGACTCCAGGACTCACCCCCGGCAGTCAGCTCCAAAACCGGGACTCCTCACTATTATGTCCCCATGCAGACTGCCTCAGAAATGCGTCACTGTGTCACTGCCATCCGCTCCACTCCCCACATTTCATATTCATTTGGCTCTTTTTGAGTTAATTGATCAGAATGTATAAAGAAGGATGATGGGATATAGTGAGGGAGGGAAGGAGAGCCCAGGATGCAGGGTGTCCTGGATGGTGGGAAATTCTTTTCTTTTCTTTAAAAAAACAAAACAAAACAATTTCTTTCCTAAAAGACTTTTTGGGATGTGGACCATTTTTAAAGTCTTTATTAAATTTGTTACAATATTGCTTCCATTCTATGTTTTGGTTTCTTGGCTGCAAGTCATGTGGGGTCTTAGCTCCCTGACCAGGGATCGAACCTGCCCACCCTGCACTGGGAGGTGAAGTCTTAACCATGGACTGCCAGAGAAGTCCTAGGAAATTCCTTTCTTTGCAGCACAGTTTTCTGTTCTGGGAATGAGGCAGGGGGGTGGATAGTAAGTAGAGGTCAGTGGAAGCATCCTGCTGACTTTCCCAGATGACTGTCTTTATTTAATGAGCAGAGCTGGGGATACCATGAAACCAGACCTGAGTGCTTTTTGTCAAATCAGTCCTCCAATTGGGGATGAGGTGGGGAGATTGTATCTGGAGTTGGGCTGTAGTTTAACCATCAGCTTTGTTTTTGAGGATGAACTGAGCTCCCATCTTTTGGGGTTTTGACTTTCATGGGAAGCTAGGAGAATGGGTATTAGACGCTACCATTTAAGCCACTAGTTCTTCTTCTTCAGATGGTTCTAGAAAGACCCTTCCTTCCATGGGGTGCCTTTGAGAGCACAGAGGTCACCATAGGGATGGGTGAGGGCTTAATGACACCCTTCCCTGATGGTAACACCTCTTACACTGTCCCCAGGGATAAAAGTCTTCTCGGTGTGGATGGCAGCCAGTATGTGGCCCCTGGGCATCTGTGTGCCTTTCGGTGTGGTCTGTGCAGTGTGCGGAATGACGAATATAGTGCCTGAGGGCCCTTCCGCTCTTCTCTGGCACCATTTTGATGATTGATTCTTTGTGTACTTCCTTGTTCTTTTTTAGGTTGGTGTCTTGCTATAAATGTAGTGGTTGATGGAAGGCAGAATTTGTGAAAGGCAGAATTGGTGGGAGTGGGTTATTTTAAGGGGAGGGATGTGTAGCAGGCAGGGAAGAGAGGGTAGGAGGGGTGGGAGGAGAGTGGTTTCTATGTATAATATACTTGGAAATCCTGTTCTGTAGACTTTGATGTCAGGACAAAGTGATCCTTGCTTGAAAAATTGCACATTATTTTAGGAAAAAGCCTGGTAGGGTTTGATAACAGTGATGTTTTTATCTAATCTCAGGTAATAAATAAACCAAGGTACTTGCGATCCTTTGCCAAAATTCAAATGTCAAATTGATTATGTAAAAAGCAGAGGAAGCCAAGTCTTTTACAAGAAGGTTTATATCTTTTTATGGCCATTCATAGTGCTGAAGTTAAAAGCTTTGCCAGTATCGAAATATCTGATTACAAATGGCTAGGTTCTTCCTGGCCTTTTGAATTACTCAGACGTATTCTTCCCCTTTTAACTTCTAAGTGTGTTGCTTGCATTAAGAATGTATTATTGTGAAGGCCATTGCTATTTTGAAAATAATTTAAGAGGAAACTGGAATTTTCTCTTTTGAAGGTCTGTAAATGATAAAATATATTAACTATAACAGGGGAACATTTGGCACAGCCTCTGCAAAAGGGAGAATGGACCTTCTTTTCTAGAGTCCATGGGGTTTTTACAAAACTTGATAATGTTAGATCACAAAGAAAATGTATTAAATCCCTCAATGCAGAAACTGTGCCAGCCACATTCTCTGGGAATAAGGTAACCCAGTCTGAAGAAGCAAAGCTACCATTTGATAATAAAAAACAAACAAGAGAAAATCAAGTATTGAAAAAAACAAATTATTTGGACAATAAAAAATGAGGTCAGTGCAAAAGACGTATAGCAGAAGTTCACTGAAAAATTACACGGAGGTAATTTCAGAGATTTAAGTACTTCCATTATTAAAGCAACACATAAGTCAACCAAAGAACTTTAAAAGTTAAACTTCTCTGCAAGACGTGAAAAGGAAAAACTCCAACATACCCACCAATTCCATAAACAAAGCAAAATGGTCAAAGCATGTGGATTTTAGAGCTAGTCTGCTTGTGTTTAAATCCTGGCTTTTGCCCACTGCTGAGTGCTGTTAGGCAAGTGACTAGAATTATCTTTGCCTCAGTTTTTTTCATTCAAGATGTTTTGACATGGACCATTTTTAAAGTCTTTGCTTGGTTTTTTTTTTTTTGTTGTTGTTGTTTTGTTTTGTTTTGGCCAGGAGGCACATGGGATCTTAGTTCCTCAACCAGGGAGCTAAGGGAACCTGTACCCCCTTCAATGGAAGGAGAAGTCTTAACCACTGGACTTCCAGGGAAGACCCTGCTTCAGTTTTTTCTCACCTCTTAATAGGAATAAAAATATCTAGCTCATGGGAATTAAAGGAGAAAATGCAGATAAAGTCCCTATAGCATAATAAGTGACACCATGGGAGTTTAATATGTGCTCTTACTCACTCCCCTATTTTCATCCACCATCAGTGAGATCTATCTCCCAGTGCTTCTCTGACCGTTTAAAAAATTTTCCTCATTAATGAATTATATTTGGTTCCAAATTTGACATCTTTTTTTTTGTAGCAGCTTTATTGATATGTAATTCACAAATTCACAGCTCACCCACTTAAAGTGTACAATTCAACGGCATTTAGTACATAGTTGTGTGTCCCTCAGCATGATCAGCTTTACAAGATTTTTATTGCTTCATAAAGAAACTCTGTGCCCCTTAGACTTCCCTCCCCTCAACTCCTCATGGCCCCCACCCCTCAACCTTAAGCAGCTAATCTACCTTCTGTCTCTATGGATTTGACTGTTACAGACATTTCACATGAATGGAATCATACAGTATGTGGTCTTTGTGACTGGCATCTTTCTCTCAGCCTAACATTTTTGAGATTTATCCACGTGGTAGCATGTGCTGGTACTCCATTCCTTTTGATAATTGAATGATATTCTATTGTATGGATATCCCAAGTTTTGGTTATTCATTCATCCATTGATGGACCACATATGACATCTTGCAACTTGCAATGACTTTATTTTATTGTTCATCTTTTTTCATTGATTCATTCTTTGAACATTTATTTTGAGGTGCTATGCTATGTTAGCCACCGAGAATTGGGTGATAAGATATGCTCTTGATTTTGGAGTGCTTATTTTCCAATAGCAGGACACTTAGGGATCTAAGAATGTGCCTGTTTTTAAATAAGGGAAGCCCATACCTGATTCACTGATGGGGGGAGGGCCGTGGTCATTCTACCTGGAAAGGCCATAAGGGAATGAACAGAGGAACAGTCTCAACAGCTGAGTATGTGTGCACAGTCACAGCTGGACAATCAGGGCAGTGGTGGTGGGGTGAATGGATGTGTGAAGACAGCTAATAATGAGCTATACTGGGTAATAGGAACCGTAAAGTGATTTGACTTGGCTGACGCTGAGGGTTGAAATGGGATGAATGGTGAGACATACAGCTGGAGGCATGCGGAGAGGCCAGACCTTGAAGTGTCTTATCTTGTAGATCGAGGAGTTGATTTTAATGTAAACAAGTATAAAATGAGGGGAGGGAGGAAGAGAAGGGAAGGGATCAGGTAAGAAAATCCGTTTGTCCAAATCTGCTCCACTTTGGAACAAGTTTCTATCTTGGTTAATAGCATCACCCTCCTCATTCAATCAGTCAAGTCCTGTCAGTTATGCTTGTTTCGGTTATCAGGAACCAGTTACTTTCCCCGCTCTGTATGGTATCTTAGCAGGCCTCCATGCCTCCAGTCTGCGGCTGCTCCAGGCTGTCTTTTTGTATTGCCGTCAGAACTCTTCATCTTAGCCTTATCATGTCACTTTCCTGCTTAAAATATCTCCCAGGGCCCCTTACTGCCCATAGTGTCACACATAATTGTGTGTCCATCAGCATGATCAATTTTACAATGTTTTGATTGCTTGATAAAGAAACCCTGTACCCCTTAGACTTCCCTCCCCTCAACTCCTCATGGCCCCTGTCCCAAACCCTAAGCAACTCATCTACCTTTTGTCATTATATATAAATGTATTAGTCTTTCTCCATATTGATCATTACAGAGTATTGAGTAGAGTTCCCCATGCTATGTAGCAATTCTTAATTCACACACCATTTTTCTCTCTTCTCTTGCCCTCTCTTCTCTTGCCCTCTCTTCTCTTGTCATGATCTGTAGCCTCTTCCTAACTTCTGTGTGATTCTCTATTGGCTTTTTAGAATCTTTATGAAGATGGCATCAATTCCTTCAGTCTGTTAGTCATTAAAGGTTGTCTTCACAGCCTGTTTGCCTTATTCCAATTGCATCCCTTATTACAAGGCATCGTAATTATTTGTTTATGTGTCTGTCCCTCACACTGATCATGAGTTTTCCCCAAATAATAACTTAGCCATTTTCATGCCTGGCTTCTACTCTGTAGTCCTCACTTCAAAGTCTTTGTTCAAGCAACACATGCAAAAGATTGAACAAAGTTAGAAATGAAAATGTGTAAGACAACAGTGAGGAGGTGCATTTACACATGAGAACATACCGCTGAATGCTGATCGGGCTTTAATCTTTAAACAAGAGAATGCATTTTTTAACTGAAAAACAAGTAACCTGCTAAAAGTAGGAGACTCAATTAGGGCAGGGTAAAAAAAGTACTGAATGGACTTCATTGAGTTCAGTTCAGTCTCTTAGTCATGTCTGACTCTTTGCGACCCCATGGACGGCAGCATGGCAAGAATCCCTGTCCTTCGCTATCTCCCAGAGCTTGCTCAAACTCATGTCCATTGAGTCAGTAATGCCATCCACCCATTTCATCCTCTCTTATCCCCTTCTCCTGTCTTCAGTATTTTCCAGCATCAGGGTCTTTTCCAGTGAGTCAGTTCTTCACACCAGGTGGCCAAAGTAATGGAGTTTCAGCTTCTGCATCAGTCCTTCCAATGAATATTGGAAAGAGTTTATAAAACTTCTCAAAAAAAACAGTCCCTTTCTCATGAGACATTTTGTGGAATTACAGGGAATTCTTTTTTTTAAAATATAAACTTATTTATTTTAATTGGAGGTTAATTACTTTACAGTATCGTATTGGTTTTGCCATACATCAACATGAATCCGCCACAGGTATACACGTGTTCCCCATCCTGAACCCCCCTCCCTCCTCCCTCCCCATACCATCCCTCCGGGTCGTCTCAGTGCACCAGCCTCAAGCATCCAGTATCATGCATGGAACCTGGACTGGCAATTCGTTTCTTATATGATATTATACATGTTTCAATGCCATTCTCCCAAATCATCCCACCCTCTCCCTCTCCCACAGAGTCCAAAAGACTGTTCGATACATCTCTGTCTCTTTTGCTGTTTCGCATACAGGGTTATCATTACCATCTTTCTAAATTCCATATATATGCGTTAGTATACTATATTGGTGTTCTTCCTTCTGGCTTACTTCACTCTGTATAATAGGCTCCAGTTTCATCCACCTCATTAGACCTGATTCAAATGTATTCTTTCAAATTTTCAAGGTATAGGTGATTCCTCTATTTAAAAAGCCCTTCTGATTCATGGACTCATTTAGAAAAGTTGTTCTATTACACAAACATGATCCTGAATCCAAATCTTGGTAAAGGAATTTCAGAAACAAATAAACAAGTCTTGTTCTTTGATTAACCTGCGATTTGAAAACAGGTGTTCTATAGAGCACCATTCTGGGAAATGTAAATAGATGTGCTGAGATAAAGTTCCCTTGTCAAATAAGTTTGGGAACTACAGCACGATCTTCCCCCTTTTGGAGATTCATAGTGCACGCAGCACTTTAGAGCCTCTGAGTATTCATGCAGGAGAGACCCGCTAATGTTGTTTTAACCTAACATCTCTCAAGCCTGAGAATAGGCCCTTTTAAAAAAATCATTACACATTTAATAGCATCCTGCTGAAGAGTTTAGAAAATGCTATGTAGGCACAAAAGTCCAAAAAAATTTACTAGGGCACAGAATATGGCTATGTGTATTCAATGTATGGCACTCTAAGATAGGAAGGCTCATTTTAGAAATGCAAGGATAATTCAATATGAAATAATTAACACAGTACATCTTATTAATAGTTGAAGAAAGAGAAGAAAAAGAATCTCAATACCTATTGAAATGATTTAATAAGGTACAATATTTACTCCCAACTAAAGCTTTATCATTCTAATATAAAAAAAAATCCTATTTGAACCCAGGAGCCAAATTTTAGTTGCTAGAGAAACAAAATAATTTTCCATAAAGCTAGGGGTAAAGCAAAAATGTCCATTTTCTTCATAGTATGTGAATATTATTTTGGAAATTTGAACACAGAAGAAACAATATAACTTCTTGGCTCCTTGACATCAACTCCCCAGGTTGGGATATTAATAAGCAGGCTAATTTCCTGAAGGTAATAATCGCTGAGGATTCTCACCCATGATTATGTCTTCACCATTTCTGAAGATAATTTATATTAAAGTTTTCTTTCTTTTAGCCCTGATTATATACAGCAGCATCTAAGGACCACTCTTTTGTTCTTCCTGCGTCTGTTCATTGTTCTCACTGCCAGATCCATAGTCCTGAAGGCGAGGAGAGTCTTGTTGGGAACATGTTGTTTGCCTCTTCTGGACCAAGATGGAGGAACATCCTCTGTGTGTGTGCGAGCAGTGAAGATGAAAGATTTGTGGATGGTTCCTACTGGGGACCTTCACTGCTTACCCACCTAGTTCCTGTATCAAGCTTTCCTTCAGTGATAGTCCCAGAGGCAGCAGTTATCCACTGTCTCAGGTCCCCTGCCCGGGGGGAAGCCGGGTGTCAACCTTATCCTTTGCCAAAGTACCGTGGTTTTGGCCCTCGTGGCACCTGGCCCTGTGGCAGTACTGTTTGGTATCATAAAGTCAGCGCCTGGGAAGGAGGATTGCAGACATAAGACAACGTTGGTCTTGTTGGCTATGTTACAGGGTATGTTTTTGAAAATGTGAACTCGTGACTGTCATGCTGTATGCTTGTGATTAGTCGCTCAGTCGTGTCTGACTCTGCGACCCCATGGACTGTAGCCTGCCAGGCTCCTCTGTCCATGGGGATTCTTCAGGTAAGAATACTGGAGTGGGCTGCCAACCTGGGGGTTGAACCCTGGTCTCCCACATTGCAGGCAGATTCTTTAGCATCTGAGCCACCAAGGAACAGATATAAAATGAACATGCATCAAAGACTGTATTTAAGTCATCAGTTGAGAGAGCCAGTAAGATGATACACCTTGTTCTAAGGAACGGTCCAAGGACCAGACATATATGGGCAAATAGGAAAAGCTGATGTGGATTTACAAATGGATGCAAAATGGTCCATCCACTGGGCACTCAGTGCTACTAATTGGCATCTCTATGGGCAAGAATTGCTTGCGTTATTATTAATTTCCCCAAACTTACAGATTATACAATAGTTCAAAGTTGATGAAAGACTGAGAGAACCTGGCAAAGTATGTTAGACAAGACACCCAGGAATCCTATTCATCCATTTCAGAGTCTCCCAGTTTTCCTCTGCAGAAAACAGGATAATAATAATAATAATAGTACTCTCTCACAACTCCTGACTGCAGCAGTCACATTCTTTGACCAAACTCCATTAGGCTCAAATAGGTTTCACGTTCCTCTTTTCCTAGACAGCGTTCCCATCCCATCACTTTTTAGCCAATGGCATGCTCTTTGCTCTGCCCATAACTTGTCTCTTGCTGTTTCCTGTCTTCTCCTGACATATTCACAGACCTCCCATTTTCTGTTGGGCATTTGTTTCCTGTCACTGTTCTAAGAACGATCACAGTCTTGGTGGTTTACTACAACACAGAGTTGTTGTCCTCTGCTTCTGAAAGTCAGAAGTCTAAACTGGGTCAGCAGAGCGGTGCTCGTCTAGAGGGTCTAGTGGAGAAGCCCTGGCCTTTTCCAGCCTCTCGAGGCTGCCTGTGTTCCTCGGTTCCTGGCCCACATCACTGTGACTCTGCTTCCCTGCCCACCTCTCCTCAGACTCTCCCCGTCTTCCTATTAGTAAAAACCCTGTGATTATACTGGACCTGCCCAGATAATCCAGGAGGATCGCCCTCATCTCACAATCCTGAAATCACACCCACAAAATCCCTTTTGTGTGGAAGGTGACATCGTCAGAGGATGTGGACAACTTTGGAGTGCCATAATTCTGCTCACCACACCCTGGTTTGCCAGCCTTGAGAGGGTGAGTTCTGTGCCTGCCTCTGCTCATCTCAGGGTCTTTCCAGGAAAGCTTTTTAAACAATCCTGAAAAATCTCTAATTTCCCCCACCTACTCATTTGTCAAAGCTACCCAGGTGGTACGGTGCTAAAGAATCTGCCTGCCAATGCAGGAGACACAGGAGACACGGGTTCAGTCCCTGGGTTGGGAAGATCCCCTGGAGAAGGAAATGCAACCCACTCCAGTATTCTTGCCTGGAGAATCCCATGGACAGCGGAGCCTGGCGGGCTACTGTCCATGGGGTTGCAAAGAGTGGGATTCGATTGAGCATGACCGGCCATTTGTCACAGGCTCACCCTCTTTTTTGTCTTTCCTTTTTCTTTAAGGCAGTCTTCAGCATTTCCAGAACATATTCCATTTACGGGTTGGTGTACATTTTTCCAAAGAGGAAACTCTATGCTTGGACTCTTCGGGTGAGGTGCTCACCCAGAGAAAGTGTTAATGCAAGTTCCTGTGTCCGATGCACAGTGAAGCCAGATGAACTGAAACATAGGAGTTTGGAGCAGAGAAAGGTTTATTGCAGGGCCATGCAAGGAGAGAGGTGGCTCATGCCCTTAAAAGCCTTGAGCTCCCTGAAGGGTTTCTGCAAAGCGCTTTTAAGGGCTAGGTGAGGGAGGCCGGTCGCAGGGTATGTGATCAGCTTATGCAGGATTCTCTGATTGACTGATGGTGAGAGAGCAGGGTGTGCCTGCTCCAGGCCGGCCTGTGGCTTTGTACTTCTAGTCATCAAGTAGTTAGTTAGCTTCTTCCAGTTGTTCGCGGGGAGGGTTTACATCTGTAAAACAACTCAGGAAATGTGCCTCAGATACTATTACTAGCTACTTCAGAGAGGAGCTAAAGCAGCGGATATAGGGGAAGGCCTGTCCTCCTCCGCAGTGCCCCATAGACCTGTTTGGTTACAATTCCCCTCTTTCCTTTGGTATTCCTCAATCTTGAGGATAACAAGTTTTGAACAAGAAAAGGAATAAAGGTTCAGGAGGTTAATCATAAACTTGACAGAGGTACCCACAGGGTGCCGCTCGGTTACAAAAGATTCTTTGGGCCTGTTGTCCAAAGGATGCAAAATCCTCACACCCATGAAGAGATGCCTCGGTGTCCATCCTGACTGCTTCGTCCCCTACACACCTGCAGAATTCTCACCCTGCTCTCTCCAGTTATGGCAGAGGACACATATAAGAAGAACACCAGTCCTAGCTGAGAATTATTGAATGCTTACTATGTGCAGGCCTGTGTCAAACACTTTAAATATTTTAACTTATTTAATGTTCACGATGGGGGAGGACACTATTACTAGCTCCATTTTACAGATGAGGAAACTGAGGAACAGAGGCATTGAAGAATTGCTCATGGCCAGACAGAGAGTAAGGGCCAGAGCCAGGATTCAATACCAGGCTCTTCAGTGAGAACATGAGCTGTAAGATTAAGGCCTCAGACATGTCAAGTCTTTTTGGAGAAGGCCACTGAAAAGTTAACCACCGTGCGGGGCTGTGCCTCCAGGGTGGTACCAGTGAGAAGAGATTGTTGTGTGCCAGGGATAGTCAAGGATGGGAAATGGACACTAATATATATTGAGGATTTTAGAAAGCTTTTTAGAGAAGGTTGGTAATCCTGGTGGCTTGGATGGTAAATAATCTGCCTGATTATTTATCAATATTTTATCATTATTTATTAATGCGGGAGACCCAGGTTCAATCCCTGGGTGGGGCAGATCCCTTAGAAGAGAAAATAGCAACCCAGTCCAGTATTCTTGCCTGGAAAATCTCATGGGCAGAGAAACCTGGTTGGCTACAGTCCAACCAGGTTACAAAGAGTTGCACGCCACGGAGCCACTAACGCTTTGGAGAAGGTGCGATGCCCCCTGCTGGTGTAACAACTTCTGTTTTCTTTGTACCTAAGTCCTAAGGTCAGTTTTTAATGATCATTTCTCCCTGCTCCTGTTTGAGATCTGTGAAAGACTACTGGGGGGAAAAATGTCCATTTTTCTCTGCTCAAGGGTACTCTGGTTGCTAAGCAACCTCGACCTCAAATTTGGGACTCTTCTCTGACTCTAGGGACAGCATCCTGGTATAAGTGGACATTCATAATTTACTACAAGGAGAACATTAAATTTTTAACATGGACAGGCTATAAATGTTAGTGGCTCTGCATGTATTTTCAAGATGGAAATCCTGAAGAGTTTATTTCTCAGAGATGTTTTTTGCAACCTGCTATTGGCAAACACACTCCATGTGAATTCTTAATCCGTTTGCACTCTGACTTGGCTCATTAGTAAATGGAATTGTCATTCCACTGCTGCTTCTTGACCCTCAGAGACCTCAGTCATCCTCTAGTCTCTTTCTCCCTGACTTCTCACATGTCCTCAGTCACCCAGTTTTTTTAAGGTTCACTTTTGAAAAGCTTTTTTATTCAATTTCAACCTCCTTTTCTCTACCTGGCAAATTCAGTAATACTTCTAGGCCTCATGCTTTTTCATCAGGACTATAGTAAGCTTCCAGCTCATCTTTTTTCTGCATTTTTTCTCCCTTCTTATTCACGTCCCCTGCCCTGCTTCCTCTGAGTTACCCTTTTAAAGCAGAGATGTGACCGTATTATTCTGCGTGCACAACCTTGATGGTTCACTGGTAATATCCAGATGCCCTGTCCTGGCAGTCAGCACTTTCACCACCTGACCTCACCCCACCTTTCTCTGCTGCTTTGCAAGCACACACTGCCTTCTGGCCACTCGCAACCTACAGCTGTGTCCATATGGCTGTCACAAGTCTGTGCCTTTGCAGAAGCTCATACCTGCTAGAATGCCCTGTCCTGCTTTTCATCAACACTGGTTTTGTGTCATTGTTCAAAGCCTGACTCCTGTTTCTTTTCTCACTGAGATGTTTTGAATCACAGACTTGCCTACATTCCTGTAGCGTTGTGAGAACATATCACATTGTATTATATTAATATTTGTCTGATGATACATTTCTGTTACTAGGTGCATTTCTTTAGACGATGACACGCTTGATCAATGATGCAGATGTATGGGGCTCCCTGCCGTGTGCGGAGCTCCAACTGTGTGCTCCTCCTGGCCTTCTGAATATTGAGATGCATTGAGATAGGCGGCACTCTAAGGCTGACACCGGACTTCTTCTCATTTACTGTTCAAAGAAGCAAGCCATTTGCAAACATCTCTACTCTTATCTGCGGCAAGCAATAAATGGTTTACGACAAGCTGCCCACCTGATTCTGAAGAGCTGATGGGCGGCATGCTGTGTTCATAGCAGCAGCTCTAATCCATCCCTCTTAAGAACAGGGCTTGTGCTTTATCTGTCTTTGTCATCCAGCCACCTTACATGGTGCCTGAGATGGGGTTGGAATCCAGTAAATTCTCATGATATAGATATATTGAATAAGCTGAAGAGTTGTGTTCTTATTGATCATTTTTAAGTGGAAGTAAGTTTAGCTTTCATATAATCATAGATTAAAGTCATAAAACTTATGAGATACGTGGTGTGTTAAGTCCAAAGACTAGTGGGTCATCATGAGAACTAAGAGTCACAAAAGAGGTTCTGCTGCCCCTGGGTTCACCAGGGCCAGTCATCACTCTGAGTCAGAGTAGGGACATTCAAGAAAATTCTGTGTTCTACAAAAAAGGATTTTAAATTTCAGGCATGTTAGTTTTCATGCAAATGATATTAATTACCCATGAAATTTATTTAGTCTTCAGAGCTGTCCTGGTTAGATATATAAATAGAACATTTTTCTTATCTACTTCCTAATGTTATTGAATGCCCTTGAAAGTCATAATGAGGAATTTATTTTTAAGAATTTCTAATTCAGATCGACTTTCAGCCTAACAGTCCAACTGAAGTCTGAGTCCAAGTAAGAACTTACTTGCACTTGATAAAATATCTACATTTTACTCTTTGTTTATTTTAGTCCAAAAAATTACCAATTTTCCTTTAACATGTTGTGTGTTTCAAAGAAAACCATCATTGTTTCAGAATTAGTCTTTAAGTCATGATGCCTGAAGACCAAAAAAACCATTAAAATACGGGAAAGCTCAGACTTCAGATTTTATCAAGCACATGTAAATACAGGGTTAAAGTATTTCAGAATTTCCTGGTTTTAATGAACTCTAAATTTGACAAAATAAATTTTGTAGTCTCATTGAAATAGACATTGATGATATAATAAAAAGCACTAACCATGTGAAAAACAAAATATGTCAAGGAACCCATTTTCAAAGTTTATTAGCATGTAAGTTTATTAATACTAAAAGATGCTTTAGGTAGATTTGTCGTCTCCCTAAATTAAAAAAAGAATTCATTTTCAAAGTAGTAATCTTAGTGATTATATGTGGATGTTACTCAATTTAATCTCTTGCGCACAGCCTTCTATAGAGCTCACACTTCCCGTTGTTAATGTAGAGCTTTAATATAGAGATAAAATAATTCTCAGTGCTGTCCAGAGCATGATCTGGATTTTCTGGGAGAGGGGGGAGGGTCTTTCCTCCTGGGCCTGACTCTATCTTTGTTTCCGATCCTTTGTTTATTCTTCCTGGATTCAGTTTCCTTTACCCAGTGCACACTGGACCTTATTCTCCCTCTGAACAGCTTATGGATTTTTCCATTGCACTTTCCCAGTGTTATTTGGAAGAGCTAAATGCAAACACATCTTCCTATTATCCTCTTAAGTTAGGGCCAGTGAAATCAATGAAATTAAAAATACTCAGATCAAGCCTACTGACCAAATGAGCTGCTGCCTTCCCTGTATGAGTGAGAGCAGTTGGTGGGAAAGATAAATGGTTGGGTCAAAGTGGGTTCTTTTTTTCACCCTTGCTCAGCCCCTGGTGAAGCTGTGAATGAACACTGACCTGTCCACAGAAGAGAGAGCTAGAGCATGGGTAAGAAGGAACCGGAGCTTGGTTGCCTGGGTGGCTGGAGTCCTGGGAAATGACTCCTGATTCTATGTTAGAATCAGATCTCCAGAAGTTGTCCCATTTCAATAGAAATATTGGCTTAGAGGATATGAATCCCAAACTTCTCGAGCATAATCAGAAATTAACAACAGAAATCCTGGACTATTTATCTGTTTAACACTGACCCTCCAGCCAGGCCTGCTGCTGCTGCTGCTGCTGCTAAGTCGCTTCAGTCGTGTCCAACTCTGTGCGACCCCATAGATGGAAGCCCACCAGGCTCCCCCGTTCCTGGGATTCTCCAGACAAGAACACTGGAGTGGGCTGCCATTTCCTTCTCCAGTGCATGAAAGTGAAAAGTGAAAGGAAAGTCGCTCAGTCGTGTCCAACTCTTAGTGACCCCATGGCCTGCAGCTCCTCCATCCATGGGATTTTCCAGGCAAGAGTACTGGAGTGGGGTGCCATTGGCCTAAGTTACTTGAACTCCCAGGAGGTCTGTTTCTATATAACATCCTTAAACGTGTCTCCTCCTCCCAAAGTCAGGTTCATTACTTGAAATTGCAATGAGAAGAGCTCACTGTCAAAGCAGGGAGGAGAGCCTCTTGATGCATTAGAGTACCCACGAGTTCATTGGCTGACTGACAGACAGAATGAATGAATGAGTTCTTGCAGTTTCTGTAGTTTATCATGATGCCTAACGCTGACACGCATGCATCTCTGCAACACACTGCTTCAGCAGAAGATGTGAGTGAATGTCACATGAGTGTGATGTTGAGAATATACTCCCACAAATTACACTCAGTGTTTCCACCGGTGGGTGTGCTCACTTCAGGCAAGTTATGTATGATAATATGGGCTTTTGGAAAGGAGTAAAAGAGAAAGTCATCTCTGGGGGCGTCCCTGGTGGCTCAGTGGTGAAGAATCCACCTGCCAATACAGGTTTGATCCCTGATCCAGAAGGATCCCACATCCTTAGTTGTCATGGAGCTGCAAAGCCCATGCGCCTCAACTACTGAGCCTGTGCTCTAGAGTTTGGGAGCTGCAGTTTCTGAGCCCACGCGCTGCAACTACTGAAGCCCAAGTGCCCTAGAGCTCTTGAGTCCTTGAGCTCTGCAACAAGAGAAGCCACCACAATGAGAAACCTGGCGTATCGCTGCTAGAGAATAGCCCCCATTCTCCCCAACTGGAGAAAAACCCATGCAGCAACGAAGACCCAGCACAGCCAATAAATAAATAAATAAAATTATTATTTTTAAATGTCATCTATTTTCAGTGAACGTGTTCCTGGACCAAGGAAAGACCGAGGTTGGATACCAAACGAAGAGGGCAGAAAATTCCTACTTAATCCCATCCTGACATTTTAATTGTCTTTGGGGAAAATCATCCAGTAAAAGGAGATGATGTTGACTTTGGGCTTCTTTTCCTTTTTTATAATTTCTTTTTATCATCTTTGATTGCACTGGGTCTTCGTTGCTGTGTGCAGGCTTTCTCTGGTTGCAGTGAGTGGCGGCTACTCTTTGTTTCAGTGCATGAGCTTCTCATTGCAGTGGCTTCTTTTGCTGTGAAGCAGGGTCTCTAGAGTACAGGCTCAGTAGTCCTGGTGCACAAGCTTAGTTGCTCCAAGGCATGTGGAATCACCAGGGATTGAACCCATGTCCCCTGCATTGGCAGGAGGAATCTTATCCACTGGACCACCAGGGAAGCCCATCTTTGGACTTTTCTGTACTAACAGTAAACAACAGGGAATGTCCAGTCTTGCAGAATTCTAGAATCTTCAAGTTGAAAGAAGCCTTAAAATTCATCTTGACCTTTCAAAAAATGTTTCTACAAAGTCTTAGTCAGCCCCACTTCTCCAAGAATATCTCCAGAACCAAGAAACTCCCTCTTCAACATGGTGGCCAGTTTTGCTTTTAGATAATTCTTCTGTGTTAGGAAATTGTTTATTTTCAGGTGAAGTTTGTTGCCTTCAGATTCCACCAGGTCACCTTGGTCTTGAATTAGAGTGCCCACCAGACCCCTAATGGCAGTGATTACGTTCCCCAAAAATTTTCACTTTTTTTCTTAGATGGAATGCTTTCTTGCTCCCTCACCCTATTCTGAATTGGCGTTAGTTTATTATCATTTTGAAAAGGTATTGAGATATAGTTTGCAGAGAATAAATGCACCTAAAGTGTGCAATTTGATGCATTTTGACGAAATGCACACCTATGAAACTACCACCATGATCAAGACATCAAAGATTTCTATCTCATCCCAGAACATCCTATTCCCCTTGTAATTCATCCCTTCCTCCACACACCTTCTTCCTTGTCCCTAACTGATCTGCATTCTTAGGCACAGATCAGTTTTCATTTTCTAGAGTTTTACACAAATGGAATCATACAGTATACACTCTTGTGTCTGGGGTTCTTCCTCATTCTTAAAGCTTACTGTTCTCTGGGGGAGTAAGAGAGTCAGTGCCTCTGGGACTAACATTCATCCTGGCATTCCTGAGACTTTGACTGAGTTACTTAAAAATGGCCATGAACTTTTAAAAATTCTTTTTGCTTAATTTTTTTCAGTTTTAATATTTTTTTATTGAAGTACAGTTGATTTACAACATTGTGTTAATTTTTGCTGTACCTCAAAGTGATTTATATATTTATACATATATGTATATGTGTATACATTCTTTTTTAATATTCTTTTGCATTGTGATTAAAAATCCTTTTAAACATTGTCTTGCAAGTGGTTGCTGACTGCTGCTCATCTGCTTGGCCTCAAGTGGAGTTCTTTGTGGTCGAAGCCTGGATGATGTTTGCTAGAAGAATATGAGGTGCTTTTTAGACTAGCTTCAGAGTAACCCAGGCCATAAGTAGACAAGAGAGTGGAACTAAATGGCAGTGAAAGGATAAGTGAGAGAGAGAGTGAGGGTGTAAACAAAAGGCCAGCAGGAGACATAGAGAATGAAATTCTCTTTTGGTGGGAGCATTTTTCTCTTTTGAGTCCTTTTCATAGTAAGGAGATGCAGTGTCAGAGTTCTGGCCCTTCATTCAATAGTTATTTCTCTCCCACTGCATCAAGTATGTGGAGATGTGGAGGAGGGGCTGGTAAATCACACATTGGCATCACCGTCTGCATCCTTGAAGAAGTTATCATAAAAAAGACACAAAGCTTACTACTATGAAACTGACAAATAAAGGGTACTATGGTAAATCGTATTGGCAGGTTTATAGCAAAGAAAAAATATAATAATAGACTGAATTACACTGAGAGGAAGTCAGAACATGGTCCCTTTTTACTTTTCTAGTTATAGTCCATAAATCTGGTTTCAAAAATATATTGGAAGAGACAGATGGGCACAGTGTCTAATTTCATGCAAACATTATAAATAAAACATTTCTTGTAATCCTTGGAATTCTGCTTGGTGCATCTTAAAAGATCTATGTTTTAAAGCCCTGAGCTGCAGATTCACTAGAAAATGTAATTTTACTACTGATGCTAAACATAAATACAAATCCATGTAATTTTCTACAGCTTGAATAACTTTTTATTCCAACATATTCACCGTATACTTCACAAAAAATCAACTTTTGCTTCTTCACCCTGAAGATTATCAATTTTGTGAATTGTCTACATGACAGTTTCATCCCGGGCCTCCTTTCCAATTCACGATCCAAGTCACTCTTTGTCTGTTTTTTGCAAAAGAATGTGTGTCCTGACAAAATGTCAATTAACTTGATGCTGACTTCAGGGGAGAAGTCATTTTACTATCTAAAAAAATCATTACTGTATCTCCAGATCAAATAAAAATGACTTTTGGCTGTAGATTGTTATAGCTGTGACAACAAAGTCACATCTTACCTGGATAGCAATTCCTCCTTCAGCTCGCGGCTGCTGTATTAGAATGTTGAGAGCTCTCAGGAAGTTATTATCTTTATTGACAGAATTCTGTTGTCTATATCCTGCCCTAACCATTTATGCCAAGTGTTTGGAGCTTGGGATAATCAATTGCTATAGCTCCCTTGACAGGGCTATGCTGTTTCATAAATGTTTTATGAATTATTATAAATCTAGCCAAATTACTTGAGCCAAGTTACTTAAGCCAGACTAAATAGGTTGGAAATTAGAATGTTAAATCTTAAGTGGACCCTGTGGATAATTGCCTTAAAGAAAAGAAAAGCTATCCCAGAGATATTAAGTAATTCTCCAAATTCACAGAGCACATAAGTAGTAGTGTTAAAACTAGATTGCTGCTTATCTACTGATTCTCAGTCTGGTGCTCTTTTCTACATAATTTTGGTAGCAGTCCCAGATAGCTGGTTGACTCTAGAATCCTTACGGTCACGTTTCTCAGCATTATCATGGTACAAGAATTCCTACCTGAACTGATAATGCAATGCATATAAATCACTTAGAACCTAGCAGGTCAGGGAGCAACAGTTAGAACTGGACATGGAACAACAGATTGGTTCCAAATAGAAAAAGGAGTACGTCAAGTCTGTATATTGTCACCCTGCTTATTTAACTTAAATGCAGAGTACATCATGAGAAACTGCCAGGGTCCAGCCCCGGTGAATCTAGGGTGATTCGAAAGGGAGACGGATAGGCGAGGAAAACTTATTTATTTAGAGATATAAGATTAGATTAGGAAGAAATAGTATAGTAGGAAATTTAAGTGGAGAAAAAGAGGCTGAATAACTTGGTTTATGGGGCAAACCAATAAAACCTCGAGAGAAGAGGTTTGTACCATCTACGTTAGGCCACCGGTGCCCACTTGAATATCGAAGGGTGCCCCGCCTTAGGCTCCCTTTCGCGTGGATCTTAGCAGCCAGGGCAAGTAAGTAGACATGGTGAGCCTCCCCGCTCCACATGGGAATTCAGCCGAAAAAGGGAAGAAAAGAACGACATGGGGAAGCCCAGCACTGGTGCAAGACTCCAAAAACTTTATTTTTCAAAATCAGCTTATATACCCCAATTTGTACATAAAGAAATAGTGGAATATGCAGAGTTATGCAGGGGCAGCAGTCCTGACCCTCATTGAGACAAAAAAGGCTTTCTTTTTGCATACCCTCCCCTATACAAAAGGTCTCAGGTGGTTTACATTATCTTCTGGCCAAGAGGCCTGTTAACATTTTTATGGCTCTCTTCTTGGATAATTGTCCAGAAAACTCCTTTTCCCTAGAAGCGTTTTTTCTTTACTCTGCATCATCCTCAAGGTACTAAATAAAGTTACATTCCTGTAGAACAAAGGTGCAGTGGGTTATAACAAAGAAAGTACTTAAAGATCTAATGTTGCTAATATCAGGTCTACTACCTGTTTTTCTATATACCAACTATTTCTACAAATAAAAGATATGAAAATTTGGCAGCAAGTATTGGCTCAACAAATGAAACCTTTAATCAGTCCTATTCTAATGATTTTGACTCCTCAGAAGCCCCTACATTCCTAGGATGTTTTAAGCTTCCTGTGCCTCCCGCAGTTGGGAGGCCTCAAACAATGACATGCACAGCTGTATGAGTCCTGCAGGCAGGCTAGAAAGCCATTAGAGGGGGTTTTGGATTGAAACACTCGTATTATACCCAGGAGATTTATTATCTAAAAGCTCTAATTTTTTCCAGAAAAAGGTGGTGGGGGGACAGCCCCCTGTTAATGACAGAAGAGTAGGTGGAAAGCATAACACAGTAAAGCAGGCAGACTCTGGTCTTGGGGGGTGGATGCTCAGGAAATTCCAGGGGGAACCCCTGAAGCCTGATCACGTCCTTGCGTTTTGTCAGGCTTCCTTCCACATGACCTTGTCACAGGTGGGATTCCTCACACTGGCCTCCGGCAAGAAAAGCTGGACTGGAAGAAGCACAGCTGGAATCAAGATTGCTGGAAGAAATATCAATAACCTCAGATATGCAGATGACACCACCCTTATGGCAGAAAGTGAAGAGGAACCAAAAAGCCTCTTGATGAAAGTGAAAGAGGAGAATGAAAAAGTTGGCTTAAAGCTCAACGTTCAGAAAACTAAGATCATGGCATCTGGTCCCATCACTTCATGGGAAATAGATGGGGAAACAGTGGAAACAGTGTCAGACTTTATTTTTTTGGGCTCCAAAATCACTGCACATGGTGACTGCAGCCATGAAATTAAAAGAAGCTTACTCCTTGGAAGAAAAGTTATGACCAACCTAGATAGTATATTCAAAAGCAGAGACATTACTTTGCGAACAAAAGTCCATCTAGTCAAGGTTATGGTTTCTCCAGTGGTCATGTATGGATGTGAGAGTTGGACTGTGAAGAAAGCTGAGTGCCGAAGAATTGATGCTTTTGAACTGTGGTGTTGGAGAAGACTCTTGAGAGTCCCTTGGACTGCAAGGAGATCCAACCAGTCCATTCTGAAGGAAATCAGCCCTGGGATTTCTTTGGAAGGAGTGATGCTAAAGCTGAAACTCCAATGCTTTGGCCACCTCATGCAAAGAGTTGACTCATTGGAAAAGACTTTGATGCTGGGAGGGATTGGGGGCAGGAGGAGAAGGGGACGACAGAGGATGAGATGGCTGGATGGCATCACTGACTCGATGGACGTGAGTCTGAGTGAACTCCGGGAGTTGGTGATGGACAGGGAGGCCTGGCGTGCTGCGATTCATGGGGTTGCAAAGAGTTGGACACGACTGAGTGACTGAACTGAGCTGAACTGAACTGAAGCCATCAGTAAATGTTAACAGTTCTCATTGGTCTTCTCTTCTTGCTGCTTTTGTTAGAAACTGCTTTATTTTTTTTAATCTATTTATTTGACTGTGTTGGATATTAGCTGCAGCACATGGGCTTCTCTCTGGTTGTGGCATGTGGGCTCTAGAGCACATGGGCTCAGTAGTTGCAGCACGTGGGCTTAGTTGCCGCATGGCATGTGGAATAGTAATTCCCCGACCAGGGATTGAACCAGTGTCCCCCGCATTGGAGGGCAGATTCTTAACCACTGAACTGCCAAGGAAGTCCGAACTGCTTTTATTTTGGTATTTTCATGCTAGAAGATGCCAACAAGTAGACTTATATCCACTCATAGCCTTCGAAGAGTACTTGGTATATGTATAATTCATTTGCCACCTGGAAGAAAAGCTATGACAAACCTAGACAGTGTATTAAAAAGCAGAGACATCACTTTGCTGATAAAGGTCTGCACAGTCAAAGCTATGGTTTTTCCAGTAGTCATGTATAGCTTTTTTGAGAGTTGGACCATAAAGAAGACTGAGCAGTGAAGAATTGTTGCTTTCGAGCTGTGGTGCTAGAGAAGACTCTTGAGAGTCCCTTGGACTGCAAGTAGATCAAACCAGTCAGTCCTAAAGGAAATCAACCCTGAATACTCATTGGAAGGATTAATGCTGAAGCTGAAGCTCCAATATGTTGGCCACCTGGTGCGAAGAGCTGACTCACTGGAAAAGAACCTGATGCTGGAAAAGGTTGAGGGCAGGTGGAGAAGGGGATGACAGGCGATGAGATGGTTGAATAGCATCATCGATTCAGTAGACATGCATTTGAGCAAATTCTGGGAGACAGTGAAGGACAGGGAAGCCTGGCATACTGCAGTCCATGGGGTGGCAAATGGTTGGACATGACTGAGTGACTGAACAATAACAAAAGAACTTACTTAGATATCATTTTAAAAATCTGATTATTCTTATCTGTTCCTGTAAGTTTCTGGGTTCTGCCTTCTTAGACCTAAATTTATGGGCAATTATCTTGAAGAAATTAGAAACAGTAGATTCCGATCAGTAGAAATCATGCTGAGTCTGTTCCTTGCTATAATGGTCTCTGATCGTGTATCTTGGTAAGGCATCTGCTCCCTTGCTTAAATATTAAAAAAAATTTTTTTCCCCCTTTTTACTACCAATTTAGAAACAGTGAAACACACAGGTCTTCAGTGCACAATTTGATGGGTTTCGGTAAATGTGTTTGTTCATGTAACCTAGTAAATACATATAACCTATGTAACCACGCATATTAGTTTCTCTGGGCTGCTGTAACAAAGTGCCACACACTGGATGGCTTATAGCCTTAGAAGTTGATTGTCTCACAGTTCTGGAGGCTCAAAGTCTGAAGTCTGTAGGCAAGGGTCCTACCTTGCTTATTCCTAGCTTCTGGGGGTTTCCAGTCATCTTTGGCATTCGTTATCCTGTAGCTGCATAACCCTAATCACTGCATTCGTTATCACATGGCCTTCTGCCTTTCTCTGTCCCATGGCTGTCTTCTCATAAGGATGCCAGGCATATTGTTAGTGAACCTGTTTCCAAATACTTTCACATTGTAGGCGTTAAGACTTCACTATATTATATATATTCTGGCATGGACATAATTCAACCCAACCCTGCGTGTAAGTGTTTACACCCATGTAACTGTGTTATCCCACAGAATATGTACACACTGGAGCAGAGGTCAGCAGCACGCCCCCCCACCTTTTTTTTTTTTTTCTGTAAAGGACCAGATGCAAATATGTTATGGTTTGTGGGCCATACTCTATTTCACCTACTCAACTCCGCCTCTGTCATCTAAAAGCAGCCATAGACCATTTGTAAACAAGTGAGTGTGACTATATTACAATAAAACTTTATTTATACGTAGGACCTAGGCTAGATTTGGCCAATGAGTCATAGTTTGCTGAAGACGTTTCCACACCCCGGAAAGTTCCATCAGTCTCCCTTCCTGTTCAGTCCTCACCTCCCATAGGCAAACACTCTGGCTTTCTATCGCTGTAGCTTCGTTTTGTCTGTGTTTGGACTTCATATAAATGGAATCTTACAGTATGTGCTTTTTTGTGTCTGTCTTAATTCGTACAACATAATGTCTGTGGGATGCAACCAGGATCGTATTCTTCTTCTCCCCAGATTTATTGAGGTATAATTGACAAAATTGTAACACATTTAAAGTGTGTAACACAGTGATTTGATATGAATACACATTGTGAAATGATTACCATAATCAATTTACACATCCTTCATCTCACATAATTCCCTTTTTTTTAAAAAAAAATACTGTAGACAATGCTTTAGATCTGCTCTCTTAGCAGATTTCAAGTATACAGTGCAGTATTATTAACTACACATTGAATCTTCAGAACGTAATCATCTTATAACTGAAAGTTTGTACCTTTTGACTAATATCACCCTGTTTCCCCCATACAGGGGAACAACTGGTGTTTTACTCTCTGTTTGTATGAGTTCAGCTTTTTAAGATTTCCCATGAAAGTGATACCATACTGTGTTTCCCTTTCTCTTTCTCTTCCTGGCTTGTTTCACTTATATAATGCCTTCCGGTTTCATTCATGTTGTCGAATATGACAGAATTTCCTTTTTATGGCTGAATAACATTCTTTTCTTTATTCCTCTGTTGATGGACACTTAAGCTGCTTCCATATCTTGGCTATTGTGAACAATGCTGCAGTGAACCGTGGGAGTGCAGATAGCTCTTTGAGATAATGATTTTGTTTCCTTCTGATACATGCCTAGAAGGGAGATTGCTGGATCACATGGTAGTTTTAATTTACTGAGGAATCTGCATACTGTTTTCCATAATGGCTTTACCAATTTACATTCTCATAAAAAAATGTTCAAAAGTTCTTTTCCCTGTATCTTCATCAACAACTGTTATCTCGTGTGTTTTTGTTAATAACCATTTAAACAGGTGTGAGGTGATATCTTACTGTCATTTTGGTTTGCATTTCTCTGATAATTACTGACGTGAGCATCTTTTCATATACCTACTGGCCATCTGTATGTCTGTGGACAAATGTCCTTTTTTTTTTTGCTATTAAGTTGTATGTGTTCTTTATATATTTTGGATATTAACCCCTTATCACAAATACAGTTTGCAAATATTTTCTCACATTCCTAGATTACATTTTCATTGTGTATGTTTGTGTATGTGTAATCTTTTATGTTGTCAGTAAGATCATATTATCGGCAGATGTGATTTTATTTCTTCGTTTCCAATTTGGATGTCTTTTATTTATTCTTCTTGCATAATTGCTCTACTTTGGGGTTCCAATACTTTGTTGAATAGAAGTGGTAAGAGTGGGCACTCTTGTCTTGGTCACGATCTTAGAGGAAAAGCTTTCAGCTTTTCACCACTGAGTATGACATTAGCTGTGACCTAGTTATTTGTGGCCTCTGTTATGTTGAGGCATACTCCTTCTGTATATAATTCATTCAGAGTATTTTTTTAGTATCATGAAAAGATGTTGAATTTTGTGAAATTCTTTTTCTGCACCTGTCAAGAAGGTTACATGGTTTTTATTTTTCATTCTATTAATGTTATTACATTTATTGGTTTATGTATATTGAAGCATCCTTGCATCCCAGGAGAAAATCTTACTTGATTATGGAGTATGAGACTTTAGTGTATTTTTGAACTTCAGTTCAGTTCAGTTCAGTCACTCAGTCGTGTCCGACTCTTTGCGACCGCATGTATCGCAGCATGCCAGGCCTCCCTGTCCATCACCAACTGCCAGAGTTCACCCAAACCCACGTCCATCGAATCAGTGATGCCATCCAGCCATCTCATCCTCTGTTGTCCCTTTTTCCTCCTGCCCCCAATCCCTCCCAGCATCAGAGTCTTTTCCAATGAGTCAACTCTTCGCATGAGGTGGCCAAAGTACTGGAGTTTCAGCTTTAGCATCATTCCTTCCAAAGAACACCCGGGACTGATCTCCTTTAGAATAGACTGGTTGGATCTCCTTGCAGTCCAAGGGACTCTCAAGAGTCTTCTCCAACACCGCAGTTCAAAAGCATAAATTCTTTGGCGCTCAGCTTTCTTCACAGTCCAACTCTCACATCCATACATGACCACTGGAAAAACCATAGCCTTGACTAGACGGACCTTTTTGGCAAAGTAATGTCTCTGCTTTTCAGTATGCTATCTAGTTTGGTCATAACTTTTCTTCCAAGGAGTAACCGTCTTTTAATTTCATGGCTGCAGTCACCATTTTTGGAGCCTCCCAAAATAAAGTCTGACACTGTTTTTGCTGATATTTTATTGAGGCTTTTTTCATCTCTGTTCATCAGGGATATGAGTTTGTAGTTTTCTTTTCCTGTAGTGTACTTGTCTTGTTTTGTTATCAAGGTTAATACTGGACTTGTAAAATGAGTTTGGAAGTGCGTCCTTCAATTTTTTGGAAGGGTTTGAAAAGGATTGATAATTCACCAGTAAAGCTACTCCTGGACTTTTCTTTTGTGGAAAATTTTAAATTAATGGTGCAATCACATACATGTTATCACTATGTTCAGATTTTCTATTTCTTCATAATTCAGTTTTGGTAGAGCATTTGTATCTAGGCATTTATCCTTTTTTTTTTTTTCCTAGGCTATACAATTTGTTGGTGTGCAATTGTTCATAGTATAGTCTCTTATGATCCTTTGTATTTCTGTGGTATCAGTTGTAATGTTTCCTCTTTCATATCTAATTTTATTTGTTGACATATTCTCTTTTTTTCTTAATTTCATCTTTTCATAACACAAAGTGTCAGTTTTGTTGATCTTTTTTTATCTTTCTAGTCTATTTCATTTATTTCTGCTGGGTCTTTATGTTTCCCCACCTCTACTAACTTTGGGCTTGTTGTTTTTGTTCTTCTTTTACTAGTTCGTTGAGATATAAAGTTAGGTTGTTTATACGAGATCATTTTTTTTTCTTAATGTAGGCACTTATCACAGTAATCTCGTCTACTACTATCTTTGCTGTATCTCATACATTTTGGTATATTGTGTTTCCTTCACTTGTCTCAAGAAATTTTTTTCATTTCTCATTTGATTTGTTCTTTAACCTGTTGGTTGTGCAGGAGTGTGTTTTATAATCTTCACATGTCTGTGAGTTTTCTGGTGTTCCTGCTTTTATTGATTTATAGTTTCATACCATTGTGGTTAGAAAAGGTACCTGATATGATTTCAGTCTTAAAGTTGTTAAGACTTGTTTTGTGGCCTAATGTATGATCTGCCCTGGAGAATGTTCTGTGTGCCCTTGGGAGGAATGTATATTTTGCTGCTGATGGATAGAATATTCTGTGTTTATCTGTTAAGTCTCTTTAGCCCAATACAGTTCAAGTACTATGTTTCCATATTGATTTTCTGTCTGGGTGATCTATCTATTGTTGAACATGGAGTTTTGAAGTCCTCAGCTGTTACTATGTTGCTTTCTCTTTCTCCCTTCAGATCTGCTCCCATTTGCTTTGCATGCTTAGGCGCTTTGATGTTGGGTGCATCTTTTTCAAATGGATACCTATTATTCTATTGCATCTCATTTGTTTATCCTGTATCCTGTGGATGAACAGTTAGGTTGTTTTCTATCTGGGGCTCTTATGAAGAAAACTTTTTTGATCATTTTTGTGGATATTTATTTTGGTGGTTATATATTCTGTTTTTCCTAGGGGTCAAATTTCTGGATTGGTATAAAGTTGGTTTTTGTAAGGACCTGTTGTTGCATCATTTGATACCCTCACAGACTATTGTGAAGGATCCAGTTCTTTCATATCCTCATCAACGTTTGGTATTGTCTGTCTTTTTGATTTTAGACTGTGTAATGGGTGTATATTGATACCCCATTATGATTTTGGTTTACATTACCATTATGACTAATAATATTAGGTTGATTTTTCTCTCTGGATGTTGAGATTTTTTCTTTCTTTCCTTCTTTTTTTTTTTTTTACGAAATTTATTTTATTGAAGTGTCATTGATTTACAATGTTGTGTTAATTTCTGCTGTCAGCAAAGTGATTTAGTTACACACACACACACACACACATATTCTTTTTCATATTTTTTCCGTGATGGTTTATCACAGGATGTTGAATATAGTTCCCTCTGCTATACAGCAGGACCTTGTTGTTTATGCATTCTATATATAATAGTTCTCATCTGCTAATTGCTAGGCGTATTCTGATTTTGCATCTGTAAGTTGATTTTTTTTCATTAAATTTCAGAAGTTTTCATTCATTATATGTTCAAATATTTTTTCTTTCCTTTAATCTCCACCCTTTCTCTTTTAGGTTTCAATTACATTTTTGTAGATATCTCTACATCTCACAGGACACTGAGGTTCTAGTAATATTTTCCTGTATCTTTTTCTTCTTCAGATTCAATGATTTCTATTGATCTGTCTTCAGTTCAATGACTCTTCTGCCCATCTATTTTCCTGTTAAGCCCATCCAGTGAATTTTTTATTACTGACATTACACTGTTGAGTCTAGAATTTTTATTTGGTTCGTTTAATAGTTTTTGTCTTCTGAACTTTACCCATCTGTTCACTCCTTAGGACACATTTTCCTTTGAGTCTTTGAAATTGTTTATAATTGCTGTTCTAAGGGTTTCGTCTGCCAATTTCAATATCTGGATTATCTTTGGTTTCTGTTGACTGTTTTTTCCATTAGCTATGGGACACCTTTTTTTTTTTTTTTTGCATCTCTAATAAATATTTGTTGTATACTGTACATTTTGGATAATGCCTTGTAGAAACTTTTAGCTAATTTTTTTTTGAATGGTGTTTTTATTCTAGCAGGTAGTCAAACTGTTGGCCAGTCACCTGGAACTTAAAGGTTTTCTTTTATACTTTTTTATGGCATTTTCATTTAAAATTTTCCCTGAGTCTTAGGATGAATCCATTAGTCTCAGAATATAGTCTTTATTAAGAGGAATATCTGTTTCAGTGGAAATTCCAAGCTTTATACCAATTCTTCCAGCTAGATGTGACTTGGACCCAAACTCTGCCCATGCTTTGGAGGGGAGAAGCTGAGGTCTCTGTTCAGCTCTTTCAGACTATAGCAATTGTGTTCTGTTGGGATCCTTAAATTCTTTCCTGTGCCTGACCAGTTTGCAGGTCAGCCATGGATTTGAAGTGTTTTTCCCTTTGTAGTTTCTTTTTTTTTCTGGGATAATCTCCTATTTTCAACTCTTCTGGTGACCCCAAACTCTGTCTCTAGTCTTTCAAGCCTCTAAAACTTTAGGTTCTCCACCTTAAGTTTTAGTCACTTCATGACTCATACAGACTCAGGAGTGGCCTCAGAAGAAAAGCAATATAAACATGGATTTCTCCTTATGGTCTTTTTAACCCCCTCAAGAGTCCAATCCCATTTGGTTTTTGTCTGCTCTTGATCACCAGCCTGTGCCTTCAAATATTTACTTTCTATATTTTATTTAGAAGTTATTGTTACCTGTGAGAGGGTTAGATTGATAAAAGCTAGTCTGCTATTACTGGAACAAATAGTTTCTGCCACAATTTTTATATATTTAGCTTAGGGCACAGAAATTGACTTTTAAAATCCAAGGCAATGGATTATGTGGCTCTCAGTAAAATTTGATTCCAAGCTGAAGGTACAGAGTAATAGCAAAGCTCTATTTTATTCTCTCTTTGCTTGAAGGTCAGCTGTCTTTAGTGGACGTTTGTCCCTTCCCTATAGAATTTCAGTGAAAACTTCAAAAAGGAGCTAACACATACCAACATATGAGATTTTTCTACCATTTCCATATATATGTATTATATTCCATATATGTATGAAAGTGTGTTAGTTGCTCAGTCACGTCTGACTCTTTGCAACTCCACTGACTATAGCCTACCAGGCTCCTCAGTCCATGGAATTCTTCAGGCAAGAATACTGGAGTGGACTTTTGGATCGCAGCCATTCTGACTGGTGTGAAATGGTACCTCATTGTGGTCTTGATTTGCCTTTCTCTGATAATGAGTGATGTTGAGCATCTTTTCATATGTTTGCTAGTCCTCTATATGTCTTCTTTGGAGAAATGTCTATTTAGTTCTTTGGCCCTTTTTTTGATTGGGTCATTTATTTTTCTGGAATTGAGCTGCATGAGTTGCTTATATATTTTTGAGATTACTTGTTTGTCAGTTGCTTCATTTGCTATTATTTTCTCCCATTCTGAAAGATGTCTTTTCACCTTGCTTATAGTTTCCTTTGTTGTGCAGAAGCTTTTAATTTCAATTAGATCCCATTTGTTTATTTTTGCTTCTATTTCCAGTATTCTGGGAGGTGGGTCATAGAGGATCCTGCTGTGATTTATGTCGGAGAGTGTTTTGCCTATGTTCTCCTCTAGGAGTTTTATAGTTTCTGGTCTTACATTTAGATCTTTAATCCATTTGGAGTTTATTTTTGTGTGTGGTGTTAGAAAGTGTTCTAGTTTCATTCTTTTACAAGTGGTTGACCAGTTTTCCCAGCACCACTTGTTAAAGAGATTGTCTTTAATCCATTGTATATTCTTGCCTCCTTTGTCGAAGATAAGGTGTCCATAGGTGTGTGGATATATCTCTGGACTTTCTATTTTGTTCCATTGATCTATAGTTCTGTCTTTGTGCCAGTACCATACTGTCTTGATGACTGTGGCTTTGTAGTAGAGCCTGAAGTCAGGCAAGTTGATTCCTCCAGTTCCATTTGCTGAAGAGGGTGTGGAGAAAAGGGAACCCTCTTACACTGTTGGTGGGAATGCAAACTAGTACAGCCACTATGGAGAACAGTGTGGAGATTCCTTTAAAAACTGGAAATAGAACTGCCTTATGACCCAGCAATCCCACTGCTGGGCATACACACTGAGGAAACCAGAATTGAAAGAGACACGTGTACCCCATTCATCGCAGCACTGTTTATAATAGCCAGGACATGGAAGCAACCTAGATGTCCATCAGCAGATGTATGGATAAGAAAGCTGTGGTATATATACACAATGGAGTATTACTCAGCCATTTAAAAGAATACATTTGAATCAGTTCTAATGAGGTGGATGAAACCGGAGCCGATTATATAGAGTGAAGTAAGCCAGAAAGAAAAACACCAATACAGTATATTAACACATATATATGGAATTTAGAAAGATGGCAATGATAACCCTGTATGCGAGACAGCAAAAGAGACGCAGATGTATAGAACAGACTTTTGGACTCTGTGGGAGAGGGAGAGGGTGGGATGATTTGGGAGAATGGCATTGAAACATGTATAATATCATGTAAGAAACGAATCACCAGTCTAGGTTCAATGCAGGATACAGGATGTTTGGGGCTGGTGCACTGGGATGACCCAGAGAGATGGTATGGGGAGGGAGGTGGGAGGGGGGTTCAGAATTGGGAACTCATGTACACCCGTGGTGGATTCATGTCAATGTATGGCAAAACCAATACAGTATTGTAAAGTAAAATAAAGTAAAATTTTAAAAAATTTAAAAAATAAATAAAGGTATAAAGGTAAAAAAAAAAGAATACTGGAGTGGGTAACCATTCCCTTCTCCAGGGGATCTTCCTAACCCAGGGATCAAACCTGGGTCTCCTGCATTACAGGCAGATTCTTTACCATCTGAGCCACCAGAGAAGCCCGTATATGTATATATATGTAAAATAAACGACATTCAGTCCTTATAATGAGCCAGCTACAAATCTAGAAGCTGAACCTGTGTTGACTGATATATAATTAGTTGACACAAGTTTAGCTCTTAGATTTGTATCTATAGTATATGTACATATATATTGTATGTTAATAACTAAATATATATGTTATATAGATGTAAAATATTTTAGCATATGATATATGCTATATATTATATCACATTATATAGCATTACTATTACAACACACTATTATAGTATATTCATATGTATATACTATTATAGTACTACAGGTGTGCTCAGTCACGTCCAACTCTTTGCAGCCCCATGAACTGTAGCCCACCAGGCTCCTCTGTCCATGGAATTTTCTAGGCAAGAATACTGGAGCCAGTTGCTATTTCCTACTCCAGGGGATTCTTCCAGACCCAGGAATCAAACCCTTGTCTCCTGAATTGGCAGGCAGATTCTCTACCACTAGCACCACCTGGGAAGCCCATTATAGTACTATAATACTGTATATTTACTGTACTACAGACTCTGCTATGCTCACTATAATACCACACTATATAATGCTACATACACTATGTAATATTATATAGGTCTGTTGGATTTATTTGGGTTGGTTGCCCTTGCCTCTCTGTCCATTCTCAATCAGCCTTCACTTGGACATATCAGAGGAACCTCCACATTGTCCGCATCAGATCCTCTTCCTGTGTTCCCTGACATTGCCAATGACAGTCTATTTGTGAGCTGTTGAAGTCACAAACTTCAGGGACATCTGTTTCTCCACTGATAATTAATCACCAAGCCCTGTTGTTTCTTCCTCCTAAATAATTTTGCATCTGCCCACTTCTTTAAACTTCCACTGCCAGCATCCTAACATTGCACTGTTTTGGACTGCAGTAAATAAAATACCCGAGAAAAAACAACTTAATCTCGATGAGATTTTTTTGTTTGTCTCTCTGTAAATCTCACATGGTAAGAAGTAAGAGTTAGGGCAGTTCCAGGGCTAATTTAAGACACAAGTGGTTTCAAACTTTCCACTCCACTATCCTTAAGTAATGTTATTCCCCTGGGGTCACAAGATGGTTGTGACAGTTCTCGGCTCACTTGTAGACACAATCACATGAAGGAAAGAAGATGGACACGTCCTGCTTGCATGTCATTTTTTATGCATGAGGAAGTCCTTTTTAAGATGTCCCTCTGCAGACTCACTCTTGGGTCCCAGTGGTCATCACTGAGTCACTTGTCCATGCTCTAGCTAAAGAAGGCTGGAAAAGTGAGTTTTTGGTGTGTTCAGTGGGTACAATGGAAGGCAGCTTCTTCTGGCCAGAAGGAAGATTGGGATGGGTGATGTAGATAGAGGGGCTGTTATTTTAGAGAGGCATGTAATAGGATTTAACACATACACACTCATCTCTCTCCTGGACCATGTCCAGAGCTTCCTATTCTCTCTCTGTGTTTCTAGTCTTACTCTCCTTCAATCCATTCTCCCCTATTCCTGCTACCAGAGGAGTCTTTCCACAAGTGTATAAATACCTGGTTCATTTCTTTGCTTGTTTATTGTCAGTACCTCTCATAATTATGTATATTGCATGAGGCAGTATGTTCTGTTCCCAACATTATGCCTGAGACCAGGCCTCCCACATCAAAGGTGCTATCATCAGACATTCGTTGGCTAGATGACTAAGATGCATACCTGGTTCCATCAGTGTCCTCTTAAAACCTTCAAATAGATTCCCTTTGCCTCTGAGATGAGGTCATGCCCTGTGGAAACTGTAAGGCTTTTCGTGAAATGGTCTGTACCTGCATTTGTACGTCTCCCTACTCCTCCTCACATCTGTCCTCTTCTCAAGCTTTCTAGAATGTTCTTCAGTTTTTCAAATGCACCATGCATTTTCTTTCCTCTATAACTGTTTTAGCTTTTAACTTTGCCTAAGCCCTTCCCTAGAAATAAATTTCAATTTCAGTGTCACCTTTGCTGGAAAATTTTCCAGACATTGTTGGAAGCCCCTGGACTTCTCCATCCTGAAAGTCTTCACAAGCTATTGTGACCACTTAATTATGTTTCTCTACCACCATCATTTTAAAAAATCAGCTTTATTGAGATAGTATTCACATTCAAAACATTCACCTATTTAAAAGTACAATTCAATTGTTTCTAATATATTCATAGAGTTGTGCAGTCATCATTACAATCAATTTCAGAGCATTTTTTAATCATTCCCTCCAAATATGCATACCCATTAGCAGCTATTTCCCACTTTTTTTTTTTTCCTGTCAGCCCAGTCCTAGGCAACTACCAGTCTTCTTGCTATTGCTATGAATGTGCCAATTCTGGGTATTTCACAGGTGAAAATTAACCTCTGTGTTGTCAGTGATCATGTGTCCTGTCACCCCTGTATGTCCAGATCCCACAGAAAGCCTGGTATATGGTTGGCACTCAAGAAATATTTGTTGTATGACTGGCAGATCGAATAGTTAAAAATGTAAATTTTTAAAGTCAGTCACTCCCTTTTCTGTGTATCTGCTACATTCCTGCATGTATTTATTGCTGTTTTTATCATTCACATTGACATTCTTAATGTACTTGTTTATCTCCGATTAGGAGTTTCATGAGGACAAGAGCCATGCCTGATTCATCTTTGTGTATCTTTGCTGAGTGTGTTACTTGGCACACCACACATTAGACAAATATTTGCCCAGTGGGTAAATGAATGGATGAGTTAGTTCTGACCCCCTACTTCCCCAGATTGACAGTCAAGCTCTCCCACTGGACAGGTGGGCTCAGTGCATTTGTTTGCTTGTCCTGCCAGTGTTTATTAGCAACTTAGGGTGTTATTTATCTTTCCCATCAGCATTCCATGAATGTTTGCCTCTTCCATGGTGATCACTCCTTCTGTGTGTGATCCTGGTGTCCCCTCCAGCCCTGCACAGCCACCATCCCCCGACACACAAATTTAGGAGTTCATCAAATGATGCATGGTTTTGTTTTCTTTTGGCTGCACCATTCGGCATGTGGGATCTTAGTTTCCCTACCAGGAATTGAACCAATGCCCACTTCAGTGGAAGCAGTGAGTCTTAACCATTGGGTTGCCAGGGAAGTCCCACTGTATGGTTTATTTATTTATTTTTTTTAATTAAATTAAATTTAATTTATTTGCTTTTAAGTCTTTACTGAATTTGTTACAATATTGCTTCTGATTTGTGTCTTGGTTTTTTGGCCTCAAGTCATGTTTGATCATAGCTTCCAACCAGTAATTGAACCCACGCCTCCTGCCTTGAAATTCCAAACGCTTAACTACTGGACCACCAGGGAACTCCCCTGCTGTGGTTTAAAGCCCATGTTTGAGAGTCTCTGAGTCTCTGGACATCAAGGGCAGGGTCACTGTGTCAGACAGGGTCATGATGTTTAATTCCCTCATCCTGAGGTACATTAGTAGGTACTGCTGCCTAGAGGATTCAGCAGGAGTGGTCAGAGTGAGGGGTCATGTCACAGAGAGAACACTCTGCTTGGTGAGGCATCTGTGTCTATAGAGTATGTAGAGAATGTCTCCATATGTTGGTTTACCTGGCTTGAATTGTACCAAAACCTTTTCCAGAAGGTCATTGGTGTGGCAACAAGGGAAACAGAGGGCCTATTTCTACAGGCTGGTTCTTTGCTGTTGGTGGTGATGTTATTCAGCTGCTAAATCATATCTGACTTTTTGTGACTCCGTGGACTATATCACACTAGGGTTCCCTGTCCTTCACCATCTCACAGAGCTTTCTCAAACTCATGTCCATTGAGTCAGTGATGCCATCCAACCAGTTTGTCCTCTGTTGTCCCCTTCTCCTTCTGTCTTCAATCTTTCCCAGCATCAGGATCTTTTCCAATGAGTTGGCTCTTCATATCAGGTGGCCAAAGGACTTCAGCTTCAGCATCAGTCTTTCCAAGGAATATTCAGGGTTGATTTCCTTTAGAATTGACTGGTTTGATCTCTTTGGAGCCCAAGGGCCTCTCAAGAGTCTTCTCCAGCATCACAGTTCAGAAGCATCAAATCTTCAGTGCTCAGCCTTCTTTATGGCTCAACTCTCACATCCATACATGACTACTGGAAAAACCATAACTTTGACTTCTGTCGGCAAAGTGATGTCTCTGCTTTTTAATATACTGTCTAGGTTGGTCATAGCTTTTATTCCAAGGAGCAAGCATCTTTAAATTTCATGACTACAGTCACCATCCACAGTGATTTTGGAGCTCAAGAAAAGAAAGTCTGTCACTGTTTCCACTTTTCCCAATCTATTTGCCATGAAGTGATGGGACTGGATGCCATGATCTTAGTTTTTTGAATGTTGAGATTTAAGCCAGCTTTTTCACTCTCCTCTTTCACCTTCATCAAGAAGCTCTTTAGTTCCTCTTCCCTTTCAGAGCCAGATCTCCCGGCCTGTGAGGCTATAGCCAAGCCTGGTGGCCTGGGTCTTGGCTCTGTGTGTCCAGCTGCCCATGCTGCTGCTAGGGCACATCTCCTGCAGCACAGCCTGAGGACAAATGGGCTCTTCCCGGCATGCTGCCCACAGGGCTCCTCTCGAGAGGAGCAGCCAGTCCTGGCCTGTGCGCAGTTTTGTCTTCAGTGCCTCTGCCCCTGGTTGCCCTGGGGAATGGCCAGCCACTGGCTGCTAACCCGTAACTGCCCTGCATATAAACTTAGAGGCCATTGCTGAACACGGGTGACCTCACAGGACTCTGCTCCTCTGGACTTCAGCTTCTTCTGGGAATCCCCCAAAATGCTTATAGATCAGCTGTTGCCTGTGGTAGGCTGAATGACAGCCCCACAAAAGTACTCGCATCTTGACCCTGGGACCTGTAAACATGTTACCTTATATGGCAAAGGGACTTTGCTGTTGTGATTAAGAGGTTTTCCTGGATAATCTGGGTGGGTCCAACATAATCACAAGGGCCCTTAGAAGAGGGAGGCAGGAGCTCATAGGAAAAAGATGCCACACAACCAGCTTTGAGGGTGGAGAGAAGGGACCTGAACGTCCTCTAGAAGCTGGAAAAAGCAACGCTTCTTCTCAGAGATTCCAGAAGCAGCCATCCCTCCCAACGCCTTCATCTTAGCCCTGAAAGACACCAAACCTCTGACCTCCAGAACTGTATGAGAATAAATTTGTGTTGCTTTAAGCTACAAAGCTTATGGTCATCTGTTACAGCAGAAATAGGAAATGTATATATTGTCCCTACTGTGGTGTTGTAGCAGCCCTAGTACAAAGGGTTTGTGTCTGGCCAAATGGGAGATACTCAGTTTTTGAACCCAAAATGAGGCTGTGTTAGTCACCTTGGGCTACCAGAACAGAAGACCACAGACTGAGTGTCTTAAAGAACCGAAATGTGTTTTCTTACCGTTCTGGAGGCTGAAAGGTCAAGTTCAGGGTGCCAGCAAGGTTGGTTTTTGGTGAGGGCTCTCTTCTTAGCTTGCTGATGGCCGCCTTCTTGCTGTGTCCTGGCCTTTCCTCTCTGTGTGCATAGAAAGAGAGAGTGTGCTGATGTCTCTTCTTCTTATAAGGACACCAGTCCTGTGGTATTAGGCACCCTTATGAACTCAGTTAACCCTAATTACCTCTTTAAAAATGTTATCTCTCCGTCACCTCGGAGGCTAAGGATTTAACATATGAATTTTGTGGAGACGCAGTTCAGTCTATAATACAGGCCCTCTGCAATTACCTATATCAACAGAAGGAGCAAAGCTTCCTCAGGCCATTTGCTGCCTGGGATCTCAGTGGCCTTTGCAAATAACAGAGTGCAATATGGGTGCCCTCATGACAGAGTCCTTAAGTCAATCCCTGTGTGAACTCACCTCGTGCTTCTGTCATCCAGGTCTTCGTAGACTAACCAGAGGTGTTGGAGGGTCTTTTCACTGAACTTGTTTGGGCAGTCTGCTGTTGGCAAGTGTAACCCCTCTGGGATCATCATCAGAAAAGTATAATGAGAGCATTGGGAGTTAAAAGCACAGAGTTCTTAGGTGAAGTTCCGTTTGGTTAAGGCAATCTGGTAGCCTGCCTCTTCCCCCACCCCCTTGCTCCGCGCCCTCCACTGCTGTCTTTAGTAAAGGAAGCAGTTTGTTAGGTCCCTGGCCATGAGTTCATCTTTCTAGAAGTTAAAATCATTTTATATCTTCCCATGCCAGCTTTTTCCGACCCATCCTGATGCTCTACTGTTCAAAGGATGCTTCTAACTCCATTCCAGGGCATCTCATCATAGCACCCAGTCCTAGGGAGTTCCATCCTAAGGTCTAAGTCTCAAAAAATTGACTTCTGGCCAAGTCCACTCCCCTATGCTGGAATGTGAATTGTTAGTGGTTTAGGCTATCCAGGAAACAAGGGAGCCTCATCTCAAGAGAGCCAGACAGACACTGTGAAAGTGGTTTGTGGACACCAAAGCCTTCAGAGTACTCTAAAGATGATGTCCTGTGATGGAAGCCGCAGGCCCAGGGAACAGTGGAGACCTTCCTACCCTGAGGGAGTCTCTTGTCTGGCAACTTTCTGGAAACCCAGTGCTGGCAGCAGGCACAGTTCTGATTAAAGTTTCAGCCACCCCTACGCCCACCCCAGAAGTTCCCAAAGAGCAGGGTGTAGAAGGGCCTCTCGTGTTAGCACAGTGGACATGCTTCCTGGTATAGGAGCCCACAGGGAGATGTCACACTGGCTGGCGGGTCCACTGCAGCCCGGAGGTGTTAGAGGCAGATCCTTAAATACACTGCTTGGAAGTGAATTCGGATCTGCAAGCTAAAAGTGTCAGTCTTAACAGTCACCATCTTAGGCTGATGTGTAGGCAAAAGGACTCAATTTGCTTGCCTGGAGAGCCCAGTGTAAGCCCTGAGCTTTTATCTTCCTCCGATGAGAATTTTGATTTATACTCAGTTCTGAAGGGACATAGCTTCAGGCACTGAGAAAACAGCTGTGTATTTGGGTTTATTTGTCCAAGTGACCAGGGACAGTTTGGGGACAAACGGTGCCTTGTTTGGAGTTGTTTATGCTTCTTATACCTCTCCCCTATGGGATGACCTTGGCTAACCTTCCCCAGCTGGGGAAGACCTGGGTCATCTTATGTGCAGCCTAAGGGGACCTTGTCCATAGCTTGGGGGAAGCTTCCATCACATTCAGAGCCTTAAGGAGAACTTGCAAAGTCTCCAGTCCTGTCTGGGCCCCTCTCCCTTGGCTGGTGGCGGGCAGTTAAGTCTGAGGACCAGTCTTCCTCCAGGGAATCCTGTGCTTGCTTTGGCAGCATCTCAGATTTCTGCTTCCAGGAACATAACTATGGATTTCTCTGAGTTATTCCTATGACTGGGCTCCTGGACTCTTGCAACAGTGGTTCCTGAGTGTTTCCTTAACATAGCCACTGTCAGTGCCACTCAGTGTCCCCAGTCCCCGCACCTTCCTTCTCGTCTCTCAGTATCAGGCTCACCCTCTTAGGATCTTGGCCTTGGCTGCTCGCCTGCCTGGGTTGCTGTCCCACCAGCTTTCCGAATGATGGGCTCCTTTATCTCTTTGGGTCTCAGCCCTGATGTTTTGTCTTTGGTGAGGGCCTCTCACTCTCCTCCTAGTCATCTCCACACACTGCATGTTTTATTTTATTTTTTTATAGCCCTCGCCACTGTCTGAAACTTCCTTCTTGCTTACTCATGAGTCATCTGTCTTAACCCACTGGAATGTAAGTTTTATGAGAACAGGGACCTTGCCTGACTTCTTCAATCCTCTATCCCAGTGTTCAATAACTCAGTTCCCTTTACTTAATGAGTCAAATAATCGGGGCCTTCTCAACCTGACTGGGTGCTTCCCTAGTGGCTCAGATGGTAAAGAATCTGCCTGCAATGCAGGAGACCTGGTTTCGATCCCTGGGTTGGGAAGATCCCCTGGAGAAGGGAATAGCTACCCACTCTAGTGTTCTTGCCTGGAGAATTCCATGGACTGAGGAGCCTGGTGGGGCATAGTCCATGGGGTAGCAAAGAGTTGTATATGACTAAGCGACTAACACTTTCACTTTGACAACCTGATTGAAGCTTGGGCCCCATCTTGCATAGGTAACAGATTTGGGAAGATATTCTTCTAAAGAAAAAGTAGCTACTGTCTGTCCTTATAACCCTTTTGCAGTGTCAAGGAACTGGAGGAAGCTGTAACGCAAGGCCTTCCCTGCTGTGGGCCTCTAAGTGGAAAAGAGAGGCAGGGAAATTGACCTTCCCACTGGGTGATTGTTGCCACTCCTCCCAGGAAGCAGAGAGGCTGGAGTCAGTGACTGTGGCCTTGGGTCAGTCAAATAATACCGTGCCAGATTAGGCTCACTCCCCAGGGCTGCTGTAGCCCGAGTCTGCCATGTTCCCCGCTGGGAGGTGGGTGTCCTCTACCCTCTGTTAGAGGGAGATTCAGAAGGGTGCCACCTGCCTCCTCTCACCTGAACACCAGCTGCCATAGGGTTGTCAGGCGAGGCCCCAGTGCCCCGAGATGGGCAGCAGTGGCTGGCCTCAACACATTCTCCCTTTCCCATCCCAGGAGTCAGGGCTGCCAGCACTGTGTGTGCAGAGTCAGAGCCACAGTCGAGCCTATTCGGTGAGTCCATGAGCTCCAACAGCCTGCCTCCTGGGACACCGCATGCAGCTTCCGGGCCCTGCTGAGGCTACTCTACTATTCCTACATGGGGTCAGCTCACACTTGAGATCTACCCAGTGCTGTCCTGGTCATTCATTTATTCTGCCACTTGACAGACAGTTATTGAGCTCCTCTGTGCGGGGGAACAGATGGAGGGCCAGTAGCCACAGGAGCAGTTACAAGAGACAATATTTCATGGGGACATGTTCATGAAGTGCCATCTGGCAGGTGGTTGGCTTTGGGTGCCCCAACCTCCTTCGCTGGGCAGAACTGACCGGTCCCAGACTAACGGCATCCCACCTGCAGGGCTAGGGTTTCATCCCCGAGGAGGCTTCTTGCTATGTCTACCATCCTTTGAAAAATGGCCAGGTGAAATGCCTTCCTCAGGATTTCCTCTGAGCAGGCCCCCCTATACTGCCCCTTGTACAGAAGCACTGGGACAGCTCCAGCAGGAAGTTCAGGGGTGACGGGGGCAGGGCTGAGCCCAGGGCACTTCTGAGCACCCTTCCTAGCTGCCCTCATGGAATAGTCCACAGAATTCCAGAGAGAATCAGAGCTCGCCTCTCCCTTCCCAAGGAAAGCTTGGTAAAAAACCGACTTTGGTTATAAATCCTTAAGATTCAGTAGATATTTGTCATTTGCAGAAGACAAACGGAAAAGAGTATTCTGAGTAGCAAAATCGTCTGTAGTTTAGGAAGAAAAGATCTGGTTCTGATACAGCAAAAAGCAGTATCTGGTGTGGAGTGGGTGAGGGATCCTGAGATGTGGGAAGAGACCCAGTGTGGCAAGAGCCTGGCGCATAGAAGCTGGGGGGTGGGGAGCGGTCTGCCTTTCCCCATCACAGTGGGCTCTGGCCTGACATTGGGCAGCAGCCCCATAAATACCAGGTTGGCCAAAAGGTGCATTTGGGTTTTTCCATAAGATGTTCCAGAAAAACCCCAAAGAACTTTTTCACCAACCCAGTACTTGCTACAGTGGTAAAGAATCTGCCTGCCCATGAAGGCAACGTGGGTTTGATCCCTGGATTGGAGAAGGGAATGGCAACCCACTCGAGTATTCTTGCCTGGGAAATCCCGTGAACAGAGGAGCCTGGCGGGCTACAGTCCACGGGGTCGCAGAGGAGTGGGACACGACTGAGGGACTAAACAGCAGTACTTGTTAAGTGAGTGAGTGGGTGGGAGGCAGTGAGGAGTCTGATGCCAAGCAAGCTGTGGTTGGGTGTGCTGCTTGTTTTACACCCACTACCCTGGATGGTGGAGGTACAGCCACCAAGCAGGGAGGGGTCAAGGGAGTATTTCTGAGGTTGAATTGTGGATGATGACATTGAAACTCTTAGAATGTGTTTGGGGGAAAGAGCAGAGTAATGAAATGTTTTTGTATTTCTTTTTTTCTCTCATAGAATGTGTGAACAGTCCCAGTTCACTGCTCTAGAATTTAAAAAATTGTCCCAACTTGTTTCTCCACTGAGAGACCTTCATTTTCCATTCGAGGTGACACAGCTGAGAGAAAAGATGATGAGTTAAACAGGGAGGATGCAGGCGGGGAGGGCGGGTCTGCCAACAGTTCCCCTCCGTGTCATTTTTTTTTATCAGGTATATTGTTGTGAACCAATTTTCATGTTGAAATGGCTTTTCTCCCCACATACAAATTGCTTTTTATGTTGTTGAATGGGATGGCAGGCACCCTCTTTGGAGATTAGCTAACTCAGTTGTCAGCCTGTGCTAAAATACGCACCTTGGAAGCCCCTCAAAGGGCAGAGTCTGTGACCAGTTTGCTCCTCACAGCTGAACTGATGAATATGAATTGGAAGGAAAAAAGGAGTTTCTAAAGGAATCAGGTATAAAGCAGATGCCTTGAGTTTTATGGTTTCCCGTTTGGGATTTCATAGAGTCCCAGGAAAAGCGGACCCCCGAAGGGAGAGAGTGTTTGTCCTCCAGCCCTCACTTCATTCATGGCTTTGGTTTGTTTTTAAAAATCACATGTGGTGCTTATAAAAATCAGACACATGGGCACGTAAAGGAAAATTTAACGACCACTCCCAACTGCCTGCAATCATCTGGAATACTGCCATTCCACGATCATTTACCTGTACATTCAGTTGTATTTCCTTTCTGTCTTTTTATCCTTTGGAATGTTTTAATAGTTAAAGTCATAGTGGACTGTAGAAAAATGGTATAGATGACCTTATTTGCAAATCAGAAATAGAGACAGAGATGTAGAGATCAAACATATGGATACCAAGGGAGAAGGGAGGGTGGGATGAATTATGAGATTGGGATCGACATATATGCACTGTTGACACTATGTATAAAATAGATAACTAATGAGAACCTACTGCGTAGCACAGGGAACTCTACTCAGTGCTGTGTGGTGACCCAAATGGGAAGGAAACGCAGAAAAGAGGGGATACATATATGTATAGCTGATTCACTTTGCTGTGCAGTAGAAGCTACACAACATGGTAAAGCAACTATGTTCCAATAAAAATTAATAAAAATAATTTAAATATCATGTTGCTTTTGTAAGTTCTTATCCAAATGCTGTTTTAAGAAAAAAGGCTTTCTTGGGTCACTTATTCAATGTATTTCTTGATTATGTGTCAATTCTATCACAGGGATGAATGTGATAGAAATGGAACTGATGTTGCATAGTCTTTTCTGTTTTTACTGTTTTATTTTCAGTTAGTTCAGTTCAGTTCAGTCGCTCAGTCGTGTCCGACGCTTTGCGACCCCATGAATCGCAGCACGCCAGGCCTCCCTGTCCATCACCATCTCCCGGAGTTCACTCAGACACGTCCATCGAGTCAGTGATGCTATCCAGCCATCTCATCCTCTGTCGTCCCCTTCTCCTCCTGCCCCCAATCCCCCCCAGCATCAGAGTCTTTTCCAATGAGTCAACTCTTCGCATGAGGTGACCAAAGTACTGGAGTTTCAGCTTTAGCATCATTCCTTCCAAAGAAATCCCAGGGTTGATCTTCAGAATGGACTGGTTGGATCACCTTGCAGTCCAAGGGACTCTCAAGAGTCTTCTCCAACGCCACAGTTCAAAAGCATCAATTCTTCGGCACTCAGCCTTCTTCACAGTCCAACTCTCACATCCATACATGACTACTGGAAAAACCATAACTTCAAATTGAGAGGAAAATTTCAAGAATAGTACAATGAACTGCTGTATGTCCTTCACCCAGGTTCCCTGATTAATGACGTTTGAATAAATTTATTGTATCAGTCTTGCTTCCTTTCAAATCTATACAATTTTTAGAGTGAGCAGCAGGTATGGTGTTCCAGTGAGTCTTGCATTCTCTGTGCATATTTTTCACGCTTTCCTGCATAACCATGACATAATCATCAGAATCAGGAAACGTAGTGTAACACCATCATCTAATCTATAGTCTCCATTCAGGTGTTCCCAGTTTATTCAAGTGCTGCTGTTTATAGCTAAATCCTGCCACCTAGGACCATGTTTAGCACTTCTCTAGGATGTCTTTTCCGTTTTCTGCAGTCTCAATAGGCCCCTCAGGTTTTGTGTTGTTATTTCACTTTGACTACCTGAACATTTTTGAAGATATCACTTTGTAACGTGCCCTTCATGTTGGGTTTGTCTGGTGTTTCCCTGTGGTTAGATTTAAGTTGTGCGGCTTTGGCAGAAATGTCACAGAGCTGATGATGATGGGTCTTTCTCATGGCATCTGATCAGGTGACACGTAATGATGGTTTGTCCCATTACTGATGATATTAACTTTGATCACTGAATTAAGCTAGAGTCTCCCAGGCTTCTCACTGCAAAGTGACTTTCCCTTCAGATATCTGATCCTCATTAAACTTTCACCCACTAGTTTAGTATCCATTACTGATTCTTGCCTGAGTCAATTATTATTGTGCTAGTTATCAAATGATGGTTTTTCCAAGTCCATCATTGCTTCTAGATTTGTGGTCATTATGCTGTAAGCAAGAGCCTTTTCTTATCCACATTCATTCTTTCATTTATATCACTCTTTTATATCAGAATGTTTTATGTAATAGATCATCAGTCTCTTTCTGTATTTATTTTGCTGCCAATAGTCCCCCTTCAGACTAATTCGTGGATCTTCTTGGTATAATCTCATCATTCAGTATGATGATCACATAACACATGAAGTTTAGAAAATTTTTCTACTTGCCAATAAATTATGAACATTTTTTATGTAACTAAGAATCTATAACATTGTTTTTAGTAATTGCACAGTGTCCATCAAATGTACTTGATGCTTCAGCCTTCCTGGTGGCTGATGTGGTCTGGGAGAGACCCCTCCCATATGCTAATGCCTTTATTTCATTAGGCAGGGACAAAGAATATTATCAGAAACAGAGCTGGTACAAAAAGTGGAAGCAAGCCCAGCATTATTTGGACATAATCATTTCCTGGCCCCCAGCCTAAAACTTTCTGTGCAGCTGCTAAGAGTAGAGGCAGTGTCTACACAGGATGCAAGAATATTCATTGTAATGGTACCTTTCATATAAAAACATTTTAGCAACCTGTTAATATCTACCAATCAACTGGAGATGGAATACTAGATAATCATTAAACTAGTGTCATATGAATCGACATGTATATATATGTGTGTACCCTTTATATTAGATATGCATGCCCACCCACCCCCATACACATGCACACACTCATGAATGTGTGTATATTCAGAATAAAGGTGAAGAAGTCCTGTGTGCTGTGTGCTCAGTCGTGTCTGACTCTTTGTGACCCCATGGACTGTAGCCTGCCAGGCTCCTCTGTCCATGAAATTTTCCAGGTAAGAATACTGGAGTAGGTTGCCATTTCCTACTTCAGGGGATCTTCCTGACCCATGAATTGAACCTGCGTCTCCTGCATTTGAAGGCAAATTCTTTTACCACTGAGCTATCTGAGCAACAGTAATTACTGAAATGATTATGGCTGTTACTATTGGGTTGAAAGGAAAAGAATAAAATTGGGAGGTGGTCTATAGGGAAGGGGTTTCAAGCTACTGAATGTAAATTATACTTCCATGAAACCATTTTTAAAAAAAGCAAGCTCTGAAATAAACATCTTATAATATATAAACCTGATTAGCCTGGATTAGGTAAACATTTGTTATTTTATTTTCCTTTTTTTGGACTTACATTTGAAACATTTTATAAGAAATAAAGATTTTTAGAAAACAGGAATGGGAATGAAAAATACCAAAACCAAGACACTGATTATATCTGGAGTATGAGAGAAATGGGAAAACAAGGAGAGAGATATGGAGAACTTCATTTGTATCTGTGATGTCTAATTTCATTGGTTTTTCTAAAAAAATTAAACCAGATGGCAAAGTGTTAAGATTTGATAGAGTTTGGTTGTGGGATTTTAAGGATTTGCTTATATCATTCCCTGGGCTCTTCTGTATTTACAAAAAGATATGCTATAGAAATAAGGGGGTAACTAAGGTTCAAAGTTTCTGGACAAGAAGGAAGTAATGGGGTTAGTCATTACATCATTGATAAGAAGGAAGTAATGGAACTCATAAGCTGCATGGCACATTAGCTCCAAAAGGCAGAGCCTGAGGCGAGGGTTAAGTACTAAGGTCTTTGGGGAGGTGCAAACATAGGGTAGCAAGAGTAGGAAAAGAGAAGTGAAAGAAAGAAGAATGGAAAGTTAACACCCACCAAGGGATGCATTGCTGGGTTGACCGCCGTGTCATGAGGTCTCAGCTTTGCAGTATGTCTCCAGATAGTGTAGAGAAATACTGTGTAAACAGTCCAGTAGAGAGGGGAATGGAGAAGAAGTTTATTTCCTAGCTCTTTGCTTTCTTCTTTTTCGAATTGGTCAAAATTGAATTTTCAGGAGGTGAATACTCTTGTGCTTCTGGAGTGTCATCAGACCCATTTGGCCACCACTTGGAGGACAGATTGCATACACTCTGTGTTGCTTCATCCAAATGTAGAATCCATTGTGGAGTGAGAGACCATGGCCATGGCTTTAGGCCTGGGGTCCCAGGGCCCTAAAGGACTCTGATTTGAGTCACCATACTGGCAATAGCTACAGCAAAGCAAGTGGCCAAGAGTTTGGAGGAGGCATGAGGTCACAAGACTCTTGGGAGTCCCATTATATGAGGCCGACACAGATGGGATGGGATTGCTGTTAGGCTGCCAAGTCATGTCTGACTCTTTGCAATCCCATGGACTGCAGCACACCAGGCTTCCCTGTCCTCCACTATCTCCCTGAGTTTGCTGAAGTTCCTGTCTATTGAGTTGGTGTTGCTATCTAACCATCTCAACCTCTGCTGCCCTCTTCTCCTTTTGCCTTCAGTCTTTCCCAGCATCAGGGTCTTTTCCAATGAGCTGGCTCTCTGTATCAGGTGGCCGAAGTATTGGAGCTTCAGCTTCAGCATCAGTCCTTCTAATGAATATTCAGGGTTGCTTTCCTTTAGGATTGACTCGTTTGATCTCCTTGCAGTCCAAGGGACTCTCAAGAATCTTCACCACAATTTGAAAGCATCAATTCTTCAGCTCTAAGCCTATTTTGTGGTCCAACTCTCACATCCGTACATGACTACTGGAGTGAATATAGTCCAGTAGAATGGAATGGGATACCTCTTATCTAAAGCAAGAGAGGTAATGAGAATGTACTTTGTGGTAGGTAAGTTTATAGGGGGGAAATGGTGAAAAACTGGAACCATTCTGGACTGATTATTCCTTTCTTTTATGAAGAGCAACTTTGGGAATGGTTTCAGGAAATGGGATGGGATTTGGAAGAGAATGATGATTGAATAGAATGATGGGGAAAGGATTGTGTCTGACTGTGGAGATGGGGAAGCTGCTTGAGGTTCACAGAACAGGCCTCACAGGAAATTAGGAGGTGATGGTAAGAGTATTGGGAAGAGAGTGGATGAATTAATTGGGCTCTAGGTAGCTTGTCTAGTGGGGCTGAACAGGAAAGAAGGACAAGGGCGCGCTGACAGTCTGGAGAAATGCTGAGGAATTAAGGTCTTAAAAAGGTAAAAGAGCATGCTTGTGGCAGTGACTGTTTGGAAAAATATGAGGTTGTGGTATGAGAAAGAAATGTTAGTGCTTCATGTTTCAGAGTTGGACAATGTTGGCTAAGGCTGAGGACCAGAATGTGGCCAGGTGTTGGGTTTCTTGAGTGGACTAGAAGTAAAAGCCATTCAAGAAGCAGTGGCTAAGGATAGTGAGTTCACTTAGAAGAGCCAGAGTCTGGGAATGTAGAGAGATTCTTGTCCTTTAAACTGGTCAAGGTGAAGAAGCTTGAAGAAGAGGGATGAGTGAGTAGATTCAGCTCAGCTCTGCGTTGGAGAACCTAAGTAGATGATTAGGAACTGTTTCAGTGCTGAGTCACCAAGGGAGGCCAATTATAATAACAAATAGGGTCAGCCATTGCATCGTTGACCCTGGACTGAATCATCACCATATAATCCTGAATCCAATTACCATCCATCTTAAAAAATCTTATGCCTTTTCCCCACTGAAGAATCAGTTTCCTCCTGTGACACTGGGAAACTCCCCTGCCCTGACCCCCAGCTTTCTTAAGTTGTGATTGTTACAGCACTTGGCATGTTGCATGCAGCCCATTGGGTCATAAAGAGTCAGACACAATCTACCGGCTGAACAACAACAGCATAGCACTTATCTCATAGCGCTGTGATTGCCTGCTTGTGCTTCTGCCTCTTTCCTCAGCTGCCCCACCATGAGAGCTTAAAGGGCAGAGCCAGATCTCATCAGCATTAGGTCCTCACCCAGCCTGGTCCCTGCTGACCTGTGGATGCTCAGTGCACGGCCCCGGATGGTGGGGGAAGAAAGAGGGCAGTGGCAACATCAGGCATGGGGAGTCTGTGGGTCACCTCCCGTCTGATGGTTGAGTCAAGCTCTTTGATTAAATCGTTTCCTGGTTTTGCCCTTTCAAATATAACCCCCATCTCTCCCCCAAATTACTTCAGAGATACATAGAATATTTGGAAGAGAAAAATAATCACCTACAATCCTAACCTGCAACAATAGCTACCATTAATGATTTACTGAATATTTTAACAATCATACTTTTTATTTTTTATTTGAATATATAATACATTCAGTTCAGTTCGTCGCTCACTTGTGTCTGACTCTTTGCGACCCCATGAATCGCAGCACACCAGGCCTCCCTGTCCATCACCAACTCCCGGAGTTCACTCAGACTCCATCAAGTCAGTGATGCCATCCAAACATCTCATCCTCTGTCGTCCCTTTCTCCTCCTGCCCCCGATCCCTCCCAGCATCAGAGTCTTTTCCAATGAGTCAACTCTTCGCATGAGGTGGCCAAAGTACTGGAGTTTCAGCTTTAGCATCATTCCTTCCAAAGAAATCCCAGGGCTGGTCTCCTTCAGAATGGACTGGTTGGATCTCCTTGCAGTCCAAGGGACTCTCAAGAGTCTTCTCCAACACCGCAGTTCAAAAGCATCAATTCTCGGCGCTCAGCCTTCTTCACAGTCCAACTCTCACATCCATACATGACTACTGGAAAAACCATAGCCTTGACTAGACGGACCTTAGTCGGCAAAGTAATGTCTCTGCTTTTGAATATACTATCTAGATTGGTCATAACTTTTCTTCCAAGGAGTAAGCTTCTTTTAATTTCATGGCTGCAGTCACCATCTGCAGTGATTTTGGAGCTCAAGAAATAAAGTCCGACACTGTTTCCACTGTTTCCCCATCTATTTCCCATGAAGTGATGGGACCAGATGCCATGATCTTCATTTTCTGAATGTTGAGCTTTAAACCAACTTTTTCACTCTCCTCTTTCACTTTCATCAAGAGGCTTTTTCACCCCTCTTCACTTTCTGCCATAAGGGTGGTGTCATCTGCATATCTGAGGTGATTGATATTTCTCCCGGCAATCTTGATTCCAGCTTGTGTTTCTTCCAGTCCAGCGTTTCTCATGATGTACTCTGCATAGAAGTTAAATAAGCAGGGTGACAATATACAGCCTTGACGTACTCCTTTTCCTATTTGGAACCAGTCTGTCATTCCATCTCCAGTTCTAAATGTTGCTTCCTGACCTGCATACAGATTTCTCAAGGGGCAAGTCAGGTGGTCTGGTATTCCCATCTCTTTCAGAATTTTTCACAGTTTATTGTGATCCACACAGTCAAAGGCTTTGGCATAGTCAATAAAGCAGAAATAGATGTTTTTCTGGAACTCTCTTGCTTTTTCCATGATCCAGCGGGTGTTGGCAATTTGATCTCTGGTTCCTCTGCCTTTTCTAAAACCAGCTTGAACATCAGGGAGTTCACGGTTCACATATTGCTGAAGCCTGGCTTGGAGAATTTTGAGCATTACTTTACTAGCATGTGAGATGAGTACAATTATGCGGTAGTTTGAGCATTCTTTGGCATTGCCTTTTTTAGGGATTGGAATGAAAACAGACCTTTTCCAGTCCTGTGGCCACTGCTGAGTTTTCCAAATTTGCTGGCATATTGAGTGCACCACTTTCACAGCATCATCTTTCAGGATTTGAAACAGCTCTACTGGAATTCCATCACCTCCACTAGCTTTGTTCGTAGCGATGCTTTCTAAGGCCCACTTGACTTCACATTCCAGGATGTCTGGCTCTAGATGAGTGATCACACCATCATGATTATCCGGGTCGTGAAGATCTTTTTTGTACAGTTCTTCTGTGTATTCTTGCCACCTCTTCTTAATATCTTCTGCTTCTGTTAGGCCCATACCATTTCTGTCCTTTATCGATCCCATCTTTGCATGAAATGTTCCCTTGGTATCTCTACTTTTCTTGAAGAGATCTCTAGTCTTTCCCATTCTGTTGTTTTCCTCTATTTCTTTGCATTGATCGCTGAAGAAGGCTTTCTTATCTCTTCTTGCTATTCTCTGGAACTCTGCATTCAGATGCTTATATCTTTCCTTTTCTCCTTGGCTTTTCGCTTCTCTTCTTTTCACAGCTATTTGTAAGGCCTCCCCAGACAGCCATTTTGCCTTTTTGCATTTCTTTTTCTTGGGGATGGTCTTGATCCCTGTCTCCTGTACAATGTCACGAACCTCATTCCATAGTTCATCAGGCACTCTATCTATCAGATCTAGGCCCTTAAATCTGTTTCTCACTTTCACTGTATAATCATAAGGGATTTGATTTAGGTCATACCTGAATGGTCTAGCGGTTTTCCCTACCTTCTTCAATTTGAGTCTGAATTTGGTAATAAGGAGTTCATGATCTGAGCCACAGTCAGCTCCTGGTCTTGTTTTTGTTGACTGTATGGAGCTTCTCCATCTTTGGCTGCAAAGAATATAATCAGTCTGATTTCGGTGTTGACCATCTGGTGATGTCCATGTGTAGAGTTTTCTCTTGTGTTTTTTGGAAGAGGGTGTTTGCTATGACCAGTGCATTTTCTTGGCAAAACTCTATTAGTCTTTTCCCTGCTTCATTCCGCATTCCAAGGCCAAATTTGCCTGTTACTCCAGGTGTTTCTTGACTTCCTACTTTTGCATTCCAGTCCCCTATAATGAAAAGGACCTTTTTTTTGGGTGTTAGTTCTACAAGGTCTTGTAGGTCTTCATAAAACCGTTCAACCTCAGCTTCCTCAGTGTTACTGGTTGGGGCATAGACTTGGATTACTGTGATATTGAATGGTTTGCCTTGGAAATGAACAGAGATCATTCTGTCATTTTTGAGATTGCATCCAAGTACTGCATTTTGGACTGTTTTGTTGACCATGATGGCTACTCCACTTCTTCTGAGGGATTCCTGCCCTCAGTAGTAGATATAATGGTCATCTGAGTTAAATTCACCCATTCCAGTCCATTTTAGTTCGCTGATTCCTAGAATGTCGACGTTGACTCTTGCCATCTCCTGTTTGACCACTTCCAATTTGCCTTGATTCATGGACCTGACATTCCAGGTTCCTATGCAATATTGCTCTTTACAGCATCAGACCTTGCTTCTATCACCAGTCACGTCCACAGCTGGGTATTGTTTTTGCTTTGGCTCCATCCTTTCATTCTTTCTGGAGTTATTTCTCCACTGATCTCCAGTAGCATATTGGGCACCTAATGACCTGGGTAGTTCCTCTTTCAGTATCCTATCATTTTGCCTTTTAATACTGTTCATGGGGTTCTCAGGGCAAGAATACTGAAGTAGTTTGCCATTCCCTTCTCCAGTGGACCACATTCTGTCAGACCTCTCCACCATGACCCGCCCATCTAGGGTAGCCCTGCGGGCATGGCTCGGTTTCATTGAGTTAGATGAGGCTGTGGTCCTAGTGTGATTAGATTGACTAGTTTTCTGTGAGTATGATTTCAGTGTGTCTGCCCTCTAATGCTGTCTTGCAACACATTTCCAAAGGAAGAAGAGTGTATATAGTGAAAGTGTCTGTCCTGTCCTTTCTCTGCACCTATCTATTCTCTTTCCCAGGGGAACCAGGTTTTCTTGAATCCTACATGTTCATCCAGTGAGATCCTGGATGTTTACAAGGAAGTTTGCGTCCTCTTTTTTTTTATTCTTTCTTCTTTTTACACAAATGATAGCATGTGACCCACACCTTTCTGCATCTTGCTTTTCTCATTTAATAATTCATCTTGCCTATCATTCCACATTAGGATATAAAGAACATTCTTACTCTTTTTACATCTGCATACTCTTCCATTGCTTGGGTATACTCTGGTTTTTTGAACTTCTTTTCTTTTTATGGGCATTTGAGTTGATTCTGATCTTTTAAAGTTGTGATGTTTTATTATGGAAAATTCAAGTGTAATGAACCCCTGTGGGCCGATCAGTTCAGTTCAGTTCAGTCGCTCAGTCGTGTCCGACTCTTTGCGACCCATGAATTGCAGCACGCCAGGCCTCCCTGTCCATCACCAACTCCCGGAGTTCACTCAGACTCGTGTCCATCGAGTCAGTGATGCCATCCAAACATATCTGTCGTCCCCTTCTCCTCCTGCCCCCAAACCCTCCCAGCATCAGAGTCTTTTCCAATGAGTCAACTCTTCGCATGAGGTGGCCAAAGTACTGGAGTTTCAGCTTTAGCATCATTCCTTCCAAAGAAATCCCAGGGCTGATCTCCTTCAGAATGGACTGGTTGGATCTCCTTGCAGTCCAAGGGACTCTCAAGAGTCTTCTCCAACACCACAGTTCAAAAGCATCAATTCTCAGCACTCAGCCTTCTTCACAGTCCAACTCTCACATGCATACATGACTACTGGAAAAACCATAGCCTTGACTAGACGGACCTTAGTCGGCAAAGTAATGTCTCTGCTTTTGAATATACTATCTAGTTTGGTCATACCTTTTCTTCCAAGGAGTAAGCGTCTTTTAATTTCATGGCTGCAATCACCATCTGCAGTGATTTTGGAGCTCAAAAAATAAAGTCTGACACTGTTTCCACTGTTTCCCCATCTATTTCCCATGAAGTGATGGGACCGGATGCCATGATCTTTGTTTTCTGAATGTTGAGCTTTAAGCCAACTTTTTCACTCTCCTCTTTCACTTTCATCAAGAGGCTTTTTAGTTCCTCTTCACTTTCTGCCATAAGGGTGGTGTCATCTGCATATCTGAGGTTATTGATATTTCCCCCAGCGATCTTGATTCCAGCTTGTGTTTCTTCCAGTCCAGCGTTTCTCATGATGTACTCTGCATAGAAGTTAAATAAGCAGGGTGACAATATACAGACTTGATGTACTCCTTTTCATATTTGGAACCAATCTGTTGTTCCATGTCCAGTTCTAACTGTTGCTTCCTGGCCCAGCTATAATTTCGGACCAAGCTTGTTTTGCCTGTACCCTTTCTGCCAACCCTCCTCTTCCTTGTATTATTTTAGAGCAAATCCAGGACATTTTATCATTTCACCTGGAATTGTTTTAGTATAGATTACCTGGAGAATCCGCATGGACAGAGGAGCCTGGCAGGCTACAGCCCATGGGGTCCCAAAGAGTTGGACACCACTGAGTGACTACACACAGCACACAACACACAAAAAGAATTAAAAGTAATACCAGCATCACACCTAACACAATTAACAATAATTCCTCAATGCCATTAAATCTATCTTTTGTGCACTGCCATGTGTAAAACAGGTAGGTAGCAGGAACCTACTGTTTGGCACAGGGAGCTCAGCTCTGTGCTCTGGTGACCTAGGTAGGTGGGATGGGAGATGGGATGGGAGAGAGGTCCAGGAGGGAGGGGATGTATGTATACATACAACTGATTCACTTTGCTCTACATCAGAAACTAACACAACGTTGTAAAGCAGCTATACTCAAATTAAAAAAGAAAATGTATATATATAATCCCTGTGGCAACCAACAGCCTGATTCATGCTTCATTCCACGTGTATGAATGAAGCTGTAACATACATTTCTAGAGGTTTGTTGAGCTAAAGTGTGCCTTTTTAATATAATAGACATTGCCATTTTGCAGTTCACAGAGATTGTACTAATTTACACTTCTACCACCAAAGATTCAGAGGATCTGCTTCCTCTTGGCTTTATCTATACAGGATGTTATCACATTTCTTGATATTTAGTTGCCTCACTGGTGAAAATATACAAATGTGATTTTAATTTGCATTCCTCTTTTTCTGAGTTGGGTTGAACATTGTTTTATATGTTTAAGAGCCATTTGTAATTCTTTCCTGGGGACTAACTGTCTGCCTAGATTCTTTGAACATTTTTCTTTTGGTTGGCTCTTTTTCTTATTGATATATTAGCGAAAGCGTTAGTCGCTCAGTCTTGTCCAGCTCTTTTGAGACCCCATGGACTGTAGCCTGCCAGGTTCTTCTGTCCACGGAATTTCATAGGCAAGAATGCTGGAGTGGGTTACCATTTCCTTCTCCAGGGGATCTTCCCGACCCAGGAATCAAACCCGGGTCTGCTGTACTACAGGCAGATTCTTTATGTCTGAGCCACCAGGTACCTCCTTGTGTATGGAATCACAGCCCTCTAAATTGATATATACCAGCTTTTTTAAATGTGAAGGAATCGACTCCTTATTTGTAATATAAATTGCAATTATTTTTATTTTGTTTCTGATTTTTGACAGTTTACAGTGATTTTTGCCATGTGGAAGTTTTAAAATTTTACTTAGAATTTGTCAGTCTTTTATGTAATGGCTTTTGGTGTTTGTGTCCTACTAAGTATAGTGTTATTCACTCAGATTATAAAAAAATTTCCCATGTTTTGTTTCCTCTTATAATTATGGCTTCATCTTAACATATTTAGTCTTTGGTTCTTTGGAACTATATTTCAGTATAAAGTGTGGAGTATAGTTTCATTGTTAATTTTTTCCATTTATCTACTTACTGGTCCTAAAATTACTTATTAAATCCATCTTTTCCCTTTGTCTGAAATGTCACTCTTATTATATACTAAGTTTCTGCCCATATCCAGACAAATTTCTGATCCTTCTGCTGCTTCCAATCGAATGATTTATTGCCCTTTATTTAAATAGATTGCCTCTATTTTTTGTCATTTCCCACTTTATTATTAAAAATAAGGCTGTGATAAGTAACTCTGTAAATAAATCTTTGTATACACAAATATAAATTTCCACAAAAGGAATTGCTGGGTCTAAAGATATGTATGCCTTTAAGATAGTTCTATTATGGAAATTGTCAGTCTTAGTAAAATACAGAGAGGAGAGTGTGAACCCTGAAATAGCTCCCACTGGGCTTCAGTGAATTTTCAGCATTTTCCCAGTTGCATTTATTCTGTCACCCTTGGCCCCTGCATCTTTTCCTGGAGTATTTTAGAGGAACATCCATAATCATTTCATCCATAATCCCATCAGGATAGCTCTCTAACTTAAATCCAGTTACTTCTATATTGAAAGTGAAAGTGAAGTCGCTCAGTCGTGTCCGACTCTTTGGGACCCCATGAACTGTAGCCTACCAGGCTCCTCCGCCCGTGGGATTCTCCAGGCAAGGGTACTGGAGTGGGTTGCCATTTCCTTCTCCAGGAGATCTTCCCAACCCAGGGATCAAACCTGGGTCTCCCACATTGCAGGCAGATGCTTTACCATCTGAGCCACCAGGGAAGCTATGGCTATTTAAGATTGCTCTATTAGGATCCAAGCAAGATCCACGTTTAAATTTTATAATTGGAGGATAATTGCTTTACAATGTTGGGTTGGTTTCTTCTATACAACAATGCAAATCAGCCATAGGTGTGTGTATGTATATCCCCTCCCTGTTTAATCTCCCTCCCATTCCCCTCATCCCATCCTTTAGGTCATCACAGAGCACCAGGGCTGAGTTCCAGGTGTTATACAGCAACTTCCCACATGGCTCAGATGGTAAAGCCTCTACCTGCAATGTGGTAGACCTGGGTTTGTTCCCTGGGTCGGGAAGATCCCCTGGAGAAGGAAATGGCAACCCACTCCAGTACTCTTGCCTAGAAAATTCCATGGATGGAGGAGCCTGCTGGGCTACAGTCCATGGAGTCGCAAAAAGTCGGCTAAGACTGAGCGACTTCACTTCACTTCTCTAGCGCATGTATGGGGCTTCCCTGGTGGCTCAGCAGTGAAGACTCCACCTACCAATGCAAGAGGCATAAGAGAAGAGGGTTCGCTCCCTTGGTCAAGAAGATCCCCTGGAGGAGGGCATGGCAATACACGCCAGTACTCTTGCCTAGAGAATCCCATGGACACAGGAGCCTGGTGGGCTGCAGTCCATAGGGTCTCATAGAGTCGGCCCGACTGAAGCGACTAAATGGCAGCAGTGTATATATATGTGTTGCGCAGAGTCAGACATGACTGGTGTGACTGCACGCGCACGCACACTGTATATATGTCAGTGCTACTCTCTCAGTTCATTCCACCCTCTCCTTCCCACACTGTGTCCTCAAGTCCGTTCCCTACGTCTGCATCTCTGTCGCATGCTGCCTGGTTGCCCTGCAGACAGAGGCAGCCAGATTGCACTCCCACCAGCAGGGTGCGGAGTTGCTTTCATCATCTCTTCTTGCTAATTCTGGCTACGTCATCAAAGAGGTCTAGCTGATCTTCCAGTTGCTGAAGCCAGAAACCTTGGATTCTCCCACTCCTCTCCTTTCCCATCCCATACTGTGTTCATCTTTCAGGGCATCCTGGTGCAGACTCAACCTTCAGATCCATCCAGAACCTCTTCTCCCTCCTGGCTTGCTCACCCTGCTGGATCCCTGCAACATCCTCCCTCTGCTCCCGTGTTATCCCCATCTGTTATCAACCCAGCAGCCAGAGGCATCCTTTATAAAAACTGAGATATGATTGGCATATAGCATTATATTTGTTTCAGATACACACCATAATGATTTGATATTTGTATATATTTGAAAATGATCACCACAATAAGTCTAGAAAACATCTGTCATCATCATTACAGAAGTTTCTTCCTTGTGATGAGCACTTTTAAGATGTATGCTCTTAGCAACTTCCAAATATGCAATTCAGCGTTACTGACTATAGCCACCATGCTATATGTTATTTCCCTATGAGTTATTTTCTTAATAACTGGAAATTTTTCCCCTCTGACCACCTTTACACATTTTGCCCCCACCCTGCCTGACTCTGGCAACCACCAATTTGTTCTCTGTATCTATGAATTCAAGTTGATTGCTTTTTTGTTTTAGATTACACATCTAAGTGAGATCATTTCCTATTTGCCTTTCTCCCTCTGACATTTCACTCAGCATAATGCCCTTAGGGTCCATCTGTGTTGTCACAATTGGCAAGATTTCTTTTTTTTAATGGCTGAATAATAGTCTATTGTGTGTATATATGCCACATTGTCTTTATCTATTCTTTCATCAGTGGACACTTAGGTTGTTTTCATATCTTGACTTTTGTGCCTAATACTATAGTGAACATGGACTTGCAGATATCTTTTCAAGAAAGTGATTTTATTTCCTTTGGTTATATACCTAGAAATGGAATTGCTGTATCACACAGTTATTCTATTTTTAAGGGTCTTTTTTTAAAAAAGACTTAAATGTGTTATATATATATATATAATATATATATAATTATTTATATATATATACACACACATAATTTTTTGAAGTTCAGTTGATTGATAATGTTGTTCCAGTCTCTGCTGTACAACATAGTGACTCAGTGGTACACGTTTATGCATTTTTTTCATATTCTTTTCCATTATGGTTTATCATAGCATATTAAGTATAGTCCCCTGTGCTATACAGTAGGCCCTTGTTGTTTGCCCATTCTAAAGGTAATAGATTGCATCTACAAGCCCCAAACTCCTATTCTTTTTAGGTTTTTGAGGAACTTCCATTCTGTCCTCCATAGTAATTGCACCAGTTTACATTCCCGCCGGCAGTGCACAAGGGTCCCTTTTCCCCACATCCTTGCCAACACTTGTTATCCCTTGTCTTTTTGATAAGAGCCAGCCTAACAGGTACAAAGTGATGCTTCACTCTGGTTTAGATTTGCATGTCCCCGAAGATTAGTCATGTTTTTAGCCCCTTTTGTGTAGCTGTTGGCCACCTGTATGTCTTCTTTGGACAGAGGCATCCCTTTAACACACAACTGAGACCACATCACACCTCAGCTCAACAACCTCTATGGCTCCTTCCTCACTCAGAGTAAAATCCAAAGTGTTGACAATGGCCTGCAAGGGCCTAATGATCTGCCTTCCCACCCTTCTCTCTCCAGTATTCCCTGCTGCTTCTCCCTGCATCCCATGCCCCTCGACACTCCATCCCACCTCTGTCACTTGACCCCCTGGCTAGCTTCCCAGTATTCCAGGCACCTAGGGATTTAGTCCTGACTGTTCCCTCTGTCTGAAACACTCCTGCCCAGAAAGTGCATGGCTGCACCCCTTGCTTTGACGCCTTGGCTCAAATGTCTTCTTGTTGCACCTCAGTTACCCTCCCTCTGTGTTTACTCAGGGGCCTGTTCCTTGCAACCCCCTCCCCTCATCCCTGCCCAGTTCTGCAGTGCTGTTCCCTCTACTTTTTACCACTTATCACCTTCCTACACCTGGTGTTATTCATTTTACAAAAGGCCTGTTTTTTACTCTTTGTCTCCTCTCCACCCACTTGGAATACAAGTACATGGTATCAAGGATCTTCACGTGGTCCTATCAAAGCCTAGCTTCTAGAACATAGCTGGCACATGGTGGACACCAACAAATCCTTACTGGCTGAGTATAAATTCAACAGACAAAGCATGGTGTATTATGGTTCTACTCCTGCTAAAAAATTAATAGTAAAATGTACCACAATTGAAAAAATTAATAATGAGATGGAACTTGATTTTGTATGATTTGGGGCTGTCTGTATTTTTCCCCTTGGAAACAAGTCATTTGTGTTTTTCCATTGTTCTGTTGGGGCCTTCCAGTAAAACCTTTTACATATCCACGATGATCCCTTTGTTTGCCATACGTTGATTCATCTTGGTTTATTTCTTAGGTTGTTTATTTGAATTATCGCTTTTTTAATGTATCAATTTGCCTCCCTTGTTTTTTTTTTTTTTTTTTTTCTGGCTGTGCTGTATAATTCGTGGGATCTTAGTTCTTCAACCAGAGATTATAACCTAGGCCCTCAGTAGTAAAAACATAGTGTCCTAACCACCAGACCACTAGGAATTCCCAACCTTCAGTTCTCTAGAAAGAACTTCTTTTGCTGTTTAGTTATTACAGTTTTCATTCCCTCTATATTTTAATTTCTCAAAAGTAGGTTTGGGTAGATAGTGTGAAGTTTATCTATAACTTAGTATTTTCCAAGTTCTCAGCTGATTGTTACAGCACTCGGTACGAAGCCACATTTCTTTTCCACCATGGATTGAAATGTTTCCTTTATCACACTGTTCACTTCCATGATCCGAATAGCCACATGGCCAGATGTGGCCCTCAGCTTCCGCCTTGACTGCCAGCCAGGTCACCTCTTTCTTTAAGAGAAATCTGGAATGATCTGTGTGTGCATGTGTGTGTACTTGTGTGTTCTGGAATGGTTGCCTTATTCTTTTGTGACTCCCTTAGGATTTAGCGTCTGGGTAGAATTCCTAAAGCAATTTCTCCCCTTTCCTGAGCTGCCCTTGTAATATTGGAAGGTTGGCGCAGGATCAGTCTGCCTCAGCAGATTTCGGTTTTATTTCCCGAGCTCAAGCCAGTGCCAGGCTTTGCAAATAGTCTTTTCAGAGGTGCAGACTTAATTTGATAGAGAACCAGCACATTAAAACAAAATGAGCAAGTTGGACATTTTAAGCAAATAAATTGCTTCCTATTGATAGTGGGTCACCTGCAATGGAGAACAATTCGTTTCATATCCAGGTCCTTTATCCATGCTCAGGAAGGCTCAGTGGAGTAGGAAGCAATGGGATGGACAGGTGTGCAGGATTTTGGTGAGCTAATGGAGGGGGTTGCTCCTCGGACTTCTCACAAGTGTCTGAGCCAGTCCAAACCTGTCTTTTTCTTTGCACAGTTCAATGCGGAGCTTGAACTCACATTATCTTTTTGTTTTCTTTTCATATTTATTTATTTAAGTGGCTGCATCAGGATCTTCGTTGCGTCATGCAGGATCTTTCATTGTGTCGCACGGACTCTCTGATAGTGGTGCATGCGTGGGTTCAGCAGTTGCAGCACGCTGGCTCTAGAGTGCATGGGCTCCCTAGCTGTGGCCCTCCATCTTATTCATCCTGTGGCATGTAGGATCTTACTTCCCCAACTAGGGATTGAATAGTGTCCTTTGCATTGGAAGAAGGATATTAACCACTGGACCACATGGGAAGTCCCTCATGTTGTCTTGAATTCCAGAGATTCGGAATTGATCCCTGCTCTAGGAAGATCCCCTGAAGAAGTAAATAGCAACCCACTCCAGTATTCTTGCCTGGGAAATCCCATGGACAGAGGAGCTGGGCGGGCTACAGTCCATGGTGTCACACAGAGTTGGACATGACTTAGCAGCTGAATGACAACGACAGCCTCTCTCTAGGCAACAAGTTTGGGGCAGCTGTAGTTTTCATTTGAGAAACAAGACTGGGCCGTGTTTGCGCGCACCCTTGCCGGTGAGCAAAGGAAGGACAGGTTTGACAAGAGTTAAAGCTGAAAAACTTCACAACAGAAGAGGAGTTCTTTCCTAAATTTGAGTCAATTCCTACAACTCCCACCATTTGTCATTTTGCCCTGAGTCTCAGTGCCACGAATTGTTTGGAAGATGACTGTAAGAGGATTTTTATTTCATGGGCTGAGCCTGTCCTTGGGGCCATGTTTTAGGTGTTGGAGATGCTCTGGCCCAAGACACTGAATATGGATAATTAGGAGCAAGCAAGTCAGGCTACACACGTGTGACCGTCACTGTCCTCTTGTTTTGTCAGGCTTGGTCTGTAAAACTGGTAAATCCCCATGGCTGGCAGAATCTGCCTGCTTCTGCCTCATCCCTAATGTTGGTATTGAACTCAGGTCCAGCTGCTCGATTCTCAAAAAATCAATACTTGTGAGAGAGATAAATGTTGGTATAAAGGAAAGTTGCTTTTAATCAGAATGCTGGCAATCTGGGGAGATGGTGGACTCAGTGTCCCCCAAAACCATCTCCGTAGAGTCTGCTCTGCCATGAAAGCTTTTAAGAGGAAAAAGGGAAGTAATCTCAGGCAATCATTGGGGTGGGGGAGGTCAGAGTCATTGTCACCCCCACTGTGTGCAGGCCTGTTGATTTCTTGTGAGTGTTCTTTAGATCCTATGCTGGTCACATAATTGTTCATGAGATTATTGGAGGGGAAACCCTCTGATCATCTGTTTATTACTTATTCTTTATTTCTACTTCTTTGATCTATGGAAAGAACCTATGAATTAGGCAAGGTATTGTGTGATCAAAAGATCTGAGGAATTTTCCCAGCAGTCCAGTGGTTAAGACTCCAAGCTTCTACTGCAAGAGCTTCGGGTTTGATCCCTGGTTGGGGAACTAAGATCCCATATGTCAATAGATTTGGCCAAAAGAAAAAAAAGCAAAGTGAGATTTGAAAGAAGTGCTAGAGCCTGGAGATGACAAGAGCCTGGTTTGAGGTTGGTGACAAGACAAAGAGGCCTCCTGCAAAGAGCTTTTTCCTGCCAAAAGCTACTCATACCCTGGTTGTTACAGGTGGGGCAGAGGGTGGGGGCAGGCAGTAGACTGGGGCTGGAGGCACAATTGGGAGGTTTTAGACTTAAAACTAAACCTGTCACTGGGGAAGTCTTGAGTCTTAAGATTGGTAGGCCTCTGGGGCTTCTAAAAACAGTTTCCTCTAACTCTCGAGAATGTAACATCCCTCTGGGACCCAAGAAAGATGTCTGTTAAGTAGACGGGGGTACAAAGCTGGTAGCTGTTCCGGTAGCTGCACCAGTCAGTGCAGAAGCGGGAAATGATATGGTCCCAAGACAGCAGCCATGAGGGAGGAGGGCATTGATTTACGGGAGACAGAGAGATGCCCGGAGCATCCTAGGAGGAGCTTGGGAGGCTGCTAGGGAGAGTATGAAATCGTACCAGACAGTCATAGAGGCTGCTTTGGGGAACCCAGACAAGGGCAAGGGCAGAGCTTCTCAAAGTGTGGGGCCTGAACCATGCATGAGGAGGGAGATCAAACTTGCTTATTGGGGTATGCATGAAAAAAATAAGAAATAAATAGACTAGAAACTAAAATATGTCACAGGTGGGAAGGGTAAATAGACTAGAAAATAAAATATGTCACAGGTGGGAAGGGTGTGTCCTTTTCAGGAAGTGTGTGTTTAAAGAGGTAGACTATGAAGTTTAGGGAAGCCTGGCGTGCTGCAGTCCATGGGGCTGCAGAGAGTCAGCAACAGTTGCAAAGAGTCGGACACAACTGAGCAACAACAATAAAAGTTTAGGAGTGCACTCAAATCACTGCCCTGAAACTTAGAACCGCATCACCTGAGATGAAGGGCAATCATCCATGGGTTGTTGCAAGGAATAAATGAGCTTGATAGACAAGGATCATTCAGAGCAGTGCCTGGTACTAGTAAACACATAGTAGATTTAGCTTTTACGTAGTAGTTGGAGCCAGAATAAAATGCTGCTGTTTGACCTTTTTTTTTTTCTTTCCTATATAAAGGCAATTTTGTATGGTTCAACCTAATATACTCATACACCTCCCCTGTGTATGTTACAACCATATTACACATCTGTCATGATGTACAATGCATTTGTTACTGTGAATTGGAATTAAAAAGGCTATGTGCTGTCTTGGCTTTCCCTGGCTAGGGAGTGGCTATGAGGCATCAATTTTAATAACCAAGTGTGATATTGCCATAGGTGTTTTGCTCTGAAGGTCCATGACATGCTCTTTGACTGTCTTTTTGTAGCCCACTTCCATGTGTCATTGAAGGGTGGACTGGGTGCTGGGCTTCCTAGAGGTCGCCCATACCTAGTGGTGAACAGAAGCATCTGAGTCACAATGGAGGTCCTGAGTCCACTTCATGAGCCACCCCAGGCCTCCTTCTTTGCTCCCTGAGTCTGAGCACTGCCTGCTGCAAGTCTTTTCATTAAGCCTGGACTGTTAGAATCAAAACAAAGCTGTATTACAACATGGGTGGACCTAGAGATTATCATACTAAGGGAAGCCAAATATCATATAATATCACTCATATGTGGAATCTAATTAGAAATGATACAGATTAGCTTATTTACAAAACAGAAACAGAACTTATATTGAAAACAAACTTATGGCTCCCAAAGGGGAAACAAAAGGAGGGAGGGATAAATCAGGAGCCTACAGTTAGCACATTATTGACCAGGGGGTTTTGCAGAAACTAATACCTGTGGCATTTATTGACAGGACATAGTACATGCCCAATCAATAATGTATTAACATACATGTACACACTGCTATATATTCCTCTAAGATAGATAACCAACAAGGACCTGCTGTATAGCACAGGGAACAATACTCAATACTCTGTAGTGGCCTATATGGAAAAAGAATCTAAAAAAGAGTGGATATATGCATATGTATAACTGAATCACTTTACACCTGAAACTAATACAAAATTGTAAGTCATCTATACTCCAACAAAATTTAAAAAACCAGAATAAAACACAAAAAAATTCAAAGCTGTATTCAGTTCAGTTCAGCCTTTAAAAATAATTTTTGCCTCATTAAAAAACAAAACCATAAAAGAGCCCATCTTGTTTTTTTGGATTTTGTTGTTGTTCAGTTGCTAAGTCGTGTCTGACTCTTTGTGATCCCATGGACTGCAGCATGTCAGGCTTCCCTGTCCTTCACCATCTTCTGGAGTTTGCGCAAACTCATGTCCATTGTGGTGGTGATGCCATCCAACCATCTCATCCTCTGTCATCCCCTTCTCCTTCTGACCTCAGTCTTTCCCAACATCAGGGTCTTTTCCAATTAGTTGGCTCCTTGCATCAGGTGGCCAAAGGATTGGTGCTTCAGCTTCTTGGGTTTAGTGGTTAGTTTTCTGTTAGAAAGTTGTTTTCTGTCTTCAGCCTAGGAGAGATTCCAGAGGTCAGGAAAAACACTTGATTTCTAGAATAATGCTTTGTGAGAGCCAGAAAAAGAATCAGAGTTCCAGCCACTAAGCTATCCTCCACAGTTCCTTCCCACTGGGGGCCTCGGTCAGGGCCCCACCTCTGCCTGACCAATGTCCTGTTTCCTATTATTATTTTTTAAAGGATTTATTTACTTGGTTGTATTGGGTGTTTGTTGCCGTGTGTGGGCTTTCTCTAGCTGCAGCGCTCAGTGCTCAGGCTTCTCACTGTGGTGGCTTCTCTTACAGAGCACGGGCTCTAGGGCATTCGGGCTCAGTAGTTGTGGCGCCCGAGCTTAGCTGCCCTGCAGTATGTGGGATCCTAGCTCCCTGACCAAGGATTGAACCTGTGTCCTCCACATTGCCAGATGGATTCTCAAGCACTGGGCCACCAGGGAAGTCCCCTGTTTGCTATTATACCTTGGTCTCCTGGGGGCTGGTCTCCAGCAGTGCTCAGAAGGGTGCCTGACACAGTTGGTGCCCAAGAAATATTTGTTGGGTTGAGTTGAATTGAACAACACGAAGATAAACTTAGTTTTTCCAGAGGATTTTCAAGACCCCAGGGAGGGGAGGGTTGAGCCGTGCCTGAGAGGCCTTCTCCTTCTCCCCATTCAGTTTGCTTCAGGGTTATTTCTGGAGCTTGGATCTTGCTCTTCTGGCTACCATGTCGGTGCTGAATCCACAGAGTGATCTTGTTTTCTCAGATGCTGATTAGTCTCTGATCTCAGGACATTCAGCTTAGGAACAGTGTGACTTAATGAAAAATTAATTATATTGATTATTACCATGTTGCTCACAGATAAATTCCACTCAATTTGCTGCTTGCAGATCCATGCAGTACTGCCTTATGTGCCAAATGGTACGATGGCTATTTTCTGCCTTGGGCTATTTCCCTGAGCAGGTGCTTGTTGCTGTGGGAGAAATGGGTCTCTGTGAGAAATAACTCCTTCTGGGGAGAAGCACCAGGCTTGTTCCCAGGATGCAGCTAGTCTGCTGGGCAGTGAGAGTTGGTCTATCTCCTCATAGAGGAATGACCCAGCATCCTGCCCTGGAAACAGTCCTGACCTGAAGCCAGGAGGGCAGCTCTCTCCCCTCTTATCCCTGCTCCTCTCATATTAGGGGAGCCCCTTTCTTCTCTCTGAGCCTCAGTTTCCTCATCTCAGCCATGAGTGTGGGTGTTTTCTGGGCACATCCTTTGGGCCAGGCTCTGTGCTGAGTGTGGGGTCCACTCAGGGTCCTGCAGTTAGTTACCCTGCAGGTCTTTTTGAGACAATATCTGAATTGTCTCCCTTTTCCTGAGGCCTCCCATTATAATCATCTGGATATTGAACTTCAGAATGGCAGGATGAAAGGTATATCTCATAGGAGATTGGGTTTCTATGCAGAGAAATGATGAAAATGGAGGATGGTAAGGACTGATACTGCCTTTTTGGGAGAGTATGATGATATAATAAGAAATATGTATTTGGTCTTCCTCCCTAGTTCCTGGCCCAAAACTCCTGAAACCCTTGGAACCTCTGAAGTGATGAAAGTGTCATTTGTATGCTAAGGAAATGACTGGTGGCTGGGGTCCCTAGATAGCTTTAGGATGGGGGCTGGTGGCCAGAAAGACCAAGGCATGATTGGAAGGTTGGAACTTTTAAACCCATCAAGTGACAGTCCCCTGGGGAAAGGAATGGCAACTCACTCCAGTATTCTTGCCTGGAGAATTCCATGGACAGAAGAGCCTGGCAGGCAACAGTCCATGGGGTTGCAAAGAGTTGGACATGACTGAGCATCTTTCATTCACTCAGTGACCTCCAGGGAGAGAAAAGGGTCTGGAGATTGACTTCTGTTGCCAATGGCCAAAGATTCAATCAACTATGCTTACATAATGGAACCTACAATAAAAACCCTAGATGATGGGGTTTGGAGAGCCTTCAGATTTGTGAGTACATCGAGGTGCTGGGAGGGTGGTGAGCCCAGAAAGGATGTGGAAGCTCTGCAACCACTGCCCCCGCCTTCCCTCCCTCCCCTGGTCCTACGTGTGTCTTCCATTTGGCTGTTCCTGAGTTCTACCTTTTATAATAAACCAGTCAATGTAAATAAAGAGCTTTTCTGAATTCTGTGAGCTATTCTAGCAAATTATTAAATCCAAAGAGGACTTGTGGGAACCCTTGACATTATAGCCAGCTGGTCATAAGTCTAGATGACCTAGACTTGTGACTGGCATTTAAAGTGAGGACAGTTTGGGGGGACTTAAACTTCAGGGTCTGCACTGACTCTAAGTAGTTAGTTTCAGAATTGGATTAAATCACTGGACAACAGATTAGTATCCAGAGAACTGGGGAATGATTTGGTGTGGGTAAAACTCTGACCCTTTTGATGTCAGAAGTGGTATGAGTAGAAATGAATCGTAGAGGGCAATTTGGCAATATCTATTAAATACCTTAAAAGAGTTTTTGCCTTTGACCTAATAGTTCTGTTCCTAGGATATCATCTGAAGGAGATAATCATCAAAATGCATGGAAATTTATGTACAAAGATTTCCATTGCAGCATTATTTAAAATCAGAAATGATCTAAATGACCCACACTAGGAGTTTGGTGATATCAGTTTGGCTATCACAATTTAATGGAATACTACACAGCCATCAAAAATGATGTTTTAAAGACTACTTAACAATATGGAAGATTGAAATGATAGTGTGTTAAATGAAAAAAAAATAAAGCTCTAGAGAGAGCTTGATCCCAATTTAATTAAGAATATTTGTACATTAAAAAGTTTGGAATAAAGCACCCTAATATATATTAACAATGGTTATTGCTTGCCAGTGAATTATAGATTTTTTTCCTTTATACATTTTGGAGGCTTTTTTTGTAAAAAGCATCAATTAATGTGCTGCACTCAGTCATGTCCGATTCTTTTGTGACCTCAAGGACTGTAGCCTGCCAAGTTCCTCTGTCCATGGAATTTTCCAAGCAAAAATACTGGAGTGGGTTGCCATTTCCTGCTTCCGGGGATCTTTCCGACCCAGGCATCGAACCTGCGTCTCCTGTGTCTTCTGCATTGGCAAGTAGTTTCTGTACCACTGAGCCACCTGGGAACTAGAAAATGTAGCATTCCTCTGCAGGTCTAGCTCTAGACTTTTGAGGGGGGTTGTCCCCATCCCAGAGGTCAAGTCCAGAACCTCTCAAGACAGAGAAATCTGCCGCCTTGCTTGATGTCCTGTTTCTTCTTCACTCATCACCCTGTTTTTCAGTACAGAGACCTTCTGACAATGCTCACTCTCATCCATATTCAAATCAGTTTAATGGCTCTCCTTTCATCCATGCTGGGCAGTCAGTCCATCACTGGGAGCCAGTGGTCCAGATGGGCTTTCATTGTTACTTTCAGTTCTCAGTTGCTTTGTTCTTTTGCTGTTGGGGAATTTTCCATTAGCTTCAACGGACCTGGTGTGCTAAAATCAATTCAGCTTAATCTATGGAGATGTAAACTTTGGGGACAAATAAACTCTGATCTAGCTCCTAAACCCTTAGAAATGCCCCTGGCTTTCTGCTGCCCTATGTTAGGAAAGAATGATTACTTTTCGTGACCTATTCGGTCTGTAATTTCTCCACCTAGTAAATTACTGACAAGCTTTTCTTTCCAAATGCTAGCTAGGGAGGGAGTTGGCTTGATTTTTGAATTCAAGGTATCATTTGAGCCCTGAGGTTAGGAGAAAGGCCAGGAGTGTGGTGACACCAGGGATCCATAGTATGGACCTTGAACCATTGTCCCACCAGCTTCGAGCACTGCGCCTTTGAACTGTTGTTTGTTTGTTTTTTCCCCAACACTGCCTCTTGCCTGCCCCCAGGGTTAACAGTGATTCCTGATGAGCCAGAGTGGGGTGGGGGGTGGCCAGGGAACTTACAGGAGCTGTGCTCAACCCTGAATTCTAACTGTAGATCCCGATATTGTTATAGTCTCAGGGAGGAACAGTCAATAAATGAGCATTTATTGAAATGAATGCAATCACATCTCAAATAGCAAATAACTAGGAGTGAGGGTCCTTTGTTGTTTAATCGCTAAGTTGTGTCCAACTCTTTGCAACCCATGCACTGTAGCCCGCCAGGCTTTTCTGTCCATGGGAGTTCCCAGACAAGAATACTGGAATAGGTTTGCCATTTCCTTCTCCAGGGGCTCTTCCTGACCCAGGGATCTTCCTGACCCAGGAATCAAACCCTGGTCTCCTGCAGTGCAGGTGGATTCTTTTCCTTCTGAGCCACCAGGAGGCTCCTTTAACCCCCTTTAAAATGTACCAAGAAAACCAGGTTAAAAAGTGAACCCTCATCTTGCCCCCATCTGTTGGCATCAGCACTGTTCAATGCAGGACACTCCTCAATGCAAGCCTGCCTCCTCCCAGCATGTTTCCCTCCTTCTTCAGAGCCCCGCCGCCTTGCTGTCTCAGCTCTCACCTCTGTCGTTCCCTAATTACTGAAACCAATTAGTTGTATTTGCAGATTGATTGATTATGATTAAATTGGAACTCATTCGCACTAAAACCCACACCAGGACTGAACTAGCATTTTTTATGCAATTATGGTCATTCTATTCCTATTTTCCATCTTCATCATATTTTCAGTATCACCATCTCCAAAGGCTAGTCCTTTATTTCTGTGTATTCACCAGACCTGACTGCTTGGGTATCTCTCAGGGCCCTGAACTCCAGGTGGCCAAATACCATGTTCCTGCCCTCTCTGAAACCCTGTGCTTCCTCCTGAATTCTCTCAGTTAATATCGTCACTGCTCACTCCATGAGGCATACCAGAATCCTCAGCATCATCCTCAACTCATCCCTCTCATAACCTGGGGACACTTGGGTGACCTGGCCTGACCACTCAGAAGTCTCTTTGCCCCTCCCAGCAACTCTAGGGGCAGCTCTAGGTTCTTATCCACACTTAGTCCCTGTGACAGCTTCATGTCAGGGCTCTGCTTCTCATTCCTTGTCACCATAGTCTTTGCCAGCCCTCGGTTTAGAAACCAATCTGATCCTTTCTCTCTCTCTCTCTCTCTTTTCTTTTTTCTTTTTTTCAATTTAGAACTGCTGAGAACTCTCTGTGACATTCAACAGGTGTCAACAAACTTTAAAAAGCCAAAGTCAACATTTTAGGCTTTGTGAGCCAAACCTTCCCCATCCCAATGACTCAGTTCTGTTTGTGTGGTCCCAAAGCAGTCGACAATGGACAACTGCATGTCAGAAAATGGCCATGACTGTGTTCCAATAAAGCTTTATTGACTAACAGGGTGGTAGACCAGATTTGGCCACAGACAGATTTGCCAACCCCTGGCCTACAAGGTAAAGCTTGGGTGGCTTCTAGGGCTCTTTCAGTCTTGTCTTAGCATAAGAGTTCTTCCCCTCTGTCTCTCAATGTTTCTATAACCACTGTGCAGCCAGGATGTTCAACATACCCATCTTGGTACATTTTCCTCACTCACCCTCCTTTCCCTTCTCTCTGTGGTTTTAAGATTCAAAAGATTTTACAGAGCTGTCTCTGTCCGAAGGAAGGACTTCCATGAGATTTATGTAGACTTGTATTATTGGGCTGTTCATTCTCTGTTATGAATATCTGGTCACCCTCTGTCTCTCCAACTAGCATGTAAGCTTTTCAGAGCCTGGAAAGTTTCTTTGGCTCCCTGTATATCTTAGGATTGCATCTGGCATGTAATAATTATGCAGCAACTATTCAGTGAATGAATGGTTGTATTAATCATTTCTACATATGCATTTGTTGTTTTTCATCAAAAAGGGGGAAACATTTCTAAATCTCTTTTGTCATTGGCTCAGCCTCTGTCCTATTATTTCTCCCAAATAAAGAGCTCCAGACTTGTATCTTATATTTTCTGGTGCGTTTGTGTTCAGCTCAGTCAGTTCAGTTCAGTCACTCAGTCACGTCTGACTCTTTGTCACCCCGTAGACTGCATCATGCCAGGCCTCCCTGTCCATCACCAACTCCTAGAACTTGCTCAAACTCATGTCCATCGAGTTGGTGATGCCATCCAACCAACTCATCCTGTCAGTCATCCCCTTCTCCTGCCTTCAATCTTTCCCAGCATCAGGGTCTTTTCCAATGAGTCAGTTCTTTGCATCAGGTGGCCAGAGTATTGGAGCTTCAGCTTCAGCATCAGTGCTTCCAATTAATATTCAGGACTGATTTCCTTTAGTATTGACTGGTTTGATCTCCTTGCAGTCCAAGGGACTCTCACGAGTCTTCTCCAACACCACAGTTCAAAAGTGTCAATTCTTTGGCATTTGGGTTACTAGTTCATAATTGCTTGCCTAGCCTTACTGAGCTGTATCTCTCCAGTTTTGCAGTTTCTCAATGATGAGAATCAAAAGAAGGCATCTTGTTCATTCGTAAAGCCCTCACATTTTGTGGTTAAAACCCCAGTGCTTCCCAAACATACCTTTCTGTGGATAATAATCAGATTTCAAGCTAATGAGAACTGAGATACGAAACATTGTTCTTCATTACTGATTTGAATTTGCCAGTTAGTACAATGAATTTCAGCTGATTCTTCCGAGCTAGACCATTAGCAGATATATACTGACTCTGCCTGGTATCTGGATTTGATCTGATACACACTCTGTTTAGGTAGCTTGACTGATGTGCCTTGACCATTGTTTCTGCCTGAATTGGCTATGACCCGAGAGAGCATCGTGGGACCAAAGCATGGTTCTCAGAGGGCATTGGGTCAGAATGTAGCAGATACCAGTGGTGGCTCCAGATATTTTCAAGAAAATTGATTTGCTGGCATAATGCACTGTACATCTCTCGGTCTCTAGAGCAGAACCATTTCTATCCCAGGTCTTGCTTGACTTCAGAACATCAGCCTCATTCCAGGGAGGAGAGGCTCAGATCCTTGTGGGAGTGCACACTTTGATTCTAGAAGATTCCACAGGCAGAGAGTGGATTCCTTTTTTCAGAGATGTGTCTTAACATGTTACCTTTTGTACTCCGCACAATGACAGTTGGACAGGCTCCCGTGACCATCATAGATGTCCCTCCTGTGGTCCACAAAGGCATCTTAGAGGGGGTAGAATTGGCCATGCTGGTGCCTGGTGTGCACGTGTTGCGTGAGACTGCAATGAAATCAAAGACCAAAAGCACAGCATGGTTATATGACTCTGGAGCACAAGGGACTTTAGCCTAAAGAGGGGATACATTCCAGGGGAAAGCACACCACGTGCCTGAGTTGTTCCTGAAAACTTGACCCGTGGTCTCCACTTCCCGCGGATGTGGAAGGTGGCCAGAGCTGCACCCTGGCTGTCTGCAGCCGGAGGCAGAAAGATCCGGCCTGCTCCCGTGTCTCCGCCGTTTTATGGGAATATTTCTCACACCCTGTTCTGCTATTAAAAACAAAATGAGGCACACATCACATGTCTCAGGCTGCAAGACCCATTTCCTTCTAATAAGCTTCTCGTTTCCTGGGCTTTCCCTTCACTGGAAAGATTAAATGTCCAGAGGCTCCCATTATGGATTTCCAGTTTTGTACTTTCCCCCTCACCCCTTCTGTTATTTTGAAAGAAAAAGAAGTTAGCGAGCTTTGTCTGCCTCTGTGCACATGCACACACACACACACACACACACACACACACAAAACAGAAGTAGATATTCTTTTTTTAAAAAATAATTTGTTGCTTATTTCTTAAGAGTTATCAATTTTGTGGATTTTTTCCCCAAAGCTCCAGCTTTTTTTCTTTTTCTTTTTTTAGTAGCACCACATGGCATGTGGGATCTTAGTTCCCTAGTCAGAGATCGAACCTGCATCCCCTGCAGTGGAAGCTTGGAGTCCTAACCACTGAACTGCCGGGAAAGTCCCCTTGGGAGCAAAGAGAGAAGGATGACTTTGTCCCACTGACCTGGGGCCGAGGAAAACAGAACTCTGAGCTGAGCTGTTTCTTCTGCATCCTGTCCCGGGCTGACGCAGGGCCAGCCTGGATGCATATTGCAAACAGGAAAACCATGGTGGATTTGGGGCCTCGAAGGAGCATGTTCCTTCAAGCAGGGCAGTTCTGGAGGGATCCCTGTCTGAGGTCCGAGTTACCAAATCCAACAGTCCAGAGGTGAGGCAACTTAGGGCGTAGCCACCAAGGCCCTCATTTACAGGTCAAATTCTCAAACATCCTTAACTAAGCCCTCTGGAGTAGCTAATGTCAGGATGCAGGCTCTTTCCCTGGTAAGATCTAGGGCATGCAGAGGGACCACAGGGCTGAGGCCAGGCCCTGTCAACAGAAGGGGATCATCCTTCAGTGCGACAGCATTAGCCCAGAGTTGAGGATGGAGTCAGAGGGATGGGAAAAGGAGATGGTGCCTTGGGAAGGAAGTGGTCCAGAGAGCAGGGGCAGGGCTCAGCCTGCAGCTGGCCATCAGGCTGGCCCACCTGGGACCCCAGCAGGGACCCTGTCATCATCTGACGTTTTCTACTGTTGCGCGATTTTTGTCAGACCTGTTGTAAAACCCCGTCACAGAGGCTGGAAGGAGATCCAGCCCAACCCAGTTTTCAGATGGGGACATTGAGGCTGAGGGACAGGGCTGCCCTGATCATGGGGACTGGATGGACTTCTCTGTGAGCTGATTCCCATCTCAGGAGACCCTCCATCTGCACCCCCTACCCTCAGTGTCTGGACTTGGGCCGAATGAGGCATGACCTCTGCCCTGGTGTCCTCGAGTGCTGTGTGCCATGATCTCAAGCTGAGTACTGGCTGTAAGCTGTTTTAGCTCCACCCGACACGTGGCTGGAAAACATATGGCTGCTTTAGATAATCTTGGGCATGTTTCATTGATGAGAAAATCTAAACATGCAGACAAACCCTTTAATTCAAAATTTGGAAAGGGCTAAAATGTTTTCTGTATCATCAGTGGGAAAAAGAGAGGTGTTTGAACAGCAGATTAATAGGGTATGAAAAAGAACACAGTGTTCCTATTCTTCTTTTAAATACTGTAACGATGTCCACGGATCCTTAGAAAGGGGCTCAAAGGACCTCGCGGATTCTCTTGGCCAATCTGGCTCATTTTACACATGAACAAACCAAGGCCTCAGGGTTTGGCTGCAGACCTAATTTGCTAATAGGCCTGGCTGGGAGCCCAAGGTCCTGACTCGCAGACTAGTCTTCCTTCTGCTGGAGCACACATTTATTCATGGAACGCATCCAGCATGTTGAATTAGTATCGATAATGAATCTGCAGCTGATATCTGGTGTTTACTTGTTCAGAATCATCATCCATTGAACAGCTGTCTGTCTAGCTCCTCCTTCAGCACATAGGTGGGAACGTACAGCCTTGAATGAAATGTCCAAGGCACTTGTGGCTCATAGAAGCCATGATTTCGGCACCTTGATTTCTTCATATTTCTAGGTGGTATGGGCTAGGTGTTGTGAGGCACTAGTAAATGTCCTGCTGACCAATCAGTAGTGAGGGAGGTAACTCGGCTGTGGTGAGTTAGGGCACTGCTGTGAAACACACAACCTCTGACTTGGCCTTGGAGGACCAATGTGATTTGGGCAGGTAAAGAGGATGTCAAGGTGTTTCAGATGCAAGCACTGGCTGGGAGAGTGCAGAGGTCTGAAAAACAATCCCCAAAGGAATCAGATCCCCAAGCCTAGAACTTATAAATGTTACTTTGGAAAAAAATGGTCTTTGCAGCTGCCAATAGATTAAGGATCTTGAGTTGAGTTTATCCTGGATTATATGGTGGTCTCTAAATGCAAGCACAAGTGTCCTTGTAAGAGGCAGACAAAGGGAGATCACAGGCCGATGAAGAGAAGGTAACCACAGGGCAGAGATTGGAGCCTTGCGGCCGCAAGCCAAGAAAAGTAGACTTGTAGGAAAAAGTGGGACTCTGAGGGAGGGCAGTCTGTCCTCATCTTGATTTTGGTCCGAGCGTGCATATTAAATCACTCAGTCATGTCCGACTCTTTGCTACCCTTTGGACTGTAGCTCGCCAGGCTCCTCTGTCCATAGGATTCTCCAGGCAAGAATACTGGAATGGGTTGTCACGCCCTCCTCCAAGGGATCTTCCTGAGCCAGGAATTGAACCTGTGTCTTTTACGTTTCCTGCTTTGGCAGGAGGGTTCTTTACCACCTTATTTCAGATTTCTAGCCTCCAGATTGTGAGAGAATAAATTTCTATTGTTTTAAGCTACTGCATTTGTGTGATTGATTAACGCAACCACAGGAAATTAATGCAAAGAGGAAAGGAAAAGCCTGCCTGGGTCAGGGTTCAATATGCTTGCTGGAAGGATAGTTAGATATTTAGAGAAGCAGTAACTACAGTTGGCCCTTCGTGGATGCTGAACCCATGGATTCAAGGTCTAGCTACCCAATTCCATTTTATACATTTTATATTAGGGGACTTGAGCATCTGCGGATTTTAGTATCTACAGGGTCCTGGAACCAATCCCCTGCCAATACCAAGGGACAACTGTAAATGGCTAGGGCCGATGTCTTGCATTAGTTCAGAGTTCCTGCAAGTTTCTGACTGGATCTTGTCTTCCTACCTGGAGTGTGGGTCTCTGGAGGGGAACCACGATGCTGGGCAGATCACTGTCTTTATTCTCCGCAGTCCTAACTCCCGTGTTCCTCAGGTAAAGGCAGCTTATTGAATGGCTCTGATGAGTGCTGGCAGCTGCCGCAACTGAGCTCACACTGAATTTATTGATGAAAAATCAAAGCTATCCATGTCTGGTGCTCAGATACAATTGACGTACCTCTCATCTCCAGACTGTGATCTCAAATTGAATTCCCATGCCTCACAGGAGTGTGAGGTGTTAGGAAATGCTTAGCCAACCCAGGATGAACAGAAGGCGAAGAGACATCAGGGCTCTGGAGGGAGGGACTCTGGGTTTGGAAAGCAGAGCAGCTCTGATGGGGGGTAAGAGGATGGGCGTCCCCGTGCTAGGGGAAATGACCTTCTTGATGGTAGAGTCAAGTTCTCTGCCAGCCCCAGAGAATGTGATTAAAGATGCCTCTGGGGCTTTTATGACACTCTTATTGATCTGAGGTTGTTTATAGCTATAAAACAGCTGTAAATTACAGGAATGAAATAAAAACAGCAGGATACTTAACTCCTGTCCTCCTAGGAGGTTGAGAAAGCTTTCTGCACAGCTCTGTGGCAGCAAGGAGCTGAATGTAAGTCCGCAACGGGGACACTCATTCTCCTTTCCTCCCTAGCCCAAGCTGGGAGGTCACTGCCTTCCCGTCTTATCCCCACTGAAAGAGAAGCCTCAGCCTTGCTGAGGAGTGTCCATGGCTAATGCTATTCCCAGCTGGGGCTCCTGTCTAATTGTGCACCCCCTACTTTGTATTGGGTGTCCCTGATGACTCAGATGGTAAAGAATCTGCCTGCAATTCAGTAGACCCAGGTTTGATCCCTGAGTTGGGAAGATCCCTTGGAGAAGGGAATGGCAACCCACTCCAGTATTCTTGTCTGGAGAATTCCATGGACAGAGGAGCCTGGAGGGCTACAGTCCATGGGGTCGCAAAGAGTCAGACACAACCGAGCGACTAACACAACACTACATTATGTTAGCTGCTCAGGGCTAGTTATCTCCTCCTTCCAAAGCTGTTTTTCTGTTTTTTGTTTGTTTGTTTGTTTGGTTTTTAGCCCCTTCCCTCCCCCTCTTTTCTCTCTTTTTTTCCTCTTTTGGCCACCCCTTTTTTTAAATTTGGTTAAAGGGTTTTGACACATCACTCTTTGTAAAGTAATTAGGAGTTTTCTGCAGACAGTTGCCTATCATTTCAATGCAGTAGAGCGGTGGTCCCCAACCTTTTTGACAACAGAAGACAATTTTTCCATGGATGGTGGGGTAGGGGGAAGGTGGGGTTCAGGTGATAATGTGAGCAATGGGGAGCAACAGATAGAACTTTACTTGCTGGCCCACTACTCATATCCAGTTGTGTAGCTCAGTTCCTAATGGGGGCTGGAGACCCCTGCAGTCAACCATGCCTTGTGACCATTGGACTTTCTCTGCTTTCCTGTTGTAGAGATCCGAGAGGCCTTCCGGGTTCTGGACCGAGACGGGAATGGCTTCATCTCCAAGCAGGAGCTGGGCATGGCCATGCGCTCTTTGGGGTACATGCCAAGTGAGGTGGAGCTGGCCATCATCATGCAGCGCCTGGACATGGACGGTGAGACTGGGGCCCACAGCATCCCCACCTCCCCACCCCCATCCCCATCCCCTGGGATGAGCCAGAACTCATCAGAGATCTTGGGTTTGAAGGGCCTTGCAAAATAGTCAAAAGACTTGGAGTCAAAAGACTTGGATTCATGTCCTGGCTTACATTTCAGGTGTGGAAACTTGAACCAGATCTGGGTTTTTCAAACCACATTCCACAGACCTCCAGGGGTCTGCAGAGGTGGCTCTGGGGCCACTAGAGGGAACTGGGTGAGTGGTGAGGCCCTGACTGGTGGAGCAGTGAAAATTATTCTGTTTCATTTTCAAAACAGCTTTGTTGAGACAGAATTCACACACCCTGATTTGCCTGTGCAACCTGTGTGATTCAGTGGCTTTGAGTGTATCACAGATGTGTGCAACCAATAGCATTATCAATTTTAGAACATTTTCATCACCCTCAAAGAAACCCTGTACCTCTGAATTATCACCTCCATTCCCTCTGAAAGTGAAACTGTTAGTTGCTCAGTCGTGTCCAACTCTTGACCCCATGGACGGTAGCCCACCAGGCTCCTCTGTCCATGGGATTCTCTGTGCTATCCCTCTATCCCCCACCAAGTCATGGACTAATCGGCTCCAATTAGTCCAAGACACCACTAATTGGCTTTCTGTCTCTATGGACTTAGCTCTTCTGGATCATGGGATACACGGTCCTTTGGGACTGACTTCCTTCGCTTACCATAATATTTGAAAGGTTCATCCATAGTGTAGCATGTATCACTATTTCGTTGCATTTTATTGCCAAATCACATTCCATTTTTTGGCTATAACAGCTTCTTTTCTCTCTTTTACATACTGGTTTCTACATACAGTCTCATTGGGGGAAAGTGTTTCACTATCCTTAAACAGTTCTGGAAAATGACTGTATTTGATGATCCTTAAGATTCTTTCCTGCTCTAAAACCCTAGGAATTTATCCCAAACTGGCTGTGACCTTCCTGCCTTGGTCGAAGGTCCGGGAAGAAGCTTTCTTATTCTAGGTTTGTTTGTTTGTTTTTTTTTTTTTTTTGGATGTGGACCATTTTTTAAAAGTCTTTATTGAATTTGTTATATTATCGCTTCTGTTTTATGTTTTGGGTTTTTGGCCATGAGGCATGTGGGATCTTAGCTCCCTAGCCAGAGATTGAACCTGCATCCCTTGCATTGGAAGGTGAAGTCTTAACCACTGGACTGCCAGGAAAGTCCTCTAATTTTGTTTTTTCAACACACACTCTCCCCCTCTGGAAAGCAGCTTGATCCCAGGTGTAAGGGGTCCAGAGTGGTAGACTTTGGAGATTCTTGTGCAGAACATGAAGTAAAGACCAACTAAAAGGAAACAGAGGATGGGGGCAGGGTGTCTTTTGGGAGAGACAGATGAAGACCCTGGTAGTGAGAGGTTTGCTTGGCCTGCAGACTAATTGAACACAGCTGTGTCCTGTTATCTTGCTGGTCTTGTTGGAAAGATGATAATTTAATGGTGACTGTATGATGAATGGACCCCAGTCCCAACCACCAAGTGCAGCTGTGGGCATTTATTTTCTGGTTCAGGAAAGAGATGTTCTATCAGGGATGTTCAGTTGTACGTGGGGTGCTGGCCCTGTCCTTACATCTCTAATTGATTGTGACTCTCTGGGTCTTTGCAGGCCTGATTCGACTTTGCTTTATAGTTACAGGTACTGGGTTGGCCAAAAAATCCTTTTGGGTTTTTCTGCACCATCCTATGGGAAAACCCAGATGAACTTTCGGCTAACCCAACCTTTCTGAAAAGCTGGAGCAAAGCACATGTTATATAGCAAAATCTCTTCCCTGGATTCCCATCATCATTTCAGAGAAACACTTCCAGAAAAAAAAGAGTTTCTTCCTTAAAATAAGAGAAATCTTAACCTATCCTTTTTGTAGAATTAAGAAGATTTTTGTGCCTTTGAGTCTTCTCTCATAACTTAGCAAAATAAAACATGGTCAAATAGACTAAAAGCAAATGGACTTAGCAACATTTAGTCAAAATGAGCTGGGGGCCATCATGGGAGAGTTACTTCCATGGAAGTATTATGGGTCTTCATCCAAGTACATCCTTGCTCTCTGTCTATTCTTTCATCAGACCCCAGCTCATGGGGAATTTTTACATTACTGCAAATCCTCCCTGATTGCAGAAGGGCTTGGAGTCCCCTGGGGGCCTCGGGTGATGCTGCTGTTCCAGGAGCCCATCAGGACTCAAGCAGCCAACAGGATGCAGCTTAAGAGATGCCAGTTTTCACCCATTGATTTGCAACATCATCCTTAGTGACCAATGCTGAGGGCGGGACTTCCAAGCAAAGCATATAGAGAATTTCTATTAGTTCCTTTAACAGAAGCTTAAATCATCTGCTTTTTCATGGTGACCCCATCAGGTGAAAGCACAGTTATTTACTTTTCTTCTTTTATTTAAATATATTAATTTTTTTAACAAATTTCTGCCATACAACAATGCAAATCAGCCACAATCATATATATCTGAAGTGCAGCTTCCTCAAACCTTTGTTTTGTTGCCTGCAAAAGAATCGATATGCAACAAACGAAGGCAAGGCAATGCCGCAGTGCAGGCAAAGCGAGTTGCCTTTTGAACGCGGTAAATGCTTAAGTATGAAAAGAGCTGAGGGAGAAGTACCCAGGCTGAGGTGGAAACGTCTTTCTGTGATTTGTCAGTGACACTGGTAAGTGAAATTTCTGGGTTCTGAGTTCTGGATATGCATGGATTGACTATTTTTCAGTGTTCTTCTGTTAGTGGGGTCTTTTGAGCTATTCAGATTTTTTTTTTTTTTAAGTCAGGTTCTAATTATATCCTTCCTCCCAGCTTCTGTAACTGGAGATTCTCTGCAGACATTTGGCCCTACCTAATTAAGCTTCTCTTTGGTGTGAAACTTGTGGAATGGCAGAGATTTTTATGAGGATAATGCCGCATGCACACACACAGACACACACACACAGACACACACACACACACACACACACACTCACACAAGGGTTTTGGGCCAGAACCTAGGATTCTTCACTGTAAGATGACTGTGCCTCCTGACAGACCCTGGTCCTGGGATCCAAGGGCATCAGGAGAGATGGCGTTGCCTCCGTGCATCCCAGCTGGCCGTGATTTGAGGCAAGTCTGGCCCACACACCGATCCATTCTCTCTGGGGACCCTGCCGGGTTGCCTGCTGGTGAGGTCATACCTTCGGCACGAGGCCCAGATGGAATTAGACTGAGTCTGTACAACCTTAGTCTCTCCATGAGGCTTTCATTAGGTGGTTCCTGGGGAGTGGGGTGCTTTGCCGACTCTGCGTGTAGCAGTAATCTCCCTGGATTAGGGAGCTCGCTGGTTTCCTGGACACAGAGCCTGTGGGAGGCAGACGGTTCCAGTGTGTGTGTGTGGCGGGGGGAGCCGGTTTTCCAGAGGGCAGAATGGAAGACAGGCAGTAGTAGGGTCTGGAATTGCTCTCCTGACCATAGCCCATTTGACTTCAGAGCTTGGACTGACCCTGTGTGTGTGTATACCCCGCATAGACTGAACTGCCCCGAGTTAAATAAACAGAAAATCCAAACCCCCAGTTGCCCAATGCTTCCTTTATGGCTGCAAAGGTTCTTTCAGCCTCTGCAGCTGAGGTGACTTCTGACCTGACATCAGCTGGGGACTAGGACTCATGTTTCCCAGATGCTTTTGCCAGCATCCCACCTTCAGCCCAGATTCTGGAAGTCTGAAGTTCTCTTCCTCAGGCTCCTAGAAGCGTTTAAGCTCAGTGACCTAAGGCACTCCTTGCATTGGGAAATCCATTTCTCTCCAGTGCCTTGCAGTACCAGTTATGTTCTGTCCTTAGAAATGATAAAATAGTCACCTTACAAAAGCATCTCCAAAGCTTAAACCTTTTATAGAAGCAAGTTGCTCTCATTGGCTCTGCGGTTCCCACAGCAGTTCCTGGGGCCCCTTGGAGCCTCCTGTTCTGTCCACTGGGGAAAAGGAGATTGGCATCTTTAAGACCAAAGGGACATTTTTGACTCTTTTCCTCATCGTAACTGTTTCACCAGCTACACCACTGTGGGCATCTGGAGTAAACCCAGCCAGCTTTGTAAGTAGTTTCCTGAAACCATCAAACCAGGAGATGCTTTCAGAAGCACATGGTTTCTGCCTGGGTCCCCGCTCATATTTCTTAATGCAATCTTCCGTTCCCAGCTGTCTCCACCTCTTCTGCACTCAAGGAACAAAAGAAATGTAGCCCTTGCCCTCTGCATTCTTAATTTTCCTTCTGTGCCTCAAAGATGCAGAATCTTTTGAAATTCCAACAAATTTGGGGTTTTGAAATGAATTCTTATCCGTCAACAGGTTTGTAGGGTTTTTTGTGTTTGTTTTTCTTTTTTTTTTTAGGTTCACCACTGTCTGGATGGTGAGTATGATTCAGCTTTGTTCCATTTAGAAAAGATTTTTCTGGTGTCCATTATGTGTGAATTTGCTTAACTTTATGGTTGGCAAGATGCCCTTTTGCTTCATTTTGAGGCAAACCACTGAGCTGCAAAGAATGAAATTATGGCCAGAGTGACATGAAAGAGTTGGCAGTGTCCCCGTTGTTAGCCTGTGTATCTGTATTTTCCCTCTTTTCCTAGCCATTCATTACATGTGTTGACACTTTGCTGATCAGTCATATGATTATGATTTTCCTATTTTCATTTGTGATCTTCTAGAAGACAGAAAAGTCTATGCTTAATTCATGTTCAAACATGTCAGTGTACTCACGTGGATGCTCTGGAATGGGCCTAGGTCTATTTTGTGATTTCAAATATATGCGTCCTTCCTTCCTTCCTTCCTTTTTTTCTGTCTCTAGTTTTTCTTTCTTTCTTCTCTCTTTCTTTGTGTTGAAGTATAGTTGATTTGCAAAGTTGTGTTTAGTTTCAAGTGCACAGGAAAGTGATTCAGTTATACATTCACATATAGCTATTCCTTTTAGAATTCTTTTCCGTTATGGGTTATAACAAGATATTGACATATTTTCCTGTGCTAAACAGCAAGACCTTGTTGTCTACCTATTTTATACACAGCAGTGTATGTATGTTAATCCCAGGCTCCTAATTTATCCTTCCCCTACCCTTTTCCCTTCCGTAGCTATTAAGTTTGCTTTCGATGGCTGTGAGTGTGTTTCCGTTTTGTGGATAAGTTCATTTGTATCATTTCTTTAGATTCCACATCTCAGTGATATCATGTAATACTTGCCTTTCTCTGTCTGACTTACTTCACTTAGTATGACGATCTCTGGGTCCATCCATGCTGCCGCAAATGGCATTACTTCATTCTTTTTATGGCTGAGTCAGATTCCATTGTCTATATACACACTTCTTTCTGTATGTGAGGGAAGATGCTCACCCACAGACTTCATGCAGGGGGATGATCTGGTGGAAGTAGCTGGGGTTTTAGCATTAAGGAGAGGTGCATTAACTTCAGTGCGCATGAAAAAAAGAGAAAAAGGAAGCATGCTAAACAGACGCAACAAGTCAGAATCCCCAGGGTGAGGCACAAGAACCTTCATCCTTTAACAGTCTAGCCAGGTTATGGACAGCAGTGTGTCCCTCAACATCACTGGGTGACTTTTGGTTGAAAGAAAACCTTTGGCTGAAGAGAAATCTTCAAGCCTGTGTATTTGTATGAACAAGAAGGTCTGAGCAGGAGTAAATGCCTGAAAAGCAAAAATAAGGATATATTTCCTCTGGGGATATGACGAAGCAGGACTGGTCAGTCAGTCCTGCTTGAAAGTGGGGGCCTTCCCAATGCTTGCGTATGCTGGGGCCTTGGCTTCCTCCCTTCTCCAGCTGTGGTCCAGGGACCCACAGAATCACCATATCCTGGGAGCTTACTTGCAGTGCTGACCCTCAGGCCCACCTGAGACCTGCTGATTCAGAGCTTGAGTTTTAACAAGAACTTATGTGCGTGGTTGAGTTTGAGAGGTGCTAGTCTAAGGGCTTTCCTGATGGCTCAGCAGGTAAAGAATCCACCTGCAATGCAGGAGGCACAGGAGATGAAGGCTCAATCCCTGGGTCGGGAAGATTGCCTGGAGAGGGAGATGGAAACCCACTCCAGTATTCTTGCCCGGGAAATCCCATGGACAGAGAAGTCTGTCGGGCTACAGTCTGTGGAGTTGAAAAGAGTCCGACATGACTGAACACGCGCGCACACACACACACACACACACACACACAGTCTAAGGTATACCATCAGAAACAGGAAGCAACCCAACCATGATTTCTTGTTTGACAGTCTTTTCCATGGAGTGCAGTCCTTCATTAATCTCCTGCCAGTAACCCTGGGGGAAGATGTGTAACTTTAAAAGCTGGAAGTAATTCACAAAGTCCTGGTGAAGGTCAGTCACAGGAAAATCTCTCTTTATATGTTTGCATTTGAGAATAAGCATGATTGGCATCAAACTATTTCATATTTCATTCTGTTAGGGAATTACTGCTGAATTTATTTTGACTTCATTATGGTAAATCTTAGCTAGGTAATGACAGTGATAACTAATACTTATGTAGTGCTCACCATGCTTCCAATAATGACTCAGAGTGATGATAGCAGTAGCTAACACCATGGAGTCTTCATTGTAGACTGCTATTCTGGGACTTTACTTATTAACTTAGTTTTCATAACAGCCATAGGGACTCATATGATTCTCATTTTATAGATGAGAAAAATGAAGTACAGAGGTTTCAAGTCACTTGCCCAGGTCACACTGCTAGTAAGAGCTCCATGAATTTAGCCTGAACTCCATGGGAGAAATTGTCAGATGAGGAAACATGGTTGGGTTGCTTCCTGTTTCTGATGGTATGCCTTAGACTCTGCGTGAGTATGCTTAGTCGCTCAGTCACGTCCGACTGTTTAACAACATATCTTGCCAATATGTTGTTATTCTTTGTGTGACTTAGTGGATATAGGTCACTTAGGCTGACAACAAGGCATTGAAGCAGTGACTTAACAGGACACAGACGCACAAGCATACACACTCCCATCATGATGTCATGAGGCTGTTTCAAACCTACATGAGTGTTTTGGTTACCAGTTGCCAATCCAGATAGTCTCCTGCCGTCAGCTTTGGCTGGATGATAAATTCCAGCCACTCCCTAGGTTCTTCTTGAATGAGTCGAGCCTGATTCTAGAGCAGAGTTTATGAACTAAAGATGGTGTCTTTGGGTTTCCTATTGCTTTAGCAAAGGGGCGTCCTTTTGGGCCTCTTGGGATAAGTAGTGATGGTAGATGTTTGTGACAAATCCACTCCAACATCCCTATCTCCCAAAGCAGCTCCTCCCTCTGCATTTTCCTAAGAAGACTTGGCCATCTCAATTGTATTGACAGTTGCCCACACTGAACCCAAGTTTCTGCTAAAGATTAAACTGTTCAACCCATTTCCTGCCACTGTATCCAACATAATGAAAACAGAATTTCTGGTTCATGCACCCATTTCATTAAGAGTACCCAGTATTATATTCTGACTCTCTGTTTTTAATACCTTAGAACTCATGGCTACACTGGTCCCCCTGGTTTACAACAATACAAATAAGCAATATCTTGAGACTCTGTGTTCGTCTCCCATAGCAGACTTGGGACTTCTCCTGGAATGTGCTGATTTGATTGGAGTCATGGATTTAGAGTCGGTGAAACTTGGTAGGAATAGATCTTAAAAGTGGGCATCTCTGTTTGAGGCAAACACAAAAGTTGTGTTCATTTCCAGTTTTCATGATCCACAAGTTCTTCAAACTGATCTTACCTGACCTCAGAGAAATATCAGAGTGGACATCGGAGAGACTTGATCATTCAATTTTCTGAATCCACACAGAAGTCCCTATTCTAAGGCTCAGGTCCCACTTCTTTCCAACCAGTATCCTAAATTTCACATGAGTGACTTGATGATTTTGACTCTGTGATTTTGTTATCATTCTGTGGGCTACCCAATTAAGTTTGAGGTCTTCCCTGGAGGTTGTAAGAAATAAGTGATGATTGGGGGGTTACCCTAGAAGCACTCTAGTTCTCTGACTGTAACCTAGCTGAGAGTTTCAAGGCCTGAGCTTGTTAGAACAGCCATTCCACCCTACAGCCCTTGTAGTCATCATTGCTACTATAAAGGTCAAGCATAGTAACTACATGAGTCTTTGAAAGCCTTGCTTTCAATGATTATTTTATCCTAAGAAACCACAGATGGCATTTAATTAATTCTGATGCTGGTCATGCCATAGATAACAGTATACCATTTTTCATTAGGAAGAAGGTCATTACTTCATTTAAGATCACAGATAAGCAAGACAATCTCGGAATCCCAGTTGGAAAGTTTGTTTCCTCCTGGTACCATGTACTGTGTCATCGTGAAAACAAGAGATTGTGCTGAATTCCTAGGAGAGAGAGTATTATGTGAAAGATAAGAACCTGCTGAAATTCCTTATACGTAAATAATATTTCACTCAGGCAGAATTTACTAAAAGGAATATAAGAAAATGCCCATCTCAGAACACCCTGACCAGTATTGAGTATTATTTAACAAAGTTTTACTAATGTGATTGGTAAAAAATGGAGACTTAGTTTTCACTCATAAGTGAGATGATGTATTTTCAATATGTTGATTAGTTGTCTGTTTTTTCCTTTTCCAGCTTGTCTATTTTTGTCATTGTTGTTGTTTGTCTGTTTCAGTAAGGACAGGCTAAGTTAGGCTGCAGTAATAAATAATCCTCCTCGAATAGCAGTGGCTCAATACCACAAAGCAAAACATCTCCCTCATGCGGTATGTCCATCGTAGACTGGCTGGGTGTTTCCCCTTGGCCACCCTCACTCGGGAGTCCTGGCAGAGGGAGGCTTCTGTCGGTGCTTCCATGGCAGCTGTGGTGAGGGAAAGAGAATGAGTGAATCTCATGATGTCTCTTAAAGTTTCTGTCACTTCTATTCCCTTCTCATTGGCTACAGCAAGTCACGTGGCCATGCCTCATATCAAGGGCTATTAGGAAGCTGAATCTGACTCCATGACTAGAATGGAATGAACTAGAAATGTTTGGTGAACAATGTTCATGATGACTTAAGGATTTTAGGCTTTTCTTTTTTCATTAGGATGTAACATTTATTGCAAAAATTTTATCTCAGGAAAAAATTTAGAAATACTATGAATAGGGGCAAAAGTGATTATGAGAGATTTAACACATTCCTTTCAGTTTGATTCTATAGATAAAACTAAGGAACAGAATTTGAATGACACTGAACGTGTGTGTATGTGAGTGTGTGCCTGTGTATGCGTGTAATATATCAATAAATTTTGTTCCCTTGAAAAGAGAATACTCTTCTTTTGAAATGATTCTGGAATGTTAGCAGACATGGCTGTGTATTAGGCCACAAAGACAACCTAATTAAATTCCAAAGGACAAATATTATAGGCACATTCTTTGACTATAGTGCAATAAACCAAAAAGTAATAACAAATGTTTGAATAAGAATCCCACCCACTTGAAAATTTTAAAATGAGAAACCAAAAATTTTTCAATAAGCAGATCCAAGAGCTGATTTTTTTGGGGAAAAAATGTAATACATTGACAAATAAAGCATATTTAATTAAGAATTAAGAAAGTTAGCACTAAACTAGAAGAGAAAAAAATATGGAAGTTTTTATAAAAGAATACACGATGCAGTTTTGTGCAAATACATTTGAACGTCTACATGAAATGGAGATTTCTGGAAAAATATAACTTGTTGAAACTGATTCAAGCTGAAGTAAGTAGTCTAAATCAGAAGTTACATACTTACAGCCTACCAGCCAAATTCAGCTCTTAGCCATGTTTTATTTGGCTCACATATCATTTTATAAAGCAGAAAAAATATCATATTAAAAATCTGCATTTCTCCCTCGTAAAAATATCAGAGAATTTGGCAAGTCTGGACTTGCATTCTTTCATTGCAATAATTTGGTGAAGTTGAGTAGCTGTCCTTTTAGGCAGGGCAAATGCCCCAGTCTCCACCATCCCTACTGTCTTACACCTGCCTGCTCTCTTGATGGACAAACGTGGTCCCTATCAACTTGGGAGTTCACAGCTCTACCTAAATGGACCAGTGCATGATGAGGGCATCGTTCCCTGCTGTGACAATCAATTCTTCACTGCCTTTAGTTTTCATCATAGGATGTTTTGATTTTCTGTTTTTATTTCTGTTCCACTTATTTGTCGTCATTTATAGCAACTTTGGTAGATGACTTATTTTAATTCCTCATTATTTAATAATTGAGGCAACCAAGACAATAAATTTGCCACTGAGAAGACACTAGTAATATCTCAGAATTTTGATAGATAGTTTTAATTGTTCTATTGTTTTCTTTATAATATTTTAGTGTAGTTTTTAATTTCCTCTGCTCTTCGACAATTTTTTGAGAGAAGTATTTTATAATTTCCAAGTCAGTAGGGTTTTTAATTTCTAGTTTGCATTTAAATTTTCTATTTTTTTGTACATTGGAAAAATAATATGGCCTGCTCTTTGCTAGGATTTTCCTTATAAGTGAGAATAAGATGAACTTTTATGAAAGTGTTGCCTCTATGGTATAAGACTTTTATATATGCGTAGAAGTTATCCTCATATTACCTATATCCCTTCCACCTGTGATTTTACTTACTTTATCCAACGTAAATTACTATGATGTATTGAAATCTCCCACTGCTGTTACCTGGCTTTCTCAGTTTACTTATAACTGCATGTATTTTAATTTTCAATGCTCTGTCTGTCTTCACAGTGGATTTTTCCTCTTATCAATGTATATATTCTTGAAACATTTTTGAATTATGTTTTTGCTTTCTGTTGATTTTTGCTATGTAACCTTTCCATTTGTGTTTGCATAACATTTATTGTTATGTGTGGTCATTGGGGAACACTCACAATTATTCAACTTCTTCCAGGAACATGGTATACTGCACTCATGCCCTTTCTGTGTGATTTTGTTAGGGGTATAAAGCAATATGTGCCACTATGTTTTAATTTTTGATTATTCTGAGAGCCTTCTTATGAGAGAGCTTAACCTATCATTTATTTCCAAACTTTTCAGTTGGGTCTTAATTCTATCATTTTGCTTTATGCTGGTTACCATGTGACCAACCTAGACAGCATATTAAAAAGCAGAGACATTACTTTGCCAACAAAGTACCATCTAGTCAAGGCTATGGTTTTTCCAGTAGTCATGTATGGATGTGAGAGTTGTACCATAAAGAAAGCTGAGTGCCGAAGAATTGATGCTTTTGAACTGTGGTGTTGGAGAAGACTGTTGAGAGTCCCTTGGACTGCAAGGAGATCCAGCCAGTCCATCCTAAAGGAAATCAGTACTGGGTGTTTGTTGGAAGGACTGATGTTGAAGCTGAAACTCTAATACTTTGGCTACCTGATGCAAAGTGCTGACTCATTTGAAAAGACCCTAATGTTGGGAAGGATTGAGGGCAGGAGAAGAAGGGGACGGACAGAGGATGAGATGGTTGGATGGCATCACTGACTCAATGGACATGGGTTTGGGTGGACTCTGGGAGCTGGTGATGGACAGGAAGGCCTGGCGTGCTGCAGTTCATGGGGTCGCAAAGAGTTGGACATGACTGAGCGACTGAACTGAACTGATGTGCACTTAATGTATTTAATTTGTCTTCTTTTTTTTGACAACAGTGGATTTTTTAAGATTGAAAGATATTTGACATACAACTGAGCTTTGGCTACACAATGTAATGATTTGATATTTATTTATTTTGCATAATGATCACCACAGTAAGTCTAGTTACTATCCATTCACTGTACATCATGAATTTTTTCTCCTGATGAGAACTTTTAAGATCTATTCTCTTAGAAATTTAGCAACTTTCAATTATGCAATACAGAATTATTATAAACTGTAGTCACCATGGAGGCTTCCCCAGTGGCACTAGCGGTGAAGAACCCACCTGCCAATGCAGGAGACATAAAGAGAGGTGGGTTTGATTCCTGGGTCAGGAAGATCCCCTGGAGGAGGAAACAGCAACCCACTCCACTATTCTTGCCTAGAGAATCCCTTGGACAGAGAAGCCTGGCAGGCTACAGTTCATAGGGTTGCAAAGAGTTGGACACTATTCAGGCGACTTAGCATACACACACGCAGTCACCATGCTGTACAGTACATTCCAATGATTTGTTTATTTATAATTGGAAGTTTGTAACTTTTGACTGCCTTCCCCCATTTCACCTCCCCATCCCCTGCCTCTGGCAACCACCAGCCAGAGAACCTCTGTTCTCTGTATTCATGAGCTTGGCTTTTTTTTTTTTAAAGATTCCATATATGGATGAGATCATGCAGTATTTGTCTTTCTCTGACTTATTTCACTGATGCCCTCAAGTTCCATCCATGATGCCACAAATAGCAAGGTTTTCTTTTTCATGGCTAAATAATATTCCTCTCTGTGTGTGTGTGTGTGTGTGTGTGTGTGTGTGTGTGTGTACACACACTGCATTTTCTTTATCCGTTCATCTGTCGATGGACAGTTTGTTTCCATATCTTGGCTCTTCTAAACAATGCTGCAGTGAACAAAGGGATTGCAGGTATCTTTCTGCGTTTGTGTTTTCATTTTCTGAGGATAAATACTCAGAAGTGGATCTAGATGGATCATATGATATTTCTATTTTTATTTTTTGAGGAGCTTCTGTACTGTCTTCCCTAGTGGCTGTACCTACATCACCACTAGCAGTGCACAAGCATTTCCTTTTCTCCACCCTCTGTGCTATGTGCTTAGTCACTCAGTCATGTCCAACTCTTTGCAACCCTAGGGACTGTAGCCCGCCAGGCTCCTCTGCTACGGGATTCTCCAGGCAAGAATACTGGAGTGGTTGCCATGCCCTCCTCCAGGGGATCTTCCCAACCCAGGCATTGAACCCAGGTCTCCCACACTGCAGGCAGATTCTTTACCATCTGAGCCACAAGGGAAGCCCTCACTAACACTTGTTATTTCTTGTCTTTAATGATAGCCATTATAACAGGTGTAAAGTAATATCTCATTGTGGTATTTATTTGTATTTCCCTGGTATTCGTGATGTTGAGCATCTTTTCATGACCCTGTCGGCCGTTTGCATGTCTTCTTTGGAAAAATGTCTATGCAGATCCTCTGTCCATTTTTAAATAAGACTTCTTCTTCTTTTTTCTTTTTTGCTATTGACTTTTATGAGCTCTCTATATATTTTGGGAAATTAACCCCTTATCAAATATATGATTTCCAAGTATTTTTTGCCATTCAGTAGGTTGACTTTTCATATAGAAAGGGTGCTTTTGTTTTGCCTTTTTAAAAATAGTACCCTCTCAGTTGTTTGCAAGTTAGATGTCTTGCTTTCAATTTTTCTAGTACTGGCCATAAAGTTTTTGTGAATTTAACTCCTAACATCAGTTACAAATTAATAATATTTGCTCATGTGGAAGATGAGAAATTAACGGTTTTCACTTTTTCTATTCTTTGTTAATTTCAATATATGGCCATCACAAATATGCCTCCTTCTTTTTTAAAACCAATTTTTATTATTTTCAATTTAAAGAATACTATCAATTTTATAATCAAATTTGAAACACTTATTTTGCCTGTACATTTAACTGGTTTGACTGCTTAGAGACAGCCATATTTAACTCATTTTCTGCTTCTTATTTTAATTAACATACATTTGTTCCTGCATAAACTTTCTAAAATTTCATTGTTATATTTTTTGAGGAAGTTTACCTCAATTCTAAATCTGCTGAGTATTTAAAATCTGAGAATATCTTTCTCTTGATACTTGCACAGATGACAAGTTGCTTTAGGTATAGAATTCTTGGATTTCAGCCTTTTGCTTTTAAAGTTCTACAATTGGTACGTCATTATTTTTGGTTTTACATATTGTCAAGAGGCTCGTGACCAATCTGCTGTTTATTTGTTGTGAACAATCTAATTTTCTTTGGATGTGATTATTATCCGTGAAGTATGAACACCTCAGCCGTCTGTTTACCTCCCTCTGTTACAGCTGCTAACGGAGGTGGGTGCTTTGTTGCTGTTAGGGTTCCCTGCGGTATGAGTCACTCTTTCAATTTCCTCAAGTTTTTTCCTAGACAATACTTTTTCCCCCCCTTTTTGTTTTACGCCCTTTTCACTCTGCAGATTTCAGTCTCTTTTTCTAGCCTTCCGTGATAGCTCAGTTGGTAAAGAATCCACCTGCAATGCAGGAGACCCCGGTTCGATTCCTAGGTTGGGAAGATCCGCTGGAGAAGGGATATGCTACCCATTCCAGCATTCTTGGACTTCCCTTGTGGCTTAGCTGGTAAAGAATCCACCTGCAATGTGGGAGACCTGGGTTCAATCCCTGGGTTGGGAAGATCCCTTGGAGAAGGAAATGGTTACCCACTCCAATATTCTGGCCTGGAGAATTCCATGGACTGTATAGTCCATGGGGTCACAAAGAGTTGGACATGACTGAGCGACTTTCAATTTTCTAGCCTTAAGTAGTTTAGATCCTGGACTGTGATCTCTGCATTTCTCCCCCCACAAATTTTGTTTCTCCTTCTTTCTCTTCAGTCTGCTGCATTTCTTATATATATATGTTGTTGTTTTCTTTTTCTTTTCTACTCAGGTTTTCTGCTGAAAATTATACTGGATTTTATTCCTATGACATTGCCTTCTCATCTCTGTGATTATTTTCTTGTCAATTTTCTGATTTGATTGATAAGACATCTTCTCAATGTTGTTGAGGAAATACAGTGAATACTTTTCAAGCATTCTTTGGCGAGTCTATTTGAGAGTGAGGTAGTTGTTGAGTTCTGAGTAACTGGTTGTGGCTTTTGAGCCCCAGCATCCCCTCACAGCAGAGGCAGACCCGGCGCCTAATTCTGACTCAGGATCAGGTCGGACGAGGCTTCAGCAGAGATGAGCAGGCTAGTAGGCAAATCCACTTCTAGCCCTATGCGAAGAATGAGTAGTGTAAGGGAATTATAGGCGGTACTTAGTCAGCAACCTAGGAAAATAGAAGAGGAGTCCAAACAGGTGTCTCTTATTGTCCCAGTATACCTAGAATCCCTGTTTAAAAAAAAATGCTCGCTGAAGTTTCTGAGTCTGTGCTATGTGGGTCCATCTCATTTTTCCTTTTTGCCTAATTTCTGTGGGTAGAAATTTTAGATCAAATAATAAAGATGATTTCAGACATTTTTCTTGTTTTTTACTTTAATGGAAAAGCCCCAGAGTTTGAACTTAAACTTGCAAATGGAATTGCTTGCTGTTTGATATGAATGTTAGTTATAATGTTAAGCTAATATATCCTATTCTTGGTTTACCTTTTTCTCTTTTAAAGCAACCATGGCTATTAGGTAACTTTTTTACATCTATTGAGATAATTATATAGCTTTTATTATTTCACCTGTTGATCCTATGTATTATTTAATTGAATTTACTAACATTAAAAAATCTCCTATGGTTCAGGCATGATTCTTCAGGATGAGTTTCTGTCACAACATTCTGTTGTGTTTGACTAGCTGTTGTTTTGGGTTATTATTTAGGATTTTGTATATATACCCATGAAAAGTAATTGAAACGTTACCTTTTCTTTCCATTTGGCAGGTTTTTGTATCAGGGTTTTGCTGAACTTATAAAGGTATTGGAGACTTTTCCATCTTTTTGCGCACTGGAAGTGATTATAAAATAACTATTTCTCAATATTCTAACACATATTCCTGTGAAATGTATAAACATAAACGTTTGAGAGTATTCTATATCAGCATTTAGTTTATATTATGTTTACTAATTGTTCAATTGATCATTTTCTTTAGTGAATTTGATTATTTGTTCCCAGAAATCACACATTTCTTTTTGTTTTGAAATGTTAATGTAAATGTGTACTTGTCATTCTTTATATTTTGATGTCCTTTAGTCTATAAATACATCATCTTTGTGATTTCTGGTTTTGTAAGTCCTTATTTTATCTTCTTTTTCTTAATTTTGACATCTGGATAATTTTCCTTATAAATATATATATATTTTTCTCAGAGAACTGAATCACTGTTTAGTGGTATTTGTTTAGTTTCTGGAGGGAGGCTTTTATATGTTGCATTTTACTTCTGCTGGTAGTTTTTTACTTTTGCTGTATTCTTTCCTTATTTTCTCTGGCTTCTTTTTCAACTTCGCCTTTGCTAACTGATTTCTAATTGATTCATAATTCAAATAATCTAAAATGCATGTTTCTTGAGTGTTCGGGTTAAGGGGTTTAGACAGCTCTATAACTCATACTGTAATATAAAATATAGAAAATGTCTTTAGTTCCTTGAGAAATACATTTTCCTACTCTGTGGCTTATGTATTGACTTCTTGATAGAGGCTTTTGTTTAGCAGATTCTTTGTTTTGATTAAATACAGTTTATCACTTTTTTCATGTCCAGTGCTTTTCCATTCCTGTCTAAAGATTTTACTTACATCAATAATGTTATAAAATCTTTTATTACATGTTCTTCTAGAAGATTTATGATTCTAGCTTTTAAATTTAGGTCTGCAATCTATGTGAAATTTGTTTTTGTGTATGGAGTGTGGTAGAAGTTGCGGTTCAGTTTGCCCTGTACTAATTTTTGGTTATTTTAAACACAATTTGTTTAAAAAAATATATTTTCTGTCCAAGTCATTCAATTGACTTGGAACCTTGGTTTGGTATTGATTGACCCTAAATGTGGCAGCCTATTTCTGGATTCTGTCTTCTGCTCTGGTTATCTATTTGCTCTGTTTTGTGCACTAACATACTATCCTGATTTCTATAGTTTTCCTTCTTTATTTATTTTTTGCCATGCCATAGGGCACATGGTATCTTGGTTGCCCTGTCAGGGATCAGATCTGCTCCCCCTGCATTGGAAGGTTGGAGTCTTAACCACTGGACCACCAGGGACATCCCTTATGTCAAGTCTTGAAAATCTGTTCATCTTTTCCAAAATTGTCGTGGTTATTCTAGATCCTTTTCATTTCACACAGATTTTAGAATCGGCTTGTCAGTTTTGTCAACAGAACTATCTGGGATTTGATGCTGATTGCATTAAATCTGTAGATAAATTTTAATAGAATAGATATACTAACAACAGTAAGTCTGTAAGAAGGAGCTGTCTCTCCATATCCTTAGATCATATTGAACTTCTCTCGATGGTATTTTATATGTTTTGCTTTGAATGACTTGCATATCTTTCGTTAGATATTCCTGTTAGTCACTCAGTCATGTCCAACTCTTTGCCACCCCATGGACTACAGTAGTTCACCTGGCTGTTCTGTCCCAGGGATTCTCCAGGCAAGAATACTGGAGTTGGTTGCCATTCCCTTCTCCAGGGATCTTCCTGACCCAGGGGTCAAACCTGGGTCTTGCATTGCAAGCAGTTTCTTTACTGACTGAGCTATCAGGGAAGACCCTAGATTTATTTCTCAGTACTGATGATTTTTGATGTCATTGTAAATTGTATTGTTTCAAAATTTCACTTTCAGTTTGTTTGCTTCTGGTATGTAGATACAGAGTGGCTTTTAAAATTGAATTTGTATTCTGTTGTCTTGCTAGTTCTAGTCATTTTTAATAGCTTCCATGGGCTTTTTTACATTCACAAAGGTGTTGTTTGTGACTAGTAGTTTTAATTCTTCCCATCTAAGTTTTATGTCTTCTATATTTCTTTTCTTGCCTTGCCACACCAGCTAGGATTGATTAAAGTGATAAGAGGAGACATTTTTATTTCTTTCTTGATCTTAGGGAAAATCTTTCACCATTAAGCTTTTTGTTGATGCTTTTATCAGATTTTCTTTTCTCTATCCAGATTGCTGAGTTTTCATCTCGAACAGGCATTGAATTTTTTCAGTTCTTTTTCGGCATCTATCAAAACAATCATATTTTTTCTTGTATTCTGCTAATATATGGAATTACACTGATATATTTTCACATTAAGCCAACTCTATATTCCTAGAATATACCAGAACGATTCATGATATATTTTCCTTTTCAGATATTGCTGGATTTGATTTGCTCTATTTTGCTAAGGCTTTCACCCTCTCTTTTCCCTCTAATAAATTTCCCTTTTCTTGCCTGACTGCCTGGCTTGCTCTCTTTCTCTCTGCACTTGCCTTACATTTAGTAGTTCAGATCTTCTATAATTTCCTTGAAACTTTTTTTCTTCTATCCTTACTATCAAGAGCTGTTAAATTCTCTATGTGGGCTTGTTTGTTTTTCCCTTTAGTTCTATAATTTTTTGTGTGTGTATATTTTGAGGCACATGCATTTAAAATTATGTTTTCTTTATAAACTGACATTTTTGTTGTTATGAAGTGTCTGATAATACTCTTTGTCTTGAAGTCAACTTTGTATGATATAAATATTGCCATACTAGCTCTATTGCTTTAGCGTGTGTCTGGCAGGCTTTTTCAACTGCTTTACTTCTCAGTTATTACCACCTTTATATTTAAAACCTGTTTATTAGGAGCTTCAAATAATTGAGTTTCCTTTTTATCCAGCTAGCCATTAAAAAAGAAATTCATGTCTATTTACAATTTATGCACTTGTTGATAAGACTGGATTTATATTTTCTGTTAGAACCATGTATTCTGTTTTCTTCTCTTCCTCCTTTTCTGCCATCTTTGGGTTAAGTGAGAGTGTTTCAGTATTTTATTTCATCCCTCTTACTCCCTTATTAGCTATATTATTTTATATGTATGTTTCTAGTGGTTGCTTTAGAGATTACAAATGCATTTTAACTAATCACATCTTTCTTTGAATAATCTTATTCTACTTCCTGAACAATCTAAGAATCTTACAACATTGAATGTTGTCATGTATGTTATGCCTCCATATTTTATATTGTATTTATCACCATTTCTTTTGTATCTGAGCTTTCTTCTGGTTTCATTTCCTTTCAGCCTAAAAGTCTTTTAGCATGTCTTTGACTGTACACCTACAAGAGAAGAATAATCTTAGGTTTTGACTGACAGGAAATGTCCTTTATTTTTAAATTTTTAAATTGTGATTAAATATAATATACAATTTGCCTTTTTAGACATTTTAAGTGTACAATTCAGCAGCATTAAGTACATCCACCATGTGGTACAGCCATCAGTCAGTTTAGTTCAGTTCTGTCGCTCAGTCGTGTCCAACTCTTTGTGACCCCATGAATCGCAGCACGCCAAGCCTCCCTGTCCATCACCATCTCCCGGAGTCCACTCAGACTCACGTCCATCGAGTCCGTGATGCCATCCAGCCATCTCATCCTCTGTCGTCCCCTTCTCCTCCTGCCCCCAATCCCTCCCAGCATCAGAGTCTTTTCCAATGAGTCGACTCTTCGCATGAGGTGGCCAAAGTATTGGAGTTTCAGCTTTAGCATCAGTCCTTCCAATGAACACCCAGGACTGATCTCCTTCAGAATGGACTGGTTGGATCTCCTTGCAGTCCAAGGGACTCTCAAGAGTCTTCTCCAACACCACAGTTCAAAAGCATCAATTCTTCAGCGCTCTGCCTTCTTCACAGTCCAACTCTCACATCCATACATGACCACGGGAAAAACCATAGCCTTGACTAGACGGACCTTAGTTGGCAAAGTAATGTCCCTGCTCTTGAATATGCTGTCTAGGTTGGTCATAACTTTTCACTCACCATTATTCCATTACTGCCACCCCTGGGACCTCCCAGTCTGGTGTCTCAAAGTTCTGAGGTGAGTGTCAGGACTTTCCGGTCCTGACAGCCCTGATGGAACCCCACGGATCTCTTTCTGCTTCAGAGCTGAGCTGCCAGGTTTTCTGCAGCTTAAGGGGAGTTATCTTCACTCGCCTGGTGTTCTGAGTTGTGCAGGAGCTCTGTCGTCGTGCTGCTGCCTGTTCCTGGTCCTTGGAGAACAAGTACAGACACTCTGTGAAGCTGGGGGGCTCAGAAGGACTTCTCTCAGCTCTCCTGCCCCCTGCCCCCAGCCTTCACCTCGTTTTCTCCAGTCACTCGGTGAAGGTCCCGAGGATGCAGATAGTAAGTGGTAGAGAAGAAGCGCTCTGCATCTGGGCTCCTTGGGATGTGAATCTGTCACAGCAGCCCACACACAGCCCCTGCAAGATTGTTAGAAGTCAGGCTGATTCCTCCTCAACCCAGTATGCACCATGAATGAAAGCAGACAGTGGTGCTTCTCTGCTTGGAAGGCCTCATCACTTCTTGGAATTTAGTTTGTTTAAGTTTCTTTGATCCCTCAGCTTTCTGATGAAATTAAAAAAAAAAGGAAGAAACTATGACTTTCTCATTTATCCTGCTTGTTCTTATTACAAGTGAGGAGGGTGGTCTCTGTGACTCTCCACATTCCAACCATAAATGCAATCCTTCTAGTTTCTTTTGCTTTGAGTCCATGATTTCTAGGATTCTCTGAGAACAAGTAGATACTTTTAAAAAACATTTCCTGTGGTTTCTGCAGTAAAATTTGCTTTTTCCACCCTAAAGCAAAATCCTTTCAGCCACCGCTACAAATAGAACACTATAGTTGCCATTTACTGGTTCTTGAATGAGCAACAAATTAAGAAGGCCTCAGCTGTACATTTGCCAAAAGACAGGCTCCATGGATTGCCCGTGGCCCACACTGACAGTGTCTCAGATCTACTGAGCACAGCCCTGTCCCCAGAGTAGCCAGAGCTCATCGAGTGTCCCACTGGATTGAGTGGGCCTCATTCCTGCTCCAGGTACCCCTGCTCTGTTCTCCGTCAAATCAGAGCAAATACCCTGCCAAGTGCCTCCCTGTTCCGACACATCTCCATCCAGTGTGCCCTGCTCTGTGGGTACTTCCTCACCCCTGTGCAGACATCTTTCCTCCTGTGCCAAAGGCCCAAGGGCATAGTACCCCAGGGGACTCCCCCTGGTACCTGCCTCACACCCTTTCCCCATTGCATTCAATGTTAGTAAACAGTCAACTCATTCATTCCCTAGACACTTAAGAAACCCCTGCTGACCAAAAAAAAGCACAACCTAAAAGTTGAGAATTGTGTTTTATTCAATGGACTTGCTGAGGACTTAAGCCAGGAGACAACCTCTTAGATAGCTCTGAGGGGCTCTTCTGAAGAGGTAGGGGAGGAGCCAGGTTATATAGTAATAGGAGTTAAAAACAAAACAAAACAAAAAAAACAGAACATTGAAAGATTTCTGTTAAAGAAAACCAGACATCTCAAGTTAATGAACTTAGTGCTTTTCTAAGGGTGGAAAGGTACAGGAGTCTGGGCTCATTGAAATCATTCCTTAGGCATGCACCTCACCTATCTAGGGCCAGTATCTTGTTTTTCTCCATCCTGAATCCCCTCAGGTCTCGCAGTCAGGGCAGCTACAGTGGTGGCTTGTTTGCTGATGTAACAGGTGAGCTTCTTTGTCCAGACCTCCTCTACGTGTCACACAACATTCTAGGCACTTGGCATTGAACTGTGGGGATACTGAACAAGCCGCATCCCCGCCTGTATGGAGCTTCCATCCAGTACTTCTTCAGTCCCCACAACCTTATGAAGTGGGTTCTTTCACTGATGTCATTTTCCAGGCGAGAAAGTAGAAGCACAGAGATACTAAGTAAATTCCCCAGGGTCTCCCAAAATGATACAGGTAAAGATTCCTGCAGGAAGATAATTTATTGGCAGGGCAGGAGGGGCTGTTTCCTTCCCAGTTGTCGCAAGGCTTGAAATATTCTTACCCAGCAGACCCACCTCCAGGCAGCGTGCTTACTTGATAGTCTGCAGATTTGGCCTCTGGCTTTCACTCGGATAAGTTGCTGTTGCCAGTTTTTGTGTGTTTGTGGATTTTCAGGGCATTTTAATTAGGAATCAGGGGAGGGAAGGCAGGCCCTGTTAGTCTGGCTGCTGGAATAGCTTGAAGTCTCTTAAGCCTTACTTATGACACAAATCACCCGCGTGGATCAAAATTTGGGCTCACTGCTTGTGATTTAAATGCTTGCTGCCATTTTTTCTGAGGGGCCCCTAACAGGTGGCCTGTTCCATGTGTTTTTATTTAATCCTGGTTCCCTTCTCAGAGTAGGTAGCTGTAGATAAATTGCTTGATGAGGGCACCACCAAAAATAATCATTTCTCATGGGACGCTCTGAATGCAAACATTTCACCAAAATTTTAGGAAACATATGCTTTTCTAACATTCCACCCCTAACTCCCCCAAGCCTCAAAAAGGGCAGGCACTTAGCACAACTGGCAAAAGATGAATAAATTTTCCTCTCATTTACATAACTATTCATTAGCTAGGGTTGCCATGGTAACGGTGCCTTCCAGACACAGACCTGTGGGCCCCGCACAACTTCATTTTGGAAACTGTCTGGAAGCCTGTACAATCCTCCTGGAGCTTGACAGGGGAGGGTGGTTTTAGGCAAGAAGGGGCCTAGAGGTTTCCAGTCCTCTGCAGGTTATAATTACCAGGTAAGTAGACATAGGAAAGTGAAAGTGTTAGTTGCTAAGTCGTGTCCAACTCTTTGTAACCGCATGGACTGTAACCCCTATCCAAGAAATTCTCCAGGCAAGAGTACTAGAGTGGGTAGCCTTTCCCTTCTCAGGGGATCTTCTTGATCCAAGGATTGAACCTGGGTCTCCCAAATTGCAGGCAGATTCTTTACCATCTGGGCCACCAGGGACATAGGAAGAGCAGCATTTTACTGGTAAACAGTCTACAATGCTCTGGGTGTTCTCTGCCTGCCAGTCACTGGGTGCAAGACAGTCAAATACAAACACAGTGAATGAGCTCTTATTTCACCCGTGTCATTTGTCCCCTTGGACACATGCCTGTCTATATGAGATCCTGGGATATAAGCACACACACACACATATTCATCCCTATTGACTTTTTTACAAGGAAGTCAAGATCCCTGTTGAGGAAAGAGGATTTGGGAATTGAGGGTTTGTGCAAAAGAGAGAGTGCTGGAGACTTTTTGAGGTGGGTTCTAAACTTTTCCCTGCCTCTGGCTGGTCCAGGATCCTGGTCCAGTCCAGTGACCTTGAAGCCTCTTTCAGTCATTGTGGAAGTGGTTTTCCAGCTTTGCCAATGGGACCTTTCTGCAGCATAGCAAGTGGCTCACAGCTGCCTTCCTGATGTCGCAGATATGCTGAGCACAGTCCTCCTTTAATCCTAGGACTGGTCAGAACTCATCTAGAGTTGAGTGAGCATCTTTCTTCCTTCAGGTACCCTTGCCCTATTCTCTGTCCAAATCAGGGCACACGCCATGCCCAGTGCCTCCCTGTTCCAGCACATCTCCAGTCCTGGAGTGTCCTTCTTGTCTGGAGAACCTTGACTAATACATCACTGTTATCTCTGCCTGAAGCATCTTTCTTTCCCATGTCTGTGAGTTCACATCTTCAGAAGCTTTCTCCTCCACAGAGTCTTCTCTTAATTCCTTCCTGCCTGGCTAGAAGTAATGTCTGCTTCCTTCAATTTTTATTGCACCTAACTGTAACCCTTAAATCTTTCTTTAAACTCTTTATTTTATATCAGAACATAGCCGATTATGGATTCCCTGGTGGCTCAGTGGTGAAGAATCCACCTGCCAATGCAGGAGACACAGGTTTGATTCCTGGGTTGGGAAGATCCCCTGAGGAAGGGAACGGCAACCCATTCTAGTATTCTTGCCTTGGAAATCCCACCGAGGAGCCTGCTGGGCTACAGTCTAAAAGATTTGGACACAACTTAGCGACTTAACAATAGCCAGTTAAAAGTGTTGTGACAGTTTCAGGTGGACGGCAAAGAGACTCAGCCGTATACCTGTGTCCCTTCTCCCTGCAATAAATCTTTTTAAAAATAGATCTTGTCTCATGAAACTTTAACCTTCTCCCAAGCATGTTCTACTCAGATTTACATTTGGCACCCCTGGCTCCTAGCATGGTGCCTGACATGTAATAGACACTCTGTAAATATTTGTTGATTAGTAGAATAAATGAATGTCTGTGCACTTGGCAAGCAGGGTGTGAAGAAACCGTATCTGATGCCGGGTTTCCCATAAAATGGGCAGCTGTGCAATTCGTTTTATGGTAGGGAGCTGGCCACACAGACTCATCAAGGTGGGCCCTGTGGGGTCCTGCATGTATTACTGTTGCCGCCTCATCTCTGCAGCCCAGCTTGGACTGTATCTTCTCTCTGGAAGTGGTTTTAGTCATGAGTCCAAATGTGAAACGGAGAAGGCAATGACACCCCACTCCAGTACTCTTGCCTGGAAAATCCCATGGATGGAGGAGCCTGGAGGGCTGCAGTCCATGGGGTCGCTGAGGGTCGGACACGACTGAGCGACTTCACTTTCACTTTTCACTTTCATGCATTGGAGAAGGAAACGGCAACCCACTCCAGTGTTCTTGCCTGGAGAATCCCAGGGACGGGGGAGCCTGGTGGGCTGCCGTCTATGGGATCACACAGAGTCAGACACGACTGAAGTGACTTAGCAACAGCAGCAGCCAAATGTGATATTTTCTTTCTCTGAACTCTTAGCATGACTTGATGTGACCTCTCTGGTTTACCTTCTCAGTTAACTGACCAAAGACTGGTCTTAACCTGTCTCATTAAGAAAGACTGATGTGGAAGTTGGACTCGTGTTTATTGCCCTCTGTGGGATAGTCAGCTTCTTTTCTTATATATTAATTTTTATGAAGCTGTAATTGGCACATAACATTGTTGAGTTTTTGGTGTACAGTGTAATGATTTGATATGTAGTGTGATGTGATTATCACAATAAGTTTAGTTATCATCCATCGCCATATGCAGTTACATTTTTTTCTTGTGATGAGAACTTTAAAGATTTACTCTCTTAGCAACTTTCAAATATACAGTACAGTATTGTTAACTATAGAGTCACCATGCTGTCTGTTAGAGCCCCAGGACCTATTTATTTTTAGGAAGTTTGTACCTTTCTTTTGATTACCTTCACCCATTTTACCCACCTCCCCTCACCTCCCCCCACCTCCCCCCATACACACCTCCCCCCCACACACTTCTGGTAACCACCAATCTTTTCTCTGGATCTATGCATTTGATTTCTTTTAGATTCTGCTTATAAAGAGATTGTATAGTATTCGACTCTCTGATTTATTTCACTTAGCATAATAGCATTTATATTGTCACAAGTGGCACCCTTTTTAAGGCTGAATCATGCTTCTATATTTATATGTATGCGTGTTTTCTCTATGCATTTGGTATGGTCAGCATCTTAAGCATAGAGTTCTGGCATATTATGACTTCCCTCGTGTCTCAGATGGTAAAATGTCTGCCTACAATGCGGGAGACCCAGGTTTGATCCCCGGGTCAGGAAGATCTCCTGGAGAAGGCAATGGCACCCCACTCCAGTACTCTTGCCTAGAGAATCCCATGGATGGAGGAGCCTCTTAGACTGCAATCTATGGGGTCACAAAGAGTCGGACACAACTGAGTGACTCCACTTTCACTTCTGGCATATTAGGGCTTCCCAGGTGGGTGTCAGAGAAGGCAATGGCACCCGACTCCAGTACTCTTGCCTAGAGAATCCCATGGCTGGAGGAGCCTGGTGGGCTGCAGTCCATGGGGTCGCTATGAGTCAGATACGACTGATGCAACTTAGCAGCAGCAGTAGCAGTAGCAGTAACAGGTGGGTGTAGTGGTAAAGAACCTATCTATCAATGCAGGAGACATAAAAGACATGGGTTCGATCCCTGGGTCAGGAAGAACCCCAGGAGGAGGGCATGGCAACTCACTCCAGTATTCTTGCCTGGAGAATCCCATGGACGAAGAGCCTGGTGGGCTGCACTCCATGGGGTCGCACAGAGTGAAACACGAGTGAAGCGGCTTAGTGTGCTTGCATGCACCTGGCATACTGACTTCGATTCCCTTGGTTACCTGACCCCTTATACATGGTAGATGCTCAACAAAAACTTTTGGAAGAGGGACTAAATGAAACTCTAATCCTACTTCTTCTGTTCCCAGAGGAACACTCTTATGATCTTATGATACCCATCCCCCCAGGCTAAAGTTTAACACCCACACTTGTAGCCTGGAATTATAGGTTCTTGGAGCCATGGGGAACTAGAAAGAAATCAGGACTGATGAGAGGCTCTCCACTGCTTCTGTTTTGACTTTCCAGGTGAGTTCAATCAGGCCTTGGGATTGGAAGCACTTCTGCTTAATATCACAAGGTTTATTGCACCAAACCTCCAGTCAGACGTAAGAAACAGTCATCAGGGTGGGGCGGGGGTGTCTTTTACAAAAACGCATGACAGAGTCTGGTCCCCTCAGAAAGAAGCTGCAAAAGCTAAGAGGGGACACAATTAAAATCTATAACCCAGGATTATACATCAGATTTTGGAACTGGTGCTTTGGGGTCCCTTTGATCTCGAATGAGAAGTTTTGTATACAAAAAGAAAGTCCTGCTTCATAGACCCATAATACGTTCAGGAAACTCCTCCCTCTTGAAGAAGAGAGAAGGGAGAGATGTAAGTGGATTCCAAAGTGGTGAAGAAGATTCATGAATCACAAACAGTGATCCAGAGCGGGAGGGATATAGTCCGTGTTTGAGGTTCCCTGTCATGGAGAGGAATCCAACTGGGTCCCAGAGGCCTCCGTGCAGAGAGAAGGCCGGACCAGGGTGAGCCTCCTAGGGGGCCTGGAACAGTTGGACAAATTCTCTGGCCCAGAGCAGACCTCACCTATTCTTGCCTGGAGTCCTCAGGAAGCAGTGTGAAAATGATGACCTAGTGCAAGTTTTCTTCTAACTTTCTGGAAAGAAAAGAGATGGAGAATGTAATGAGTATTTGGCATTTCTGACAGCATTTCACCTTTGTCTGCCCTCTCCCTTCATATGTATCATTGTGGTTGGCTGACCAGACTGGTCTTGACAGAGAGGCCTTTTGCTTTGTAAGTGACAAGAGTTTTTCCTCAAGCAATTAGTAAAGATCAGGTGGAAGGGAGAAGAGGTTGGGACAGCTCAAGGCTGGAGGGAGTTGCTTGAGGACGGTCAGGCACCAAAACTGTCCTCTGTGCCCCATGGGGTTTAGGGACAGATGCTCTGTTCATGGGAAGGGCGTTCTCTATGGGGACCTCTGTACACCCCCAGGAGGCCATGGTCTGGCTCTGCCTCCATCTCTGACAGCTTTAAACTCATTATGCCGTTTATGTAACACCCTGCTCTTTTGTGCTGTTGCATATGCATTAAACATACGATCATAGGATCTCAGGATGTTTTGCTGAAAGTTTTCACTTTTGTCTCAGGTTCAAAGGATCTGTTAACAAAATAAGCCACTCATTATATACAAATAAATAATACAGATATTTATTAGAGAATTATCTAGCTTCTTTTCACACTAACTTTAAAAGAAAAGTGAAATAGAGCAGAGAATACATCACCAAATTGGGTTTTAACCAACATCCAGACTTAATCAGCGCTGAGAAGTCCTGTGTCACAGCACACTTGGAGTCTCAATCGGGAAAAGGGTCCCAGGCAGCACATCCGCTCTGTGGATGAGACTTCAGATTGCAGTTTGGTTCCCGTTTATAATCCCAGGACAGAAGCAAATTCATATCGTCCTCAATCTGTGAGCAAAAAACTGCAAGCCTGGTTTCATGTTAATGCTGTTTGTTTTGTTGCGTAAAACTTGGAATGTTGCTAAGCCTGGGGCTTGATTGGCTAGGCCCTCTCCAGGGTCTCAACAATCTTAAGATTCCTCCCCCATCTTTTCTATGGTGCTGCCAGACTTGCACTCACAGGAGGCAGTCACTCCCAGTCACTCCCAGTCAAGGCAATGTCCAGGCAGGTTAGAAGCCAGGTCAGAGGCTGCTGTGCTTTGTCTCTGAAGCCTAAACAAGACTATTTATTTAATGGCACCCCACTCCAGTACTCTTGCCTGGAAAATCCCATGGATGGAGGAGCCTGGAGGGCTGCAGTCCATGGGGTTGCTAAGAGTCGGGCATGACTGAGTGACTTCACTTTCACTTTTCACTTTCATGCATTGGAGAAGGAAACGGCAACCCACTCCAGTGTTCTTGCCTGGAGAATCCCAGGGACGGGGAGCCTGGTGGGCTGCCATCTATGGGGTCGCACAGAGTCGGACACGACTGAAGCGGCTTAGCAGCAGCAGCAGCAGCAACAAAGGGTAAGGAGAACTGGAGAGCAGAATGCACACAGAAAAGTGGTCCTCCAAAGACAGTAGGTTCTAAGCCTTGAAACTTGAAAAATGTTACCTTATTTGGGAAAGGGATCTTCAAAGATGTGATTAAGTGAAGAATCTTGAGCTGAGGAGATAATCCTATATGATCAGGTTGGACCCTAAGTGCCTTCACACCTATTCTTTTTTCTAAAGATCAACTTCTTTTTTAAATTTTTATTTATTTATTTTTGTCTGTGCTGGCTCTTTGTTGCTGCTTTCGGACTTTCTCTAGTTGTGGCCAGTAGGCATTACTCTTCCTTGGGGTGCTCAGGCTTCTCATTGTGATGACTTCTTTTGTTGAGGAGATTACCGGCCCTAGAGCACGTGAGGAATGGGTTTAGTTGCTCTGCAGCACATGGGATCTTCCCGGACCAGGGATGAAACCCATGTCCCCTGCATTGACAGGCAGATTCTCAACCACTGGACCAGCAGGGAAGTCCCACATCTATTCTTATATTTTTGTGTGTGTGGGAAGTTTTCTTTTTTTAATAAATTTATCTATTTTTAATTGGAGGATAATTGCTTTACAATATTATATTGGTTTCTGTCATACATCAACATGGATCAGCCATAGGTATCCATATGTCCCCTCCTTCTTGAGCCTCCCTTCCACCTCCCACCCTGTCCCACCCCTCTAGGTTGTCACAGGGCACAGTGTTATAAGAGGGAAGCAGAGGACAGATTGGGCACGTACAGAGTAGAAAGCCATGTGGAGACAGAGACAGAGATGAGAGTGATGGAGCCACAAACCAAGGAACTCGGACAGACACCAGAACCTGGAAGTGTTTCTGGAGGAAGGGATCTTGATTTTGACCCAATGATACTGACTCTGGGTGTCTGGTCTCCAGAACTGTCAGAGAAGTTTTTGTTGTAGGCCCCGTAGTGTGTGATGATTTGTTATAACCTCTGCAGGAAGCTTATACAGGATGCTACTCACTACAGGCAAATGTCCCACTTGTCCTTGTTTGATGTCTGCCCGAGCAGCAGCTGCTTGAACCTAGTACCTTCTAACGGCCACCCGTTCCACAGTCAGAGAGTTCTGATAGGGTGATCAGGCTGGTCCCAGTGAAGTCTAACTCACCCCATGGGTCCTCAGCCACTCAGTGTCACCTGTGCTCCCCATGTGCTTTGACACCTGATATTCTGGTTGACTAGTCAAATTGCCCTTAATGGGAAAGTGATTTTCACTGTTCTCAAAAATTGTTCTGAACTCTACTGCAGCTTAGAATAAGTCTACTTCTACTTCTGAGAGTTCTCCATGTGCCTTCTCCCCCCTACCCGCAGTTTTCCTGCAATTATCAATATAAAAATTATGATAATAAAAATAATGTTGTTTGGAACTTCCCTGGACCAGTGGTTAAGACTGAATTTCCGGTGCAGGAAGTGTGGGTTCCATCCCTGGTGGGGAACTAGGATCCCATATGCATTGAGGCCAAAAAACCAAAACATAAAACAGAAGTAATATTGTAACAAATTCAATAAAGACTTTAAAAAATAGTCCACATTAAAATTTTTTTTAAAAAATAGCATTATTTTGCATCATTGTTATGGTTTAACCTTTTCAGAATTTTTTTTTTAACTATCTTGAGTAAGGTAGCTAAGTGAGCATTAGTCCAATAGAAAAATATGGAAAATGATGTGAAAAGAGGAGGAATGACTGGGCCCAGGTCAACAGGTAACTAATGGAAAGCCATGATTATCATCCAGGATCCCTTCAAGTTCATCACGATCTGTACCACTGAAATCCAAGCGGTGTGAAGGCAGTCCAGGGGGTGTGGAAAAAAATCTACTGTGTTGTGGGAAGAAAGTACTAGGACCTCCTCATATGTATTTTCAATCTAAAATCAAGAAGAACGTTGAACTCTGTTAATATTTGACAACAGTCCATGCATCTAATTTATGAATAACTGAATGTCCCATGTGTTTTCAAATCCTCTACTGATGAAAGTGCATACTTTTTAAAAAGTAGAGAGATTGCTATTCTCCACCATCCTTGTCCTTTTTAGCCAAAACATGTTGTTTTTTAAAATTTCCACTGAATTTTTTTCCAAAATAGATGATTTGAGGTTTGATTCAGGATGATATTTATGCGTGAATGTGTGGACACAAATTAGTAGGTGCTCATGAGATGGCTGAATTAGTCTAGTTAACTCATTGTCTAGTAGGGGAGCCAGACGTGTAAACATGACTAATAGACGACACACTTAGACATAAAGAGAGATGGAGGGATTACATTTTGAAAAATTAAGACACTCCACAAAGTTTGGGAGGTGGAATGGAACTGGCTGAATTTCTTCTCCCTTGACCTCTGATTTGTATCTACCACTTTATGAAAATGAGAGAGACGGCAGAGGTGGGCTGAGGCCAGCCCTTGATGGACCACTGCCTACACCATGTGATGCATGGACACGTTACAGGGTGGGCTGTTCAGTACGTCACTGGGCAGCCCATGCCCACTTCTCCTTAGCAAAGTGGCTTATTGACCAATTCTCTATACTTTTTTTTTTTTTTTTGAGAGATACCTGATACAGATAAATTTTTCCCTACAAAATATTGCTCTCTAAAGTGTTGTGGAAGCTTGGAAGATGTGAGGGACCCATTTTGGCTCTGTAGACCTCAGACAGCTTGAGTTTCTGCCTCTATTTTCTCATTTTCCCATCACTGGATGACAACATCAAAGTAGTCTGTCTTTCTATTAGGTTGGCCAAAAGGTCTGTTCAGGTTTTTCCTTAGGATGTTGCAGAAAAACCTGAACAAACCTTTTGGCCAAACCACTATTTCAGCTCAGCCTACTTGAAGGAGTAAGTACATATGAGTAAGTCCTCTTCAGTGACTCTTGACTGCTCTGTGCCCCACTTTCTTGTCTATAACCTCCTAGGGTTGTTGTGAGGATTAAATTAATTGGATGTTTCAATTTCTTATGTGTCTGCCACATAATAAGCTCATTTTATCATTGCTGTTGTCAAAGTGCCCAGTAAAGGTATGGATCTAATGCTTCCTAACTCCTTCGGTCTGGCGGGGTGCCCTCTTCTGGAACATGTGCCTGGATCATACTGAACCTGAGCTCCTCTGACACTGGGAGCTCATCTCTTTCCACTACTGGTGTGCAATGTCCATAATGACCCTCAGGAGTCCTTAGATAGTTTCCATGTATCATCAGATATCCCAGGACAGACAGGTGTCCTAGAGTGGGGAGTTCTCAAAGGTTGGTCCTTACTGACTTCTGACACTTCCACTGGCCTTTGTAGAAGTCACATCACACAGAATTCCATCATGATTTTATTATTGTTGTTGGTGAAGGTTTGAAACCTTTTTAAAATTCACAGCGTGATTGTCTCCAAAGGCAGATCAGTTCACGTATGGTTGAATTTGGTCAAACATCAATATACAGAGAATGATGCTTGATCTCGGAAGCATTTGCTTTTATTGAAAAAAATATATGTCCTGAATAGTATGAGAAATGACTGCCTTAGAAAGAGTGTATTTGAGTTTCACCAAATTCAGCAAGTTAATTTTTGTATGGAAAAGTACTAATGGACAAGCTCTAAAAGGATAGGCTGAATGCTAAACTAAAATTAGGTAAATTTGTAACTGGATGAATAACTGTGCTCAAGGGAAGGTTCTGAGCAACATGCCGCGGGGCTTTGCCACCAACTTTATTTTGTTCAAAAATCTTCGCAGTGATTTGCTGAAGCCAGTGCATGATGGGATTAGGATCCAAAAAGGTCTTGACAGTCTGGAATAATTAGGCTGAACCCAACAAGCTGAGACTGAGCAGAAACAATCGTAAGGCCTTGCCCTTGCCTCCTAACAACCAGCAATACAAGAATAGGAAGCGAAAAGCATGACAAGAGAGGGACAGCTCTCAGCACAGGTGCAGATGCTTGGCACTGGCTTAGACGTGGATCCATAGAACGATGGAATGGTACTTCCAGGCTGTGTAATTAGAGGTATTGTGTCACAACAAGAGAAGTCATTATCTGCCTCTCCCCTGACTGTTTGGACCACAGATGAAGTATGGGTTTCAGTTCTGGCCTCCTAATTTTAAGATCCCATACAGCACATGTGGCCAGGATGCTAGCTGGACTCCAGATCATGTTCTCTGATGCATCAGATGGAATTGGGAATGCTTGCTTTGTAGAGAAGATTCCAGGAGGTCATGAGAGTTGTCTTCAGATATGTTAGGTTGCCATTTGATAGTCAAAGGGCTGCCATACTTGAAGAATTAAATGATTTCTGGGGGACTCCTCAGGACTAGAATAAAAGTCAATGGATGAAAGCCGCTTCTGGGAAAGCAAAGTTTGACACAGAGGAAGAAGTGCCATAACTCTTCAATACTAACATTTCCAGCAGTCCATGGACAATTGGATTATAGTGGGAACACACTTTAGAACAGTGCCTCAGAGTCGCCTCTCAATGGCTCAGCCAATAAAGGATCTGTCTGCAATGAAGGAGACGAGGTTCTATCCCTGGGTTGGGAAGATCCCCTGGAGAATGGAAGGGCTACCCACTCTAGTGTTTTTGCCTGGAGAATTCCATGGACAGAGAAGCCTGGCAGGCTACAATCCATGGGATCACAAAGAGTCAGACATGACTGAGTGAGTCACACTACACTTTTTTTAGAATTAGGAGTTGAAATTGTTGGCCAAGATTTGAGGATAGGTTGTGTTGTTGATTTAAAGGTAGCTTGTGGATTTTTTTTTTTTTTTTAAGATTCCAGACGTATAAGTGACCAAGGTCACTGAGATGTAATAGCCTGATGTCTGTTCATGCCCACACATATAATAGTAGCCCTAGAACCACCTAAAACCAAGGTCAGAATTTTTTTTCAAAGATGAATTTGAAGTCAGCTAAATGCCTGAGCAAACACTCACTGGACATGTAGGGGTCCTGCATCAAGGAGCATGAAGGAAATGACCTTGAGTCTGAAGATTTGATGCCAGGATTTACAAACACCTCTTCCTACATTAAAATAATACATTTATTGCAAAATATAGTTTTCAGTAGGATTGTACCGTCTAGCATAGCCAAATGAGCTGGCTCCCAAACCCTTCCCCACCTAATTCGATGAGTTTCCCAATCTAATTGGATTGTTTAGAATTGTCCATCTGGACAACAAAAGTGTCTGCCAAAAGTGGTTTGATTATGTTACCTTAATTGGCTTTGAATAGTTTTCTCAGTTAAAGGTTCAATTACACCTTGATGGTTTATAGAATCTTTATAGAGAAAAACATGGTTTTCCCTGATTTTCTGTTAACAACGTGTGTATCCAATTTATTGATAAAAGCTGTTCAGAGTAGTTCAAATATACATCCAGGCTTACTCTTCAAGTTAGACATTTTCAGCTGCCAGAACATGGAATAATATAACTTTTTATTAGCACTCACGATAAGTCTGGAGATAATAAGAGTATTTGGCTGGTTTAGTTTAGCCACTCAAGGCTGGTATGTGTGCGTGCTCAGTTGCGTCTAATTCTTTGTGACCGCATGGACTGTAGCCCACCAGGCTCCTCTCTCCAAACGTTTTCCAGACGGGGCCTTTCCCACGAGACCCCCAACTCCCTTTTCTTACATTGCATCACCTCGTACCATTTTGAAAGATTTTACATGATTTTGCAAATGTTAAAGCCTGCTAAGTCATGCAGTCTGAGAGTTACAGCCTTAGAAGATTTCTTTTTAATTTTGATTTTTAAATTAACATACAGTATGACTGACTTCTTTTGGATGTACAGTTCTGTGAATTTTAACGTGTAGATTCACATAACTATCAGTTCAGTTCAGTCGCTCAGTCATGTCTGACTCTTTGCAACCCCATGAACCACAGCACGCCAGGCCTCCCTGTCCATCACCAACTCCTGGAGTTTACCCAAACTCATGTCCATTGAGTCAGTGATGCACCCAACCATCTCATCCTCTGTCTTCCCCTTCTCCTCCTGCCTTCAGTCTTTCCCAACATCAGCGTCTTTTCAAATGAATCAGCTCTTCGAACCATGAACACATTCAAAGTATAGAACTTTTGATCATGCCCCCCGAATCCTTTGTATTGAAGTTCCTGAGAGATACTGGACTGCAGATTGTTTGTTGGTTTTTTGTGTGTTTTCCTTGTAATGTCTTTGGCTGGTTTGGGTTTCAGGGTAATGTTAGCCTCATAAAATAAGCTGAGAAATGTTCCTTCCTCTTTTATTTTTCTGGAAGAGCTTGTGTAGAATTGATACTATTCTCCATAAATGCTTGGTAGAATTTGCCAATGCAGCCATCTGGGCCTCTAGATTTCTTTTTCAGAAAGTTTCAAATTATGAATGCAATTACCTCAATAGGACTATTCAGCTTATGTCATTATATTCATTTTTGGTGAGTTCTGTATTATCTAAGGCATCAATCCATTTCTTTTGTCCTAACTTGCTTGGAGCTTATATATTGTATCTACTGACATTGAAAACTCCACCAGACATGTTGTAATTTTTGGTTTTCAATCTGCAAGCATTTTTTAAAAGAATAGAATAGGATAAGGATAGTCTATCACCTTTACCCAGATATTACCTTTCCTTTACTTTGGATATTCTAAGTTCTCCTCTGGTATCATTTTCTTTCTCTCTGAGGAAGTTTCTTTGTCTGCTGACAATGAATTTCTCTGTTTTTCTTCACACGAAACGCCTTTGTTTTGCCTCCATCCCTGAAAGATATTTTCACTGGATATAGAATTCTGAATTGACAATTCTTTTCTCTTAGCACATTGATTTCTTTTTAAATTTTTGGCCATGTGCTATGTGAGATCTTAGTTCCCCAGTGAGGGATGGAACCTGCCCCTCCTGATTGGGAGCTTGAAGTCTTAAACACTGGATCACTGGAAAGTCTGTCTCTTAGCACTTCAAATATTCTGTTTCTCTTCTGCAGACCTCCATGTTTCATGATGAGAAGTTTGCCATAATTTGACTTGTTGCTTCCCTGTGGCTCAGCTGGTAAAGAATCTGCCTGCAATGTGGGAGACCTGGGTTCAATCCCTGGGTTGGGAAGATCCCCTGGAGAAGGGAACGGTTACCCACTCCAGTATTCTTGTCTGGATCATGGACTATAGTCCATGGGATCTCGAAGAGTTGGACAGGACTGAGCAACTTTCACTTTTCCCTGTTGGTAATGCATTCTTTCACTCTGGCTGATTTTTAGACTTTTTTGTCTTTATTCATCAGCAATTTGATTATGATGTCTCTGGGCTTGTATTTCTTTAGGTTTACCCTATTTGTGATTCATGGAGTTTCTTAACTCTAGTGGTTTATTTTGGCTAACCAATTTGGAAAATTCTCAATCATTATTTCCTTTTTTTTTTTTTTCTCTGTAGCTTTTCTCATCTCCTTATATGACTCAGATAGAATGGACATTAATCACAGGAGAGGAGAAGGATCCATCATTTTTACTGATACTAATTAAGTTCATTAACTCTTTCTTCTGTCATTTCCATTTTGTAATTGAGCTTATCTATAGAGGTGTTTGTTATTGGTGCTTTTTGTTCAGCTCTAAAATATCATTTAGGTTCTTATTTATATCATCTGTTTATTTGTTGAAATTTTATGTCTTTTTTTCTCTCTAGGATATTTGCTCTCACTTGTTGCAGTATTTCTATAATGGTTTGGTTCAAGCTTCTTTCAGATGATTCCAATACATGTGTCATTGGCATCTGCTGTTTGTATTTTCTTATGCAGATAGAAAGTTTCCTTGTTCTTCATATGTTGAGTAAGTTTGTATTATTTTCTAGACATTTAGAATATTACCTATGAGACTCTGGGCCTTATTTACATCCTATGGAGAATGTTGATACTTTTGTTTAAGAAGGGAGTTGATTTGGTTGGGTTTAGGCCACTAATTCTGACCAATTTTCTTGGGATTATGGTTCTACTGTCCAGCTTCCAAAGCCTTTGCATAGCTATTCAGATCTGTTCTGCTTGTGCACGCCCCACTGGCCCTTCTGGGATCTGAGTAGTGGTCAGTTTTCCAGTTCAGTTTATGGTAAGCTGTTTAGGGTCTGCTGCATAAGCAGTGTGTGAGTAAGCCTGGGATTTCATAACGAATACTATGGAGGAGCTTTGCCAAGCTCTTGACTGTCCCAGACCTTCCTGACACTTTTCAATTCTTTTGTTTTTTTATTCCTACAGTCAGAAAATGGGATATTTATTTGTCCCATTTTATTGTACACTTTCCATGCAACTTGATTCAAACAGTGGAAAAACAGAAAGAGAAAATCATCAGGGATTATTCCCTCCTTGAAACAATGACTCCTTTGATCAAAGCAGGTTTTTTGTTTTTTTTTTTTTTCTTTCCCCCTCAGAGGTTTTAGGATCCTACAGATTGGGGCATGAGGAAATGGGGAAGTGAAAAAACATTCAGTATTTCCCCCACCCTTTCTGAGCACTGACAGACCCCCTTTCCACACCCAAAGCCAACGTTGGAGAGCCTCCTGGGGCTCTCACTGTCCACACCAAGGTCCGCTTCCAGGCTTCACACCATAGTGCCTCTTGCCTGGACATATCACAGGAGAAAGACAGTAACCTCTTTGCTGGTTTGGTTCAAATTCAGATCTTCCCTAATTCCTCTACTACTGCTTACTTCTCAGAATCTTCAAATTGCTGCTGCAGGCATTCTGTCCAGATTTTATAGCTGCATTCAGTGCAAGACACGGGGTGGACTCTATCTACCCATAGCCAGAAACCCTTGGAAAATTTTCGCAAACGTTTTCTTCAGCCTACATGGTGAATTGAGTGTTCTACCGCAAATGAAGTCACTATATCAAGGATCTGTAAAATGCTGAGTGATGCCCCAGGACCATCAGAAATAGAAATATCAGCTCTCATGAATCTTCCCTGTTGGTATACTGTGAACACCTGGGTCTGATTGACAGCCATTGTCTGAAATCTATTATAATTCAATTTCTTTCTGGAGTAAATTTTGTGCTTATAGTAAGATTTCAAAGCAAACTCATTCCCAAATATGTAGTTTCTATTAAATTTAGTTTACGTACTGACATACTGGATTTTTCTTTCAGGAAGCTTCTGTCAGTGCAGAATGCTTAAGAGAGCACCCTAAGTATGAGGAGTGTTAGGGTTTTGGGTTCAGTCTGTCCATCTTTCCTTGGCATGTGTTTTTGAAGAAACCTTCATCTCTACTATTTTCACTTGAGTGTTGCTCTCATACTGCATTCCTGCAGTAGCGTTGCTAAAGAAGAGAAAGGGTTGGTGTTGGGAGGAAGTAATCCCTGCTGACTTAGGTTAGGAGATCAAATCTTGGAAATACAGGAACAAAGAAAGACTCTGAAATCCATAGATTGGGTGACATTCTGAAGAGTGGTTTGTTAATTTTCCTTGATAAATATTTTTTAAGAGTTCATTTAAAAGAAATAATTTCTGCATATCTCTTATATATCCTGGAAGTTTCTGAACTGTTTCATATACTTCTGAAGTTTCCATTTAAAAATATATGTGAAATTGGATGTTCCCAATCCAGGAACCATAACATCTAGGTTTAAGTCCAAATTTAAAACCTTGAATCTTCAATGAAATGGAAACATGTCAAAATGATTATATGTCTCCTTGTTGATGACCATATTTTAAAGTCAGACGATTCCAGTAATTGATTATTTTTAACTCTTTTTGTTTAGTGCAGTCTGTCTTAGTTTCTTTTGCATATTATTCTCCCTTGGTATTACCTCGTCTCTCACTGTGACCAATGCCCGTGATCTACATGGGACAAAGGCATAGTTTTCATAGGGAATTTGGTAAAGTTCTTTTCCTCAACTATTTCTGTTCAGAAGTCACCATCTTCCAAAGTCCTGGACCCTTGCTTGGCCTTCTGGTCAGTGTGTGGACACCTTCTATGGAGACACCCCTGGCTGTGGGCTAAAGCGTCCAGGTGGTTGCAGCCTTTATCAGCTCCAGCAGTCACCCCATAGTATTTACTCCTACTTTGTACTCAGTCAAGCTAATAACTTCTGGAGGTAGAAAATCGAACTTATTATCATCAAGGGACTCATTGCAATGAGATGTGCAGCTTATAGAGATATTTAATGTGCTGTGATTTTTTTTTTTTATATGTCATGTAACAGTGGGGCCCCAGAAGAACAGTTTTCTATACAATTCTAATTTTGCATGTAATGATCTGGGGGGTGGTTGTGTAACATTGTGTATAAGATAGGTTGGTACCAAGGGACACCTTACTTCTGTACAACTTAGAAAGCTGTGGTGCATGATCCACAAAGGAAGTCCTCAAGATTCAGCTGCGTGCTTGTTCCAGGAGAACCAGTAACTCTTTAGAACTATTCTATGTATACTACATATATAAGATAGTTCCTAACGTAGGAGTTTAGGATTAACATGTATACATTACTGTATATAAAATGGGCTTCCCAGGTGGCTCAGTGGTAAAGAATCCACTTGCCATGCAGGAGATGGGAAGATCCCCTGGAGAAGGAAATGGCAACCCACTCCAGTATTCTTGCCTAGGAAATCCCATGGACAGAGGAGCCTGGCGGTCTACAGACCATGGGGTCTGAAAGAGTTGGACACAACTTAGTGACTAAACAACAACATATATAAAGTAGATAATCAACAAGGACCTACCGTATAGCACAGGAGACTCTACTCAATATTCTGTAACAACCTTTATGGGAAAAGAATCTGAAAAAGAATGGATATATGTATATGTATAACTAACTGAACCACTTTGCTATACACCTGAAACTAATACAACATTGTAAATCAACTACGCCCCCAATATAAAGTAAAAATTAAAAAAGTACTATTTCGTATGGACCTTTTAAAAGCTTTAAACAAGAGAAATAGCTTCCTGTTTTATTATAACCCAATTACAGGCTCATATAGAAACTTTCAGACTTTCCAAAAATGCGAGACTTATTGAAAAAAACTATGGATCCCTGTAAGGTGTTACATGACCAATATTATATTACAAAGATTTTTTAAAATTTTACTTTATTTTACTTTACAATACTGTTTTGGTTTTGCCATACATCAACATGAATCCGCCACAGGTGTACACATGTTCCCAACCCTGAACCCCTCTCCCACCTCCCTCCCCATACCATCTCTCTGGGTCATCCCAGTGCACCAGCCCCAAGCATCCTGTATCCTGCATCGAACCTAGACTGGCGATTCGTTTCTTATATGATATTATACATGTTTCAATGCCATCCTCCCAAATCATCCCACCCTCTCCCTCTCCCACAGAGTCCAAAAGACTGTTCTGTATATCTGTGTCTCTTTTGCTGTCTTGCACACAGGGTTATCATTACCATCTTTCTAAATTCCATATATATGTGTTAGTATACTGTATTGGTGTTTTTCTTTCTGGCTTACTTCACTCTGTATAATTGGCTCCAGTTTCATCCACCTCATTAGAACTGATTCAAATGTGTTCTTTTTAATGGCTGAGTAATACTCCATTGTGTATATGTACCACAGCTTTCTTATCCATTCATCTGCTGATGGACATCTAGGTTGCTTCCATGTCCTGGCTATTATAAACAGTGCTGCGATGAACATTGGGGTACACGTGTCTCTCAATTCTGGTTTCCTTGGTGTGCATGCCCAGCAGTGGGATTGCTGGGTCATAAGGCAGTTCTGTTTCTAGTTTTTTAAGGAATCTCCACACTGTTCTCCATAGTGGCTGTACTAGTTTGCATTCCCACCAACAGTGTAAGAGGGTTCCCTTTTCTCCACACCCTCTCCAGCATTTATTGCTTGTAGACTTTGGGATCTCAGCCATTCTGCCTGGTGTGAAACAGTACCTCATTGTGGTTTTGATTTGCATTTCTCTGATAATGAATGATGTTGAACATCTTTTCATGTGTTTGTTAGCCATCTGTATGTCTTCTTTGGAAAAATGTCTATTTAGTTCTTTGGCCCATTTTTTGATTGGGTCATTTAGTTTTCTGGAATTGAGCTGTGTAAGTTGCTTGTATATTTTTGAGATTAGTTGTTTGTCTGTTGCTTCATTTGCTGTTATTTTCTCTCATTCCAAAGGCTGTCTTTTCACCTTGCTTATAGTTTGCTTTGTTGTGCAGAAGCTTTTAATTTTAATTAGATCGCATTTGTTTATTACAAAGATTTTTAATAACATGATAAATGTTCACAATTGAATGTCAAGTAGAAAGGATAGGAAAATATTATTTCAATTATTTTATTTATTTGCTTAGAAGAAAAGACTCATATGTTGTTTCTGAGTGATGTGTTGATTTTCATTTCCTGTTTGTCTTCTTTATTCTTTTCTATTTTTCATTAATATAAATAATGCCATGAAAAACGACATAGTGCAGAGATAGTTATCCAAATTTCTGATTAATTCCTTAGGACAGGTTCCAGAAAACAAATTATGGAATGAAAGAGAAAAACATTAAAGAGGAACTTTTTATCTAAATGGCATTGCCAAATTAATATCCAGAAAGGCTCTGCCAAGACCTGTTCCCATCACGGGGGATGAGGAGTCTCGGCAGACTGCACACTGTCTTCTCGCTTAAAAATAAAATCTTCACGCACTGGGGATGTGGGAAATGCCATCTTATTATTGCTTTAATTTGCATTTATTTTCATACTATTGAAGTTGAACATTCCCACATGTTTAACAATCATATTTTCTTTTGTGAATTATCTATTCACATCCTTTAGCATTTATGTCTTTTTAATGAATTTCTTTGTATTTGAGCAGTATTACCCTTTTGTCAAGTTCATGACATAGAATTTTTCTCGTTTATTGCTAAATAATTAATTTCATCTCTGAATTTTTTAACATAAGAAGTATATTATCAAGTCTGTGAATCTTTTCTGCTTTTCTTGTATTGATTTGAAGCTTAGAAAAGTTTTTCCCTATTTCACATATATATTTCCTCTACATATCTTTAGGGTTTTAGAGTAAAATAGAAAGTGAGGAGCAAAAATTGATTTTTCTTTCTGAATTCTTAAGTTATCTTCCCAACACCTTTTGTCAAATAAACCTATTTTCTATTAAATTATTTTTGTTTATTATCTATATTTCCTGTAGCTTATTTCTCAGTAACCCTGTATCTCCTATTCATTCTTACATTAGTCCTTTTTTCACTACTGTATTCTTGTGATACATTTTATTATTTGATACTGCATTACTGCTCTTAATTACTTTTAAAGATTTTCTCGCCTGCTTATTCTTCCAAATGACCTTAAGAGTCACTGGGAAAGCTTCAGAAAAATTCCATAGGGACTTTTATTGGAATTGCTTCAAACATATAAATTAATTTGGAAAAAATTAATATCCTTACAATAATCTTTCCACCAAGAGTCATATTATTTGCCATTGTCTTTAAAGACTTTTAGAATATTTCACTAAAATTGTACATGTGTATACATAAATATATATATATATATATATATTGGAGAAGGCAATGGCACCCCACTCCAGTACTCTTGCCTGGAAAATCCCATGGATGGAGGAGCCTGGACATATGTATTTTCATTCCTGGCTCAGGAAGATCTCCTGGAGGAGGAAATGACAACCCACTCCACAATTCTTGCCAGGATAATCCCATGGACAGAGCGCTACAGTCCATGGGGTCACAAAGAGTTGGACACGACCGATCGTGCATGCAAACTTGAAAATGGCATTTAGGATCCATGTGAGGAAATCATTTTACTCATATGTATATATGTGTGTAGTAGTCCAACTCTTTGGGACCCCATGGACTGTAGCCCACCAAGTTCCACTGTCCATGAAGTTTTCCAACCACGAATACTGGAATGGGTTGCCATTTCCTACTCCAAGGGTCTTCTTGACCCAAGGATCAAACCCATATCTCCTGCGTTAGCAAGCAGATTCTTTACCGCTCACCACTTCGGAAACCACATGTGTGTGTGTGCGAGCTCAGTCATGTCCGACTCTTTGTGACCCCCTGGACTGTAGCCCTTCGGGCTCCTCTGTCCATGGGATTTTCTAGGCAGGAATACTAGAGTGGGTTGCCATTTCCTTCTGTGGGGGATCTTCCAGACCTAGGGATCGAACCCATGACTCTTGCTTTGGTAGACAGATTCTCTACCACTGAGGCACCTGGGAAGCCCTACAATGAAATCCTACTCATCCATACGAAAGATTGAAATAATGCCATTTGCAGCAATATGGATGAACCTAGAGATTTCATACTGAGTGAAGTAAGTCAGACAGAGAAAGATAAATACAATATGATATCACTCATATGTAGAATCTAATTTAGAAAAAATAAGAAAGAAAAGAAACAAATGAATTTATTCACAAAAGAGAAACAGACTTACAGATATTAAAAATAAATTTATAGTTACCAAAGAGTAAACACGGTAGGGGAAGGGTTAATCAGGAACTTGGGATGAACACACACACACACATATATAAGATAAATAACCAACAAAGACCTACTGTATAGCACTCGGAAAGGTACTCAGTCTTTTGTAATAACCTATTTGGGCAAAGAATCTAAAAAGAATAGACCCATGTATTTGTATAACTGAGTCACCTAGCTGTCCACCTGAAACTAACAACACTGTAGATCAACTATACTGCAATATAAAATAAAAATAAAATTGAAAAAAAATGCTACAGGAAGAGAGGAATCTCAGTTTCCATCTTGTAGCTGAGCAGAGAAGAAATGCCTGTTTTCTGAGGATGCAGGGGGAAGCTCTCCCTCTGGGGGCTTCCCTGCTCAGAAGCATGGAGACTCCAGCCCACAGAGCAAATTTTTCTCCAAATTTTAGGAGTCAGTGGATCAGGACCCCCCGTGCCACCCATCCAGCTCATGTACACAGGGGAAGTCCTTTTTCCAGGAGACTCCCAGGTGAGGCAGGCCCCCTTTCTGCTGGCCCCTGGGCACCCTTTCTCTGTACCATCCCTCCACCTGTGCTCCATCATCTCTGGGAGCCCTGCCCACCTGGGTCTGTGCCCACAGCAGAGGGGACTTGCCAGGAGGATGGGAGGGAGAGCCAGCTGGGATATAGCTGCAGGCTCAGAAGTCTCTGGGCTCTTTTCCGTTAAGTTTTCGAAATGGTTATTGCTGCCACACAAGAAAACTATTGATTTTTCAATGTGTGTCCGGCGCATAGCCACTGTTACTAAATTTCCCAGAATGACTGTTGTTCTTTCTAAACAATCATATTGCCCTCTGAATAGTGATAATCTTGTCTTCTCCATTTCTGAGGTGATTATTTCTCCCTTCCATTTCACATCATAATATTGACCAGCACGTTGAGAATAATATTGAATGAAAATGATAGCAAGTATCCTAGGTCTTGCTTATCTGAATGGGGATTCCTCTCTGTATAAGGATATCTGTTCTGGTCTTAAAGTCGATCACTCTTAACTTGTTTTAAGGAGATCACTCTTACTTTTTCCATGGAGAAGGAAATGGCAACCCACTCCAGTATTCTTGCCTGGAGAGTTCCATGGACAGAGGAGCCTGGCAGGCTCTAGTCCATGGAGTTGCAAAGAGTCGGACACGACTGAGCAACTAACACACTTTCTTTTCCCAGTTTTAAAAAGTCCTGATGATATATTATATTTAACTCAGCTTCTTTGTGATATCCATAGAGATCACCACTTAAAAGAATTTATTTCTTTCCTTACTTGACTGCATCAGGTCTTAGTTGCTGTGTGCGGGATCTTCATTGCAGCATGCAGGATCTAGTTGCCTGCCTAGGGATTGAACCTGGACCCCCTGCATTAGGAGTATGGAGTCTTAGCCACTGGACCACCAGGGAAGTCCCCATCATCTTCTCTTTCATCATTCCTTTTCTCTCTTATTTTCCTCTGTCTTTATTTAGAGTAACTTAGGGTTGTAGGTTACTCCTGCAACTATTTCTGCTGCTGCCGCCGCACCTACCTTTCTTACTGCTACTGCAATTATTCTTCTCCCCTCCAACATAATATGATATTTTCCAAGTAACACTTATGTTTGCCTATATAAAATTAATATACTAATACACTACTTTAAGTAACAGACTTACCAAGAAGAAGCATATTAATAGCAAGTTGATATGTACAGGTTTTGGATTTCCCAGGACACAATGACCTCTCTTTTCTGCCCTTTTCAGTTCTTGCATCCTTGCCCCCTCCCTGTTTATCATATTATATCCAGGCACTACTCTACAAATAAATTTTGGACCTTCTGAAGTGAAGTGAAGTGAAGAGAAAGTCGCTCATTCGTGTCTGACTCTTTGCAACCCCATGGATTATACAGTCCATGAATTCTGGAGTGGCTAGCCTTGTTTCTTGTCATCCCTTTTCTCTCCTTCTCTGGTACCTCCATTTGTAGGTACAACGCCAGCAAATCACACGAGGAGAAGTTCCAGCACTGGCCAGCATTGTGCTACAGGCTCCAGTCTCCACGCCCTGAGCAGTGGGGAGACTGTGGGAACCCAGTGGATACCCACTGGAGTGGGTAGGCTTTCCCTTCTCCAGGGGATCTTCCCAACCCGGGGATCGAACCCAGGTCTCCTGCATTGCAGACAGATTCTCTACCAGCTGAGCCACAAGGACCTTCTAACACATAGCAAAAATTAAAAAGATAAGGATGGAGTGATATTCTCTTCTGGCACCACACTGAGTGTTCTTGAGCATCCTTTCCCCTTCCTCCTACCTTGGAGAACTGTGCTAGATCATATCCAGTTTCTCTGGTTTTTGCCTCTGTAGCACTTCTTTTATAATCAACACACACTTGTGATGCCTTGTTTGTCTCTCTTCCCAGCTGAACTCGAATTTCCTAGACCACAGTGCTGACGTCCTCTATGTTCATTTAGCATACCCAGGTCTAGTGCAATGAGTCTATGTAATGGGTCTGGGAACCTGTTTGTTGGCCTGAGTTAGAAGTCATAGTTTTCTACCAATGGATCCCCAGTAGACCTTGACTTTGCTAGAGCAATGATGGTGTCCTCTCCTTTCTCCTCACTGAAGCTGGGTCCCTCTTCCTTCCATTCATGTCTTTCACCTCATCTTCATATGTTTGTACAATCTCTTAATTGCATAGGACTGTTTGCTTTCTCTTTTTTGCCTTTTCCCCTTTGGCTGTGCTGAGTTGTGACACGTGGGATTGTCATCGCTGCATGCAGGATCTTTGTTGTGGCATGCCTCAGCTCTGGTCACAGCATGTGGGTCTTGTTCCTTCATCAGGGATCAAGTGTGGGCCCCCTGCATTGGGAGCGAGGAGTCTTAACCCCTGGACCACCAGGGAACTCCTGCACAGGGCTGTTTTCATCTATCACACTGGGAATACAAGCAGGTGTTTCTTAAGCCTTCTTCTCTAATGGTGAATGAGTTTCAGGAGTAAATTTTTCTTTGGGTATTCAGGATAATGTTTCTCCTCTCTTTTTGGACTCACCCATATTTTTTCCCTTCATTTTCCGTTCTTAATGTGGAGACCTGGTTCCTGGAATTAACCAACTATCATTTGTGTGGGTGTCACTGACCACCTTCTTTTCCCACTTGAGTTTCAGAATATCCACTTACGGGGAGGAAGTGTGCCATACCTCGTGTAGTTTTTGGTGACTAGTAAGTATCCAGTAAAAGAATACTGGACAGGGTTTGTTTTCATGCCTACACTCACCACTTCTTTAAATCTGAGAAGCGTTTATGGTTAAAGAATCATGATCAGTGGGAGGGGGGTTCGGGATGGGGAACGCGTGTACACCTGTGGCAGATTCGTGTTGATGTGTGGCAAAGCCAACACAATATTGTAAAGTAATTAGCCTCCAATTAAAATAAATAAATTTATATTTAAAAAAAAAAGAATCATGATCAAAGGGCTTCCCTTGATCCAGTGGTTAAGACTCTGCTCTTCCAATGCAAGGGGCATGGAACTAAGATCCCACATGCTTTGGAATGCAGCCCCCCAAAAGTTAAAAGATAAGAATCATGATCAAGGAGCAGCATATTAAACAATGAAACAATTCCCAACACTTATTACACTCTGGGTTTCCACAGTCTCTCCCCTGCTTAGGGCGTGGAGACTGCAGCCTGTAGCACGATGCTGGCCAGTGCTGGAAATTCTCGTGTGATATGCTGGGGTTGTACCTACAAATGGAGGTACCAGAGAAGGAGAGAAAAGGATGACAAGAAACACGAACAAGGTGCCAGACTTCCTAGCAGCCCGGGCACACACACTTGGGAGCTGGTTGCCTGGGTCTCTAGGTTTTGCAGAGTCTGGGTCTCCGAGCTTGGCGAGGACCAAGAATGATGCTCATGCCTCTTCCCGTCACTTCTTGGCAGGTGCTGCAGCTCCCTTTCCAAGAGCGCAGCCTGCACAGACGACCCGTTTTATTTCTCCATCTGCTTCACTCGCGCTGTGGCTGGCAAACATTTCCTTAGATTTTTTTCAAGTGGTTGATGGGTAGCCTCAGCTTTTAGAACTTCTGTGATTTTTTTTTTTATGGTCTTTTTCTAGTTTCATGAACTTTTTTACAGAAAGTTGAATGAAGACACATTAGAGATTATCCTCATTCTTTTTTATTTGATACATTTATACTGGTAATGTGGGAGACCTGGGTTTGATCCCTGGGTTGGGAAGCTCCCATGGAGAAGGGAAAGGCTACCCACTCCAGTATTCTGGCCTGGAGAATTCCATGGACTGTGTAGTTCATGGGATCGCAAAGAGTCAGACATGACTGAGCAACATTCACTTATAGTGGAGTATGGAATATGCTAGACTAGCATTAGCTGACACCTCTGTCATGCCATGCAATTATTTTTGTCCAGTTTGGGGAGCAATTAAGATCTAATCTCTTAGCAAGTTTAATGTTTATAATACAGTTTTGTTGGCTACCATCACTGTAGTGTGTATAAGATGTCTGGGACTTATTTCTCCACTAGTTGCAAGTCTGTATCCTTAAACAACATCGCCCAACACATTAACCAAAACACCCAAATAATCAGATTGAAAAATGGGGACTTCCTTGGGAGTCGAGAAGTAAAGACATCACCTTCCAGTGAAGGGAATGCAAGTTCAATCCCTGGTCACTTCAGTTCAGTTCAATCGCTCACTTGTGTCTGACTCTTTGCCAGTCTGTGGACTGCAGCACACCAGGCTTCCCTGTCCATCACCAACTCCCAGATCTTGCTCCTATTCGTGTCCATTGAGTTGGTGATGCCATCCAACCATCCCATCCTCCGTTGTCCCCTTCTCCTCTCACCTTCAATCCTTTCCAGCATCAGAGTCTTTTCAAATGAGTCAGTTCTTCGCATCAGGTGGCCAAAGTGCTTTCAGCTTCAGCACCAGTCCTTCCAATAAATATTCAGGACTGATTTCCTTTAGGACTGACTGGTTTGATTTCCTTGCAGGTCAAGAGACTCTAAAGAATCTTCTCCAACACCACAGTTTAAAAGCATCAATTCTTCGGTGCTCAGCATTCTTTATGATCCAACTCTCACATCCATACATGACTATTGGAAAAACCATAGCTTTGACTAGATGGACTTTTGTTGGCAAAGGAATGTTTCTGCTTCTTAATATGCTGTCTAGAGTGGTAATAACTTTTTTCCTAAGGAGCAAGCGTCTTTTAATTTCATGGCTGCAGTCACCATCTGTAGTGATTTCGGAACCCAAGAAAATAAAGTCTGTCACTGTTTCCATTGTTTCTCCATTTATTTGCGATGGAGTGATGGGACCAGATGCCATGATCTTAGTTTTTGAATGTTAAGTTTTAAGCCAACTTTGTCACTCTCCTCTTTCACTTTCATCAGGAGGCTCTTTAGCTCCTCTTTGCTTTCTGCCATAAGGGTGGTGTCATCTGAATATCTGAGGTTATTGATATTTCTCCCAGCAATCTTGATTCCAGCTTGTGCTTTATCCAGCCCAGCATTTTGCATGATGTACTCTGTATATAAGTTAAATAAGCAGGGTGACAATATATAGCCTTGACATAGTCCTTTCCCAATTTGGAACCAGTCTGTTGTTCCCATGTTCATTTCTAACTGTTGCTTCTTGACCTGCATACAGATTTCTCAGGAGGCAGGTCAGGTGGTCTGGTATTCCCATCTCTTTCAGAATTTTCCATAGTTTATGGTGATCCACAGAGTCAAAGGCTTTGGCATAGTCAATAAAGCAGAAATAGATGTTTTTTCTGGAACTCTCTTGCTTTTTTGATGATCCAACAGATGCTGGCAAATTTGATTTCTGGTTCCTCTGCCTTTTCTAAATCCAGCTTGAACATCTGGAAGTTCATGGATCACATACTGTTGAAGCCTGGCTTGGAGAATTTTGAGCATTATTTTGTTAGCATGTGAGATGAGTGCAATTGTGCAGTAGTTTGAGCATTCTTTGGCATTGCCTCTCTGGGATTGGAATGAAAACTGACCTGAACTGAAAAGTCCTGTGGCCACTGCAAAGTTTTCCAAATCTGCCGGCATATTGAGTGTGGCACTTTCACAGCATCATCTTTTAGGATTTGAAATAGCTCAACTGGAATTCCATCACCTCCACTAGCTCTCTTCATAGTGATGCTTCCTAAAGCCTACTTGACTTTGCATTCCAGGATGTCTGGCTCTAGGTGAGTGATCACTTGGGTGATTATCTGGGTTGTGAAGATCTTTTTTGTATAGTTCTGTGTATTCTTGCCACCTCTACTTAATATCTTCTGCTTCTGTTAGGTCCATACCATTTCTGTCCTTTATCGAGCCCATCTTTGCATGAAATGTTTCCTTGGTATATCTAATTTTCTTGAAAAGATCTCTAGTCTTTCCCATTCTATTGTTTTCCTCTATTTCTTTGCATTGATCATTGAGGAAGGCTTTCTTATCTCTCCTTGCTATTCTTTGAAATTCTGCATTCAAATGGGTATATCTTTCCTTCTCTCCTTTGCCTTTTGCTTCTCTTCTTTTCTCAGCTATTTGTAAGGCCTTCTCAGAGAACCATTTTGCCTTTTTGCATTTCTTTTTCTTGGGGATGGTCTTGATCACTGCCTCCTGTACAATGTCACGAACCTCCGTCCATAGTTCTTCAGGCAATCTGTCTATCACATCTAATCCCTTGAATCTATTTGTCCCTTCCACTGTATAATCGTAAGGGATTTGATTTAGGTCATAACTGAATGGTCTAGTTGTTTTCCCTACTTTCTTCAATTTAAGTCTGAATTTGGCAATAGAGAGTTCATGGTCTGAGCCACAGTCAGCTCCTGGTCTTGTTTTTGCTGACTGTATAGAGCTTCTCCATCTTTGGCTGCAAAGAATATAATCAATCTGATTTTGGTATTGACCATCTAGTGATGTCCATGTGTAGAGTCTTCTCTTGTTTGTTGGAAGAGGGTGTTTGCTATGACCAGTGCATTCTCTTGGCAAAACTCTAATTAGCCTTTGCCCTGCTTCATTTTGTATTCCAAAGCCAAATTCGCCCGTTACTCCAGGTATCTCTTGACTTACTACTTTTGCATTCCAGTCCCCTATAATGAAAAGAACATCTTTTGGGGGGTTAGTTTGAGAAGGTCTTGTAGGTCTTTATAGAACCATTCAATTTCAGTTTTTGCAGTACTACTGTTCAGGGCATAGACTTGGATTACTGTGATATTGAATAGTTTGCCTTTGAAACGAACAGAGATCATTCTGTCATTTTTGAGATTGCACCCAAGTACTGCATTTCAGACTCTTTTGTTGACTATGATGGCTACTCCATTTCTTCTAAGGGGTTCTTGCCCACAGTAGTATATATAGTGGTCATCTCAATTACAGCCACCCATTCCAGTCCATTTTAGTTCACTGATTCCTAAAATGTCAATGTTCACTCTTGCCATCTCCTGTTTGAGCACTTCCAATTTGTGCTAACATTCCAACCTAACATTCCAGGTTTGTATGCAATATTGTTCTTTACAGCAGAGGACTTTACTTCCATCACCAGTCACATCCACAATTGGGCATTGTTTTCGCTTTGGCTCCACCTCTTCATTCTTTCTGGAGTTATTTCTCCACTGATCTCCAGTAGCATATTGGGCACTTACTGACCTGGGGAGTTCATCTTTCAGTGTCCTATCTTTTTGCCTTTTCATACTGTTCATGGGGTTTTCAAGGCAAGAATACTGAAGTGGGTTGCCATTCTCCTGCGGATCACTTTTTGTCAGAACTCTCCACCATGACCCATCCGTCTTGGGTGATCCTACACGGCATGGCTCTTAGTTTCATTGAGTTAGACAAGACTGTGGTCCATGTGATCAGTTTGATTAGTTTTCTGTGATTGTGGTTTTCATTCTGTCCACCCTCTGATGGATAAGGATAAGAGGTTTATGGAAGCTTCCTGATGGGAGAGGCTGACTTATCTCTCTGGTCAGGGAGCTTAAAATCCCTTACGTGTCTTGCAGCCAAAAGCACAAAACATAAAATAGAAGCACTGTTGTAATAAATTAAATAAAGATGTTTAAAATGGTCCACACCAAAACATCTATACAAAATAAAATTGAAAAAAAATTTTTAAAAACAGGCAGAGGAACTAAATAGACATTTATCCAAAGGACCAACAAGTCCATAAAACTGCGCTCAATATCTGTTCTTTGTGATCCTCAAGTCAGGATTATTCTGAAGTCACTGCATCCATTTTCTCATAACTTACTCCCTAATGTATTTCAGATCCGAAACTTCCTAGTCAGCACTGTTCTCTGAAGGTTAGAAACGGCCTTGCAGCTATTGGAGTAGAAGCGAGTTTGGTGCTAGCGAGACGCATGGTCTGTCTTGACAGCTTCTCTTCCGCACGGATCCCCGAGGAAGCTGTGCACATAAGAGCAGTAGGAATAAGGAATGAAGTGCCCGTGTATATTCAGCCTTGCCCGTGGGCTGTATCCCTATGGAGCGAATAAGAGAGGAGGTAGGATGGCTGGTCTAACTCTAAGCAGATCAGGCTTGGATGGACCCATAGCATAGATGAGAAACAACACCAGGGGAGTATGGGCCCCAGCTGTGAACGCGGACTTTGCACACCTCCTGAGACCAAGCCTTATTGATTACTTCCTAGTCCTATTTAGAAGGGAAGTGAGAGTGAGCAGTGCCAAGGATAGGACATGCCTCCACCCTCCACCAACTCCTTCCTTTGTCCTCAGCTTTCTACTGTGCATGTGTGCGTGCTAAGTTGCTTCAGTTGTGTCCGACTCTTTGGACTCTATGGACCCACCTGCAGGGCTCCTCAGTCCGTGGGATTCTTCAGGCAAGAATACTGGAGTGGGTTGCCATGCCTTCCTCCAGGGGATCTTCCCCACCCACGGATCAGACCCATGTCTCTTACATCTCCTGCATTGGCAGGTGGGTTCTTTACCACTTGTGCTACCTGGGAAGCCCACTTTCTACTGTGGTCAGTTGCAATTTCCCATTTGGATATAAAGCGGAAGTAAAAGCATCTTTTCTATTATTCTAGGATACATAAGAAATGTAAAAGCTCTGCTTAATGTCCAGCTCCCATGAGAAACAGGCTTCCCAGGATGCTAGGTTGCTGGAGGCAGGTGCACTGCTTGGCGTTGTCTGGGCCTTGGAGCTGCTTTGACAGGCAGGTTGAGGATGGGGCAGTTTGGGAAGTAGGAGGACTTAAGTATGTAAAATTCTGAGCACAGAGGCAGAGAACGGAGAGAATATGCTAGTCCTTTCGGAACAGTGGCTGAGCCGGCCTGCTGCCCACAGTTAAGCCTTCGCAAGGAAGAACCTTGCTTGTGTCACCAGCCGCTTTGAAGTCTATGTTAGATCCCTAACCAGGGATCAAACCCATGATCCCTATAGTGGACACACTAATTCCCAACCACTGGACTGCCAGGGAAGTCCCTGTTTCTCTTCTTAAAAGGACACCAGTCCTATTGGATTAGCACCCCACCCTTATGACCTCGCTTAACCTTAATCACTTCCTTCAAGTCTCTGTCTCCAAATATAGTCACACTGGGAGTTAGGGCTTCAACCAGTGAATTCTGGAGGGACACAATTCAGTCCCTAACACATTATAAGAGGTTGATGTGGAAGCATTAGGTATAAAAATTTCACTGGGTGGAGTTGGTGGATGGGGTGATGCTCTCTCTCCCCACTTGGACACTTCCCACTGACTCTGCATCAGGAACAAGCAGGGCTTATCTTGTCCTGTTCTCCTCCCATAGGAGTCCTTGTTCCAGCATGAAGGGAGGGTGGTTACTGCTGTAGTCACACGACATCCTTCCTGGGGTCCATGAGGTATTCAGGGTGCTTATCTCCTCTTTCAGCTTGCTAGAACCTCCCCTCCCTTATGGGTTAAGGGTTCTGTTGACTTTTAAGAAAGTGCACACCATGAGAGCTGCAAGTCAAGTTTTATTTGGGGCAAAATGAGGACTGTAGCTCAGGAGACAGCATTAAAGAGAGCCCCGAGAAACCACTCTGAGGAGACCAGGGGAAGAACTAAATACATAGGCTATATAGCTAGGATATATTGCAAGAAGGGGCTTCCCTGGTGGCTCAGCAGTAAAGAATCTGCCTGCCAATGCAGGAGATGGGTTTGGTTCCAGGGCGGGAAGATCCCTGGAGAAGGAAATGGCAACCCACTCCAGTATTCTTGCCTGGGAAATCCCATGGAAAGAGGGGCCTGGTGCGCTACAATCCATGGGGTCACAAAGAGTCTGACTCGACTTAGCATCTAAACAACAACAACAGGAATATTTCAATAAAGGGCAGGTTATCAGGAACATCAAAAGATTATTATTAATTGAAGAAAACCAGATATCTCGAGTTAAGGCATTTAGCACTTTTCCAAGTATGGGAAAATGCGAGTCTAAGCCCACTGAACTCATTCCTCAGGTATGCACCGGCCTATCTGGGGCAGTATCCTGTGTTCTCACATCCTGTGTTCCCTCAGGGCTCACCATAGGGAGGGCCTGCAGTCTAATGGCTGCTGGATGGCAGGTGTTCTTTTCAGCCCCGAATTTCCTCAGGGCTCACCGGCTCGTGTTGGAGGGCTGCAATTGCCGTTGACTGTGGTATCCTTGTTTATTGATATGGCAGGAAATATTCTTTTTCTCAGCTCACTCCTGAGCCGTCGAGAATTTCCAAATTAGAGCCTCTGCTCCTACCGTGGTGCTGCCCTAGCTCAATGCTTTTAGGTCAGTCCCAGTCCCTACTTGATTCTGCCCTGGGTGATGGATTGCAACCTCCTGGAGGGTAAGCCTGTGTCTATTCATCCCTCTCTTGCCCCACCGTACACCTCACATCTCCGCTTTTGGAACTGAGTCAGTTGATTGGAACAGAGTCTCAAGCAGACATTTCTTCTTCCTCCCAAGCTGTCTCCTCATTACCCTTCTTTACCCATCATTTTTTCTGAATATGCCTTTCCTTCCTTTTATTTCGCAGGGATTTTTATTGTTATTTTACCTCTTGGTGAAAGTTTCAGCTGGTTGGTCTTAACGAATGTCGTGCAGTCCTGGCCCTCCCGCAGCTTCTTGCCCTCGTTCAAGTTCATTACTCTGACTTACATAGCAGTGGGAAGCAATCAGATGCGGTCCTGGGCAGGTTAGCTTCCTGCCTGTCTTGCTAAGTGGATCATAATATTGGAAGCATGGGAGAGGTTAGGAATGAGTCCTTATTGGAGTGAGTTTCATTGTTTCACTCTGCACTTACTTGACAGTTAAAGATTCGTAAAATGATTTAACCAAATGAAGTTTTTGCATTTGGAGGTCGCTGCATTCTGTGAAGGGTCGGGGGAGGGCGGTCTGGGAAGATGCCCAGTTTGTCTTTAGGGGACACGTGAATGCCAGCCTGATGTCACCCTGCCAGGCCTGGTGGAAGAGGGTGCCTATAGGATTGTATGGGAGAGACCTGGATCCTCTGAGAACTGACCCTCCAAGGAGAATTACTGAGACCCTCATTGCAGGCAGAATGGCAATTTGGGGAACAAAGAGCTTTCAGACAGTGGTCATTTGTGTTAAAGCCTCTAAAGGCCATTTTCCCAGTTCCCACTAAATTCCTTCCTAAAAGCTCACTAGGAAAACATATTATACTCTCAGACTTTGCAGAGAGGTGTGAACCTGAAACAGGAATTATACTGGGGCCTCTGACATAGAGGGAGGCTTTGCAACGTGGGGGTTAATATCAGGAGTTCCAAGTTGATCCCTCGGCAGGCATATACTAGCTGCCCAGCCTTGACCTAGCTCCTTTTAACCTCTTCTTGCTAAAGTTTTCTCACGGGTAGAATGTGGAAGGGCAGAACCTATTCACAGTGTTGGGATGGAATCAAACACAATAATATATGTCGGACCTTGAGTTCAGAGTCTGGCATATAGTAAATGTTAAATCAATATTTCCTATTACTTATTATGACTCTTTTAAATGCTTAATAAAGGCCTCCAGCAGCTGACCTGAGACTTGATAACTAGACAAAAAGACAACTTAGATTTCAATTTGCCTCTTTGGGCCAGGAGTCACAGCACTCCCCAGCCAGGGAACGCTGGGGTCAGATGAATGAGCGTTCCTGACAGTGATACGTCACCCGGCCTCCTGAGAGGGAGCAAAAGCATAGGCAAGCGGCTGGGTTGGGAATCACTGCTCTGCTCCTCTGTGTGAGCTTCTGCAAGTTACTGAACCTCTCTGTGCATCAGTTTTCTCATCTGTAAAATGGGCTACTGACAGACTTCAGTGAGGTAGGCTGTGCAATGTCTTCCAGTGATGCCATGGCATTGTGAATGCTCAGTATATTAGATGTTAAGATCATCACCAGACTTCCCAGACTTCACCTCTGCCAGTGGCTAGTTTTTGTATAAGGAACTTAGGGAGATAGTTCTGAAATTGTACTCTTCTCAATACTCCTGAGATGGATGCAGGGTAGGGTAGGATGAGGGGGATGTGGGGCCAGATTGCTAGGAGCAGCTTTGATAGCTTATGGGGTGTTCCCAGTCCTGTCTGTCCTTTAAACTAGGATCTGCTGAAGGGGACTTTTATTCAGTCTGCATCTGAATAGAATCTTGTACTCCTGGCAAGACCAGTGCCGAGCTGTGTATGTGAGGGAGGAGCCTCTGTGTACTGCGGGTCTGCAGAAAACGTGCAATATGCGCATGCTCAGGAGCCAGAGCTGAAAAGATCCCGAGAGACATAGAGAAAGTCAAAGAGGCATGCCTCTTATTTCTCCAACTATGGGCCTGCAGAAATCTCCCTTGGCTCATTGATAATGGGAAAAAAAATGGAGGAAGGCCGTGGAGAATCACATTTTGACCAATAAAAAAATCTGAGGTTCCAAATGTCTTCTGCTTAATAGCTAGAAACAAATTCTTCCATGAACCAGACCTCTCCTCCAACTAGCAGAAAGGCTCTGCCAAGTCCCCTGTGCCCCTGCACTGTAGCTGGCACCACCCTGGGGTTGCCCACCATGGCCCAAGCTCTTCCCTTCTGGTCAAGGGTTTCAGTAGCAAAAAAGCTGCTCCGTTCACTGAGGTCAGGATATGGTTGGAAGCATCACTCCCATTTGTCAACTTTGAGGCTGACGTTCTCAGCCAAGGGCACCATCTGTGAGTGCTCCGTGATGACTTTGACCAGGGTTCTGTGTGGACTCCAGTTCCACATGCTGCTCTCCCATCACCTGGGTTGGGGGGAGGTTTCAGAGAGGTGGGTGATCACTCTCCTCTTACCTGAAACATAGATTGTTTAAAAACAGCCTCATCCTCCTGGAGAAATATATATTGCACATACTCTGGACACCCCCACCCCCATTCCATTCAGCTCCCAAGTGAGAGTGGTGCCTACTACACCCTGGCCAGAAGCTTGTATGACCCAGCCCAGTGGATGTATTTCAGATAAGAGTCTTATGAGGTCTTTGTAAAAGAATGATCCACACCCTCGAGCTTCTAAACCTTTATGAACCGTTGCCCTGGGTGACAGAAGGTTGGGATGATGCCCACTGTTACTAGACCAGCACCTCAGAAGGAGGTCCCTGGAAGGAGAACCATAGTACAGTAAGTTCCCTACATATGAACAGGTTTCATTAGTAAGTCCAGTTTATTCTTAAGTCTAATTTGTTCACGGGTACCCAACTAACACAATCAGCTATATCATACTATACTATAATAGGTTTATAATACTTTCCACACAACTAATACATAAAAAACAACACAAAAAAATAAAGAAAACATTTCTCATCTTATACTAGTACAGCACAACAGCTGGCATCCAGGGGCTGGCATCAAGGGTTACCAACTGGAGGAGGGAGAGGAGGTGGGAGATGGTGGAACTGAAGGATTGTCAGGAGACGGAGGGCAAGCTGCAATTTCACTCATGCCTGACATTGATGGAACAGGTTCTGGCTCCTTGCTGGAACTAGATGCACATTTGCATCTTTGAAAGTTCACGACTTGACGATTGGCATGGAGGGGACTTACTGTACTTGAGACATTATCTAGTCTAGTGTTTCTCAAACTACTTCCTCTTCCTTCTCTGCTTCTTCCTCTTGTCCTGCTCCTCCTCCTTGTTCTGCCACTCACCTGCTCAGGTGCCTTTTAAGACACTTGTTTCTCTAGTTGCCCCGACCCCATGGCATTTTAATAGCACAGATATAGTCTGCATATGTCTCTTTATGTTCTGTGACCTTAGGAGGGCCACTAACGATTGTAAGGCCTAAGATATTTTTTGTCCCCTAAGAATCACTTTCCATCTCACTGAAGGTGACACTTTTTCTCTTTTGAGAAAGCATCTTCTGCTCTGAGACTTTTTGGCCATCTAGCACCAGCTTTATGTTTATTTATTTATGGCTGCACTAGGTCTTCATTCAGAGAAAGCAATGGCACCCCATTCCAGTACTCTTGCCTGGAAAATCCCATGGATGGAAGAGCCTGGTGGGCTACAGTCCATGGGGTCGCTAAGAGTTGGATACGACTGAGCGACTTCACTTTCACTTTTCACTTTCATGCATTGGAGAAGGAAATGGCAACCCACTCCAGTGTTCTTGCCTGGAGAATCCCAGGGACAGGGGAGCCTGGTGGGCTGCTGTCTATGGGGTCACACAGAGTCGGACACGACTGAAGCGACTTAGCAGCAGCAGCAGCAGCCCTTCGTTGCAGCACACAGGCTCTTCACTGATGCATGCTGGCTTTCTCTAGTTGTGGTGAGCAGAGGCTACTCTCTAGTTGCAGCATGCAGGCTTCTCATTATGGTAGCTTCTCTTGTTGCAGAGCATGGACTCTAGGGCACTCCAGCTTCAGTAGTTGGCTCAGGGGCTTAGCTGCCCCGTGGCTTGTAGAATGTCAGTCCCCAGAGCTAGGATCCCATGTCCCCTGCACTGGCAGGCTGATTATTAACCACTGGACTGCCAGCGAAGTCCCCAGTGCCAGGTTTGACTAGCAGGAGCAACTTGGGGTGAGCAGCGGGTTAGTGCATGAATATAACAAGTGTGACTGTCCTAGACTGGGAGCCATGTGGTGCTAACTCAGTGTGAATACCAGCAAGGCTGGGCCAGTCTCAGCTTCCTCCAGCTTTCTACTTTCACAAATACTGGATGATATATCTTTGGGTAAACATCCTGGACTGCATGTAAGGTAGTTTCCTCGCTTTGTCTTTTTCTTTAAAAGTGAAGTTATTAAGTGAACAGGAACCAGCAGGACACAGCGTCTTGAGTCCTGCTAGTCAGTATTGAGGATGAGCACACAGGGATGCATAAGAGAGCTCCTGTCTTCTCCGCATCTCTGCCAGCATTGAACAGTATTCTTTTAAGCAGTATTTGCTAGTTTGAAAGGCAAGATGCCAACTTGTTGTCAGCTGATGATGACCAGCCAGGGCGAAATTTTGGATCCTTTCATCCTGTCGAATGGTAAGAGGTACATCCCTTTCTCAGTAGTCCTTGGACTGCCCCACCCCGTTTGGTGGCTCAGTCTTCCCTTTCCCACTGACTTGTCATGCTTCTCCTATCCTCTTGGAAGTTTCATCTACACTGGAATCTGTTCCTGGACTGTCTTTTTCCGAATTATTGACATCTTGATGATGACATCTGCTTGAATTTTGGAAGTAGGTTTTCAGCAAAGGCTCATGGAAGGCTATTACACTCTGGGAGTGGACTGATATGTTTGCACTTTGGCAAGCTTGTGTGCAGCCACCCGGGCTGTCTTTTTCACCTGGGGCCAAGGTGTGGTGACTCTTGGTGGAGACACCGTCCCAAGCAGTCCGTGCAGAATGCCACACTGATGAATCCTGGGGGCTCAGACCCTGAAGGTCTGCTTTTGTCTAAGTTGGCCTAAGTTCACTTGGCCAGTGTCAGCTCTAGCATGGAAGTTCCGATACATGTTGAACTGAGCAAAGAAAGTACAAGCAAGGGATATCATTCATTCTCTAAGGGCACTTTGAATGCCCACCATGGTGTCAAATATAGAGACATTTCAGGCTGGGTCCTTGGCCTTGCAGAGCTAACAATCTAGGTGAGAGAAAGGCATGCACATTAGTGGCTGAGATAGAGGGTAATCAGTTCTAAACAGATGCACATTAAGTTAGTAGGAGAAACAGAAGTTTGCCCAACTCTGTCTAGTGAGATGAGAAAGGGTCAGGAAAAATATCAAGAGAACATGATATTTCAGCTTCATCTTATGAAACAAGTTAGAGATCACCCAGTAGACAAATGGAGGGAACAGTGTGGACAGAGCTGTGTCTGGAGCTCTGAAATAGCATAGCATCTTGTGCAGAGGTGGGGAGCAAAAGGTATCAAAAGGTATAGTGGGACTTGAGGCAGGTGGGTTCTGAGGTGGTTTCCTTATTTTTGGTCAAAGATGCCATTGAAGTTTTTAAAGCAGGATCAGATAGGCTTTGGGAGAAGTAAACTCAACTGTGTGGAAGAGAGTGTGGAGGTGAGAATGTGAGGACAAAATCATTTTACTAGTAATACTGTAATTATTATTAGAACATTCATTCTTGGAAGCATTTTCCTACCACAATGTTTTTGGAACTGGACTAGCAATTGAGTTAATAAAGAAGGTAGTGCAGCTACAGATATTTAACAAGTGAAATCAGTAAGACTTGATGACTAAATTTATGTGTGACTGACCAGTATGAAGGAAGAGATTGGGATAAAGGTGTGATTTCTCTCCTGTACAGCTTGGCAACTTGGGGTCCAGCAATTACAGTACCTGTGAGGTTGTGGGAGGTGTTGGTTGAGATTTAGACATAAATACTAACAAATGATTAGGGATAGGTGGTATTGGAGGTACTAATCGTTGCCAGTTTCTCGGTTGTCTTTTGGTATTTTAAGAGTGTTGCACAGTTTTCAGAAATGGTTCCAGCTCTTCATTGATCAAGGTCATGCTGTGGAGAAAAGGATGTAGATGTTTATTTCATGTTTATTTTATTCATCTACTCCCAGATGTTTATTTCATTATTTCAAATTATTCCATGATTTTATTTCAGAGATGTTTATTTCATTATTTCCAGTGAAATAATGAAATAAACATTGGGTAGGTCAATTTCAGCTACTTTTCAACTCATACTTATATCTTCTCCTTCCAGGGGATGGCCAGGTGGATTTTGATGAATTCATGACCATTCTTGGCCCCAAACTGGTGTCTTCAGAAGGTCGCGATGGTTTTCTTGGAAACACAATAGACAGCATATTCTGGCAGGTGAGTTAAGATTTTGTTTAAAGATTAGATTTGATAGGAAACATGGGTTTGGGACTCACATTTGACTGTGAATTCTTGAGCTTCTGTTCAGCATGTGAAGCTCTCTTCTGGGCTCAACTGACATACATTTCTTGAACTGGACAACTAAGTTGAGATCATACTAGGTCCCCTGAAAACAGGTATCAAAACTATACTCATTTAAGTCTTGGAAGAGTGAAATATCTCCCTATTTATTCCTTATTTCAAAAATAGTTTTACATTTTGGAGAAATGAGATTCCTCCTCTTCTGGTTCACAAAAGCTTTTTTCCTGGAGACACTTGCTAAGCTGCTAAGTCACTTCAGTCATGTCCGACTCTGTGGGATGCCATAGACAGAAGCCCACCAGGCTCCCCCGTCCCTGGGATTCTCCAGGCAAGAACACTGGAGTGGGTTGCCATTTCCTTCTCCGATGCATGAAAGTGAAAAGTGAAAGGGAAGTCGCTCAGTCGTGTCTGACTCTTAGAGACCCCATTGGACTGCAGCCTACCAGTCTCCTCCATCCATGGGATTTTCCAGGCAAGAGGACTGGAGTGGGGTGCCATTGCCTTCTCCGTGGAGACACTTAGGAAGGACATATTGGTATTACCTGTGCTCACTGCCATTCCCGGTTCAGGAGGTCCTGGCTGAAAGGATGATATAATTGCCTTGTGTGTTTGGATCCTATGTCTCAAGAGGACAGAATGGTTTTATCTCAAAATTTGTATTTGATACTTCTCAATTTGCTTCTGTTTCTATCTGCAAGCTGTCTTAGAAATTCCAAGTAACAATGACCTTCGAACTATTTTGATGTGCTATAAGTCATTTCTTTATATTCTTTAGTCTTAAAATGTGAATATTATTTTGTGATTATGGAATTTGGGGAATGGCTCATCAATAATTACTTTTAAAATGTGAGTATAATTTGTCAAGTTAAATTGAATTATAGTTTAGACATGTAAAATACCATTCCAACACAGGGTGGTTTCTTTAATTTCTTGATGTGTCTTTTCCCTTAACCAATGAAACTTCTCTCATCTAGTTAAGGATTGCAGTTGGCAGTGTACCTCTAGTCTGAATCTGCTATCATCTTGCATACAACCAACAAGTACTTAGTAAGAACTTGTTACTTACCCTGTAGTCTAACAGTCACTATGGGCTTTACAAAAGACGTTTAAGACAGTCCTTCACAGAGAATAGAGTGGTGGTTGCTAAGGGGAAGGAGGGTGGGAGAGAGTTGGATTGTAAGTTTGGTATTAGAGATGCAAACTGGTAAGGGGAGAATGGATAAACAATAAGGTCCTACTGTGTAGCACAGGGAACTATATTCAATACTCTATGATAAACCACAATAGAAAAGAATATGAAAAAGAATGTATATATATGTATAACTGAGTCACTTTGCTCTACAGCAGAAATGGACACAACACTGTAATTCAACTATACCTCAATCCTATTGGTTACAAAGCGCGTCTGCATTCAGTGGAGGGAGAGGACCCCTCCCAGTGAATCCCCAGAGGAGGGGTCATTGAGGACTGCCTTGGAGACCGGCGACCACAACGGGGAATGGGGCTGTAATTTGGCTTCAGCTTCCTGGCCTGACACTGCTGTCACGGCCTTTCATTTTCTTCAGGTTTTGGTTTCTCCCTATCTTAGAGGAAAACTGACCATGATGTTCTCTGTGTTCTGAGAAGTGAGCCCACCAGGCCCTAGGCTCACCTTGCAAATGAAGTCTGCTCTCCAGGGCTCACTCATTCCTGGCATTCTAGCCTACAGGGCCAAGGGGAGAAGAAAATCAAATGGGATTCTGCAAAAAGGGCTATTTATCAGTTAGTGCTCATCCCCAAAGTTTTGAGCCCCTGGCTCTTTGCGGGAAACTGGTATCAGTGAAGATGGAATTGATTGGCTACTAACACGAGGGCCATGCCCCAGAGTGTCTGTCCTCCCTGGGTACTTAGTCTGGGTGTGAGGCTCACAGGTTTCTTGGCTGCCAGTTCAGAACCTCTCTCTGATGTAGCAAATAATAACCTGTGGAATTCTTATTGTCTTCCCCTTTATTCATCAAAGTCGTGTGCGTTGGCTGTTACTGCTGTGATGTAGTTGAGCAGAACTTGGTGTATGTTGGTGGTGGAGAGGAGGGGAGGGGAGAGAGGAGCTGAGAGGGCCAGATGCAGGGTGGGGGCGGGGGGGGGGCTTTCATGCTCAACACTTCAACTCCATTGCAACTGCAGAGCAGCAGCATCCTCAAAGTCACTTTATTCTGCCAGTCACCCGCACCACACACCACGAGGCCACTTGTACCCAAGAAGGTGTCTAATGCAACAGATGCTCCCATGCTGTGAAGCATCTGCATCTCGGGTTCACCTGAGTCCCCACAACAGCCCCTCGTCTTTCCTCCTCCATGACCTCCAGCACTGTGCACAGCTGTGTTCTGCCATGAGCTCGCAGACTGTGGTAATGACCAAATGGCAGAGGTAATGGCCAGCATCACGGGAGATCATGCAGCTCTGGCGATCTAGGTCCAACCAGCACTTCTGTTAAACTCTTCTCCCTTTAAAGAGAGAGAGATGAGTCCCACCCTTAGCTAGGAGAGGAGCCAGTGGTGTCTTACCATCGGGACTTACCTGTACCTGTAGAAGGTACAGGTGGAACACCTTGGCTCCTTGGCTCACATTTTTATCTTACATATAATCAAACTTCACTAAGACTTGACTAATTTACAGTTTTGTTTTTGTTTTTTTGGCTGTGCTGGGTCTTACTGCAGCGTATTGGTTGAAGAGCACAAGTTCTAAATCGCGTGGACTCAGCAGTTGCAAGCATATGGGCCTTAGTTGCCCTGAGGCATGTGGGATCCTGGGCCCCTGATCAGGGATCAGACCTGAGTTCCCTGCATTTGCAAGGTGGACCTTTACTACTGGATCACCAGGGAAGTCCCTAATTTCCAGTTTCTGATTTAAGAAATGAAATACATCAATATTTAAGCAAATGGATCTGTTCAGTGGATGGCATTGGATGCGTGGGAACAGGTTTGGGGCTGGAGGTTAAGAACGAAGAAACTCACAGGGCTTCCTGCTCTTTGTGCATGCTCCAGAGTGAGTTTTTACTTGCCTGTTTTCAAATAGGTCTAGTTTATCTCACAGCTGTGTGCACAGGAAAGAAACACTCCAGAAAGCTCCAGGTACAATATGATGCCAAATCTTCTATGCATAAAAGAACTGGGGAAAATATGTCAGAGTATTGACGTGACATTCCATATGTGATAGCATGATGAGTGATCATATCTTTCTGTATCTTTCAAAAGCTTGACAGTGGGCATGCATTACTTGTATAATCAGAAAAGGAAGATGAAAGGAAAGTAAATATAGTCCCCAGCTAGTCAAATAACTATGAAGTATCTACGATTTTTCATCTGTGAAACTAAATTATCTGCCCTGTGAGGTCGACCTTGGATAAAACTTGCAGGGAAAGCAAGTGAGACAGAAGAAATTATGTTCATTCACATGAGGTGTTTGTTGCATGTGACAAAGACCTAGAAAATACCAGGATTTTGACTTTTGTTCTTTTATGGATAACTTGCATTCCAGCAGGCAGAGTCGCTTCTTACATCAAATCTGGCACCAACAGAATGGTTCTCTCCTCAATATTTTGTCAACGTGCCACTCTATCGGAGTTTGGGATCCAAAGCTGCTGTTCTTAATCATCTTAGGAACCAAATAGCTTTCAGCAGCCATGCCTGTCACGAGGCCTGTTATATTGACAGCGAATGCTTGAATCCCCAAAGCGATTTTACTGCCTGTGAAATATGGAGCATGGAAAACTCAGCAGAGGTTCTCAGAGTCTGCTTCCTGAACCAGCAGCATCAGCATCACCTGGGACATGTTAGATATGCAGACACCTGGACCCCACCCCAGAAGCACTGAATCAAAAACTCCAGGGTGGAGCTGGTGTCTGGGTTCAATCCGCCCTCCGGGTGGCTCTGATGCTCACCCAAGATTGAGAGCCACTGAGATTTCAGCGATCCTGGCACATGGGGCAGGCATCCAGTAAGGCTTATTGGTCTGTTTCAAACCTTGGTCATTTGGGTTTTTCCCTCATTTACCCATACTTATAAGTTTCATTGGTCTTTAGTCCATATAACAGTATACGTTTTAACTGTTTTAAAAGATGGAGGAATTACATGTCAATATGTAACTAATTTTCTAAGTAGGAATTGCCTTTCTAAGCATTGAAGCAACAGAAGAATCATAAATAAAAACTATTAAACTATTGAAAGCATGTTTCAGAAAGTAATCGGGAGACTTCTCTGACAGTCCAGGGTTTGTTAAGACCCCCTGCTCCCAATGCAGGGGCACTGGGTTCTCTCACTGGTCAGGGAACTAGATCCCAGATGCCATAACTAAAGATCCTGCATGCTGCAACTAAGACCCAGCACAGCCAAATAAATAAAGAAAGAAATAGTTTAAAAAGTAATAGGAAAAAATACAGCAATAGACTAAGGTATATGTGGAGAGCATTTCTAAAACAATATGGAAACCTCTAGATATGATAATAGATGAGTGGGATAAGAAATAACAATTGATGGATACTTTACTTTAAACAAACATTAAAACAGTTCTCCACCTCACTAGAAATCTAAGGGATATCTACTAAAATAGTAATTGGATAACAGTTTTCATCTATCAAGTTGGAAAAGAATAAAACATATAATAGTGCTGTCAAGAGTGAGAGGAAATGGGCAAACTCATAAACTACCAGTAGAAATGTAAATTTTAAAACTTTTTTGAAAACTATTTGGTGATAGTTTTCTACAACTTTTCCAACGTTAAACGCTATAATTAAAAATAATTCTACATCTAAGACTCTGTCATATGAAATTAGTTAGAGGTGTAGAAAAATGCGCTTAAAAAGATGGAATATTGTGCAATTTTTAAAAATAATATTTTCACTCTACGATCTAGAGATTTTAATTTACCGTATAATTACATCCTTGTCCTACAACTATTGTATATCCATTTATATTCATACAGAGACAAAAACTGGGGAAAATGTAGTAATTCTGACAATACTAATTATTATGACTTGGAATAGAGGTGAATGTAAATTTTCTTTATCCTTGTATGTAGTTTCTGAAATTTCTACAATTAGGCCATAGGATCTACTATGTTATTATTCAATGAAATTAACAAAATCACATTGTAAAACAACTGTTTTCAGTGGCCAAAAAAAAAGTGATTAGACTTTCTAGTACAGGTATTCATTGCTATGGTAAATAAAGTACACAAAATTTACATGAGAGTTTAAAAGTTTATAATCAAAATGGTGACTGTCATCTGCCTGGAGGAAAAGAATTCAGGCAAAGCCTCTGAAGAAGCAATGGTCACCCCAAGCAGCTGGGTGGCTACTTGTTCCAGAAACCACAGGAGGCCTGAGGCCAGCTGCAGTTCCGCAATGTATCAGTCACCTTATATCCAGTTAGTATATCAAAAACTCACCTTTTAGAAGAATGTCTGCATTGATTTCATAATCAGAAGAAAAATAATAAGTTGAAACTAATTTTAAATATCCCTTCTAAATAAATTCATAATGGGTTCTCAGCTTTGTGATTGGGTAGGGCTGATAGGTGACTTAAGGCAAAAAGAGAAAAAAGTCACTGGTCATATCCAGGAAACTCCTGGCACCAGTGACTTAATACTTATGTCCAGTGGAATCTTCCCATGTTACAGGTAAAGTTGTTTTCTTTAATCTACTTAAAAGTCTAACACACAGGGTCTGTATGTAATATGAATATACTGTCGACCTCAGGGAAGCATAGAATTTTCATTCAAAGTTATCTAAAAGAGGACTGGGTCTAGTAAGGGTAATATCTTGCGTTCACGTTCAGAGGGAGGAGAGAAAGAAACAAGGCAGGTGTGGAGCCAGTGGAGACTTCTTGGGGTCTGGCTGATGAATCCTCTAAAATCCACAATTCAGATCAATTCAGTTGCTCACTCGTGTCCGACTCTTTGTGACCACATGGACTACAACACCCCAGGCTTCCCTTTCTATCACCAACTCCTGGAGCCTACTCAAACTCATGTCCCTCGTGTCAGTGATGCCATACAACCATCTAGGGAAAACCACTAGACCATTCAGGTATGACCTAAATCAAATCCCTTATGATTATCCAGTGGAAGGGACAAATAGATTCAAGGGATTAGATCTGATAGAGTGCCGGAAGAACTATGGATGGAGGTTCGTGACATTGTACAGGAGGCAATGATCAAGACCATCCCCAAGAAAAAGAAATGCAAAAAGGCAAAATGGTTCTCTGAGGAGGCCTTACAAATAGCTGGGAAAAGAAGAGAAGCAAAAGGCAAAGGGGAAAAAGAAAGGAATACCCATTTGAATGCAGAGTTCCAAAGAACAGCAAGGAGAGATAAGAAAGCCTTCCTCAGTGATCAATACAAAGAAATAGAGGAAAACAACAAAATGGGAAAGACTAGAGATCTCTTCAAGAAAATTTGAGATACCAAGGGAACATTTCATGCAAAGATGGGCTCAATAAAGGACAGAATGGACCTACCTAACAGAAGCAGAAGATATTAAGAAGAGATGGCAAAAATACACAGAAGAACTATACAAAAGAGATCTTCGTGACCTAGATAACCATGATGGTGTAACCATCACTCACCTAGAGCGAGACATCCTGGAATGCGAAGTCAACTGGCCCTTAGGAAGCATCATTATGAACAGAGCTAGTGGAGGTGATAGAACTCCAGGTGAATTATTTCAAATCCTAAAAGATGATGCTGTGAAAGTGCTGCACTCAATATGCCAGCAAATTTGGAAAACTCCACAGTGGCCACAGGACTGGAAAAGGTCAGTGTTCATTCCCATCCCAAAGAAAGACAATGCCAATTCAGTTCAGTTCAGTTGCTCAGTCATGTCTGACTCTCTGCAACCTTATGAACAACAGCATGTCAGGCTTCCCTGTCCATCACCAACTCCCAGAGCTTACTCAAACTCACATTCATTGAGTCAGTGATGCCATCCAACCATCTCATCCTCTATCATCCCCTTCTCCCACCTTCAATCTTTCCCAGCATCAGGGTCTTTTCAAATGAGTCATTTCTTTATATCAGGTAATCAAAATACTGGAGTTTCAACTTCAGCATCAGTCCTTCTGATGAATATTCAGAACTGATTTCCTTTAGGATGACTGGTTGGATCTCCTTGCTGTCCAAGGGACTCTCAAGAGTCTTCTCCAGTACCACAGTTCAAAAGCATCAATTCTTCGGCGCTCAGCCTTCTTTATATTCCAACTCTCACATCCATACATGACCACTGGAAAACCCAAAACTTTGACTAGACGGACCATTGTCAGCAAAGTAATGTCTCTGCTTTTTAATATATGCTGTTATATTGCTGTCTAGGTTGGTCATAACTTTTCTTCAAAGGAGCCTTTAATTTCATGGCTTCAGTCACCATCTGCAGTGATTTTGGAGCCCAAGAAAATAAAGTCTGTCACTGTTTCCATTGTTTCCCCATCTATTTGCCATGAAGTGATGGGACCAGATGCCATGATCTTCGTTTTCTGAATGTTGAGCTTTAAGCCAACTTTTCCCCTCTCCTCTTTCACTTTCATCAAGAGGCTCTTTTGTTCTTCTTTGCTTTCTGCCATAAGGGTGGTGTCACCTGCATATCTGAGATTATTGATAGTCCTCCCGGCAATCTTGATTCCAGCTTGTGCTTCCTCCAGCCCAGTGTTTCTCATGATGTACTCTGCATATAAGTTAAATAAGCAGGGTGACAATATACAGCCTTGATGTACTCCTTTTCCTATTTGGAACCAATCTGTTGTTCCATGTCCAGTTCTAACTGTTGCTTCCTGACTTGCATACAGATTTCTCAGGAGGCAGGTCAGGTGGTCTGGTATTCCCATCTCTTAAATAATTTTCCACAGTTTGTTGTGATCCACACAGTCAAAGGCTTTGGCATAGTCAATAAAGCAGAAATAGATGTTTTTCTGAAACTCTCTTGCTTTTTCGATGATCCAGCGGATGTTGGAAATTTGATCTCTGGTTCCTCTGCCTTTTCTAAAAACAGCTTGAACATCTGGAGGTTCACGGTTCATGTACTGTTGAAGCCTGGCTTGGAGGATCTTGAGCATTATTTTGCTAGCGTGTGAGATGAGTGCAGTTGTGCAGTATATTTGAACATTCTTTGTTTGAACATCCTTTGGCATTGCCTCTCTTTGGGACTGGAGTGAAAACTGACCTTTTCCAGTCCTGTGGCCACTGCAGAGTTTTCCAAATCTGCTGGCATATTGAGTGCAGCACTTTCACAGCATCATCTTTCAGGATTTGAAATAGCTCAACTGGAATTCCATCACCTCCACTAGCTCTCTTCATAATGATGCTTCCTAAAGCCCACTTTACTTCACATTCCAGGATGTCTGGCTCTAGGTGAGTGATCACCTGGGTGATTACCTGGGTCATGAAGATCTTTGTATAGTTCTTCTGTGTATTCTTGCCACCTCTACTTAATATCTTCTGCTTCTGTTATTTCTGTCCTTTATAGTGCCCATCTTTGCATAAAATATTCCCCTGGTATCTCTAGTTTTCTTGAAGAGATCTCTAGTCTTTCCCATTCTGTTGTTTACCCCTATTTCTATGCATTGATCTCTGAGGAAGGCTTTCTTATCTCCCCTTGCTATTCTTTGGATTTCTGCATTCAAATGGTTATATCTTTTCTTTTCTCCTTTGCCTTTTGCTTCTCTTCTCTCCCCAGCTATTTGTAAGGCCTCCTCAGAGAACCATTTTGCCTTTTTGCATTTCTTTTTCTTGGGGATGGTCTTGATCACTGTCTCCTGTACAATGTGAAGAACTTCCGTCCATAGTTCTTCAGGCACTCTATCAGATCTAATCCCTTCAACCTATTTGTCATTTCCACTCCATAATCATAAGGGATTTGATTTAGGTCATACCTGAATGGTCTAGTTGTTTTCCCTACTTTCTTCAGTTTAAGTCTGAATCGGGCAATAAGGAGTTCATAATCTGAGCCACAGTCAGCTTCCTTTTTTGTTTTTGCTGACTTATAGAGCTTCTCCATCTTCAGCTGCAAAAAATATGATCAGTCTGATTTCGGTATTGACCATCGGGTGATGTCCATGTGTAGAGTCTTCTCTTGTGTTATTGGAAGAGGGTGTTTGCTATGACCAGTGCATTCTCTTGGTGAAACTCTATTAACCTTTGCCCTGCTTCATTCTGTACTCCAAGGCCAAATTTGCCTGTTATTCCAGGTATCTCTTGACTCCATACTTTTGCATTCCAGTCCCCTATAATGAAAAGGACATTTTTGGGGGGTGTTAGTTCTTGAAGGTCTTGTAGGTCTTCATAGAACTGTTCAACTTCAGCTTCTTCAGCATTACTAGTCAGTGCATAGACTTAGATTACTGTGACATTGAATGGTTTACCATGAAACAAACAGAGATCATGCTGTCATTTTTGAGACCTCACCCAAATACTGCATTTTGGACTATTTTGTTGACTATTGGTGCCTACTCCATTTCTTCTAAGGGCTTCTTGCCCACAGTAGTAGATATCATGGTCATCTCAGTTAAATTCACCCATTCCAGTCCATTTTAGTTTGCTGATTCCTAAATGTCGATGTTCACTCTTGCCATCTCCTGTTTGAGCACTTCCAATTTGCCTTGTTTCAGGGACCCAACATCCCAGGCTCCTATACAGTCTTGCTCTTTACAGCATCGAACTTCAGTCCATCACGAGTCACATCCACAGCTGAGTGTTGATTTTGCTTTGGCTCAGTGTCTTCATTCTTTCTGGAGTTATTTCTCCGCTGATCTCCAGTAGCATATTGCACACCTACCGACCTGGGGAGTTCATCTTTCAGTGTCCTATCTTTCTGCCTTTTCATACTTTTCATCAGGTTCTCAAGGCAATACTGGAGTGAGTTGCCATTTCCTTCTCCAGGGGGTCTTCCTGATCCAGGGATCAAACCCCGGTCTCCTGCATTAATAGGGGGATTTTTTTTTTTTCCACCAGGGAATCCCCAGGTTAGGTACTACACAACTTTAAATAGAGTGTTGAAAAAAGACTTCTCTGAGGAGATGATGTTTGAACTTACACTTAAAATCATGAGGAAGTACCAGCCTGCAACCTCCGGGGTAAATGTTCACCACGGGGAGGCAACAGCAAATTCTAGGACCCTGAGGAGGGACAAACTTGACTAGAGCTTGGTGGGCAAGTGGTAGGAGATGAGGTTGGGGATGTCTGTGTAAAGATCAGCTTTTGTGGGACACTATAGGTCCTATGTTGGGATATACATTCAGCAGAATGTGATTGAAACCAATCTTACAGTGGTACAAACAGAATAGAAGCAAATAGAAATCACCCTTCCTCAATTCTCTGCCGGCATCTGATTCATTACTCTGAAATCCTCCAGTATCACCCTAACCATGTGGCTTATGTCCACATCTGCATGCACCTATCAGAAAGCCAATGAAGGGAAACAGAGCACAAATCTTTGAAGAAGCTGCATATGTGGCTTCTATTTATGTCCAATTGGCCAGAAGCTAGTCATGTGGTTGACCAGAAGTTGGTCATGTTGCCACACCCAGCAGCAAGGCATGCCTGGAAATGGTAGTCTTTCTTTTGGACAGCCATGGTCCCAGATTTTTAAATTAAGGTTTTTTGTTTTTTGTTTTTTTTAGCTATTGGGCTTCCCTGATAGCTCAGTTGGTAAAGCATCTGCCTGCAATGCAGAAGACCCAGGTTTGATTCCCAGGTCAGAAAAATCTGGTGGAGAAGGGATAGGCTACCCACTCCAGTATTCTTGGGCTTCCCTTATGGCTTAGCTGGTAAATAATCCACCTGTACTGCAGGAGACCTGGGTTTGATCCCTCAGTTGGAAAGATCCCCTGGAGAAGGGAGAGGCTACCCGCTCTGGTATTCTATCCTGGAGAATTCCAGGGACTGTATAGTCCATGGGGTTGCAAAGAGTCAGACATTGCTGAGCGACTTTCACTTCCTTTTTGTTGTTCTTTAAGAAAGAGTTTATGGGGGACTTCCCTGGTGGTGGAGTGATTAAGATTCCACGTTTCCACGGCAGGTGGCACTGGTTTGATCCCTGATCGGGGAACTAGGATCTCGCATACTGAGCAGTGCGGCTAAAACATTTTTTGAAAATTTTAAAAAAGGAGAGGGAGTGAATTGACACTTATGGGAGCACTCTTTGTCTCAGGTCCCATCAAGACAAGGAGTGTGGATATGATTTTATATAGAAGCAGTGCTCCTTGGAGTATTTTAAGCAATGGAGGGGTATATTTTGATTTACATGCAAATAACATTACCACTGCTGTGGTGATAATTCCATCCACTGTGGATGGAATATAGGGGCTTAGAATGCAGATGGGGACTCAGGAAGTTATTCAAAAGTAGGAGAGCCATGTCGATGGCTTGCACTAGGGTGGGAGCAACTAAGGTAGTGAGAAGGGCACAGGTACAGGCTTTATTCTGGAGGCAGAGCTGGTCACTAAATAGAATAGTGTCATTTCCATAATGTATCTATTATTACCATTCATATCTACAAATAACCTTCTTGGCCCATCCACTATTTTTATCTTGAATATTCCTTTTCTGATATTAACACTAACCTCAATTCATTGTCTTTTTTTTTTGTTGTTATTGTTGTTGTTGGTTTTACTGGTTATTTCCTTAGCCATCCTCTTTCCTTTAAAAAAAATTCTACTTTTTCAGGTGTCCCTCTCTTTATAAGAATCATAATGTCAGACTTGTCTTTATAAGCTGATCTGAGAGAATTTGTCTTTAAATAAAGTGGCTTAATCCCCCGGTTTATAACTGACGTGTATTCACAGTTCAGCTGTCATGTAGTTTTGCTTTTTCATCTGTGTCCTTTGCTTTCTGTCTTTTGCTCTACTGTTTCGTATGCTTCATCCTCTAAATTAAACATAAAGATAGCTCTTTTTGTTAAATTCCTATTCCTGATTTTTTACCTTTATGAAACATGTATTTTAAATTACATTTTCTGAATAGTAAAGTGAAAGGAATAAAGAACTTCTGACATTTCCTTAAAGAAAAAATTGGCTTATATTTATTCTCTCATTTCTCTTCTCAATGTCTGTTAATATAGCTTGGTATTATATATTCTGATTTTGTAACATTTTTATTGAAATGGTTGTAGATTCACATGTGGTGTTAAAAAATAATTCAGAAAGATCCACCCAATTTCCCCCAATGGCAACGTTTTGCAAGGTCATAGTACATTATCATAAATGGATTTTGACATTCATAAAATTCACCATATTCCTATTTCCCTAATTTTATGTGCACTCATGTTCATGTATGTGTAGGTTCGCTACTCGACAGTTTTTTCAGATGTGGAGGTTTTGCGTATCTGACACCACATTCAAGATAGTGAACAGTGTTATCATACTCTCATACGTCTACCCCCCATCCCTAACTGTAGCTAACCACTATTCAGTTTTTAGCTCATAAGATTTTGTCACTTTAAGATATTTTTATAAGTAGAATCATGTAACCTTTTGGAATTGGCTTTTTTTTAACTCAGCATAATATCCTTGGGTTCATTCAAGTTGTTGTGTGTATCAGTAGTTTGCTCTTTTCTTTTGGTGAATATATCATGGTGTGGATGTACCACATTTAATTTAACCATTCACCTGTGAGGGACATCTGTGCTGTTTAAAGTTTTGGACTATTATGAATGAATAAATCTGCTCTTAGCATTTGTGTACAGGTTGTTGTGTAAACATACATTTTCATTTCTCTAGGATACATGCTAGTGGGTGACAGAGGGTGAGATGGTTGTATGGCATCACCGACTCAATGGACATGAGTTTGAGTACACTCCAGGAGTTGGTGATGGATAGGGAAGCCTGGAGTGCTGCAGTCCGTGGGGTCTCAAAGAATCGGACCCCACTGAGTGACTGAACTGACCTGAACTGAACTGACGATAAATGCCCTTGAGTGCAGTTGCTGCATCATAAAACAATAGCATATTTAGTTTTATAAGAAACTGCCAATTGTGTTCCAGAGTGACAGGGATGTTTTACCTTTTAACCAACAATATGTGAAATGATCCAGTTCCCCCAAATGTTCACTAGCTCTGGTGTTGTCAGTGTTTTCAGTTTAGCCCTTCTGTTAGGAATGTGGTGATAGTTCAGTCTGCATTTCCCTGATGGCTAAGCTTTTCCGGCGGTAATGCGCCATCCATATATCCTCTTCCGTTTGTCCTATTTCTGGGCATCTATTCTGTTCCGCTGGTATATGTGTCTATCCTTCCGCCAATGTAACACCATTCTGATACTGTAACTATATCATAAGCCTTAATACCGAGTACATGATTCCTTCTACTTTAGTCTTGCTATCAAGATTGTTTATGCTATTCTAAGAGTCTGAGTTTTTCCATATAAACTCAAGAATAAGTTTGTATATATCTACTAAACTTTGCTAAGATTTTGATAGAATTACATTAAACCTATAGATGAAATTGGGGCGATCTGACATGTTTATTATATTGAGTCTCCCCATCATGAACATATGCCTTTCCATTTATTTAAATCTCTACTTTTTGGCACTCTTGCTAGAGTTTTGCAAATTTTTTTGCATTTTTTCAACGCTTTCCTTTTTGTTTCATTGATATTCTGTATCAGTTTCTCATTTCCAGTTTCATTGGCTTTTACTCTTATTTTTATTGTTTCCTTCTTTCTGACTGTTCTGGATTTTTTATTTGTTTTGTTTTTCTCTTCTTTTTCTAGGAACTTTGATTGTTGATTCATGTTATCTTTTCACTTTCATTCAATTCTCCATATTCTTATTTATAGTCTTTTAAAATCATAAATTACTTAGAAATGTATTGTTAAATTTCCTTGTATTTAGAGATTTTCCTAGTATCTTTCTGTTACTGGTTTTTAGTTTTATTCCATTATGATCAGAGAACAAACTCTGTGATTTCAATTATATAAATTTTTGAGGTTTGTTGAATAGTCTCAGATATGGTATGTCTTGGTGAAATTTCCATGAGCACTTTAAAAATTTACTTTCTGTTGTTGTTGGGTCGAGTGTCCTATATATGTAAATTGGATCCTAAGTTGGTTGTTTGTGCTGTTTAGGTCTCTATATACTTGCCAATTTTCTCTCTAGCAGTTCTGTAATTTGCTAAGAGGGGTGGTACTGAAGTCCCCAGCTATGACTGTAGATTTATTTCTCCTTCAGGCTCTGTCCATTTTATTTCATGTATTTTGAGGCTCTTTTTGTTTTCTTTTGTTGTGTCCATATTTAAGATCATATGTACTTTTACTGATCCTCTTGCTGAGTTGATCCTTTTACCATTATGTAAGGTTCTCTTTCCCTCTGGTAACTTTCTTGCTCTCACATCTACACCATTGGATATTAATATAGCCACTCCTGCTTCTTAAAATTAATATTTGCATAGTAAACAGCATACAGTTGGGCTGTATTTCTACCTATCCTGTCAATCTCTGTTTCTTGATTGCTGTAATTTCACCATTCCTATTTAATTATTGAAGTATATGTTTGCCATTTTATTATTTGTTTTCTTTGTATTTGTTTTAGTCCTTATTCCTCTGCTTTTCTTATCTTTCTGCAGGTTTCTTGAACACTTATGAGAATCCCATCTTGATTTATTTGTAGTACTTTTGAGTGTATCTCTTTGTATAGTTTTCATAGTGGTTGATTTGGGTATTACAGTACATATTTGTGTCTTCACAATCTACTGCTATCCACATTTTGCCTCTTTGAGTGGACTGGGAAGACGGTACTTACATTTAACTTCTTTTGCCTTCTACTTTGAAATATCAATATCAGATGGTATTATAATTTTGTCCCAATCATTAAATATGGCTTATAAAATTCATGAATAAAAGAACAGTTTATTGTATTGACCTAAGATATTTTTATTCTTTTTAACATCCCATCTTCCTTTTTGATTCTTCAAGATTCTTTATTTCATCATTTCTTTTCTTGTCTGAAGAGCTTCTTTTAGGCAATCTTCAAAGATAAATTTGATAGCAGCAAGTTCTTTTACTTTTTATTCATCTGAGACTCTCTTGATTTGCCCTCATTCCTAGAGAGGATAACTTTTCCAGTTGTGTCCTGCAGATGATAGTTGTTTTTCTTTCTTTCTCAGAACTTGAAAAATGTTACGCCGCTTCCTTCTGGTTGCCATGATTTCAGAAAAGCAATCTGTTGTCATCTGAATTGTTTTCTCACTGTAGGTAATGCATCATCTCTCTCTGGCTGCTTTCCAGAATTTTTCTGAGTTTTTAATTTTGTAAACTTTAATTCTGAAATGTCTTAGAATGGATTTATTTGGGTTCATCCAGTTTGAGGTATGATTAACTTCTTCAATTTGTAGGTTTATTTATTTTTTTTTTTTTTTACCAAATTTGGAAAATTTTAGCCACTTCTTTGATCATTCTTTGTTTATCATTCTGTGATCCCTCTTCTGAGACTCAGATGAGTGTTGTAACCTTTTTATTGTTGCACAGGTCCCTGAGTTTCTTTCATTTTTTTCATTTAGTCTTATTTTTTCCTACTGTTCATATTGTGTGAACTCTATTGACCTATCCTCAAGTTCATTGATTCTAACCTCTGCCTTCTCTACTTTACTCTCCTGTTCAGCAACTTTTTTATTTCTGCAGTTATATTTTTCAGTTCTATAATTTTCATTGGGTTCTTTTTTTAAAACTTCTATTTCCTTGTTGAGATTTCCTCATTTTTAGTTTGTTTTAAGAAAGCTTGATATTGATCGTTGAAGGATTTTTATGATGTCTCCTTTAAAATCCTTGTCAGGTAATTCCAACATCTGATTCATCTCAGTGTTTGTGTCTGTTGAGTGTCTTTTCTCATTTAGGTTGTGATTTTCTTGGTTTTTGATATGATAGGGAGTTTCCTATTATAAGCTAGAATTTTTGCCCTATATGTTAATATATTTTAGCATTTAAAGATTTATTTAGTAGATAATCATACTCTCTAGGCTTCCCTGGTGGCTCAGTGGTAGATAACACAATTGCCAGTGCAGGAGATGTGCGTTTGATCCCTGGGTCGGGAAGATCCCCCGGAGAAGGAAATGGAACCCACTCCAGCACTCTGGCCTGGGAAATCCCACGGACAGAGGAGCCTGGTGTGCTTCAGTCCATGAGATCACAAAAGGATCGGACACAATTTAGCAACTAAACAAAAACAACAACATCCTCTTTAGGCTTAACATGTAGATCCTGTCTTACATTTTTGGGGGGCCATGGCTCTGATGACACCTTCATTTCAGAGCATTTGGGATGATACTTTGGTCAACTTAGTTTATCTGATGCTATAGGAGCCCCCGGTTGGGCCCTCCTTGTGTTGCTCAAGAAGTGGAAAGGAAATGTCCTTAGGCCAGGTTGACAAGTGTCTTTTCTTGGGGAAAGAGATGTTCAGGCAGGAAAGGAGAGGCTTCATTAGCTAAGTATGTCTTGTGGTGGGATCCTCCTCTGCCTCTGGGGACCAAACGGTGTTCCCCAGGCCAGGTGCTTGTTGTGATCCATTTGATCCAGTGAATCTACAATGAGATCCATTTTGCTGTTGCCCTCAATCTCTGGGCAGAAGTAAAGAGTCTCCAACCCATGAAGACAGAGGTTTCCTGGGTCCCGCCTTTATTTGGGTGGAGATCCTTCTTGCTGAGGCTCCCTTGTTAATCACCATGACTGAGGGGAATTTCAAGCCTGCCAGAGAAGGAAAGCACTTCCCATGGCTGCTTATCTAGTGGGTCCCCCAGTAGATCCCCGTGGCCCTTTGTGGGCTTTCTTGGTGTGGTCTAAGGGACTCCCGTTCAGTCTGCGGGAGGAATGAGCCTACCTTCTATTGCTAGATTTAGGGACAGGAAATGTCAGATATGGGTTGCTTTCTTCCATTGGGTGAAGGTTAAAATGTCCTGCCCCATGTTGTTCCTCCAGTGCTGGTTCCCAGACTTGTTCACCTTCCTCTTAGCACCTTGCGAGAATTCTCCTTTGGTTATATCTTACATTATTTCCACAGGTTATAGTTGTACCTGGCAGGGAATAGCAGGGAGAAACAAATCTACAAAATGCTGCCTAGGCTAAAATCCCATTATTATTAAGTAGATCCTTTAATCATTAAATTTTCTTGTCCCAGAATATTTTTTTGGTCTTGGTGTTTACTTTTGTAACTACACTTATAACAGTTAATTTTTCTAAATGGTTTTATTTACATTGTCATTTCTTTATCCTTTAAAATTCTTATATTTGAATTGTTAATTGTAATTCATTTCTCAGTTGACTGGAGAACTGTAATTTTTCATACTAGGGATCAGAGAGTTACTCAAGAAAAATGTTTTCCAAGCCCTCTGCAAACTTAAAGATATCCTTTTGTTAACTTTGCCCATGAAAGAAAAATGGTGGAATATATAGTTCTTGGGTGATAAAATGTTAACCTCAATATCCTATTAATGTTTTTCATAGTATTTTACATAGAACTTTACTTTTCCAGATGTTTCCTAGAAGGAAAATGAAAGTTCCTTTGTCAAATAAATTATAGAAATGCTTCCTATTTCAAGCAGGTCACCTCTAGGTGATTCATAATGTCTATTCAGTTCAGTTCAGTTGCTCAGTCGTATCCGACTCCTTTTGACCCCATGGACTGCAGCACACGAGGCCTCCCTGTCCATCACCAACTCTCGAAGTTTACTCAAACTCATGTCCGTTGAGTTGATTTTGCCATCCAACCATCTCATCCTCTGTCATCCCCTTCTCCCGCCTTCAATCTTTCCCAGCATCAGGGTCTTTTCAAATGAGTCAGTTCTTTGCATCAGGTGACCAAATTATTGGAGTTTCAGCTTCAACATCAGTCCTTCCGATGAATATTCAGGACTGGTTTCCTTTAGGATGGACTGGTTGGATCTTCTTGCAGTCCAAGGGACTCTCACGAGTCTTCTCCAACCCCACTGTTCAAAAGCATCAATTCTTCAGCGCTCAGCTTTCTTCACAGTCCAACTCTCACATCCATACATGACTATTGGAAAAACCATAGACTTGACTAGGCACACCTTTGTTGGCAAAGTAATGTCTCTGCTTTTTAATATGCTGTCTAGGCTGGTCATAACTTTTCTTCCAAGGAGTAAGCGGTTTTAATTTCACGGCTTCAGTCACCATCTGCAGTGATTTTGGAGCCCCCAAAAATGAAGTCTGACACTGTTTCCACTGTTTCCCCATCTGTTTCCCATGAAGTGATGGGACTGGATGCCATGATCTTCGTTTTCTGAATGTCCATTAGTTTAGGAAAAACTCTGATATTGCCTTCATTTGAGAAACTTGTTTAATTTTGTTTAGCCTATTGATGTACTGATGATGGTGTACTTCCATTCTGTGCTTTTCCTATTAACACACATTCATAATGTTTTCAGTTATAAAGAATAGGAAACCTAACCCTAGATTAAATAGTAGACAATGGTAAGAAGTAAGAAGTCTGGAGTGAGCTGTCAGATTGGGACAGAGGCTCAGTAATGTGAGCCCAGGTCTCTGAGTCTCAGTCTTCCTTTCCGTCATCCTCAGACTGTTGAAAGCACATCTTCATCCATGTTGCTTGCTGGTTGTAAGATGGCTGCTACAGCTTTGGACACCAGAACTGTATGAGGAATGGGGTGGAGATGGCAGCAAAAGCTCTTTTTTTTCTGAGAATGATTCTCTTTCTTACAAAGAAAAGACTTTCTCAGAAGGCTCTGGAAGGTTTTCCCTTTAAATTTCATCAACCAAACAAAAATCACTGCTAGCTGCAAAGGAGGCTGAGAAGATGGGTACCTACCTGGCAGAGATGAATATAATAGCTTAAATCTGTAATGATCTACCCTCAGGGCTCAACTTATTGTTCTCCTGAATTAAATCAGGTTTCTTTAAGAAAGGAAGATGGCAGGTTAAGTGGCTGTTGGGTACACTATAAATGGTGCCCACCACAATCTTCCTCTAAGTAAAATGATGGGCAGAATGCATCACTGGATATACTTTTAGCTGTCTGTCCATTGTGTTTTGTACTTTGTAGGGAAGAATTTGGAGGGTGGCTTGATTATATCCCTCGCAGAGAACCTGTTTTGTTTTGCCCAGTGCTTATAATCTTTCTTATTTATGTAAAATCTTATGTTGTGCAGAATGAGTCTTTTTATTACTTTGCCTGGCTTTCAGGGAGCTCTTCTAATATGTGAACTTGGGCCTTTCTTCCACCCAGTACTGTTTTCTGTTATTATCTTTTTAATTATTGCTTCTTCTCTTATTGTTTTGTTTTCCTGCCTGTGCAACATACAATTCTTAAGATGAACTTCTGTTCTCTTTCTTCTTATTTGTCACTTTCTCTCTTCCTATTTCATTCCTTTTCCATCCTAACTGTGAGAAAATCTGAAGTTGGTCCTCTGCATATTAATCCTGTGTGACCTTCAATGTAATTTTAATTTTGCAATTAGTTTTTGAGTTTCTTAACATTTTTTTTTCTTTTCTGTTTCTTTATTTCAACTTTTTTCTCCTCTAGCTTCCTATTTCTATTTCATAGTGAGCATATCCTCTTGGATATTTTAAGGTATCATTTTTTGAACAGTGATTTTTTTTTTCAGTTATTGACCCCCCTGCCTTGCCACCCCAGTCAGAATAATGTTTATTTTCCCTTGATCTTCATTATCTTTTTAAAAGTACTGTGCTAACTTTTTTTCTAATCCATTTTCCCCAGTGTCCTAGTATTGGTCACAGGGCACAGGGGCTATTTAGCATGGTTTCCCAACTTCTTTAGGACTGTGTTTTCCTCTTGTGGAATATATAGCTGGTGGTTTCTTTCCACATTCATATCCAGGACCATGGCAATTAGGGGAAATTCCTCCCAGATTTTGGCCTGTGGTCTTCTCTTATCTTCAGTTCACAGTTGGTACTGGGCTGGCTTTCCTTTTTATTTACTCCTGTGTGTATTCTTTGGGGAAATTAGCAAGCAAATGTAGTTTGACTCTGGGCCAGCACTTATATTCAGTTGGTGGAGACTTGGGAAATTCCCAGGGAGGCAGTAGGCAGTAACAGAAAAAAGCCCAGGACTTTTGAACAATCTGTCTTCCTGCAGATCTGCCTCTTGCTTGCTGTGTGATGGTAAGCCCATTACTCTACCCCAGAGCCTCTGCTTCCTTAGCTATAATAGGAATATCCATATAACAGGGATGTTGTTGTTCAGTCGCTCAGTCGTGTCCCACTCTTTGCCACCCCATGGACTGCAGTATGCCAGGCTTCCCTGTCCTTCACCATCTCCCAGAGTTTGCTCAAACTTATTTCCGTTGAGTTGGTGATGTCATCCAACCATCTCATCCTCTGTTGTCCCATTCTCCTCCTGCTTTCTGTCTTCCCCAGCATCAGTGCCTTTTCCGATGAGTCTGCTCTTCGCATCAAGTGGCCAAAGTATTAGAGCTTCCGCCTCAGCATCAGTCATTCCAATGAGTATTCAGGGTAGATTTCCTTTAGGATTGACTGGTTTGATCTCTTTGCAGTCCAAGGGACTCTCAAGAGTCTTCTCCAGCACCACAGTTCACTAGGGATATTGAGAATAAAATGGAAACCACCTCTGAGGAGCTTGTAAGTTAAGTCCCCTCCCTCCTGTTTCTGATACTCCACAGTGAAACAGCAAGCATCCAGACAAGCTTCTTGCAGTCATCCCTTCTCTCATGGCCCAGACACTGTCCTGTACCTGGACCCCATTCTCTTCTTCATCTTGAGAGACCCTTTCCACATGGACAATGGGTTTGAGATACTGAATATCCTACTGAGATACACCCTCTGCCAGCTTTTCTCTGTCCACCAGGACTTTCTCAGTGTTCCTTTTTGAGAGGCAGTGTAGTGTAATGGTTAGGGTCACAGGCTGCTTGTGAATTCTAGATCTGCCTCTGATGAGCTGTGGGACCAAAATCAGATTTCATGTCCTCCTCTCTGCTTCATCTTCCTTGTATTTTAAATGTGGATAGTGATATACCTGCCTCATAGGGCTCACTGAATTGTGTGATGCTCTTAGATCACTTTCTGACACAGGACAAGCAAGGTATCAGTGCTTGCTGCTGTGACGATGATGATGTTTATGATGATACTGATGGTACCTGCGACCATCGCCACATCAGACCCTCCTGCCACAGACTTCTGCATCTGGGCACACCCCTTTCTGTCTAGCCCAGTGCAGTCCTCATGGCTGAATCACTTCTCCCCCTCCCCCACCCCGTTCCTGTTGGCTCCTGGAATTGCACCTGATTCCCTTCCCTGTCTGCCTTGCCCTCCAGCAGTCACCTTCTCCATTCCCAGCTATATTTGCCCCAACTCTGTGAGAGATGAAGGATGGAGACTGCAGAGTGTCTGTCCTTGGAGACGTTGCAAAAAAGACAAGCCCTCCATGTGGAAAGATTTAGACATTTATCTGCCTAAAGGCAAAAAACTGAACAGGCGATCCTGCAAGGTCATGCCTGTGCTCAAAATCTTCCAAAGGCTCCACTTCTCCCTCAGGACAGAGTCCAGATTCCAAAGCTTCTTCTGATCTGCCCTGCTCACCCCTTGAACCTGGTGCCCCTGGCTGGGTTCAAGCTACCAGTGAGACTCCAAAACTACTGAGTCCCAACCACATACCACTTCCTTGTGCCTCTACACCTTCCCACTGGGGCTCCCCTTGGCCCAGACAGCCCCTCCCTTCCCGCCTGCCTCCCTAAACTTAGGGAATCCCTTGGGCCCCCCAGCCGGGGTCATAGCCTGCATGTCCTTCAGCCCCCACTGGGGAAACAAATGGCCCACCGAGCCTTGGGGACCTGCTCCCCAGTCCCCACAGCCTCTGCTTGTGTGGCATCATGTGGGCCATCTGCTTAAAGCAGTGGTTTCCTGTGGTAACAGGATGCTGAGTAAGCATCACTTGTGATGTCACCAAAGCACAGCTTTTTGTTCTCTGTTGCTCCTTTACAACGTTCGGCTTGGTCCCATTCACCGCCCCTAGATGAAAACCCTGATGGCGCATGACTTTTTGTTCACAAGACTCTTAAGTCTTAAGAATTCAATATTTTGCTGATATGTATAGCACAGAGCAAATAGAACAAGCATGATGTTACATAATACATTACCCATACTGAAGAAATGGTAACTGATGCAATATTTGCTCCAGAATTTCTTAAGAAATTAAATATAGACGCAGGCTCATGTTCTTCCTTTTGCCCATTATGCCAAAGTTGGGTTTTATCTTTTCTATTCATATTTTTAGACTTTTACTATGTACATATGTTCTGTAAACAATCACTTATTTTACAGCTTTACATGAAAGGTATCAAATGGAGGTGAAGCCCACAAAGACAGACTTTCATCTCTATTCAGCCAGTTTCCTACACACTCTGTGTGTGTCTAGAACAAGGTCTCATCTTAATGTTTCCTCTAAACAGTGTAGTATTATAACTAGCTAGGATTTTGTTTTCATGCAAGATGCTTTTCAATGTTTACCCATGCTGATGTGTATAGACCTAGATGCTTTTAAATGCTGCAAAGTAGTCCATTTTACCATCAGTGAGGTCGTCCATCTCATACCCTCCTCACTTAGATTATTTCCAGGTTTTTGTTATTATAAGGTAGTGCTGCTATTAAAATCTCCTTAAGTACCTGTGCGTGAGTTTCTCCAGGACATATACCTGGGATTAGAATTGCTGTGTTCTGGGGGTACGAATCGTCAGCTCCGTTAAGAATTGTCCAACTGTTTTCTAAGACCTCATTTTAATTCACAGCCCCATCCATATTTCATTTGGCCCCGCTTACCTGCGTCCTTGGAAACAATCTTTGCCAACATGCAGCATGTGAGATGGTAATTTCATAGTTGTCTTAGTTTGTTCTGCCTGTAACACTGGAAAGAATGACCACTTCCCCCCTATGAATATTGGTCATTTGGGTTTTCTTTTTTGTGATTTTCCCATTCGTATTCTTTTTTTTTTAATTGAAGGATAATTGCTTTACAGAATTTTGTTGTTTTCTGTCAAACCTCAACATGAATCAGCCATAGACATACATATATCCCCTTCCTTTTGAACTTTCATCATACCTCCCTCCCCATCCCACCCCTCTAGGTTGATATAGAGCCCATTCTTGAGTTTCCTGAGCCATACAGCAAATTCCCATTGGCTGTCTGTTCTACATACGGTAATGTAAGTTTCCATGTTACTCTTTCCGTACATCTCACCCTCTCCTCCTCTCTCCCCAGGTCCATAAGTCTATTCTCTATATCTGTTTCTCCACTGCTGCCCTGTAAATAAATTCTTCAGAACCATTTTCTAGATTCTGTATATGTGTGTTAGAATATGATATTTATCTTTCTCTTTCTGACTCACTTCACTCTGTATAATAGGTTCTGGGTTCATCCACCTCGTCAGAACTGACTCAAATGTGTTCTTTTTATGACTGAGTAATATTTTATTGTGTACCACAACTTCTTTATCCATTCATCTGTCGATGGGCATCTAGGTTGCTTCCATGTTCTAGCTATTGTAAATAGTGCTGCAGTGAACAATGGGATACATGTGTCTTTTTCAACCCTGGTTTCCTCAGGGTATATGCCTAGGAGTGGGATTGCTGGGTCATTTGGTGGTTTTATTCCTGGTTTTTTAAGACATCTCCATACCATCTTACATAGTAGCTGTATCAATTAACATTCCCACCAACAGTGCAAGAGCATTCCCTTTTCTTCACGTCCTCTCCAGCATTTATTGTTTGTAGACTTTTTGATGATGGCCATTCTGACCAATGTGAGGTAATATCTCATTGTGGTTTTAACTTGCATTTCTCTAATAATGAGTGATGTTGAGAATCTTTTCATGTGTTTGTTAGCCATCTGTATGTCTTCTTTGGAGAAATGTCTGTTTAGGTCTTTTCCCCACTTTTTGATTGGGTTGTTTGTTTTCCTGGTATTGAATTGTATGATCTGCTTGTATATTTTGGAAATTAATCCTTTGTCAGTTGTTTCATTTGCTATTATTTTCTCCCATTCCATGGGTTGTCTTTTCACCTTGCTTATAGTTTCCTTTGCTGTGCAAAAGTTTTTAAGTTTAGTCGGGTCCCACTTGTTTACTTTTGTTTTTATTTCCATTACTCTAGGAGGTGGGTCATAGAGGATCTTGCTTTGATTTATGTCATCAAGTGTTCTGCCTATGTTTTCGTCTAAGAGTTTTATAGTTTCTGGTCTTACATTTAGGTCTTTAATCCATGTTGAGTTTATCTTTGTGTATGGTGTTAGGAAGTATTCTAATTTCATTCTTTTACATGTAGCTGTCCAGTTTTCCCAGCACCATTTATTAAAGAGGCTGTCTTTGCCCCATTGTATATTCTTGCCTCCTTTGTCAAAAATAAGGTACCCGTAGGTACATGGGCTTATTTCTGGGCTTTCTATCCTGTTCCATTGGTCTATGTTTCTGTTTTTGTGCCAGTGCCATACTGTCTTGATGACTGTAGCTTTGTAGTATAATCTGAAGGCAGGAAGGTTGATTCCTCCAGCTCCATTCTTCTTTCTCAAGATTGCTTTGGCTATTCAGGGTCTTTTGTGTTTCCATATGAATTGTGAAAGTTTTTGTTCTAATTCTGTGAAAAATGCCATTGGTAATTTGATAGGCGATTGCACTGAATCTGTAGCTTGCATTTGGTAGTATAACCATTTTCACAATATTGACTCTTCCTACCCAGGAACATGGAATATCTCTCCATCTGTTTATGTCCTCTTTGATTTCTTTCATCAGTGTCTTATAATTTTCTGTGTACAGTTCTTTTGTCTCCTTAGTTAAGTTTACTCCTAGATATTTAATTCTATTTGTTATAATGGTGAGTGGGATTGATTCCTTAATTTCTCTTTATGATTTTTCATTGTTAATGTATAGAAATGTAAGTGATTTCTATGTATTGATTTTGTATCCTGCAATTTTGCTAAGTTTTCTGATTAGCTCCAGTAATTTTCTGATACTCTCTTTAGGGTTTTCTATGTACAGTATCATGTCGTCCACAAGCAGTGAGAGTTTTACTTCTTTTCTGATCTGGATTCCTTTTATTTCTTTTTCTCCTCTGATTGCTGTAGCTTGGACTTCCAGAACTCTGTTGAATAATAGTGGTGAAAGTGAACACTCTCATCTTGTTCCTAATCTTTGGGGGAATGCTTTCAGTTTCTTACCATTGAGAACAATGTTTGCTGTAGGCTTATCATATATGGCCTTTACTATGCTGAGGTAGGTTCCTCCTATGCCCATCTTTTGAAGAGTTTTAATCATAAATGGGTGCTGAATTTTGTCAAAGGCTTTTTCTGCTTCTATTGAGATAATCATATGGTTTTTATCTTTCACTTTGTTAATATGGTGTATCACATTGATTGATTTGCATATATTGAAGAATCCTTGCATCCCTGGAATAAACCCAACTTGATTATGGTAATGAGTTTTTTTTATGTGTTGCTGAATTCTGTTTGCTAAAATTTTGTTGAGGATTTTTGCATTTATGTTCATCAGTGATATTGGCCTGTAGTTTTCTTTTTTTGTGTTGTCTTTGTCTGGTTTTGGTATCAGGGTGATGGTGGCCTTGTAGAATGAGTTTGGAAGTGTTCCTTCCTCTGCAATTTTTTGAAAGAGTTTTAGAAGAATAGGCATCAGCTCTTCTCTAACTGTTTGATAGAATTCTCCTGTGAAGCCATCTGGTCCTGGGCTTTTGTTTTTGGGGAGATTTTTGATCACAGCTTCAATTTCAGTGCTTGTAATTGGGTTGTTATAATTTCTATCTCTTCCTGTTCCATCTTGGAAGATTGAACTTTTCTAAGAATCTGTCCATTTCTTCCAAGTTATCCATTTTATTGCCATGGAGTTGTTCATAATAGTCTCATAATCCTTTGTATTTCCTCATTGTCAGTTGTAACCTCTCCTTTTTCATTTCTAATTTTGTTGATTTGATTCTTCTCTCTTTTTTTCTTGATGAGTCTGGCTAAAGGTTTGTCAATTTTCTTTATCATCTCAAAGAACCAGGTTTTAGTTTTATTAATCTTTACTATTTTTTCTTTCATTTCTTTTTCATTTATTTCTGTTCAGATATTTATAATTTATTTCCTTCTACTAATTTTCAGGGTTTTTGTTCTTCTTTTTCCAGTTGTTTTAGGTGTAAAGTTAGGCTGTCTATTCGATGTTTTCCTTGTTTCGTGAGGTAGGATTGTATTGTTTGTTATAAGCTTACCTCTTAGAACTGCTTTTTCTGCATCCCAAGAGGTTTTGAGTTGTGTTTTCATTGTCATTTGTTTCTAGAAATTTTTTTATTTCCCTTTTGATTTCTTTAGTAACCTGCTGGTTATTTAGAAACATGTTGTTTAATCTGCATGTGTTTTTGTTTCTTACAGTTTTTTTTTCTTTAATTGATATCTAGTCTCATAGCATTGTGGTCAGAGAGCATGCTTGATATGATTTCAATTTTCTCAAATTTACTGAGGTTTGATTTGTGACACAAGATGTAGTCTATCTTGGAGAATGTTCCATATGCACTTGAGAAGAAGGTGTATTCTTCTGCATTTGGATGAAATGTCCTGAAGATATCAATGAGATCCATCTCATCTAATGTATCCTTTAAGACTTGTGTTTCCTTATTCATTTTCTGATTTGATGATCTGTCCATTGGTGTGAGTGGGGCGTTAAAGTCTCCTTCTATTATTGTGTTACTGTCAATTTCTCCTTTTATGTCTGTTAGTGTTTGTCTTATGTATTGAGGTGCTCCTGTGTTGGGTGCATAGATGTTTACAATTGTTATGTCTTCCTCTTGGATTGATCCCTTGATCGTTATGTAGTGGCCTTACTTATCTCTTATAATCTTTTTTATTTTAAGGTCTGTTTTGTCTGACATGAGGATCGCTACTCCAGCTTTCTTTTCTTCCCATTTGCATGGAATATATTTTTCCATCCTCTCATTTTCAGTCTATATGTGTCTTGAGGTTTAAAGTGGGTTTCTTGTAGCCAGCATATATATGGGTCTTGGTTTTGTATCCATTCAGCCAGTCTGTGTCTTTTGGTTGGAGCACTTAATCCATTTACATTTTAAGTAATATATGTTCCTATTGCTGTTTTCTTAATTGTTTGGGGTTGATTTTGTAGCTCTTTTTTCTTCTCTTGTATTTCTTGACTATTTAAGTCCCTTTAACATTTGATGTAAAGTTAGTTTGGTGGTACTGAATTCTCCTAACTTTTGCTTGTCTGAAAAGCTTTTGATTTCTCCATCAATTTTGAATGAGATCCTCGCCAGGTACAGTAATCTTGGTTGTAGATTTTTCCCTTTCAGTACTTTAAATATATTCTGCCATTTCCTTCTGGCCTGCAGAGTTTCTGCTGGAAGATCAGCTGTTAAGCATATGGGGTATGTTACTTGTTGCTTCTCCCTTGCTGCTTTTAATATTCTTTCTTTGTGTTTAGTCTTTGTTAGTTTGATTAGTATGCGTCTTGGTGTGTTTCTCCTTGGGTTTATCCTGTATGGGATTCTTTGTGCCTCTTGGACTTGATTGACTATTTCCTTTTCCATGTTGGGGAAATTTTCAACTATAATCTCTTCAAAAATTTTCTCATACCCGTTCTTTCTCTCTTCTTCTTCTGGGACCCCTATTTTTCAAATGTTGTGTTTGACCTCTGGTTTGTCCCAGAGGTCTCTGAGACTATCCTCATTTCTTTTCATTATTTTTGCTTTATTCTGCTCTTCAGAAGTTATTTCTGAACTGATTAACTGATTCGTTCTTCTGCTTCAGATATTCTGCTATTGATTCCTTCTAGAGTATTTTTAATTTCAGTAATTGTGTTGTTTGCCTCTGCATGTTTATTCTTTAATTCTTCTAGGTCTTTGTTAATTGATTCTTGCATTTTCTCCGTTTTGTTTTCAAGGTTTTTGGTCATCTTTACTATCATTATTCTGAATTCTTTTTCAGTTAGTTTGCCTATTTCCTCTTCATTTATTTGGACTTCTGTGTTTCTAGTTTGTTCCTTCATTTTGCCTGTTCATATTCTTTGCCAAATTTTCAATTTGATGGTGTGTCTTTTTTCTTATTGATTTGTTTGACTCATTCTTCTACTCCCACTTCTGGGTGACTCAGTTCTCCTGAGTACTACTAAAGGTAGAGAGAATAATTTCAGCATGTATTATAAAAAACTCAAACCAAATCACCACTTCCCCCAAAGAGAGAATTTCCATTTTTCCCTTGGTAGCAGAATCTAGATGAAATGAGTAAAGCAGTCAAGAAAGCATGGCTTGGTAACTGCTGGATGGATAACTCCATGGTTTATTTCTTACACTGGTATAGCCAGTGTCACTGTATGTTGGAACTGGTCTGCATTGCCCAGATGCTTTTCTGAATCTGGGGGGACAAATTAACCCTTCTATATATAATTCAAAGTGTTTACCTTCATAATACTATCTTTTGCTATTTTTGCTATTGTGATTCTTTAAGGGGGACTCACTAAATCTCTCTTCAAATTACTGTTTATTTCATGGGGTGAGTGTTCCCAAAGCTGTGGTAACCCAGCATGGATTACACACCTTGCAGCCTTAATCGAGCATTTAAACCTGTGTGGTTGGACTCCTACTATTTTCTCAGCCTCCTTATTTATGTGCTCAGAAGAATCCCACCATTTCACACTTCTGCCTATTCTTTCTTGCTCTTCCCAGCATCCTCCAATGAGCTATGACTTTTCTGCAAGGCCTGGAGGACCTGTTTTGTTCTCTTTTCCCTGAGCCTAATAACTTCACTGACTTCACATAATGTTTTTCTTGACCTCATCACAGCAGAGTTCCTTTTGTTTCATTTTTGATGCTTAATAGTTTATAGACTTTTTTGGAGAAGATTAGCTATTGTTATCTTTTGATTTGGTTTATTATCTCTCCAAATGTTTAGATTCTTATGTATTAATGTCTAACTATGTTAAACATAGTTCCTGTCTATGTATTTTTAACATTTCTGTGTATTTTTTCTTGGACTTGTTTTTATAAGTAGCATATAGCTAGATTTCTAAAAAACCCGGCCAGTTTGTCTGTGTTTAAATAGATAAGTTTAGCCTACTTCCTCTGTGTGTGTGGTATGTGTCCTTGTGTATGTTTAAGGACTATAGATGATTTTGGACTTACTTGTACAATCCTTATCTTGTGTTTCCTGTTTACCACTGGATCAATGACATTGTCACCCATTAAACAGGTTACTCCCGTTTTTCTTTCCTGCTTGAAAGCTATACATTGTGCAATGCTGCTGTCTAGGCGCTTAGTCATGTCCAGCTCTGTGCAACCCCATGGACTGTAGCCTGTCAGGCTCCTCTGTCCATGGGATTCTCCAGGTAAAAATACTGGAGTGGGTTGCCATGCCCTCCTCCAGGGGATCTTCCCAACCCAGGGATCAAACCCAGGTCTCCAGCATTGCAGGCAGATTCTTTATCACTGAGCCATCTGTATAAATTGTATTTGTGTTATTTCACATATAAAATATATGCTTAAGAATTTTCAACAAAATTCAGAATTACTTAGCATCTGTAGGATCCTATCCTCTTTCCTGGCCACCTCTTTCCTATCCTTGACAATTGTTGTCTAGAATTTAGGTGATGCTGCTCATCACCAAAGGCACCTTGGCCCATACTCTGGTGTGCCTGCATTCTCTGTCCTCCCTAGAATTAGTGCTCTTTCAGCCCCAGGGGTGGTTGGAAGCTTGTGGCCTCCTCTCCTGAGTAGGAGTCTCATAGCTGGTGCTCCCTCCATCCTCAGTATTGTCCTCTGCTTCTCCTCCACCAGCTCTGTAAAGAACTCTCAAGAGTCCCTGATGTTGTGCAGCAAGGTCTCAAGATTTAACATGGGTCAGAGATGTATGACCACATCTGGTTGAATGAGGCTTAGCCATAGAAGCTGGTTTTTGAGGGTTTATTCTGAGAAGTGAGTTCAGATTCCCACCAAGACACTCATGGTAGGGAAGTTTCCAGACTTAAAGAAGGAAATTCAGATCTTAAGCCTGTTTGCTTTAGCGCATGTGTGTGTGTAGCAGCCACTGTGTGTATTAGTCTGCTTGGCTTTGAGTCAGGAGCTGGTAGACATGAAGACGGGTGGTGTTTTCTTTGCATTGCTTTCTGTAAGCACCATGGTATAAATATGTATCAGGTAAACCCCTGAAGGTTCCATCACCCATGGGACAGGCCTGTCAGCTAAGTATCATACACCTGTTCCTCTGACTGTAAAATCTGGTGGAAGGAAGCAGGTAAACCTGTTTGCGGTTTTAAGCGCTCAACACCAAGCACAAGTATTGTCAAATAGGATAAGTGTCCCAGTTCACCTCCCACCTCTGGGGACATTGCAGTCATTCCTCACCTGGCTCTCTTTTTCCAGCTGATATGAACCTCGGCTAGGTTCCATGAAGAAATCTGTAGAGGATACTGTTCCTTGAAGACAAAGTCCCCTGGTATTTCTATTTGGGGAGGGGACTGCTCTGGGAGAATGAGCAGAGCTCAGCACTGGGAGCTTGTGGTTCCAGACCATCCTTACCACTCATCTCTGTAAAGGAAGGACTGCCTAGGTGTCCAGTCCAGCTGCCAAATTTGCCTTTTCCTCTGGTTTCTTAATCTACCCCACCTGGGGACACTATTTGTCCATGACCCTTTAGTCATTGGCATGACCAGCTGGGCAGCTTTTTCTTTACCCTCATATGTTTCGCACCCCTCTGTCCCATGACACTTTTTTATTCTTGACTGAAATCACTGTCCAAAGTCGAGAGATGACTTAAGTCCAAGTACCAAAAAGGAAAAGAAGATATTTATCTCAAGAACCCTCTAAATCAGTTGTATGTAGCTGGAAATTGTCTCTCATGGAACCCTAAGTCTGGCATAGAGTGTACTTGAAATCTCAAATAGAAACACCTTAATACAGCTGATAATACTGTGTTTCATACTGGAACTGATAGGAACAGAAGATGAAGGAATAAGAGGGTATGAAAGTCAGGGCCCAAGCAGGAAAGAAGCTAAAAGATCCTCAGTTTCTCTCATAAACATGTATCCCAGCCGCAGCACCTCTCCTGGGCCTGTCTATCTGGGGTGCGTCTGCACAGAGAAACACGTCTATATGTGCGCAGCACCTCCTTCCTGAGGAGAGGCACTGAGCCAGGCACTGACTGGGTTAAGAGGAAGGCTCTGCAGATGTGAAGCCTGACTGTGGCTCCTGGCTGGAGGACAGGACCTTCTTCCCCCAGACCAAAGGTTAATGAGAACACAGAACAAAATATATCAGGAGCCTTTGTCCCAGCTCCCACAACTGCTGCCCTGTGCTGGCCTCCAACCAAATTGCTAATCTGATCATCTCTGCCTGGTCCTGGTGGGGGCCGCAGGGCCGTGAGCAGAGCCAGGACCAGGTTGTGACCAGCTCTTCTCCCCCTGGGCTGGGGAAGTTACTTCTCATTGACAGCAGGAGATTACAACATCTGCACCTACATTTTCTGAGTCACAGCTGTCTCTGCTGCTGGCTCATTTCTTAGAACTTGCCAGAATCTGCCCACTTATTCTTGCCAACTCATCCAGGTCACCGAGGATCACAGCTGTGACTATTGTCCACAGATTCAGTCCAAGAGCCCTTAGGGATGGAATGATCAGTCAGTAGAGTAGCAGGAAAAAACATCCAAGGGATCAGTGGAGCAAGGGCCTCAAAGTCAGGCAGAACCTGATCATTTATTCCTTCCCAGGAGTCGAGCTCTAGTTCTGCCTTAACCTTAACCTTAACCTTAACCCTAACCGGCTGGAGAAGACTCTTGAGAGACCCTTGGACAGCAAGGAGATCAAACCAGTCAGTCTTAAAGGAAATCAACCCTGAATATTCATTGGAAGGACTGATGCTGAAGCTGAAACTCCAGTACTTTGGCCACCTGATGTGAAGAGCCAACTCACTGGAAAAGACACTGATGCTGGGAAAGATTGAGGGCAAGAGGAGAAGGGGGCAACAGAGGATGAGATGGTTGGATGGCATCACTGACTCAATGGACATGAGTTTGAGCAAACTCAGGGAGATAGTGAAGGACAGGGAAGCCTGGCGTGCTGCAGTCCATGGGGTCACAGAGTCGAACACAACTGAGCGACTGAACAACAACAACTGCAAGGATGATTCAAATTAATAAACATGATTATGCTGTTGGACTTCCCTGGGGTCCAATGCTTAAGAATCCACCTGCCAACATAGGGGATACGAGTTCAATCCCTGCTCTGGGAACATTCCATATGCCGCAAGGCAACTAAGTTGGTGTGCCACAACTACTGAGCCCCCGCCCTAGAGCCCATGCTCTGCAAGAGAAGCCACAGCAATGAGAAGCCTGCTTGCTGCGACTAGAGAAAGCCCGCATGCAGCAATGAAGACCCAGTGCAGCCAAATAAATAAGTAAATATTTTTTTAAGAGATGATTATGTTGTTGACTACATATTTGGTTGAACTGCATCATTTCAGACTGTATAGGGAAGGTCGTCCTGCACTCATTAGTGATATCTCATTACTTAGGCATTTTTAAGAAATGGAGTCTTATCATGGCATTTCTCCACATTTTGGAATATTGAAGGTAATTGGAATTAACTGTGACTTTTTAAAAAGTGTTTTTAAGTGGAAGCTCTGGGAGACATTGGTAATTAGCATCATCTTATCCCCTCAATTAAACTGCCAAAGTCTCTAGCAGTTTTCTTTTTTCTCAAGTTACTTAAACATAACTCTGTAATTTTGTTTACCCAATTTGTTTGCCCAGGCAGCTCTTTTTTTTTTCCAGTGATAATGAAGGGGAAGACTTAGCCACACTTGCACCAAATTATCATAAATTCTAAATTCGCCAAGTCTAAAATTCTTAACGGAGGTTTACAGTGTTATAAGTGTGTCCTTGTTTTTAAAAGCTTATGTCATGAGCAAAGAAAGAGAAGACACATTTCTGTTCTGACGACACAACGAGTCTGCTGTCTGTTGGCTCACAGGCCCACATCTACCAGTTTATTCATTTTTTCCCTGTGGTGTGTACATCAGAAACAGACCCTTGAAGGAGAATTCAGATTTTAGGGAATGTGTCTGTTAAGCAGCAGAGGATAATTTTTTCTGAATTGTGTTGAGTACCTTCCTGTGTTGGTTGCTATGAGACTACCCTCAAGGAACCCACCACCCAGTTTGGGGATGATGGGAGGGGTTCAAAGGGTAAGCATGGTTGTGACCTGCTGGGCATCTCCTAGTACTTGGCGCTGGACACCTGGCCTTTTTGTGAACTGCAAAATCTGAGATCATACTCTAAGCACGTGCATTGCAGGTCTCCACCCAGCCTCTCCTGATTGCAGCTGAAACAGCAGATGCTTGATGGCTTTATAGGAATCAAATTAGAAGCATTAAAACACCTATCAATCATGGCCAAGCACATGTGCCAGTGAGGCTTGACGTCAAAAGCTGTATGGTAATCAGCGGCAAAGAGCTCATTAAAACTGGCTAACTTCCCTGATCTGGAAATTGATTGCTTCTACCCGGCACACCTTCTAAATCTCATCTGACAGCTTTGTCTGACACCATTTGTCACTTGGGACAAACTATGAATGGAGATGTGGACATGTCTTTGGCCAAATGATCACACTTTGGTTCTGTTTTTTTTATTTTTTTCTTCTGCTTATGGGGAGGTGACTGAACTCTCTCCTAGCAAACAAAAACAAAAGAAGATTAAAGCATTCTCCTTTCAGTTATGAACTAAAGCAGTTTAAAAAAAAATGGATTGGACTTCCATATCATGATTCTCCAGCGAGGCCCCCATAACTTGATATCTTTTGGGCAAAGTAATTTTTAAAACTTAATCAATTAATTTGGCTGCATCAGGTCCTAGTTGAAGTGCATGGGATCTTCATGGCATCACGTGGGATTTTTCATTGTGGCATTCGGACTCTAATTATGGCTTGAGGGCTCAGTGGTTGCAGCCTGTGGAATCTTAGTTACCCAACTAGAGGTCAAACCCACATTCCCTGCATTGGAAGACAGATTCTTTCTTTTTTTTTTTTTAATCGAAGGATAATTGCTTTACAGAATTTTGTTGTTTTCTGTCAAACCTCAACATGAATCAGCCATAGTTATACATATGTCCCCTTCCTCTTGAACCTCCCTCCCATCTCTCACCCATCCCACCCCTCTAAGTTGATACAGAGACCCTGCTTGAGTTCCCTGAGTCATACAGCAAATTCCCGTTGGCTATCTATTTTACATATGGTAATTAAGTTTCCATGTTATTCTCTCCATACACTTCACCTTCTTCTCCCCATTCCATAAGTCTGTTCTCTATGTGGAAGACAGATTCTTAACCACTGGACCGCCAGAAGAGTCCCTGGGCAAAGTGACTTTGATGTCAGATACACAGTGTTTCTTTTCCCCACACGTGCAACAGAAAGCAAATACTCATTGTTAAAGCATCCCACGGGGAATTCAGAACTAGCTGGATGTCATTGTTGACCTTTGGGCCTATGTAGCCCTGGAAGGCTGAAAGTTTCAGAGGGGACAGGAATTCTAATAATTAGGGTCCAGATATCTGGAGGCCCTTGTGTGTCCATTTGCTGGATCCATTTGTGGGTATTGAGCTTATATTCTGCTCTTTTTATTTGAGTTGAATTTGGACAGATAGATTAAATACTCCCTCCCTCTTGTTTCTTCACTTGTACAATGGGGAGAGTAGTATGATACTGTTTCTTGCAATCGTTGTGAAGATCAAATGAATAAGGTACATAAAATATCTAATTTGGTTCTTAGTGCGTAGTGGGTGCTCAACAAATATTTGTTTCTTGTTTTGAGTCCTTCCCACTTCCCCTCTAATGTACTAATACTTCTGTGGAACTTTCTAACTTAAGATCTGTGCAAGTACTGACAATCTTTGCTATGGAGGATTTGCTTTGGTTTCTGGGGAGGATGTTAATCCTGGGGTGGAGAGTTAGGTGCATTTTGACATCATCAATTGTCTCCTCTTTTTGGCTTCTTTGTCCCCCACGCCTGCCCCCCTGCTTTATTGAGATGGAACTGACACCTCACGTTGTGTACATCTAAAGTGTACAGTGCAATGATTTGATGCACATATATATTGGGAAATGATTCTCACAGTAAGGTTCAATAAGACCTCCATCATCAGCTCCCATAGTTACCTTTTTTAATATTGTTTTTTGTGATAACGTTTAAGATCTACTCTCTTAACAATGTTCAAGTATACAATACTATGTTGTTAACCTTAGTCAACATACTATAGAACCCCAGAACTTAGTCATCTGATAACCAGAAGTTTTTGCCCTTTGACTGACATCTCCCTATTTCCCCCTTTCCTTGGCAGCCACACATCCACTCTCCGTTTCTAAGAGTTCAACTTTTCCAGATTCCACATATAAGTTAGGTTACACCATCTTTGTCTTTCTCTTTTCATTTTTGTCTGACCTACTCTCAAGATCCATCCATATTGTCCCCAGTGGCAAGATTTGCTTCTTTTATGGCTGAATAATATTCCATTGTGTATGTATATAAGATATGGGGCTTCCCTGGTAGCTCAGTGGTAAAGAATCTACCTGCCAATGCAGGAGAGGTGGGTTTCCTCCCTGGGTTGGGAAGATCCCCTGGAGAAGGAAATGGCATCCTTACTCCAGTATTCTTGCCTGGGAAATCCCATGGACAGAGGAGTCTGGAGGGTCCCATGGAGTCACAAGAATCACACATGACTTAGCGACTCAATAGCAACAACAATGAGATATAGACCCCCAAGTGGGATCGATATCTTTAATGGTAATTCTCTTTATTTGGAGAAAATTCTATTTTTAATTTCTGGAGGAACCTCCCTACTGTCTTCTATAGTGGCTGCACCAATTGACATTTCCACCAACAGGGTACAGGGTTCCCTTTTCTCCACAGCCTCTCCAACAGTTGTTATCTCTTGCCTTTTTGATAATGGCCACACTAACAGGTGTGAGGTGACGCCTCATTGAGGTTTTGATTTGCATTTCTGTGAGGATTAATGTGGAGAAGGCAATGGCACCCCACTCCAGTACTCTTGCCTGGAAAATCCCATGGACGGAGGACCCTGGTAGGCTGCAGTCCATGGGGTCGCCAAGAGTCGGACACCACTGAGTGACTTCACTTTCACTTTTCACTCTCATGCATTGGAGAAGGAAATGGCAACCCACTCCAGTGTTCTTGCCTGGAGAATCCCAGGGATGGAGGAGCCTGGTGGGCTGCCATCTATGGGGTCGCACAGAATCAGACACGACTGAAGTGACTTAGCAACAGCACCAGCAGCAGCAGAGGATTAATGATGTTGATTACCTTTTCATATACATCTGTGTGTCTTCTTTGGAAAAATGTCTATCCAGGTCATTTGTTTTTGGCCTGTTTTATACTGTGTGTGTGTGTGTGCGCGCGCACACACGCGCAGTCGGTCATGTCAGACTCTTCGACACCATTGACTGTAGCCCCCCAGACTTCCCTGTCCATGGGATTTCCCAGGCAAGAATACTGGAGTGGGTTGCCATTTCCTTCTCCAGCGGATCTTCCTGGCCCAGGAATCGAACCTGCGTATCCTGCATCTCCTGCATTGGCAGGAGGACTCTTGACCACTGCACCACTTGTGAGGCCGCTTTATGCTATGCCTTTTAGGAAAGTATACCATTCTCCCACGTACGTGTCTTCTTTCATAGCTGCGCCTGCAATTCCCACTCCTACTGCTGCTTTTACTCTTTCTTTTGCTCAGTTACTGGTTTTTTGCTCAGTTACTGGTTTTGTTATCAGACCTAAATTGCCTTCAGGATGTTTCTCACTAGTTACTTGTGTTTGCTGGGAATGGGGAGGAGTGGCGTCTGCTGCCTTGGGACCTGAGCATTCAAGCCAGCCTGAAATTAGCTCTCAGTTTTTCAGAACTCATAACCCTCAGTCCCTTGAGCTGATGGACATGAGTTTTAAATTGTAGATCTATCTGACTGCTTGGCAAAGACTGGGCTTTCTCAAATGGGAAAATGCCAGATGATGCTGGCTCGGGTTCTTCCATGAATAAGTAGTGCTTCTTTTTCTTGGGTTTTTATTGAAAATGTCATGAGCTTTATTGCCTAAGTGTTAAAGCATGAGGACAAAGTGGGAAATCACTTTAACTTCCATTCAGAGAGTGCTGTCTTGCCTGCCTGATTCCAGAGGGCACAAAAGGGCAGCTGGTCGTGCAAGGAAAGGGTGTATTTTGCAAATATGAGTAGTAAAACTCTAGTTACAATTTTGTATTTCGTTTTTTAAGAGCCTGGAAGAACATCTGCTTGCTACAACCTTTTAACTTGTCCTGACATATTGGGGTTATGACACAACTTAATGGAACAAAACAAATTGATGAGGAAGAAAATAATGGTTTTTGCTGAGTCAAAATAAGTTTGTTTCATATTGGAAGGGTACTGTTTTCTCATAGAAGTAAATAAATATTGAATCTTGGGATTATAAGGGAGCAAACACGTCACTAAATGAATCTTTATGTGAGATCCTAGCCAAGTGATTATCCAGCCTATGTTGGGTTATATCCACTGCCAGAAACTCTTTCTCTACACTAGAAATGTATTTCTTAACACGGATAGACCTAGAGATTGTCATACTGAGTGAAGTAAGTCAGAGAAAAGCAAATATCTTATGATATCACTTATATGTGGAATCTAAAAAAGTTATACAAATAAACTTATTTACGAAATAGAGTCACAGATGTAGAAAACAAACTTAAGCTTACCGGGAGGGAAAAGAGGAGAAAAGAGATAAATTGGGAGGTTGGGATTGAAATATACACACTACTACATATAAAATGGGCTTCCCAAGTGGCTCAGCAGTAAAGAATCTGCCTGCCATGCAGGAAACATGGGTTCTATCTCTGGGTTGGGAAGATCCCCTGGAGGAGGGCATGGCAACCCACTCCAGTATTCTTGCTGGGAAAATCGCACGGATAGAGGAATCTGGAGGGCTACCATCCATGAAGTCGTAAAGAGTTGGACACGACTGAGCACACAGAATGCACATATACGATGTAATATAGGTAATTAGTAAGGACCTACTGTATAGCACAGGCAGCTCATCTCAATACTCTGTAATGACCTATGTGGGAAAATAATTGTTAAAAGAGTGGATATTGGTATACATATAACTGATTCACTTTGATGTACAGCAGAATCTAACACAATATTTTAAATCAACTCTACTCCAATAAAATTTCTTAAAAATATACATATTTCTTACATTAAGCCCCAATTGATCCTGGTACAGCCTATACTCAGTCTCACTTCTAATTCAAAAGGACAAGTCAGAATTAATTCTCCTCTCTTCTACCTGACAATGTGTAAAATATTTACAGACTGCTTTTTTATTTGCCCTGTCTTTTTTCTTCTCCAAGATAAACTTTTCTGTTCTTCTGTTTCCTGTGTACCATTGTTTACTTTTTTCCAATAATGCTATCTTTGATTTTCATTTCTTGTGAAAAGAAGCCTCCAGAAATGAATAAAACATGTTTCCTCAATCTTCATAAAGGCGAGCATCCAGAAATGAATAAAACATGTTAGGTCCTGCATGATGGTATGGAATTATGATTTTTTTTTTTTTTGGCCTGCACTTTTATTCTTCTATGCCAGGAGGAGACATTGCTATGACTTGTTACATATTCCAGGATGTATGTGTTTATTTTGTTATGTGCAATATACCTTGATTAAAAAATAATTAGTCTGTGAAAAGTACATAGACCACATTAAGTAAGATCATTTGTTTTTATACACTTGATAGATATGCACCAGAATATTTTCCAAAATGGCTGTACCATCTTAAATTCCCATCAGCAGTATATAAACATTTCAGTTGCTTGATATCCTTGCTAGCACTTGATCTCTCAGCTTTGATTTTTTTTCTTACATTTTAGCCGCTCTAGTAGGTATATAGCATCACCTCATTATGATTTTCAGTTGCTTAATCTTCTGAGTGATGCTGCTGTTAAGTTGCTTCAGTCGTGTCCGAGTCTGTGCGACCCCAGAGACAGCAGCCCATCAGGCTCCCCTGTCCCTGGGATTCTCCAGGCAAGAACACTGGAGTGGGTTGCCATTTCCTTCTCCAATGCATGAAAGTTAAAAGTGAAAGGGAAGTCGCTCAGTCGTGTTTGACACCCAGCAACCCCATGGACTGCAGCCCACCAGGCTCCTCTGTCCATGGGATTTTCCAGGCAAGAGTACTGGAGAGGGGTGATAAGTATATTCAAATCTTGTACCCATTTTTTACTGTACTATTTTCTTATGATCGAGTTTGGGAAGTTCTTTATATATTCTGCCAACTGTTTTTTGTTTGTTTGTTTTTTAAAAACAAAAAAAAGTATTATTTTCCAAGTATTTTATGCCAGATTATGGCTTCTGTTTTCATTGTCTTAACAGTGTCTTTTTAGAAAAGAAGCCTTCAATTTTTGTGAAGTCCAATTTGCTATTTTATGATTCATGTTTTATGTGTTCTAGCTAAGATATCTATGCCTAACTCAGGATCTCATGTTTTCTTCTATACATTGAATTGTTTTAGGTTTAATATTTGGGTTGAATCCATTTTTAATTGCTTGCTCATTATATTATCGGAGTAAACATGTAAATGAGTTCCAAAGATATTTTTCCCCAAACAGTTCTTAATGAAAGCCAGTGACATTGTGTCAAAGAATATTCCAGAAACAACTTCTATTGGGGAAGCTGAACCAAGGGCATATCTCTCTGCTATTCTCTTGTTCTGACAGAATTCAGTGATAGATTAGAGTGTCTAGAGGAAGGTTCTTGGAGGTTTTGAAACTTATAAAGTTGCACATAAAATTAATCCGGTTGAATTGTTTTGAGAAGAACTATAAGTTTCATCTGACTCTCAAAGGAGACAGTGACCACCGTTTGCCCCACCCGCCTGCCGAAATGTTAAGAACAATTTTCCTAAAGCAAGAGTCCACAAAGTATAGCCCAGAGGCCAAGTCCAGTCTGTCACCTGTTTTGTTAGTAAGGGTAATGTAGCCACACTAGTGTGTATTGTCTAAGGATACTTTCTCATCATCATAGTAGAGTTAAGTCATTAGGACAGACCCCATGAGGCTCACAAAACAAAATATTTATCACTTGACCCTTTACAACAGAAGGGATGGATTACATATCCTTCAGGATAACCTGAAAAAATAAACATTGTCTCACTAGGTTTCTATTGACCGTTGTATTTGTTGGAATTCAGCTCTACACTCCCTGATGTATGAGCAGATACATACTGTTGATGGTTATATGCAGAACTCTGTATCTGTAACATTTGAAAGCTCTAAGAAGCCCACGATCTTGACCTGAAAGCTACCCTCCTTTCCCTCAAAGAGAAAAGATCTTCTAGGCTTGTCAGTATCAAGATATCTTTGCAAAGTTATTTGGAAATCAATGGAGTGATCCTGGTGTTCCCTTTTGTGTCTCAGAACGAGGCTGAAATAATTTTAAATTGGGAAATACTACAAATGGTCATTCCCATACACCCAGCTCTGAACTTTGAGCAACGTGGCTTTTGGCTATGGTCGTGATTGAAAATGAGTCTCTGGGGAATGGGCAAGGTGATTTTCTTCATATGAAGTTAGCTATAAGCCGTTTAAAAGCACTTAATTTTTGTTTGTTGTTACTGTTTTTTAATAGCAGTTTGGAAGCCCTTCTTTCTAAAATGAATTCAGTGTCTGTTAAAACTAATCCTAATTCCTGATGGTAAAATCATGCTGTCTGCAAACAGAAAGGTTTTTAGTTTTCCTTTCAGAAGGTTGAAGGAAAGGGCACGCACAGAGGATCGAGCTTTTCCAAAAGTAATATCCAAGCAATTAACAGCTCACTTTTAGAAAAATGTGAGCCAGAATCCATTCTCTTTTTCCCTCAATTCTCAAAAACGATTTCTACCAACTCAGACTCTAGCAGCACTGCTAGGGTGCTGATTCAGAGGTCAACCCAAGTCAATAAAACCACGTTATTCTATAGAGATTTCTCCTTAGGGTGATAGCATACTGTATTGTTCAATACTGGAGAAGTCATACCTAAAGACCACCTTCCTCATTTAGAATATTGTCTGAGGAGCCCAGACTTGTGATTCATACAGAAGAAAACAAGCATTAATGAAATATTCAATTAGTTGAATACATCTATATTTCAGGGAGATCACACAGTGTTTGTCTTTTTTTCCTTTGATGGAAACACTTTTAATTTGTCAAGGACTAGACCCTGAGCTCCTCTGTCCATGGGATTCTCCAGGCAAGAATACTGGAGTGGGTAGCTGTGCCCTCCTCCAGGGAATCTTCTCGGCCCAGGGATTGAAGCTGCGTCTCCTATATCTCCTGCATTGGCAGCTAGGTTCTTTACCACTAGTGCCACCCGGGAAGCCCATAGCGTCACACAGAGTCAGGCACCACTGAAGTGACTTAGCATGCAGATCCTGAGCTCAGTGTGATCAGCATCCACAGTTTCTTGTTTATGTCCTCCATTCCTTGCTTAAAGCCTGTCACACAGTAGGCAATGAATGGATGCATAGAAGGATGACCGAAAGAGCACTTCCTGGACCGAGTTAAAAAATTGCCTGAGCAATCTGTAAGAGCTTAATGGCATTAAGTATGCATATGCCCAGAAATCCCAGGCTGCAGACATCCTCACACTGGACATATAAAGGGATGCTAATCATGGTCTGTTTGAATACTGAGTTGGAGGTAGCCTAGGTGTCCATACCTAGCAGAATGGTTTAGTTCATGTTTATAATATGAAACACTTTGCAACAATTCAGGTGTGCTTATATAGCCTTGTGGATGAATCTCAAAAGTATACAAAACACAGCGGGGTTCGCAGCATGATACATTCATGTAGTGTCAAGCCTGTGGGCACTTCACACACATTGTGAGGCAGTGTTGCAGGGACAGTTTAAGGTTATAGATTCCGGGGCCAGACTTCATGGGTCTGAATCTCAGCTTAGGTGAATTACTTAGTTTCTTTGTGCCTCAGTTATGTCAGTACCTGACTGTGTTGTCATCCAGTTAGATGAGTTAATGTAACTGAAGCATCTAGAACATAAGTGACCCACAGGTGTCATCTGTTATAACTATTATTACAAAAGAATATGAATAAAGACGTGTCAAACACGTTAGAGTGTATGATCAAGAGGTGAGGGAAGGGAGTGGGATTTGGAGAAGAAGGGAGGAGGAAAAATAAGAAAGGGAAGGAGAAAGTTCCTTAGAGATTACCATGAGGGGCAAGTGACTTTAATTTGTGATGCCGGTAAGAGCACACTTTCCAGGTTTCCATGGTATCAGATATCCTAAAACTTCAATAACAGTTTCAGATCTTGAATACCCATGTCTGGGTCTGCCCTCATTACAGTATTTGAAAGCCAAACTTAGATCCTGATGGAAGACTTTATTGTACCTGAATCTTCCAAGGTTCCTAGACATTGTGTAGAACTGATGAAATCTCTGCCAATTGCTTCTGATTTCACTTTTCCTTGTCACTTTGTTAACCTCCTCAAGGTTTGTGTTTTTTCATTTTTCTGACAAATCAGGCATTGTGATCAACATTTGCTGTGACATCATATAGGTAAAATTGGTTTTCCATTTTCAGCCATTTGTAGATAAGATTTAGAAGAGAAATCTTTTCCTCAAGGCAGCCAAGATGGAATTTTCAAAGGTTCTTTGAATAATCAAAGGCTTTTAGCGGAATTTAAAATCTTCCTAGTCCATCTCACCGTTTTGGGTCCCTGATCTCACCAATATAAAGGGTTAAAAGGAGGGGAAATAGTCACTCTACAGTGCAGAATGTCCATCCAAACGTTGGTAGCAAGCACAGGGGGACCAAATGCAGCTGGGTCATGGCCAGCCATTCCTCAACGTGAGTGAGGTTTGTTACAAGTTATTCCCTCCTACCACATCAATTTTTTGTGTGTGCATATGTGAGTGGATTCAGGTTATTCCTGGAATAATTTACCTCTCCATCATTTGCATTTTGTATCAGAATTTCAGGGAAATAGAATATACCCAGATACAAATGAGGAGGTGTTAATGAAGAGATTGTTTACATAGTGTAGGCAGGTTACTGGAAGAAATGAGTTCAGTTCAGTTCAGTCACTCAGTAGTGTCCGACTCTTTGCAACCCCATGAATCGCAGCACGCCAGGCCTCCCTGTCCTTCACCAACTCCCGGAGTTCACTCAAACCCACGTCCATCGAGTCGGTGATGCCATCCAGCCATCTCATCCTCTGTCGTCCCCTTTTCCTCCTGCCCCCAATCCCTCCCAGCATCAGAGTCTTTTCCAATAAGAGATTAAGAGACTAATATAGCTGGAAGATATTCGCATCCCACCAAGGGAAAGGGTTACTGGAACCCCCTTAGAGTTGGAAGAGCGCCACCCGGTGGGAACTGGGGTCATCGAGGGACACAGCTTCTGCCAGAGTAACACAGCCCTTCCTTCCTTGGTTCAGTTGCTCAGTCATGTCTGACTTTTTGCTTCCCCGTGGACTGCAGCACACCAGGGCTTCCCTGTCTTTCCCTATCTCCAGAAGCTTGCTCAAACTCATGTCAATTGAGTCAGTGATGCCATCCAACCATCTTGGCCTCTGTCGTCCCCTTCTCCTCCTGGTTTCTATCTTTCCCAGCGTCAGAGTCTTTTCCAATGAGTCAGTTCTTCACATCAGGTGGCCAAAGTATTGGAGCTTCAGCTTCAGAATCAGTTTTCCCAATGAAAATTCAGGGTTGATTTCCTTTAGGTTTGACTGGTTTGATCTCCTTGCAGTCCAGGGGACTCTCAAGAGTCTCCTCCAACACAGCCCTAGCAGGAAGCAGAGGAGAAATACCCTAACTTCTCCCTGAGAGTTCCATCATTGTCTCCCATTGGCCTAACCCAACCAGAAGCCAAGAAGCAAGGCTGTGTAGGAGATGCAGCAATAGGGGTCAACTTCCCAGGGCCTAGGACAGGGAGGTGCAGAAAATGGATTAGAGGGATGATAGATAGAGAATTTTCAGCATTCATTTTCATTTCATATTTTTTTTAACATGGAGAGAAAGGAGTTTGAGAATTTCATTAAACAGTACCCATGGGAATGTGGTACAAGTGTGAACATAATCTACTAAGCGTTTTATGTCAGGAAAGAGATTGGGAATTGCTGGGCTCTGAGGCTGACTCCCAAGGTAGAAATATAAGTAACATTTTCCTCAGATAATTCTCATATGCTATCATTGAGCACAACTGGGTGCTATTTATAAATACATCTGAAAGGCAAATTTCTATTACGGTTTAAATATCTGTCTTTAGAGGAGAGGTCCCCAGGGAATGCAGGCTCCATTTCCGACCCCCTGTCTGTCTTCTTTGCCGTTGTATACCCAGCATCCAGCACAGTGCCTACCATTGTGAGTGAATTAAAGCGAAGTGATTTTTCTGCATCTTAAATGTTCTCGTATGGACTCAATGGATTTACATCCATTACAGAGATAATTAAAGTGACTTTGCTGATTATGTAGAACTCAAATAAATGATCTTAATATCTTGGTCAGATAGAAATATAGGTGTTTGCACCTTGATGATAAAGTGAAGGGATATAACTGTGAAGACATGCTATATTCAGTTTGCCAAGGAGTGGCAATAGATGCCGGTATTATAAGTAAGCCATGGAGTCTGATTGTGGTCCCCTGTGCCAGTAGAGATAGGAGTGGGGTGGCAATCATCTCTTACCTTTGCTGCAAATATTCCCTGCACATATCCATCCCCTCCCCCAATACCTGAAATATATAGAGGTGTCCTAAACTCCAAGTTTCTTCTGCACATACAGTATATTCAAACTCAATGGGAATATTTGTACGCCTCAATTCTCCATGTTCTGGGGAAAGATTCTTAGTCATTTTGGTAGACATTCTGAGGATGCAACTAAACATGATTAAAAGGGAGTTGAGGGAAGGGAACCATTGAGTTTACTGTTTGTCCTAACCTCTGATAATGCCACAGCCTCCAGCAGAGTGGTTTGCTGTAGATCTTTGATATCATTTTTTGATATAATAAGCAAAGCTCACAAATAAGACCCAGTAAAAATATATGATACACTATCTTTAGTTGAAAAATGCAGTTTTAATTTACCTTAGTTTATAGAAATGTGGAGAAGGCAGTGGCACCCCACTCCAGTACTCTTGCCTGGAAAATCCCATGGACGGAGGAGCCTGGAAGGCTGCAGTCCATGGGGTCGCTGAGGGTTGGACACGACTGAGCGACTTCACTTTCACTTTTTACTTTCATGCGTTGGAGAAGAAAATGGCAACCCGCTCCAGTGTTCTTGCCTGGAGAATCCCAGGGACGGGGGAGCCTGATGGGCTGCCGTCTATGGGGTCGCACAGAGTCAAACACAACTGAAGTGACTTAGCAGCAAACAGTCTGTGGTTATCTGTTGTGACTAACAAGTATCCCAAAGTAGAAGCATCTGTGGGGCTTGACACACAAGCCCTTTCTCTTTACGGAGAAAGCCAATTGGAGGGGTCAGTTAATGTGTATGGAAGTGACCCTAGGGTCTAATCTCTCAGTCAGGAAAGTGCTATGGGCGATGTCTATTGTGAGGCTGGGTGGGAGATACAGCCCTGTCAAGGGGGGCAGTGATGGGTCAGGTCCCGTGGCGGGGAAGGAGCTGCCCTTCTGCTGGGTCTTACCGACATGGCAACACGACGTCTAATGGAGAGAACTTCATAATGCGGCTGCTGCTCTGTGAACAATTACAAAGTGTGAGCACGTTGTCCTGTTTATCCTGTCCTTTCTGGGGACCACAGACATAGGATTGGAGAATCCAGACTCTGTTGTTTTGTGTAATTCAGAGAACTTTACGAAGATGGAAGGGAGAGTCAAGTCCCTTAGAGAAGAAGTAAAAGGGTCTTCCCTTCTTCCCAGAACTGGATAATCCAAGTGTCTTGGGCCAAGCAATGAGGCCCTTAACAAATGGGAAGACCATCCACAGGGGCCACACTGAGATAGTTTGATATGTCTCTATAGTGAGGAACAGGAACTGAGGAAGCCAAGAATCAAGGTTCTTCTGAGAGGGGAGCAGATCCAACCAACAATGAGCTCATTTCAGATGGGTCAGGATGAGGACAGGACAAGGTGCCCAACTCCCAGCCCGCTAGTGTCCTCCTGATGGACTCTCCTCACCCCAACTCTCCTCCACTGGCCAATGCCCCCCAGAACCAGTTGTAGGAATTATTATAGTAGAGTGTACAAGCTGAAGCTCTACCTTTCAGCCAGAGGGGCGGGAAAGGTGGGGGCTGCTGGGCAGAGGAGAGATCTTGGAAAAGCAACTTGATGAACTTGTATGGACTTCCAGGCTCACCCCCAGGTTACACAGTCATGGGTCTCACTCTGAACCAAAGTCTTGGAGAACTAATTAGTAGTGTAGACCATCACCTGGGTTCCAGACTGGCTGGCAGATGGCACACACACAGGGCACAGATCTAAATAGCACTGCAGAGGCTTTGTCAACTGAACCTGATGTTGGAAATACAACACGTGGATCAGAATTTGTGGCCTTGGTGTTAGGCGAAGACCTTCATGACCTTGACCTTGGGTTAGGCAAAGAGTTCTTAGACATGACAACAAAAGCACAACCCATCAAGGAAAGAAAGTAAAAAGATCAACTGAGTCTCAGCAAAAGTAAAAGATTTGGGACTTCCCTAGTGGTCCAGTGGCTAAGACTGCACTTTCAGTGCAGGGGTCTGAGCTTAATTCCTGGTCAGAGAACTAGATCCTACATGCTGCAATTAAAGATTCCATATGCCACAACAAAGATCAAAGATCTCACATGCTCCAACTGAGTCAGCACAGCCAAATAAATAAATAAAATATTAAAAGAAAGAAGACAGACTACTGCAGGCTGTACAAGGGACAGTGGTACAGACAGCAGTCAGCGTAACCTCATTGAATTTCCCAAACACCAAACATACTATAGTAGACTCAAAGAAGAATTTCTCAGTCTTAAATAAAAATGCTCGATTTCTCCCCTCTTTGTTTATAAAACCACCACCAACAAAATCCAGAGTATCAATCACTCATTTCTGCTCACTCACCTCCTAGAAATTGCCTCTGTATGCTGAGAACTGAAGTTACTTAATCAGTAACTTACAATCAGCTTTAAAATTTGTAAAGCTGAGCAGAGCGTCCTAGGTTGGCTGTGATCAGTATGGGTGACAGTAGGCTGAGGGCTTTACATGGGGATAGGAAGGGAGGCAGTTTTGGGGAGCAGTGTCTTTGGGGGTTTGAGTTTTTGAACTATTTCTTTCCTGAGTTTCCTACAGCAGAAGACTGTCTTTGTTTTATTCTTCAAAACTTTTCGTTTGATATCAGATTTCTTGATGTATTCATCTTTCCAGAAACAATAATGATAAATGTCTTGGAGTCAAGAAAAGTATTAGGTTTAACCATGAATCAAAGAGTCACAGTCCCACCCACTTTCTATCAACCTTCTCCAAAGGGTAAATCAGAATCCTTTAACAGAAAATGGAAGAGGATTGTCAATCTAACCTGAGTGACTGTTAGATTGCTTGGGTGTTTAAACCATGACTTCCTCTGAGATAAAAACAAGATGATTAATTTCAGAGTCTCTCTCGGTGTCTCATTTAACTTTCCCCACTCTCCACCAATTCATAAAGCTCCCGCAAAGGGAGATGAAGGGCCCGGCTATCAAAAAATAAAAAATATAAATGCTCCTGGCTCACCGTGTCTGCATTGCTGAGTTCAATCAAGACTTTGAATTGAAATAACACAGAATCATAAAATTTCCAGACATCCGTGTCTGCAGGCTTTGCCTTGCTGGCTGCTCCTCCCCCTCAGCATAACACAGTCACCCCAGCCATCACAAAAGGGGTTGTTTTCTGCTACTGAAAAGCCAGAGATGCAGACTGCTCGCTCTACACGTTCCAGATTGGGGGCTTTCAGTGAAACTGCCAGCTCTAGCATCATGAAGGACCACCAGGCTGCCAGACTGTACAAGCTGACGTCAGTCTCAAGCACCCAGGTCCTCCTGAAATATGTTATTTTTCTGATCTTCCACCCAGGGACAATCATCCACTCATTAAATACATCCTAGTCAGGTCTGCTAGAATCTGTCTCCGGCTATGTGGCTCCCCTGAGATCCAGGGTATCATAGGCCCACTGAGCTTGGATCCCCTGAACCCTTAGGTCTGTCCCATATCCTGACCTGATATTGATTAGTTTGTTTTGTTTGGGATATAATTGCCTTACATTTTTGTGTTCCTTTCTGCTGTGTAATGAAGTGAATTAGCTACATGTATACACACCCTCCCTCTTAGACTTCCCACTCCCCCACCATCCCAGCCCCCTAGGTCATCCAAGAGCACTGAGCTGAGCTCCCTGCGCTACACAGCAGGTTCCCACTAGCTAGCTATGCTACACATGGTAGTGTATGATTAGTTGGTTTTTGGCTTGAAGAAAACCGAAACCGATTTGGTCTGTTCCACGTCCTACATGGAACAGTGGGAAGGCACTCGTGTTGGAGCTTACCAGACCTGGGTTTGAACTCCAGCTGGGCCATTTACTATGTCATCTTTAAATTCACTCCTTTTCAGAGCTCACAAAGTGGGAAGCACGCCTATCTCACTGAGCATCTGAGGCTTAAAGAAAAGAACAAATAAGTTCATCAGCTTGATGATAGAAACATCTGAAGATGACCCTCACCCTAAAAAGCAACAAGCAAGACTCATACAGAGTGAAGCAAGTCAGAAAGTGAAAAACAAATACTGTGTATTAACACATATGTGAAATCTAGAAAAACGATACAGACGAACCTATTTGCAAAGCAGAAATAGAGACACAGATGTAGAGAACAAATGTATGGACACCAAGAGGAGGAAAAGTGGGGGGTGGGATGAATTAGGAGATTGGGATTGAAATAGTTACACTACTGTGTACAAAATAGGTAATTAGTGGGAATCTACTATATAGCTTAGGAACTCTACACGATGCTCTGTGATGGCGAAGAGGGGATATATGTATACGTGTAGCTGATTCGCTTTGCTGTATAGCAGAAGCCTAACACTGGAAAGCAACTGAACTCCAGAAGGAAAAAAGCAAAAACACAAAGGAAAACCAAGCAAAACAAACACTGTTCACACCCCACTCCCTCTGACTTATAACTCTTATCTCTTCTTTCCACGGAAAACCCTCCAGAGAGTAGTCTAGCTCCACTCACTGCCACCAGTTCCCTCCTTGCACTGACTCCTGAATCCCCTCTGATCGACCAGAGTCCCATTCCTGCCGTTCCATAAGCGGCTCTAGTGAAGGTCACGGACGACCTTCACATTGCTAAATCCAAAGGTCAAGTCTGATCCGTATATTCTTGGCCTTCCAGCAGCCCCAACACAATCAGCCATGCTGTCCTTGAAATTCCCCCTTCACTCGGCTGCCAGGATGGCACATGCTCCCATTCTCTGTGTCTCCTCCTTCTCCATCTCCTTTGCTGAGCCCTCCTCACCCCTGCTGCTAAACCCTTGATTCTTCTTGCCGCTGGAATTACCCATGCCCTTGGATTTAAATATGTCTCTATGCTAAAGGCTCCCAAATGTATGCATCCAGATGTCTGCCCTGAACTCCAGATTCCTCTAACATCCTCACTTGGTTATTTGTTTATTTTTATTTTTGACTGTGTTCAGTCTTCATTGTTACAAGTGGGCTTTCTCTAGTCATGATGCAAGGGTTTCTCACTGCGGTGGCTTCTCTCATGGTGGAACACAGGCTCTAGCACACAGGCTTCAGTATTTGTGGCGTGTGGGCTCAGTAGTTGCACCTCTAGAGCATGGATTCAGTAGCAGTGGTACACGGGTTTAGTTGCCCCATGGCATGTAAAATCTTCCCTGACCAGGAACTGAACCTGTGTTCCCTGCATTAGCAAGAAGATTCTCAACCACTGGACCACGAGGGACATCCCATCCTCACTTTGTTATTGCCACTGTGTCTTCACACCCCACATCCAATCTGCCGGCAAATCCTCTCAAGACAAATGCAGAATCTGGTTCCTTCTCCCCTCTCCTCCTGGTTCAAAACACCATCATCTCTTGCCTGGATTAGTGCAAGAGTTTCCTCACTGATCTTCCTGCTTCTGGCCCAACTTGCCCCACTTGACCAACACAACCAGAGCTGCCTTGTTACAATGTGAGACAGACTCGGTCACTCTTTTGCTCGCCGTTCAGTCTGTTTGAACCTATTTCTAGGGCAGGAACAGAGCTGCAGATGTAGAGAATGGCCATGTAGACACAGTGGGGGACGAAGAGGGTGGGATGAATTGGGAGGTTAGGATTGACACACCACCATGTGTGGAATAGCTAGCTAGCGGGAACCTGAAGTATATAACACAGGGAGCTCAGCTCGGAGCTCTGTGATGGCCTGGAGCGATGGGATTGGGTGGGGAGAGCCTCGGGAGGGAGGGAATATATCTATGCTTCTAGCAGATTCCCTTTATGGTATAGCAGAAACTAACACAACATGGTAAAATGTTTTAAGTGTTAAAAAAATAGAAGGAAAAACCCTCCCCGGTTTGCCTGGGCTGCCTTTCCTTCTGTTCTCACCTTCACCTACTGCAGCCAGGCCAGCTTCCTTGCTGCCCCTCACACAAGCCTGCCTCAGGACCTTTGCACTTGCTGTTTCCTCTGGGTGGAAAATCCTTCCCCCAGACACCTAAGGGTCCCTGTTCTCTTCAGGGGCTGAGAGGTCTTCATTGACCCCACTATCTACAGTAGCATCTCCTTTCCTCCTGTCCCTTCCTTGGCCTTGTTTATCCCCCTTGTCCTGCCTTAGTTTTTCCCAAAGCATGCCTCACATTCTTTTATAAAATGTGAAGGCTTTTTCTTAATGCATCATCTGTCTTCCTTCACCAAAAGATAAATTCGTTCACTGGTTATGAAACCAGTGCCTCAGTTTCCTCATCTAACTAAATGGAGGAAAAGCCCAGTTTTCATGGCCACCTCCCAAGGACATTGTGGGAGGTGTTTAGTAACATTAAAATTGCTATCTAGGTGTACGGCATTAATTCTACCATCATTATTATTAATGAAGGTTCCTGGCTGTTCCTGCTTCTACCCTCTCTGGATAGCTATCTTCTGGGAAGATTTTCCTTCTTTTTGCAATTGGAGAGGCACCCTAAATTTTTCCTCACCTGTAACAGACAGTACAGCTGGCGAGGAGGGGGCCATCTAGGCCAAGGAATGGGATGAGTCGCCCTGGACAAGCCACATTGTGCTTCAGAACCTTTATTTCCAAAATGAGGTATATATAAGATCTCAGAGTTGATAAGTTCAAAAACTAATAGTTATGCAATTGCTTACTCTATATAAAAGATCTAGCATGGTGGCGAGGCTCAGAGTGCTAGTGTGGACATGTGCTGGTCGTATAACCTGTGACCTTGGGTGCATTATCTTACTCCCCTGTGCCTCTGTTTCTTCAAGCGTAAAGCAAGATGCTAACAGAACCCATCTCCTAGGATTGTAGTGTGGTTAACTCACTAGCACTTACAGCAGTATCTGGTGATACCAATAAATGTTGCCTATCTTTATAATTATTATATTACTATTTGTAAAGTATGAAGTGCCAGGCCAAAAAAAATATTGTTTTTATGTTACTATGTATTCTTTTTATCTGGGGGCCAGTGAAAAGTGATTTAAAGGATTAAGGAGACTTTCTTTACGCATTTATATTGAATCCTAACTACCCACTAAGAGCATTTTAAAGAGATGTTTAATAACCAAAGTCAAATGTATATATAAAAGACCTCACTCTCAGTCTTTTAGAATTCTTCTGATGTCTTTTGATAATTCTTTTAGGAAAGAATAAATGACAGAAATCAGAAGATTCAAGAAGTCTCTGGTGTAAAGTGAGAGATAATAGGAAGGGTATGTGAGCTGAGCTTGGTTTGCACCCAGACTGTGATTGAAACTGCATTTCATGGGGGTCTTTCCTAAAGGGGTTTGGGGGTAATCATTAGCTCTTTACAGGCATTCTTCTAAGTTGCTTCCCTTTTGTGAGTCTGTTTCCACACTGTAAATTTGAGAGTAATAGTACCCGCCCTAAAAATGATAGCAGTCATTCTCTAGTCCCCTCTCATCTTGGCTTTTCTAACGATCATAATTGCAGTTGTTCCAAAAAGCCAGGCCCTCTCTTTCCTCTGCGGTTGAGTTGTGACTTTTTTTGCACTGTTGACTCCAATCCCATCTTGCCAGACCATCTTCTCCCTCTTTTTCAAGGTTGTCCCTCGTTATATTCCACCGGGAGGGGGGTCCTTCCTGTGTGTCCCTAGAAACATACATCTGCACCACCAGAGCACGGGCCACGTGATATGGGATTTGTTCCTGCATTTGTCAGTCTCTGTCATTAGCCGCAGGCCCTCCTACCCCCTGGAATCCGAATACCTAGCACAATGCCTAACACTTAAATGACACTCAGTACCTAGTTCTTTCTCAGGAAATTTTATTTACAATTATTCAAAACACTTTCCCACATATCTTGGAAGAATTGGTATGCAAATAAAAGGCCATAACAGATGTGGAAACATCTTAGAAAGCTAAAAGCACTATGAAAACCATATATAATAAAAATGAAATCGACCTTTCAGAAATGCCTTGATAATGTGTAAAAGAGAAAAGGAGGTAATTGCACCTGTCATCTGTCAGTGATATAGCCATTTTATTTGCCTAAAGTGATCATTTAACCCCTCTAAATAATAAACCCATTCTCTTAACAGAAGTGTGTGCTGATGGCATCTGCAATGCAAGGCGCACGGCTGTGTGGACAATGCAGAGAACAGAATGGAGGAGATAATCTTTGGGCACTAGCAAGTCAAGGTAGAAAGCGTGGAGGACTGAGAGTCTGCACAAGTGCAGAGGCATTTATAGCATTTAGAGGGGGAAACCCTTCCTACCACTAGGGGAAGCAAAGCAGATTTTATAGAGATGACTTGAGGGGTGAGTACGAGCTGGACAAGTCTTCCTGATGGATTTCGAATGTGAAGGTGAGAAGGAGGCAGGGGGTCCACAGTGCTGAGCTGACAAGAGCAGGTTGAGAACTTAGTTTCAGAAAGAATGATCCTAGCAGATCGTGCAAGGAAGACTGGTCCAGAGAGCCTAGGGCCTCATACCCCTGTAAAAGTCCAGGTAAGGACTGAGAGGGTCTCGTGTAGATGGAGGGCAGAGGACAGGTACAGATGTCATAGAGGAAGAAATGATTTCAATTTATATGTACGAGGCCACTGGGAGGAAGTTGAGGCATCAGGGTGGAACCAGGAATATGAGGGCGTGAGCACGAGGATCTCATGGCTCAGGAAAGCGCTGCCAAGTGGCCTCTTGATTTCTTCCGTTTAGCAGTTGCACTCAGCGTATCTAATTCACCAGATCAGTGACTTGATTGAGACACAAGAAGGAAGTTGCTGCAAAGGCGAGGCTGTTCATTTTTCATGCTTCAGCAAGCAATTGCTTCCCTTCGAGATGCCCTAGAAAGCAGACTCCATTCTGGGGTGGTCCTGCCCCGGTTCTCACTTTGCAATCAGCAGCTGCATCTGTTAGTTTGGGCAAGTGATTGATGGCTGAGGCTGCCTCCTGGGGCGGGGGTGGAGAGGGGAAGGCTGCAGCAGTTTTGACAAACTAGAGCACAGAAAAAAACCCAAGAAGAAAGAAGATCCGCAATTGTTCAGGTCACTTGACTGCATTTCAGAGTCAAGGGCTTTGATTTCAACTGCTGGATGAACCAAGCAGAACAAGCCATCGAGCCAAAGCTGCTGGTTTTCTGGTTGTTATCTGTGTGGTCTTATATGGAATGTGACACCTTCAAGTCCAAAGAGCATATTTTGAGATACTGTAACAAGCCAAACTCCTCTCTGAGTTCTCTTGGAAGCCGGAAAGCCTTGTTCCTCTTATTTACTTCTTCACTGAAGTGTTTTCCTGAAACCACTGGGCACTAGATCAAATTCCAGGATGCCATCCAAAAATGTGTGTTGTGTCCTAAGGGTGGCCGTGGTAGTCATCCTTTAATAGAGTCATTAAACCCATAGTTATTAAGAGCCTACAGCGTGCCAGGCAGGCTTCAGAACCAGTGGTGAATGAAACAGAGGGAGAGACAGTTAACAAACAATAAACTTGTAATTTACTTAGAAGTGCTAGGATGAAAATAAAGCAGGGCTCCTTGGGATTAGCTGGTCAGGGCAGGCTTCTCCAAGGAGGTGGAGCCAGCTTTCAGAAGGACTGTGGGAATGGCATTCTGTGCAGAAGGAACTGCAAGTACCGGGACTTCCCTGGGGTCCAGTGGCTAAGACGGTGGGCTCCCAGTGCAGGGGGCCTGGGTTTGATCCCTGATCAGGGAACTAGATCTCAAATGCTGCAGCTAAGAGTTCACATGCCCCAACTAAAGATCCTGAGTGTGACCAAATAATAAAATTAAATTATAAAACAAAGCTGCTGCTGCTAAGTTGCTTCAATTGTGTCTGACTCTGTGCCACCCCAGAGACTGCAGCCCACCAGGCTCCCCTGTCCCTGGGATTCTCCAGGCAAGAACACTGGAGTGGGTTGCCATTTCCTTCTCCAATGCATGAAAGGAAAAGTGAAAGTGAAGTCGCTCAGTCGTGTCCGACCCTCAGCGACCCCATGGACTGCAGCCCACCAGGTTCCTCCGTCCATGGGATTTTCCAGGCAAGAGTACTGGAGTGGGGTGCCATTGCCTTCTCCGATAAAACAAAGAAGGAACAGCAAATATAAAGTCCTAAGGTGGGAACTTGGCATGTGCCTGGAACAGCAAGACATCCTATCTGGCTAGAGCACAGCGAGGCAGCAAACGGGTAGGGCAAATCAGAGGGAATGTCCAGGCCACCATGGAGCCCGGATTGTACTCTTCCTCTGGTGGGACGCCATTGTGACTTTAAACAAAGGTTTGTCCTGACTGGATCCATGGTTTCCAATCCATCCATCCAAAGGCTGGCTCTGGTGGTTTTGGGGATTGGGGTGTGAGGGATTCAGGGAGTAGATTCTTTGAGCAAGAAATAGTCTGGAGTTTCAAAAGGCATGGTAGTGACAGCCAGAGATGTGGGTCCTACTCTCAATCCTTCCACCTGTCCATTTGTGACCCTGGACTAGACCCTCTCCCCCAACACAGTGTCCTCATCTGTAAAATGATGGAGTTGGAGCAGGTTATATCCAGGATCTCTCATCGCTCACCCAGGTCTCAGCTGCAGGAGAAAACCAATGAGAGCAAGTATCCCTTAAGAGCCTCCTCTCCAGGAGGTCAGGGAACAGTGTCATTCCCCTGAATGTCCATCATCTTCATGGCCAGTCCTGAATGTCCATCATTGTCATGCTGTAATAATGATGAACTGGCAGCAGAGAAAACAAAATCTAATGGCGTTCAGAGGAGCGTGTGTTTGCTACTCCTGCCCAGGTAGCACCCTGGTAATATACAAGTTTCATCGAGCTGGAGCATTTTGAAGACCCATCAAGTCACCTTTCATTGGCCATGTGCCCCATGAGCCCTTTGGTGGGCTCAGACAGTAAAGAATCTGTGGGCAATGCAGGAGACCCGAGTTCAACCCTGGGTTAGAAAAATCCCCTGGAGAAGGGAAATGGCAACCCACTCCAGTATTCTTGCCTGGGATATCCCATGGACAGAAGAGCCTGGCAGGCTAGGCTAGGCAGTCTAGGGCTAAACAGTCCATGGGGTCGCAAAGAGTCAGACACAACTAAGTGACTAACACCTTCATTTTCTTTTTCAGGGGAGGGGTTACCAGGACCCCCTCCCCCGACTCAGAGCAGAGTCCAGGCAGAACAACCCCTTCTCTGCAAACACACCGTGCCCAGACCTGGCGCTGAGTCACCTAATTGCCTACCATCTTCCCCAGGTGCTTGCTCAGTGAGCCCCTTCCCATCATGCTCTACCAGCATATCCTCTGCGAGTCTGAACCAAAGCTGGGAGTCAGGCTCCCAGGGAATGTATCACTGGATTTACCTCCATCCCTTCCTCCCTGGGGAGAAGGCGATGGCACCCCACTCCAGTACTCTTGCCTGGAAAATCCCACGGACGGAGGAGCCTGGTAGGATGCAGTCCATGGGGTCGCCAAGAGTCGGACATGACTGAGCAACTTCACTTTCGCTTTTCACTTTCATGCATTGGAGAAGGAAATGGCAGCCCACTCCAGTGTTCTTGCCTGGAGAATCCCAGGGACAGGGGAGCCTGGTGGGCTGCCGTCTGTGGGGTCACACAGAGTCGGACACGACTGAAGCGACTTAGCAGCAGCAGCAGCTTCCTCCCTGGAAAGGAGGAAAAGAAAGCACACCAGATGCTTCTCTGAGAGGCGGCTATCTTAGGAAGCGTCTCCATCTCTATAGTTTATGATGCTGTTGGCCTTCCTCTCATCGGATGAGATGTCTCTCTTTGGAACTAGATTACCTTCTGTTTCTTTGTTTTGGCTCTGCTTCATGGCTGGTATGATCTCAGTTCCCCAGCCAGGGATTGAACCTGGGCCCTAACCACTGGACCGCCAGGGAATTCCCAGGACTAGATGCCTTAAAGTCATCCATACATCTACCCCTTTCTGTATTCCTGTAAACCTAAATAGAGAGGTCCTAAATAGAGAGGTCCTAAATCCTAAATAGAGAGGAAGCAAGACTCCCGTGGGTGGCATGGACGTTTTCTTGGGGGAAGGATTTCTTAAGCCCAGGCTTAAAGGTGGTCTGATTCTGAGGTATCGAGGGAATAGAGAGGGCTGACCTATGACTGCAGCAGTGGGTTCTAGAAACTGCTGAGAATCATTGGGAAACACTAGCTTTAATATCTCTAAATAATGGTCCTTAGAACAAAGGGTATTTCAACAGCAAGAGGTTGGTAGTACCAAAGGTCACCCAAAGAGGTGAATTTAAATAGGTAAGTCTGAGCACCTAAGAACTGATGCTTTTGAAATATAGTACTGGAGAAGACTCTTGAGAGTCCCTTGGACTGCAAGGAGATCAAATCAGTCAGTCTTAAGGGAAATCAACCCCAAATATTCATTGGAAGGACTGATGCTGAAGCTGAAGTTCCAATACTTTGGCCACCTGATGCAAAGAATTGACTCATTGGAAAAGACCCTGATGCTGGGAAAGATTGAGGGCAAGACAAGGGGGCAACAGAGGATGAGGTGGTTGGACGACATCATCAACTCAATGGACATGAGTGAGCAAGCTTCGGGAGATAGTGAAGGACAGGGAATCCTGGCGTGTTACAGTCCACGGCATCGCAAAGAGCAATCAAACAACAACAAATGGCCATTTACGATTGATAATTTTCTTAATCGTAGCTGCATTGTGGCAAGAGGATTACAAAGCAACCTGATTTATGCAGAAGTTCTTAGGGAAAAAAAAATAACTCCAGTACAATAAAAAAACTTTTAAGTCCAATAATATTTTCAGAAATTCCAAAACAAACACAGGGAAGTTGTGTGGTAAGAGAGTCTTTAGGATTAAATTCCTGGTCTTGTTCTTATTGTAAGTATTGTAACTGTATTGTAAATTGTAATTTAATGCTTTTCCATTCTAACCTCTCAGTAAAATTGCCTTGGTTCATGGTGTGGTCTCATCAACTGAGATGAACAGAAAACTCCCAGCAAAGAGCTAGCGCATAATAGGTGGCAGTTATCACTTGGAACTGCAGCCACTCCCTTCGGGTTTCAGATTACTGCAAACTAGAGTTTTCCCTGCCATCACACATCACCAGGGATTCAAAATCAGGATGCCTGGTTCTAGTGTGTCAGATATCACCCGCAGGCCACAAACTCTATTTTCCATCTCCGGAAAAAAAGGCTGTGCAGGGCTTGTCTCAGTCAGACAGGTGTGGAAAATTATGTGTTTGTATTAAAAGTTCTTGGAGCCCTCGGGATGTAAGATAATATATAAATTCAGGCTACCTTTATCATCACTGCTCTATTTATGTGAATTGGATTTTGTTACTCAAGGTCTTTGGAAACAGACAGAAATAGAAACATATGAAGACACCCTGATTTCCCTCCTTCGGAGGAACTTTTTTCTTGTTATGTGATTCAGCTAATTAAAAGAAAATGAACCCAGAGTCTACTATTTCCCTGGAGACTACTATTTCCAGAAATGATTTTGGAATCTGATGCCTGAGGGATCTACAAAGCAGGCATTCAGGCTTCTGCCAGGAGCCATCCCCAGAGTGGCCTTGACCCTCTGCCTCTCATCAGCAGAAGGCGACTTTGTGGATACATCCTTTAGAAACCTGCCTGGGGCATCACTCCACTAATGACTCTGAACTCCTGGAGCACTTGTGGTCTATGCCACTGGTGCTGGCACTCCCTGGGTTCTGCCTTGTCTCAGGGCTGAGCTGTGCCATTTGCTTCTGGCTCACTTTGCTGGATTTCAGTGTGGTCACCTCTAAGGGAAACCATTAGTGTGTTTTCTCCCCCTTCTTTCCCAGAGATGTTGAGCAACAGGTACCAAATCAGTACCCAGTATCTACACGAACACAGTTCAGAGGGAGGCTAGCAAGTGTTTGTAAACATAACAGATCCTCAGTGTGAGACTTTTATTAAGTAACTGACTAATTCACAATTATTTATTAACTCATTAAACAGAAATTAACTTTGTAAATAACTTAATCAGCCACGGTAGAAAAATTATTCATGAATTTACTCAGCAGTCTTGTTCAACCCCCACAGACATGTCATATAAGTCAGATTTTAGTGTAGACCACTGACCTCCTCTGAAGAAGAACGTAACACTTTAGTCCTCAGCAACAGGGTTTGGTTTTAACTCTTTCAAGTTTGGGAGAATCTCAGGCTCACAAAGCTGAGTTAATTACTATTATTTGGTTCAGGACACACTATTTTTCCTTCAGTGCATGAAAACTATCACCCCTGCCATTGATTTATTTCATTACTTTTTTCATCTTTGTCTTTACTCCCTTGTTTCCATCCTACCTTTGCATACCCACTCTAAAAGTTTTAGTCAATGTCTTTGAAAACAATAATTATTGATAACTCTAAGCAATTTACCAGGGCCCTGTTCTAAGCATCTTTTACGTACTCCATCCCTTTTAACCCTCTCAACAGCACTGTGAAAAAAAAAATTTTTTTTTTTTTTAAATTATTTGGCTGCTTTGGGTCTTAGCTGGGGCACACAGGATCTTTGTTGTGTCATGTGGGGTCATTTGTTGCAGGACACAGATTCTCTACTTGTCGCACACAGACTCAGTAGCTGTGGCACTCGTGTTTAATTGCCCCGAGGCAGGTAGGATCTTAATTCCCCGACCAGGGATGGAACCCAGATAGCCCTGCATTGCAAGGTGAATTCTTAATCACTGGACCAACGGCAAAGCCTTGATAAATTCTTTCGAGATAAATTCTTTTGTTGTTCTCCCTTAACAGATGAGGAAACTGAGATACAGCTATATTAAGTAACTTTCCCATGTAGCACATTGCAGAGGGAGAATTCACTCAGGCAGTTTATGCAGGGAGCCTGAGCTCTAAGCACTCTACAGGACTGTATCTACTATATATTTTAAAATAGTGTGTTATTCTGTGTATTGATGTTTTTAAAGTGTATTTGAATATTATACTGCTATAGATCTCCTTCTAGATCTTACTTTTTTTCATTCTACATTATGTTTTTAAGATCTGAACAATTGCTAAATGTACCTCTCAGTTCAGTTCAGTCACTCAGTCGTGTCCGACTCTTTGTGACCCCATAGACTACAGCATGCCAGGCTTCGCTGTCCATCACCAACTCCTGGAGTATGCTCAAGCTCATGTCCATCGAGCCGGTGATGCCATCCAACCATCTCATCCTCTGTCACCTGCTTCTCCTCCTGCCTTCAGTCTTTCCCAGCATCAAGGTCTTTTCCAGTGAGTCAGTTCTTTGCATCAGGTGGCCGAAGTATTGGAGCTTTAACTTCAGCATCAGTCCTTCCAATGAATATTCAGGACTGATCTCCTTTAAGATTGACTGGTTGGATCTCCTTGCAGTCCAAGGGGCACTCAAGAGTCTTCTCCAACACCACAGTTCAAAAGCATCAGTTCTTTGGTGCGCAGCTTTCTTTCTAGTCCAACTCTCACATCCATACATGACTATCGGAAAAACCATAGCTTTGACTAAACAGACCTTTGTTGGCAATGTCTCTGCTCTTTAATATGCTGTCTAGGTTGGTCATAGGTTTTCTTCCAAGAAGCAAGCGTCTTTTAATTTCATTAATCAAAGTAATATATGTCATTAACTAGATTTAAAGTGCCTCTGGCTCATTGTTTGCCACAGAGCATTCCCTTATACACATCCATCCCAGTTTACTCTTCTTTCCCCCCAGTTTACTCTTTAATTTCTTTAGTGATAGACACTTAGAATGTCTTCCGATCCCTAATCCGCAAACATTGTTGACATAAATATCCCCATAAAAGTCCCCTTACAGACCTGGAACGTCATTTGGAACAGGATTGTCGTTGTTTAGTCGCTAAGCCATGTCCGACTCTTTTGTGACCCCATGGACTGTAGCCCTCCAGGCTCCTCTGTCCATAGGATTTCTCAGGCAAGAATGCTGGAGTGGGTTGCCACTTTCCTTATACAGGGGATCTGCTCAACCAGGGGACTGAACCAGCATCTCCTTTTCCTCCTTGCAGTCGGATTTTTTACCACTGAGCCACCTGGAAAGCCCTTGGAACAGGATTGCTGGGTTGTAAAGTACGTACTGCCTGTCAGATTGATTTCTGAAATGGTGATACCAACTTGGTCTCAATGGTGATATCAGTGTAGAAGGTTCTCTCTTCTTTATTGTCATAATATTTATCTGACTTTTTGATTTTTACCAATTTGATCATTGTAAAGTGGTACGCCTCTATTGTTTGTTTGCATTTCTCTACTCACTCATGAAATTGAACGTCTCTTTGTAAACTTGCGATTTGTTTTACCTTTTCATGAATTGTCTGTTCATAATTTTTGCCCATTTTTAATGCTGGATCTCCCATTTTGTTGTGTCCTCGGTACTAACTGTTGGTTACTTTTAGAGATTGCAAATATGGCCTCTCAGTCTTCCCTCCATCAGTTAACTTTGTCGGTGGTGTCCTTTGTTGAATAGATTTACAGTATTGATATCAGTATGTCCATGGCTTTTTTTGACTTGTTATTTGAACTTTGGAGTCTTGTTATTCATCTAGACGTATGCTTCTGAATATAATGGAGAAACTTTGTGTAAGACTAAACGTTTATCACAGAGGGTTTTAAATATGCATAATTAAAAGCATAGCACCAATAGTACAAAAAAGAAAGGAAGTAGATTGGGTCAAACTATTGTAAGGTCTTTGCATTTTTCTCTGAAGTGCTGAGTATACTAATTCAAAATCATCTTTTATAACTCAAGGATGCAAATACCAAGGTATACTTAAGCCCAAATATGTCAATAATTACATTAGTATTAAATGGACTAAGTATTCTAATAAAAGATAAAGATTTTCAAAATTAAAAATAATCAAAATCCAACAGTATGCAGCTTACAAGGGACACAGTTAAATATAAAGATGCAGAAATGTTGCAAATATAAAGGCAGAAACATATGTACTCAGCCAGCATGAACCAAAAAAAAAGTGGTGTAGTTATATCAATATCAAAGTAGACTTTAAGACAAGCCTTACTAAAGATAAAAGGGTCAACTCAACAAGAGGATGTTACAGTTCTAAATTTATATGCATCCTAATAGCAGAGTTTCAAAATTCAGAAAATAAAATCTGACTCAACTAAAAGAGAAATAGACAAATCCACAGTTATATTTCTAAACTTCCACATACTTTTTAGTAACTGGTAAAAGAAGCAAGCAATTAATCAGTGAGGACACAGGAGGTTTCAGCATGATGAATAACAAATTAATGACTTAATTGATGTATAAAAATATTTTTTTGAACAACTGCAGATTATACATTGTTTTCAAGTGCATATGGAACATTTACCAATATAGACCAGATGGTGGCATTTAAAATAAGTTTCAATAAATTTCAAAAGTGAAATAATAAAGTATGTTCCCTGATCATAATGGCTCTAAGTTAGAAAACAATAAATAAAAAAGAATTTTAAAATCCCCAGTACACTCCTAAATTAGCCATGGGTCAAAAAGAAAACACAATAGAATTTGAAATGTTTTGAACTGACTGAAAATGAAAATATGCCATATCGAAATATGTGGAATCTATATATTTAAATGCCAGTTCTTTCTTTTTCTGTTAGCTGTTAGTTTGGATCTTTGTATTGAAAATATATAAACCTGTCTTTAATGTGAAAATAGTCTTATGAATTTATAGGAGCTTTTAATATAATAAGTAAATTAGGGCTTTTTGTGTTATTTAAGCTGCAGCAATTTTTCCGGTATGTCAGTTGGATTTTAAGTTTTTAAAGACAGAGCAAAAGTTTTTATTAAAAATTTTTATATAATCAAATTTATGAATTTTTCTTTTGTGGCTTTTGGCTTTGGTGTCATAGTTAAAAATCCATCCTCACTCCATGTTTTTCTAGTACTTATAGTATCATATTTTACATTTAGATATACGTTCATTTGGAATTTATGCTAGCATATGGTGTGAGATGTGGATTTGGTATTTCTTTAGAGACAACAGTCTTTTTATCTCATTATCAGCTTCTGTTGATGGACCAAAGTTTCCAGGATTTTGCTACTACACGTTCTTTAAAACAATTAACCTTGTACATTATCATTTATTTAAGTGATAGCATAATAGAGGGATACATTTGTAGAGGTGGATTTGCTAGGTCGAAGCATATGTCCGTTTATAATTTAAATCCAGTGTTTCTCTTAAGAGGTATAATGCCAATACAATCTTTGCTCCTGGGAACTCTCCAGGACAGGTTCCAGAAGGAAGCCAGCAACCTGTGTTGGATTTCCACCTTAGCAGCAGCCAGAACCCCACCCTTGGATCTCAGCATGTAGTTTTCTAGAGGTGTGCAGCCCACTAGGTGATATGGTGGACAGTGGACCCAGACCACTGTCTGTGAGTCCCAGAGTCAGCTCCATCACTTCCACACAGTGTAATATGGGCATCTTACTGCCTCCTCCTGCCCCAATTTCCCCAACTATAGAAGAGGAGGAATTATGGCTCTGATGGTAAAGAATCTGCCTGCAATGCAGAAGACCCAGGTTTGATTCCTGGGTTAGGAAGATGCCCTGGAGAAAGGAATGGCAATCCACTCCAGTATTCTTGCCTGGAGAATTCCATGGACAGAGGAGCCTGGTGGGCTATAGTCCATGGGGTCCCAAATAGCCAGACACAACTGAAGCTTCTGTCTCACACACATCATCACTACTGTAACTATCATCTACAAGCACTAAGTATATTAATACTGTGTTCACTACTATATGTTTAGTACCATCTCTAGCATGTGGTAAGCACAGATTCAGAAGGCAATGGCACCCCACTCCAGTACTCTTGCCTGGAAAATCCCACGGACAGAGGAGCCTGGCAGGCTGCAGTCCATGGGGTCGCCAAGAGTCGGACACCACTGAGTGACTTCACTTTCACTTTTCACTTTCATGCATTGGAGAAAGAAATGGCAACCCACTCCAGTGTCCTTGCCTGGAGAATCCCAGGGACGGGGGAGCCTGGAGGGCTGCTGTCTGTGGGGTCACACAGAGTTGGACCCAACTGAAGCGACTTAGCAGCAGCAGCAGCAAGCACAGATTAAATCCTATCTATTGCCCAATATTGTTGCTTCCTGACCTGACTTGCCCTTGCCTACCATCTGTGTAGTAAGAAGCTTAATATTTATACCTGCTTTTTACTCTCTCCTCTTATTGTCTTTTTACTCTGTCCTCTTATTAACACTTTGCTGAAAGTCTTTTTTTTTTTTTTTCTGTTATCATTTTCTGTTATCCTTCCAACATTCCATTTAAGATTCAGGCATTCATTTATTCACTTGTCCTGAAAGCAGTAAGTGCTATTATTGGACTGTCTCTTGTTCCTCTAAGCCTTGTCTCCCCTCCTACCATTCCACCACACCTCTCTAGACTCAAGACGGATCTATATGCAGGCACCATCCTTATATTGTTTTCCTTTTTGTGTTTAATATTTGTTTATTTATTCATTTGGCTATGCCAGATCTTAGTTGCGGCATGCAAGATCTTTGGTCTTTGTTGCAGCATGCAGGATCTTTAGTTGTGGCACGTGGGAGCTAGTTCACCAACCAGGGATTGAACCCAGGCCCCCTACATTGGAAGCATGGCATCTTAGCCAGTGGACCGCCAAGGAAGTCCCTATGTTGTTCCTCTTGATGCCAAAAACTTGGCCTCTGGCCACTGGTGATGAATCAAATCTCAAAGACAGAGTTTTTGGTGAAGTGGAAAAGAATAGCTTTATTGCTTTTCCAGGAAAAAGGGGACACAGTAGGTCCCTGTCTTGAAAAATTGTGTGTCCCAACCCAGGAGGATTTGGTGAGGAGTTTTATAGTAATAGTTCAAGGGTAGGGTTCAGGGTGTGTGCAGGGCCTGCACTCCTTTAATCTGGTCTCAGGTAATCTCTTGATGAGCTTCTCTAGTTCCTTTAACCTGGCATTAAGTGGTCTTCTCTGGAATGAAGAATGCTGACATCTTCCATTTGTAGGAGTGTGTAGTTCTATAAAGAGCTCAGAGATATTGTTAGGTGTATCCCTTGAGATGGAACCAGCACCCTGCCCCAAGGTTTCATTGTTGTTTCTTGGCTGTCCTCCCTAGTCTCTGCATCCCCTCCCTTTGCTGATTAGAAACTGTTTGAATCTGCCCACTGGGACTCAGGGAAGGTCATAGGGGCTGGAGTTAGTTCCCTGCAAACAAGGAATGAGGGACATGGAGAGACTTCTGTGCCAGGAGCCTGACAGGACCCTGGTCAGTTTCATTCTCACATCCCTCACATCCTCATTCATCCACCCTCCCCTGCCCCCCACCACCCACACACACTCTACGGCTATTGTATTCCCTGATAGGAAGTTCTTGGAAGGTTGATAAATGACCCTCCCCTGATTCCTGCCTTTCTTATCACTGACCTCACTCCGTTCATTTGCTCATTTATTTACCAAATGTTTGTTGAGTATCTTCTGTCTTCCAGGCCCTGAGGATATAACAGTGAACATCAACAAACCCTCTTTTTCTAGACAGGGTAGGGAAAACTACTTATCTCTGTCTGAAAATTATCTGTACAGCATGAAGGTCCAGCATTCTTGGTGGATGGTAACTGGGAACTCTTTGGCACCAGGAGAGCATGCAACCCTTATCCCTATGGTGCTTCCAGATTTTATCTCTTGGGTTCATTGCCCACTCTGTTTGCTGAACTCCTGCTTCTGCAAGCCCCAAGTCTGATGTCACCTACAATGTCAAACCTTCCCTGACTCCCTCAAGGGACCACTCCAAGTGCTGCATGGATCTGTGTTGAATAAATATGGACATGGATAAAAATAAGTGTGCTTCTGAAAAAGGGCAACCAGACTGGTGGAACCATCGTCTCTGCTTCACTTGAGTAGTGGTTGATGGGACCTGGATTTTTTTTTTCCTTAAAAAAATAGCAAGTAGGAAGGAGACTTAGACACAGCCTTCGAATATTTAAAGAGCTGCCTAGTGGAGTTTGGGACTGGGGAACAAAACAGCATGACTTTCAGGAAGGTCAACGAATGAAATGAGAGCAGCTTGGCAGACAAGACCTAGACGTCCACGTGGAGCCTTTGTTGCAGTCCAGCATCCCACATGGAGGGTTCTATGTCCTGGATCCCTGAGTAAACATTTACCTCCCACCAGGAGTTCCCACAGACCCAGAGAGTGCTCGGGTAGTCTCAGTGGCTCTTCCGGTTCAGTGTTCAATGCCAGTGAAGTGAAACAGAGCTCCCTACACCTCTATTTTTAAGTAGTCAGATTTATGCAGCCATGCCTAAGAGGCCCTGGGAGACTGTTTATTGTTAGATTAAAACTGTGGTTTCTAGAAGCCTTTTTCTAACTCAGCAGGCTATGCCATTAGAGGCCTGACATGGTTTCGAGTCGTGCAGAGAAGAACTTCCAGGGTATTATTTTAAGAATCTCGCAATCCTCTGCACAACTTCACCCCACATCCCTGGGAGTCTATACTATGCTGACAAGTCAGCACTCCCCCTCTGCCTGTGTTGTCAAAGTGAGGTTATAGGCAAGGGTTCAGAGAAGAGCAAAAACCGGAGTCTCCTTTCTCCTGTAGGTTGCCTTTCGTGGCCAAGCATCCTCTGTTACCATTGGCCAGATGAGCTTGTTCATTCCACTCATAGCTAAAGGAGGGAGAAGGGAAAGCAGTGCTGTGTACAGTGACGGGAGGGGTGCCTTTTCATTCACTCCTTGCCAGCTGGTGGTGCGATGACCAGACAACCGAGCTCCTAGCAGACAGACCTGTCCACTCCTTGCTGGGACCGTGACTGCCTTGTCTTTCTTTCCTAAATGTTATTTCTTTATTTTGGCTGCGCTGGGTCTTCACTGCTGTGCACAGACTTTCTCTAGTTGTAGTGAGTGGGAGCTACTCAAGTTGCGGTGCATGGGCTTCTCATTGTGGTGGCTTCTCTTGTTGTAGAGCATGGGTTCCAGAGTGTGTGGACTTCAGCAGTTGGAACACTTGGGCTTTGTTGCCCCATGACATGCGGAATCTTCCCAGACCAGATATAGAACTCGTGGATTCCTAACCACTGAACCACCAGCTAAGTCTGACAACGTAATCATCTTTGTTAATTTGGATCATCCTCTCAGTTAGGGTTAGGGTTAGAGTTAAGCCTCAGCTTCAGGAGTCACAGCGCATGAGTGCTAGAGGCGCAGGCTTCAGCAGCTGGGGTGCGTGGGCTTAGTTGTCCCATGGCATGTGGGATATTAGTTCCCAGACCAGGGGTCAAACCTGCGTCCCCTGCATTGGCAGGCAGATTCCTAACTCCTGGACAACCAGGGACGTCCCTGCCTTGTCTTTCTTTCAGTCTTGTAAGTAATTTCTGTTCTGTCCCCTGCTCTGTTTTCTTCACTGCAACCCTCTCTGGTCTACAGAAAGCTGACAGCTCCTCTGCTGGGTGGATATAAATGCTAGTGGATCTCTGTCTAGTTGTTCTCTGGGAAAGCGCCCCCCCCCACCCCCGCCACTGCCTTGTCTTGGACCTCCCACGCATTTGCATCGAGCACAGACCCAGAGATGACTCAATTTACACTGGTGACCTCAGCTTTACATATCCCATGAATACTAACAACTTTCCCTGGGATATCCATCAAGTCCAGTCAATAGAATGTTTTTACCATTCCTGGTGATCTAGTGGTTAGGACTTGGCACTCTTGATAGAATGTTTTCAGATATGAGATAGAAAAAAGAACAGTTCTCATCAAACATGATCTCTCTTTGGTAATTCATTTCTTTTGGGTTGTTGTGAAAACTGTGGAAGACAGAGGTTGCAAACTGCTGACCCGTGATCCAGACCTAACCTGAAGCCTTATTTTGTCTGGAAAATGCAAGTTAAAATTTTTTAATTGGTTGCCAACATTTTAAAATAGAGTGATTTCTTTTTTATGTTTTCAAAGTATCGTTGATGTATAATATTATATTAGTTGCAGGTGTACAGCATAGTGATTCAATATTTTTATAGATTAAACTCCATTTAAAGTTATTACAAAATATTGGCTATATTCCTTGCACTGTACAATATGTCCTTGTCTCCTGTTTATTTTATAAGGAGGACTTTGTACATCTTAATCTTCTACCCCAACTTGCCCCTCCCCCATCCCTCTTCCCATTGATGACCACTAGTTTGGTTTGTGTATCTGAGAGTCTGCTTCTGTTCTGTTATTTTATTTGTTTGCTTTGTAAGATAGGGTAATTTCATATAACAACTCAGATCAACTGTTCTGGAAAGAGCAGGCCTGCATTCCCACATAGCAGTCTCAATGAAGCTGAGCATAGCTGCTACCTTTAGAATGAGATCCATTTCTAGTTTCCTGCAGTTTTGCTGCCTCGACTGTCCTGCACCCATTATATTTCACCCACTTGTGAAATACACTCTGGCCCTTGAACTGACACCCATCGACTCCTCCAAGGCTCATAATGATCAATATCTCTGTGAGCCTAGCAGTGTGACTTAGAAGGTTTACTCTAAAAAGTCTCTCATGGAAACAACCTAGATGTCCATCAGCAGATGAATGGATAAGAAAGCTGTGGTACATATACACAATGGAGTATTACTCAGCCATTAAAAAGAATACATTTGAATCAGGTCCAATGAGGTGGATGAAACCGGAGCCGATTATACAGAGTGAAGTAAGCCAGAAAGGAAAACACCAATACAGTATACTAACACATGTATATGGAATTTAGAAAGATGGTAATGATAACCCTGTATGCGGGACAGCAAAAGAGACACAGATGTATAGAACGGACTTTTAGACTCTGTGGGAGAGGGAGACGGTGGGATGATTTGGGAGAATGGCATTGAAACATGCATACTATCAGGTAAGAAACGAATTGCCAGTCTATGTTCGATACAGGATATAGGATGCTTGGGGCTGGTGCACGGGGATGATCCAGAGAGATGATATGGAGTGGGAGGGGGGAGGGGGGGTTCAGGATTGGGAACTCATGTACACCCGTGGCGGATTCATGTCAACGTATGGCAAAACCAATACAGTATTGTAAAGCAAAATAAAGTAAAAATAAAAATTAAAAAAAAAAAGAAAAAAACATCTCTAAGCCTAAAGGAATGTACATTCATTACCAGCGAAACTGTATGACAGGAAATGAAAAGGACGTTCTTAAAGCAGAACAGATAAGATAATGAGGGAAATGTGGACCTATGTGTAAAAGTGAAGATTTCTAGGAATAGTTGAAATGTAGGGCAATATAAATTTAATTTTTAATCACTCCAAAAATTTGTTGATTTGTTGACCTTTGTCAATTTATGACCACACTGCAGCTTGTGGAACGGGCAGTGAAAGAGTCAAGCCCTAATGCCTGGACAACCAGGGAATTCTCTACTGGCCTTTCACAGAAAAAATAGTTGTAAGGTTTTGCGTAGCAACAGTAGAATAAAAGATGGGAAGGAAGAATTGGGATGAGGGCTGTTTTCAGGTGGTTATAGTCAGTGCGATATTGCACTGAATTCTTGGAAATTTGGGAAATCGTAGTCAAAATGCTGAAATTTCAAGGTAAAGAGAAATCAGGAAGACAGACAGAAAAGGAAATCTTATACAGAAAAACAAAAAAGCCACAGCCATTTAAAAACAAAAGTTAGAAACACAGTCTTCAAATATTGTTTCCTACCCCTCAGGTGATTTTTTAAAAAATTAAAGTATAGTTGATTTATAGTGTTGTGTTAGTTTCTGGTGTATAGCAAAGTGACTCAATTATATATATTGTTGTTTAGTCGCTAAGCGTGTTCCACTCTCTTGCAACCCCATGGTCTGTAGCTGGCCAGGCTCCTCTGTCCGTGGGATTTCCCAGGCAAGAATACTGAAGTGGGTTGCCATTTCCTTCTCCAGGGGATCTTGCTAACCCAGGGACTGAACCCAAGTCTCCTGCATTGGCAGGCGAATTCTTTTCCACTGAGCCACCAGGGAAGCCCCAGTTTATATATATATTATGTATATATATACACACACACATTCTTTTTTAATATTCTTTTCCATTTTGCTTTATCACAGGGTATTAAATACAGTTCCCTGTACGCTACAGTAGGACCTTGTTGTTTATGCAGTCTATCTATATAAAAGAGTTTACATCTACCAACCCCAAACTCCCAAGCCAACCTTCACCTTCTCCCTTCCCCTTTTCTCTGTGCCTGTGAGTCTGTTTCTGTTTCACCGGCAAATTAACGCGTGTCATATTTTAGATTCCACATATAAGTGATATCATATGGTATTTGTCTTTGTCTAACTTACTTCACTTGGTATGATAATCTCTAAGTCGGTCTGTATTGCTGCAAATGGCATTGTTTTATTCTTTTTTATGACTGAGTAGTATTCCACTGTAAAATATGCGACATCTTCGTATTCCACTTCATCTGTCGATGGTCATTTAGGTTATTTCCATATCTTGGCTCTTGTAAATTGTGCTGCTTTGAACATAATGGTGCATAAACTAGAATCAGAGTTTTCTCTGGATATGTGCCCAGGAGCAGGATTGCCGGATCATATGGTAACTCTACTTTTAGTGTTTTAAGTAACCTCCATATTGTTCTCCATAGTGGCTGCACCAGTTTACATTACCACCGACAGTGTAGGAGGGTTCCCTTTTCCTCACACTCTCTCCAGCATTCAAATATTGTTTTATCTGAGCTAGTATGCAAAAGGATGGAATGAGGAAGACTGCATAGATAAAGGCAAGAGTATTGGTTATGTTCTGGGCTTTAAGGGGGACAATGGCCTCTTAGGTCTATAGTGCTTCATAGCGTCACAAAAAATATACTTGCATTCTTTTATATATATTAACTATTATATTAAAATTTTGGAAATTATTTAATTTCATATTTCCTACCAAGAAAATATAATCTGTATCTGGAAAAGTAGATTCTAAGGAAGATGGAATTAGTTCTATCAGCCACTGCAAGAAGCAAAAACACCTGAAATCTGAGTCTCAGGCTGCAAGCGTCTGGTTACAGACTCATCAAAGATGATCCTGACACCGATAGCTTTTAAAAACCAAGTGGCCTTGGGGGAGAGGGCTGTGTTGTCTCTTGTGATGCTTTAAAAAATGTCTGCATGTCTGTCTACGTCTCTCCTGGAGGGATGAGAACATCTTTATGTACACTTTCTAATTTTTCATAGAATCCGAAAATTGTATTTGAGGATATTATCCCTAAGCCAGGTCGTTGCTCTAAATCTTCTTGGCACCCAGAGGAAACAACCAGCTAGCTCTTTATTTAAATTAGGTGGTCACACTGTCTGGCCCTCAGAATCACATGGAAGGCAGGAAGGTGTGGGCTACAGATAGAACTGGTTTAATGAAGGATTTTGGAATAATGGAGTGGGTCTACTGTCTGAACCTCGTTTGAATGGCACACCTTTGAGGTTACTTGGATGAATAATACATATTTTCTTCCTGTTTTTAATCACAAATGCAGGGGGGAAGCCACCATGTCCTAAATAAAATGCATTCTTCCTTCGAGCCCATTCTAGTTTGAAGCCATCGATTATGTTTGTGTTTTTACAGGGCCTGAGAGAACCAAACAATCAAATAAACCTAAATACCAACAGAACACAGAAGTCATTGTTCTGAGGTTGGCTGTGAACTTACAAGTGTTCTTCCACTTTAAACAAGAGTAATGCCCTAAATTGTCACTAATTAGTTGTCACTTCAGGCAAGACCTACATATCACAGTTTTCCCTTATTGAATTCAGCAGTCACTTACTCAGTCCAGAAGTGATACATGCTCAATAGATGTGCACACAATACTATGCCAAGTTATACAAATGGGAGCCAGATATTATGCTCAAATACTTCACAACCAGCAGAGAAGACAGCAAGGTAAACCATTAAAACAAAATCCCTTGATTCTCACATCTCTTTTATTCCTCCATAGCACTTTCTCAATGTGCAAGGTACTTTACCTGGCTGTTTACCTGTTTGGTGTCCGTTGTCCCATCAGGCTCTAAGCTCCAGGAGGGCAGGACCACCTCTGTTTGGCCTTCAATTGCATCTTTGGATCCCCTGCCATAGTAGGCCCTTGGAGAGAAACGGAAAATGTCCTGCCCTATTAGTAAACAAGTATGTCACAGTCACAAACAATTATAGCCAACAAGCATGGTGAGCTGGTGAGCCCTGAGGGAGTTCTTAAAGGAAAGAATACCTGCCATTTAGCAGCCATCAGACTGCAGCCACTCTCTACAGTGAGCCCTGAAGGAATTCAGAATACAAAACAGGATACTGACCCCAGATTGCTGAGGTGCGTATCACAAGAATGAGCTCAGAGAGACCAGACTCTTGCGTATTCCTATACATAGAAAAGTGCTAAATTCCTTAACTTGGGTTATCTGGTCTTCTTTAATTAACAATAATCATTTGATGTTCAGACTACCTGCTCTTTGTTGTAAAAGTTCTCGAGGGGGAAGGAATAGTTAGGGAGTTTGGGAAGGTCATCTACACAATGCTGCATTCAAAACGGATAACCTACAAGGGCCTACTGTATAGCACATGGAAATCCGCTCACTGTTATGTGCCAGCCTGGATGGGAGTAGGGGTTAGAGGAGAATGGATACATGCCTATGTATGGCTGAGTCCCTTAGCTGTTCACCTGAAACTACCACAATATTGTTAATTGACTATACCCCAATACAAAACAAGAAGTTTAAAGTTTGAAAAAGAAAAAAAACTTCTGTATAACCTAGCTCCCCACTTGCCTCCTCAGAGCAGTTTCTCAGAGATATCTGAAATGCTGTCTCCCAGGCTGCAGTCCTCATTTTGCCCCAAATAAAACTTAACTTACAACTTTCACATTATGAAAAAAATTTTTCAACACGGTGTGCATATGTACTAAGCTGCTCCAGTTATGTCCAACTCTTTGTGACCCTATGGACTGTAGCCTGCCAGACTTCTGTGTCCATGGGGTTATCCAGGCAAGAATACAGGAGTGGGTTGCCATGTCCTTCTCCAGGGGATCTTCCTGACCCAGGGACTGAACCCGTGTCTCTTATGTCTCCTGCATTGGCAGACAGCTTTTTACCACTAGCACCACCCAACATAGTAAGAAAGCATTAAGTGTTGCCTAATGGAAGTGCTCAGAAAGCCCAGAGGGTTTTACATAAGTCAACCTGGGTAGTCAAGGATGATGTTCAAAAGAAATGCTGCTTGGGCTGTATCTTCAAGGATGTGTGGGAGTTTCCCAGTGAGGCAAAGTGAGAAAGGGTTTTTTCAAGGTCAATGATACAGCATGTGTTCTAGGCCATATATGGAAAAGAGTGCTGCCTCACCTGCTTTTCAAAATCTGCTGTTTAAGATTCTTTCCAACTCTAACATACCATAATCTTGATCCTAACACAACACAATGGACATGGGTTTGGGTGGACTCCAGGAGTTGGTGATGGACAGGGAGGCTTGGCATGCTGCAGTTCATGGGGTTGCAAAGAGTCGGACATGACCAAGTGACTGAACTAAGCATGGTAAATATTTCTGTTTCCATGACTACATTTTATGTAGCTTATTTTTCAGTCACTATAGAACATCAGGTTACTCTAACATTATGGGACCTTATGTAAGAAGATGGGTATGTTTGTGATCACACATGTATTAAGGTTATTTTTTCTTCTTTCTATTATAATGTTTATAATTTTACAATTTTATAATTGAAATATTTCAGGGAATTCTTTTAGACTGACCAGTGTTTCCATACTGTTGGCAATCCTTGGGTCCCATCCTGCAGGGAATACATAGTGGTGGCACTTTTCTTTGGACAGACCAATTTGAGACACTTTAAACAGCTTGTTGTCCTGCAAGACTTAACAGAACCTTTATTATGCTTAGGAACATTGTAACTTCCCAAAGTGGAAGACAGCGTGTATTTATTGGGTTGGCCAAAATGTTTGTTCAGGTTTAGCCACAAGCTCTTACAGACAAATTGAAATGAACTTTCTGACCAACCTAATACTTCGCAAAATTTTTAACCGTAGGATAGTTAAAAAAATTTTTTTTAAATCCTGATGGCAGTCTTCCTGATTGCTTCTCAGAATTGAGTTCAGGAACATGAGTTGAGCAATACTAACATAAATAATCAATACTACTTCACACACCTCAAGGATCCCTTTTAGTGTGAGTTCAGCTCCAAATATGTCTTCCTGAACCACCTATGAAATTACACCAGGTTCTCTTAATGTCCTTTTTCTTCCATGTTTGTTTCTCTCTATATCGAATTCCCTCTCTTAACCCCACCTTACCGGGTCTTCCTGGAAAACCACTTTGACTTGGTCCCTTTTCTGCTGAGTTTCCCCTGACTCCCTTAGGCCAAGTTGGGCACTGGCTTTTCTACACTGCTGGGATTTCTTATCCCTTAGAATTGTAATATTTTCTTTACTTTCTGCCAATCCACTGGATAGTAATTGCACTGGTGTCAGGGACGGTGCCTTTTTATATATAAATCTCTGCAACCTAACACAGTGATGGTGTAGAGCAGGTGCTTAACTCATGTGGGATGCATGGATGGATGGACAGGAGCGTGAGCAAGTGAACGAGCTGACCAGCCTCACTGGTTTGGGAATGTATGCATTAGAAGAGTTTTACTCTCTGGACTAGAGCCAGCTGGTGGAAAGTCTTCCCCTCCAGGCTTTGAAGTTTTTACTTTTTCATGTAGGCAGTGCGAAGCCTTTAAAATATTTTGAGTGGAAAATTTAAATACGATATTAAAATGGCATTCAAATAAGATGAATCGGGGAGGCCAGTCTGAAGACAAGAGGTCTGTAAAGAAGTGCTGCAATATCCCAGGCATTATGTGATGAGGGAAAGACAGCTCTCATTGCTTATTTATAGGACTGGCTTGAGACAGATGATGAGGTGAGAGTTTGAAATATATTTCAAAAAGCAGATATCATTATGGAGCAATGTAAGGGACACAGAGATGAAAAATACATACTCCTTGCTCTCAGAAATCTCGTAGGGGAGATGACCCAAGATGCACACAAATAATAAAGTGTGAAAACTGTAAGGATGCTCTCAAGGTAGTAGGACCAAGAAAGGTGGGAGAATTAGAGAAACCATGGAAATTCTAAATGAGGAAGTCTGGGAATATCTAACAAAGGAAGGGAGGACTTGAGAATGGCCTCAAGAGGTGGATGGAATTCCAAGGAATTGGGGCTGGATTGAGCACTTGGTGGACACCAAGAAGGGCCCCTACCTGGTGACTCTCAGCCAGTGTTCACGGTCCAGGCTGGTTCTCACCTTCCCTGGGACATGCACGTTCTGCCTGGGAAGGTGAGGGGTGTCTTTGTCCCCCACACCTTCTTCTTCAAGAATTTCAGGCCTAGGGCCAACTGTCCCTCCTGGTTTCCCCATTCTGCTGCCTGTATGCAAAAGCAATCAAAGGAGCAAAAACCTCGGCATGCCCCACTCCCCTGTGAGAAAGCAGCCTGCGTACACCACTGCCTTTTCTTGGCTGCGCTGGGTCTTCATTGCACGCTGGCTTTCTCCAGTTGCAGTGGGCAGGGGGCTTCTCATTGTGGTGGCTTCTCCTGTTGTGCAGCACTGGCTCTAGGCATGCAGGCTTCAGTAGCTGTGGTGCACAGGCTTAGTTGTGGGCTTAGTTGCCTGAGGTATGTGAGCTCTTCCCAGACCAGGGATCAAACCTGTGTCCCCTGCACTGGCAGGCAGATTCTCAACCCCTAGACCACCATGGAAGTCCCACACCATTTCCTTTAATCAGCAGAAATTCTAAAAGACTGAGTTCGTGTTCCCATTTTGCGGATGAAACAACTTAGGGTTCATAGATGTTAATATCTTTGTTCAATTTCAGTCTTAGATCAGCTTAATATTGAGAAGCCTTGATTCACACCCCTGATTCACCCAGATATGCCATTTCATGAAGAGCAGACTGACACTTTGGGAAGTCTTCAGCTGGACAGGAATGACAAGGGACATTTTTTTCTCACAGAGCTTCATGAAAATGATTCACCCAGGCAGCACACATGGGCATCTTTAGTGTTTCATTATTGGTAAGGATGAATGGTAGGCACCTATGTCTTTATACTTTACAAAGCACTCATCTATGCATTATTCAATTTGATTCTTATGCTAACCCTATTTTCTAGATAAGTTAGAGATTATTATCCGTATTTTGTAAGTGAAGAATCTGGAGCCAAAGGAGGACCCAAAGAGAAACCTTTTGCAACACATACCATTAACCTGAAATGTATTTGCTCCCAAGGAATGGATTTTGTTTATTTCCTCAGCTGAAACACTGGCCCTAGGTCATTCCTGACCCTCTGATAGTTTTAGTAATTCCCCAGCTAGAGGAGCTTTCAGAAGCTAGATGGCAGAATCTTTAAGAGTTTCTGTAAGACTTAGCCTAGCAAGGCAAGAAGTACCCCTGAGTGACTTACTGCTGGAATTCGGAGCTAATGGAAGGCAGCCTCCATGCCCAGCCAGGCAAGCCCTCCATTGCTCTTTTTTCTTCATCCCTTCACCTCTTCCTCCTGGTGGGAAGCAGCAACCAGCCAGGGTGAGCCGGTAGCCCTGGGGGTCGGGTGCACATCTGGTCCAAGCATCAGGCTTTAATGGGAAATACTCTTTCGAGCTTCATCTGCGAATGTTTGTGCTGGACGCTGCACCCAGCCTCCACTTTATAGGTGCTGGCTCGCCACCAGCTTAGCACCCCAAGCCTTCGCTCTGAGGACTTCTGGTGTGGTTGCACCCTTGGCTCAGCTCGTCAGGCCCATCTGAGCCGAAAGAGCTGAGTCTGTGAGAATCCCACATGTGGAATGTTTTTACAAGGTGGTGTCCTGGAACCCAGCACTGCAAAACACACCTCAGAGCTGCCAGATCCAGAGTGAAGGCCATAACAGAATCATTGGACACCGGATTCCCAGACCCAGAGGGTAATCCCCACCCAAGCCACTGCATCCCCAGCCGGACTCCTTGCTTCTTGGGTTGCACCAACACAGCTTCCGTTCTGCCAAATTCTTGGGTTCGTACTGTCCTGCCAAGGTCAGCAGAAACTCAGTTAATCTGCTGGGTGAGTCCTAGCTGGGAAGTAGCCAGAACTGGGGGGTGGAGAGGGAAGCAAATCATTTAAAAAACCCCCTACCCTGCGTTACAGACGGAAATGCCTCAAGCCACATTTCTGACATCAAACGCAAACAGGCACCTCTTTTGCGTGGGTGGTTTCTCTATTCATAAGTGGCCGCAGGTATAACAGTTGTAACCACGTTAAAAAGAAAAACAGCTCTTTTGAAACGCTTGAGAACCTGAGCTCCTAAAGCAACCAGACGTTCAAATTATGAACTGAGAGTGTTTGCTGGGCAAATTCCATCAGGATTTTGCGCCCAGCGGAAAGTCTCAAGTTTAACACGAGGGGCCCTGGCTTGTCAGGACCTTCTGGAATCTATGGGTAACCAATGCTTCTTCTGCTCAACTGCTTAAGCCTTTAGATTGAGCCCTTTCAACTCGGGTAACTTTTCAAAGAGGCAAAAAAATCTCTACCAGAGGTTGTCTCTGACTATAGCATGCGGAACCAACAGCTCAGAGGTTCCGCTGACACTGTCTGCCATGATTTGGTGAAGCCCCTTCATGTGTGTGCAAGACCGAACATCATCAATGCCCAGTAGTGCCTGGACTTCATTCTTACTTCACCAGGGCTGAATATCTTGAAAAATCCCTTTTTATAAATCTAAGAGTGAGGGAAGAGTCTACTTTGGCTAAAGGCAGGAAGGATAATGTGTACAGAAAGGCCCTCTGATTTAGTGAGTCATTCATATCTCAGTAATATCATCCTTTTCTTCTAGGCAGAATTTTAATGAGAGGTGAACCTTATTCACAGGAAAAGTCATCTCATTTTTCATCTGTGCACCCACCTGCTGAGAAATACTTAGGATTTTCTCTCTGCCAGTGCCTGGGGTTCTTCTAATCAGAGCCAGAGAGCTGAAAGTTTTATAATCATTGCTTTTATTGATATTAATACATCTCAGTGTTCTGGAAATATCAGGTTCTTCTGCCTCTTGGGGATGGCTACTAAGATGATGTAGAAATGAAGGACACCCCCAACTCATCTTGAAAACCTAAAGGATGTGACTGACGATGAGTAGGAATCAGGTGAGTGATGAGCATGAATGTCACTTGAATGTCACTTGAATGTCACCCCTGACTATGAGGTGAATTCTCAGGGCGGATGGCTTGTCCCCAGAGTGATGTCAGGATCTCTGTGCATTTGAAACGTAAAATATAAGCAATCCACGATTCCTTGGCTAATGCGATTCCAGGCAAACGTGTGGAGTTGACAAGTTATTTATCAAAGCATGGGGCCTGGTTTTAGTTTCAATCAGGAACCAAAATATAGAGTTTGTGCTTGCAGTCCCCAAATGACACAGTCACGGTTCACTGGAGCCAGGAAGAGCTTTGAAGATCAACTTGTCGCAGAGCCTCATTATATAGATGAGTTTTGGGGTTTGCTCAGGTTCGCTCAGCAAGACGAATGGCAAAGCTGAGACTGGGACCCGATTTTCCTGGCTTCAAGTCTGATTTTCTTTCCTGCATCTCCCAGCCAATACATACCCATCAGTATATCCTGTCACGCCCAGATCACATCAACTGGGCATTCTGTTTTCAGCTTTTTTCTGTTTGGAAAATTTTGGATGCAGGTAACAAAAATTCTGTATTACTTAGCAAAAAGGGAATATGTTGGGAAAGTTTTGTTGTTTAGTCATTCACGTGCCCAACTCTTTGCAACCCCATGGACTATAGCCCTCCAGGCTTCTCTGTCCATGGAATTTTCCAGGCAAGAATTCTGGAATGTGTTATTGGTAGGGTTCAAAATTCATAGAAAAGCTAATGAAACAGGCTGAGCAAAAAGGGGAATAAAATGGGACTTTCCCGGCGATCCAGTGGCTAAGACTCCATGCATCTAGTGGAGGGGTCCTGGTTCAATCCCTGATCAGGAAACTAGATCCCACATGCCACAACTAAAAGTTTGCAGGCCTCAACTAAAGATCCCGCATGCCACAGCTAAGACCTGGCACAGTCGAATCTATAAATAAATACTACCCTTAGAGTAAGGGTAGCTTCCAGGGGAAGGCAGGCTAGATAACAGAGCATAATTGACAGTATTAGCTGAGGGACGCAGCTAGAATGAATGAGCCCATTTTTGTTCCTGTTGTTTTTGAATTGCACTCAAGAACTCCACTCAAAGTTTTCTGGAGAGACTCTGATCTCCAGATTCAGCTCATTCAGTGGTATTTCAGGCTAAATAAACATTGTTTGGGATGAGCCAGCTCAAGCATTTGGTGGATTGGATACCCTGGAGGGAGGGTACAGTTGGTCCAGCTTGGATTACCTGCCCTGTTAGGTGAGGATGCTGAACAGCCCACACCAGCAAATGTCCTGCATGTAGACATGGCTAGTGTTCACCAAGATTTCCTGATCTTGAATTTTAACACACGAGAGGAATACCTTTTCCATCCCCTGAAAGTTAGGCATGGCCACATGGCTTGATTTAGCAAATGAAACTTAGCAGAATCAGTGTGCATTGCTTCTGGGATGAACACATTTTAAGAGCCGTTAGATGACTCTGCACATGTTCCCCCAACCACGGCAAACTCTTGGGCCTTGTGTCCACGTGGCAGCATCATAAACTAATGGAACCTCTGTCTCTGAGGGACAGTCATTGACGGTCTTTGGCATGTTACAGCAGCATGACCCTGATTCTCCTAAACAATGCATCCACTTACGAGTTATAAAGAGCGTTCATATAAAGGGAACCCAGTGATATCAAAGGTCCACCATGTAACCTGGGGAGAAATCTGACTTGCAGCTTGAAGTACCATCAGTAGACATAAAGTTGAGGTGGCCTGTATTTCATCCCAATCCTGTTCTGATGAGTGTCTGCCCAACTTCATCCCATCAGTCTGAGAGGCACAGATAGAGAGGATTATTATGGGGCAATAAAGGTAATATGCCTAAGATGTCAGACAAGTACCCATTTGAGCAGCCAGCATAGGTTTTGTTTGTTTGTTTGTTTTTGTTTTGCTCTTTGTTTTTTAATCAGCAAGTGTTTCTGTAAAGGAAGAATCAACGGTGTGTTTGTATGAGAAGCATACGTCTGTCCTGACAACATGACTTCATCTCAAGGAAGTTAGGTCTGACAGGTGAAGCTAGTTTAACACAATGGGAACCTTAAAATTAAATATTGTAGAAAAATAAGATTATGATTATATAATCCTAAGGTTTTATGTCCAGAAAGGAAACAGGAAGATACATAAAAGTATGACTAGAAGTTGTTATCCGTTCCTCTGTCAATGGACATTTAGGTTGCTTCCATGTCTTGACTGTGTAAACAGTGCTGTGATGAACACTGGGGTGCGTGTATCCTTTTGAACCATGGTGTTCTGCAGATACATACCTAGGAGCAGAATTGCTGGATCATATGGTAGCGCTATTCTTAGTTTTTTAAGGAACCTCCATCCTGTTTTCCATAGTGGCTGTACCAATTTACATTCCTACCAACAGTATAGATGGGTTTTCCCTTTTCTCCAAACTCCCTCCAGCATTTATTGTTCGTAGACATTTTGATGATGCCCATTCTACACATCTTTGTTAATCAACTATATCCCAACGTAAAATAAAAATTAGAAAAAATGAAGTTGCTGGATCCCCTAATGGACATCCCTAGATGATATAGATAGGATTTTCCCTGATGTGTCCTGGATCAAAAGGCCTAGTTAATTCATTGGTACAGGGACTGGTGGTGAACGCTTGTGACTTGGCATTGTCAGCTCAAGCAGGCCGGGTTGACCACTTGTTAGAGCCCCTGGCTCCATTTCCTTTCTGAATACTGAATAAGGAGGACATTTCTGTGCTTGTCTTACCCCACTTTTCTTTTTAAGAAATCCAGGCAAGACTTTATGAGGGCCCTGCTGCAGCAGGAGGGGCGTGAGGACAAGCAACAGGTTCCCTTGCTCACTTGCTCCCCGAGGGCGGCAAGCTTGTTCTTTATAGGGGAGGAGTATTGGGGTATGTTCAGGGGTCTGGCAAGAGGGGTGGCTTAGGTAGTTTGCCCACCCCTTAGGTGGTGTTGAGTGCAGGGGGCAGGCACAGTACCCTGCTTTTGCTCCTGGCTCTTCAAAAGTGGCAGTTCAGCTCTTTTTTTTTGGTCTTTTTGTATCTTTTGTCCAAAATCTGCCCCAACTGTGTGCATACAATTATTTTTAGTTCCGTATAGTTTCTTAGTGTTTTGTTGCTGGAGGAGAGTTTCTGGAGGAGGGGTGTGTCCAGGTGCAAACACTGCAGCCTTGCAGCACAGGGTTCTAGTCCCAGTTGGACTCATTCCCCACTGAGAGACTCTACAACCTTATTCTTAAGGTGTAATGGCCTAACCCTTCTTCTTAAGGATGTGGTCAAGACACCAAACAGGGACAGGAGAGAGAGTAGTGTTCTGGACCAAAGCAGCCTAGTTAAGCGTCATTCAGTGCATTTCATGGTGTCCTTTACTGTTGTCTGCTCTTCCCCTAAATCTGAGAATGTTGAAAATTGAAGCAAAGTAATTTTTGTCTTCCATTCCTGGAGCTTCCCTACTTCCCAGGTCACCTTTAGGTTTGGTCTTTCTCCAGGAACCTCAGTATCTTTTCAATATGAACTTTTTGATTTATGTTCTGTCTTCCTTTGGCATTGGAAATAGCTATTCTCTTACACTCTGTGATTGAGTCTAAATTGGAAGAAAGATAATTCCAAAATAAAACAACGTGATTTTTTAAAAAAATTATAGGGTGTAAGTATAGAAGAAGTGTCCCAGTTTGCAACATTTGAAGCTTAAATTAGTAGGAGGCAAGGGCCCCAAATGGGATAATTTGGGGTGGAGGTTGAGAGCAATGAGAGTCAGTGAATGAGAGGGAGGATTAAATATGAGTTCATTGCGGATGTAAAATAGAAGTCAAGAAAAATCTTGGGTCTTAAGGGTTATAGAACCAAGTAAAAATGACTAGGACAGGGACTTCCCTGGAGGTGCAGCGGTTAAGACTCCTTGTTCCCAATGCAGTGAGTGCTGGTTTGATCCCTGGTAGGGGAACTGAAGATTTCACATGCCACATGGGTGGCCAAAATAAGTAAAATAGATGTCAAAAGATGATTAGAGTAATAGTTTGAAGTCTATACCTAAAATCCACAGTAATCTGCTGTGGGAACATTTCTGATTCATGTGCACACACATACTCAGGCACATACATTTTTTGTTAGTCTTTTATCTCTGGGGACAAGATATCATCAAACCTAACACTTTTGAATACAAAATATGAGTATGACAAATCATCTTACAGACTGGTAGGAAAACTAGCCTTGTGTACTCTATGCATTACAAATACCAGCTCTAAAATGGGAATTAAACTGTTTTCACCTTTCAGAGATATCTGCATCTGAGAATCCACAGAGTGCTAACCTTTATACCTCTCACATAATAAGGGCTTAATATGGGTTGATTACTACTGTTATTATGAATTGTCTAATTCTCAGCAAGACCTGGTAAAGTAAGTGTTACTGCTTTTCAGACATGAGGGAACTGAGGCCCAGAAGTTAACCATTTTGCCCCCAAAATCACATGATGTAAGAACTGAAATTTGAGTTCAGGTCTCTTTTTCCTGACTCCAAACCAGGTTCCTACCCACTATATTATTCTGCTGATATCAAAGTCCCGCCTGGTGTTCTTCATAGTTTATGCATGGAGAATCACTGACCTTTGAAAGCGAGAAAAAAGAATGTTACCATTCAAACCCCACCTCCCCCAATTTATCATTTTGCTTTGCCATGCAAGAATGTGTGAACATGACTTTACAGAGAGGAAAGTGCACTGTTCTGTGGACCCTTGTGATGAAATACATCAAGACTTCATTTAACTGGGTGTTTTTTAAAACCTCATTTCTGTTTAGAAATAAATTGATTTAGCATTTTGCACAGTGCCTCCCTGGACCATACTTTATGAAGTGGAACAATCACTTAAATGTTCAATTAGTCTACGCAGCAAAGGCCAGAGGAAGCACACCCACAAACCACATCCAGAGCACAGCTCCCACTCCACAGCCAGCAGGGCCCCGCCCAGGGTGGAAGCCTCAGGCCCTGCCCTCCAGCCCCACCACCTGAACCAGGCAGGACACCTCCCCATCCAAATGCATGAAGACAGTAAGTGGAGCAGAGCCGTGGGCCTCAACAGTCCATGCAGCCTATATCCAGAGAAAACCGTAATCTGAAAAGATACATGCGCCCCAGTGTTCACAGCAGCACTGCTCACAATAGCCAGCACACGGGAGCAACCTAAATGTCCACTGATGGAGGGACGGGTAAAGAAGACGTGGCATGTATATACAACGGTCTATTACTCAGCCATAGAAAGGATGAAATAATGTCATTTGCAGCAACATAGATGGCCCTAAAGATGATCATACTAAGTCAGCCAGACAGAGAAAGACAAATATCATAGGGTATCATGCGTATGTGAAATCTAACTGAAATAAGTAGAGAGAAAAGAAGCAAATGAGCTGATTTACAAAACAGAAACAGACTTACAGATATCAAAAACAAACTTATGGTTATCAAAGTGGAGAGGGGAGGAATAAATCATGAGCTGGGGATGAATACATGCACACACCTGTATATAAGATAGATAACCAACAAGGAGCTACTTATATAGCACAGGGAACTCAACATTCTGTGATAATTTATATGAGAATAGAATCTAGAAAGAAGATATGTATATGTGTAATTGAGTCACTTTGCTATACACCTGAAGCTAGCGCAACATTGTAAATTGACTATGCTAAAAAAAAAAAAAAAAAAAGAAAAATAAGATACATGCAGCCATGTCTTTCCCCCAAAGAGACACTGCACCTGTTTACTACCTGGATAACTGTCACCTGGGCTGCCGCCAGTCTCACCTCCTTCCCTTCTTGTTCACTCTGCAATTAGAGCCCACACCCTAACTCCGTCTCAGTGCCATATGTATTTCCTTCTTCACACTCGATGGAAACTTGCCTTATTTTGTCTGCCTGCCTGCTTTAAGGAGCAGATGGAGCGCTTTTATCTTGTTTCCAGTCTCCCTTGCTACACTGTCAGCTCCCAGGTGCTAGAATGTATCCATCTTGTTAACCATTGGATTCACAGCATTGATGCAGGGCCTGGTCTAAAGCCCCTGTTCTCTATTATTTGCTGAGTCATAGCTCTTCCATCCAGCTGAACTGCCTTCTTTGCTGTCTTCTTGCCTCCTGACTAAAATTATTTTATTGTTTCTTGTTTTAAATTTTATTCTGGTAAAAAGAGTTAGCATGAGATTTACCCTGTTAACAGATTTCAAGTGTACGATACTTGATTGTTGACTCCAAGATCATTGTTGGACAGCATATCTTTAAAGCTTATTCATCTTGCTTAACTGAAACTTGATACCCATTGATCTTAACCTCATTAGGACCTGTGCCTGCTGTCCTGGGCTTTGTATTCCTCCCTGAATTCTGAACCCCGTAAACAGTTCCCCACACATTCCAAGCCTCTGGCTCACTGCCTGCTAGCTCCTGGCCCCGGAAATATATTGTCTATAACTGAACTGTACTTTCCAAAGTCTGGAGGATGCATGGTTATGTTTAACTGATGCCAAACTCCACAGCTTCCCTGGGGCTTCCCTGGTGGCTCAGACGGTAAAGCGTCTGCCGGCAATGCAGGAGACCCGGGTTCGATTCCTGGGTTGGGAAGATCCCCTGGAGAAGGAAATGGCAACCCACTCCAGCACTCTTGCCTGGAAAATCCCATGGACGGAGGAGCCTGATAGGCTACAGTCCATGGGGTCGCAAAGAGTCGGACACGACTGGGCGACTTCACTTCACTTCAAACTCCACAGCAAAAAGGGTTTATAATAATGACTGACGGAACATGTTGGAGAGGTTACACCAAGTACACTGCCCCCAGAAGAGCCATTGAGAGGTGTTCATTTCACAACATTGAACACTCTCAGCATTAAAATATATGTCAAAATAATACACAAATGTGTATATATGTATGTATCTTAAGTTTTACCAATTTGATATTTTTTTAAAGTTTCTCATTTAAATACACCATTTCAAAAGATCAATGCTACTTGCATTTTCATTTCAATGACCCAAACTGTTTTCCTTATGAATCTCTAAGAGCAACTGTTTTGCTTATTAATGTACAAAAGCTCCACGATTCAGAACGTTAAATGACTATCACGATCATGGAGAATATTTTACAAGTTTCCTTTGTGTTGTTGTTTAGTTTCTCATTTCTTGTCACGGTAAAGTTTTAAAAATTTGAACTTGACAGAACCAGAAATTTTTAATTTTGTTGTTTACTCTATCGTGTTTATGATTAAAAATTCTTTGCCCATTCAGTCATGAGTTAGATGGCTGTCCTTCTAACTTTTATGATTTATAGCTTGGTTTGTTGTTATTGTTTTTCAGTCACCGAGTCATGTCCAACTCTTTTGTGACCCTATGGATTGTAGCTCACTAGGCTCCTGTATCCATGGGATTTCCCAGGCAAGAATACTGCAGTGGGCTGCCATTCCTTCTCCAAGGGATCTTCCTTACCCAGGGATGAAACCCACATTGCAGGTGAATTCTTTACAGCTAAGCTACCAGGGAAGCCTGTCATAGCTTGGTTGCAGTTCAGTTCAGTTCAGTTTAGTTGCTCAGTTGTGTCCGACTCTTCGCGACCCCATGGACTGTAGCACACCAGGCTTCCCTGTCCATCACCAACGCCTGGAGATTGCTCAAACTCATGTCCATCGAGTTGGTGATGCCATCCAACCATCTCATCCTCTGTCGTCTCCTTCTCCTCCCACTTTCAATCTTTCCCAGCATCAGGGTCTTTTCAAATGAGTTAGTTCTTCGCATCAGGTAGCCAAAGTATTGGAGTTTTAGCTTCAGCACCAGTCCTTCCAATGAATATTCAAGACTGATTTCCTCAAGGATTGACTGGTGGGATCTCCTTGCAGTCCAAGGGACTCTCAAGAGTCTTCACAGTTCAAAAGCATCAATTCTTCGGCACTCAGCTTTCTTTATAGTCCAACTCTCACATCCATACATGACTACTGGAAAAACCATAGCTTTGACTAGACAGACCTTTGTTGGCAAAGTAATGTCTCTGCTTTTTAATATGCTGTCTAGTTTGGTCAGAGCTTTTCTTCCAAGGAGCAAGTGTCTTTTAATTTCATGGCTGCAGTCGCCATCTGCAGTGATTTTGGAGCCCCCCAAAATAAAGTTTCTCACTGTTTCCATTGTTTTCCCATCTATTTGCCATGAAGTGATGGGACTGGATACCATGATCTTAGTTTTCTGAATGTTGAGCTTTAAGTCAACTTTTTCACTCTCCTCTTTCACTTTCATCAAGAGGCTCTTTAGTTCTTTCCTTTTTTGCCGTAAGGGTGGTATCATCTGCATATCTGAGGTTATTGATATTTCTCCCGGCAATCTTGATTCCAGCTTGTGCCTCATCCAGCCTTGCATTTTGCATGATGTACTCTGCATATAAGTTAAATAAGCAGGGAGACAATATGCAGCCTTGATGTACTCCCTTCCTGATTTGGAATGAGTCTGTTGTTCCATGTCCAGTTCTAACTGTTGTTTTCTGACCTGCATACAGATTTCTGAAGAGGCAGGTCAGGTGGTCTGGTATTCCCATCTCTTAAAAAATTTTCCACAGTTTGTTGTGATCCACACAGTCAAAGGCTTTGGCATAGTCAATAAAGCAGAAGTAGATGTTTTTCTGGAGTTCTCATCCTTTTTTGATGATCCAACAGATGTTGGCAATTTGATCTCTGGTTCCTCTGCCTTATCTAAATCCAGCTTGAACATCTGGACGTTCTCGGTTCACATACTGTTGAAGCGTGGCTTGGAGAATTTAGAGCATTACTTTGCTAGCATGTGAGATGAGTGCAATTGTGCGGTAGTTTGGCATTCTTTGACATTGCCTCTCTTTGAGTTTGGAATGAAAACTGCCCTTTTCCAGTCCTGTGGCCACTGCTGAGTTTTCCAAATTTGCTGGCATATTGAGTACAGCATCATCTTTTAGTATTTGAAATAGCTCAACTGGAATTCCATCACCTCCACTAGCTTTGTTCGTTAGTGATGCTTGCTATGGCCCACTTGATTTCGCATTCCAGGATGTCTGGCTCTAGGTAAGTGATCACACCATCGTGGTTATTTGGGTCATGAAGGTCTTTTTTGTATAGCTTGGTTTAGAAACATTAAATTCTTAAATCTTTCTAGAATTTACTTTTATTTACATGATGAGTATTTCACTTGAGTTTTTCCCCAGAGAACCAAATATCCTAATACATTACATACATCAAGGCATATTCTGGGCCACGGACTCATATGTTGGTTACTCCATCATTACCACAGCTTGTCAGTTATTCTGAACTATATTTTATGCTTTAATACCTGGAGATTCAGTACTTTCACATTATTATTCCATGTTTATTTTTCATATCAACTTTAGGATGCTATTTCTAATTCCCAAGTAAATATCATTGGCATGTTTATTAAATAACTTTAAGAGCTGCCGCCTTTAAGATATAGGCTTTTGCCATTCAAGAATGTGGAATGGCTCTCTAAATGTTTATTTTTCCTTTATAAATTTCAGTAGAGATTTTCACTATTTCCCATGAAAGTCTCATATATTTCTTGTTAGCTTTATTTCTTGACATTTTATAAAGGGTATGTGTGTGGTTGGGGGTTTGGGAGGGAAAGTATCGATAGAAGAGGGAAGTTTTGTGTGTGTGTGTGTTTGTGTGTGGTGAGTGGAATTTTTTTCTTTATCATATTGCTCCAGAGAAGTTATGGGATTTTACTGAATTTCATTAATCCTATTGAATCTGATTCTTTTTGGTTTCATAGATATATGATTATATAGAGTTCAACAATTATTGGAGAAGGCAATGGCAACCCACTCCACTACTCTTGCTTGGAAAATCCCATGGACAGAGGAGCCTGGTAGGCTGCAGTCCATGGGGTCGCAAAGAATCGGACATGACTGAGCGACTTCACTTTCACTTTTCATTTTCATGCATTGGAGAAGGAAATGGCAACCCACTCCAGTGTTCTTGCCTGGAGAATCCCAGGGACAGGGAAGCCTGGTGGGCTGCCATCTATGGGGTCGCACAGAGTTGGACACGACTGAAGCAACTTAGCAGCAGCAGCAACAATTACACTTTGGCCTTCAACTTTCTGATAGTTGTGCCCCTTATTTCTGAAATAAATTTCTAGGCAATAAATAGCTCCTTCCCCATCCTTGATGTGACTGTATTATTCCATCTTCTTCTTGCTTCTGTTGTTGCTGAAAAGACAATGAATATTATTTCTGTGAGGGTAATCTGTCAGCTGTTTATTTTTCACTTCTTTAAGGATTGTCTGTCATTATTTTTTCTGGCTGCTTTGGGGGTTCTGCTCTCTCTTTGCATTTTGAAGTTTTACCATGACTTGTCTAGCTGTGGATTTTTTTTAAATATTTATTTGACTGGGCCAGATCTTAGTTGCAGCACACAGGATCTTACATCTTATTTGTGGCATGCAGGAACTTTAGTAGCAGCATGTGAACTCTTAATTGCAGCTTGTGGGATCTAGTTCCCTGACCAGGGATTGAACCTAGGCCCCTTGCATTGGGCATACTGAGTCTTAACCTGGACCACCAGCGAAGTCCCTAGTTGTGGATTTCTTTCTTTTAAAACAAAATGCTTGTAAATATGTATCTATTTTCTGGCTACCTTATGTCTTAGCTGAGGCACATGGAACTTTCGTTGGGTCATGTGGAATATTTTGTTGTGGTGCATGGTCTCTAGCTGTGGCCCGTGAGCTCAGTTATTGCAGTGCTTGGGCTCAGTAGTTGCAGTGCTTGGGCTCAGTAGTTGCAGTGCTTGGGCTTACTTGCTCTGCAGCATGTGGGATCTTAGTTCCTTGACCAGGGATTGAACCGAGTCCCCTGCATTGCAAGGCAGATTCTTTTTTCTTTAAATATTTATGTGGCTGTTGGGTTTTCATTATAGCATTCAAACTCTCAGCTGTGGCAGGTGGAATCTAGTTCCCTGACCAGGGGTTGAACCTGAGCCCCCAGCACTGGGAGCTTAGAGTCTTAGCCACTGGACCACCAGGGAAGTCCCGTAGATTTCTTTCTATGTGTCTTCCTTGAGCTTTACTGGGCTTCTTCAAACCATGGATTGTCTATATGAGCCTTTAAATCCTCACATAGTACCTCTGCCACATTCTTTCCCCTCCTTCTGCCACTCAAAGTATCTTATGTCAGATCCTCTCCCTGTATGTATCCTTTATGTCTCTTATACTCTTCTACCTCTATCTGTTTCATTCTGGAATATTCATCTGACCTATATTTCAATTCATAAATCCTTCTGCCAGCTGTGTAAAATCTACTCCTGAACCCTTTCCATTAACTTTTTAATATTTGGTGATTATCACTTTTAGTTCTTTTCTCTGTTTCTTTTTAATATTTTCAATGTCTGTGTACTTTCTGACAGTTTCCAATTCATTGCCAAAATTGTCAAGCCTGGTTTATTTCATCATGAGTATTGTAAGCCTTATTGTTTTACAGTCTGTATCTATAACCTCAATGTTGGAGTCCCTGCAGGTCTGTTTCTATTCTCTGTTATTTCTATTGGTCCTGGCTCATGGTGTGTTCTCTTCATTTGCTATTTTTGAGTGTTTGCTGAACCTTGGATTTGAACACTATGTATTGAAATATTTTGAAGCCTGGAAAAATGTTATCTTTCTCTAGCTCCTCTTTTCATTTCCCAGAGCAAGGTCTCCTTGTATCCTGTTGATATGGAACAGATACTCGATTTATTGCCTTCGGTATCTTTAGGAAATATATATCAAAGATACATACTTACCCTGAGTACTCATGGTTATATCCCCTTTACTTTGGGTTAGAGTAGCTTTCCATAGGTCCATTGTAAGTTTAAAAAATTTTTTTGGATCTTGAACAAGAAGAAATGTATGCAGAGTATTTACCAACACATGGCCTGTGTGGCAAATCCTTGGCTCTGCTCACTGACACTTTGGGTGCTGGTGTGTGCATGCTCAGTCGCTAAGTCATGTCTGACTCTTTGTGATCCCATGGACCACAGCCCACCCGGCTCCTCTGTTCATGGAAGTTCTCAGGCAAGAATACTGGAGTGGATTGCCGTTTCCTTCTCCAGGGGATCTTCCCAGTCCAGAGATCGAACCCAAGTCTCCTACATTGACTAGCAGATTCTTTACCACCAAGCTACCAGGGAAGCCCCTTTGGTTGCTGGTAGCAAAACCCTGACGTATCTGTGTCTGGAGGATGCATTTAAGTCCAGAGCAGCTTGCAGGTTTCCAGGGACTTATGTTTTGTTTGTTTCTCACCAGTGTTCATCTAGCAAGTTTGTATTGGACTGAGATGAGGTCTTCCCGTGACCTTATTTGGGCTTCCCTGGTAGCTCAGCTGGTAAAGAATCTGCCTGCAATGCGGGAGACCTGGGTTCAATCCCTGGACCAGGGAAAGGCTTCCCACTCCAGTATTCTGGCCTGGAGAATTCCGTGGACTGTATAGTCCATGAGGTCACAAAGAGTGGGACATGACCGAGTGACTTTCACTTTCATGGCCTTATTTTCTGGTTTCCTGAAACAGAGAAAAGTTGAAGTATAGGAAAACCTCTACCTCAGCGCATTCCAGTCTCCAAATTGGTCCACAGGTCAGGCTTTGCAAGTGAAGACCTTTCTTCCATGAAGCTCTCCATGAAACTGGCTCCTGTACTTTGGAGCCAAGTGTTATTTGAGGGTTGCAGACTCCACATGGGCAGAGAAAGAGATTATGGTGGAAGGGAAGATAGGGAGGGGCTAACAGCACCCCCATATCTCTTCCACCCTCAACAGCTTTGCTGTTGATTTAGTCTGTGGCTCTCAGGGCCTGAAGGAGATGCTGACGGTTTTCCAAAGCCTTTTTCTCCTTCTGTTCATCCACTAGAGGAAGAAATTTCGTGGACCTACACAAGGCTTTGTTAATCCATCACCACAGGCCTTCAGCTGTGGATTCCTTCAAGATTCTGGTCTAATTACAGCGTTTATTGTTTCTTGTTCTTTCACACGTATTTTAGTGAGAGTTTGGAAACTGTTGCATCAGAACTTGTAAGTGGATCCCATTTTAACCAGCTTAGCTATTTCTTGGAAACCTAATCTTTTGTTAAACATTAGAAAATGCGGAGCTTGCAAGAGAGAACCAAATTCTCCCAGGACACGCTGACTTAATAGAGAGATGATCGTTTGTGACAGATCAGCCATCAACTACCAAGGTTGAGTCCCAGAGTTTTAAGTATTCGTGTTGTCTGTGAGGCTTCATGTCCTGCAAAGAAATGTGACATTACCAATCAAGTCACACCCTTTCTCACCTCTGGGTGATGCCTCCAAATGAACAGACTGTTTTAAAAAATTAAGCATATATTACTGAAACTGAAAGACATTATATGTGTCATTTTCATTATAACCAGTGCCCTTTGTAGAATTCAATTGACTTCTGAGACACAGCAGGCATTATATAGGCTTTCGACTCCTATTTTAGATGGCTTACTGAGATCATTATTTTCAGGAAATAAGCATATCAAGATATTTTTATGGCCAGCATGGTTCCAAGCTTATTAACAATTGAAATTTGTAACAGCCCTCCAACTAGTTCAGCATCTAAGATAACAATGTTGTGAAACTATTTACATGTTGCTTTGTACTCAGCTGGAGTCAAGCGTGAACTCTGTCTGAGTGGATGTAACCAGTGGGTGCATTTCTGGAAGGCCTAATTCTTCCTTTCAGTTTCTTTCTTTTCAAGGTAATTTTGTTCCCCTTCCTATTAGTTTGTTATTCTATCATAACTCTTACAGGCAGCTCTGGTGGCCTCATGGCATGAATGCAATATTTGTAACAGAATTCAGTCCCCATGAGACCAAATCAGAAATTTCACCCACCAGGGAAGAGGGGAAATCAACCCAGCCAAAGGTGATGCATGGGAAACATTCCCACCAAAACCAGAAACAAAATAAATCATTAGTCGACTGAATAAAAAATCATGATCATCATAATTACTTGACATTCATCTAAAAGTTCTAGGCAATCCAATGAACTAAAACAAGCCGAACAATTAAAATGTGATAAAACTGTCAAGAGAATCACTAGATATAATTCTAGAAATAAAATTAGAATTCATCAATATAGCACAATACAACATAAATATTACAAAGTCAGTTTTCCTTATTTAGAAAAAAACCAGGGAGAGGGTGGGATGATTTGGGAGAATGGGAATTCTAACATGTATACTGTCATGTAAGAATTGAATCGCCAGTCCATGTCTGACGTAGGGTGCAGCTTGCTTGGGGCAGGTGCATGGGGATGACCCAGAGAGATGTTGTGGGGAGGGAGGTGGGAGGGGGGTTCATGTTTGGGAACGCATGTAAGAATTAAAAATTTTAAAATTAAAAAAAAAATAATAAAAAAAAAAGAAAAAAACCAGTGAGAAATATGGAATATGACTTCATTCCTAAGAACAACAAAAACGCACAGAAGAATAACCTTAATAAGAAATATACAATAATGATATAAATTAAACTACCAAGAGTTAAAATAAGATTTGATTAAAGAAGCATATCTATCTCTCAGAGAGCAAAATAAATATAGTAAAGATATGAGGTTATTTTTTCAAGTTAATGCATAAGTTAATGCAATCTGAATCAAAATACCAATGGAACTTTTAGCGAAATGACAGATGTATTCTAATTCTATCTAGAAGGATAAAATCTTGAGACCATGAAGAGGAAAAGAAATTTTGGGTTGAGTGATGCTGGAAAGAATAATTAACGTTTTCAACAGGATAATAAAACATTTTATAACGCTACAGGATTTAAACCAGTGAAATCAACAGAATGATGGGCTAGTCCAGAAATAAACCCCTATATAAATTCAACGAGAGGATGTGATGAAGGAGTAGGACTTGGAAATCTGGTTAGGGTATTAGGTGCCAGGACCCACTTTCAGCAGCGATGGGATTTTTGAATCCTGGGCAACTTGACAAAATAGAAGAGACCAAATTTTCCAAGCTTGATAAATCTTGGGAGGTTTTATCAACTTCATAATATTTTGCTGGACAGCACCATGGGAGGCAACCCTACCCTGACTGGCAAAGGAAACATCCACAGAGTGCTCCAAGATGACCTTTGACCCAGTATTATTTTCTTAGCCTCTCCTTAAGTCTTTCCTTCCATTCCCACAAAGATTCAAGTCTCGAGATGAATGAAGAAGGCTCAGAGGGAATCCTAAGGCTCCATCTCACAGTATTGTGGTTTTGAAATTCTAAGCTGGGACTTCCCTAGCAGTCCAGTGGTAGACTCTTCACTTCCACTGCAGAGGGTGCCAGCTGGATCCCTAGTCAGAGAATTAAGATCACACATGCCATGTGGTGTGGTCAAAAATAATAATAATAAAATGAGTAATAGGGACTTCCCTGTGGTCCAGTGGGTGAGACTCCGTGCTCTCAATGCAGGGAGGCCCAGGTTCAACCCCCAGTCCGGGAACTAGATCCCATATGCCATAACTAAAAAAGATCTCCAGCTGAAGATCTCGCATGCCACCAGCATGCTGCAACTAAGACCTAGCACAGTCAAATAAATATTTTCTTAAACAATGAATAATAAAATGAAATGAAATATGTTTAAAGAAAGAACTTGTGAACATAACCTCAGACATCCCAGAAACATCTCATTTTAACTAGATTGTAGCCATCAGGTTAAAACAAGTTTGTTCAACTTCAACATGACATTTGGAGGCCAGATAATTCTTTGTAGTGGGAGGCTGTCCTGGGCGGTGAAGGATGCTCGACCTTCAGGCCCACTCACCTCTTCCACCATCAGAAGTGCTCTTCCTCCGATGCAGCTTGTTCGACACACACATTTTCAGTAGCACTGTTCACTGTGTCACTAAGGTAAGCCGTGTCATCCTGTACTCCTTCTCCTCCCTCATCCCCCAACTCCATCCTGTCACCTAGTTCTGATGATTCTAAATTCCTAAACATGTCTTATCTGCATCCCATCTCTCTTTCTGGACAGTGGCAACTGTCCTAGTTCACGCATGTATCACCTCTTGCTTTGACGCCTACAGATTAGAGCCCACCCCCAGCCCCGCCATCTAGTCTCCCTGCCTCCACAGTTGCTGTCCAGGCTCTCTTCCTAAAGTACAGGCATCATCACAAACTTGCTGGGCAAAGACCATCCGCAGTATTTGCCCAGTGCACTTGCCCTAATGGATCAAGTCCACAGACTAGAGTCGAGTTGCAAAGTCCTGCCTGATAAGAACCTAACCTGCCTTGGCAGCTTCACCCAGCTCTCCTTCAGCACCCCCACCCCACCACACACAATCCCCAACACTCCCCGTATGCACCACCCTTGTTATGTCTTCATGTTTGAAACTTGAGAATTTCCTCTGGTAAGAATTTTCCCTTTGGAGCTCAGCTCACTGCTCTGTGATGAACTAGAGGGATGGGTTGGAAGGGGAGAGGGAAACTCAGGAGGGAGGGGATGTGTGCATGCACGCACGTGCGCTAAGTCACTTTAGCTGTTGCTGACTGTTTGCGACCCTGTGGACGGTAGCCCACCAGGCTCCTCTATCTGTGGGATTCTCCAGGCAAGAACACTGGAGTGGGTTGCCATACCTCCTCCAGGGTATCTTCCTGACCCTGGGATTGAACCTGCATTTCTTAGGTCTCCTGCATTGGCAAATGAGTTCTTTACCACTAGCACCAACTGGGAAGCTCTTGAATGTATGTATACATATATTAAGAGCTTATTCACGTTGTTGTACAGCAGAAACTAACACAATGTTGTAAAGCAATTATCATCCAATTAAAAATTTTTAAAGAAAAGAATTTCCCCTTTGCAGAATCTCATCCATTCTGTAAGATGCAACTCCATCACCTCAGATTGAGGTAGACTCTCCCCTCTAAGTTCCTGATCCTATTTTGACATTTCCACATTGTTGTGGCTTTGTGACATGTCCCTGTGCCCCAGAAGAATATGAGTTCTTTAAGTACAAGTACCCTTTCTCAGCCCTTTGGCGTCCTCAGTGCTTAATACCCTATCCATAGAATAGAAGACATATAAGGACTGTTGAATGAATGAATGAGCAAGTGAACCTATGTCTCCATCCCTTTCCACACAAGGACTTGACTGCTCGGTGAAGCAGAGGTGGTGAAAACGGTGGACACCGAAAGGAAGGGCTGGCTCTGAAATCTCTCCCGGGGCGCTTCGGGCCACTTGGGGTGCCATGACTTTGAGTTGTCGTGTGAACCCAGCTGGATTTAATAATGAAGCTTTCAAAGGGGACATTTGCCTCAGGGGGTGAGGGCTTTGTGGGTTACAGTGAGATGATGAATCACTCCCTTCAAAGCAGAGAAAGCTTGTTACTTCCTTTCATATTTGTGTTAAAATTGTGTCAGATTGTTTGTTAGGACTTGGAACCCACCCTGAATTTCTGAGCAAGCTATTTCTCTGGACTCTCAGACTGACTTCTTTGCACCATTCCTGTGGATACATTTGCTGGAATGAATCAGATCGGTTCATTCCTCTGGCAGAAGGGATGGTTTGGAGCCTGTTACTATGGAAATGAATTTATTACTTCTGTGGTTCCTTCCTGATTTTCAGGCTGTATGGCAACCTTTGCAATACTCCTGTGAATTTCTCCCCGAAGAGGGGCAAGGATGAAAATAGAATTGTAGGGATGGAGAGCCAGCGATCTGTGATAGTCAGAAACATTTGGCAAATCTCTTTGCTCCAGGTCAGTGCATCTCACTCTTGTTTGTTTGTTTCATTTGTAGGTAAATGTGCTAAGCTCAGCACTTTTCTGAGTTTACTCACTTTGCCCAGACAGAACTCACTTTCTAAGAGAAAGACTGTGTTATTTATTTTTTTTTAAAGAATGTGTCCCCAACATATTCTCCTACCACTGATGGACCAACATGGCCCAAGTAGAGTTTGATGACTTCATGGCCCACTACCCGCCTCCTCCTTCGCCAGGACCTGTAGCCTTTGTCCTATTCCCCATTCCACTGATTTTCACAGAGTTCTGTGGCTTGATAGGGTAATTCTTCAGCCCTGTCTAATGCCTTGCTACAAGGGGGAGGGAGGCATCTCGAATCTCCTGAGATGTGGAAGCTGTTTAGGTTGTGACCTCTTGCTCGTTATATTCCTAAGAAGAAATAGGAGGAAGGGGAAAAGAGGAATTGACAACTTAGGAACCTGATGCCTCTGAGTTCTGAGAGCTCTTAAAGGCAGCCTCTCATTCCTGTTTTCAATCTACATTGTTAGGTAAACGGAGGTTCATTCATTTATTCATTCAGCATCAAATGCTTCAGAGTCCTTATTTTGTGCTACACACTTGCCTAGATACTGGTGTCCTACAGAGAATTGTTTGATGTAGGAAAAACCTGCACATCTAATGTCAGGAGTATCACGAGTGTGGAAATAGCATGAGAGTAAAGGAGAAACACAAGAAGGGTATGCCTTATCCATCTCATCAGGGAAGAGATTGTACCAGAGAAATCAATACAAGAGTCATCCACAGAGAACCAGATGGGAAAAGGGAGGGGATGGAAAGGAGCTGAGTAGAGGTGGACTGAGCTTGGGGTCATTCCTGAATTTAGAGGCCAGACTGAGCCATGCAACCACAGAAAGGCAGAGCAAAGTTCAGTCGACAATAGTGATGAAGTAATTACAGTCCTCCTGTGGTGGCATCCAAGCTGCTCCAGAAAATAGAATCAACCCTAGGAGAATGCCATCCAATGTAGAATTAGCTCTGTGTCAGGTTAATTTCTTTCCCGGCTTCACCTTAGGTTGATGAGCTCAATTTAAGGATCAAACTAATCATCCTTGAGTAACTGTTGGAAAATGTGAAACTCTTCTGCTTTCTGTGACTTTCATTTACAGTGCATGTTCGGGGCATAGACGAATATAGCCAAAATCCACTGTGTTCCCGAGTGTCTATTAACTCACCTCACAATCAAATTTAATCTGGCTCTAAGTTTCCTTCACCAGAGTGTCAGGAAATTCAATCTCTGTCATGTTCTAGGAGTGCCTCCTCATCCTAGAGGCCTGTGAGAATCCAAGTGGTACCCAAAGCCCTGGGACGATCCTCTGGCCCTTCTACGAAGGTTGCCATGGTTACCCTCCTGCCCTTTGCTGTGGAATGATGCTTGGGAACTTCCTCTCTGCCATCTCTTGGGCCCCTCAGAGTATCCTTAATATCTGGACATCATTCTCTGAGCCTGAGGAAAGATTGACCAGCCTGACAGTTATCTTGCACTCACCTCTTCAAGAAAGGTCAGATCTCTACAACTCTCAGAAACGCCATTTCTCAGCCTCTGGAAAGCAAGTGCCTATCCACCACAGAACATTCAGATAGGAATGTGGATGAGGTTATCTTCCGTACACCAGACCTTTCCATTTCTTGGTGTTGAAACTCTTCAGCTATTCATGACCCCCAAGATATGGTATCCCTGACTCAGAGCAAAGGTAACCTTCTTCTAATGGGGAGAGAAAAGTACATCTCAGTTTTTATCTATTGAAATTCATTTACATATTTTGTGAGTTGATGTAACTCTTAGATTGAACAAATGCACTCTTGGAATAAAGCAGTTCTCTTTTCATCTCTCAGTGTCCTTTCCGCTTTATCCCCTGACATAAGGGGAAAACTCAGGCAGACTTTTTCAGTCCCTCTCAGACAGTAAAAACATTCTGTGCTATCGTCACTTTAAGTCACATAACACAGTCTCCATTTAGTCATGAACATGTCTGACTAAAATTGCAAATTTGATTTAAAGTCACCAGTCTCCTGGTTGCTGGGAGGAAATCAACTATTAGGGAAGAGGCTCAGGTGACATGTCTCTCTCTTCCCACCTGGTTCTCCTGCTCCTCCTTCAGCCCCGTAGCTGTGGCTTCTGAGCCATCAAGGACCAGGCAGGGCCAGAATGCAGAGAAGGAAGGGGGTGTTTCTATTGACTGGCATCATTGTGGTGATCTGGCATCTCAGCTCTCCAGGTTTGCCAGCTGGATAAAACCTCCTCACATAGCATGTGCGTGCGTGTGAAGTCACTTCAGTCATGTCCAGCTCTGCGGCCCAATGGCCTGTAGCTCCCCAGGCTTCTCTGTCCTTGGGATTCTCCAGACAAGAATACTGGAGTGGGTTGCTATGCCCTCCTCCAGGGGATCTTCCCGACTCAACTATTGAAACCTCGTTTCTTAGTCTCCTGCATTGGCAGGCAGGCCACTTAGCATAATGCCTCCGAATTTCATTCACGACGCCTTATATGGCAGAATTTCCTTCTGCTTATGGGCTGAATAATAATGCCAGTATATACGCAGACCACATATTCTTTATCCATTCATCAATTGATGGACACTCAGTTTGTTTTCATATCTTGGCTACTGAGAATAATGCCACCAAGAACTCATAAGTACAGATACCTCTTCAAGATAGTGATTTTATTTTCTTTCGATGAATACCAGAAGTGAGAATGCTGAATCGTGTGGTGGTTCTGTTTTTAATCTCTTGAGGAACCTCCATACTGATTTTTTTTTTTAAGATTTTAGAGCAGTATTGACTTTTTTTAAAAATTCATTTATTTATTTATTTATTTTTGATTTTAAAATCTTTAATTCTTACATGCGTTCCCAAACATGAACCCCCCTCCCACCTCCCTCCCCATAACATCTCTGTGGGTCATCCCCATGCACCAGCCCCAAGCATGCTGTATCCTGCGTCAGACATAGACTGGCGATTCAATTCTTACATGATAGTATACATGTTAGAATGCCGATTTTTGTAGTGGCTGCACCGATCAACATTCCCACCACCAGTGCCCCAGGCAGGGTTCTTTTCTTCACATCCTCACCAACACTTGTTTTCTCCTTTTTTGATCACTATTTATTTATTTCATGTATTTATTTGGCTGTGCTAGGTTTTAGTTGAAGCATGCAGTATCTTCAATCTTCATTAGGGAATGTGGGGTATTTTTTTATTTCATTTTTAATTGGATGAAAATTGCTTTCTAATATTGTGATGGTTTCTGCCACACATCAACATGAATTGATCATAGGTATACATATGTCCCCTCCCTCTTGAACCTCCCTCCTGCCTCCCATTCCACCCCACCTCCCTAGATCGTCACAGAGCACCAGATTTGGGTTCTCTGTGTCATATAGCAAATCCCACTGGCTATATATTTCACATGTGGTAATGTATTTGCAGGATCTTTAGTTGCAGCGTGCAAACTCTTAGTTGCAGCATATAGGATCTAGTTTCCTGACCAGGGATTGAACCCAGGCCCCCTGCATGAGGAGTGCAGAGTCTAACCACCAGGGAAGTCCCTTGTTATCTCTTATGTTTTTGAGAATAGCCATCCTAACAACTGTGAGATGATGTGTCATTGAGTTTTGATGGCGTGGTCTTTCTGGTGACCAGCCCCAATTCTGAAGCTAACCAGGAGCCAACCAAGAGTTGCCTCAGAACAAAAGTCAGTCCTGTCACAGAGGACATTCCAAGGGTGCTAGGAGCTCTGTGTCAGGAACCAGGATCAAAGACCAAATATTAGAAGAAGAGATGCTGTTCGTGTTCTTATCACTTGGGAAATTATAAGGGTTCCAGGAGCTCAGTGCCAGGAACCAGGATCAGAGATCAATATATATTCAATATATTATGTACATATATATTCTTTTACTGTGGCCCTGTGGACAGCCCCATACCAACTCTGTCTCACGTGGCCCATCTGGTCCATGAGAAACTCATCCAGTGTCTACAGGGACTGTACACCCAGTTGGCCTAGGACCATTCTATTTATGCCTCTTTTCTGAGCATAATATTTTCACACTTAAAAGTGTCCCGTTTTGGATGAAAAAATTATGTGGCCACTCTACTATTTCTGCAACTTCTGGGAGTGAAGGATATCCAACACAGCCCTCTTTCCTTCCCTCTAGCCTCCTCTGCCACTTAGCAAGCCTCTAGAGTCCCAGGCGGAAACCAGCCCACAGTCCACTCTGCTTCTGAGCTGCAGAAATCCCACTGGAGACCCTTCTCAAGGCTTGAGAGGAGGGGCAGGTTCCTCCCTCTTCCAATGGGAGGGACTCTTCCTGAGCATTGTCTTCCCAATGGTGCCAACCCCTGTGATGTGGACCCAGTAACAAGCTTCTCTTACTTTCTTTTTGATAAATTCTTCATGGCACAGATTCACTAAAATGTGAACTCCTTTAAAGAGGGCTTTATTTTGTTTGCTGTCTGGATCAGAGCCTCATACATCGTAGCCATGCAACATTTATTTGTGGAGTGAATGATGGATGGGAGTGCCCGGCATCTCACTTTGGAACATAGTTGCTGTTGTCTTTGGATCACAGTTCAAACTCCATAGTCAGAAACACACCATTAATCATGGCCATGTATAATTTCATGCAAATATATCAATGTGATAATATCATATATGTTGGTAGCTTTTTGACACTGCTATTTTTTTCTTTTCCTTTGAGCTAGGCCTCTGCTACTCCTCCTCTTCTCTCCCATCTTCATTTCCCGCAATCCACGCTAACCATGTATACACAATACATACATTTACACACACACAGTATTGCCTTTTTCTTGAGACCACACTATACAAACTTTCATGCATCATACTTTTATTCAGTCACACCTCATGGATATCCTTTGTCATTTATAAATATTCATGTATGGCGGCTTCCCTGATAGCTCAGTTGGTAAAGAATCTGCCTGCAATGCAGGAGACCCTGGTTCGATCCCTGGGTCAGAAAGATCTGCTGGAAAAGGGATAGGCTACCCACTCCAGTATTCTGGAGAATTCCATGGTCTGTATAGTCCATGAAAGAGTCGGACACGACTGAGCGACTTTCACTTTCACTTTCATGTACATTGGACTAGTTTCTGGCTTCTCTAGTCTATTCTACTGTTCTTTTTTAAATTTAATTTAATTGCTAATTATTATGTAGATTTGTTACAGTAACAGTTCTCAAAGAACATTCCCTACCCCAGCAGAGGCTGCATCACCTGGGAACTGCTACAAACACCAATAATTGGGCCCCACCCCCAGACCTAATGGATCAGAAGCTCTGGATAGGGCCTGGGAATCTGTACTTTTAACAAGCCCTTCAGCAGATTCTTCTTTTTTTCCTCCAGCAGATTCTGATGCAAGCTAACGTTAAAATGTGCTTTCTCAGATGACCTTGTTATGTCGCACTATCTTTTAAAGCAAAACCCCACCATGTAGTCTTTTTTTTTTTGGCTGCACTGGGTCTTCGTTGCTGCACGCAGGCCTTTTCTCTAGTTGCTGCGAGCAGGAGCTTCTCTCCAGCTGCAGTGCTCCAGCTTCCCATTGCCGTGAATTCTCTTGTGGAGCACAGGCTCTAGGCACACGGGCTCAGTAGCTATGGCTCGTTGGCTTAGTTGCTCCACAGCATGTGGAATCCACCCCTACCAGGGATGGAACCCATGTGCCCTGCATTGACAGGTGGATTCTTAACTGAGGAACCACGAGGGAAGTCCTCCCATGTAGTCTTTTGTTTCAGACTTTCTTGGCTCTTCTTGAGTGTTTGTTCTTTCAAATGAATGTTAAGATTGTTGTTATTCAGTTGCTCAGGCATGTCTGACTCTTTGTGACCCCATGGACTGCAGCATGCCAGGCTTCCCTGTCCTTCACCATCTCCTGGAGCTTGCTCAAACTCATGTCCATCGAGTTGGTAATGCCATCCAACCATCTCATCCTCTGTCATCTCCTTCTCCTCCCGCCTTCAATCCTTCCCAGCCTCAAGGCCTTTTGTAGTAAGTCGACTCTTCACATCAGGTGGCCAAAGTATTGGAGCTTCAGCTTCAGCATTAGTCCTTCCAACAAATATTCAGGACTGATTTCCTTTAGGAATAACTGGTTGGATTTCCTTGCAGTCCAACGGACTCTCAAGAGTCTTCTCCAACACCACAGTTCAAAAGCATCCATTCTTTGGTGCTCAGCCTTCTTTATAATCCAAGTTTCACATCCATACATAACTACTGGAAAAAACCATAGCTTTGACTGGATGGACCTTTGTCAGCAAAGTAATGTCTCTGCTATTTAATATGCTGTCTAGGTTGGTCATAGCTTTTCTTCCAAGGAGCAAGCATCTTTTAATTTCATGGCTGCAGTCACTCTCTGCAGTGATTGTGGAGCCCAAGGAAATAAGGTCTGTCAGTTTCCATTGTGTCCCCATCTATTTGCCATGAAGTGATGGGAGCAGATGTCATGATCTTCATTTTTTGCATGTTGAGTTTTAAGCCAGCTTTTTCACTCTCTTCTTTCATCTTCAGCAAGAGGCTCTTTAGTTCCTCTTTTCTTTCTGCCATAAGGTGGTGTGTCATCTGCATGGTTCAAAGTTGGAAGAGGAATGTTAAGATAAGTTCATCCAATTAAAAAAAAAAACAAACTTGTGTTTCCAATGGGAAATTTCAATCAGTTGTATTCAGTTGGTCAAAAAGTCTGTATGGCCAAAGTTTTGTCGGCCAGAGATGTTTCCTAACATCTTATGGAAAAACCCAAATGAACTTTTTGGCCAACCCAAAGTATCAATGTTGGGATAACTGGCATTTTTGTGACATTAAGTGTTTATATTTGAGAAAAAAAACTGTCTTTTCATTTGTCATCCATTAGATTTTATCATTTTTTAATAATGGTTTCCTGGCTTATGAAATTTATTTATAAATAATTACAGTTTGAGATAATTATATGGGGTTAAAAACTGTTCCCATTCCATTTCTAAACTAGAAAGAAAACTATAAGATAGCTAAATATTTCTCTTATTCATAGTCACTTTATTAAAAATCTCTCTTTAGTTCCAGTAGTTTGTCATTTCCAGCAATGACGTTGTCAACAAAATGATGATCTTACTTCTTTTTCTCCCATCTGTATACCCTTCTTGATTTTGTTTGCTGCGTTTACTAGGACCTACAGAACAACGTTGAAAAAGTAATAGCAAAAGCGAATGTACCTGTCTAGTTCCTGATTCAATTTGAAATGGCTTTACCGTTTCAGCACTTAGAATAATATTTATTGTTGGGCTCTGGTGGTCATTAATACTGAGTTGGCCAAAGTGTTCATTCCAGTTTTTCTGTAACATCTTATGGAACCCTAGACATTTATATTTAAGTGGTTTCCTTCTAGTCAAGTTTTAATCTGGATTTTTATTAGGAGCAGCTGTTGATTTCTATCAAATGTCTTTTCAGCATCTATTATATGTTGTAACGGTTTTTTTTTTCCTTTAATGTGTTCTTCTCATTCTTTTGAGTGTCCTTCTGTAGGAAGAATAAAACAAGTTACTGTCTCCATCAATTTTCCTGTCTCATTAGTTTCACTGAAAAAAGGGATTCTAATTACTTACTTGGGTAAATTATCTGAAGCTAAGAGGCTGGGAGGAAAGCAACCTGACTCTGATAAGCTGAAATACAAATTGTTGTTTAGTCAGTAAGTCATGTCCGGCTCTTTGTGACCCCATGGACTGGGGCCCACTAGGCTCCTCTGTTGTCCAGGAGCTACAAATGCAGGTATACAAATGACTCTTGGAGCTCTTTCTCTTTGACCAGCTCAACTTAAAAAAAAAAACAAACCATAAGTAAAAAGGAAAATAATTGGAAACAGTAATCGTGTAGAGGGTCAGAGCCTGACAGATCTGGGTCCAGCTCTTAGTTCTGCACTTGCAACCTGGACAGCTTTGGGTAGTAAAAATGGCTAGCCTTTTTGGAATTTTTACTGTGTTTTTCTAACCATTTTATATGGATTCATTTTGCTTACATGCTTCCTCCCTCTAAATCACGTGTTTCCTCTTGCTAAACAGAGAATGGTGTATCTGCTTCATTATAGGCTTATTGGAATGAGAATTGCAAGGAACTGCAAAAAGTTAGCTTCATGCCCTCAGTTGTGGACTTTCTCATTAAAAGGCTTTTCTTTTTCCTTGATAACTGCCAAAAATTAACCTACCATGAAGGAGAGGAAGTCACTTGTGTGGTTTCTTGGCCAAACAGCCCCAACCTCTCCTCTGATAAATAGGTTCCCATGGGGGTGGGGGTTGAAAGTTTCCTTTGGACTGTTGACCTTGAGCCTGAGCTCACAGTCAAGCACACCCTTCCTGTTGACCCTGGTCCTTTTCCTCACTGCAGTGGACTGAGTAGGAAGTGATAAAAGTACCAACAGACCTCTTTCTCCCTGCGGAATCTCCTGGGGACAGAAACGTATAGGGTCCCTGGAACTTGAGCCTCTTCTGTGTGGGGAGAACTTGCACAGACTCCGTGAGCCCGCCCCTCTCTCTCCTTCCAGGGCAGGGCAGGCAGCTCCTTGCTGAGCCACTCTCCAGATCACTCTCCAAGTGCCCGGGTGGCAGCTGCTTGGTCAGTGGCTGAGCAGAGGACTTGGGGCACACTCTTCATCCTCTCTTCCCAGTATCTATGGAAACAGAGTGACTCCTGCATCACTCCTTGTATTTTCACCTCAGCAGCACAGCTGGTGCCCTCAGTAAGTGGCTGGTCCGACCTGCCAGTGGCTCACACCCAAGCCTTAACTCCAGCTGGCTCAGCCCTGATTCTGCTCCTTTACATCCAGAAAATCTTCTTGTCACTACTTTTGAAGCACATCACAAATTTAACCATCTTCCCACCTCATTGCTACCATGCTGGTCCAAGTCACCATCATCGCTTATTTAGATGACTGGTAAATCTAACTGGTCCCTGTTTCAGCCCTTGCCCCAATTCTGTCTGTGTACGCCACAACAGCTGGATACCTAACAAGTCAGTCAGTCAGATGAATAAGACTTGTGCCTTGCCGTCCCTCTCCAAATGAGCAAGGTCATCCTCCCATGGTGGTAAGGTGGTACTTCCCACCTCACCTCTCTGACTACATCCTTGCCACCGTCTCATATTACCAGCCCCTCATTTGTGCTAAGTTGCTTCAGTCGTGTCCGACTCTCTGTGACCCTAAGGACTGTAGCCCACCAGGCTCCTCTGTCCATGGGATTCTCCAGGCAAGAAGACTGTATTGGTTGCCATGTCCTTCTCCAGGGGATCTTTCTGACCCAGTGATCAAACCCACGTCTCTTTTGTCTCCTGCGTTGGCAGATGGGTTCTTTACTACTAATGCCACTGGGGAAGCCCCACCAACCCCCAACCCCATCCCCAAACACGCACAGCTCTCCTGATGCATGCCACCTTGTTTGTCTTGGTGCCTTGACTTAGCTTCCCACTCTGGGCCTTTATATATTTGAACTCCTTACTGAAGCCTGGTCTCCTCCAGACCTGTCTTCCACCACTCAGAGTCTTAGAAATCATGATAAAAGCCAAAAGCATTGCCAGGAAACTCTTCTTGTTAGAAATGTTCCAGGGGTTGGACGTCCCTGGCAGTCCAGTGGTTAAGACTCTGCCTTCCAATGCAGGGCATGCGGGTTCAATCCTTGGTCAAGAAGATGCCACATGCTAAGATCTCACATGTCTCTTGGCCAAAAAAATCAAAACATAAAGCAGGAGCAATGTTGTAATAAATTGCACAAAGCCTTTAAAAATGGTCCACATCAAAAAAAAAAAAAAAGAAAAGAAAAAAATTTTTTAAATGAAAAAATAAAAATATTCCAGGGGAATCACAGAAAAAGAGTTGTTCTCTTGTCCTCCAGACGTGGTTGACCTGCAGTGGCTGGTGACTGTTCCCAAGTCACCACCGTTTCATATATCCACTGTCTTTCCATTGCAAAGTTATCACCTGCTCTGTAAACCAACCTGGAGAATGAGAGTTTAACTGCAGTTCTCATGCACTTGCTTCTACTATACATGACCTTGTTTATCTCAAGGAAGAATCAATCGCCTTTCAGAATCCTGTTATTAGTATTGATGGCAGTGATATCCTCTTAGGTCTTCATTCTTGACAAATGGATCTCTCTATTCCCCAGAAGGTGCTGAAAGAATCTAGAAATATTTCCTGATGTATAATCTGTCATGGAAACACATTTTCTATTGATCACTTCTCTACTTACTGTACAGTACAGGCAAATTAAAAGGCTGAACACCAGAGAATTAATGCTTTTGAATTGTGGTGTTGGAGAAGACTCTTGAGAGTCCTTTGGACCGCCAGGAGATCAAATCAGTCCATCCTAAAGGAAATCAACTCTGAATGTTGACTGGAAGGACTGATGCTGAAACTGAAGCTCCAATATTTGGGCCACCTGATTCGAAGAGCCGACTCATTGGAAAAGACCCTGATGCTGGGAAAGATTGAAAGCAAAAGGAGAAGAGTACAGCAGAGAATAAGATGGTTAGATAGCATCACCGACTCAGTGGACATGAACTTCAGCAAACTCCAGGAGATTGTGGAGGATAGAGAAACCTGATATGCTGCAGTCCGTGGGGTTGCAAAGAGCTAGACACGACTTAGCAAATGAACAACAACGTCAACCGGCAAATCAGTTGAACCTATATATCAACGCTTGTGTGGCTTGTAAAAGAGTAGCTGTTACAAGTTTATCAGTAGGGAGATCATAAAAAGAGTACGAGTCTTTCCCCTATAGAATAAAAACTCAAGGTGGCTTACACTTCTAATCAGACATAAACTTAGCACAGAGGACCTCAGAGTGTATGAGGCATCAAATCTGTTGATTTCTGAGTCCCACCTCCAAGATCGGATCCATTTGCTCTAGTGGGGAGTCCAAGGCAAGTGATTTTTAGTAGATGGTTTTGAACTGCACTTTTGAGAACTGGATTCAATGAGAGAATTTTGGACTCAGAGGAAAACACTTGGGTCTTAATTCCAGCTCAGTGGCCTTAGGTTTCAATCCTTTGATTTTTGTTTTCCAGTCTATCAAAGGGAACCAGCCATAACCCTCTGTGTTATTATAGATATTATTTTCACAAAGGTTATTTTTGCAGGCAACCAACCTCTCTGAACAGGCGATGAGTGTAACCACAGCAAAAGTCACAAATCTTACGCATTTGACTCTGTAGGATAAGAGAAGCACCCTCAAGCCTTTTTTCCAGTTATTTCCGTTGAAAAATAAATAAGCTGCATATTAGAGACAGCAGCAGGACTGCTTACTGATAAACAGTCAGTTAGTAGAAAGACTATAAAAACCCAGCACTCCAGTGCAGTTAATGAAAGGATGACATTAATGGTCTCTAAGGACACAATTTATTGCAACATCATGATTTCTGTACAGAAAGTGACATTGAAATTGCAAGGAAACCGTATATTTTGGTACTAAGTTAGGAAAAGGACATACTCGCTAGATCTTAGAATGATTGCTAAAAAATATTTAAAGTAGAAACAAACTTTGGCACTTAAAATGATAAACTTGAGGTAACCATTGCTCTTTCGGCAAATATTTATTGAACACCCATTCTGTGCAGGCATAGAAGAAAGCTGCCCTTGTGGAGATTACATTGTAGGGGAGCAGATTATGGATGTTATAGTCATGAAGGTCATTATTTATAGGTAACCAACCTTTGAACAAACTAGTGGGGAGATAAGTAAGCTACAGTAAAGTATAATAAATTATAGACTTACTCTGTGCAGTACAGTAGCCACAAGCCACACCTGGCTACCTAAACTTAAATTATTTAAAGTCAAATACCATTAGGGATTTTTCTGGTGCCCCAGTGGTTAAGACTCTGTGCTTCCATTGAAGGGGGCATGGGTTCAATCCCTGGTTGAGGAACTAAGATCCCACATATCAGTGAAAATTGTCCAACTGCAGAAAGTTCTATTGGGTGATACTGATCTATACTATGATATATGATGGAATATATTCTGGTGGGCAGTAAAGTGGGACAGGGTGACAGGCCATGTGAGGGATAGGGTAGCTGTCATTTAAACTGATCTGGGGAATATCTCTTAAGAAGGTGACAAGGGAGGAAGGACAGAAAAAAGGAGAGTAAACCAGGGAAATCAGGGGGAAGAGCAATCTGGAAGAGAGAACAGAAAGCCCAAGTGCCCAGAGGAGGAGCCAAGTCTGGGGTGGTTCAGGAACAAGAGGAGTCCCGTGTCAAGTGGGGAGCGGTAGGGACGAAGTCAGAGATGTAAGGTGGGAAGTGCCATCTCACTGCCACGGGGAAGATGTCCCTTCTTGTTCATCTGGCTGTTGAGTGATGCACAGACAGAAAGAGGGCAAGGGCTGAAGCAAGGACCAGTTAGGAGAATTACCAGTCTAAATGAGGGATGATGGTGACTGGCTTGGTGGCAATGAGGTGGGAAGATGGTTAGATTCTGAATATGCTTCGAAAGTAGAGACAAGGTTTTCTGGATATAAGGGAGCAGACTCAGGACTGAGCCAACTGGAGTTAAAGCTTGAGATATGAGCAACTGGCAGAATGGACTTGCCATTTACTGAGATGTGCAAGACTGTGAAGCCAGAAGACATGGTGAAAACAATCCCAAGTTTAATGTAGGGCACGTAAGATGGGAATGCCAGTTAGACATCAAGGTGGAGAAGAGGGGGAGACTGTGGGATTCGCGGATCTGGAGTCTAGAAGGAAGGTCCAGGCCAGAGGCACATCTCTGATAATCACTTGTGTCTTGGCCGTGAGACCTGGATGAGGTCACCAGCAAGTAATGGTAGGTTGAGAAAAGTTCCAAGAACCCACCTGGGAACTTGAATGTGATGAGGTCTGAATGATAGGGAGGGACCAGAAAAGGAGGCAGAGAGGGAATGGGTCCAGGAGTGTGGCATCCTGGAAAACAAAAGAAAATGTTTCGAGCTGTCCAAAACTGTGATACGTCAGTTAATCATACCTCCTTCCTGATTTGCCAGACACATTTTACAGTCCACCTGTTGGCCTGTCACAGTTAGTAACAGTGTCCTTCTTCATTCTCAACATTCACGTTACAAGATATGATGTATATTGAAAACTTGCTGATTAGATCAAGTTTAAAAAATGAGTCATTGGATTTAACAGTGTGGAGGTCATCGGTGACCTTGACAAGAGGATTGGAGTGGCTTGGTGGGATGGAAGGTTGAGTGAATGGAGGACGAGAGGTTGCTCAGCAGCATCAGCTTTAGAAGAGTTGCTGCGACAAGAAATAAAGAGGTAGCTGGAAGGAAAATGGGGTCAAAACAGGTTTTGGTTTGAGTTTTTGTTCTTGTAAGAAAAATAATAGCTCATTTGTATGCTGATGGGAAAGATCCAGTAGAGAGGAAAATTGATGATGTGGGACACAGGGGAGGGAGACTTCTGGAGAAATGAGCGGGGCTGAGCTACCCGGCAAGAGGAAAGGGGGCCCTGGCAGGGGCACAGAAGGGAGGGCCAGTGTGCTGGCTCTGGTGCAGGGAAATGAGGTGAGGCAGAATCTGGGGGAAGTGCTAATCTGCCTGTTTGAAGCTTTTTCGTAAAGTAGAAGGTGCAAGTCATCAGTAGAGAGGACGGAGCGGGGAGTGGGAGTGAGGGCAGGGGAAGAGAAGGTGTGACCGCTTGTCTAGGCAATGAGGAGAGGGTGGCTGCCCGTCAGCCAGGACTGAGTTGAGAATGGAGGTGGTGACTTTCCAGGGAGTCCAGGCAACCCAAGTGGGTGTTCTCCTCCAGCCACAACCAGCTGTGTGAGTGCAGACCTGGAGCAGGGGGCAATCTGAATGTGCCCCATTTTTGTCTGAGAGAGTCCAACAGGCCATACATACTGGGGAAATGAGGCTTTATAATCATTCCCAGTGATTAAAAAAAAAAGAGGTCAGTCAGTGTTGGCAAAAACATAGTTTTTTGAAAAGCTCTTTTATTCATTAAAATTTTATTCTATAATTGAAGTCCCACTGGATCTTGCTAAAATGAATACATAAAGCTGTATTTAATTAGCTACAATATTTACATTTCAACACTTAATGAGCTAACAGCTATTAAGAGTTTGTTCTTATAAGTATGTTGAGAATCTCCCTTCAATTTTGCTCCTCTTTTGTGCTGAATCATTCCTTTCCAGGGGTGGGTTGTCAGCCAGTCCAGTGTTAAGTGTTAGTTGCTCAGTCACGTCTGACTCTTTGTGACCCCATGAACTGTATCCCGCCAGGCTCCTCTGTCCATGGATTCCATGGATTCTCCAGGCAAGAATACTGGAGTGGGTAGCCATTTTCTTCTCCAGGGCATCTTCTCAACCCAGGAGTTGAACCCTGGCCTCGTGCATTGCAGGTGGACTCTTTACTATCTGAGCCACTGGGGAAGCCCCCTCCACATCAGCCAGTCTAGGCCCAGAAATCTCTGGAATGGAAAGGGAAACCAACCTTGTAGGAAACACATCCCCTCCCTGGAGGAACTGTGTGGTTGGACTACAAGAGAGAGTACGAATCAAGTAGAGAATGCCACCTGCTCCTGATAAGCAGAGTCATTCCTCACCAGTTGTGCAGGGTCCAACCCAATTGTCCACCAATTAATTCAGAACAAGTAAAGGGCAGATTCGTGAGATTTAGCCACATTTTGTGCTTTGTCATTGCCTTTTACATTTGCCATTTTATCAGCATCATGCTTGATTCATTCTAGTCCTCAGTATACTCCTAGTTATCTCAGTTGATGAGTTACTTGACTGACTTAAGCTTTTCTTAATTATAAAAGTAGTTGTTTCAGAATTTATGTTTCCCTAATTATAAAAGTAACAAAGACTCAATATAAAATTTTTGGAAAATACAGAAAATTTAAAAAGGGGGGAAATCCATTTTCAAAAATAGCAGCTAATAGTATTTTGTCTTTCTTTTCAGCCTGTTTTCTTAAAAAGTAATCTCTAATTATGAATCATTTCAAACATACAGACAAGTGGGAAAAGATAACAAGCAACTCGGATTAGCAGATGTTAACATTTTGCTATACATGCTTTAGAGCACTCTTTTTTTTTTAAAGATTTTCTTTTTTTTTTTTAATGTGGGCCATTTTTAAAGTCTTGATTGAATTTGTTACAGTATTGCTTCTGTTTCATGTTTTGGGAATTTGTTGGTTTTTTTTTTTTTTTTCTCGGCTGGGAGGCATGTGGAATCTCAGCTCCCTGACCAGGGATGGAACCTGCACCCCCCGCAGTGGAAGGAAGTCTTTACCACTAGGCCACCAGGGAAGTCCCTCTTTACTTTTTAACAAATATCATATTATACACCCAGGTAAAGCCCATGCCCCACCCTCCTTCCCCAGAGATGACTACTGCCCTTGTCTATTGCCTACAATGCATTAACCAGTGGTCATCCGGGTTTGGCCACCTGGGCACTAGGAAGAAGCCCTAGGGGTCTGTTCAGCAAGGTTGAGGCCCAGCCCACGGAGATGCTGACCCCACCTCCCCATCCTCAGTACACTATGGGAGCAGTCATCAGCCTCACTCACTTACCTTTCTATGACATTTTCCAACTGTATTATAAGATTTCATTTTTACCTTCATAATAACTGAAAGAATGGGGAATGGCATAGACTACTCATACAAACTTTAAAATATATGCAATATGTTACAAGAGTGAAATTATTCCCGGGTTAAAATGGTGGCAAAGTAACCTGAATTGCTCTTTCTTGACTTCAAATTCACATTCAAAACCTACAGAATGCCTGTTATGTTTTATATGACATATGGCAAAACACCAGAGGATATCTTTCCCAAAACCAACCATCAAACAGATTCAAATGTGGTCTAGTGCTAGTGGGCTTAAGTGCCTTTTATGCTTCTAAAGATATTTTGATGTGTTTTGTAGTTTTTATGTTATTGTCAGTGGGATCTTTTCCTCGTGTTTTCTGATAGACTTCTGATGTGTAAGATAGCTATTGATTTTGTATGTTTATTTTCAATTCAGATCATTCTCTGCTAGTTCAGTGTTACTATAAGTGCTCTTAGATTTTCTAGTAGATGAAATATCTGCAAATATTAATTAAATGTATTTATTTTTAAAATTAAATGTGATTCTTCCTCTTTACTTCGATAACAAATCTTTTTTTTTCTACTTTATGCCTACACTATATTAGTCTGAAATTCTAGAGTAATGAAATTCTAGAGTATTTTGAAGTTGAAAGGTATCCTGTATTATCCTTGATTTTAATTGCACCACTTCTAGGCTTCCACATCCAATAGTATGTTAACCAGTGGTTTCAATTAGATAATCCCAGTCATGTTAAGGGCTCTGTTCATCCCATTATTAGCTTAGTAAGAGGTTTAAAAATCAGAACCGAACATTGCCTTTTTTCAAATCTCTTTCCAGAATTTATCAGTTATTCACATTTTTCAACCTATTACATGTTTATGTTGATTAATATAAAATAAATAGCGAAAGTAGGGGTAAATGTCTGTAATATACTTTATAGTTACATATATTATATATAATACATATATGTATTGCATATACATATAATACATGTATGTAATGTATTACATAATATATATGTAATTAATATCCCAAATTTCCTAGTATTAAACAATTTTTACATTCCTTATAAAACTGCTATTAATATGTTTTTAGTTCTGTTTGCTGTTCTTTCCAAAATTGGTCATTTTATTTGGACTTTTTTCACTTAAATATTAAAAATAAGCATTTGTCATGTCATTAGATATTAATCTAAAAAGAAATTTTAAATAAGCTTTATACTGAATCTATCATACATAAATAAAAGTGCACAAATCTTAATGCACACTGAAATTCTGAATGAATTTTCATAAATGAAACACCTGACCAAACAGTATCCTGATCAAGAAATGGAATATTTCAACACACCGGAAGCCCTCTAAGTGTTCCTCCAAGGTTAACCATGTGATGAAATTATGTTTTAATAGCTGCATGATGAGTGAGGAGGGTGAGTAATAGCAGACAAAGCCAGAGAGGCAGGGAAGAACCAAATAAATTAAGACTTTGAGAACCGTACTACATTCAGTTTCTATTGCCACATAAAAGATTGCTCCAAACTAAGTGGCTTAAAACAACACAAATTTATTATCTCCCAGTTCCCATTGCTCAGGAGTCTGAGCAAGGCTCAGCTGGATTCTCTGCTCAGGGCTTCACAAGGTGTCAGCTGCAGTGTGATGCTCATTTTGAATTCAGGCTCAGCCAGGCTTATTGTGGTTTGTTGTCAGAATTCTGTTCTTGTGGCTCCAGAAATGATGTTCCTGTTTTTTCCCAGCTGTGGGCCAGCAGCCACTCTCAGCTCCTGGAGTCTGCCCACAGTTTTGCCGTGTGGACCACATAGTCACTTCACAGCATGGATGTTTGCTTTCTGCCAGGCCAGCTGGAGCATGGCTCTCTGACTTCACCTTCTTTTAAAGGATCCTCTATTTCGGTCAGGGTCTCCCAGTGTAATTGACTTTGATGAATTCAAAGTGTACTGGCTAATAACTTAATCATAGGAGTGGTATCCAGCACTAAAAAGGAGGGAAGTGTAGAAGAGTGAGGGTCATTGGGGATTATCTTAGAATTCTGTTTGTCATAAATGTAGAAAAATGTACTTTTTTTCTGTTGCAATGAAAAGCTATTTGAAGGATCATAGTTACAGGGTTGGAGATCTGATTTAAGTTTAAATAAAACTAACATCAGTTGTCCATTGTTCAGTCACTAAGTCATGTCCAACTCTTTGTGACCCCATAGACTGCAGCATGGAGCTTTCCCTGTTCTTCACTATCTCCCAGAGCTTGATCAAACTCATGTCCATGAGTCAGTGATGCCATCCAACCATCGCATTCTCTGCCACCCTCTTCTCCTCCTGCCCTCAATCTTTCAAGATTGTGCTATGTGGACAATGGAATAGGATTTGGGTGTCATTGGATTTGGGTGTCATTAGAGGCAAGATGGTAACATTTTCTGAGACCAAAAAGAGCATGGAGGTGGAAATGAAGAACTTAATTTGGGACATGCTAAATTTTAGATTTCTATTCTGTTTAGACATCCAACAGAGTTCACAGCTAGATACACATACACGGAGCCCAAAGGAGAGATTAGAGCTAGAAATGTACATTGAGAAATCATTATCTGGGGTGGAATGTGAATTCCAGAGACTTAATGAAAACACTAGGGGGAGATTTAGATAATGTAGATGGCTACAGGTGCCACTATCTCCTAAATTATAATTCATAGTCTTACAATCAGTTGCACAGACAGACTGTTGCTTGGAGTCTTCCCATAAGCGACCCCCTTGTTTGGCAGTATATTTTCTACGACATCAAGTTCGTTTTTCTTTTTTCTTTATAAATCTCGTATTGAAGCAAGTTCTAGCCACAATGAATTCTTGTTATCAGCATCAGTTCATAGAGCCAAGGGTCACGATGTAAACTGGGAGTTAGAAGTTGAAGGAGAAATCAAAATTCATAGGCACCTCTGATTGAAAAAGCCCACAAACCTTCCTTTCAAAGACAGCATGGAGTAATAGGAACATAGCCACACAGATCATTGGCTGACTGGGTGTCATGGGAGGAATTGAGAAAGGAAAACTGCCCCTGAGGAGAGGAACCCTGGCACTCTGAGTTTAGGGACGCTTGATCAGTTTAAATCTTCTGTAACATTTTTATTACTGTCCAACTTTTCCCCGTTCCTTCCTTGACAATAGAATGAGCGATGTTCCTATGAACGCTGTGAGATCTATGGAGCTTCTGAACCAGAGAAACTCAGCTATTACTTATTCTGCCTGTTCCTTTTCTACTTATTGTTTTATATTTTCAAAAATCATCTCGGTTAAAGATACCTGAGTCCTTGGCTCCTTCTCCAGTGGAACGAGTAAATTAAACAATTTACTTTACATTAGAATTCATGAGGGACTGCAGATTCTGTGCCTGGGGCGATCAGAGGCCTGGGCTGCTGGTCTGATGAAATGAGCGTGGGCAACTGGGCAGCCAAGACAGCAGGACAGGGGAGGGCAAACGAGTCAGTGAGACCTCCAATTGGCTGGAGTCAGAAGGGAGGAAGGGATGGGTGCAGACCTCCTCTGATGCTTTCCAAGGGGATCAGCTCTGTGAGATGCCCCAGGCAACAGCTCTCAGCCAGGATGGATGAGGCGCAGTCCCAGCCAGCGTTTTAACTTTCTTTGATTCACACAGACTGAATTCCCATTTCGCAAATTTCTTATGAGTCCCTTATATTGAATTCTTAACTCAGAAAGATGGCATTTGCTTTGATGGTGCCAGAAAGCGTGAAGACATGGAATGAACATTTCAAAATGCTAATATCTCATAGCCATATAAGATTCTAAATAAGGACACAGCAAAATTTATGTAGCTGTTGCCCATTTGTGAGGTGATTTAGCTCATTTCCTTTGTGCTAATTACGAATAACTATACTAGATATTACTGACATAAATCTTTGTGTGATTTTCTGATATTTTTAAGATAGAAGGCTGGTCCATTTAAATAACATGATTTCACTACCTAGGCCTTGATAAGTTTAAAGTTCACATCACATGCCACACACACACAAGCATTATGATCCTGTCCAAAAATAAGAACTGTTTCTAATTTTTTATTTGGACCTTAATGTATATCCCTGGTGAAACAAATAATAAAATACAGCAAAATGTAAAATAAAGCAGAGCAGTCTGTTTCCTTTTTTCCTGGATTTTTTACTTCCAAATACAGATTAGGTATCTTCCTATATATGACTTTTAGAAAACATTCTAAAATGCCTTTGTCTCCAAAATACACCATTATAGTAAAAAGAGCCTTCAGAGGGAAAAAACAAGTAAAACAAATCACTAAGCACTGCATTAAATGCGCATGTTGTTAGGATGCTGTGCGCCAGCTACAGAAATCCACCCTGGCCAATTTACAATTGTTATTATTTACTGTATTTACTTTTGGGTGCATGGACCTACACTGCTGTGTGTGGGCTTTCTCTAGTTGTGGTGAGTGGGGTCTACTCTCTATGCAGCGTGTGGGCCTCTCACTGCAGTGGCTTCTCTTGTTGCGGAGCACAGGCTCTAGGGTGCACAGGCTCCAGGAGTTAGTTGTGGTTCACGAGCTGTAGAGGGTGGACTCAGTCGTTGTGGCCCATGGGCTTAGTTTCCCCATGACATATGGAATCTTCCTGGACCAGGTATTGAACCCGTGTCCTCTGCGTTGGCAGGCAGATTCTTAACCACTGGACCACCAGGGAAGTCCAACTCTAGCTAATTTAAATAAAATAATTTTATTTTAATAATGTTGTGTATCTGATAGCATTGATAAGAAGGCTGGTGGACCAGGCTTTGGGAAAGGTAAATGAAATAAGTGAGACTGTAGCTGGCATCAGAGTCTAGACACCACTGTAGAACTGCTCCAGCTAGCCCTAGACTCACAGTCCCACTCGGGGTCACAGCCGCACCACCCAAAATCAGACAGAACCTCTAGCGGGCTTCTCTGCAGCTCTAGCTCCAGATGCAATGTCTGGGATGGTACATCCAAGCCTGGGTCACACACCTGAATTGCAGTTGCATGGGAATCTGGGGACATTTATGGTCTTTGGCGTTTTTCAGGTGATGGGTGATATACTTCCCAGAGCTCATAGGGTGGAGGATGCTCCAAACACAGAAAGGAAGCTTAGGTGCTGTATCAGGGTTCCCCAGAGAAACAGAACCAATAAGAGACATATATGATATAATAAATCTCCCCTTATTTATGTGTGTGTATGCACATACGTGGGCTTTCCTGGTGGCTCAGTGGTAAAGAATCCACCTGCAGTGCAGGAGTTGCAGGAGACACAGTTTTGATCCCTGGGTCAGGAAGATCCCCTGGAGGAGGCATGGCAACCCACTCCAGCATTCTCGCCTGGAGAATCCCATGGACAGAGCAGCCTGGTGGGCTACAGACCATGAGGTCGCAGAGAGTCTGACAAAACTGAGGCAAGTTAGCATGCATGCACACATATGCATGCACATGCATACACATACATAAGAGGAGATACTATAGAAATTGGCTCATGTGATTATGAAAGCTGAGATGTCCTGCGATCTGCTATCTGCAAGCTGGAGACCCAGGAAAGCAGTGATATAATTCATTCTGAATCCAAATGCCCAACAACTAGGAGCCCTGATGTCTGATGAGAGGAAGAGATGGATGTCCCAGCTCAAGCAGAGAGCAAGTCCCTCTTCCTGCACTTTTGATCTATGCAGGCACTCAGCAGGTTGCATGAGGCCCACGTTGGTGAGGGTGAACTTCTTTACTCAGTCTACCAACTGAAATGCTAATCTCTTCCAGAAACGCCATCACAGACACACCCAGAAATAAGCTTTGGCCAGCTATCTGGGCATCCCTTAGCCCAGTCAAGCTGATACAGAAAATGAACTATCACAGGGACCCTCTGTCAAGAAACAAATTGTCTGATTTCCACTAGAGCAGTAATTTTCCAGCAGAAAAGAATTCCCAGGAGAGCTTCATAAATCATGGATTCTTGGCAGCACCAGCTGAGACCGTGTGGGTCAGGTGTGAAACCTGTGGACTGGCATCCATAGAGAGCACTCAGATGATGTTTATCCTGCCCTTCCAAACACCTCAGTTTAAACACTTCACTAGAACATACACTATTTTTTTTTTTTTGGTGTCTTTTAAAAATTTTTATTGGAGTATAATTGCTTTACAATGTTAGTTTCTGCTGTACAACAAAGCAAATCAGCTGTCTGTATACATATAGCCCCTCCCTCTCCTCCATCCCATCCCCTAGGTCATCACAGAGCACTGAGCTGAGCTCCCAGTGCTATACAGCAGCTTCCCACTAGCGATCTAGTTTACATACACAGCTCAGTTCACTCGCTCAGTCGTGTCCGACTCTTTGCAACCCCATGAATTACAGCACGCCAGCCCTCCCTGTCCATCGCCAACTCCTGGAGTTTACCCAAACTCGAGTCGGTAATGCCATCCATCCATCTCATCCTCTGTCGTCCCCTTCTCCTCCTGCCCCCAATCCCTCCCAGCATCAGGGTATTTTCCAATGAGTCAACTCTTCGCATGAGGTGGCCAAAATATTGGAGTTTCAGCTTCAACATCAGTCCTTCCAATGAGCACTCAGGACTGATCTCTTTTAGAATGGACTGGTTGGATCTCCTTGCAGTCCAAGGGACTCGCAAGAGTCTTCTCCAAAACCGCAGTTCAAAAGCATCAATTCTTCAGTGCTGAGCTTTCTTCACAGTCCAACTCTCACATCCATACATGACCACTGGAAAAACCATAGCCTTGACTAGATGGATCTTTGTTGGCAAAGTAATGTCTCTGCTTTTGAATATGCTCTCTAGGTTGGTCATAACTTTTCTTCCAAGGAGTAAGCGTCTTTTAATTTCATGGCTGCAGTTACCATCTGCAGTGATTTTGGAGCCCCCCAAAATAAAGTCTGACACTGTTTCCACTGTTTCCCCATTTATTTCCCTTGAAGTGATGGGACCAGATGCCATGATCTTCGTTTTCTGAATGTTGAGCTTTAAGTCAACTTTTTCACTCTCCTCTCTCACTTTCATCAAGAGTATATATATGTTAATCTTACTTTCCCAATTCAACTCCCCCTCCCCTTCCCTCCCCTGTGTTCACCTATTCATTTTCCATGTCTCCACATCTATTCCTGCCCTGCAAAAAGGCTCATCTGTACCATCTTCCTAGATTTTAGGAGCTTCCTTAAAATACTAAAAATAGAACCACCATATGATCCAGCAAGGGCTTCCCAGGTGGTTCAGTGGGTGAAGAATACACGTGCAATGTAGGAGACACAGGAGATGCAGGTTCGATCCCTGGGTTGGGAAGATCCCCTAGAGGAGGGCATGGCAACCCACTCCAGTATTCTTGCCTAAAGAATCCCATGGACAGAAGAGCCTGGTGGGTTTCAGTCCATAGAGTTGCAAAGAGTCAGACATGACTGAAATGACTAAGCGCGTGCGACCGCACACACACACACCTGACCCAGCAATTCCACTGCTGGGCTTCTACCCTGAGAAAGCCATAATTCAAAAAGACGCATGCACCCTGATGTTCATTTCAGCACTATTTACAATAGCTAAGATGTGGAAGTAACCTAAATGTCCATCAACAGATGAGTGGATAAAGAAGATTTGGTATAAATACACAGAATATTATTCAGCCATAAAAAGGAACAAAACTGGGTCATTTGTAGTGATGTGGATGAACCTAGAGTCTGTCATACAGAGTGAAGTAAGTCAGAAAGAGAAAAACAAATATCACACATATTAATTTTTGACTGACCATGGTACATACAACATTGATGCACGCATTATGTGATACTTTCTTTTTTATTAGCACAAAGTTTATGTTTTAACTGTATTCATATTTGGTATGGAGAATCACTTTCTGTCCTAAATCCTAAATCACTTTTGGCCATCAACATTTCTTTAGACAGAACCTCAGAACACCAGCCAGCTTTTTACATTATATATCCCTCATCATGACAACTTAGGTATTGTTTTGAGTTTGAGATGTATCAAAGAATTCTGAGGTTTCCTGCTATTCATGTTTATGAAGAGCCATAGTTTCTTTGCTTTGCTTAATTGAATTACGTTTAGCTTCATATTAAATAGTTTCTCTTGGTATCTTGACAGATATCACCTCCTGAGTGACTGACATTCATAAAGAATGAGTCAACCACATAGCTTCTCCAAGTCTGAAAATTTCTGTACTCCTTCCTGAGAGATCTGGCAATGTCTAACATAAAACTGCCAATCTTAATTGTTCAAAATAACTTCTTTATTGCTATATCATAATGTACTTTTTCTCCTTTTAATTATGAAAAAAATTTTTAAATAAGGAAAAGAGCATGCTTTTCCAAAAGACACAATGTAGTTACTGTGCAAAATATCACCAACTTCCTACAATTGCTACTGACCTTTTCTTTCCTTTTTTAAAAAAAATGATACATTACTGATCTAGTTGATATATCTTTTATATGCTCTTCCTTTTCTTTCAGGCAAGGCTTTATTTGGGCCCCTGCTGCAGCAGTGGGGGAGCAAGAACAAACAACAGGTTCCCTTGCTTGCTCGCACCCTAAGGGAAGGTGAGCTTGCTCCTTATACAGGGTGAGGATAGGGGTATGTCCAGGGGTCAGTCTGGAGGGGTGGTTAGGTGGTTTGCCCACCCCTTAGGTGGTGTTGAATTCAGGGGGCATACTCAGTACCCTGCTTTTGCTCTGGACACCCTGTTTTTGCTCCAGGCTCTTCAGAAGCGGCAGTTGGGCTTTTTCTGTCTTCTTGTATCATTTGTCCAGAATTTGCCCCAACTGCATAGGCGTAAGGTTATTTTTAGTCCCCTAGAGTTTCTTTGTATTTTTTTGTTTGAGGAGAGGTGTGTCCAGATACAAGTTTTGCAGCACTGCACCAAAGGGTCCCAGGTCCCAGACTGTTTCATTCCCCCTGAGAGACTCTACATCCTTATTCTTAAGGATAAGGGGCCAAAGGTCTCTTCTTCTGAATCTTCTTCCTGCTGGACAGAGGCCATAGACCCTAGCCTACCCTAGAAGTGTCTCTCCCTACTCCATGCCTTTTCAGGAGAAACCACTGTCATGAGTTTGGAGTGTTTTCTTCTAGCCTATGTTTTGTGGAGATATTTTTTAAGCAAAAATCTAGGATCCAGATTTAAGTTAAAACTCTACCATCTGCTTGGCCCCTACCTCACACCCTACACACATGCTCATAAATTAATTTAGGGTGATTCATAGACCCAAAAGGCCAGAACTATAAAGAGACAAGAAGGAAATAGGAGAATATCTTTTTAACCTGGGGATAGGCAAAAGTTTTCTGGACAGAACACAAAAATCTCTAACCATGAAAAACCTGAATCATTCAACTTCATTAAAATTTAAAACTTATGTTCCTTAACAAGAACCAGTAAAGGGTATGAAAAGGAAAGTCACAGATTAGGAAAAGATATTTTTAATATGTATATCTGAGAAAGCGCATATACAGACATATGTATGTATAAAGTTACAACTGAAAGGTGCAGAGAGAAACAACCCAATAAACAATGTACACAATATTTGGACACTTCACGAAGGGAGACATACAAACGGCCGACAAGCGCAATAAGTGGAAAGATGTACAACACTGGCTATCTCAGAGAAATTGCAAATGAAAACAGCCATGAATTCCCCACTTCATGCCCACAAAGAAAGCTGAAGATGAAAAGACTGACAGTACCAAATGTAGGCAAGGAGGTGGAGTAGGTGGGATTCTGATATATTACAGGTAATAATGCAAAATGGTACCATCACTTTGGAAAACAGCGAGGCCATTTCTAATAAAGTAAAATATATACTTACCCTAAGTCCCAAGCACCTTCTCCCAGAATTTTCCCAAGAGAAGTGAGAATACAAGTCCTTGAAATGATGTGCCCAGGGTTGTTCAGAACAGCCTAATCATCATAGCTGCAAACTAGACACGCTAGACACAACTGCATGTCCACCAGCAAGAGAGTGGATGAACACAGTTGTGGCAAATGCATGAAATATCTGTCTCCTGTTTCTTCTTTTCCTCTGGAGAACCCAGAACCCTCACTAATACAGCTGCCCAAAGATCAATGCTCGATGCCTTTCCTGTTCAGCAGACAACCAAAAGCCCTTCTTTCATCATGAAGGATTAGTAATGTTACTTTCGTATCCATGGACAGGGCCTTGTTCTGGCCTTTACCTCTAGAGCCAAAGGTTCTCTAATCTCTGTAAAATAAGAGAATCAGAATTGCAAATGATATATCATCTGAGAGGGTTCAACCTCCATAGCCCTTGACCTAAATATATATATACCCAGTATGAAGTGTATCTAACCTCACAGGGAGATTCTTTGTTGGCATACGCATAATACCCCACTCAGTACCTGAGATCCAGCCCTCCTCATGTGTGGTTGGAAGCAGGGGGCACCCGGGAAGAGAGTGCCTCAACCCAGCAGAAAAACCCAAGTCAGCACCAGAAGTGATATGTCAGAATCACCCAGATTCTTTGGCTGGACCCCACTCTGCCCCCAGAATCTCTGGGGCCTGAGAATGTTCATTTCTAACAAGTTTCTTGGCAATACTGATGAACCTCTGCATTAGAGCTCAGGGCTGGGGAAAAGAGCAGGAAGTCAGAAGCCTCACACAGAAGTCAGGCAGCAGAGGGTGAGCAAGAGGAAGACCAGGACATGGGCCAGGGACCACACCAAGTTACCAAGAGATTTTTTACATTGGATGCTGGCCTCTAACAGTGGAGAAGGGGTGGGTTATTGAAACACACAGTGGCAGACCACACCTAAACAACACAAGTGTGGACCCACCCAGGCCTTCCTGCATGGCAGGTAGCATGTATGTCAAGTTGGAAAGAGCAATGCTTTCTGTCAGTATAGATGTCCAGTATGAAATGCTCAACTGACACCGATTTTCAGACTTAGGAGATGGGAGGCGAGCCATGTGAAGCTTAGCTAATAAGACACAACTAGAGAGCACAGATGGGAGAGTATGTTCTCTCGTGTTTGCAACATGTAAAATTTTCAGAACTTCCCTGGTGGTCCAGTGGACAAGACTCCATGCTCCCAATGCAGGGGGCCTGGGTTTGATCCCTGGTCAGGGAACTAAATCCCACGTGCCACAACTAAGAGTTGACATACTGCAACTAAAGATCCTGAATGCCTCAAGAAAGATGGGAGACACTGCGTGCCACAACTAAAGACCCAGTGCAATCTAATTAATTAATTCATTTTAAAAATGTGATATTTTCAATAAGTCATAGATCTTCAAGTTCAGGCAGAATTTACTCTACAATGCTATTTCTTCCCTTCTTCCAACATATTTAGCAGCCTTGAGTCTGTTACAGTCACTTCTTAGTTTATCCAGATTTTCTTCCTCTTCTCTTCTTCCCTTCCCACAAGTGCTTTAATTCCCTCTGGCCCATTCAGTATTAATCCTTTTCCATCACCTTAAAAACTTTAATTAGCTATTTTGCTATATTCCCTAGGAACTCTGGAGTCTGATTCATCAAAGTGATAACAAGAAATTATTTGGGGAATTTGTTCCAATTTAAGTGACAAAATTATTTCCCCATTTGTTATTTGTCTGCTTATAGATATTCAAAGGCTCAATACCAAATATATACTTGAGAAGCTGGTTCTCTGTAAGCAAGCTTTTTCCAGGGTAAGTGGAGCACAGACTGAGAATCTGCATTGTATCCTGCAGCAATACAATTTTTTATATTTAAAGTTTATATTTATGTATTTGGCTGTGCTGGGTCTTAGTTGTGGCATGTGGGATCTAGTTCCCTAACCAGGGATCAAACCCAGGCTCCTTGCATTGGTAGCATAGATTCTTGGCCACTGGACCACCAGGGAAGTCTCTAGCAACCTGTTTTTAAGCCAATATAAAGAAGTAAGACTGAATTAGAAGAAAATGGGCCTTGCTTGAACATATTTCCCTGGGAAGAGTGGTGGTGATGCAAGTGACATCTGATCAGGAAGGAAGTGGATCCCATGTGAAAAGGATTCCACCCCAAGCCTGAGGCTTCTGAAATACAGCTTTTCCACCCCTGGAAAATCAGCCCTCCTCTTTTAATGGCTGGCCCTCCAAAGAAATAGAAGATGCATCACAATGTGCTTCTTGTACGATGGGACATGACTCTTCTACCTTGAGGGTCCATCTCTACAAAGCCAGAAGGCCCAGGGCATCCCATTGACTACAGAGCTGCTGAGATAATTCCTAAGTCACCTGCGGTTTAGTGTCTGGTCTGCTTCCCTGACTCCACTTCTTCCCCCTTATCTGTGAATCCAGAAGATAAAGTACACTGTAGAGCTGCTCAGGGCATCTGCTGTGTGGCTTCAGTCACCACACAAGAAGAAAGGGGACTCACAGGGGAAAGAAATGAATATTTATTGAGGGCCTGCTGCTACAAGACTAGGCATTTTAACATGTTTCATGTCCCAGGGGCCCATGAAGTGAGCATAATGGGTCAGTTTCATCTATCAGCTGCAGTTGATAAATGAGGACACCAATGCTTAGCTTCACCATGAAGAACCTTGCTTAGCTCTCTTTGTAAACAAAAAAAATGTGGAACTTGTACTGCTTATTATATACTGTTGTCAGGGACTGTTTAGTTAATCCTTACAACATTCATACAGGAGGGTACCTGGTGGCTCAGAGAGTAAAGAATCTGCCTGCAGTGCCAGAGACCCAGGTTCGATCCCTGGGTTGGGAAGATTCCCTGGAGAAGGAAATGGCAACCCACTCCAGGATTCTGGCCTGGGAAATCCCATGGACAGAGGAGCCTTGTGGGCTACAGTCAAGGTCGAGGTCTCCGTAATTTGCTTGCTTTCTTCTTCATTGTCTTAAGATGGCTGCTCCAGCCATGAAGGCTAGGCAGGAAGGAAGTGGAAGGAGGGAGGGAAAGGGTTGCCCGTTGACAGTAACCTCCTGTTACTCCAAGCTCTACTCACTTCTTTTGAATTTGTCTGTGAGGGAGGCCTCTTAATGAAAGCCTCTTGATAAAAGTATACGAGGAGAGTGAAAAAATTGGCTTAAAACTCAACATTCATTCGTCTGCTGATGGACATCTAGGTTACTTCCATGTCCTGGCTATTATAAACAGTGCTGCAATGAACATTGGGGTACACGTGTCTCTTTCAATTCTGGTTTCCTCAGTGTGGTACATATACACAATGGAGTATTACTCAGCCATTAAAAAGAATACATTTGAATCAGTTCTAATGAGGTGGATGAAACTCCGATTATACAGAGTGAAGTAAGCCAGAAAGAAAAATCCCAATACAGTATGCTAACACGTATATATGGAATTTAGAAAGATGATAATGATAACCCTGTATGCAAGACAGCAAAAGAGACACAGATGTATAGAACAGTCTTTTGGACTCTGTGGGAGAGGGAGAGGGTGGGATGATTTGGGAGAATGGCATTGAAACATGTATAATATCATATAAGAAACAAATCGCCAGTCTAGGTTCGATGCAGGATACAGGATGCTTGGGGCTGGTGCACTGGGATCACCCAGAGAGATGGTGTGGGGAGGGAGGTGGGAGGGGGGTTCAGGATTGGGAACACGCGTACACCCGTGGCGGATTCATGTTGATGTATGGCAAAACCAATACAGTACTGTTAAGTAAAATAAAGTAAAATTTAAAAACTCAACATTCAGAAAACTAAGATCATGGCATCCAGTCCCATCACTTCATGGCAAATAGATGGGGAAACAGTGGAAACAGTGACAGACTTTATTTTTCGGGCTCCGAAATCACTGCAGAAGGTGACTGCAGCCATGAAATTAAAAGACACTTGCTCCTTGGGAGAAAAGTTATGACTATCCTAGACAGCTTATTAAAAAGCAGAGACATTACTTTGCCAACAAAGGTCCATCTAGTCAAGGCTATGGTTTTTCCAGTAGCCATGTATGAATGTGAGAGTTGGATGATAAAGAAAGCTGAGTGCTGAAGAATTGATACTTTTGAACTGTGGTGTTGGAGAAGACTCTTGGGAGTCCCTTGGACTGCAAGGAGATCCAACCAGTCCATCCTAAAGGAGATCAGACCTGGGTGTTCATTGGAAGGACTGATGTTGAAGCTGAAACTCCAATACTCTGGCCACCTGATGCGAAGAGCTGACTTATTAGAAAAGACCCTGATGCTGGGAAAGATTGAGGGCAGGAGGAGAAGGGGACGACAGAGGATGAGGTGGTTGGATGGCATCACTGACTCGATGGACATGGGTTTGGGTGGACTCCGGGAGTTGATGATGGACAGGGAGGCCTGGCGTGCTATGGTTCATGCGGTCGCAAAGAGTCGGACATGACTGAGTGCTTGAACTGAACTGAACCATGAGGGAGGCTAGGCACCTAGTCATCGCAGTGACTGATATAGAACAAAGGGGAGAGTAGGGATCGATTAGGCCGCAAATAATCTCTGCAACAAGGCCCTGTTGGCCCAGGATTAGATAATCATCAACTCCAGCATCAATCTCCAAGCCTCTGCTGCCTGCTACAGAAGCCCAAGACTAGGCAATCTTCAATTCCATGATCAGTCTCCAAGTCTCTGCTGCCCACTACCAAAGCCATAGGAACAAACAACGGGCTGCTTCAGCACTCCAACTGGCTTAGACCAAGATTCTAGGATTCGAAGAGCCCAGTGTATTTCAAACTGTGAAAGATCAAAATGAAGACAATCTATATTTCTAAAGCATTCATTTTTAAAGTGGAGAAATAACCCAACAATTTTTTTTTCAGTTTTTGCTCTTACCTGTGATTGGTGTGTTGGTGTGGTTGGCCACCGTTTTCCATACCTATGAGTCAGGATGGTGGCCCAGGGCATCTAACAGCTGCCTCAACTTTTAAGAGAGCTTCAGGAACTATAGAAAAGACATATTCAAAGAGGAGAATATGACTATCCCCCTGTTTTGTTTGTTTGGTTGGTTGGTTGGTTTTTAATTTTTATTTTATTTGACCATGCTGTCCAGGATAAGGGATCTTATTTGCCTAAGTAGGGATCAGACCCATTTCTCCCACAGTGGAAGCTCGAAATCTTAATTACTGGACCACCAGGGAAGACCTGATTATCCCCTTGTTAATCAAGGCTGAGGGAGAATAAGCTTAAGACATGTATCAGATGGCTATAAAGTATGTTTATTACCCACATTTCTTTCTTTTTTGTGCCCTTAGTTCCCTGATGAGGAATTGAACCCGTGCCCTAGGCAGTGAAAACACAGAGTCCTAACCACCGGACCACCAGCGAAGTCACTACCCACATTTCTTGCTCTGAGGATGTCCAGTCCTCGTATCTCTGTCTGTTAAAGTCTAGGAGAGAACAAATTAACAACCTCTTACCCCTCTAGAATTCTGGGTGTCCAGGACTTTCCTTCACTGATTTTCCAAGAAACACTGAGAGCGGAAAAATGCTAAATAGATTATGGTTGGATAAAATGCAGTATTTCATTCTGAAGTAGTTATAATACAGTCTAACTGAATTCCAAGGGATTGGGCAATGCTAGGATTCAGGGAAAGACCCATAGGCTCTTTGGGATAATTCCTTACAGAAGTACTCATACTTATTGGGATTCAAACCCAGGAAAGCTCCAAGAGGCCCTATTGTTTCTTTTTTACTTAACTAAGTGTATTACCATGTTATCAAAGCACAGCTTCCAGGCATCTGTAAAGACTGCAAATGGAAACAGAAGCTAATGTACCAGTGCATTTCGCTGGCTGGATTCCAAGCTGCACACAAGTTTGCTGAACTTAGAATTGATTGTAAACTTGCATGTCTTGCTCTTGTGCTGCCGACCATGCCACCAGCATCCCAGGAAGGATCAGCTGAGCCACAGGGGCAAAATTCTGAGAGCTCTGAATCATCTTTGATTTTTCTGAAACAAGAGTTGAATCCCCCAAAGATGGATTTTGAGTCTCTGGGAACCCACACAAGATAGCAGCTATCAACATCAAAAGAGATATTTGGAAAGGACACCAGGCAAGTCGGAGTCAGCTGGAGAACAGTGCCAAGCCCTCAGAGTGGACCCCCACTCCTCCCAGAGGAGCCACAAACAGCCCCAGCAAAGCAACATGGCATTTCCTTCTTGAATCATCTGAGTTCCATGCTCAAGCTGTGATTCTCCAAATGTCACTCCCAGTGATCCCTGTCCTTCTGAGGCAGACATGTGACTCCATATGCCCTCCTGGCCCTGCCTCTGCAAGTGAGGTCAAAGCCACGCATGTCTCCCTCCTGTCACAGCCAGAACCCAGGTGGACCTTTGACTGACATGGGCTGGGAGATGCTTTCCTGCCGTGGACACAGAGAAGTAGAAAGCACTGAGGGTCTTAGAATCCCAGATTGCGGACAGGGAGCAGCCTTCCTGGGGTCCCCTTGCCCTGATTTCACATTTTCTGTGGATCATGGATGTCTTGATTGCCCCTGGGTTCTGAGAATTGTATCCTTCACTTTCTCTCTTATAATTCTTTTTTTTTTTTTTCGGCTGTGCTGGATCTTCATTGCTGCACGCAGGCTGCCTCCAGTTGTGGCGAGCAGGGATACTCTCTAGCTGAGGCATGCAGGCTTCTCACTGAGGAGCACGGGCTCTAGCACACACAGGCTTCAGTATCAGCAACACACGGGCTTAGTTGCCTCACAGCATGTGGGATCTTCTCAGACCAGGCTCGAACCCGTGTTCCCTGCATTGGCGAGAGGATTCTTATCCACTGGACCACCAGGGAAGCCCCTCCCTTGTAATTCTGTATCTCCCCACCCCCTTATCCTTCCAAAACAGCCCTTGTTTGTTACTTAACTCAGTTTGGATGGATTTCCGGGTTTTTGCCAAATTTCTCCACTAAGACATTGAAGATCCCTCAGCTATCGTTTTATGACAGATCCAGCGACAGTTTTTACGTTCAAAAACACATCCTTTCAGAGGGGAAAGAAGATTAGTCTAATAAATACCTAAAACACAGACATATCCTACTAAAATATAGAAAGGATATATATCCTAAACATGGTTCTTTCCCCCAAATGTCATATATTTCATGGCAAAACAGTGCTGGTGAAGGCTATCATTTATTGTGTTCTCTGTGCCCAGCACAGCAATAAACATGTCACAAATGCTGGTTCATTTCATGCTCACAACAATTCTATGCTCCCATTTTACAGATAAGGACACTGAGGCTTAGCCCTCAGAGGTTCTGTAAATGCCCAAGAAAACCCAGCAATTAAATCTCCACATCTGTCTTCCTCAAATGTCTGCATTCTTTACAAGCACACAAACACTGTCTGGGCAATTTTCTCCACACTCTCGGCTCTGTGGGGTGTTAATAGCTGTTTGTTTCTGTTAGAATGCTTTTGCTGAAAGTAGCAAAAACAGCAATTCGAATTGGCTTAAAGGGTAAGGAATTATCATAGAAAACAGAAGTTGAGAGTCGAATGAGCTTCAGAGTTGGGTGAGTTAATGGGTTTGTTCCTCTTCCTCCTCCTCCATGGTGACACCTGGGGAGACTGTATTCTCCAAATGTGGCCTCCGTGCTCTGCTCTTCTGTGATGTGACCTTGGCAGACTTCCCCGCTGATAGAGGAGTCCGCCTCCCAATGCTTTGTGTCTGGATGGGCTTCTTTTAGCCAGTAGAATGCAGTGGAAGTGATGTTTCCAGGCCCGCTGATGCTAGGTCAGCAAAGGCCTGCCTTGTCTGCATCCTGAAACACTTGCACTTGGAGCCCTCAGTTGCTGTGTAAGAGGCCCAGCCACGTTGTGGCTGCCATGATGTGAGGAGGCTAAGCCCCACGAGGAGGTTGTTGGCAGGCCTGGTCTGGAATCCTCCTAGCCCTGCCGCCAACCTCGTGGATGAACGAATCTTCAGATAATTTAGCCCCAACTGTAGAGTCGCTCCAGTTTTTGAGTCTTTCCAAATGCGGTCTCAGAAAACATAGACAAAGTGTGATCCCAGAACAAGGTCACTTTCACGCTGGTAACAAGATGACATCACAGCTAGACACGACAGTACACAGAGATTAAAGAGGAGCCATCTCTTCCTGTGACTCTCTCTCTCTCTCCACAAGGACATAATGCTTCCTAAAGACCTTCAGCAGGCACCATAGCATGTGTCTTTAAAAATGGGTCACATGAGGGCTTCCTGAAGGCTCAGTAGCAAAGAATCCACCTGCCAATGCAGGAGACACATGTTCGATCCCTGGACCGAGAAGATCCCACATGCAGTGGATCAGCTAAGCCCATGTGCCACAGCTATTGAGCCTGTGCTCTCTAGAGTCCAGGAGCTGAAACTACTGAAGCCCAGGAGCCCTAGAGCCTGTGGTCTGCAACAAGAGAAGCCACTGGAATGAGAAGCCCGCACACTGCAACTAGAGGGTAGCCCCTACTCGCCACAGCTAGAGTAAAGCCTGCGCGGCAACCAAGACTCAGTACAGCCAAAAATAAATAAATACAGTTTTGTTCTTTTTTCAATTGGTCACATGCCCACCTGGAACAGGATGATTGTTAGTGGACATGTCAGCTACATGTCAAACACAATGTCACCTACAATATTACCCAAGAAAACATTTCTCTGGTTAACTACCGGCAAACACTACACTAAAAAAGGTTAAACCGATCTCTTTAACTATCAGTACAAGACAGCTCAGAAACATTTATACTATTCATAGTTTTAATTTCCAGTAAGGGAAATCATATGCCACATTTCTCATTCAAATACACCATGAAAGATTTTTTTTTTTAATTTTGAGGTGGAGTGCAGTTGCAGAACATGTCACTTCCTGGAACTATTTTCTACAGAAAAAAATACTGGAAAAAAACAGTACAATTATATACAACCTTAAAGGTATTTCTGTTAAAATCAGAAACATGACAAATGTGCCCATTACCAAAATTGTCACTTAACATTCATCTAGTAACTAGGGCAATTAAGTAAGAACTCTGCCCCTATTTAAAGAAATTACATAGAACGTTTTTTCCTTCTCTATTTCTCTGTTTCTACTTTTAAAGAAATCTGTTTACACCGTATGGGATTTAAACCCAGTGGATTATGGTTAAATTGTTGGGGTTTTGTATTATATCTTCCCTTTTAAGAGATAGCCACCTCATTTGCATTTGGTTCTGTAGTCAAGTCTATACATTTATTTCATTACATTTTAGATTTGGATGGTTTCAGTTCTCAGAAAAGTTTCCATTATACCATGATTTCTACCTTCTTGAATTCCTTTTCTTGATTCATCTCTCAGTAGGCTGATAGGATTTTCAGGAATCTATTTACAAAGGGTGTTGAATTTTTTGCTTTCTGAGCTCTTGCATAGCTGATTTATGCTCTGTTGCCTTTGTAGATGAACCATAACCCCACCAGGTGTCAAATTCTAAGAGCTCTTTCCTCTAAATCTCTGTTGCATCTGACCACTGTCTCCTGGAGTTGAGTTGCATAGGACATGATTCTTTTACCCTACTGTTCACCCACTTTTTATGCCAAAATGTTTGCATAATTTTATTCTTTATTCTTGCATTTCAAACACATCATTGAGATACATCTATTTGTGTTGACAGTTTTAAATGATGTTGCCTGCTTAACAATAAGCCCTAAAGATCCAGATAACTAAATTTTTAGAAAATGGGTGGGTTTTTCTTTTCTTTCTTTTTGGGTTCTTGCTTTTGTTCTGCTGCTTCTTGGCTCTTCTTTAGAAATAATGATTTTTTGTATATCTCTATTTTATGTTCTTCATGTTTATTATTTCTTACATTTTTTTCATTGGTGAATCCTTCTCTCTGTAGGTCAGAGCTAATAATATTTATTTTGCCATCTGAATCACTGAGTCCATTTTCTCTTCTGTAAATCTTGCTCTTTACTGTTTCTCTGTCCTTTCTGCTCTGGTATTATTAGATTCTTAAAACACTGAAAAGTGATAGTCACTCAGTCATGTCTGACTCTTTGTGACCCCATGGACTGTCGCCTACCAGCCTCCTCTGTCCATGGGATTCTCCAGGCAAGGATACTGGAGTGGGCTGCCATCACCTACTCCAGGGGATTTTCTCAACCCAAGCATCAAACCCGGGTCTCCTGCATTGCAGGCAGATTCTTTACCATTTGAGTTACCAAGGAAGCCCTCTTAAAACATTTCCTCTTTTATAGTAACCAGTTTTCTTCTAATCAATAAATTTGTGTATATATTGGGTTGGCCAAAAAGTTCATTTGGAGTCTCTGGAAGATGATTTGGGAAACTCAAACTTTTGGCCAACCTATGGCTACCTCAGGAAGTATAACACAATTGCTAGATAAAGTTTACTTTTATTTCTTATAAACATTTTTCAAAAGTATGTTTTCTTCAGTCTCTATAATGTTCAGTTCGGCAATTTTTATGTCTTGAATCCCTTTCACAGATTGCAAATTTTGTCTGTTCTCATTTCCTTCAGTACAAATATCCTTTGCATAAAGAAAGATAAGTAATAGAAGAGAATTTACCATAAAATAGTACAAGTCTCATTAAGGCAGCAACATTTTTTTTTTTTTTGCTTTTTAAAATTTATTTTATTGAAGTATAATTGATTTATAGTGTTGTGTTAGTTTCTGCTGTGCAGCAAAGTGATTCAGTTATTGTGGTTGTTCAGTCACTCAGTCATGTCTCACTCTTTGTGACCCCACAGGCTGCAGCTCGCCAGCCTTCCCTGTCCTTTACCATCTCCCAAAACTTGCTCAAACTCATATCCATTGAGTCGGTGATGCCATCCAACCATCTCATCCTCTGTCGTCCTCTTCTCCTCCTGCCCTCAATCTTTCCCAGCATCAGGGTCTTTTCTAATGAGTCAGGTCTTTGCATCAGGTGGCCAAAGTATTGGAGTTTCAGCCTCAGCATCAGTCCTTCCAAGGAACACCCAGGATTGATCTCCTTTAGGATGGACTGGTTGGATCTCCTTGCAGTCCAAGGGACTCTCAAGAGTCTTCTCCAACACCACAGTTCAAAAGCATCAATACTTCGGCGCTCAGCTTTCTTTATAGTCCAACTCTCACATCCATACATGACCACTGGAAAAACCATAGCCTTGACTAGACGGACCTTTGTTGGCAAAATAATGTCCTGCTTTTCAATATGCTGTCTAGGTTGCTCATAACTTTCCTTCCAAGGAGCAAACGTCTTTTAATTTCATGGCTGCAATCACCATCTGCAGTGATTTTGGAGCCCCCCAAAATAAAGTCTGTCACTGTTTCCACTGTTTCCCCATCTATTTTGCATGAAGTGATGGGACTGGATGCCATGATCTTAGTTTTCTGAATGTTGAGCTTTAAGCCAACTTTTTCACTCTCCTCTTTCACTGTCATCAAGAGGCTCTTTAGTTCCTCTTCACTTTCTGCCATAAGGGTGGTGTCATCTGCATATCTAAGGTTATTGATATTTCTCCCAGCAATCTTGATTCCAGCTTGTGCTTCATCCAGCCCAGTGTTTCTCATGATGTACGCTGCATATAAGTTAAATAAGCAGGGTGACAATATACAGCCTTGATGTACTACTTTTCCTATTTGGAACCAGTCTTTTGTTCCATGTCCCATTCTAAGTGTTGCTTCCTGACCTGCATACAGGTTTCTCGAGAGGCAGGTCAGGTGGTCTGGTCTGGTATTCCCATCTCTTGAAGAATTTTCCAGAGTTTGTTGTGATCCACACAGTCAAAGGCTTTGGCATAGTCAATAAAGTAGAAATAGATGTTTTTCTGGAACTCTCTTGCTTTTTCCATGATCCAGCAGATGTTGGCAATTTGATTTCTGGTTCCTCTGCCTTTTCTAAAACTGTCTCATTGGCCAAAGCAAATCACCTGACCAAGTCTAACACCAATGGGGCAGGAATATCTCCAGTCAATGGTAGGAATGGGAGGAGGGGGTAAATATTTGCTTTGCAATAATTCAAATTATAATATGACTCTCTTCTCCAATGCTATGATTCACAATTTCAAAAGAACTTCAAATGGACTGTCCACAGTCTATCTCATTGCTGCTCAGATGTCCTCACATCACCCAGTCTGGTGCAGTTGGTGTGTTTCTCCTGGAATCCTTTGCCTCAACTCTGTAACTTCCTCTGAATGATCTCCACCTGGCTTTTTAGTGCTTTTATGGAGCTAGTGATTTTATGACCTCAGTTATTTCATTTCTATAAAATGTTTGTTTTTCTTTAGCTAATTAGAGTTTCACAGGCAACAAATAAAGTTTTTAAAAATGAGACTGGGATGTATAATTGAATCCAATAAAGGCAGCTCTGTGGCACCTTAACCCAGCACTCAATTTGTGATCTGAGAGTTAATGCTTCCCTCCAGCCGCGTGATCTGTTTATTAACAGGGAGAGGCCACTGCTTAACCACGGTCTGAAGTTGTCATTTGGTTCTTAAGTTGGAAAGTCCTACCAGTTAACTACATGCTCTGTTTGTGATCTGGTTACTAAAACAGAGTTGTCACTTCTAGCCACATACCTTATTTGTGATCTGGTGAGGAAAACAGGAGGAAGCATGATTTAACCCAGGGGCCATATTGGTGATCTGGTTACTGAACAGAGATGACTGTGCAGCTTGACCACATTGTTGCATTTGTGATCTGTTCTAAAACAGAAGGCCAGGGGCTTAACCAAGTGCCGTGACTGTGGTCTGGTTAGTAAAACAGAGTGCCTCCTACATACCCACACACCATATTTGGGTTCCATATTTGTGTCTCTGAAATAAAGAGACACATGGCTTAACACAGTCTACCTTTGTGATTTGGTTGATGAACAGAGGACCATGGACCTAACCTTGAACTCCAGTCTGGCTCTTTCCTGGAGGAAGAAGGAGGTCGCTGAACTGCACAGGGTTTCCTCTGGGAAATAAAATTGGGCCAAGGATATTCTAACTAATTATGGGGTCTAAGGAAAAAAATAACCACCTTAGTTTCACTTCTCAATCTCAGAACAAAGTATCTTAGTGCTCTTAATTTTCAACAATTGATAGTAATATTTCTAAGTCATGGAAGGGACACACAGCCCTACCCTGCCATGCTTTCACTCACTTCTACATACTCCTTTTGTTTATTACACTCCACTTAGCCTAGACCCATTTGACTTGGGTCTTCTGATATTTTTAGCCTCTATTTGGTCATCTTTTCTTTTCTTCATATACTTTGCATCCCATATTTTCCACATACTCTAGCTCTCTTCATTGTCACCAGATCTTGTTCCATTCCCCTTTGCTTCAATGCTCCTATCCATTCAAGGCCCCTTTTGTTGAATATTTTCATTTGCCATGTATTTCTCTTCATGCATGGGGGTCTTCCTCGATGCATTGGTTATTAATGCATTCAACCCATTTTTCAAGAAAACAGGCATTCATTCTCTAATTTAACAAATACTGATTAAGGGCTAACTTCTGCTAGGTACTCTGGAGATAAAATTGCCAACAGGTCTATTCCAAAGAATCTTGTAGTCTAGTGGTCGAAGCAGAAACATCAACTGGTGATCTTCATACATTGTTGCAGGTGCTGAGGAGCATTCAACCTCATGCAACAGCAAAAGGCTGAACCAGAGCAATGTCAAAGAAGTTGAGGTCTTAAGGAGGAATTGGTTTGGAGGAGGACATGGGGCGAGAGTGTGTTCTCAAGAGAGGGAATAGACAAAAGCCCAGAGATGAAAGAGTCTCCAATGCATATGGCAGCCTTGGAGGAGCTTAGGATGGTTGGCAAGTGAAGGATTCAGGGGGTTGGATGAGGCAGGGAGGATGGCAAGGCCAGATGCTAGAAGCACGTGGGAAGCTGCATGGTAGACCTTGGACTCCATGGATGAAGGTGCCAGGGGGGTCATGAAAGGATGTGGGCTCCACCTCTTGAATACATTAACCCCTGTGAGGCTTAAATGAGGTCGGCGTGCTGCCATTCATGGGGTCGCAAAGAGTCGGACACGACTGAGCGACTGAACTGAACTGAACTGAACTGAACTGAACAATGTACCTGGCACAGAGGAAGCTTGCCCTGCTTCCAGCCTTCCCTCCTACCTGCTACCAGACAGGCCAGCTGGATGCTAAGCACTTGGAATCTAAACAGACCAGTCTTGGGGGACTCCCTTTCTTCGATCTGCAGCCAGAGGACCCATCGATGAGCTCAGCTCCCAGGCGAGTTCCCTGTATTATGGGTCTTCATCTGGAAGGGCACTTGCCAAATTGAAATGCAGCCTCCCCTCACCCACACTGTGGTCAAACACATCCTCTATGGAGCCTGATTCTGTCACAGGGCAACAGTCACAGAGAGTCAGCCTGACCCTGGACTCTTGGCAATAGCATATCAGTACGCGCACAGTTTCCTCCAGAGCTTGGAGACCACTTCTCCATCTGAGCATCACTGATGTGGCTGTCTTGTGTTCAGGACCACGCTCCATAAGAAATTTGGAGCTGGAGGCACTACTGCGACCTCAAGTGGGCAGAGCCACCTGGCATGGAAATGAGAGCAGAGGGAACAGCAAAATCCCACTTGAGGTGCTGGGCGGGCGGTGGGGAGAAACGGGCCTCTTCAGCACCCCCTCCAGCTGCCCTGTGGTCCATCACCTTTGAAGAGGAGTGGAGGGAGAATCACTCACCAGGAGGGCTGGGGTCCAAGCTGCTTCAGGAGCAGAGACAGGGGAGGGGACCCTGCCGTGGGGACCCTGCCCCTTCTTGCCATCTTTCAGAATGGAGACATTTCCAGAGGACCAAGCGTGTCAGCATCAGCTACGGACTCTGAAATTCCTTCCAGACCGTGGTGCTAAATAGGTGCTCCATCTCAGTTTGGGTGTGACTCTGGGTTTTCATCTTTCTTCTGAGTCGCCACTGCATTCCAGGGGGAGTTCGCAGAGGCTAAATCCTGTGTTACAACCCAGTCCAGGAGCTGATTTGAACAATACCTTACAGAACTAAAGAGCGCAGTGCTCTCCTCCTCTCTGTGTCCTCATGTGCTCTGCCCGAAGTGCAGGGACACCTGCTTGAGTCCAGATGGTGCCATCCCAGCCTGACACCCACAGTTGGTTGGTTGGTTGGTTGGTTGGTTGGTTTCCAGTGCTTTTACCAGTCTCCCATTTCTTGCCCAACCTGCACACCTTGTTCAAGCCTTCAGGTGTACCTGCCTCTTTGTTCATGGTTGGGGCGAGGGACTCCTAAAGCCTTTTGTTTCAGTCTCACTGTTTAATTATTCATATGGAAGAAATCTTGGAGCAGGAAGGACTTTAGAAGTCTCCCTGGTTATGCTGGTGTTGCCTACACTTCACATCTGGGTACCATTGGCAGGCTGATGGTGGGACACACCTGGAAGTGTCTCTTTTTTAAAAAAATAAATACTTTAAAACTTTTTAAAAAACAAGTTTTATATTTTATTATTTATATTAATATTTTATATAAATATAAATATTTTATTATATTTTATGTTTATATTATTTTTATATATTTATTATTTTAATTTTTGACCATATGCTACCTCATACGGGATCTTAGTTCCCCGGCCAGACATCGAACCTGTATCCCCTGCATTGGAAGGTGGAGTCTTAACCACTGAACCAATGAAGAAGTCCCAGGAAGGTCTCCTTAGACAGAGAAACCTGTGTTGCCCATGACATAGCACCAACCACAAAACAAAGGTGCAGGCAGGAAGTTCTGTAGCTCTAATGACCTTGCATGACCTTGCATGACCTTGCCACATGAGGTTTAGGGCACACTTAGTAAATGGCTATATTTTCATGTATGGATGTGAGAGTTGGACTATAAAGAAGGCTGAGCACCAAAGAATTGATGTTTTTGAAGTGTGGTGTTGGAGAAGACTGTTGAGAGTCCCTTGGACTGCAAAGAGATCCAACCAGTCCATCCTAAAGGAAATCAGTCCTGAATATTCATTGGAAGGACTGATGTTAAGGCTGAAACTCCAATACTTCAGCCACCTGATGTGAAGAGCTGACTCATTTGAAAAGACCCTGATGCTGGGAAAGATTGAAGGCAGGAGGAGAAGGGGACAACAAGGGATGAGATGGTTAGATGGCATCATCGACTCAATGGGCATGAGTTTGAGTAAACTCTGGGAGTTGGTGATGAACAGGGAAGCCTGGCATGCTGCAGTCCATGGGGTTGCAAAGAGTTGGACATGACTGAGTGACTGAACTGAACTGATACTTCTATGCCGCACTGAGATAAATGGATGAGCCATGTGGGTGGGACTCTGCCCCAGAACGTATCCAGATGCCCCAGACCACAGGGGTCACTACCATGACAAATGTAACCATTTCCACCCCTGGTTAAGAAGCGTTGACCCACTGATCTTCCTGGCAGCCCTCTGTCTCGGGGGCATGGTGCCTACTGAAGATGAGCAGAGGAAAGAATGGACGTGGGCCTGTCCCACTGCCTTCTCCCCAGAGGAGAAAGGGCTGTGTCATCACATTCATTTCACACCTTCTGTGAAATTTGAGATGAGTTAGGATTCATCCAAAAGCTGGTCGAGGAAGATGTGGCCTCCAGCTGTGCAGGTCTCCAGCTTGAGGCAGGGGTGGGACCTGGGGGCAAAGGTGTGGAGACCAGAGCACCCAGCAGAGAGCAGAAGTGCCATCCTTTCAGCAGGGGCATTTTATCTGATCAAGGATTCAGGACTTGCCTAGAGGCACAGGGCCCCCCTGAGGTTCCTCTCGCAGCAGGAAACCGCATGCAATTTCTCAGCTTTTTCACCTTGAAAAGGTAAAGAATCTGATCATGGGAGTTTTCATTGTACTGAGAGCTCTTCCTGGGCTTCTCACGGATGTGGTGGGGGCGGTACTGGGTGGGGGAACGAAGGCAGGCAGGGAAGTCTCTGCTTTGGAGCCAGTGGAGGAGTCAGTTATTCATTCAGCAAGCATATGTCCTGCATCCAGCTGGGACCAGGCTCTGTGAGAGGACGGGGTGTAAATGCTGTGTAGGGCACCGTGCATGCTCTCGGAGGCCTCACCAGCTACTGGCAGAGGCTGATAAGCAGACAAAAGTAACTCCCAGTGGAAGAGCAGCGATAAAGAGTTCTGAGGCTCCAGGGCTGCCCGCCTTCGAACCCTCTGAACTGGTGGAGGGAGGGGGGCGTCCAGAGGGTCCAGCTTGTAGCCGATACTGCATGCTCCTTCCTCTGAGTCCAACTAGGAGAGTTGACCCCCCCAAAAGGCCAGGGGACTCCTTTGACTCACCCCACCATCTATATCAATTCCCCAGAAGGGATTCTGAGAGAAGGATCTTTGTTAGAGCCACGGAGCTGCCTGTCTTCTATAACCCATCAATTCCTCTGTTTATGCATCTATTTATGTTTTTAAATTAATTTTATTGGAACATAATTGCTGTACAATGTTGTGGTTTTACTGCAAAGTGGATCAGCGATACATACACGTATATCCCTTCTCTTTGGATTTCTTTCCCATTCAGGACTCCACAGAGCACTGAGTTGAGTTACCTGTGCTTATACAGGGGGTTCTTGTTAGTTATATCTTTTATACACAGTATCAATTATGTATATATGTCCATCGCAATCACCCAGTGCACCTATTTAGAGATGATGATTCCAGTGTACGATGAGGGGGAAAGCACAGAAGGCTTGGATGTTTCACCACCACGGTGGGCAGCCACATGCTGGGAGAAGGGTCTCCTTTTTGAACTAGAACTTTATATACCTTTGTACAAACATAGGTATATTTGAGTGAACATATTTACTTATATACCTTGAGTGAACATCGGAATCCTCTGGAGAGCTTGTCAGATATAGGTTCCTGGGACCACCCCTAGAGCCTGTGATTCAGCAAGTCTGGGATGGGGCTTTGTTGTTGTTCAGTCACTCAGTTGGATCCAACTCTTCGCGACCCCATGAACTGTAGCACCAGGCTTCCCTGTCCTTCACCATCACCTGGAGCTTGCTCAAACCCATGTGCATCAAGTCGGTGATGCCAACCAACCATCTCATCCTCTGTTGTCCCCTTCTCCTCCTGCCTTCAATCTTTCCCAGCATCAGGGTCTTTTCCAATGAGTTGGCTCTTCGCATCAGGTGGCCACAAGTATTGGAGCTTCAGCATCAGTCTTTCCAGTCAATACTCTGGACTGATTTCCTTTAGGATTTTTCAGGCGAGTGTATGCTCCTCGGTTCTGTCTCATTACAGTAAAGATTTGGAGTGATGGACATTAAAGCCCTCGGTGCATCACAGCTCTAGGGCCTTGGACAAACCGTGTTATAGCTCTTAGACAAATCAGTGTTACAGCTCTATTTTATTTAGAAGATAGCAGGAGAATCCATCCTCAAAGTCTGAGGGCATGCCAACCCAAAGACGTGAAGAGAAAAGAGTGGAGGAGCGCACCAGCACATGGGAGAGAGAGAGAGCCCCCGCCTTTTGGCTCCTCTTTTTATATGTTTTTTTCCTCCCCCTGGGCCTGCCCTATGTAAATTGGACAGGAGTGTTTGTTCTACTTGAGGTCCTCACTCTGGTCCTTGGACCTTCTTTTGTTCTATTTTTGTGGGCTTTTCCCTTCCTTGTCTTTTAGCCACCGCCATTCTGGACTCCTGTTTCCTTTTCTAACTACCTAACACATTCAAGCCTGGAATAGGGATGGGGCTGGAAGTTTGCATTTCCACCTGGTTTCCAGATGACTGCCGATCCAGGGAACACACTTTAGAATCGCTGGGCTAGATGAATCAGGGATGAACAGCCATCTTCCTGCTTTAGGAGAACCAGGCTTCCTGAGCAAGAGATGATCTGTATCACAAAGCTGCAGCTGAGGAATGGCTGTAAAACTTGTGCACTGAGCTCACGGACACACACACAGTGCCTGATGCTCAGTCAGAATCCCCACAACCGTCTGGGCAGTGGGGCCCCAAAACATCCTCATCACTTTCTCCATTGGCAAATCCAGCATTTGGGTCACCAGTTTCTCACTTGTGTATTTAGAAACAGTAATAACCATAGCACTGGATTAATCAGTTTAGCAAGTCTAAGGAAGAGAGCGCAGAGAAGGAGTGAGAATTGTAGAGGAGGCCTGTCGCGTGTTCCCTAATATTCTAATCTTTAAAAGTGATGCAAGGAGGGGTGGGATGAACTGGGAGACTGGGATTAATTTACGTGCACTGCCATGTGTAAAACAGACAGCTAGTGGGTAGCTGCTGTACATAGTACAGGGATCTCAGCTTGGTCCTCTGCGTTATCACAGAGGACCCTATTGGGATAGGGTTGGGGTGGGAGGGAGGCTCAAGCGGGAGGAGATATATGTATATACATAACTGATTCAATACATTGTACAACAGAAACTAACGCAACATTGTAAAGCAACTGTACCCCAATTTTTAAAAAAAAGTCATGCAAGAGACTTTTAGATCTTTTTTTTTTTCACAGCAGCAATCATAACCATGGGGGGCATGGGGCACAAAAGGAATGGATAAATAAAATAATAATATAATACATAATACAATAAATGATATAAAGTAATAAGATTAGGGAAGGAAACAAAATTACACTGCAGAATTAAAATCTCCCCTAGAGATAGTAGGAACAGAATTAACAGTGCAAAAAAAAAAAAAAAAGGAGTTATATGAAATTCAAAACAAAGTGATGAAAATTATTAGAGAAAAGATGAAAACTTTGGAAACAAAGAATAGAAATCTAAGAAGCATTTGTGTTCTGGAGAAAGGAAGGTATCAGATAGAACAGGAGAAAGACAAGATCTAAAGTGGTTGTCAGGAAACAGGAGGCAGAAAATGACATGAGTGTAAAAATTATTAATAAAAGCCTGCTCACGAAACTCCAGCCAAGATTAATGCAAAGACATCATTTAGCAGAGTATGGAAAACATTTATTTTTAGTTTCACAGATAATAAAATATTCCTACTAGTATCTAGGTAGAAAAAAATATATATCTTCAAAGTGAACAGTTAGGCCAATCTCTTTGCTCCTCCCCCACAATAAATAACACAGGAACTGGAGATATTCCAAAGGAGCTTGAGGGGAAATTTTATGCAGTTCTAGAATTTTCTACAAGACTAAGTCATCTGTCGTGGTAATTGGAGAATGGAGCTAAGTATTTTCAGATTATAAGAACTCAGAAAAGGTAATGTTCACGAATGTTTCATTGTCAAACTTTTTTTTTAAGTTTTGTAGCAGATAATTGGATGGAAATCAGGTACTCGGGGTTGAGAAAGTCATAGAAAAGTGCAACTGAGCATTGAAGTCAATTAAAATACAACGAAGCAGCAGTGGCTGTTAGAAATGTTGTTATAAAATTAAATGTGGGTGCCAAATACTGTTCTAGAACAAGATGAAAACAGTAGAAAACATGCCATGATAAATCTCAAATTAAACTTACAAAGACTTTAAAGTTAAGGTAAGAGATAGGAACATGAAGGTTTATGAGTTTTCTTATCATACGTAAAGAAAGATGAGAAAATGCAATTCAATTTCTTGAATTTGATAATATAAGAAATTATGAGTCAAGTAACACATTTGATCAATGGAGAGATATCCACCACTATAACCAAAACGAGGAACACTGTAGGTTTTCTTTTTTTAAAGACAAAAAGGCGAGGAAAGCATAAGGAAGATATGAAGGCTAGAAAGCAGGAGATAAAGCAACGAAAGTGGAGTCAAACTTGCCTAAACGATAGATGAAAATGTAACTAGACTCCACCATTGAAGGCAAAGAATCTCAAGTTAGATTTGTTTTTAAATCGAACTCTATTGTCTATAAGAAACATGCCTTTTTTTGAAGTTTTAAAAACATTTTTCCTGAAACAGTTGATTTGCAATGTTGGGTCAGTTTCAAGTGTATAGTAAACGACTGGTTATATATATATGTATATATACTATATATTTATTCCTTTTTAGCTTCTGTTCCATTATAGGTTATTACAAGATATTGAGTATAGTTCCTTGCGCTCTACAGTAGGTCTTTATCGGTGATCTATTTTATATATAGTGGTGTGTATATTTTAATCCTAGACTCCTAATTTATCCCTCCCAAGAGTCATGCCTTTTATTTTTCAGCTTAATTCTCATGAGTCTTTATGTCCTTCAATGTTTAGGATAATACCTGTTACCTAGGAAGTTAGGTGTTCCTTATATGTGGTCCTCATCGGTTGTAAATTGTTTCCTGGCTTTTATGAAAATAAAAAATGTTTTATTTTTGTTAACATGTTTCTTATTTAATACGTGGAACATGAATTTTTAAAAATTTTATTGGCGTATAGTTGTTTTACAACATTGTGTTAAGTTTCTGCTGTACAGCAAAATGGATCACCCGTGCATTTACATGTATCCCCTCTTTTTTGGATTTCCTTCCCTGTTAAGTCACCAGAGCACCCAGTCGAAATCCCTGTGTTACACAGTATGTTCTCATTAGTTACCTATTTTACACATAGTATCAATAGTGTACATGTGTCGACTCCAATATCCTAATTCATCTCACCCTCCTTGGTATCCATGCATTTGTTCTGTCTATGCCAAGAATCATACCTTTATAAAGAAATGTGTTTAATATAACACAAGAGGCATTTCTTTCAATAGCCTCAGGTATGCAGATGACACCACCCTTATGGCAGAAAGCAGAGAGGAATTAAAGAGCCTCTTGATGAAAGTCAAAGAGGAGAGTGAAGAAACTCAACATTCAAAAAACTAAGATCATGGCATCCAGTCCCATCACTTCATGGCAAACAGATGCAGAAACAATGGAAACAGTGACAGACTTTATTTTCTTGGGCTCCAAAATCACTGCAGATGGTGACTGCAGCCATGAAATTAAAAGACGCTTGCTCCTTGGAAGAAAAGCTATGACAAACTTAGACAGTGTATTAAAAAGCAGGCATTACTTTGCCAACAAACGTCCACCTAGCCAAAGCTATGATTTTTCCAGTAGGCATGTATGGGTGTGAGAGCTGGACCATAAAGAAGGCTGAATGCCGAAGAATTGATGCTTTTGAACTGTGGTGTTGGAGAAGACTCTTGAGAGTCCCTTGGACTGTAAGGAGATCCAACCAGTCCATCCTAAAGGAAATCAACTCTGAATATTCACTGAAGGACTGATGCTGAAGCTACAGTTCTTTGGCCTCCTGATACAAAGAGCCAACTCACTGGGAAAGACCCTGATGCTGGGAAAGATTGAAGGCAGGAGGAGAAGGGGACAACAGGATGAGATGGTTGGATGGCATCACTGCCTCAATAGGTATGACTTTGGGCAAGCTTTGGGAGATGGTAAAGGACAGGGAAGCCTAGTGTGTTGCAGTCCATGGGGTTTGCAAGGAGTCAGGCACAATTGAGCAGCTGAACTGAAGAGAGACGTTTAATAGAAAATGCACACAGAGAGAAAACAAGCATAGCCATGTTGATGTAAAAATTGACTTTTTTCAAACAGAAAGCACTGAAATATTTTTTTAATAACAGATTGGGTATATTGAGAACAGGCACAGCACAATTCTATACCCATTTCCAATGTGTGGATTTTTTTCCCCACCACCAAGCAATTCATCATTAGCTGGGTGTCCTACCATTCAACTCAGTTCTGACACTATCTATCCAAAGACAGTATCAGATTCCAGAAATTACGAGCTCAATCTCAGAAGACTGCCCACCCACTCCACTACCTCAGATGTTGGTCACAAGTCCAGGATGTCACCTGTACTTCTAACTGACTGGTTATAAATCAAATGTTCCCACAACCCACTCCTTGGTTCTATTAATTTGCTAGAGCAGCTCACAAAACTCAGGAAACCAGTTTACTTACTTGTAGTTCAGTCACTAAGTTGTGTCCAACTCTGAGACCCAGTGGACTGGAGCACACCAGGCTTCCCTGTCCTTCACTATCTCCTAGAGTTTGCTCAAGCTCATGTCCATTGAGTCGGTGATATCATCCAGTCATCTCATTCTGTCTCCTCCTGCCCTCAATCTTTACCAGCATCGGGCTTTTCCAATGAGTATCAGGTGGCCAAAGTATTGGAGTTTCAGCTTTAGCATCAGTCCTTCCAATGAATATTCAGGGTTGATTTCCTTTAGGATGGACTGGTTTGATCTCCTTGCTGTCCAAGGGACTCTCAAGGGTCATCTCCAGCACCACAATAAGAAAGCATCAATTCTTCAGTGCTCAGCCTTCTTTATGGTCCAGCTCTCACATCAGTACATGACTACTGGAAAAACTATAGTTTTGACTACATGGACCTTTGTTGGCAAAGTGGTGTCTCTGTTTTCTAGTACACTGTCTAGGTTTGTCATAGCTTTCCTTCCAAAGAGCAAGCATCTTTTAATTTCATAGTTTCAATCACCATCCACTAATCCACCATCCAATAATTTTGGAGCCCAAGGAAATAAAATTTGTCACTGTTTATACTTTTTCCCCTTCAATTTGCCATGAAGTGATGGGACTGGATGCCATGATCATTGTTTTTTGAATATCGAGTTTTAAGCCAGCTTTTTCAGTTTCCTTTTTCATCCTCATCAAGATGCTTTTTAGTTCCCCTTCACTTTCTGCCGTTAGAGTGGTATCATCTGCATATCTGAGGTTGTTGATGTTTTTCCTGGCAATCTTGATTCCAGCTTGTGATTCATCCAGCCCAGCATTTCTCATGATTGCTAGATTCTCATGACTTGCTAGATTACCAGTTTATTACAGGGTGTTAAAGGATACAAATGGATGGCCTGATTCATAGGGTGATATATGGAACAAAGAGGCATCTACCTCATGGAGCTGGGGGCCTGGCATGGCAGAGCATGGATGCATTCTGGTTTACTAAATGAGAAGCTCTCTGAACCCCCTCCTTTTGAATTATTATGAGGTTTCATGACATAAAACCTTGGCTTCCCTGGTGGCTCAGAGGTTAAAGCATCCGCCTCTGATGTGGGAGACCCAGGTTCGATCCCTGGGTTGGGAAGATCCCCTGGAGAAGGAAATGGTAACCCACTCCAGTATTCTTGCCTAGAGAATCCCATGGACAGAGAAGCCTGGCAGGCTACAGTCCACGGGGTCGCAAAGAGTCGGACACGACTGAGCAACTTCACTTTTCATGACATAAACATGATTGATTAAATCTCTGGCCATGAGTGAGTGATTCAACATCCAGCCCTTCTCCACTCCCTGCATAGCAGGAGATAAGACTGAGAGTTCCAGCTATTTATGACTGATTCTCCTGGTGACCATCTCCATCTTTCGTCTGTCTGTCAGAGATTTGCTCAGTCATGTGCAACTCTGCAACCCACAGACTGTAGCCCACCAGGCTCCTCTGTCGATGGAATTCTCCAGGGAAGAATGGGTGTGGGTTGCCATTCCCTTCTTCAGGGGATCTTCCTGAACCAGGGATTGAACCTGGGTCTCCCACACTGCAGGCAGATTCTTTACCATCTGAGGCACCAGGGAAGAGGGTTTCCAAAAGTCACCTCAGTAACATAAACTCTGTTGTGGATGACAGGGGCTTGTTACGAATAACCAGATACCCGCTTATGGTTCTCAGGAACTGAGGACAAGAGAATATGATAACAAAGAGACTCCATTGCTCTCCTCACTTAAGAAATTCCAAGGGTCTGAGGAGCTCAGAGTCAGGAACAATGGACAGAAGACCAAAATATATACTTATTATAATTCCTAATGTCATGTACACTTTGCCCATTCTGTAATGGAGGCTGCCCATCTGTTTATCTTGATATCCTCCCAATGCCTGGGCTTTTTCGAATTCAGTACACTGTTCCCAGGTGTTACCATCCTTTCTGATGACTTTTATTTTCATCTGTATGCGAATAACTTTCAGGTCATCAGCCCATATCTGTGCGACCTACTGCCTCTTGGGCTATTCTGTTGGGTTGTCCCTCTGGAACTGCCAATGCCCACATCCAGAAATTCACATGTCACCTTTCTCTTCAAGACTGCTCTCCCTTTGTTCCCATTCAGCTGAACATAAAACCTGGTGTTATCTTAACCAGTTCATTCAGCTTCAACTTCCACACACAGCGACTCACCTTGTCCACCTCTTTCTTACACAGCGCTTGAATGCTCTCTGTCACCATAGCCCATGGTTAAAAAATGATTAAAGAAGACAGTTCTGGTGATATCAGCAAACTTTATTTAACGCTTCATGGAGCAGACAGTCTCCATTCTGAGAACAACACCATGGGGCAGAAGGCAGGAAGCTTTTGTAAGATGAGAATAAAGAACAAGGAAGAGAAACATAGGAAATAGCTGATTGGCTGGGGTCACAAGGTCAGTCTTGTTTGGGATGAGAAGGCCTAGAGTTGGGTTGGCATTTGGGAATTGGCTGACTGGACATCCTGGGTTTCTGGTCAAGAGAAGTGTTTACAGGGGCATGAAAGTTATGTAGGTTTTGATTTGCTAATGTGATGCCTCAGGTAGAAGTGGCTTCTTCTTGGGCCTGGCAGCTTCCCCAATGGCTCATCAGTAAAGAATCTGGGAGATGCAAATTCAATCCCTGGGATCAGGAAGACAAACAACCAACCAAGCTATGGGTGGACCTAGAGATTATCCTACTAAGTGAAGTGAGTCAGACAGTGAAAGACAAATATCCTATGATGTCACTTATACATAGAATCTTTTAAAAAAGATACAAACGAACTTATTTACAAAATAGAAACAGACTCACAGACATTGAAAACAGACTTAGACTTACGGAAGGGGAGAGGGAAGGAGGGATAAATTAGGGATTTGGAATTACAGATGCATACTACTATATATAAAATAAACAACAAGGACGTCCTGTATAGCACAAGGAACTATATTCAATATCTTATAATAACCTATAATGAAAAGGATCTGAAAAAGAACATATATATATATATATACACACTCACACATATGTATATGTATATGTATGTGTGTGTGTATAACTACATCACTTTGCCCTACACCGGGAACTAACACAACACTGTAAATCAACTATACTTGCATAGAAGCAACAGCAGCAACCAAGCTCCTCCTCATGGCGTACAGGCATGCATTGACTAGCACCTCAACCGCAACTCTCACCTCATCCCCGAAACCCTTCTGCTCCAAGTCCTTAGATGAACTCAGCATATGGCTGTTTGATGGACACTTCCCAGGGGTTTCCAAGCCATCCTGGGCTGCCCTTGTCACAGCCAGTTATCCCACTGAATTGAAATCGCTCGTTTGCTTGCCTTTTGAGAGCAGAATCAATGTCTTGCTCATCTCTCTGTCTCCATCACAGTGTCTGGTGTGGAGCTGGCCTCCATAATCATTTGTTGAATGAGGAACTCAGTCATCTTGCTATAAAGAAGAGCCTCATTTAAAAAATATTAGGACTAAGAAAACAATATATGGAGATGCGATTCTTTTCCACGGACTGTAATGCGTTACTCGTGGTCTTTGACAATTCAAGTTACAGGAGATACAGATTATAATTATAAGGCTACATAATACAATTAACAAGGGCCACTGTATTTGTGTAATTAACTCTACAGAGACTTTACCACATTGGGAAGCTCCTTAGAGTCCTGAAAATAGCAGATGTACAGGTTACGTTCTTGAATCGTGATCCACTAGAAACAGAAGAAACAACAACAGTCACACCTAGAAGGAAGACAAATCGGGCTAAAAGTACAAAAGGAGATATAAGAAATATTGAGAGAAATGTACAATTGTGGTGCTCTTGTGCATGGTTCCATGCTAACAATAATGAAAACCTTTCTGCTGGTTTTCTGAGAAAGGACATAATTTCAAAATTGACTCAAGAAAAATGGATTGCCCATGATGGAAAAAGTACTTGTTGGCACTGTGCCCATACTGTTTTATAGTGACTTCTTTCAAACGTGTAAAAGATCTATTATGACAATATAGAAAACGTGGAATTCTACTCAACTGATTTTGCTTAAATCACAGTATTCTAGCATTCAACCTGACCCAGAGAACCAAATAAAAGGAAAACTATAGATTTCTGGAATCTCCATTTTTCCTTCTCTTTTTACAGCCCTTGAAGTTCTTTTCACCTAATACCTGAATTTCAGCAAATTTCAGCTGGGGACAATTTTTCAGACACTGCAGTCCCTCGACGGGTCTTCCAGGAACTGGCTGCTCATTTTCTCAGAGCCTGTTTGATGTTGTCACTCTTAGTCTCTAACCGTGGCAGAGGGACCCCAAATTTCCCATCTGTGAGGTCCATCATCCTCACCATACATTTTTCCAGGCTTCTCTCAACATCCAGGCTAACAACCACACGTTCTCCTCTCAAATCTAAAGGGAGATGATGTCATGGGTCAACCCTAAGTGTACCTCGGAATTCACTTTCACAGTCAATTAAACTGTGATGCAGAAAACAAATCCACTTACACACACACTCCTCCAATTATTCTCACTCATATAAATGGCTTTGAGCTTGAGTCGTTTAGGTTTCCAGCAAGTTCCAGTAACCCAATTTAATTTGTCAATTAAATTATTGAAAGGAAAGTGGCAATCGCTTTACAAAGAAATCAGGGAGAAAAAAATGTCTTTTCTTAAAAAACAATTTAAAAGACATTTTCAAAAAAATGTCTCAAACTTCCTTTCATTATGGTCCAGTCTAACTTCAATCACTGATCTCTGTATTCAGTCTTGGGTGAGTTATACTGCAGAAATCCCAAAGGCGTAGTGGCTGACAACCAGAGTTTATTTCTCACTCAAATTGTACGCCTCTTGTGGATTAGCTCCATGTTGCATTCACTCTGGGAGCCAGGATGAAGGAACACCCCCCTATTTATGTGCTTTTGTGGCAGAAGAAGAAGAGAAATGGGAGGACACACTAATGGGTTTGAAACTTTTCCTTGGAATTCCATCACTTTTGTATACAAATTTCACTCTCATTTTTTGGCCAAAGCCTGGTGCTAATGGGCAAGGAGACATCCTCTGACAGGAAAGGGGAAGAAATCATTGGAAATAGTATAACCTGTTACAGCCCACACTCTTGCTCCTAAATATTCACTTCCCTCCCTTAGGCCACAAAATGTATTCATCCCCTCCCCAAGGAAGACACTCAGAAGTCCCACCTGAGTACAACAGAAGACTCAAGATCTAGAATCTCAAGATGTGCATGACTTCTCTTGATCTGGAGACATATGAACTTACAGAGACCAATTACCCTCCCCTGCCACCATACACACACACGTATAAAATGGCAGAGTTGGGCCAACCACCAAGAACGTTCTCATCCAGAGAACAAAACAATGGAAGATACACAACAGTCAAAGCCTCAGCAGTTCTGAAATCCTGTTGAACAGACCTTGAGGTGAAGAATGTTACTTGATTAGATTAGACCCGAGTTCTGCTTGCTGGTGGCTCAGGTGGTAAAGAGTCTGCCTGCAATGCAGGAAAACCGGCTTTGATCCCTGGGTCAAGATCTCCTGGAGAAGGGAATGGCTACCCACTCCAATATTCTTCCCTGGAGAATTCCATGGACAGAGGAGCCTGGTGGCCCACAGTCCATGGGGTCTCAAAGAGCCGGACACAACTGAGCAACTTTCACTTTTTGGAGGGCTTCCCTGGTGGCTCAGATGGTAAAGAATCTGCCTTCAATGCAGGAGACCTGGGTTCATTCTCTGGGCTGGGAAGATCCCTGGAGAAGGGAATGGCTACCCAATCCAGTATTCTTGCCTGGAACATTCCATGGACAGAGGAGCCTGGCAGGCCACAGTCCATGGGGTCTTGAAGACTCAGACACAACTGTGTAAGTCGCGTAGGAGGGTTCCCTTTTCTCCACATCCTCTCCAGCATTTATTGTTTGTAGATTTTTTGATGATGGCCATTCTGACTGGTGTGAGGTGACAAAGCTTCTGCACAGCAAAGGAAACAAGACTAAAAGACAATCCTCAGAATGGAAAAAAATAATTGCAAATGAAACAATATGACAAACAGTTAATCTCCATTTGATATTGAGCTCATACAGCTCAAAATCAGGAAAACAAAGAGCCTAATCAAAAAATGAGCAGAAGACCTAAACAGACATTTCTCCAGGAAAGACATAAAGATGTCCAATAAACACCTGAAAAGATGCTCTACATTACTAATTATTAGAGAAATGCAAATCAAAACTACAATGAGGTATCATCTGATTTATTTCACTCTGAGTTCATTTATTTCTTATAGATGAGCAACCAGTTGCAACTTGCGACTAGACCCTGCTGCCTCCCGAACTTTTTACCTAAAGCCACAGACTCATTCAATATGTCTCTACCCTCTGAGTTATCACGGGCAACAATTTTACCAAATGTTTTGCTACTGCGTAACATGGGTCTTCCCAGCCACCAATACCATTTTCTTTTTTTTCAATTTTGGTTGCACTGGGTCTATGTCACTGTGTGCAGGCTTTCTATAGTTACAGAGAGCAGGGGCTACTCTCCAGGTGTGGAATATGGGCTTAGTTGCCCCGAGGCATGTGGGATCTTCCTGGACCAGGGATCAGACTGGTGTCCCCTGCATTGCAAGGCAGATTCTTCACCACTGGACCACCAGGGAAGCCCCCAATACTGTTTTCTTATTTTCTACTGCCTGCCTGACCCGGGAATCTACACATCATATTTTAGAATTTTTGTTATGGTAGCTTCTTATTTCTATGTACCAATTTCTATACTGTTGACTCAAACCAAGTTATACCATAGTAATAAAGAAGCCCCAAACCTCTGTGGCTAATAATGACAAAGGACATTTCTTACTCACATTACTTTTCCTTTATGGCTGTCTTCTCCACTTTATCCTCATTCTGGGACCTGTTCTTTTTAGGGCATGCTGTTCTCATCGAAGAAGGAAAAGGTCACAGACTAGAACCACATGATGGCTCTTAAAGTGTCTAATCGATAATACCCTATGTGAGTTCTACTCTCATTTCATTGGCCAAAAAAGTGATAGAACCAAATCTGATAGAAATGGAGTGGAAAGATTAATCTCCCTTGCAGGGGAAGAACATAAGTGGAAACGTTACACCTTTTTCTCAGCTGTTCTTCATAAACATGACTTTGAACATGCAAACGCTCATTTTATCTTGTTAGAACAAGATACATACTTAGAGCAAGATGAGAGTTGCTGGTTTCTTGGAAGGTTTAAAACTTTCTAGAGACATATGCATTGTCTGAAGTGTGACACAACTCCAAAGTACGTGAGGTGTGGAGGGGTGATAGCAGATGGCTGGATGAGCAGGAAGAAGCCAAACGAGCAGGTGGCGTGTTTTTCACCAGGAGTCTCGACGGAGCGAGGAATGTCGCACTCCCTGAATTCTGAGAAGTTCCTGCAAGTTCACAAGTGTGCTTGAAGCTGAGTGTGGTGGAAAACTGCTCATCTGATGTCTTGAAAAGCTGGGGCAAGTTTGCACAGAGGAGGCTTGGGACTTGCTAGTCACGTCCCAGGTGGCGCTCGTGATGAAAAACCCATCTGCCAAGGCAGGAGATGTAAAATGTAAAAGATCAAATCGTAAGACACAGGTTGGGGAAGATCCCCTGGAGGAGGGTAGGGCAACCCACTCCAGGATTCTTGCCTGGAAAATCCCATGGACAGAGGAGCCTGGTGGGCTACAGTCCAGGTGGTCACAGTCGGACAAGACTGAAGCAACTACGCATCATACACAGTCATGCCCCAAGCTGAGTTCTCACCTCCGTGCGCCCAGACTTCTCATGCCCCTTTTATCTCCACAGTTCGACATGCAGAGGATAACTCTGGAAGAGTTGAAGCACATCCTCTATCATGCCTTCCGGGACCACTTAACGATGAAGGACATTGAGAACATCATCATCAATGAGGAGGAGAGCCTGAATGAGACCTCGGGGAACTGCCAGACAGAGTTTGAGGGCGGTAAGTACCCCTTTATTTTAATCATCGGTACTTAGTTTAAAAAGTAAGTGTTTATTTTATTTTTAATATTTATTTATTTATTTGACTGCATGGGGCCTTGGGCTTCCCTGGTAGCTCAGATGGTAAAGAATATGCCCGCAATGTGGAAGACCTGGGTTCAATTCCTGGGTTGGGAAGATCCCCTGGAGGAGGGCATGACAACCCACTCCAGTATTCTTGCCTGGAGAATCCCCAAGGACAGAGAAGCCTGGTGGGCTACAGACCATGGGGTCGCAAAGAGTCAGACTGAGCACATACATGGGGTCTTAGTTGCATCATGCAGGATCTTCTGTTGTGGTACACAGGCTCAGTAGTTGAGGTGCTTGGGCTTGGTTGCTCCACAGCATGTGGGAGCAACTTAGTTCCCCGACCAGGGATTGAACCCACATCCCCTACATTGCAAGGCAGATTCCTAACCACTGGACCACTGGGGAAGTTCCCAGTAAGTACCTTTGCTTCTGCTCTCTGCCTGCTTTGGAAGAGGCCAAGGCCTCCATATCCTCTGGATGAAAAATGTGTTTATAGACTCCTGGGGTGAAGTGGCCATGGATGGACCCCACAAATCCAGGACCAAAGCTGAAAGATCCTTTGTGCAAAGATGCAGTAGGTTTCTGTTTTTTTCTATTTTTTCCCCCAAACTCTGAATTTTAGCAAAACTTGTGTCGACCCTTCCTTCCTTTGGTGACTCTGAGGTCTGTGACTTGCTGAGCGGCTCAGTGATGTGAGCCTTTAGTTAGTGGGGGCCGCTTGGGTGGTGCAAAGAGCCTGTTTGAGCTACTGGATCAAGCCGAGTGGCTAATTGTGTGATCTTGGGCAAGGGGTGTAGCTTCTCTGAGTGTGTATCCTCACCTGTAAACATCAGGACAGTTACATCTACTTCACAAGATCTTAGAAGTGGGTTACTTTTATGCTATGGTCTCTGAACGCACTGGCCAAAAAAATTAAAGCCATGCTCATGAGAAAAACTTTGATGAACCCCACCAAGTAGTTACAGAAGAAATAGATTTTCCTAGAGCCAAAAATGAGCTCATGAGAGGTCATTTCTCTTAGGTTCATGAAAGAAAAATAAAGCCTACCTTATTCCCTAATCAGTAGAGAGTTCCAGGGAAGTTAAATAATTGAATCCCTCTTTCCAACTTTGAAAGTCAGAGCTGTTAAAACTCTGATGTACAGATATTTTTTAAAATTACCTTAAAACAGCATAGCAGGCTACCAGCAATTTTTAACTTAAGGTTGAGACTTTTTAAAAAGGTCTACTACTTTCTTCTGTGTTTTGTTTTGTTTTGTTTTTTTCTAAACATATTGCAACAAGCCTATATGTGCAGATGGTAAGCTGTCACAGAAAGACCAGAATGCAATTTGGTTCCCTGGTCTTGGAGTTGCTGCATTAGAACCAGCTGAACCCTACAACAGGCAGACAGCATGGGGCTGAGTTAGTCCTGGGCACCTGTGGGCCCTGTCTGGGCTGAACTGTTGCGGGAAATGGCTTATACTCCATCTTGCCATGGCAAGATTAACCGAAGTCTGGGAACTAGGCAGGAGATTGGGGTAAACTTAAGAGCAATGCATCCTTGTTAAAGGTGTTCACATTTAAAGATTTCAAAAGTGCTGGCTTCCCAGGTGGTGCCAGAGGTGAAGAACCCATCTGCCAATGCAGGAGATGCAGGTTCAATCCCTGGGTCAGGAAGATCCCCTTGGAGGAGGGCATGGCAACCTACACCAGTATTCTTGCCTGGAAAATCCCATGGACAGAGGAGCCTGGCGGGCTCCCGCGCAGAGGGTTGCTGTGAGTTGGACACGACGGAAGTGACTTGGCATGCAGTGTACACGGCAAACAAAACCCACTTGTGGTTCAGAAGGGGCCATGGTCACCCTGCTTGGGACCTGGGCCATAGCATCCATGACTGCGTTTGGAGTTGGAGCCACACAGACCACACTAGGGCAGGAAGGTCACAGCCAATGCCATTTACAGCTGGGCAGGCAGGGGAAGTGGAGGATGAGCAAGGGTGAGGAGGGTAGGGACTGGATTAAAATTTCGCGTAGCAGCAGGCCTGGCTTCTCCGTTCCATCTGGTTCTTAGCTGATAGACTTGCTGCTCACACAGTAGAAGCATTGGGGGGTGGGCCCCAGCTGTCAGACACACTCTTGAGACGGGTCGGAAGAATATTTCTGGGCACTGCTTTTTTCCACAAGAGACTTTGTTTATGGATCGGTGTTTTATTCAGAGAAATGTCACAAGTCTTAGTAATTTGAGAAAGGTCAGACTGCCCTGGGAAATCATCTGAACTCTAAGCACTGTCTTTTTATTACCCAAAAGCTCATCTATTAATAAAATAAATGGCTGACTTAGGGGTTTCCTGGGTCTGCTTTAATGATTAGTACATATAGGATTAGCCACAGTTCCCATTTAGGGGTGATTGATAAGGACCAGGAAACTGTGCTTTAAAATTCATGGTCTTATTTAATAAAAGAAATATTATTTGTAATTAGCACCTTGCTTTCTAGAGTGACCTATGTGACCTTGATTACACAATCCCTTTTATGTATTTTCACAGCAGAGACGGTTTTTAAAGTATGTCAGCGCTTTTTGGCCCCACACACACTCATGTGTTTAATGGTAAGATTTTTCCAACCTGGGGTATGATCCATGTCACCAGTGCATTTATTTAATGCCTGCAGCTCTCCCCAGATTCAGGAAGGAGCCTCCCCAGTTTTACTCTGGGCGGAAAGAGACGGACACAGAGACACAGAATTCACCCTGGTGCCCTAGGACTGAGAGAGTCCGTTTGAGACTTTGCGGTGACCTTGGCCTTCTCCCTTCCATCTTTCCCCTACGCCTGCTGCCCACAAACAGGGACCTGTTGGCAGTTGGAGCCTCTCCCTGCTTCTACCGCCGTCTGACGGCCTAATTGCATGGCTTGTGCTTTCTGAATCCTCTTGGCCTTCGGCTGTTTGGGCTGACACATCCTGCCAGCGGTCAACCTCTTCCTGTCTGCTCTCACCCTTGATCCAGGCTGCACGCTCGCCTGTCCAGTCACTTCACCTGTAGCCTCGCTGACGTCTCAGAGTCCCCCTCCAACCTGGCAGCATCCACCATCACACATCTTGGTTGGTAAATGCAGAATCTAACTCTGAAGGGACATGGTGGTTTCCTTTCTTTCTTTCAGTGATGGACCTCTTTATTTATTTTTGACTGCACTGGGTCTTCGTTGCTGCTCGAGGGCTCTCTCTAGTTACAGCGAGTGGGGCTCCTCTCTAGTTGCGGTGCATGGGCTTCTCATTCCAATGGCCTCTCTCGTTACAGAGCATGGGCTCTGGGTGGCACAGGCTTCAGTAGTTGCAGCTCCTGATCGCTAGAGCACAGGCGCAGTAGTTGAGGTGCATGGGCCTAGTTGCTCCGCGGCATGCGGAATCTTTCTGGACCAGGGGTCAAACCCTTGTCCCCTGCATTGGCAGGTGGATTCTTAACTACTGGACCACCAGGGAAGTTATGCAATGGAACTCTTCTCTCTCCAAATTTTATCTTCCCAGCAACCCCCAGTGACCGAAGGAGAAAGGGAACTGGGACATTGCCCCAGACCCCAGAGCCCTGCTCCCAGGCCACCTCCCCTCTTGCTGCTCCCCATCCAGGACGCTCTCTCTTCCTCCTCCTCTTTTGAGAGCTTTGCTGAAGCCAACATATTCCCATGCTGATGAGCTTGCCTGTAAAGCTGGGTGATCCATGGTGCTTGGAAATTCTGCTCTATGTGGTATCAGAGGAAGGAATCAAGGAGGAATAAAAACCTAAAGATGCAGGAAGTCTTTGCCTCAAAAAGGTGAAAGGGCACATCTGTTTCAGAGTAAAGAAGGAGGAGATAGCCAAGGAAACAGGCATTTTGCAGCAGAGTTAGAATCTAAAGAAGCCCACATCAGATGTCTTGGAGCTCAGCAATGCTGGAGCTTCTGGAGTGTGAAGGAAGTTTGAAAAATGCTGTAGTGTGAGTCCCTTAGAAATTAACAGGAGGGTTTTCAAAGGCCGTCAGCATCATTTTATGTCAGTGACTGTATTTTTTTAAAGGTCACTAGCCTTCTATTTATTTATTTAACAGTGAAAATGTGTTAGTCACTCAGTCGTGTCCGACTCTTTGCAGCCACATGGACTATAGCCCACCAGGCTCCTCTGTCCATGGGATTCTCCAGGCAAAAATACTGGAGTAGGTAGCCACTCCCTTCTCCAGAGAGTTTTCCTGACCCAGGGATCAAACCCAGGTCTCATGCATTGCAGGCAGACTCTTTACCATCTGAGCCACCAGGGAAGCCCATTTAACACTGAAGGCTTTTAAAATATATATTTGTGTGTTCGCTTAGCTGTGCCAGGTCTTAGTTGAGGCATGCAGGATCTTTAGTTGTGGCACGTGGGATCTAGTTCCCTGACCAGGGATCAAACCCAGGCTCCCTACATCGGGAGCCCAGGGTCTTAGCCACTGAACCACCAGAGAAGTCCCGCAATGGCTATATTTCTCACTTTTATGAATCTTGGGTCTGATACTTTCACAAATGTATTCAGATTCTGATCATTAAATTAGGAAGTGTTGAATATTCCACACAAATGGAAAAATTTGAAGAAACAGATCAGGAGTCCAAAGGGTGAGGTGCCTCTGATGGGAGAAATTTCAGGGGGCAGGTGTCTACGTTTTAGGTTTCATTTTGCTTTAGTTTCATTTTATTTGTTGGACTTTTAGGTCAGCACAGACCACACACCCACTCCACCCCACCTCATGCACATACAGCCCTTCGCATAATCTGATCTGCCTTATCTTCATGGTAGGTAGGGCTCTGCAATCATTAGGTAAGCATTACTTTTCTCATCTTCTCCCACAGAAAGGACAAGAGGAAATAGGATGAAATTCTGAGTTACATATAAGGAGAGTTTTCCTGACATCTTCAGGAAGTCCTGAATTAGGACCTCACAGCATGGGTAGATTTTCCTAGAGCCCCAGAAGAAGTCATTTACAGAAAACCCCAGGAAGGCTGAGAAGAGCCTAGAACACTCTAGAAGAATATAGCACAAAGATTCTGATGTGGACTTCCCATCATTCACACCTGGTTTAATAGGGAGAAAATCATCAACTTGAGTCAGACACTTGACCAGGTGTCAGTCCACATCCTGGGTGCTTTGGGTAACAGGTCGTTAACCCCACTAAGTTCAGGGGCTCCCTGGTGTTACCCAGAGTTAGCAGTCTCTGTGTCCCCAATCCAATGAGACTATTTCACTAAAAGTTGAACTTCCAGGCCCTCTCAGCCCCTCATTTAAAAAATTCCTGCACTAAGATAGAATAAACTGATGTACTAATGTTTTGTCAGTATTTGTGTCCCAATTTGGTGAAATAAGTAGGTCAGCATCTGCCAGCACAGGTCAGATATAAGACTTTGTGACCACTCACACTCACAGCGCCCACTCACCATCCATCCCAATTGTGCGTACTCCGTCACTCAGTCGTGCCCAAATCTTTGTGACCCTATAGACTGCAGCCTGCCAGGGTCCTCTGTCCCCGGGATTCTCCAGGCAAGAATACTGGAGTGGGTCGCCATGCCCTCCTCCAGGGGATCTTCCCGACCAGGGGTCAAACTCTCGTCTCCTGCATCTCCTGCATTGGAGGCAGATTCTTTATCCGCCGAGCCACCTGGGAAGCCCATTCATGCTAATAAGGGAGGTTTAGGATGGTTTGCTTTGGTTGGACCACCTGTAAAATCACTGGCTATTTTGACTCTGGAGAATGTAAGCTTGGTGACACTAAGAGACAAATTTCACGTTTTATTATTTGGTTCCAGTCACTTGACATATATGGAATTAAGTGGCCTTGTGTTTGAATCATCTATTCTCCCATCACCGACGCCTTTTTCAGAGTTCTTACAATAGATCGTGTTGAATGTTAAGTTCAGTAGTGTTTGCTTCCAGAATGTTTACTGCTTCATTCACATTGGCCAGGCCAGGAGGATTGGGATAAGGGAGAGCTGTCTGGCATGCCTGCCAAGAGCTGTTCATTTGTTAACACACTGGACTGACCTGTAGGCAGGTACTGAGGGGTCAGTTCTGTGGCCCCCAGGCAACAGATGAGGAAACCGAGACTCAACAAGGTGGTCATTTATCCAAAGTCAAACAGCGAGTAAGGATTTGAATCTGGGCCCACCTGACCAAACCATGCCCTGGCTCTCCATTCAGGGTCCTGGGTCATTTCCCCAAGCTTAGGCATTTCAAAGACAGTTTACAGAATGGCTCTTCGCTGTCCTTACTCCTTTTCCATTTCTTCAAATGAAATCATATTATTAGCATATCTGGAAGTTGAGTAGAAGTGGACGCAGCAGGATCTGTGTGTGAGCCCTTTCAAGACACATCCCCCAAGTGTTGTCCCTAAATGGAATACCAGCTGCTGGGGTTTTGTAGACATTCTGACAACATGCACAGGAAAGAGAAATCAAGCAAAAGTCATCATGTAGGGAACAGTTTCTCTGAAAGCCACAGCAGAGCTCTTCCATACCATTCAGCATGATGGACAAGAGAAACACCTGTCAGAGGGGTGACCCAGGCCAGGCAGCCCCAGAGGATTCCTATGCAGTCATTCGGGTTCTCTTCTCTGCCCTGTGTAGACTAGCCATGTGATCCAGAGAACTTATTTTAAAACTCTCTGAGTTGTGCAGACATAAAGAACAGAGTTTTGGACACAGTGGGGGAAGGAGAGGGTGGGACAATTTGAGAGAGTAGCATTAAACATACGTTGAAAGTGAAAGCCACTCAGTCGTGTCTGACTCTTTGCGACTATACAGTCCATGGGATTCTCCAGGCCAGAATACTGGAGTGGGCGGCCTTTCCCTTCTCCAGGGGATCTTCCTAACCCAGGGATTGAACCCAGGTCTCCTGCATTGCAGGCAGATTCTTTACCAGCTGAGCTACAAGGGACGCCCAACATAAGCTGGTGGGAATTTGCTGTATGATGCAGGGAACCCAAATCTGGTGCTTGGTGGCAACCTAGAGGAGTGTTGATGGGGTGGGAGATGGGAAGGAGGTTCAAGAGGGAGGGGACATATGTATACCTATGGCTGATTCATTTTATTGTATGGCAGAAACCAACACAATATTGTAAAGTAATTATCCTCCAATTAAAAATAAAATTTTTTTTAAATGCCCTGCATTTACCACAGTGATGCACATAGCAGGTACTCAGTAAATGTTTGCTGAATGACTGAAAAAATAAAACTCTCTGAGTCTTTTTTTTTTTTCATCCACCCCATGGAAAGATTGGACAATGATGGTCACAGCTAGATTCAAATATGTCTGGGCTCCTTGAAAGGTCAGAAGGAATTTTGCAGCTGTGTCTCCTCAGGTCGTCCCTGCTGAAGTCAGAGTGTCTCTGTTGGATGTCAGACGGACATCTGGATTTGGAGACCTGGCCGTGCACCTTGGGTACCACATGCCCATCCAGCTGAAAAGGGCATGACATGTCATCCACACCATCTGCTCCCAGCTCAGCAGGGGTGATAACTTTACTAAAATAAAACCTGTTCTCCTGGGGTAGGTGTCAGAGGTTAAGGGGCAGGTGAGGTCCCTGGCAGGCAGTGAGACAGGAGACAGTTTGAAAGAAAGTTAGGGCTTTGGACAAAATTTTTTTAAAAAAGGATTTTTCTTCTACTATTTGAGGACCTATCAAAGCAAACCTGGAGGGAGGTTTTTCTGGAGCCATGAGTGAAGAGTGAGGAGATTCTGAGATACATGATAGAGACCTGGGGAGGTCTCTACCCTCTCCATGCTCTATTTATTTTTGATAAATTAGTATGATGGTTAAGAACTCCAGCTCTGAGCTCTGGACAGGGCTTTCTTAAAATCTTGCCTCACCACATACAAGTTACATGAGCAAAGCACTTAAATAAATACTAAGAGCTGAATTTTTTTCATCTATGAAATGGGAATCATATCATGTCCTACCTCATACGGTTGTTATGAGCACATAACATGTGAGAATTTTTTAATTTATTTATTTTAATTGGAGAACAATTCCTTTACAATATTGTGATGGTTTTTGCCATACACCAGCATGAATCAGCATAGGTAAACGTGTGTCCTCCCCATCCTGAAACCCCCTCCCACCTTCCTCCCCACCCTACCCCTCAAGGTTGTCCCAGAGCACCGGCTTTGGGTGCCCTGCTTCACGCATCGAACTCACACTGGTCATCTATTTTACATATGGTAATGTATATGTTTCAATGCTATCCGCCACATGAAAATATTTAGTACAATGCCTAACACATGGCTCAGCTGATAAAGAATCCGCCTGCAGTGTAGGAGACACAGGAGATGAGAGTTCAGTCACTGGGTCAGGAAGATCCCCTCGAGAAGGAAATGGCAACCCACTCTGGTATTCTTGCCTGAAAAATCCCATGGACAGAAGAGCCTGGCAGGCTACAGTCCAAAGAGTCATAGGCAGACACAACTGAACATGAGCACGATTTTAAAAAACAAACAAAAAAAAGCACTCAAAACAAACAACAAAAAAAAAACCTGGCCAATCCCTGGCCCCAGTTCTCTTCTTCTTTGTTTGTATTTTTCAACCTGGAGACATTGCAGAATATGCAATGCTGGAATGCCACATCTTGAAAAATGGCCCAGGGACCAAATTTACAGGGTTTGAACCATATCCTCTTCATATGTAAAGTCAAGTCCTTGCCAACATTGGAGTTCCCATGAATATTGGTCAAGACTCTTTTGTTCGTAAGTAACAAAAATTCAACCCAGACCCCGTCAAACTAAAAGACACTGGCTCAAATAATAGGGGAAGTCAAAGGGATGAGCTTTGGTTGACTTGGATCCAAAGAGCTCAAGCAACATTCTCTCCCTCCCCTCGTCTTGCTCTCTCTCTCTTTGTTCTATCTTCTCTCTTGGCATCATTCTTGGGCAGGCTCTCTCTCCCCAAGGTCAACAAGATTCTCTCTGTTAAGATTCAGTTCCATTCCGAAAAGGGACTCCAATCAAATCTGCGTGGCCTGTGTGCCTACCTCTGGACTAAGCCAAGAGCTCAGGGTACTCTACTAGCCAATGTGGTTTGTTATGGGGGAAAGGTGAGGCCCTGGATTGAGAATTCCACCAGGTGCAAAGGCACAGATCCCTAAACCAAAAGATGGATTTTGCTACATGAGGGGGACGGACGACTGGAAAGGCCACAGTAACACCTGGCCACACCACGCCAAGGATCCTTGGAGGACCCGCAAAGCCAGACACAGCTGTCTGACCTCCAGAAACCCAAGAAGATTTTGTAGAGAAGAGACCAGCTCGTACCCACACAATTGCAGGTGGCCTGTCCTCCTATGAAAGCATTATAAAATGCACAATCCTGTTTCCATAGAGGCCACATCCTCCACCTCTAACTTCAGGTCTTAAATGTGGGTGCCTGGCCATTTCTGTTATCACTGATGTATAGAAAAATCTCTTTCACGAGCTCTTAATTAGTTTCACTCTAGGCTATGGAACTATCCAATTTCATACAATCATAAAGTGTCAGACTTGGAAGGATCACAGACCTCTAATAGCTCCCAGACCTGCTAGGTCTGGTTTATGAGTGAGAATCACCTGAGCTGGGTTTTATATTGTTTTACCGTTTCCTTGGGCCCCAAACTCCCTGCCAGGACTATCACTTACATAGGTCTATGTTGAGGCAATTAGTCAGAATTGTTATGATCCTGATTTGCCTTACTCGGGAGCCTGTGTCTCTGAAAATTGAAGCCAGAAAGATTTTGAACCCATTCTATCCAGGATCACCCAGCTGATCAGTGGCAAAATTGGTGTAGACTCCTGTCTCTGGGAAAAAATTCAAGAGCTATTGCCTGGCATTTGCTCAGTGGAGCTGTGTGAATCTCTGTTAAAATAAGAAGGGGAAGGAACAGTCTATCACTAGACCTTTACACACCCAGGTCCTGCCACAGCAGCCAGGAGTCTGCTGAAGTGCACAGATTCACTAATGACCTTTCAAGAAAACAGGAAACCTAGCTTCTGTATCCTCCTGTGTCAACCTCCTCCAGTGCACGTTTCATCCCCATGTATTTTCTGGACTCCTACTGTGACATCTATGTACTATGTAGAAAGAGATCAAAATCTACCTGGGAGACTTCGCTGGTGATCCAGTGGTTAAGAACCTACTCTCCAGTGCCAGGGACCGAGATTCAATCCCACACTAAGTCCAGGGGCTACAATCCCAGCCGCAGGCTGACTAAGCCCACAGGCCACAGCTGCTGAAGCCCACGTGTCTAGAGCCCATGCTCTGCAGCAAGAGAAGCCCCTACAGGCTGCAATTAAGCCTACAGGCTGCAATTAAGACCCAGCACAGCCAAAAAATTACACACACACACACTCAGGAGAAAGACATAGAAAATATCACCAATAGTGTGATGTGTTCTTGCCATTTTCAGTGTTCAAAAAGATCCAAGAAGGAATAGGTTCCCTGAGAAGTTAAACACAGAGTTACCATATGACCCAGCGATTTGGCTCCTAAATCTGTACCCAAGAGAACTGAAAACACGTCCACACAAACACTTGCATCAGTAGGTGAACGTTCATAGCAGCATTATTTAAAATAGCCAAAAAAATAGAAACAACCCAAATGTCGGTGAATGGGTAAGCAGAATGGGGCACACCCATTCAATGGAGTATTATTCAGCCACAAAGAGGAATGACGTACTCATCAGTGCTCTAGCGTGGATGTACCTGGAAAGGATATTAAGTGGCAGAAGCCAGACACAAAAGGTCACATAGTATATGGTTCGGTGTATATGAAGTGCCCAGAAGAGGCAAATCCATAGAAACAGAAAGTGGATCAGCAATTGCCAGGGGCTGGGGAGGCTAGGGGATGAGGAGTGACTTCTAATGTGTTTGGTGTTTCTTTTTGAAGTGATGAGAACATTCTAGAACTAGGTGGTGGTGATGGTTTCACAACCCGTGGGAATGTACTAAATACCACTGGATTGTACACTCTAAAAGGGCGAATTTTATGCCATGGATTCTACCTCAATTAAAAGTAAGTAAATAGTAAGAGCTGGTAGAAAGAAGAACACTCCTGCCTACCGTGTCCAACTCTTTGCAACCCCGTGGACTGTAGCCCGCCAGCCTCCTCTGTCCATGGAATTTTCCAGGCAAGGATACTGGAGCGGGTCCCATTTCCTTCTCCAGAGGATCTTCCTGACCCAAGGATCAAACCTGCATCTCCTGTGTCTCTTGCATTGGTAGTGTCTTAACTCAGAGACAAAGAGCTCCATTATTTAAAAATATTTACATATGAGGCACTTTGAGAGCAGGATAGATGTTCAGTAGAAGCCTCATGGAAAAGTTAAGTTGGGGTTAGGCCTGGAAGAAATGAGAGGGAAGGTAGGTAAGCACCATTAGCAGAAAGTACAAACCATTACAAAAGTATGAACAGTGCTGCAGAGTCTTAGGTAGAGAAGAAACCTGCTAGGCTGAGACAGAGGTGACTGGGGGAGGGACGGAGCCATGGTCTCAGAACAGAAGGAGATAGGAGGTGATCTGTGGTTCCACCTGCCGAGCTCAAGAGCTGGACAGAACTGCTTCCCCCAGCTAGGCAGGGGGTGGGGGAGCTTTGCAGGGAGATTGCAGGGGGTGGTGACGCATAGCCAGCATGGCTCCAAGAGGGTGAGTCTGGCTGCAGTGCAGGATGAATCACTGAGGGAAGAGACCAAGGCAAAGTTCTGGGAGCATCTGGTGTAGGCTCAGCCCAGGGCTCCTGCAGGAAACAGGAGGAAAACCAGCACCTCTTTTCTCTGATCCTCAGAGGATACAGGGAGGAAACGGTGCATTTCTCTGGCAAGTTACAGTTGCACCTAGCTTTTACTGTTTTATGAGCTGGTTCATCTCGGAACTAATTCTTGACATTAGCACAACAGTTATCATTGGCTCCTTTTACAGAGAGAGAAACTGAGGCTCAAAGGAGTTCAGCATCTTGCCCAGGGTTCTTCCTCAGTGCAGTGAGGAGAAGTCAAGTCTCCAGCTTCCAGTGCATCCTGGGCTGACCTGTCATCTTGTTGGGGAAACCAAGCATAGGCATCGAGAATAAATAAATACACCAAAGTATGGTGCAAGGCAAATATGCGATAGCCAAAGACAGGCATTCAGTTATCAACAAGCATAGTAATTAGTGCCGGGTTAAACTGCTGACCACACCAAGTGTTTGAAGTGTATTTCCTTTTAATTAAAGTTTAAAAATGGAGACAAATGAAAGCAACATGTAGTTAACATTCTCTTTTTGGGAAGACTAAAGCATTTTCTTTATATCTTTCTATGGCTGTACTTTTCTATTGCTAAACAACTGATCAAGAGTTTGTACAGAACTTTGGAACCTGCATGTTAGAATCAGACCTGGGTCCAAATCCCACCTTTTTCATTTGTCAAATGATCTTGGACTCTACTTCTCCGAATTTCAGAGCCCTCACCTACTGAATGAGGATGACGTACTCAACTCATTAAGGACTATCGCTATCAATACTTCCAGGATGTCTATAAAGCACCTAATGTGTACCTTGCCCACTGATGTGGGTGTTCACTAACTAAAGAGTTTTTTCAAGGTTTACAAAGGGGAATTAGAACTCACTGGGCACAGACAACATCCCAGTACCTTCCTATGTTCTTAATCCTCACCACAAGGTAGGTCTTATTAACCCCCATTTTATCCTCACTACAAGGTAGGTCTTATTAACCCCCATGTTACAGATGAGGAAACCGAGGCCCAGGGAACTTGGCTTGCCCAAGGTCACACAGCTACTGTGTGGGATAATACAATCGTGATTCAGATTTGGGTCTGGCTCCAGAAGTCATGACTTTTTCACTCTGCCTCACCACTTCCCTGCGAGTGACTTCCCTGATGGTCCAGTGCTTGAGAATCTGCCTTGCAGTGCAGGGGACACAGGTTTGGTCCCTGGTCAGGGAACTAAGATCTCAGAAGTGGTGGAGCCACGAAGCCCGCATGCCACAACTGCTGAGCCCGGACGCCACAACTGGAGAATCCATGTGCCTCAAGGAAAGATTCCATGGGACGCAATGAAGATCCTGCGTACTGCAACTAAGACCTGACCCAGCTAAATAAATGCATGTTTTTAAAGAGAGTAGAGCAATTATATTAAAAAAAAAAAATACTGGATGTGAAAGGTGTCTCTTTCTTGACCAGAGTCTGAAAATCAGACTCCAATGATGAGGGGTTTCGGAGCGACCCAGGCGTGAGCTGGAGGCTTCCCTCTGCTTACAGGGCTCGGGTCTGGATCCAGACTCATGGCCTCACAAACCAACTATTAGGTCCCCAGGCCTTCCCTCTTTCTTATCTCTCCCCTCCCATGCCTTGAAGGATTTTTAGATCAAAGGTGCAGCTGCTCTCCTGGGGGATAATCCTATTGCCTGTAACCTTGTTTTCTGGGTGTCCTTCACAAAGAAGGGCTTCCGCAAAAAATCCCTCCCTCAGCCCAGTCACAGTTTTTCTTTCCCTTAAGCCTTCGCCAGCCCTCAGGACAGGAAGGTAGAAGTCTGCCTTCAGCAGCATTTCTGTGCTGAGGAGCAGCTCAGAATAAATTAGCTAGTCTTCAGAAAGTGTGAGACGCGCCACTTCCACATCCCCATCTTATTTTCTGCTTGGGTCCCTTCTTCCCAAACGCTACCTCCCTTTCCCTTCCTGACGGCTGCTGTCTTTTCCTGGGGGCAGGCACATCTCCGCACCAAGGAAATTTTCTTCCTCCAGGTAAAACCTTATAAGGTTCTAAGACCCAGGCATGATGAGCAAGTGGTAGAGAAGAGAGCCAAAAATACTTTCAATCACCCGAGGGAAGCAGAGGCCCAGTGGGCCCAGAAGGATTAACGATAACAAGAGGAGGCCTGATACGGCAGAAATAACCAACAGGTCTTGGGCGACAGAAGCTGTGCTGGGGGCGCTGGGTCTCTGTGGAGTGCGGCTTGCTAGAGGAACTTTCTGGTGGATGTCATTTTTAGAGGCCCCTAGACGCCTTGTCTCAGGGGAAGCTAGAAACGTCACACGCTACCTGCTGCTTCTCTGCTATTTCTAGGGCTTTAGATGAACCATTGAGTGTCAAGGAGGAGAGGAACTTGAACTTTTCTGTAGGTTTTTTCTTTTTAAAAGATATGTGGACCCTACTTTGACCATTTTCTTTTTGCTTCTTTCCAGCAGAGAGTAATTTTAAGGGAAATTATATTTCTTTTCTCCACTTAATTTGGCCTAAAGAAAAACCAAGGTACATTAGAATGCCTAGCAGAAGGACCCCTTTGCAAAATGAAAGATAATCTGAAAATGTTCTTCTGTCCTGGTCTTGGGTTTCCACAATACCCCCCATCCCCATATCCCTAACGCTCGTATGTGCATGCGTGCGTGCACACACACACACACGCACACACACAAACATGTGCAGTCCTCCTGTCCCCAGCAACTCAGACTCTATCAGGTTTTGGGGCCCCACCGAGACCTCCTGAGTCAAAAACTCTGAGTGGGGGAGGGCCCAGAGATTCCCTAGTCACCTGGTGCACGTTTACTAAATCGCCTCAGTGTGTCCAGCTCTTTGTGACCCCACGGACTGTCATCTGCCAGGCTCCTCTGTCCGTGGGATTCTCCAGGCGAGAATACCGGAGTGGGTAGCCATGCCCTCCCATGTTCAACCCAGGGATGGAACCCCAGTCTCATGTCTCCTGCGTTGGCAGGTGGGTTCTTTACCACTAGAGCCTGGAGAGCTTATTAAAAACACACATTCCTGGTCTCCAGTCGCAGAGACTGGATCCAGTCATCCTATGGAGGGGCTGGAGAACAGGCATTGATATCAAATTCCCAGATGGTGCTGATGCTGCTAATCCAGTGAGTAGCCCTGAGGCAGGTAGCCTTTCCACCAGCCTCCCAGGAAGGGATTTCTGCCTCAAGGTAGGTGGGAAACTGTATAAACATCACTGCAGGACCAGGAATGGACAGGGAAGGAGGTGGAGATGAAAAGAGGAAAAAGGAGGAGAAGAAATTCTGTCATGGGAAACAATGCCTGGAGGAGAGACCTATCCCTCTTTTTTTCAAAGCTCTTCCTTTCTTGGGACTTCCCTGGCAGTCCAGTGGTTGCGACTCTATGCTTCCAATGCAAGGGGTATGAATTCTATCCCTAGTCGGGGAACTAGGATCCCATGTGCTGAGCAGCCAAGAAAAAAGAAAGCTTTTCCTTTCTTGTTATTTCCATTTCCCTATTTCTGGCCCATATTTGTAACCCATATTTGTTAATGCTTCCTGATTGAGACCAACTAACGGTTTCTTGTGGGTCTTATAAAAATGGTGACTCAAGACCTCGCCCAACAAAAGATTAAGAGAGTGCCACCCCAGGATCCAAGGTTAGACCCTTGGGGCCGCAGAATCTGGGGGCAGGGACACCCTGCCTCCGAAAAGTCTGAATGGAGTTTGTGCCTCCCTGCTGGGTGCTGTCCACAGCGCTCCTGGTCCCCATGTCTCAGATCAGGCACCAGGGTCACCTGGGTAAACATGGAAGATCGCTGGCCCAACTCTCATGCATGTATGCTAAGTCGCTTCAGTCGTATCCAACTCTTTGCGACCCTATAGACTGTAGCCTGCCAGGCTCCTTGGTCCATGAGATTCTCCAGGCAAGAGTACTGGAGTGGGCTGCCGTTTCCTCCTCCAGGGGGTCTTCCCGACCCAGGGATCCAACCAAGTCCCTTATGTCTCCTGCACTGGCAGATGGGTTCTTTTACTCCTAGCGCCACCTGGCAAGAGCCCACTCCCAGAGTTGCCCATTCAGGAGATCTGCGGGACGCAGGGGTGACCTGAGAATCTGCATTTGAATAAGCTCCTGATGATGCCACGCTGCTCACCGAGGAACCCCGCTCTCGGACACTGACACGCATATTCGCCATAATGCATAAGTCAGAGTCATTTCAACCACCAGCCACCCTAGGGGAGAAGGCGATGGCCCCCCACTCCAGTACTCTTGCCTGGAGAATCCCATGGACGGAGGAGCCTGGTGGGCTGCAGTCCATGGGGTCACTAAGAGTTGGACACAACTAAGCGACTTCACTTTCACTTTTCCTTTCACGCATTGGAGAAGGCAATGGCAACCCACTCCAGTGTTCTTGCCTGGAGAATCCCAGGGACGGGGGAGCCTGGTGGGCTGCCGTCTCTGGGGTGGCACAGAGTCGGGCACGACTGAAGCGACTTAGCAGCAGCAGCAGCAGCAGCCACCCTAGGAGCAATCCCAGGGAAGGTAAGTGGCTTCCAGCCCTGCAGGAGTCTGCAGCAAAGCACTGGAGCCTGGTTCTGTCTGTGCCACCTGCCTCAGACATGGGAGGCTGGCACTCTGCAAAAACGGGCACGGCGGGCCTGAAAGATGCTTTCAGTGAGACTCACCCTAAAAGGTTGCCTATTTCCTCGCTCTGAAATCGCTGTGGCTCCATTACCACATCCAGAAGCCTGTACCTCCCTCTGAACATCACATCTGTCATGATTTTTGTTCTAGAAGTTTTGCCACCTCCTACCACCTGCCAGGACACGGGATGCCCAGTGTCCTCCCAGAGCTGACCTGGAGATGCTTTGTTGGAAGTGACCAGTCTTCATGCTGGGGGCTGGTCCCTGGGCTTGTTGAGGAAGAGGTGCCCGGTCCCCACCCCCTTCTCACTGTGTCATTTCTCTCTCCCCTCCCGACCCTCTCTCCCCGCCTCTTGACCCTCTGCTCCCCTGCCTCCTCTCCTCCCCGCAGTGCATTCCCAGAAGCAGAACAGACAGACCTGTGTCCGGAAGAGCCTCATCTGCGCCTTCGCCATGGCCTTCATCATAAGCGTCATGCTGATCGCGGCCAACCAGATCCTCCGGAGCGGCATGGAGTAGCCGCCTCCCCAGCAGCTGCGCTCCCGGCTCCGCGCATGTGCTTGCCCCGCGGGCAGACTCGTCCTCCACACAAGCGGATGCGGACGGTGCAGACGCGGCACCGTCCGGCGCAGAACCCAAGGTTGCAGTGCAACCCCGTGTCGTGGCAAACCCACTCCATCCCCTTGGCAGGTACACAAAAGGGCTGTCTTCAATGCTTTAATGGTCTTGTTTCCAAATGCAATAAATAGCCAGGAGTTCCGGACGACCGCTTCAAGCGCCGGTAGGACCTCGAAAAGAGAAACCACGTTCATCTCGGGATTCCCACGGCCATCCAGGTTGGCGGTGTGAGGGAGCAAGAGAGAGGCTGACCACGCAGTCACCACCGCGCCCCCTTCGTTCTCCCCAGGGGTCAACTGGAGACTCCCCCCCACCTCCACCCCCACCCCAGGGCGACCCTCAAGTCCCCAGAGGCTGACTTCTGGGTTGCCGCAGAAGTGGGCGTCCCCGTCCCACCCTGGCTTCCTTCCTCCACCCAGTGGAGCCCCCTCCCCGCCCGGACGTGAGGGGAAAGCCATTGAAGGGGGTGCAGCGCCCGGCGGTCTGCAGGCTGCACCCCTCCGCCTCCGGTCTACTGCCTTTTCTACGGGACTCTTGCTGGCAGAGTTGGGGAGCTCTCGGTTTCCGTCGGCACTTGGCTTTCTGTTCCTAGAGCACATCGCGCACCAGCATTTTGGAATCTGCAGAGAGCCTTTCTCCCAGCTTTGCCGCCTGTGCTGCCATTTAGACAACAGAGAAGCGTAGCCGTGGGCATCTCTATAACCTAGACACACAGACAGACGTATCTATCGGGCTTCTTCAGGTGTGACATCCATCCATCGTCCCTCATCGCTTTACTGCTGATAGAAGCCTGTCCTCCGACACACATCCCTGCCTCTTGGGGTGGGTCGTTTGGGGACGGGGAGGGGCCGCGGCTGGTGGTGAAGGCGGTGTTTGTTGCAAGTCATGCCCCAGCTGTCCAGAGTGACGGAGTCTGAACACGTCACCATGTGTAAGACACCTCTGTAAGTCAAGGTCCTCGTGCGGCTCACCTTTCTCTCACCTTCAGATTTGCTTTGTTAGTCTGTCTTTCCCAGATAGAGAGAGAAACACCATCCCAACAGGAAAGATGGAAGGATCCAACCATTGTATTTTATGTAACATGGTCCCACAGTTGGATTCTGCAACTGACTCATTTTCATGAGAAAACGAAAAGAGATGTTAATAAGCTCAGCCGACTCCACAAGTAAAACGCTTCTGTTGGGGAAGGGAAGCGAAGCCAACCCCATCTCAAGTCTCTGATTTCTGGACTTTTCCTAGTTGCCACATCCACCACCATCACTCACGCAAGCTCGAGTAGTCTGATGAGCCAGTAATCTTGCATAGCAGTACTTCCCTTCGAACGTTTCCAAGCTCAGGTCTTGATTTCTGCGGTGGGATTGTCTTGCTCCTCTTTCTTTCCGTTGCATCCTAGAGCTACAAGCTTTTCCTCCCTCCCTTTTCCCTTTTCATTCAGTATGGAGGTGCCAGACTCCTCTTTTGCTGCACCAAGTGGTTTTGGGGGTGTGGTGTGTGTTTTGGAATCCCTCCTCAAGCCACCCGTCCCTTTCTGCCCTCTCCCTCCAGTCTTCTCAGACTTGGAGCATCCAAGCTGTCAGCTTGGGGTCTTCTTCCAAATTACCCCTGTAAGCACTTTGGACAACAGGCTGGGAGCCGCTCTCAAAATTTCCCCACTGCAACTATCCATGATGAGCACAAGTAGAAATAGGGTTTGAGCCATAGCATGGAGGGAGGAGCAGGAGTCAGCTCCCTGGAGCCTGGGAGGTTGTGAGTGAGTCCCTCTGTGAAAAATGCCTGGGGTCCCCCACACCCAGGCCAAGTAAGGCAGCGACCTGCCCATCCCTCTTGCCCGCCCAGCCCTGCCAGACACTGCGTGTCTGCCTGCCTCTCCTCTGTCCCCTCTTGCCTGACTCACCTCCGTCCCTCAGGACCAGACTTCAGAACAAGAACAGGTGCAAATGCCGAATATGAATGCACAGGACAAGTTCACCTTTAGTTTCCACCCTAAGCAGTTTGCTCCTTCTCTCTCTCTTTTAACTGGACTTAAGTAAAAGGGACTCCATGAATGACTCAGCCATGTCCTCCTGGGGAGAGGGGTATGAGAGACACCAGGTAGACTGGATCACCCCAGGGAAGATTCTTAAAGGACCCTGCCCTATGAGAGGGCGGTGCTGCAGGTGATGCTGGACTTCAGGATTAAAAAAAGAGTACTTCTATAAAGTACAAGTTCTTCTGCCTCCTCCTGAGGGGAAGGGACCTTGAAGGATATGAGGGTTAAACCTTAGAGAAATTGGAAGAGAAATTAGCCACTGTGTAAGCAAGGAAATCTAGAAAGACACTGACAAGTCCTCAGCATCCTCTCCCTAAAGAGGACCCTTTTCATCTCTCCTAGTGACCAGGAAGTAAGTTCATCCTACCCAGGAGAAAATCTCGGAGAAGGTGTCCTAGAGAGGATGACTTCTAAGGACATTGCTAAGGAGAGAGGGCAAGAAAGAAGCCGCAGTCTTCTCTGATGGGCTTGAAGTTAGCCTCCTACCGTGGTAACCTCACACACTGTGCCAGGACCTGAGTGCGTGGGAACAGCCCAGGGGCAGTGGCAACCCGCAGGCTCCGGGTGCTAAGAGCTTGCACCCTGGCAGCTTTGCGTGGCTGGTCTGTCGACAGTACTGGGTATAAGATGTTGGCTTCCCACTGACCCACTCCCAAGTCCTGTCCACAATGTTACTTCGAGCCAGTCAACACCTTCCGCACTATGGGAGTTCCTGGGTGCCTGGACGAAGACTCTAGGGATCCCAGCCCTCCAGTGTGCCATGTGGCCCCTGGCTGGGGGGGACCTCTGCAGAAACTGAGAGGGAGTAACCCAACTCTTACTCTGTCCAGCCAGGGAGTAGACGTAGGAGTCTCCTATGGGGTGGCTGAGTGACTGGTAAACCAAGCTTGGCTCATTCTTGCCCTCTATACCACCTCTTCCGACCACACGAGTGATGATTCGGGAGTCATTTGCTTGAGAGACAAGGGGTGCAGACCCTCATCCCCAAAGAAGCTGTCTCCCATCACTCCCAGAGCCCCCAGACAGGACCCAGCCCGGGAACTATTAACCATGGCTTCCTGCATATGCGTGGGTCCCACATGACCACCAATCTGTAAAAAAAAAAAAAGGTGTTGCTATAGCAACCCTTGCATTCCACCCTGAGTGTGCCAAGGCACACAAAAATAGGGAACATTTCCTTAAAGAACAAACACTTGGGCTCAGCCTGCTTGCATCCTGATGCCCTGAATCCATAGCCTGCTGGTGGGAGAAATTAGCCTGAAAGAAGCTCTGCCTTTTTCTCTTCTTTTTGGACCTGTCTTTCTATTTGCTCAGGAGAACAGGAGCCAGGTGGTACCTTCCCCACCTCCCAGAGCCCAGAGCAAAGACCCCCTGAATCTGGGCAAAAAGGCAAGAATGCCATCTGGAAAACAAAAAATAGTTTAAGCCCATCTTTAAAAGCATCTGTTTGCTGGTTGAGAAGCTTTCCCACAAGCCAGAAACGTGAACTAAAGTGAACTGAGGTTTACATGTGGTCCTTGGCCAGTCCAGTGGTGTCAGAAGTTTCTAGGTGTTTGATTTGCCGAGAAAAAGATTTGTACAACATGTCTTCTGTCTTGAAACCTGCTTCCTGTCTCAGTTTGCACCTGACAAATGGTCTCCTGTCTGCTGTTAAGCCAGAAGAACCTAATGAAAGATCACATGCTTATTTTGATAATCATGTCCCCATCCCAACCTCCCATCCACAGAATCACAAAGTGATGTATCGAAGAGCTGGGAGAGAGAAATTTATCCTTTATCCCAAACGCCTCCTCTCAGCTTAAATCCAGACTCAGGTCATAAATCAAAGAGACCTTTGCTCTTACCCAATAGCTAGCAGCCTCCCTGGGACAGTATGAGGGCATGGCCAGGAAAGCAGGGTGTGACCACCAAGCTCCTCGGCGTGGCTGGCGCGGCCTGCGTGGCCGCACACCTTGGAGCCCTGTGCTGCTGTGCTTTTGTGCTCTATCCCCATGGAAGCCACTGAGTTCTGCTCCTCAAACCATACTGGGTCATTTTACTGCACTTGACTATTTGTCCAAAAGCCTGTAGTGATCGTGTTATTCATTCCATTCCACTAAGATACACAGAAGGTCTGGAACCCAGCTGCAAAATAAGGGGCCCCTTTTTCTATAAGACCATGATGATAGAGATGGACTTGGGCTTCTAAACTTGGGCAATATACTGGTTGTGTTGCCAGGAGGACTGTGGAGCCATCTTCCCTGGAGATCACTTATCTGAAATGAGCTCAGATTTCTCCTTAGCCTCTTCTGCAGTCACACCAGGGCAAAGAGTTCATAACCTAAAGATCTGGCTCTAGCCATCCTCCACCACCACCTCAACTCCCCCAGAAGGGGAAAAATATCCATCAGGAACAGAAAAGAAACATTATTCCACAGCTAAGGTTTTCAATTTGAATTATTTAAAGCAATGGAGAAATAGAGCAGGGTTCAGGCTGCCTCTTATGGACACTGTCTCCATGACAATTTAAATGTCAGAACTGTTCAGCTTCACTTCTTCCTTCCTTTGACTAAGTCACTCAGGGGACGGTCCTCCGTTATGTGGCCTTGTCATAGACACTTGGTTTGGGGGGAAAAGGTCAGGCATGCAGCCCAGCCAAGCACTTCTCTTAGTGTCCTATGTTCTATGCTAAGTCCATGGACATTGAAATAGCCATGATTTCTAGTGAATATTGGTTTAGGACCCTCTTTATAAGGTCTCAAGAGACCAGATAACAATACTCAAACAGCCTTGGAAGCAAAATTAATTTGATTCAGTTGGCTTGAAATATAGTCACAAAGAATCAGGTTCTGCCAGTCCCCCAAAGATAGTCCTCTGAAGTTGGGAAAAACTTGCCAAGTATCCTGCCTTCCTGCCCCTGCCTCAGGCAGCTTATCCATTGAGCACATCCTCCCACCCCCACTTTGTGCCCCCCATACTGGGCATAGCTCTCATCTGCCTCTTTTCCTTGAGAAAGCTGGCTTGGCTTTCAAACCCATGCTTCTCACATTGTTACACATTATTGTCCAAGTGAAATGGAGGTAGAGGCTGGAATTTTCCAGGGCAGTAGAGCAGCAGGATAATTAGGAAGGAATATTCCAGGGAATGCAAACTTCAAGTATGATGTTGCTTCATCCCTGTACCTGGGAGAGAAAAAGTTTTTAAAAGGTGGCTGTGGCTGATCTCTGAACATTTCCCATATTCATCTGGTCTACCCTGGGAGCCCAGATGGGCTTGAGTGCCATAGGGCTGCTGCCCACCAACCTGAACCCAATCACATGCACTGGGAACTTCAAGAGGGGGCTGGTAGCTCACCTTTCCTTGGGGGATGCTGATTTGCTGCACCCCCAAAATGCCTTTCCCAGAGTGCTCTGTCTGGGCTCAGACCTGTTGAACTGAGGCTAGGAGAGAAGACATTAGCTCTGGATATGTAAGCAACTCTGTCAGCCAGAAATATCACAGGAGGCAGGGCCCCTAGGTGCCTCTGCCACCCACCGGTCAGATAAGTCTGAGCTATTTCCCCTCCCAGCCTCAGTCTTCTCATTTCTAAAACAAGAGGAGAGGTCAACCTGATGACTCAGAAGAGCCCTCCTCTTGTGACTATCTGAAACAAATCAAAGTGAATGCCCACACTTGATAGGGTCCATATGTCCCCTATGAATTGTATTAAGAACTTTTTTTTTTTTTTAAATACAAATCCCCGGAAGCCGTTGTAATAAAGTATCTCTTTTGGTGTCCTTTGTCTATAGATGAAACAATGCAAATAGACCTCTGTCCAGTGTGTCTTGTAGGCAGGAGGTTTTGTTTGTTCCCTGAGGACTTGCTGATTCAAGGGAGCATCCAAGAAGGGCTTTGTTTCCTGTCTGAGCCAGTGTCAAAATGAAAGGCATGGGGTCACCTTACCACAGGTCACGTGGATCAGAATTCCTGACTAAGGAGGGTAAAACAAAGCCAGATTCCGGGAAAAGATGCCGTTTCCCCATCTGAAAAAGCCTGACTAGAAGTTACTGAATATAAAGAGCACAACTTGTGATCATTACTTTCTTTCTTTACTCATTTCTCTGACCCTTGGAACAGCAGTTCCCGTACACGTGATAGTGGCTGGTAATTATTCGTACCACTGCAGAAGGAAGAGAGTCACGATCTCTGGGGATTGTTAGGAATTTGATTAACTGTCTGGGGAGACAGGCACCAGCAACAGTCCTTAGATGGCTGATGAGTGATGCTGAGCACAGGGGCCTGCTTTAGAAGCGATCCACCCATGATGAAGGATAAAGGGCAGAGGGAGGGTAGCTGCAGGGTCCACACAAGTCTCCAGCCCTCTGCCCATGACAACCTAAAATCCTATGTCTCTCTCCTGTTTTTTTCTTTTTATTTTCCTGAAGTAAATGGAGGTCCCAGTCATTGTTTTTCTAGTGAGCCCCAACTGCTCTTTCCTGCAAAGTCCTAGGTTGGCCAGGGAAGGGTCCTCTCAGCTCCTGGGGGAAATTGACACAAGTCCCCGTCAGCTCTCTTCAAGGAAGATCAAAGAATGCTCTTTCTTTCTAATCTAGGAGTCAGGCTTTGGGGGTCTTTGAATGGCTTCTTAGTGGGGTTTGATTTTCTTTCCCAATTGTAAGTCTAGGAAGAAGCTATTTGTCCAAGGACTCACCAAAAATGATGCCCTTGAAGGAAAATCAGCCCCAAAATCTGGCTGGGGAATGGGTTGGCAAGCTGTCATCTGCTGGGGGTGGGGGTGGTTGTGATCTTAGGGGTCCTTAGAATTGAGACATGAGTTTTTTTCCAAAGCACAGTGGTAAATGGCGGGATGCAAATCAGAGCACAGATTAGGATTATTTCAAGCAGAATGACCAGAGCTTGGCAGATCTCCTATCCAGAACGGGCCACCAAGACTGCAATCCTGGGTCACAATCTTCCCATTTATCTCATTCATATTCCGTCCCTTTCATTTTTCCATTCAGTATTCATTGATGATTTCTGCTATTAAATAATGAGAGAGTCAGCAGATTAGTCAGAAGAAAATCTTTATATAAAATGTAAATATTAATATAAATTAACTTGGCATGCAACTTACTGATCTCATGAAGTACATATTATTATTATGTTATCTTAGTGTATAAAGGAAACCTGACTGCCATATTTACCAGATGTTTTCTCTAACCAAACTTGTCTGTAAATATATAATCTGTATAAAAAAGAGTCTAATTTACCATTATTTATGCAATAGAAAAAATAAAAATTTTTTTTTTCTTTTGATGAGAGCTTCAGCTTGTTATCTGGGGGTGTGATTTGCAAAAGGGTCGTGAAATTTCATTCCCATGACCCTGAAGGGCAACCAGATCTGTCTGATGACCGACCAGCAACATCACCCCCTTCCAAGAAGCAAGAAGCCTGCGAGAAAGCTGCCGGGGATCTGGTCTTTGGCGGGGCTTCGGAGGGGAAATGATTGTCAGCAGGGGCAATAGCCGACTATGGAGCATATAGTGAGAAATAGGAACCAGCTTCTGGCTGGGGAGCAGACAGTCTAATTAAGAAAACTTTGCAGACACCCAAGCTAATGGTGTCAGCCTCTGGGATTCCATTTGCCAAACCCTTCCCAATATTAGTATTCAGGCACTGCTTAGCTTTTGCTTAAACATTTGGAATTTTTAATGTTAGTTAAGCTTCTTGGGCATAGGAAAAAGAAACCACACACCCCCTTGTAATATATGTAAGGAAATGTGCTATGCTGTGCTTAGTCGGCCAGTCACGTCCCACGTTTTGCGACCGCGGGGACTGTAGCCCCCCAGGCTCCTCTGTCCATAGGATTTTCCAGGCAAGAATATTGGAGTAGGTTGCCATTTCCTACTCCAGGAGATCTTCCTAAATGTCTTAAGTCAAAAATTTTGAGTTTCCTATGAGTAGAATCTCCCAGTGTCTCAGGGTTCTCTGTTCTGAGTCCTGCATCTTATATACCTTCTCAGGGGAAACTTAACGAGGTAAAATCACTAAGCTTTGCTTTTTGTTTAAAAATTCTAAATATAGAGTGTTCTACAAAAAGCACATGTTTCCCCCCACTTCCCCGCCTCCCCCCCCCAGCTTCTGTTAAAGGGGGGCCTCTGGCAAATTCCAGTGAAATAATAACTTGGTTTTTATCGTCTCTGATCTGGGTTTTAAGAATTATTTTTTATTATAAGGGAATAGTTAGTGATGAATATTCATTCTCCTGGGTACTTACCCCACCAGGGGGTGTCATGCAGGACAAAAGACCCACCAGAGGGCTGAGAACAGAACTCCAGTCTGACCCGTGACCACGGCGATCATGAAGCCTGAAGGCTCAGAGATAATATCCAGGGCAAAACAAAGCTATCCCTTAGAAGGTAAAGTATCTTTGAATTCATTGGAATTTTTCCATACTTCTGGTGATAAGTGAATGCCTTTGTCTTTTTCTTTTTTTTAAGGTAAGTGAATTTCAAAGGCTTTTCTTTCAAACAAGGTTCTGCCTGCAGCCCTGTGCACAATTAGAAAGCCACGCCCCTGGACTTCCCTGGCGGTTCAGTAGCTGGGACTTCATCTTCCAACGCAGGGGGTGCAGGATCAATCCACAGTCAGGGAGCTAGGATCCTGCATGCTTTGTGGCCAAAAAACCCCAAGACATAAAAAAGCAGAAACAATGTTGTAACAAAGTCAACAAAGACTTTAAAAATGGTCCATGTCGAAAGTCTAAAAAAAAAAAAATTAAGAAGCCGTGCCCATCACTTCTCCTGCCAGTTCTGGAAGGTCTACCTGTGGCAGGTTGCCTGGCCTTAAACGACAAAGGATGGGTGGCCGCCCTGATGGAGGAACTGAGGCCCTGCCTCCAGGGTGCTGTCACTCACCCCCCTGCTTTGACTTCAACCCAGTACACCTATGCTTCACTCACTGGTGATGGTCCAAGAGAGGACGCAGCTGTTCTCCAGCCCACTGGCTAATCGTCCCCAGGTCCTGGGGCATCTGCTGTATGTGGGGCCACGCTGCAGCCCCTCAAGTACAGGCCAGTGTGTAGCCGGAAGACTCTTCTGACTTGGGATCTCTCCAGCCCTATAGCAGTGCTCAGAGGCGGCAAGGCCCCACTCTCAACTTCTGAATTTCCTAGAATGAGGAAGTAAATGTACCATTGATGCTACAGGGCTGCGTCAAGGTGACAGGCTGGTAGACGCTTTGGGGCTTGGCGCCCCACTCTGGCTCTCATAACCTTTGTCCCCATTTTTTTTTTTCTATGCTGTCAAGATAATTTGAAGTTAACTGAGCTTTAAACATGGCAGTGGTTCCCAACCCTGGTTGCACATAGGAATTGCCTGGGGAAAAAATCCAAAGTCTTGGCACCAGCCCCAGATGCCATGATTCCATCGCTCTGGGATGCAGCCTGGGCTCAGGGATGCTCACTCTCCAGGTGATTGTCTTCAGGGTGAAGCACCAGGGCAGCAGGTTCCTACTCTTTCTGATTTGGGTCATTTCCAGAGAAACAGGTCAGTCCTCTTAGCACTGTGCTATGCTCAGTCACTCAGTCATGCCCAACTCTCTGCGACCCCGTGGACTGTAGCTCCTCTGCGCGTGAGATTTCCCAAGCAAATTGGAGCGGGCTGCCATTTTCTCCTCCAGGGGATCTCCCGAGCCAGGGATGGAACCACCTATCTTGTGTCTCCTGCACTGGGAGGCAGATTCTGTGCTACTAGGGCCACCTGTCGGCACAATGGCCTTCAAGGTGTGGTCCCTCCACTAGAGCCTGGGAGCTTGTTAGAAAGGCAAATTCTCAGGCTACATGGAACATTTCCTGCCCTGTCAGTGAACAAGGGGCTTTCCTGGTAGCTCAGCTGGTAAAGAATCTGCCTGCAATGCAGGAGACACCAGTTCACTTCCTGGATCGGGAAGAGCTGCTGGAGAATACCCACTCCAGCATTCTTGGACTTCCCCTCTGGCTCAGCTGGTAAAGAATCCCCCTGCAATGCGGGAGACCTGGGTTTGATCCCTGGGTTGGGAAAATCCCCTGGAAAAGGGAACGGCTACCCACTCCAGTGTTCTGGCCTGGAGAATTCCATGGGCTGAACAGTCCGTGGGTTCGCAAAGAGTTGGACACGACTGAGAGACTTTCACTTTCACTTTTTTATCAGTGAACAAGGATGTCACAGTCATCAGCAATTGTGACCCTCCAGTGTGAGCCGGTGAGCCTTTAGACACTTGGGAAGGAAAAAACACCTGCCATCAACAGCCATCAGACTGCAGCCACTCCCTACTGTGAGCCCTAAGGGAACTCAGGATACTAGCCCCAGACACCTTATCAAAGGAATGATTTCAATGAGCCCAAACTCTTGCATCTTCCCATACATACAAAAGTCCTAAATTCCTTAATTTGGAATATCTGAGTTTCTTTAATTAACAATCATCTTTCGATGTTCAGACTATCTGCCCTTTGTCACAAGAAGTCTATATAACCTGGCTCCTCCCCTAGCCCCCTCCAAGCAGTTCTCTCAGGGTTACTTGAGATGCTGTCTCCCATGCTTGAAGTCCTAAAAATTCCCACTGAGTAAACACAACTACGGCTTCCCTGGTTGCTCAGTGGTAAAGAATCTGCCTGCCAATGCAGGAGACGCAAGTTCGATCCTTGGGTTGGGAAGATCCCCTGGAGAAGAAAATGGTGACTGACACCGGTGTGCTTGCCTGGGAAATCCTATGGACAGAGGAGCCTGGTGGGCTACGGTCCATGGGGCTGCAATAGAGTCGGGCATGACTTAGCGACTAAACGACAACTCAATTTTAGGTTGTGAATATTTTTCCAGGTCTACACACCCCAGACTATGGAATCTGAGATTCTGGGGGTGAAACAGACGACAAGCCCTACAGGTGATTTGGAGGGTGATGCTCCCTCCACAGTTCCACCTCCTTCTTACTGACACTGTTTTTCACAATGATGGACAGCAGAATCAATATATAATTATGATTATGATCAGATTTACTGGGTGCTTTATAAATGTGGAAATGCTGGGGCCTCTCACTGCACATCTATGGGATCAGAACCTTAGGAGAAAGGGTTGTGGGTCGGGGTCATTCAGGAACCCTCCAGGTATATTTGGAAGGGAGGTTTGAGCTTGAGTCTGCTCAGCAACTAGACACAGCAAGCCGGGATCAGGAGCCAGTTCTTTGGTGGGGGTTGATGTTCAGTCACTCAGTCATGTCCAACTCTTTGCAACCCCATGGGCTGCGGCACGCCAGGCTTTCCTGTCCTTCACAATCTCCTGGAGTTTGTTCAAACTCATGTCCATTGAATCGGTGATGCCGTCCAACCCCCTCATGTTCCTCAGTGGCCCCACAGTAATGCTCCCAGCACTGGGTCTCAGGAGGAACTCCCTGGGCATGGTCCCCAGGTCATCACCTGCAGTGTAGCCCACATCCCCTCAGGACAGCAGCAGAGACCCATGTGGATGGACTGCAGAGACCTCTGCTCTGTTGGCTTGTAAACCGAGGCTCTCAGCGCCTTTCTGATGTCAAAGCCACGGCCGCCAGGCTTGTCGCTAAGAGGCCAGGAGTGGGGGTGGAGCGTGCAGGATGAGTGACACCCTCCCACTTTCCCTTAAGGTTCACCAGGATGAGAGCAGAATAGAACTGAGCACAAAGAAGGAGTGAATTATCTGGGGTGTGAATTACATCCGTCTAAAGCTGTTATAAAAAGTGAGCGAGCACACGTGCAGCTCTGAAAGAGGAAGAGAAGCCAGAGATGGAAGGCTGGGGATGGCGCGGAGCCTCAGCCTCGGGTCACCACCTGGGACAGCTGGCATGGGCCTCCCGATTGCCTCAGGCAGAAAGTCCTGCATCTCAAAAGCAATGCAGCCAGGCACAAGCACCCCATCCTTCAGCCTCAGCCCTCCCTTGGCCCATCAGAAGGAAGAGGACCCAGGCTGAGGCTCCTGTGTTTGAGTCTCTCTGGTCCAGGAACCACGTGGACTGCTTTTTCCTTGGTCTGTGTCACTCCAGGGCTAGACCTCTGTTCCTCTGCCAGCCATTTCCTCTAAGAATAACGCGTCCAGTCTGGAAAGAGAGTGTGGGGTTTAGGAGGGCCTGGAGGTGTCTGCAGTGCCACCCGAAGGGAGGAGATGGGGTTGTGTGTACAGGGCAGGGATAGGCTATGAGGAAACTCCAGTTTATCTGTGACCCTGGAAGGACAATGACTTCAGTCATGTCACTAATATAAGGTTATTGAGCCACAGGACAGTTTGTTTTGCTCATCTTTGCATTCCCAGCACCTGGCATTGCACTGATCACATAGTGGGTGCTCAACAAATCTTTGCTAGAGGAATAGACACAGCAGATTAGCTCACTGTGTTCAGATCCTCAGACTCGCCAGTGGCTCAGTGATCCCAGACCCTCTTTCTCTCGGCCACGTTCCTCCGTCTCCTGTTCTCTTGTGCTCTTGGTTCCCATGCCTCTGTCAAAATCAGGTATGCCCTGTCTTTACAGGGTTGATTTGCTTTTAGTTTCTGCAGTCAATCCAGGAATTCTTTATCCTCTTTGAAGAACCAAGATCAGGGACTTTCCTGGTGGTCCAGTGGTTAGGAATCCACCTTGCAATGCAGGGGACCCAGGTTCAGTCCCTGGTAGAGGAATTAAGATCCCACATCCCTCAGGGCAAGGAAGCCTGGGTGCCGCAGCTACTAAGCCTGCAAGCCCTGCAGCCTGTGCGCCCAGCTGGAGAGAAGCCCGCAGGCTGCAACTAAAGAAACCCACCCAGTGCAGCGCAGATCCTGCGTGCCACACCTGAGACTCCATGCCACCAAATAAAGAAACAAATATTTTACAAAAGGAACCAAGTTCAGCCCCTTCAGTTTCTTCTTAAGGGCGCTCCCAACTGGCCTTTGGCGCCACAGAGCTGGACTCCCCTCTGGCAGGAAGACAAGCCCATCACCTTTCCTGAAAGCCACAGCCTCAGTCCCCTTGGTTTGGTTTGATGCTGGGACCTTAAGGTCGTCAAGCCTCAAACACACCACCCTCCTGGGCTGGGATGAATGTGGTCCTGCCGACTGCTCTATACAACCCTCTCTCATCTCTGGGGTCATAATCACACCTTCAGCTGCCAGTCCTACTGTGGGGCGCCAGCTTCCACTATCTGCCTGATGCTCCTTTAAGAAACTAGCAAATGTCTACCAGGTAGATAGGATTCGAAGAGAAACATACACAAAGCACCAGAAGTTTCTAGTCTAGCAGAAAAGGCAGACTGCAATGATAGCCCAGGGTCAGAAGGCCTAGGGAAGAATTCACTGCAGAAGATCATAGTGATACAAACGAGGGAGCGTTGCTCATTTTAAAACTTAAAAAAATCTAATGATGAAATATCTCAAACACACAAAATAACAGACAACAGTACATTCATCACCCACATGTAACAGCCGTGAATGTTTTCACTGAGACATTGTTTCTCTTTGAAGAACTAAAACCTTAGAGATAAGGCCAATGTTGCGGCCCAGTTCTATCATTTCTCCTTCCCCTCCTTCATTTGATGTGACCACCTTCCTGAAATTGATCATTCCAATCTGTATTTTTCGGTAGAGGGATTTTTGGAGGGGTAGGACAAAGGAACCTGGAATGTTGGGTCCATGAATCAAGGCAAATTGGAAGTGGTCAAACAGATGGCAAGAGTGAACATCGAAATTTTAGGAATCAGCGAACTAAAATGGACTGGAATGGGTGAATTTAACTCAGATGACCATTATATCTACTACTGTAGGAAAGAATCCCTTAGAAGAAATGGAATAGCCATAATAGTCAACAAAAGAGTCTGAAATGCAGTACTTGGATGCAATCTCAGGCAAACCATTCAAAATCACAGTAATCCAAGTCTATGCCCCGACTAGTAATGCTAAAGAAGTTGAAAGTTCTATGAAGACCTACAAGACCTTCTAGAACTAACACCCAAAAGATGTCCTCTTCATTATAGGGGACTGGAATGCAAAAGTAGGAAGTCAAGAAATACCTGCAGTAACAGGCAAATTTGGCCTTGGAGTACAGAATTTAGCAAGGCAAAGGAAACAGTGTTTTGTCAAGAGAACGCACTGGTCATAGCAAACAGCCTCTTCCAACAACACGAGAGAAGACTCTACATGGACATCATCAGATGGTCAACACCGAAATCAGATTGATTATATTCTTTGCAGCCAAAGATGGAGAAGCTCTATACAGTCAGCAAAAACAAGACTGGGAGCTGACTGAGGCTCAGATCATGAACTCCTTATTGCCAAATTCAGACTTAAATTGAAGAAAGTAGGGAAAACCACTAGGCCATTCAGGTATGACCTAAATCAAATCCCTTATGACTATACAATGGAAGTGACAAATAGATTCAAGGGATTAAATCTGATAGACAGAGTGCCTGAAGAACTATGGATGGAGGTTCCTGACATTGTACAGGAGGAAGTGATCAAGACCATCCTCAAGAAAAAGAAATGCAAAAAGGCAAAATGGATGTCTGAGGAGGCCTTACAAACAGCTGTGAAAAGAAGAGAAGCTAAAGGCAAAGGAGAAAAGGAAAGATATACCCATTTGAATGCAGAGTTCCGCAGAATAGCAAGGAGAGATAAGAAAACATTCCTCGGTGATCAGTGAAAAGAAAGAGGAAAACAATAGAATGGGAAAGACTAGAGATCTGTTCAAGAAAATTACAGATACCAAAGGAATTTTTCATGCAAAGATGGTCACAATAAAGGACAGAAATGGTATGGACCTAACAGAAGAAGAAGATATTAAGAAGAGGTGGCAAGAATACACAGAAGAACTATACAAAGAAGATCTTCACATCCAAGATAATCACCCAGGTGATCACTCAGCTAGAGCCAGACACTCTGGAGTGTGAAGTCAAGTGGGCCTTAGGAAGCATCACTACGAACAAAACTAGTGGAGGTGATGGAGTTCCACTTGAGCTATTTCATATCCTGAAAGATGATGCTGTGAAAAGTGCTACACTCAATATGTAAGCAAGTCTGGAAAACTCAGCAGTGGCCACAGGACTGGAAAAGGGCAGTTTTCATTCCAATTCCAAAGAGAGGCAATGCCAAAGAATTTTCAAACTACTGCACAATTGCACTTATCTCACATGCTAGCAAAATAATGCTCAAAATTCTCCAAGCCAGGCTTCAACAGTACATGAACCGTGTACTTCCAGATGTTCAAGCTGGATTTAGAAAAGGCAAAGGAACCAGAGATCAAATTGCCAACATCTGTTGGGTCATCGAAAAGGAAGAGAGTTTCAGAAAAACATCTACTTCTGCTTTATTGACTATGCCAAAGCCTTTGACTGTGTGGATCACAACAAACTCTGGAAAATTCTTCAAGTGATGGGAATACTAGACCATCTGACCTGCCTCCTGAGAAATCTGTATGCAGGTCAACAAGCAACAGTTAGAACTGGACATGGAACAACAGACTGGTTCCAAATCAGGAAAGGAGTATGTCAAGGCTGTATATTGTCACCCTGCGTATTTAACTTATATGCAGAGTACATCATGCAAAATGCTGGACTGGATGAAGCACAAGCTGAAATCAAGATTGCTGGGAGAAATATCAATAACCTCAGATATGCAGATGACACCACCCTTATGGCAGAAAGGGAAGAAGAACTAAAGAGCCTCTTGATGAAAGTGAAAGAAGAGAGTGAAAAAGTTGGCTTAAAACTCAACATTCGGAAAACTAAGATCATGGCATCTGGTCCCATCACTTCATGGCAAATAGAGAACAGTGGAAATAGTGAGAAAATTTATTTTGGGGGGCTCCAAAATCACTGCAGATGGTGATTACAGCCATGAAATTAAAAGACTCTTGCTCCTTGTAAGAAAAGCTATGACCAATTTGGTCAGCTTTTTAAAAAGCAGAGACATTACTTTGCCAACAAAGGCCCATCTAGTCAAAGCTATGGTTTTTCAAGCAGGCATGTATGGATGTGAGAGTTGGACCATAAAGAAAGCTGAGCATGAAGAATTGATGCTTTTGAACTGTGGTGTTGGAGAAGATTCTTGAGAGTCCCTTGGACAGCAAGGAGATCAAACCAGTCCATCCTAAAGGAGATCAGTTCTGAATATTCATTGGAAGGACTGATGCTGAAGCTAAAGCTCCAATACTTTGGCCACCTGATGCAAAGAACTGACTCATTTGAAAAGACCCTGATTCTGGGAAAGATTGAAGGTGGGAGAAGGGGATGACAAAGGATGAGATGGTTGGATGGCATCACCGACTTGATGGGCATGAGTCTGAGGAAGCTCTGGGAGTTCATGCTCGACAGGGAAGCCTGGTGTGCTGCAGTCCATGGGGTCACAAGAGTGGGACACAACTGAGTGACTGAGCTGAAAGGCAAAGAAGTCCGCGGAGCAGAGGGGGACAGCACCTTGCAGCTAGAGAGTTGGCATGTGCAAAGACCCAGAGGCCTGGCACACTTGGCTGAGAAGCCAGTTGTGAAGCCTTTGTGCTAATCCAGAGGAGAAATGGTGGTGACCTAAGCTCTGAAGGGGAGAGTGGGAGTGGAGAAAGAGGGTAGGAGCTGGGAAGATTGAGGCAAGCGAGGCCATAGGACTCGGTGACTGATTTGGTGCGTGGTGTGATGGAGAAGAATAGCTCAAGGATGACACGACTTTCTGGTTTGAGAAAGGGTGGGGGGACACGAATTAACCCATGATGATTCACTAGGGGTGCCTTTAGGGTATCCTACTGATGATCAGATGATCTACCTGGGATGTATCACTTTTGCTGCAAAAACAAAGCAGAGAGCAGTTTCTCAGAGCTATCTGAGATGCTGTCTCCTGGGCTGCAGTCCTCATTTTTCCCCAAATAAAATTTAACTTGAAACTCTCAAAACAAAACAAAACACAAGTGACCGTTTGATCTGTCTGTCCCTCTAGAGGAGACAGGCACCCAACTAGAAAAGTTTGTTTTCAAACCTTTCCCATCCATTTCTTCCTTCCTTCTCCACCTTGTGGCCAGAGAGAAAACTGCAGCCTGCCTTGGGTGGTTTCCACGGTCCAAACCTTGAGTTGTATCCGTGCCTCGCGTCAAGCAATTGGTCACTTCCCTTTCAGTTCTTTGGTATCATGTAGACCTGGCACACACTGGCTCTTCAGGGATTGTGAAGATGAGACAGCTTCATGTGAGTGGCTGGCTAGAAGGTGGGAATAAAATCAGTCATCTTTGAGCTGTGGTGAGCAGGCTGGTGCCATAGGGACAGAGCCTGGCGTCTCAATTGCCCACATGGTAAGAAACCCCGCTGCTGACTTTGTCATTGTCCCTTTGCAATCAGTGATGGCTTTGCAAAAAAAAAAAAAAAAAATGGGGGAGAAACTCTGCAGGGATTTCCTAGGGTCCAAATAGGCAGAGGTGGAGTTGTGGGGTCAGATGGTCACACCCAGAGCTTTGCTTTGCTCCGTTCAGGCAGAGGGCACAGACAGCCGGAAGCCCTTTCACAACGTAGACACCTAAGCGGTTGGTCAATCACACCCAGAGCCCCCACCCCACTGTCCTGCCACACACATGACTCATCTTGACCTTTGCTCTATTATTGAACGGATTCCTTGCCAACCTGGGGTTTTCATAAATGATTTCCAGGAAATGGGAAGGTTGAAATCAAGTTGAACTCATGCGGTTTTGCTCTTTAACTTGAGCTTCCTCTGTGATTCCTGGATGGTCTCGCAGCTCTGCCTTCCATAACCACTGCGGGTTGCTTGTTTTGACTCCAGGAAGCTCCGAGGTAATCTATCCTATTAAACTCAAATAGAATGTTGGCAAGTAAAAAAAAAGTCTGAGCATCAGCCCACACAGAAGAAGAGTTTATCTTGCCCGAGAAGTAGAAAATCGAATCTCCATCGCACGGGAGTGAATTTCCCTTGCTTGGCTTTCACAAGAAAACATGCTTTGGACTCCCTTCCCAGAGGTAAAAATGAAAGAGTGAAAGTTCTTTGTTTGAGTCATTTTGGCAAGACCGCTGTCCCTGTCTTAGTCTCTCCGCCAGTTGGGAGACTTCAGCATTTTTACGAGAGTGTAAGCGCTGAGCCATTTCCCAAGCATTGTCACTACGACTGTGTATTAAAGACCCTAAGATCATTTTGCACCTGCTTTTTTCAAAGGCGTTTCTGGGTGTTATTAACTAATCAAGTTATTTTTGGTTGCTCTTGGTCTTCACTGTGGCTCACAGGCTTTCTCTAGTTCCGAGGCACGGGTTTCTCACTGCTGTGGCTGTTCTCATTGCGGAGCACGGGCTCTCGGGTGCACGGGCTCAGCAGTCATGGCCCATGGCCTCAGTTGCCCTGTGGCATGTGGGATGCTAGTTCCCAGACCAGAGACTGAACCCATGTCCCCTGCATTGAACAGGGGGACTCTTAACCACTTAGACCACCAGGGAAGTCCCTGCTCTCACCTATCAGGACAGAAACCTTTAGGAAGAGCTGATATAAAAATATGAGACCTCACAGCACAACTTGATAACTGGAATGTCTTCTGGCTTTATGTGGCTGCTCCTTAGCTTTCAAATATATTTTAGCTCAATTATGAGATATAGACGCCCATAGAGATTGGACCTGGCCCTGCCTGACAAGCCTCCCGTTCGCCATTCCACAAAGCAAACAAAGAAAGGCAGGTATTCACAGGGAACCATCTTCCAGTTTCTTATCATGGTTCTTTTCTCCTTGTTTTTCTTTACTTCACTGGTATGTCACTTCTCAAGGGTGTTAGTTGCTCAGTCGTGTCTGACTCTTTGCAACCCCATGTGTCAAAGCCACTCAAGAAGTTATAAGCGTGGTTAAAAGATAATGCTGCATTTTCCTTCTCCCCATTTCCATTCAAATAATCATGAAGTTGGAAAAGTGGAAAAAACACAGCACTGAAAACCGAAGAGTTTAAAGGGAAGTTTCTAATAATCACAGAACCAATGAGACTGAATGAAGAAATACAACGGATGAGATCAATTCACTTTCTACCTTCTGGGCCATGACGACGCTGCCACGCTACAACTGGTAGAGGCTCCTCAGCCAGCTTATAGCACAGAGGCACCTCTCTGACATAATAAGGGTCCCCTACCAGCCACGACTTCCTACAACTTTTCAGGGAGCCAGAAACGCTGCACCCTAGAGACACTGACTGTTCTCTCCTTGAACCCATCAGGGGAAGCAGAAACTAGGACCTAATGGCTGATTTATTATCAGAGATCCTGAAAACTCAAAGCCAGTAGGATGACATATTCAAACTGCTATCCTGCCCACTGTCCACCCAAAGCTTTTGGAGGGCCAACAGGCTCGAGCCTTTCAGGGGGCTGCTCCCAAATACCACTCCCTGCTGTGATGATGCCTGTTACCCCATCACTATGGCTGAGTGGAGTGGAGACTTTTCTGTTTCCAGGAGTCTCCGTGTTGTTGTTGAGTCACTGAGTCATGTCCAACCCCATGGACTGCATCAGGCCTTCTCCATCTCCGGAGTTTGCCCAAGTTCATGTCCATCGAATTGGTGATGCCATCCAACCATCTCATCCTCTGTTGTCCCCTTCTCCTTCTGCCCTTAATCTTTCTCAGATCAGGATCTTTTCCAATGAGTCGGCTCTTCACATCAGGTGACCAAAGTACTGGAGCTTTGGCTTCAGCCTTAGTCCTTCCAATGAGTGTTCGCACTTGATTTCCTTTAGGACTGACTGGTTTGATCTCCTTGCAGTCTAAGGGACTCTTCAACAGTCTCCTCCAGCACCATGTTTCAAAAGCATCAATTCTTCAGCGTTCTGCCTTCTTCATGGTCAAACTCTCGCAACCGTACATGATTACTGAAAAGACCATAGCTTTGACTATACTTTGTGGGCAAAGTGATGTCTTTGCTTTTTAATACATTGTCTAGGTTTGTCATAGCTTTCCTTCCAAGAAGCAAGCATCTTCTAATTTCATGACTACAGTTATCATCCACAGTGATTTTAGAGGAGTCTCCTATGAGAATGTAGATGTTTCTTAGCAGGAATTAGATGCCAGAGGTTTCCCGGCCCTGGCTGCACATTCAAAGCATCCAAGGACCTCTGAAAATGTATGGATGCTGCACTCCACCTCAGACCAGTTACATCAGAAAGGCGGTGGGGAGGGATGGGGGGGGGTGGGGGGGTAGAAAGAGGGGGAAGTACCCAGGCCATAAGATTTTAAAGCTCCCCAGGGAGTTTTCATCTGAACCAGGGAAGGCTGAGAACACGGACCGTTTGGCTGCCTGAAATGTCAGCAGAAAGGGATTCTAGAAATCAGCAGAACCTTTTTGGCAGGTGGGGGAAACTGAGACCCAGAGAAGGGCGGGTTGGGGAATCTGTGGCAGAGACCAGGCTGGGAGGGGTCACTCTGCTTGCTCCTCCACCAAGACTCCCTCTAGAAGTTCCGAGAAGGCAGTGGGGAGGCACTGGGCGGATGAGGCACTTGTTGGCACCAAGGTGAACTGCCAGATTCACCGTTCTGTCCCCAAGGTCCTGGCATGAAGTCCCCAAGGCCGGGACCTCTGGCACAAGGCTTCCTCTCTCTCTCCCTTGTTTCCTTCTTTCTTCCTTCCCTTTCTTCCTACATGGCCTTTATTCAAAGCTTGCCCTCACAGAGATTTTTTTTCCCCCAGTGCCCTAGAAAATCATATACTAAAATTAAGACTTTACAGATGGGGTCTGAGACACACACAGACAATGACTGCGGGGGTGGGGTGTGGGGAGGGGGAAGGAGGGGGCACCAGCCCATGGGGACACCGCAGGCCTCTCTCAGGGCTGGTGGCTGGACTTGCAGGTGTTTCTGTGGCAGAAAGCATTCTTAGCTGCCATCCTCTCTTTGGCTTCTTAGCTGGGAGTTAAGGACATGGGCCCAAGAGGGCTGCTCCACCTTGTATGACATTGAGCAGCTGGAGGATGGAAGGCAGACTGGGGTTCGCAGGGGCCCTCCGTGTCTACTGGCACAGATTTCTGCCCACACCAGCAGCACGGGTGCACTGGGGGGTCCCCGAGGGATGCAATTAATTCTCTGAGCCATCCTGTGAGACATGGGTGCCCAATTCTGCCAGGTGGCATCCCTAAAGGTGTGAACCCATGGCTGGGCACAGAATCAGGCAGATGGCCAGACAGTCCTAGTAAGGAGCCCCTGGAAGTGAAGTGAAGTTGCTCAGCCATGCTCTTTGCGACCCCATGGATAGTAGCCTGCACCACGCTCCTCTGTCCATGGGATTTTCAAGGCAAGAGTACTGGAGTGGGTTGCCATTTCCTTCTCCAGGGAATCTTCCCAACCCAGGGATCGAACCCAAGTGTTTCACATTGTAGACAGACGCTTTACCGTCTGAGCCACCAGGGAAGTCAAGGAGCCCCTGGGATCAACCTCAAAAGAGAGGCCCTGCACGGGGGGAGGTGCTCCAGCCTGAACGAGTCGGGGCCCACCACCCACCTACTGCGGCCACAGGCGGGGCGGAGCCGGGTTGGCCAGAATGGCCCAGAGCGCGAGGGCTGGTGGGAAGCCAGGGCGGGGCGGTGGGCGGTGAGGACCACACTGCAGTCGCAGCCCGCTGGGATTCGGCAACTCCGAGTAGCTTCCCGCGGCGGCCGCCGGCGCCCTCTAGCGGCCAGCAGTGCTCCCTGCTGCCCGCAGCCGGCAGCTCTGCGTTTTCGCCGGCACGCACCCCTGACACCCAGCTCATCACTGAGCTGCTGCAGGCCCTACTCCTATTGGCTGCTGTTGCGGGGTTGCACTCCCTGGGACCCTGCGCTGTGAAGCATTTTTGTCTTTATTAAATAATAACACATATCCTTTACAAAAAATCTGAAAAATTTAAAAAAGGAACAAGATGGACTGAGGCAGCCGGTATCACAGCAGGAATTAACAATCCCGCAGGCAAAAGGGAAGAAAGAGGACCTTTGGCCCACCTCTGCTGCCACCAGCCTCGCAGAATGCGACCCTGAGCCCTCATGCCTGTATGTGTACACAGCCACACGCACTGCCTGGCACCAGACTGGGGCACGCTTCTGCCCTGGGACGTGTTCTCTGCCGCTGCTCCTAGGCTGGGCCCACCCTGGACCCACTACCTGCCTAGGTCTGCTTTAGGCCAGCCTCCCGGCTAAGGTGAGCCCAGATCCTGGCCGGATCTCTCTGGGTCTCTGCCCTCTGGGCGTTCTTTCTGTTGCTCATTTCCATCTGTGTCTTTTCAGGTGGGGGGAGGGGACCGATCTTCTGGATTCTGAGAGCCTATCTTGTGAGTAATCGAACTCAAGGGTGATCTGGGGGTCCCTGACACACTGCCTTATGGGGTGAGGGTGAGGCCAATCAGGTTTATAAAAAGCACTTGAAGAGAGAAGAGCTGTCTTGTGGTCACCCAGTAAGTAGACAGCCAGCTAAGGGGAAAACCACGGGGGCACTTGGCCTCCAATAAGCTCTCTGACCTGCTGCCAGAACTCCATTCATCAAACTGATGGGAGCCAGAGCCCCAGGTGTGTCCGGGACATGCCCTCTGAAGCCACCTGGGTGGCCCGACCAAGTGGTGCATTTAGAGAACAGGGCTCAAATCCTGGTATCCAGGCCGACTGCCAGAGGGGCTGAAATGGAGCCTGGAGGAAATGCCTGCTCTGGCACACCCCCCCCCCCCCCGCCCACCCTATTGTCTCCCCCACCCCACCCACTGTCTCCACTCCCACCTCCCTCCCCTCTGCCCAACCGTACACACACATTCAGGCCCCACCAGAACCGTGGCAACCCACAATGCTGTCTCCAATCGATTCTCACCAGCTTGCTCTCGAGGCTCCTTGTATAGGAATCAGGCAAGAATACTGGAGTGGATTGCCGTGCTCCCCTCCAGGGGATCTTCCCGACGAAGGGATAGAAACCGCTCTCTTACGTCTCCTGTGTGGGCAGGTGGGTTCTTTACTTCTGTCACCACCTGGGAAGTCCCTAGGAATCATTGGGGAACTTGATAAAAGCAGTTTCTCAGGCTTCTGTCCAGGGGGTTCTCACCAGTAGGGCTGGGGTAGTTCAGATCAGGCGCTCCGTCGTGTCCGACTCTTTGCGACCCCATGACCCCACGAACCGCAGCACGCCAGGCCTCCCTATCCATCACCAACTCCCGGAGTCTACCCAAACCCAAGTCCATCGAGTCAGTGATGCTATCCAACCATCTCATCCTCGGTCGTCCCCTTCTCCTCCTGCCCTCAATCTTTCCCAGCATCAGGGTCTTCGCATCTGGTGGCCAAAGTATTGGAGTTTCAGCTTCAGTATCAGTCCTTCCAAGTAACACCCAGGACTGATCTCCTTTAGGATGGACTGGTTGGATCTCCTTGTAGTCCAAGGGACTCTCAAGAGTCTTCTCCAACACCACAGTTCAAAAGCATCAATTCTTCAGCGCTCAGCTTTCTTTATGGTCCAACTCTCACATCCATACATGACCACTGGAAAAACCATAGCCTTCACTAGACGGACCTTTGTTGGCAAAGTAATGTCTCTGCTTTTTAATATGCTGTCTAGGTTGGTCATAACTTTCCTTCCAAGGAGTAAGCGTCTTTTAATTTCACGGCTTCAATCACCGTCTGCAGGGCTGGGGTAGGGCCCAGGAATAGGAATTGTTATTAATAATAGCACCCCAGGGGCAGCAATGGGATCTACTAATGGCCCTGTTAGGCCAAGCCAGAGGCACAAGCCTTCTCCAAAGGAAATTTTGAAATAACTCGGTTTCATGCCTACCCCAAATATTTTAAATCTTTTTTTAACCTATAGGACTGTAGACAACTCCGTTTAGTCCCATGGGAAAAAAGCATTCAAGATCAAGGCAGTGCGCCACCTTGTGGACCTCGTTGGAAGGACTAGGCATCGGCGACAAGAAGGCTGTATTAGGTTGCAAGCTCCCGGACAAGACCAAGTCAGAGACGGGAACCTACACGCTGCCGTCATGAAAAGCCACCTAGGGGATCACAACCTTGAGCAGTGGCCTGTAGGGAAGAATTAACCGGAAGGATAAGAAGGAGGAGGTGGGAGAAAGAAGGAAGGGAGGAAGGAAGAGAGAGGAAAGAGGAGTGCCATAGAAGAAACGCTAACTTTCAGACCAGCAGACTGTTGTGCCCACTCTTTTTGGCCCCACGGCTCCTCTGTCCATGGGATTTCCCAGGCAAGAATGCTAGAGCGGGTTGCCACTTTCTACTCCAAGGGATCTTCCCAACCCAGGAATCGAACCCTTGTCTCTTGTATCTCCTGCATTGGCAGGTGGGTTCTTTACCGCCCCAGGAAGCCCCAGGGACTGTTACAAAAAAAACTTTTTTAAGGGGAGGTGGGTGGAGGAAAGAGTTTGCTCCGCCTTATACAACACTTGTAGGAAAATTTACCTTAACAGATTATGATGCTGTTGGCATTTACCGAGCCATTAAAGATAGTGATTCAGGAAAAGGATTATCGGCAAGACTGTCTTTAATGCCAAGGACTCTGACTTGTTTGGAGAAGAGATTTGTTACAAAACTTTTATTAGCTGTGTTTTTTTAAAAATGTATTTAATGCTATTTTTAATCCCCTTCCAATCTTGATCTTGCCAGTTACGGCTGGCAACAATGTTTCCAGGTACAGAAACTGTCAAGAAGGTCTTCTGTTTCCAGGATACTAGAGTTTCTGTTTCTCTGCGCCCCATTTCCATTTACGATCGTGACAGGGTGGGGAGACAGATCCCTTTCTCTTATGGAGCTTCATTTCCTCCTCTGAAAATGAATATGATTGGCCGAGATATCCCTCAAGGGCCTTCTCGGTCTGGTGTTCTAGGTTCTGATGCCTTTTCTGAAGTCACCCAAAGGCCCTACTTGCTGGCCCAGAATGAGGAAATTTGTGCTTTGGCTCTCTCACCTGTAAAGCTGTAGGGAGGGGACAATACTGCCTTGAGCACCACGAAGAGATGCTAGGGGGCTCCAATGTGCAAGAAGGTAATTATAATTAACTTTTATAAATCAAAACTGTAACAGCCTTTACAAATGTATGGGGCAAAGTACATCTTCAAGACCAGCCAGATAGATGCCTTAAAACAGCAGCTCTTTTGGCAATTTGATATTGTGAGAATTTAATAAACACTTTGAACTCCTTTCCCCGTCCCCCTAACTGCCCCCAAATGGACACACACGCAAGCTGTGCTTAACCGGGGCTTGCATTTTCTCAGATAATAAACCACCGTGTTTTCATTCCCAGTAACCCCTAATTCTTGCTTGTGCTGGTCTCTCCCTCACATATTAAATAAGAGGGGTCATTACTTCAAAGCGAGGTTAGTGCAGCCCAGGACAGACACATCCTCATTTAGTTCTGTATTTCAAATTACACTTTTCTGGGTCGATAGGAAGCTCACAGTTGTAGGCTTTGTTGACAGAGAAGAGGATTCCTAGGATCGCACAGCCTCCCTTTACAGAGCAAGGGCAAAGCTGGGTGGTCTGAACTTAGACTTTCATTTGGTTTCTGGTACAGGGAGGTCCTGTTCGCTCCCCTTTCCCAGGAGGGACAGCAGGCCTCTTTCTCTTTCAAGTATGGAGTTGTGCTGGGGAGATTTGGCGATGGAGGAAGAATAGGAAGAAGCCAAGAAGACAGGGCTTTGGCATTTCGCGGGGGATTTCATGGGGAACAGACCACCCACAGGGCGCCCTGGATCAGCACGTGGCCAATGACAATGTGCTCTGTTGTATCTGACTATGCGGCCTCATGAACTGTAGCCCACCTGGCTCCTCTGTCCATGGGATCGTCCTGGCAAGAATACTGGGTAACCATCCCCTTCTCCAGGGGCTCTTCCCACCCAGGGATCAAACCTCGGTCTCCTGCATTGGCAAGTGAATTCTTTTTACTCCTGAGCCACCGGGGAAGCCCAACGTGTGGCCAGAGCACTGTGGAAACAGGTCCAGCCCAGCCAGGGAGATAAGGCTTTGTCCCCATGGCCTCAGTGAGGTCCGGAGGAAGCCCAGAAGCCTCTGCAGGCACCTTTGTGGGGACCCTGGATCAGTCAAGGGACCAATGGTACAGAAGAAGCCTGGGGGCAGGATAAGGTGGCCACAGAGACGGCCCCTTTGTGCCCAGAACATGCCTCTGATTATCAGAGCTGAAACCACCCATGAGGTCAGCAGTGATCCTGAGGCTGAAAAAGAAAAGGGAGGTCATGGGCTTAGAGTCAGGAAGGACTTTTTCTGAAGTTTAGTGAAGTTGAGGGGACTGGGAAAGTGGACTAGGTCAGCATTTTCTGGCCGCTGGTCAAACAGGAGATGGCAAGAGTGAACGTTGACATTCTAGGAATCAGGGAACTAAAATGGACTCAAATGGGTGAATTTAACTCAGATGACCATTATATCTACTACTGCAGGCAGGAATCCCTCAGAAGACATGGAGTAGCCATCATGGTCAACAAAAGAGTCCGAAATGCAGTACTTGGATGCAATCTCAAAAATGACAGCATGATCTCTGTTCGTTTCCAAGGCAAACCATTCAATATCATGGTAATCCAAGTCTATGCCCCAACCAGTAACACTGAAGACACTGAAGTTGAACAGTTCTATGAAGACCTACAAGACCTCTTAGAACCAACACCCCAAAAAGATGCCCTTTTCATTATAGGGGACTGGAATGCAAAATTAGGAAGCCAAGAAACACTTGGTGTAACAGAAAATTTGGCTTTTGAGTACGGATTGAAGCAGGGCAAAGGCTAATAGTGTTTTGCCAAGAGAACGCACTGGTCATAGCAAACACCCTCTTCCAACAACACAATAGCAGACTCTACACATGGACATCACCAGATGGTCAACACCAAAATCAGATTGATTATATTCTTTGCAGCCAAAGATGGAGAAGCTCTATACAGTCAGGAAAAACAAGACCAGGAGCTGACTGTGGCTCAGATCATGAACTCCTTATTGCCAAATTCAGACTTAAATTGAAGAAAGTAGGGAAAACCACTAGGCCTTCCAAGTATCACCTAAATCAAATCCCTTATGATTATACAGTGGGAGTGAAAAATAGCGTTAAGGGACTAGATCTGATAAACAGAGTGTCTGATGAACTATGGAATGAGGTTCGTGACATTGTACAGGAGACAGAGATCAAGACCATCCCCAAGAAAAAGAAATGCAAAAAAGCAAAATGGCTGTCTGGGGAGGCCTTACAAATAGCTGTGAAAAGAAGAGAAGCAAAAAACAAAGGAGAAAAGGAAAGATATAAGCATGTGAATGCAGAATTCCAAAGAATAGCAAGGAGAGATAAGAAAGACTTCCTCAGGGATCAATGCAAAGAAATAGAGGAAAACAACAGAATGGGAAAGACTAGAGATCTCTTCAAGAAGATTAGAGATACCAAGGGAACATTTCATGCAAAGATGGGCTCGATAAAGGACAGAAATGGTCTGGACCTAACAGAAGCAGAAGATATTAAGAAAAGGGGGGAAGAATACACAGAAGAACTATACAAAAAAGATCTTCACGACCCAGATAATCATGATGGTGTGATCACTCACCTAGAGCCAGACATCCTGGAATGTGAAATCAAGTGGGCCTTAGAAAGCATCACTACAAACAAAGCTAGTGGAGGTGATGGAATGCCAGTTGAGCTATTTCAAATCCTAAAAGATGATGCTGTGAAAGTGGTGCACTCAATATGCCAGCAAATTTGGAAAACTCAGCAGTGGCTACAGGACTGGAAAAGGTTAGCTTTCATTCCAATCCCAAAGAAATGCAATGCCAAAATGTTCAAACTACCGCACAATTGCACTCATCTCACACACTAGTAAGTTAGTTCAGTCAGTTCAGTCGCTCAGTCGTGTCCAACTCTTTGCGACCCCATGAATCGCAGCACGCCAGGCCTCTCTGTCCATCACCAACTCCCGGAGTTCACTCAGACTCACATCCATCGAGTCAGTGATGCCATCCAGCCATCTTGTCCTGGGTCATCCCCTTCTCCTTCTGCCCCCAGTCCCTCCCAGCATCAGAGTCTTTTCCAATGAGTCACCTCTTAGCATGAGGTGGCCAAAGTACTGGAGTTTCAGCTTCAGGATCATTCCTTCCAAAGAAATCCCAGGGCTGATCTCCTTCAGAATGGACTGGTTGGATCTCCTTGCAGTCCAAGAGACTCTCAAGAGTCTTCTCCAATACCACAGTTCAAAAGCATCAATTCTTCAGCGCTCAGCCTTCTTCACAGTCCAGCTCTCACATCCATACATGACTACTGGAAAATCCATAGCCTTGACTAGACGGACCTTAGTCGGCAAAGTAATATCTCTGCTTTTGAATATGCTATCTAGGTTGGTCATAACTTTTCTTCCAAGGAGTAAGCGTCTTTTAATTTCATGGCTGCAGTCACCATATGCAGTGATTTTGGAGCCCCCCAAAATAAAGTCTGACACTGTTTCCACTGTTTCCCCATCTATTTCCCCTGAAGTGATGGGACCAGATGCCATGGTCTTAGTTTTCCGAATGTTAAGCTTTAAGCCAACTTTTTCACTCTCCCCTTTCACTTTCATCAAGAGGCTTTTTAGCTCCTCTTCACTTTCTGCTATAAGGGTGGTGTCATCTGCATATCTGAGGTTATTGATATTTCTCCCAGAAATCTTGATTCCAGCTTGTGCTTCTTCCAGCCCAGCATTTCTCATGATGTACTCTACATAGAAGTTAAATAAGCAGGGTGACAATATACAGCCTTGACGTACTCCTTTTCCTATTTGGAACCAGAAGCCAGGCTTCAGCAATACATGGATTGTGAACTTCCAGATGTTCAAGCTGGTTTTAGAAAAGGCCGAGGAACCAGAGATCAAATTGCCAACATCCGCTGGATCATGGAAAAAGCAAGAAAGTTCCAGAAAAACATCTATTTCTGCTTTAGTGACTATGCCAAAGCCTTTGACTGTGTGGATCACAATCAACTGTGGAAAATTCTAAGAGATGGGAATACCAGACCACCTGACCTGCCTCTTGAGAAACCTATATGCAGGTCAGGAAGCAACAGTTAGAACTGGACATGGAACAACAGACTGGTTCCAAATAGGAAAAAGAGTACGTCAAGGCTGTATATTGCTACCCTGCTTATTAAACTTATATGCAGAGTACATCATGAGAAATGCTGGGCTGGAAGAAGCACAAGCTGGAATCAACCGGGAGAAATATCAATAACCTCAGATATGCAGATGACACCACCCTTATGGCAGAAAGTGAAAAGGAACTAAAAGCCTCTTGATGAAAGTGAAAGAGGAGAGTGAAAAAGTTGGCTTAAAGCTCAACATTCAGAAAACGAAGATCACGGCATCTGGTCCCATCACTTCATGGAAAATAGATGGGGAAACAGTAGGAACAGTGGCCGACTTTATTTCTAGGGGCTCCAAAATCACTGCAGATGGTGATTGCAGCCATGAAATTAAAAGACGCTTACTCCTTGGAAGGAAAGTTATGACCGACCTAGATAGCATATTAAAAAGCAGAGACACTACTTTGCCAACAAAAGTCCATCTAGTCAAGGCTATGGTTTTTCCAGTGGTCATATATGGATGTGAGAGTTGGACTGTGAAGAAAGCTGAGCGGTGAAGAATTGATGCTTTTGAACTGTGGTGTTGGAGGAGACTCTTGAGAGTCCCTTGGACTGCAAGGAGATCCAACCAGTCCATTCTAAAGGAGATCAGTCCTGGGTGTTCACTGGAAGGACTGATGCTAAAGCTGAAACTCCAATACTTTGGCCACCTCATGCGAAGAGCTGACTCATTGGAAAAGACCCTGATGCTGGGAGGGATTTGGAGCAGGAGGAGAAGGGGACGACAGAGGATGAGATGGCTGGATGGCATCACCGACTCGATGGACATGAGTTTGAGTAAACTCCAGGAGTTGGTGATGGACAGGGAGGCCTGGCGTGCTGCGATTCATGGGATCGCAAAGAGTTGGACACGACTGAGCCACTGAACTGAACTGAACTAAGTTCAGGGACGAACTCGAGTCTCATCCGAGAACTGTGACACTTCCTCTCTTTTCCACTAGATGGCAATGCTGCAGTGTTTGCTTCACCATCTTTGGGAGGTGGGCTCTCACATCCAGGGCCTTCCCATGGGGCTCAGTGGGAAAGAATCTGTCTGCAGTGCAGGGGAGCCGGTTCGATCCTTGGGTCAGGGAGGTCCCCTGGAATAGGAAGTGGCAACTCGCTTCAGTATTCTTGTCTGGGGAATTCCACGGACAAAGGAGCCTGGCAGGCTACAGTCCACAAGGTCACAGAGTGGGACACGACTGAGCAAGTGGGCACACAGGGGACAAAGACTCAGTCTGAGACTGAACCGGAGAAGCATGCTGAGAATTGTCAGCGAAGCAGGTGACATGTGCAAGCCTCTTTGGTCCAGTGTGTGGCAAAGTGGAATTTCTAACTCAGGAGCCTGGGAGCAGAGAATAACAGAGAGGGTCAGTTACCAGAACAAACTCTAGGCTGAGACCCTCTTGCAGTGGCTGAGAGACCCCCCTTCTGGCCTCTAGGGACCTGGGGCTGGGGGCTGGCCATGGTGACCCCGGAAATCAGCTGGGATCTGGACTGGTGACAGGGCTTGGGGTGGGCGGACTGAATGAGATAAAGGCTTCTGCATGGTATCGGCACATAAGTCATTCTGGTGGTCATTTTTTCCCTTAAGTGTATACTGCTACTTTATTATCAGTGACCAGAGGGTCCATTCACTGAAACACTGCGTGCCTTTAACTTACTTGGGAGTTTTGGCTCCAAAAAAACCTGTCTTATACCATGTGGAGCCTTGGTGAGATGAGATATGGACAGGAACCCTGTCTATGCAGTTTCCTAAGTTCAGGTTCATGGACTCCTAAGGGCTCCATGTGTAGGATTCAGGAGCCTGTCAACTCGGATGAAGAGAGAATGATGCTCTTGGTTTTTTGTTTTTTGATTTTTTTTAACCTCTAAATGAAATTTAGCATTTCCTTCAATTGTGAATCTACCTGCAATGCAGGAGACGTGGGTTCTATCCCTGGGTCAGGAAGATCCCCTGGAGAAGGGAATGGCAACCCACTCCAGTATTCTTGCCTGGAGAATTCCACGGACAGAGGAGCCTGGTGGGCTACAGACCATGGGGTCACAAAGAGTCAGACACTGCTGAGCAATTAACACTGCTAATCAACTGCGAAAGCAGATAACAAACCACAGCAGTGAAAAGTACCTGTACCGCAGTCACCAACAGAAATCACAGATAGTTTCATGCCAAATTAGTTGTTGCAGAAATCTTATAATACATATATCCATACAACTTTACAAGTATATAAGTTATAGTGATGTCATGTACCTTATTTAATGTATTAATAAAATGGCATACATTTTTATATCATGACATTTGTATATTTCTATGTAAGTGGATTTCTTGGTAATCCTATGTATGTTATTTTACACATTTCTAAAATGTTATTCTAACAAGGGATCTGTAAACTTTCACGGACGGCCGAAAGGGTCTGTGGCAAGGAAAAGGTTAAACGCCCCTGGCAAGCCCTACAATGCCAGAAGGGACAAGGTCAACCAAGCCTGGTGCCACCTATCAGACCAGAGGCCAGCACACACAAAGGTCCCAGAGGATGCTGGTCTCCTTGACTCGCTCCTCCTTCCCACCCCCCGGGGAATCTCTCAAGGGACACAGCTTCCCCTGGTTTCCTTTAACTCATTTCAGAGGAAAGGAGCCCTGGAAATCAATGCCAGGCGCCGGCAGGGGGTGCAGCCGCATCGCCCTGAGCGCCTACAGGAAGGCAGGACAGCCTCCGAGCCCGACCGCATCTTTTCACACATCCACCCACCGACTCCCCACTTCCCACGCTGCACAACTCGCCACCGTCCTTGGCAACCATGGCAACCACTCCACACCAGACCGAGCCACGGGCAACCGGGACCGGCTTACGTTCCTCGGTCCCTTCCGACGCCACCATTCTCTGTCCTTTCAACAGGTGTGGGGGACGCAGGGTCCCTGCCGCGGAGGAACGGAACTCAAATTTCCACCAGGGGGCGCTGGGTGTGCAGGTGCGAGGAGAGTCGCCTGCGTCTCTCCCTCCCTGAAAAGATGTGCCTTGAAAGATCGGAGGTGACCAGCCTGCTCTCTCCTATATTTTTTTTTAAATATCTGCCTGTCCATCACACTCTCTGCTTATCTCACTATTTCTCTTTCATCTTTTTGTTTTTTCTTCTCTTTGTCACCTTACCGTAGGAATGTCTCTCTCGTCGCCATTTCTAATGCTCTGCTTATTTCTCCCTGTCATTCTGTGCCTGGTTCTTTCTCTGTTTTTTTCTCTTTATGTATCTCTTTCTGCCTCTCTCCTTTCTTCTCCCTTCCTCCTTCTCTCTCTCTCTCTCTCTCTCACACACACACCCCCTCATGATTCCCCCCTAAGGCTGCAGGCAGCTTTTGGGGGCTGGGGGCCAACACTGCAGCTCATAAAAGTAGGGTCTACGCTGGGGCGTGGGGGGCGGTGGTGGGGGTGGGCAGTCGCTCTTTTCCAGGTTCCCAGGTGAGTGGTTTCTGTTTCCTGGCCTCACAGCTGGGGTTGATACCCTTGCAGCCTGAATGGGGCTGTAGGAAGACAAACACAGGCGCTGCCCCCTCCCCCTCCCCTCCACCCCGCCTCCCACAACTGGTTCTCTGTATACCACTGAGGACCCCTGTAACCCTGGACATGCAACCTCTCTGGGGCTCAGCTTCCTCGTTTCAATGGCCCTCACCAAATTGGAGTAAATAGTGGATTTAAGTAGGATTCTTGGGAGTTCTAAATATGCCTAGTGGGCAGCTTTAGTGATCACTGCTTCTTGACACCCAGGCCCTGTGTACCCCCTCCCTGAGGATGGACCGGACCTAGTGATTGCTTCTAGCAAATGGAATATGGCAGAAGTGATGAGCTTTCACTTCTGAAGCTGGGCTACACCAGACTGTGATTTCCATCTTGCTGACTCTTTTTCTCTCTCGTGCTCTTGCTTGCTTGCCCAAATGAAGCTGCCAGGTCATGAACTTCCTATAAAGATGACCACGTGGCAAAGAACTGTTTGCTGGCCAATGGTCAGCAAAGAGCTGAGGCCGTCAGTCCAACTGAATCCTTCCAGTAACCATGGATCTTGGAAGGATCTCGTCCATCAGCTGAGTTTTGAGATGATTCCAGCAGAAGCCAGCATCTTCATTGAAGCCTGAAGGTCCTAAAGCAGGTGACCAGCTCAAATGCCTTCAGAAGCTGAGCCACCGGAGCCGTGGGATCATGGATGTATGATCTTACATGACTAAGTTTTAGGATTGTTTCCTATGCAGCAGTAAATAACTAACACAGTACATGAAAGATCTTACGAAGGAAATGGCAACCCACTCGTGTTCTTGCCTAGAGAATCCCAGGGATGGGGGAGCCTGGTGGGCTGCCGTCTCTGGGTCGCACAGAGTCAGACACGACTGAAGTGACTTAGCAGCAGCAGCAGCAGGCTAAAGTGCAGTAGCAAATAGACCTAAACATGCCGTGGCTCAGTGAAACCATCCTATGTCAGTATTCAGGTCAATGAGAGGGTGTCTCATGTGGTCATTCAGGGCTGAGAGTCCTTCCACCATAAGGTTCCACTGTTCCTTAAGACCCCACTGGTGTCTGCATCCAGCCCAGAAATGGCAAGGAAGATTGGTGAAGCCAGGGGGCTTCCCTGGTGGCTCAGTGGTAAAGAATCTGCCTGCCAAAGCAAAAGACATGGACTGGGTCTCTGATCCAGGAAGATCACACATGCTGAGGAGCAACTAAGCCCATGAGCCACAACTACTGAACCTGTGCCCTAAAGCCCAGGAACAGCAACCACTGAGGACATGCGCCACAGCTACTGAAGCCTCGCGCCCCTTAGAACCTGCGCTCTGCAACAAGAGAAGCGACTGCAATGGGAAGCCTGAGTGCCAGACATTTTAGACCAATCTAAATCTGGTTTCCCGAATCAGCAGAGATTTTGTTTCAGAAGTGGTAAAGATTAGATTCATATATCAAGAAACCAAATAACTGGCATAAACACTTGCTCCTTGGAGGAAAAGCTATGACCGACATAGACGGCATATTAAAAAGCAGAGGCATTACTTTGCCAATAAAGGTCCATCTAGTCAAAGCTATGGTTTTTCCAGTAGTCCTGTATGGATGTGAGAGTTGGACTATAAAGAAAGCTGAACGCCGAAGAATTGATGCTTTTGAACTGTGGTGTTGGAGAAGACTCTTGAGAGTCCCTTGGACTGCAAGGAGATCCAACCAGTCCATCCTAAAAGAGATCTGTCCTGGGTGTTCATTGGAAGGACTGATACTGAAGCTGAAACTCCAATACTTTGGCCACCTCATGCGAAGAGTTGACTCACTGGAACAGCCTCTGATGCTGGGAGGGATTGAGGGCAGGAGGAGAAGGGGATGACAGAGGATGAGATGGCTGGATGCCATCACCGACTTGATGCACATGAGTTTGGGTGAACTCTGGGAGTTGGTGATGGACAGGGAGGCCTGGCATGCTGCGATTCATGGGGTCGCAAACAGTTGGACACGACTGAGCGACTGAACTGAACTGAACTGAAAGAAATCTTTAAGTAGGCAACCTGGGGTTAGGATGATGACTTCACTAGAAGCTCAGGTATCATTATTTTTTGGCCACAGTACCCTCAAAGTCACCTTCTAATTTAAAATGGTTGCTGCAGCTCCAGCCATCACATCCATGTTCCCAGTAGCAGAGAAAGGGGCAAGGACCAAAAGGTACCTCTCCAACTTGAATGGGCCTCTTTAAAGAATATTTTCTGTCTTCAAGGGAGACTGGAAAATGTGGTTTCCTAGCTGGGCACCTTGTTCTACACAGTAATCCTGAGATTCTATTATTGAAGAAGAAGGGAAGTTGAGGAGGCAGCTGGCAGTCTCTAATACATCCTCTCACTGCCTGCAGGGGCAGAAAGACAGATGTCCACAGACCCAAATCCCAATTGGCTGTTTTGTAATAGCCGTTAATGGTATTGACTAAACTGTCTGTATCATTGCACTCTTATGGCTCTGCTGAAGGATGCCCCCAGGCCACTGTGTCTTTGTTACAGTTAACAGTGGCTGAGTATAAGAGAGTGGCAGTGCTGTGTCCTGGGCAGAGGGACAGTCACTTCCCAGACTCTGGCATCCAATGCCTGAGATGATTGGATAAGACCATGCTCATGTCTTTTTAAATTTTTAAAATTTATTTTCTTGTTGAAGTAGAATTGATTTTCAACGTTGTGTTAATTTCTGCTGTACTGAAAACTGAGTCAGTTATACACGTATATACATTCTTTTTTATATCCTTTTCCATTATGGTTTATCCCAGGATATTGAATATGGTTCCCAGGCCTACACAGTAGGACCTTGCTGTTTATCCATCCTGTATATAATAGGTTGTACCTGCTAATCTCAAACTCCCAATCCATCCCTCCCCCAGCCCCCCACACATCCGCAATCCCAAGTGTTCTCTATTAAGGCAAAAGTGTTCTGTAACTGAAATATCAGGAATCAAGAAGGGTCCTTGGGAAAACTGATGAAGCCACTGAATATTCTGTAAAGCTTATTCGTTATGATCCTATTGTAAAATAAGGAAGATGCCTATTGTAATATCATACCATTTTTTGTTAGAAAGGTCACACCAAAGAAATCTGCAACCAGCATTTGATTGGTTCCCAATGTTTAATGTTCCCAAAGACTCTTCTCTACTCCTGATATTCCAGTTATGAAACACTTTTTTTTTAAATTTTAGTAGCAGACTTATTTAGAACAGTTTTAGATTTACATAAAAATGAAACAGATAGTACAGAATTCTCATAATATACCCCCAAACTCACAGCTTCCCCTATTCTTAACACCTTACATTATTATGATGTATTTGTTATAATTAATGAATCGATATTGATATCATTATTCACTGCAGTCCGTAATTTATTCACATTTCCTTAACTTCTTTTTTTACCCAATGTCTTTTTTATTGTTCTAGGAGCCCATCCAGGGCATCGCATGACGTTAGTTTCCATGTCTCCTCAGTACCTCTTGACTGTGACAGTTTCTCAGACAATCTTTGTTTTGGATGACCTCGATCGTTTCTGAGGAAGGCTGGACCGGTATTTTTCAGATGCTCCTTTAGTGCAATTCGTCTTAAGTTTTTTTAAAAAAATAATGGTTTGCCTGTGGTTGTGGGGTTTTTGGGTGAAGACCACAGAGTTAAAGTGCCCTTCCCGTTATATGGTCCGCAGGACCTGTTCTGTTCACATTGACCTTGATCGCGGGGCTACAGCGATCTACTGTCAGTTTCCTCCGCTGTGAAGTTTCTCTCCCCGCTCTGCTTTCCAAACTGTGTTCTTTGGAACGATGTCACAAGTAATACGGAGTGGGGAGTCAGGCTCCCTCTTCTGAGACTGAAGAATCTCCATAATTTATTTGGAATTCTTCTGTACCTGAGATTTGCCTCTTCCCATGGAGAAATTTTAAAACTATGAGTCTGTGATCATTTCTTCTTTTCACTGCTAGACCTAATATAAGCCTGTTTCATTTTTTGAAAGCAAAAACTTAGGAATGCACATTTTTACTTGGCCCATCATTAAATATGTAGCAATGTCTTTTGAAAAAAATGATATTTTATTTTCTTCTTTGTGAGTCATCCTGTTAAATAAACTATGAACTGTCAAGGCGTTCTCTTCAAAAGTGACATGTGACAAGGATAACTTTGATCTCTCAGCTGTCATGTGCATCTTCATGAAAAGACGTGCTTCTGACACCCTCTTCTGTCAACCAGCATACAGCTCACCTTCTTACCAGCACTGGAAGCTGGGATGGGGAGCCGTCAGAAGGTTCCCCAGTGGAGTCACATAAGCGCAGGACTGGCAGTAACCTTAAGGGGCACCCATTCTGCTTGAACTTCTCCAGGAACACAACTCGCTCCCTCCTGAGACCTGATCCCAGCTTTGGGTGGATGGCTCTGTTAAAAGGCAGATTGTTACCATGAGCTCACAGCTGTAGCCTGGCTTCCATCCATTTGGCCCCATTCTGAATCTCTGGGTCATAAAAAGAAACAAATCCAAACCATCTCCCATGGGTGTTCACCCCCTCCCGCCCCCATAGCACTGAGTCTTCAGAGAAATGACCATCTCCTCCAACATACTTGGTTTCTTCCTTAATAAGACATGCTGTTCAGGCGCTATACTCTCCCAGCTTCCCTCCTTTCAGGGGACTCTAAGGTGGCAGGACCACCATTCCTCCTGGATTTTCCTAAGATCCCATTGACTTCTTCTGGAGACCGCTGACCCCTACCAAGGCAGCTACTTTATAAAGCCCGTTTCGTTTTTTATACTTGATGCTTGCTAAGCTGTATCTCCCCCAGCACGCATTAGTACAGCTGGCTTTTTAGACCAAAGTACGGGAACGTCAACTTATCCCATTATATTTCATTGTGTCGTGACCCCATTGTGCGTGATATCCATGAAGCTATAGTTACCCATATGCAAGGAAAAGGTAGGGAAGTATTTCGTAAGTGCAATGAACAGTAGCTTGGGGGAATGGATCCATGTATATGTCAGGCTGAGTCCCTTCACTGTTCACCTGAAAATGTCACAACATGGCTTGTTCTTCAGTTATACCCCAATTAGAAATTAAATGTTTTTTAAAAATCAGTAGTTTGAGGGGGCCTCTCTGGATGGGGAGATTCTCTTTTTTTAAAATTTAGTTTATTGACGTATAGTTGATCTACAATGTTGTGTAAATTTCTACTGTACAGCAAAGTGACTCAGTTATATATACATACACTTTCTCATATTTTTCCACTAAGGCTTATCATAAGATATGGAATATAGTTCCCTGCGCTTTACAGTAGGACCTTGTTGGTTATCCACTTTAACTGTAACAGTGTGTACATGTTGACTGCAAACTCCCTAACTATCCCTTTCCCCCACCCTTCCCCCGCTGGCAATAGTACTTTGGTTCTCCAAGTCTGTGAGTCAGTTTCTGTTTTGTAAATAAGTCTATTTGTATGATTCCTCCTCTTCTCTTCTCAGAGCCTTTCATGTTAGAAGAGAGGCCTTGGAGCAAAGCTGCTGGGCAGGTAGTGTTGCCAAGTGGTTAGGAACAAGTGCTTTCGAGTGAATTTGAATTGCAAAGCTGCTCCTTCCAGACTCCATGACTTCAGGACAAGCTTGGACCTCTCTGAGCCTGAGTATCCTTACTTGTAAAGGGAAAACAACAGTCCTGGCCGGGAGGTCGCTGGGACAATCAAGAGAGAGGGTGCTTGTAAGTCTTTGCTGTATGATGCAGGGAACCCAAAGCTGGTGCTCTGTGACAGCCTAGAGGGGTGGGTGGGATGGGGAGGGAGGTTCAAGAGGGAGTGGACATATGTATATCTGTGGCTGACTCATGTTGACGTGTGGCAGACGCCATCACAATATTGTAAAGTAATTATTCGCCAATTAAAAATTAAAGTTAAGGAAAAAAAAAAAGAAAGCCTTTGCCTACAGCCTGCACACAGCACATGCTTAAATAGAGGTGGCCATTAGAGCTACGGTGACAATGACACTCTCCGTGCCCCGCTCACAGGCACACGGCTGGCCCTGTCCTGCCTGCAAAGCCCCCTCCCTCCCCGACCCTCGCCCCAGAATCAGCAGTTCACTAGACTGATGCGGAAACCAGCCCAGCAACGGTGACAATTCAGGGAAAGCAGAAGAAACTAGCAAACAAAAAATGGCAAAGCTAAAACAAAACCAAGCACGCTTTGTGCTTGATGAGAGACTCGCCCACGCTCACCTTTGCCCAGTCTAGCTACCGGCGGGAGACCTCCTCACCCTAACTCTTTTGGGGATAAGAAAGGTTTTTCAGCAGCAAACTTAAAACGAAGCCCCAGAACTTCAGCCTCGAACAAAACCAAAGAACGGCAGCGATAACAAACTTCCCACCACAACGACCGGAAGCGCAGACTACTTCCTGCAGGGAGATGGCAGCTTCCTTCCGCTGAGAGGGCATCGCGCACATCTGTCCCACAGCTGGCAAGGGCTGGGCCCTGTCTGACGCCTTCAGGAGACTGCCACATGCGCTGGGAGAGCCACAAGGACCTGAGATTCCCTCAGGGTCACTGTCAGGGTCAGGGTCAGGCTGGGCACCACCTGAGCTCGGGGTGGAGGGGAAGCGGAAGTTTTTGGTCTTTTCTCACCCAGGCTTGTTCAGAGAACAAATTTCCTCTGCTCCCTGCCTGCTTCCAGCCTAGCGCTGTGCCGGTTACTGATGAGAACCTCGTGGAAAATGCTCCAGAAAGAAATGCAGGTTCTCTCCAGGGGCTGCAGCAACAATTCCATCCTTGAAACGAATTCTAGAAACAGTCCCAAGACAGATTAAGAATCTCACTTATTTGGGCAAATTCATGGTATGTTAGGATTGGGCTTCTGGGGGCCACGAGACCCTGAATTGTAATAGAATGGAAAGGAGATACATTCTCAGTGCACATGGGAATCAGAACTTTTTTCTGGTTTCCACCTTGGTGCTAGACAGGGGGCATGCTTCACAGAACATCCAAGAAGTGGGTGTAAGTATCAGAGTGGTGGGATGTATGTCCAAGGGGGTCTCAGGGGCCACTGTGCAGCCATGCAGCTAAATAGCCTTCATTTTCTAAGCTTCACTCATAAGAGCAAATGTCCAGGCAAACAGACTCAACTATCCGGAATTCTGAATTAGAGAGGTCGGGATGGAATGATGTGGAGAAACCTGGAGATGTGAATTTGGGCACCAGAACCTTGGTTTGGTGACGTGGGCCAGCACGGGGAAGTTGCATTCTCTCCTTTGTGTGTTTTTTAGGGCAAAAAAGTCTGGCAAGAAAGTTTTGAGCAGAGCAGCCTGTACATTTAATAAAAGCCTGGACATTTGTTACAACATTGCTTCTGCTTTAATCTTTTGGTTGTTGGGCCAAGAGGCCTGTGGGATCTTGACTCCCCAGCCAGGGATCAAACTCACACCCTCTGCGCTGGAAAGCAAAGTCTTAACCATTGGTCCACCAGGGACGTTTTCCCCATGCTGTTATTACTAGTTATTGTTATTGATCTCTCACTGTGTCTAATGTATGAACTTTGTCACAGGTATGTACGGATAGGAAAAATATAGTCTAACACAGGGCTTGGTGCTATTGGGGTTTCAGTCTGTGGCCCATGGAATGTGGCCTCCCAGCCAAGAAAGTGAATCACTTCACCAGGTAGCAGAGATGAGTTCTGTCTGTGATAAAGTTGCCACCAAGGGAATACTGGTTGCTTCTCTCTCAGAGACAACCAGCAGCATGAAAGCTCCAAGGGGGCCCTGACTTAAGGTACCAGGCAGATGTAAAAGGGGAATGAATCTTGTTTTTGCTTCCCAGGTGGCTCAGTGGTAAAGAATCTGCCTGCCAATGCAGGAGGTGCAACAGACGTGAGTTCGATCTCCAGGCTGGAAAGATCCCCTGGAGGAGGAAATGGCATTCTGCTCCAGCATTCTTGCAGGGAAAATTCCATGACAGAGGAGCCTGGTGGGCTACGGTCCCTGGGGTTGCAAAGGGTTGTACACGACTGAGCATACACACACACACCTCTCTCACACCTGATGTTGTTTTCAGAACAGTGAGAAGTGGTTAGTGAGACTCAGACTTTGCTTGGTTCACTGTCAGAAAGAGTTTGCTGCCCTAGGATGAGCTGACTCGAGAGTTTATCAAGCTAATGCTGAGTAATTACCTGGACAGGTAGGCGGGCATCCAATGCGAGAGTGAATTAGATGGTATTTTGACCCTGGAGTAACAAGAAAGTCCAACCATTTTTTAAAGGGCAATGCTGACTGGCAAGCCTGACAGCCTCCGGGGTCCTGGAACTGGCAGCAGCCTCAGTGATGCCTGTCTGGTTTTCTCACGTCCTCTTCTCGGCACTGTGCTTGGACAGGGCTGGGGGACCACATCAGTGGGCAGCAGATGAAGTGAAGTGAGAGCCACATCTGTAAGCTCCCTCCAGCAGCTGGAACCTCTTTGGGGAAAGAATACTGGAATCTGCTAACATGCCAGGAACCCATTTATGCCAATAGGCATAAACCCCATCTCCTGGCTGCCCCAGCTCCAGGGGTGGCGAGGCCCAATATCCTGTGTGTGTCTTCTTCTTTCAGATAAAAGCTTTAAAGGGTAAAGACCATGGCAGTCATTCATCCCGGTGCCTTCCACTTGCTCAGTATCTTTGAGCTGCTGTTTCTTCGTTTGCTCCCTTTTCCTCTTTCTTCCTTCCTCCTTCCGGTCCTCTCTCCCTCCCTCCCTGCTTCCCTCCCTTTCTTCTTCCCTCCCTCCAAGTAGTCTTAAAAAGGACACAGAATAGGTGTCCAAATATATTTGTTGAACTGAACCCAGTTTGGCGTCCAGAAAAGCTATGACAAACCTAGACAACATGTCAGAAAGCAGAGATGTCACCTTGCTGACAGAGGTCCATATAGTCAAAGCTATGGTTTTCGAAGTAGTCATGTATGGAAATGAGAGTTGGACCATAAAGAAGGCTGAGCACCAAAGAATTGATACTTTCGAATTGTGGTGCTGGAGAGGACTCTTGAGAGTTCCTTGGACAGCAAGGCAATCAAAGCAGTCAATCCTAAAGGAAATCAACCCTGAATATTCATTGGAAGGACTGATACTGAAGCTCCAATACGTTGGCCGCCTGTTGCGAAGAGCCAGATCTTTGGAAAAGACTCTGTTGCTGGGAAGGATCAGAGGGCAGGAGGAGAAGGGTACGACAGAGGATGAAACGGTTGGATGACCTCACCGACTGGGTGGACATGAGTCTGAGCAAACTCCGGGAGATGGCAAAGGACAGGGAAGCCTGGCGTGCTGCAGTCCATGTGGTTGCAATGACTTGGACACAACTTAGCACAACAACAATAACCAGTCCCTCTATGGAGCTCTCTGAAACTTACCTAAGTGAGAAAGCAGAGTGCTGAGAGACTCAGGGATCTGTGTTCCGGATGAGAGGAAGGGGCAGCTGATAAGGAGCTGGTGATCAGCCAGCCCAGCTGCTCATGTGAAGCTCAAGTCAAAGCAGGGGGCTGACATGCTGGCAATGAGTGGGGATCCGGAACCTGAGTCTGGCCACCTGGCAGTTTCCAGACCACCTGGCTCCTCATGCAGACTCTGAGCTCCTCCCCAGTTCACGCTGGGCTGCTGGCACTCAGCCACTGTCAGAGCAGCCCTGGAAAGCGAAGTGGAAGGAGTCGAAAATGCATGCAAATCAGGGACAACTGATCACTAGGCAGCCTTGGGGAAGTTGCCTGCTCTGCCCAGTCCTGACTTCTGTCCTTTGTGAAAAAGGGTTACTTTTCAGGATTAACGAGAAAAATAATCAGCTGAAAAAACATGGCTTCAGAAACCCAAGTCAAAGGGTTTGGAGTCCTGGCTTAACATTGGTGGCTTCTGGCCCAAACTGAGGTTCTCTGTCCTTTCTGTCTCTTCTCCTTCTCTATCCCCCTGAATCAGTTTCCTGGTGGCTCAGATGGTAAGTTCAGTTCAGTTGCTCAGTCGTGTCTGACTCTTTGTAGCCCCATGGACTGTAGCACGCCAGGCTTCCCTGTCCATCACCAACTCCCAGAGCAAACTCATGCCCATTGAGTCGGTGATGCCATCCAACCATCTCATCCTCTGTCGTCCCCTTCTCCTCCTGCCTTCAATCTTTTCCAGCATCAGGGTCTTTTCCAATGAGTCAGTTCTTTGCATCAGGTGGCCAATGTATTGGAGTTTCAGCTTCAGCATCAGTCCTTCCAATGAATATTCAGGACTGATTTCCTTTAGGAAGGACTGGCTGGATCTCCTCGCTGTCCAAGGGACTCTCAAGAGTCTTCTCCAACACCACAGTTCAAAAGCATCAATTCTTCAGATGGTAAAGACTCAGCCTAAATTGCAGGAGACCCAGGTTTAATCCCTAGATCAGGAAGTTCCCCTGGAAAAGAAAATGGCTACCCACTCCAGCATTCTTGCCTGGAGAATTCCATGGACATAGGAGTTTGGTATGCTACAGTCCATGGGGTTGAAAAGAGTCAGACATGGCTAAGTGACTAACAGACTTGAGAAATAACACATTCAAAGGCATCAGCTTTGATGGCTTGGGCCTGGATTAGGAATACCATCTCTGATATTTTTTTCCCCATATAAATTGAGGGGAAACAATGAAAGAGAAGGAATTGGCCACTAGACAGGAGAGTGGGCAGTGCCCATGTGAGAGGACTGTGTGGATGGAGGGAGATGCCCAAGGGTTGTCAGAACTCAAGCCTGATGCTTGCAGCCTGCAGCCATGTCATCACGCAGAGATGTGGGTCTCTGGAACTTCTGCATTCCCCCAAAGCACTGAGACCTAAAGCTCCCCTGGGACCCTGCTTGTCTTTTCTCTCCTCCTCCTCTGGCTACAGTTAATTCCTCTTCTCTGCCTTGGCCACTGGCCAGCCACCCCCAAGCCTTCAGGTCCATGGGGATGCTGTGGGGTGAAGAGGATGTTGATTGGACACTGGCCTCAGGCTCCGCCCTTTGGGGGGAGCCAGTGCTGATATGAATGGACAGCTGGACACTGGAACTGAGGCACAGAGCCAGGATTTGGAGGACACGTACTGGTGGCAGGAAGCTAAGAGCCTCCCACGGTCCTAAACCAGCACCCTCATTCCCCACCCCCATGTACACAAGCACACCCAAGCATCCTGCCTGCTATCCTGTGACCCCGAAGGAAAGCAGTCATTCTCAGGGCTTCCCTGCTGGTCCAGTGGCTAAGACTCTGAGCTCCCAATGCAGGGGGCCCAGGTTTGATCCCTGGTCAGGGAATCAGGTCCCATGTGCCACAACTAAGAGTTCACATGCTGAAACTAAAGATCCTGCGTGCTGCAACAAAGACTGAAGATCTCGCATGACACAGCTAAGATCTGGTGCAGCCAAAAAAATAAATACATTTAAAAAAAAGAAACGCAGGAATTCTCTCTGGAAAACTCCAGGGCACTTCCTGCTCTCCACAGGCTAGGGGTGCAGCCTTGGGGAGTGCAAAGGAGCCCAGCACACAGTGATCATGTCGGGGGTGGGGCTCCGACTCCACTGGGGAACCAGAGTGTGGATGCTGGGAGACACAGAACAGGTCTGTGCTCCTTTGGTCAGAGTCTGTTTTGGCCCATTTCCTGGAGGATGAAGGATCCCACAAGGGCTCTTTGAGTACCTCATGAGGATTTAGGCTCAACATCTCAGCTAATGGTAAAATGGAATATTTGCCCTTTTTGAGTTTCTGCCTTGAGGCCCATGGTGGGTAGGGGGAGATTGGCTCAGTCAGGGCAGGACTGCCCCCCTCCTCTCCAAAGCGCCACCTTGGAATACTACGTAGACCTCCTTGACCTCACCTGGGGACCTGCTGATCCTTGGTTCTTTGGGCTTAATAGTTACCCTGAGATTCTGACATTTAAGTTTTTAAAAGTTTTTTTTTTTATTATTTAAAAAACTTTATTTTTTGGCTATGCCCTGCAGCATGTGGGATCTCAGCTCCCCAACCAGGGACTGAACCGGTACCCCCTTCAGTGGAAGCACAGAGTCTTAACCACCAGACCCCCAGGGAAGTCCCCTGACAATAAGTTCAATGAATACATCACCAAACAACAGAATTTTCCATCAATGTGCTCATGGATGCCGATTCTCACACAGGTCCACAAAGGGCCACTGACAAGCATGTCTGGGGGTCAGGGGACACCCAACAAGTTAGATCTTCTTGGCTTCCCGGAAGGGAAGGGCCTGGGGGCTGTCAGTGCCAAAGGGACTTCAGTCCATTTCCTTCCAGTCCCATTTCTAGGACAGAAGGCCTCCTGTCTTTTCAGATTTCACTTTTCCACAAACAGAAGCTGCAGCTGCTCCACCGCAGGCTCCCTGGTCTCGAGAGGCGGAGTGGCTGCGGGAAGCAGGAAGGGGTGGATCAGGGTGATCAGCTGGGTCACCTGCAATCCTCCTCTGCCACACAGCTGTCCTCACCTACCTGACCCTTCTAATCTGGAGTCAACAGGGAGTTAGCAAGCAGATGCCAAATGTCAAGTTCTGTCCTGCTTTGGGCGGAGATGAGTGCAAGGGCAGGCTGGCTGTGTCCCAGCACCACAGAGTGAACCATCTTTGCCTTTAATCAACCAGAAGCCCTCTGCCAAGTCCCAAGAACTGCCTCCTGGCCCGAGCTCTGGAAAAATGATACCGATGAGTGTATTCATAGAGCAGGAACAGAGAGGCAGATTAGAGAACGGATTTGTGGGCACAGCAAGGGGAGGCGGGGGGGGGGTGGGGTACGAATTGAGACAGTAGCGTTGACATAATACACTACCATGTATAAAATAGACAGCTAGCTGTTGTTTAGTCGCTAAGTCGTGTCTGACTAGTTTGCAGCCGCGCAGGAATATAGCCTGCCGGGTTCCTCTGTCCATGGGATTTCCCAAGCAAGAATACTGGGAGTGGGTTGCTATTTCCTTCTCCAGGGGCTCTTCCACGACCCAGGGATGGAACCCATGTTTCCTTCATTGGCAGGCGGATTCCTAACCACTGAGCCACCAGAGAACCCCATGAGAGCTAGTGGGAAGCTGGTATGTAACACAGGAGCTCAGCTCAGCGCTCTGTGATGACCTAGGAGGGTGGGATTGGTGGGAGGTGACGGGCGGAGGCTCAAGAGGGAGGGAATGTGTGTATATCTACGGCTAATTCACGTTGTTGTACAGCAGAAACTAACATAACATTGTAAAGCAATTATCCTCCAATTAAAAATAAAAAAGAGCGAACCAGGCTGAGATGGGAATTGCTCACATGTATTTATTTCACAAGTGGGGGGGAACTTTCACCAGTAAGATGCCACCAAATGAGACACTGTGAACCCCAAACTGGGCAGGGACAGAGTTTGGTTCCGGGCCGGGCTTGTCTGGACAGCATGAGGGAGACAGATGGGAACCGGCGGAAGGGCAGCCTTCCATCTGGGGCGGCACACCGGGCAAGGCCCAGCCACATCCTCCCGGCCAATGACCGTGGCCACCCCCTCCCCCACCTCCGGCAAGCTTCTTCGCATCCTTGATCTGATCCGGGTGGGCAATAAAGCGACAAGTCCAGGGCCACACCTCTACGTCTGTTCTACCATGCACTCAGACGCACACACCCGGACACACACACGCACACACATGCACGCTCTAACGCGCCCCACCACGCACACACCCTCATACGCATGCACACGCGTCCATATATTAACTCTTGATTTATAAGTGCACCCTAACCAGAGGGCAATCGGAAAAATACGATTACTCTTCTGCGAGGACTCGGCTGCCTTCTCCCGTCAGCCAGCAGAGTGCGGGGAGACACGAGATGAGCATCCTCCAGGGTCTTGGCCCCCCGTGCCGTGCTGATGGCAGTCCTTAAGTTCCAGGTGGAGGCTGTTTGCCGCCCCCGCGGCAGCAGTTCACTGCGTGTCTGGGGGATGCTCGGTCCCTGGGGAGGCAGGGCAGAACAGCCCGTTCCAGCTGGGGCCCCTCACAACCGAGGCCGGCCGTGTGCTCTCTGGCTCCCTCTTGAGGACACAGGCGGAAGAGCTGGCACATAGGCACCTTAGTGCCCAGGTGACCAGGGACGCATCCTCCCAGGTCATCTCAGGGGTGAGAGTCCAGCGAAGTCCAAGGCCATCGGCTGGAAAGGTTTGGGGTGGTGATCTTGGGCTGTAAATGGGCATCTGGACAGAGGCAACCTGGGGGAAACTGAGTCCCAGGGCCTTGCTGCCTTCTTGGAGGAGGAGGAGCGAGGATGTGGCCCAGCCCCCTCCCCTTTGTTGAAGGGAGATGAGAAAAAGGAGGGGCCTCTGCCAGTCCCGTCCTGACGGCGGGTGGGAAGATGCCCAAGAGGAGATGTGATGTGTCGCTTGGTACCAGATCCACATCTGGGCTGCAGAAGACTCGGCTTCTGGGTTCCCAGAGAAGGGTCAGGGGCCTTTCCCAGGGTGCGTGAGCCTCGGGAAGCTGGATGCCTGATGAAGAGGCAGAGTCTCCACCGGGGGCCCTGGGCTGCCCTGGAGAAGCCCCACCGAGCACCCCCCGGTGTCTCGCTGTTTCTCCCCCGGTGTGGCTGGTCCAGAGCATGGCAGGCCCTGTCCCGGGGGCCCGGCTCCCCAGACTACTTGATGGAGTTCTTGATCGTCCACCTCTGCCCCGTGCAGCTGCGGAGCGTGAGGTCAATGCCCGCCAGGCCTCGGTTCTCCACCTCCAGGCAGCGCCCCGTGCCTCTGTTCATGATGGCGCCATTCTGGGAGGATGCCAGGGTGAGAGGAGGAGAGACAGACAGACAGACAGACAGACAGACAGACAGGGAGACAGAGAGACAGCGATGGAGAAACAGAGACAGGGCCAGAGAAAGATGGACGACGGAGAGAGACAGAGAGAAGGACAGAGAGACAGAGAGGTAGAGAGACAGAAATAGAGAAAGATACAGAGGATGAGAGAGCCAAAAAGAGGAGAGGGAGACAGAGAGCGCGTGATGGAGAGACAGAGACAGGACCACAGAAAGACAGCAGAGACAGAGAGACAGAGATTAGGGCAGACAGAGAGAGAGAGAGACAGAGAGACAGAGAAAGATACAGAGAATGAGAAAGAGAGAGACAGAGATAGAGAGAGACACACAGAGACAGGGAGAGCCAGAGACAGGGAAAGGAGGGGGCAAGTGGGTAGAGAGAAAGAGAGAATTACCATAGTGCCTGGCACTAAGAGGGGAAGGCCCCTGGGATCCCCCTGACAGGCTTTGAGTCTAGCGCCTGGCCTCAAGCTGGGAGACCTTGGGTTGCACTTTGTTGCTGCCCTTCCAGGGGAAGCCTGTGCCATCCTCACCTGCTCCAGACTGCCTGCCCAGCCTGTCCGTGGAGGGCTCACCTGGATGAAGTTCCAGCGCTTGTACAGGCTGCTCTTGACCTTGTCGCAGTCCAGGAGCTGGGGCAGCCGACTCTTGGCGTTGTCCACCAGGCAGCGGGTGTCAGGGAGGAGCGTGGTGGTCCCCAGGGCACCCAAGTGCAGGAAGCCCTCCTTGGTGTAGCGAGCCAGCTGGGAAGAAAGCAGAGCAGCAGAGTTGTGGGAAGCAGAGGTGAGACCACGAGGGGACATGGGTGCCCCACAACTGTCCGGGCTGCAGTCCCGGCCACCGTCTCAGGCCTGGCACTGCCCCCGACCCTGCCCCAACCCCACTCATAAGAATGCCCCGCCCAGGAGGCCCTTGGCTTGCGAAGTCTGGACACAGATTCCCTGGGCCCCTCTCTGACTTCTTCCTAAGCATATCTATGGTCAGTGTTTCAGGAGTCTGGCCTTCTGTTCAACCACACGGGGAGCAGGAATAAATGAAAAAGCGAGATATTCGAATTCTAATGTTGGCTCTGCTTCCAGCTGGCTGGGCCAACCTGAACAAGTCACTTGACCTCTCTGAGCCTCCATTTCCTCCTCATTTGTTAACTGGGATCAATTAAATCTACCCTGCTGGAAAAGGGCCCAAAGAGGCAGCTCACTGAAGAAGAAACAGGCATGTTAAAAAGCATTCAACATGTTAGGTGTTAAAATAAATAAAAATCAAAACAATGAGACACCATATTAAAAAAAAAAGAGAGTATCTGTATTTTGTCAAGGTGAGCCTAAGATGGGCTGGAGGGAGGGTAAATGACTACCACCTTTCAAAAAGGAATTTCAAAATATGAACTCTGCACTTTAAAAATGTTTCTCTCCTTTGATCCAATCAATCTACTTTAAAAAATCTTGGGAATTCCCTGGAAGTCCAGTGGTTAGGACTTGGTGCTTTCATTGATGAGGGCCCAGGTTCAATCCCTGGTCGGGGAACTAAGATCCTGTAACTCTGTGGCACAGCCAAAAAAAAAAAAAAAAAAAAAAAAAACCCAAACAAACAAACAAAAAACCTTCCAACTATCCCAAGAAAATAATTATAACTGTGAACAAAAGTTTATGTAGGGAGGGTAGGGGAGGAGGAGGACCTGGATAAAGGCAGTCATGGAGTACAAACTTCCACCTATGAGATACGTAAGTACTAAGGATGTAATGTACATCATGATAAATATAATTAACTGCTGTATATTACATATGAAAGTTAAAACAGTAAATCCTGAGTTCTCATCACAAGAAAAAAAATTTTCTTTTTCCACTTCTTTAATTTTGTATCCATGTGAATTGATGGATGCTCACTAAGCTTACTCTGATGATCATTTCAAGATGTAAGTCAAATCATTATGCTGTACACCTTAAACTTATACAGTGCTGTATGCCAGTTACATCAGTAAAGCTTGAAGAAAAAATTTACATACAGGGTATTTTGCATGCTCAGTCATGTTTGACTGTTTGTGACCCCAAGGACTGTAGCAAGCTCCTCTGTCTACGGAATTTTCCCGGCAAGAATACTGGAACGGGTTGGTGTTTCCTCCTCCAGGGGATTTACTGCAATGTTATTTCTAATGATGAAAATACCCTAAATGTGCAGTCCAGTGCTGGGCTTTGCCCTGTGCTCCACGTACTGCAACAAATGGTAGGTAGCATGGGATGGATTGCCAAAGTGGCCACATCTTTCTGGACGACATGACTTTGCTGGAATTTCTATTAAGAAGTGGAGTCTCTCTCCTCATCCTGGAATACTGGTTGGCCTTGTGACTTGCCTTGCTTTGACCAACAGAAAGTAGCAGAAAGGAGGACGTGTTTGTTCCTGGTATACAGCTTGCAAATTTCCACCCTCCTGGAACCCTACTGCCACCGTGGCAGTAAGCCCAGGCTGGCCTGCTAGAGGATGATAGACGTGTGGTTCAACCAACCAGCCGGTCAACCATCAGACGAATAGACGAGGTCATCATGGATCAGACAGCGTTCAGCCAGTCTGCTAGCTGATGGGAGACACATGAGTGAATCCAACCCAAAGCATCTGAGCCTGGTCCAGATCACTGCTCACCTGATCTTTAGACTCATAAGCACTAATACATGTATACTGTTTTATGCCACTAAGGTTTGGGGGTAGTTATTACACAGCAGTAGCTCTCTGATACACAGATAATGTCACCTGCCAACCCTTGGCACAACTAATTGTGAGTCCATACTAGTTTGGTGTCTTGGCCCCTCTTGCCTGCTCATGTTGTTTAAATCCCTGTATTCTAATTTTTGAACAAATACATTCACCTGCCTTTCACATTCCTTTGGGGGCAGGGACTGTGTCTAATTTATTTCATTCCTTCCTAGGAGACAATCACAGACCAAGGGCTCCCGACATGTTTGTGAATGAGCATACGACAAACGGGATGAATATCAACATTTACAAAATGCAGCCACGGCTATTTCCTGAAACTCCACAAACATGTCCTCTGTGTGCCCAGCCTAGGGACAGGCAGTGGAGATACAAGGATGAGGCTGTGTTCCCACTGAGATGATTCCAGTGCAGGCTGGCGAGATGCAAGCGCAACCTTTATGTTTGTTCTCACGATCCTACAAGGGGCTGAAGCTGCAGTGATGATCATCAATAAACAAGAGATCCCTAATCCATTACAAAATAATATTACCAGCCAGCATGTGTTGGCGGCATCCTTGGCCCCAGAGAAGAAACAATGTAATTTCTACAACAACCTATGGGTTAGGTGCTACTACTCTTCCTGTTTTAAAGGAGAGGAAACAAGCCTGAAGACATCTGGTCAACCTGCCTGGGCTCTGGCTTCTATCCTTGGGTTCCCAGAGACCCAGTGGTTGGCAGCCCTGGCCCAGGAGCTGAGCAGCGGAGGGACCTCCTCTCAGATTGATCCTGGGCTTCTGAGATCCTGGGCATTTCTGGCCAGAAATGGAGCAGAAAAACAGCCCTGCCCAGGACACATATGCCTTTTCTCCAGGGGATAAGATCCTCCGTAGGGGATTTCTCTTCCAGTAAAAACTGCTCAGAAACCCTCTGCTCTGATCCCCAAAGGGAGTCTTCCTAATCCCCTCAGAAACAAGTGATAGGGAGTTTATTAAATGCCCATGAGAGAGAGAGAGATGTGGTTAACATGTGTTTTAAATCCAAATTAGTTTCAAATCAGAGTAATTGTTACAGGCAAAATGGTTCAAAAAAAAAATCAGAAGCCCTCCCCCATCCCTCCTTTGACAATGTCTCTCTGAATATATTCAAATTCACCAAATGCAAAGTGATGAATGACAGCAAGCTGCCTTTATGTTCAGGGGAAAGATATACACAGCTGCTTATTGAAATTATGAATCAATCTATTATCCAGCAGGCACACAAGCAGCGCTAAGAACATTAATTAACTGAGCGTATCTGTGACCCAGATGTTTAAAGAGCGAAGCTAAATGCCACTGGGATTAGAAGCTCTCCTTTCTGACGTCTTTCAGGCCATGAAAACAGGGAGACCCAGACTTCTAAGACCTGTAAAGGCCAGCCCCCAGCCCCCAGCCAGGTGGGCAGGGCAGGAGAGGAGGGTACTGCAGGATTTCTGTTCTAGGGGAGGGCAGTTTCTCACACCAGGGAATGGATGCTTGGTTCTGTTTCCACTTTGGGGCTAAATTACACCACTACAAACAGTCATGTATAAGTTTTGGTGTGAACGTCAGTTCTCTTGGTTATACAGGTTTTCTCTCTTGCTCTTTTGTTTATTTATTTATTTATTTTTGCCCACTCTATACATGGGATCTTAGTTCCCTGGGTTGGATCTTAGTTCCCCAACCAGGGATTGAACCCTTGCCCGCTGCATTGACGTCTCAACCACCGGACCATCAGGGAAGTCCCCTCTTGGGTGTACAGTTGACTACTGGACAACACAGGTTTGAACTACACAGGTCCACTTACATGTGGATGTTTTCAAGAAATATGTATAATATGATCGGTTGGTTCAATCTGCAGGTTTGGAACCACAGGTAAGAAGGGCCAGCTTCTTAGGCATTTCCTCCTAAGATCCCAGCTGATTGTGGGACCTGAACTGCTGAAGTAGGCTTGTGACTGGTCCTCTTCCCTCCAGCCCTTCCCCATTTCCATCTGTCCTCCCTGATCCTGCACATTCAAATCCTACCATTCTCTGCCTCCACTTGCAGCAGCTCCCACTGCCACTGTATTTTACGAATACACTTTCTCAACCATGATCTTTTGCTATAGGGTTCCCCAACTCATCTTTTCAGTTTTAACTCTTGGTTTCTTGGCTTAGTCTGACAGACGACTTGAAGATTCTCAAAAACAGCCACCAGTCTTTCCTGTATACACGGGACATCTCTGGTGGTCCAGTGGTTAAGAATCTGCCTGCCCATACAGGGCACACAGGTTCAATCCCTGGTCTGGGGAGATTCCACATGCTGAACAGCATCTAAGTCCGTGTGCCACAACTACTGACCCCACGCTCTAGAACCTGCGAGCTGCAACTACTGAAGTCCGCTCACTCTAGAGCCCTTGCTTCCCATCAAGAAAGGCCTGTGTGCTGCAACTAAAGAATAGCTTGCCGCAGCTAGAGAAAGCCTGTGCAGAGCAAGGAAGACCCGGACAACCAAAAATGAATAAAATTATTTTTAAAAATTCTTATTTTGAAACCTAATCCCCCCAATTATACCTACTCCTACCCCATCTCCCTTCCTTCCACAAAGCCACCCCATCATGTGATCTATTTCAATTTATATATTTCTATGTTCTATTAATGTGTCTTTCCCTGTTAGAGATTTTTGTCTTTGTTTTTTTCAGCACCGCAGCATTCTACTCATTTTTACATGCCATAGGACCAAGAAAAGTATCTTGCAAAAAGCAAATGCTCTATAAATGTCTTTTGAATTGAATAGGATTATTTTAGATTTGGCTGCTGGGCCCATGAGGAGAAATAAATGTCATTATTCACAACCCTAATGCATTAGGAAAAAAAAAACCCTTTGAGCTCAAATACAATTAATTCTCATTTAGGAGAAAAAGGAATTTTCTATTTGAAATGATTGAAGAGGTGCATAAAACTATTAACCCACGTTTAACAGCCTTGAGGGAAAACTAAAATATGCAGGTTATAGCCAAATAAACAAAAGCCAGCCAAATAATTGTGGAATGACTTTGGAACACGGCAAAACCTATCGGATTGTCAATAAACACATGGCTCGCAATTGCTTTCATATTAAGGGTCTCTCTCATCATTTCAAAATCAGGCCTAGTCAGGGTAGAAAACCATTGGTAACTGAAAAATGCAGTTTATCTAGCTTCTACCCAGGAGACAGAGAGATGGGTTCCATTGATTGAGAACTGCTCTGGGGTGAATTTGTTTGTTTGTTGTGTGGCTGAAGCCATGAGAGTGGTTTCTGGGGACTATGAGGACACGTGTACATTTTTATAAACAAACAGACTTTCTTCATCACTGTCCAGGGCATGCCAGAACTCAATTCAATTCAGAGAAAAAAAAAAATTTCAACTGTATCAGAGTGTATGCATGGTGGCTGCCTAGGATTGGGGTGGAGAAAAGGAGCAGGAGGAATCTTTAGGGACGACAATGGAAATGCAGACGTACACACTAACATACGTAAAACAGATAGCCAGTGGGAATTTGCTGTATGACTCAGGGAACTCAAACTGGGGCTGTGTGACAACCTAGAGAAAAGGTGGGATGGAGTGGGAGATGTGAAGGAGGCTCACGAGGGAGGGGACATATGTATACCTGTGGCTGATCAATGTTGATGTATGGCAGAAACCGACACAATACTGTAATTGCCCTTCAATTAAACATAAATTAAGAAAAAAATGGAAATGCAACAGAAACTTTCTGTATTTTGATTAAGCAAGGGATTTCATAGGTGCATGCTCCTGCCAGAACTCAGCCAATTGTACACTTTAAGCAATGCAATTTACTGTACCAACCTTATACTTCAACAAAGTTGACTGTAAAGTCTATCTGGGGATTTCCCTGGTGGTACATTGGGTAGGAATTCACCTGCCAATGCAGGGGACATGGGTCTGATCCCTGGTTCGGGAAGATGCCACATGCCATGGGGGCAATAAGCCATGAAGCCTGGGTGCCCTACAGCCTGTGCTGTGCAACAAGAGAAGCCACGGCAATGAGAGGCCTGTACCGGCAACCAGACAGTAGTCCTCGCTCGCCACAACTAGAGAAAGCTTGTATGCAGCGATGAAGACCCAGCACAACAACAGCACAATACATAAATAATCACTGTTTTAAAAAAATTGATCTGGGAGCTTAAAGGCATGCTGTAGAATTCAATATGTTTCCTGTAAATCGGGTCAGATTCTAGCGGGGTGGTGGTCCCCAAGGCCTCTCTCCTCACCATTATGACTCATCATGCTGGATTTTTATTTTTGGCTCTGCTGGGTCTTCACTGCAGGCTTCTCTAGCTGTGCTGTGAGGTCTTAGCTGCTCTGCGGCATGTGGGATCTGAGTTCCCCTATCAGGGATAGAACCCACATCTCCTGCCCTGGAAGGCAGATTCCTAACCACTGGACCACTGGGTCACCAGGGAAGGCCCGTTGTGCTGGATTAAAGCGCAGTATTTCCAGACAATGCGCTTGCTACTTGCAATGAATGCAGAGACACCTGCCTTTCTGGGGTCCAGCACTCTGGCTCCATCACCCACCAAACACGGAGCAGCACTAGGGTCTGTCCCAGGACCCCTACCCCGCTGTCCCCTGGGACACGGCCGGAGCCCCACTGGCCTCTGCAGCTCTGCCCTCAGCACCGAGTTGGCATGTTCAGAACTGTCTGAACTGAACAGTCAGGGAATGAGGCTATTTGAACAGTTGGCACTTGCTTTGCTGCGTGTCATGGCGCTAAGAACACAGAGCCCTTTTCTCTAGGTGGTTTCACCTTCCCTCCTTGTCATCCTTCAGAAGTAGCGATGTTTTCTTACTAATTCAGTGATAGGAGAACCACCTTAACAAATCAACATGTTTCCTTGGGGGGAAAAACGCTGAAAGCAAGCCTCAGAAATGATAATGGTTGTTTGAAGGTGGTAGAATTATAGATGATTTAAATTTTTCTTTTTCAAACTCACCAATTAGGTGTTGCACATTTAGGAAACAAGAAAAAGGTAAGGAGTGACTCACTTTGAACTGAAAAGCTCTGGGTGAGGCAGGAAGGCTCAGCTGCTAATGTGGCCACCATCCTAGTGTCCTGAGTTCTTTATTCCAAGCCTAATAGTAACACAAAAACCTGCCTGGAACTTCCCTGGTGGAACAGTGGCTAATACTCGTGCTTTCAACTCAGGGGGCGCAGGTTCGATCCCTGGTTTGGGAACTAGGATCCTGCATGCTGCGCATTGCAGCCAAAAACAAACAAAAACCCGCCTGGATCACTTTTGGTGTTTGGAGGAAGATCAATTCAGCTTCTAAGGAGAGGTAAAACTTTTAGCCAAGAATCTCCACTGGAAAACAACTTAGGACTGTAACTTTGATTTTCTGGAAAGAAGAGCTCATCAACCCCTTCTGGCAAGAAAGGAAACGTACAGGAATTCCTCCTTAACCTGGAGGCCCCCTTAAGCAAAACCAAATACACGTGCCTTTAGTTCTCCATGCCATCCAAGACGTCAGGCACTTGTTCTCTGTATGTGGTCTGCGAGATCCACTTTTCAGGGGTGATTAGAAAGCGAGAACCAGGGAGTGGAAATGGAAAAGCAAAACAGATGGCAGACAAAAAGGCTGGGGTCCCCCACCAAATCTCAGGGAGCAGAAGGGAAGTAACTCTGCTCTTCTCCCGGGTCTGCAGAGAGGGTGGGCGTGAGGGATGCTCAAGAGTACTGGATGAAGGGACAGCCCAGGAGGCAAGAGCTCAGAGCCCTGACATAAAAAACCCAGAAATGTTTTGAATATTTTGAGAGAAGATGAGTTAGAAGAACAACAACAACAAAAAGAGAATCTGCAGCGAGGCATCACGGATTTATAGTGTTGCTCTGGAATGCAAGGGGAGGTTTTTTTGGTTTTTAATATTGCAGGTGTGTGCATGCTCAGCTGTCTCAGTCGTGTCCAACTCTTTGCAACTCCATGGACTGTAGCCCTCCAGGCTCCTCTGTCCATGGGATTTTCTAGGCAAGAATACTGGAGTGGGTTGCTATTTCCTCCTCCAGGGGATCTTTCCAACCCAGGGATCGAACCCGAGTCTCTTGTATTGCAGGTGGATTCTTTGCCACTGAGCCATCAAGGGAGCCCAAAATATTGCATAAGAGACAGGCAGTGGCAACACAGCAGCACAGAAGCTCCAGGGTGTCCCGCTCCAGCGTGTCCTGATCCAGGGTGTCCTGCTCCAGGGTGTCCTGCTCCAGGGTGTCCCGCTCCAGCGTGTCCTGATCCAGGGTGTCCCGCTCCAGGGTGTCCCGCTCCAGGGTGTCCCTGGTGTGGTCCTCCTGCTTTCTGTGATCTCTTTTGCATGTGTGTAGGTTTCCCAGACATAAACAAATACCTGCCCTTGCTCCTCCAACACTGGTTTCCCTCAAGAGCTAAGGTTTCCCTGCTTTGTAGCGGTTTCCAGGAGTTGAGGGATTGTAGGGTTTGCTTCTTACAGAAGGTGAGAGGTTTGCTCCCAGAATCACGAGTCTGCTTGCCAGGGCAAAGCCACCTCGCCCTGGGGTGCAAACTCCAACATGCTCTCCGAGGATCCATCCCCTGCACCCCACCACTTACACGACTTTATCTGGAAGCGGAGGCTGCTGGGTGTCATTAACTTTGGCGTTTTCCAAGTGCCTTCCACACACTAAGCCCCATCACTCCATGGGGGCACTAGTACCTTATTGGCAAAATGCATCATCGTGACAAGGTGTTTGAATGATGGATCACTTAAACGATGAAGCCATCAGAGGAAGCCCAAGATCAGATTACATTTAATTACGGGATAAAGGAATTCTCATCTATCACTCTGCTGATGAATTAGCTGGGGGAGGGAATGTGTGCTTCTCAGAAAAGAGGGGAGAGGAAGACTAGTGCTGACAGGCGGACAAACAGGGGAGACCTGTGATGCCCTCCCTGGAACTCACTGGGGAGCTCCTAAACAGAGCTGGCTCCTGTCAGTTCCTCTCCAAGGGGCATACCTCGTCTCCAGAAGGCCCCATTAGAGCTTGGAGCTCTTTCAGAGAGTGCTGTGTGGAGTCCCCAGGGCCCTGCACTCGGAACTCATGTTGGCCATGCCCTGTCCATGGCGTGGCTGCTGGGCACTGTGGTCCTTAGCTCAGGGAGGAGGAGACCGCACTGGAATCGGTGAGGCTGTGCGGATGGTACATGGGAACACTCCCAGCGAAGTTGATCCTCAACTTGGAGGTGGATAAAAGCACTTGAGGGCAGAGGAAGGGACAAACGAGGAGGGGCTTCAGGGGAGTGTTGGGGCGGTACAGAACTGCTCTTGATTGTGGTGGGGTTACTTGACCATATGCCTTGTCAACAACTTGCAAAACTTGGACTTCCCTAGCTGTCCAGTGGCTAAGACTTTGCCTTCCAATGCAGAGGGGGTGGGTTCGATCCCTGGTTGAGGAGCTAAGATCCCATGTATCTTATGACCAAAAATCCAAAACTTAAAACAGAAGCAATATGGTAACAAATTCAATAAAGACTTTAAAAATGACCCACATTAAAAAAAATTGCTTAAGACTGTTCTCTCCTGTGGCTCTCAAAGAAGCACAGTGGGGCAGTGCAAAAAGTCCTGTGAAATACTAAAAAGTATTGAAAATAAAACTTTAAAAGAAACTTGCAAAGCCACATTATAAAAAGAACGAATTAACCTTAAAATTAACCTTAAAAGTGAAACAACATTACATAAAAACTGAAATAGCATTATAAATTGAAAAAAAAAAAAAAAACAAACACCAGGCTGGTATACGAGGCATAGGGCTTCCCAGGTGGCGCCAGTAATAAAGAGCCTGCCTGCCAAGGCAGGAGACACAGGAGATGCGGGTTTGCCCCTTGGGTGGAGAAGATCCCCTGGAATAGAAAATGGCAACGCACTCCAGCATTCTTGCCTGGAAAATTGCATGGACAGAGGAGCTTGGCCATGGGGTCACGAAGAGTCAGCCATGACTGAGCATAAGCACACGCTAGGCATTAATCTATGTTATGTGGGCAAACAGGGACACGGGATCACTACCTTATAGCCTCGCCCATGACGGATGCTCAATAAATGGTGTTGATGGAAAAAGAAAGCATCTGGAGATGCCTGTGAATATGCAGATTCCCAGGGCCCCACCTTCAGTAGGTCTGGGGTTGGACTCAGGGATCAGCATTTGTAATGCCTGGTAGCTCCCTGTGGACCATGGCTGAAATGCTGGGTGGGGAGTCCTGCCCTTCATCCTGGCTCTCAATACTCTGTCCCTATTGGCTGCCCTGGGGCTTCCTGTTGGCGCTAGTGGTAAAGAATCCACCTGTCAATTCAGGAAATGCAATATATGCAGGTTTGACCCCTGGTTTGGGAAGATCCCCTGGAGAAGGAAATGGCTACCCACTGCAGTATTCTTGCCTAGAAAATCCCATGGACAGAGGAGCCTGGTGGGCTACAGTTCCTGGGGTCACAAACAGTCAGACAGAGGACAGTCAGACAGAGCTGGGGGGAGGGTGGTCACTACCTGCCTGACAGGTACAGGATTAAAGTCCTGCCCAAGGACTTCCCTGGTGGCTTAGATGGTAAAGCGTCTGTCTACAATGTGGGAGACCTGGGTTCGATTCCTGGGTTGGGAAGATCCCCTGGAGAAGGAAATGGCAATCCATTCCAGTACTCTTGCCTGGAAAATCCCATGGACAGAGGAGCCTGGTAGGGTACAGTCCATGGGGTCGCAAAGAGTCAGACACGACTGAGCGACTTCATACACACACACAAACCAGAAATGGGTTTATCATCACTTTTGTTCCCTGTCTCAAGCCAGCCACGGCACTATCCAGAGAGCTGGCGTGGACTGCATCGTAGGGACCTCAGGCAGCAGCTCGGACACAAGGACTTGAGAGGAGGCCCAGAGCCATTGGAGGAGAATTAAAGGAACGATGCCCCGGGCCCAGTGCTGCCCACGCTGTGCTCTCTTCTTGATCTTTGCCTTCCAGAATGGGGAAGGTTGATAGGTTGACCAGGTAGACTGGAAGAGAGAGCAAGAAGGGGCTGGCAGAGGAGGCCAATCCCACAGCCAATACCCTGGCAGGAAGACCGTGGCTGTTCCAGTGAAGTCACCCCGCCACCCCCCACCCCACGCTAGACCTGGGCCCAAGATGGCAAAAGCTGGGGGAGGGGAGCCCTGGGTCTCCTTAGAGAAAACCTCCCACTCTCAATAGGATCAAGCTGACACCAAAGGCTACTATTGTGCCCTTGACATCTATTTTTTCTATGCCTGTGATATAAAGTTTATTTAAAGATAAAAGAGCCAGTTTAAAGAAAAATACCTTTAAAAAACACACTGGCTCAGAAAAGAAACTGATATTTGTCTGATGCAAAGTAGTAACCAGACCAGAGCAAGGCCGGTGACTAGCTCGTGACTGAGCAGGCTCTTCTGAGAGGCCGGGAACCATTTCCATCTTGTTGACAAACATATGTTGAAGACAGGAAATTACCCTCCTCAGTGCCTATTTTATCTCTGTTTAATTGCTGTCTGATAATAAATTACAACACAGAGTCCATTAATTAAGCTAACAATGTCTGTGAAACACGCCTAGTTACAGGAGCTTTGATTCAGTTTGCCCACAGCATGTTGCGAGGTGGTTTAAAAGCACGTCAGGACACATGACTGGTGGGGAAACACTTAGAGCCTAGGGCGAGTGGGTTTGGGAAGAATAGGAGGAAAGCTTGATGAGCGAGGGGAGAGGCAGCCTGGCAGGTGGAGAGCAAGCAGTACCAAGGCTGCACTCTAATTCAGGACATGTGGTAGAACAGAAAAAAAAAAAAAAAAAGATTAGATTTGCTTTCACAAAATCAGCTGATGGAAAATCACCATGGCCCATGCGCACAGGTGTTCCTCCCAGAACTGGGGGGATTAAGGACGAGCCTGATTTGGTTTGCTGTCCCATCATCAACTAAGTGGCAGGAGCATCCATTTGGAAAAGTTCGTGAATGCAGGAGGGGTGGGTAAAAGATGAATTCTAGGTATTTTCTGCACTGGGCTATGAAGGCCAAAGCTCCCAGCAGGAGAGAACTCGGTGACCAGTTCCTGTCTGGGCAGGGAGTAAGCAGGAAATTATCTTGAATTCAGTGGACTGGATTTGAATTTAAAGTGCCTGGGTTCTGGTCGGCTTTGCTCACAGGCATCTTCGTGCCTCAGTTTCTCCACGCTGCCTGCTTGTCTCCTAGAGTGACCACAAGGAGCAAAGGACTCAGGATTCAATCTGCCTGGAATTACTTTCAGAGGACCAGTCACACAATGAAGGGAGCGGGGTCTGGATTATGAGAACTACCTGCGGTGACAGCAAAGGAAATACGGCTCGTCTCTTTCCAGATGCCAGCTTAACAGGAGAGCACAAGTGTCCAGAGCTGAGCAAACCCATGAGCCACGAATACACATGAGAGGATGTGTGTACGCCTGATGCACGTGAACTTGCAGGTGAACGTGTATGTTCAGAAAACATGAGAGAGGTGAAGGGAGCTTACAGGGCATTGTGTCCACGGTCTTCCTTTCACAGACGAACAAAAGGAGAGTATGAGTCTGGCTTAGTACCAACCACCTCGTGTGCCTCTGAAATTGAATATGTCTTCCCAGTTTGTGGCGTGCCTTTTATTACTCCTGGTTAACATAAAAGTGTTTTACATTTTCACGCATGTCAAGTCTAATGATGTCTTTGGATCTGTTTTCTCCCAGTGCCAGAGGACCTGCTGAGCTCTCCCGGCGCACACGTCCATGCACACACGCAGGCACACGCACACCACGGGCTAACACAAAGCTGTCAGAGGAAATTCATTTACCAAGTTCTATTCTTACTGTGTTGGTCGACTGTTTTGCCCTCTTTGGTTATCTTTGCTGTCTCCTGAGAGACCAGAAGACTCGTGTGTTCTCTAAAATGTTACTGCCAGCACATCACTCCCTCCCAGTCAAGGCTCGGCACTGTACCAGTGCTTGCAGACCGGGCCATACTCACCACCAAACTGATGACGGTGGCTAAGACTCCACACTCCCAGTGCAGGGGGCCTGGGTTCGATCCCTGGTCAGGGAACTACGTCCCACATACCACAGCTACAGATCCTGTGTGTGGCAAATAAGACCCAGTGCAACCGAATAGATAAATAAACATGAAAGAAAAGCTTACGATGGCCTTTCGGAACAGACACACCAATCAGGTTCTCACGAGAGAAGCGGCTAACTCTTTCTTTGATGTTGTAAGCAGGCTTGCTTTGTTATCAGTAAACATACGTATATGTGACATCTATTTGCCTATTAGCAAATGATACCAAAATGTAAGCACAGTTTCCTTTCCGTAGGAGAGTGCCCCTTTATCCTCTTAATATCTGTGCTGATGCAGCCACCTGTGAATCTTCTCCCTCGTTCCTGTAGAGAAACCACCAGAAAGCCCCTCACCTGCTCAGAACAGTCAATAGCTACCAAAGGAGAAGACAAAAGAAGTTTCCAGAAGTCCTACGAATCCCAGTAGGTGCAGTGAACTTAACTCCCTTCCTGGTCAGAGACAGGGCTCCTACCTGGGGTCCCCAGCCGTGGCACGGGTATAGTATTGCCGTGTGGTTCTCCATTGGCCCCTGGTCCAAGCAGACGTCTTTTGCCTTGTTGTTGCGAAGCTGCGGGAACAGGCCAAACAGGACCCGTCAGATCTCATCTTGTGGAGCGACTGCTCCCCACCCACCACTCCACCTCAACTTGGTTCTGACTTCTTAATGCAGATGCCATGAGACCTCCCCTCCACACCCCCACCCCCAAGAAAGGACCAAAGCTTGAATCTTAGAGGAGATCATTTAGCAAGAAAGACAGTCCTCCAGTGGGTGGTGTGGGCACTGACCCTCTGCCTGTGACCGTGTACCCCACCAAGCACATAATCCCTCATTCTCAGCATATGTGACATGTTAGCAAACATTATGGTGGTAATTTTGCAATACGTAAAGGTATCAAATTAACAAGTTGTACCATTTAAAGTGAAGTCGCTCAGTCGTGTCCGACTCTTTGCGACTTCATGAACTGTAGCCTACCAGGCTCCTCCACCTATGGGATTTTCCAGGCAAGAGTACTGGAGTGAGTTGCCATTTCCCTCTCCAGGGATCTTCCTGACCCAGGGATTGAAACCGGGTCTCCTGCATTGCGGGCAGACACTTTACCATCTGAACCAGACTTCCCTGTAGCTCAAACGGTAAAGAATCTGCTTCCCTTGTGGCTTCCTTTGTGTCTCACCTGGTAAAGAATCCTCCTGCAATGCCGGAGACCTGGGTTCGATCCCTGGGTTGGGATGATCCCCTGGAGAACGGACAGGCTACCCACTCCAGTATTCTGGCTGGCAGAATTCCATGGACAGAGAAGCCTGGGGGGCTACAGTTCGTGGGGTCGCACAGAGTCGGACTGGACTAAGCGACTAACACACACAGGGCCCAAGGGCTGTGAAAACACAAGTCTCCCATTGGCTAGTTCATCTTGCACCTCCCGCCAGGTTCACTCAAGATGGCAACCTGGGGTGACCTGAGGTGGTTGCGACTGTTACTGTGGAGATTATACCACTTAAACTTATACAATATTAGCTTCTCTGGTGTTTCAGACAGTAAAGAATCTGCCTGCAGTGGAGAGACCCGAGTTGAATCCCTGGATGGGGAAGATCCCCTGGAGAAGGGAATGGCAACCCACTTCAGTATTCTTGCCTGGAGAATCCCATGGACAGAGGAGCCTGGTGGGCTACAGTTCATGGGGTCACAAAGGGTAAGGACACGACTGAGCGATTAACACTTCAAATGGCACCCCACTCCAGTACTCTTGCCTGGAAAATCCCATGGACGGAGGAGCCTGGTAGGCTGCAGTCCATGGGGTCGCTAAGAGTCGGACACGACTGAGCGGCTTCCCTTTCACTTTTCACTTTCATGCATTGGAGAAGGCAATGGCAACCCACTCCAGTGTTCTTGCCTGGAGAATCCCAGGGACGGGGAAACCTGGTGAGCTGCCGTCTATGGGGTCGCACAGAGTCGGACACGACTGAAGCGACTTAGCAGCAGCATGTCAATTATAGGTCAATAAAGCTGGAGAGAGAGAAAGAAAAAGAACACCAGCTTGGGGAAAAAAAAAATCAGTAGAGGAGCATTTTTTTTGTAGCCTACTGGTTTCAAGCCACAGGAAAGGCAGCTTCTGATAGCTGAATATCATCCCTTTTCTCCTGGAACCAATTCCTTGTCTTAAATACTTGTGTTTGAAATACCTAGGATGGATTCTCTTTTTCTTTCTTTTTGAAGAGAAGCATTCTTTTAAACCTAAGATTCCAAAAGTCCATTAAAAGGGGTATAGAGAGAAGTGTTGAATTAGACATTCCAAAGATGGTCCAAAGCAAGCAATCTTTAAGGAATGACAAAGCTAGCTTAGGAGACCACAGCTTACCACCACAGCTTTAGTCCCTTTATATTAATTGGTGCTTTAAGAAATGCGTGTTGCCAGTGCTTTCAGTGGTGCAAAGATTAATTATATGGAGAAACACAGACAACTTCTGAGTAAAAAAGTAATTCAGAAGAGATAGATTTTTGAAAGTGATGAAATTTTAGCAATACTTTTACCCAGGCATTTTGCTTGTATTCTTCTCTTTTTTGTATACAGAAGAACAATATGGTAGAAATGCCTAATGAAGTCTAACAATGTTTTAAAAATAAGTAAAATTTAGAGGTGATAAAATTAACTAAAAAATATTGTTTGGAGGACTGACAAAACGTATCCTATTTTTATAAATTTATACTGAATGGTAAGTTGGGAGGCTTCATGTTTGGCAATTATTTCCCTTTTTGAGGATTATTGGTTTATTTCCCCATTGAGATCTCAAGTGGTTTTATTATAGATTTGTAAGAGCTCTTTACATATTAAGAATATTAATGTTTTATGGCATATGTGTTCCATATAATGATATCACAATGCTAGTCTTCTAAATTTTCTCCTGATGTTTATGCAAACAAATCTATTGTGCAGTAACCTAATAAATGTTTCCTGAATCTGGTAAGGGGTTGGTATTGTGCTAAATTTAACAATCAAAGACTGAAAAAACCAAAAGAGTACCTGCTCTGAAGGATGGGCTGAAGAGAGAGACAGACGCAGGAAGAGGTAGTACAATAAGGGAATGATGCCAGGGCAGTGAAGAGATGCCCTCACCCCATCTGAGGCTTCAGAGACTAAGAGGAGGCGACTCCTGAGCTCAATGTTAAAAAGGATTAAGTGAAAGAGATGCTAATGATGGTCTATTTTTCACTCAGGGGATGTCTACATGGAGTTTTACTCTATATTATTATGCTGCACATGTTGGGTTTATGTATATTTATGTGTGTTGTATTTCATATAAATAATGCTTAAAGAAAAAAAAAAAAGACGAGCAAAAGTGAACTAGGGAGCAGCGGTTTTTCCAGATGAGCCAAGCACAGAATTTTGAGCAACAGTTGGTGGCTTAATGTTTCTGTACACATCGAAGCGCTTGTGCATTGGGAAGGCAATATCTTACACATGTGAGTCAGGACATAATGTATTTGCATATCTTTCGTTTTACATTTTTTTTCTTTTTATTGAAGTATGTTGTTCAGTCTCTAAGTTGTGTCCAACTCTTTGCAACCCCATGAATTGCAGCACACCAGACTCCCCTGTCTTTTATTATCTCCCAGAGTTTGCTCGAACTCATGTCTACTGAGTCAGTGATGCCATCCAACCACCTCATCCTCTGTCGCCCCCTTCTCCTCTTGCCCTCAGTGTTTCCCAGCATCAAGGTCTTTTCTAATGAGCTGGCTCTTCGCATCAGGTGGCTACAGTATTGGAGCTTCAGCTTTTACTGAAATACGCATGCATGCTCAGTTACTTCAGTCATTTCTGATTCTTTGGGACCCCATGGATTGTAGCCCACCAGGCTCCTCTGCCCATGGGATTCTCCAGGCAAGAATACTAGGGTGGTCTGCCATTTCCTTCTCCAGGGAATCTTCCTGAACTATGGATCGAACCATGTCTCTTAAGTCTCCTGCATTGGCAGGCAGGTTCTTTACCACTAGCGCCAACTGGGAAGCCTTACTGAAGCATAGTTAAATTAAAATGTCATTTTAGAGTCCATATTTCCAATGCAGGGGGCACTGGTGCCTTCCCTGGTAGGGGAACTAAGATCCCACATGCCATGGGGCACTGCCAAAAGAAGTTTAAAAAACCCTTTAAATTAGAATTTTTTTTAAAAAATAGAAGTTACCAAAATGTGACTAAGAACAGGATATATACAGTTTACAGGACTAGAAAGCTTTTTAAAAAGCCTCCAAACAGAGTTAAAACCTGAGGAAGGAGACTGGAGCATTAAAACCAGAAATATTCAGTGGCCTACAAAAAAACACTCACACAGAATCGCACATGAAAAACAAAAGGCAGCAAGTATGGCAAAACCAATACAATACTGTAAAGTGAAAAAAAAAAAGTAAATAAAATAAAATCTGAAAAAAAGAGAGAAAGTATACACAGAGTAGGTGGTCAGGCAGGGTGTAGTGAAAAGAACCCACAGGAGCGTTAAATCAGAGTTGTCTAAATAATGCTAGATTTTGTTACCAGGCTGAATTTGACTCAGTTTGATTTCTTCCACTTAATACTGTCGTCCATCTGAAATATACTTCAGTAAATGGTGGGCTCAGCAACCACAGAAGGCGTCACAGAGGCCAGTGCCCTGACATGTTAACACTGATCATAGCTGGGAATTGGGATTTGAAATAAGTTTTGTTTTTATATTTTCTGGATACTGAATGTATTGAATTTATGTCCGATGCAGGATACAGGATGCTTGGGGCTGGTGCATGGGGATGACCCAGAGAGATGTTATGGGGAGGGAGGTGGGCGGGGAGTTCATGTTTGAGAACGCATGTACACCTGTGGTGGATTCATGTCAATGTATGGCAAAACCAATACAGTATTGTAAAGTAAAATAAAGTCAAAATAAAAATTTAAAATTAAAAAAAAAAGATAGGAAAATTTGCAAAAACAAAAGCTTTCCCTCCTCCAAAAAAATCAGATTATGATCTCTATGTCACCTCTAAGGCCATTCCAACCATCAGCTCCAGAGATGTCACTTACACTCTGCTTCATGTGAAATCGCGCAGGGCACAGCCTGTGGAACGCTGCCCTAGCCTCCTAGCATTTTATCATTTTTTTGTTCCTCTTTTCGTGACTATTTTTCTTCTAATCATAAAATTATCATATAAACATTAGTGATAATTGAGAAAATGTGAGAAAATACCACATTAAAAACTGCCTGTCCCCTGTGTAGAAGTTTCCCCTCCCATACTCCTGTCTTGCTTTTTTGTTGCTGTTTAGTCCCTTAAGTCGTGTCCAACTCTTTTGTGACCCCATGGACTGCAGGCCACCAGGCTCCTTTGTTCATGGGATTTCCCAGGAATGGGTTGCCATTTTGTTCTCTGGAGGATCTTCCCGGGCCAGGGATTGAACCCATGTCTTCTGCATTGCAGGTGGATTCTTTACTACTGATCTAAAATAGTGGCTAGTCTAATTTCATAATCCTGACTTTTTTCTCTTAAGGCTTATACTATCAATATTTTTCTTGCATCAAACTTCTGTATAGATCTTCTGAAATGCTGCAAAATACGGCAAACTACAATTTAACTAACCTTCAAGTTAAATTCAAATGTTCAATCGAGGAAATAAAACTCCCTGAGATGAACAATGTTACTTGCAAATCTTTGTCCTCATTTCAGATTATTTGCTTGGGATAAGAATGGAGAGGAAGTATGACTATCATTAAGCCTTTTAATACATGTAGTTCAAATTGCTTTTTAAAAAGCTTGTTTCAATTTGCACTCTCATCAGAGGATCTGTGGTTTTTATATTATCAAGACCTGACTGGCAAAGCACCAACAGATATTCCAAAAATGAATCTTTGTTCTTTTGGTGTAAGACAAAAAGCTGCTGCTGCTGCTGCTAAATCGCTTCAGTTGTGTCCGACTCTGTGAGACCCCATAGACGACAGCCCACCAGGCTCCCCCATCCCTGGGATTCTCCAGGCAAGAACACTGGAGTGGGTTGCCATTTCCTTCTCCAATGCATGAAAGTGAAAAGTGAAAATGAAGTCACTCAGTCGTGTCTGACTCCTAGAGACCCCACAGACTGCAGCCTACCAGGTTCCTCTGTCCATGGGATTTGCCAGGCAAGAGTATTGGAGTGGGTTGCCATTGCTTTCTCCGAAGACAAAAAGCTACCTCAGTGTATTTTATGTTATTTTTTACCCCGGTGTATTTTAAATTTTTTAAAATTTCTTTGATTATGAAATAAATATAAAAATTTCACCCACTTGTATTTTCTCTTGTACTTTGTCTCTTTTTCTTTGGGGATGTTTTCTCATTTAAATAAAAAATTTCATTTAAAATCTATTTGTGGAGTTCATTATACATTAATGATATTATCCATTCATCTATCGTATTTATGATATACAGATTTCCACCTTGGCATATTATTTCTCCATTCAGCTGATATATAGGTTATTTTAATATTTATGAGCCCACATCAAATGTCATTTTCCTTTGCATTCTCTTCCATAGCTTTCACTCTTAGAAAGCCCTTCCCCTTTAACAGTTCAGATTCATATCTATTTCTGGATGGTTCCATTATGGCTTCTTTTCTTTCATTTAATGCTTACAGTCCATCTGAAATATACTTTGGGATTTGCTTTAAGAATCTAAATTGTTCTCTTTTCCAAAGAGCTGGGTGATTTACCCAATTGTCTTATGAATAATCCTTTCACCGCCCACTGTTTTTCCATGTGATCTTTATGTTTGATCTTTGAAAACCAAAAACAAAAAGAAACATGTTTTTATTTTAAGGAAGACAAAGCAGTGTGCGCCTGTTAATAGCTAGTAGGATGTACCAGGTACTGTTCTAAGAAGTCTGTATATGGCGTCTTGTTTTTCATCTTCCCAACAACCCCAACCCAACAACCAGTAGGTACTTTCACACCCTCATTTTACAGATGAGGGGACAGACACTAAAAGGAGCCACTTGGGCTTGAATCCAGCAGGCTGGCTCTAGAATCTTCGTGCGTCCCCAACCACTACACTTGTGGGTGTGCATGCTCAGTTGCTCAAACTTATCCATCTCTTTACGACTCCATGGACTGTAGCTGACCAGGCTCCTCTGTCCGTGGGATTTTCCAGGAAAGAATACTGGAGTGGGTAGCCATTTCCTCCTCCAGGGGAGCTTCCCGACTCAGGGATCAAACCCATGTCTCTCGCAGCTCCTGCAATGGCAGGTGAACTCTTGACCACTGAGCCACCTGGGAAGCCCCATAAGAAGCAAGCTCCACATCCAGATTCCAGCTTGGAAGGAACACTTTGCCTGCACTTTGATGATTTAACCTGGGGCTGACTTAATTCCTCCGAAAGGTTTCTCCCATAAAATAGAAAAATGCACAACTGTAGAAAAACGAAATGCTCTAAGCCCATGAGGGTTTTCCCAGCCTCAGGACTTCCAGGGAGACCTGGGAAGAAATCCAGCTGCAGAGCTAGTGGGGCATCTGTTGGGTCCGGAGCACCCGGCTCCCTGAGCTCTGACCAGAGTCTGTGTCACCAACCCCTCATCCAAAAACACAGGGATACAGGCTTACATACATGCACGTTGTCAGCAGTGGTGCTTACAATATTTAAAAAAAAAGAGAAACAACACAAATGTCTATGTTTTCAAGCAAAACACAGCCATACACAAAAGGTACCATCTTATACAGCTGTTGATAAGGTTGCATAAAAAGGCTTAACCGCACAGGAAAATATTGTCTCGTTAGTAACATTTCAAATTATGAGGCATATGTGGACAGCCTGATTTTAGTTTAAAATATATATATATATATATATTTTATACCATCTTATACAGCCATTAATAATGTTGTAGAAAAGTGCTTAAGGACACAGGAAAATATTCTCTATTATTAGTAACATTTCAAATTATAAGGCATTGTGGACAGTCTGATATTAGTTTAAAATATATATATTTTATACCATCTTATACAGCCATTAATAATGTTGCAGAAAAGTGCTTAAGGACACAGGAAAATATTCTCTATTTAAATTATAAGGCATTGTGGACAGTCTGGTTTTAGTTTAAAAAAAATTATATATACATATATACATCTATATATATATACACACACACACACACATATACCAATACAAATAGATGTGTATATAAAAAGTATATGTATAAACCTGGCAGGCTACAGTCCATGGGGCCGCAAAGAGTTGGACACAACTGAGCACATGCACGCACGTGCGCGTGCACACACACAGACACACACACATAAAAATAAATATTTTTAGGAAAAAGAAATATATACACACATGTAACAAATCAGACCATACATCCAAATGTACACATTATCTTTGGGATTAGAATGCTTAAGTCTAATCCTGGCTTCGTGATTTATAAGCTATGAGACTTTAGATAATTTAATGTCTCTAAGTCTCAGTGTTCTTATCAATGAGATGGAAATAACACTGCTACCTGATAGAGTGAGGATGACTGAACTCAAATGTGAAAGACACTTAGAACAGGAGGGCACATTTTAAGTGTGCACTGCTATTGTTGCTGTTTTCAAAATGCAGATTTATGCCATCTGTACTATGAGAAAGGTCAATCTGTTTAATGTTCAGAAAACTGACATTGTCTCAGCATAGAAAATCCGAGAGGAGCATCTGTATCCTTTCTTTGGTGTACACAGCAGTGGGCCCTGGAGAGACAGGTCTAGTCTCTGCCTCTCTTTACACCCAACTTGCCGCTCAGTGTCTCAGCACGGGCCCCAGGGTACCCCACAATGCCCTAGACACAATTTATGGCCCACCCCACACCGCAGGCCAAGTGATGGCCCACGTCCCCATCACGACATTTATTACGTGTGTCTCGCCAACAGTTGGCGGGGCTTCCCTGGGGGCTCAGTGGTAAAGAATCTGCCTGCACTGCAGGAGACAAAGGGACGAGGGTTCAATTCCCTGGGCTGGGAAGATCCCCTGAAGCAGGAAATGGCAACCCACTCCAATATTTTTGCCTGGGGAATTCCATGGACAGAGGATCCTGGAGGGCTACAGTCCAGGGGGGATCGCAAACAGTCGGATGTGACTGAGCACGCACGCACAATTCACAACTCATTCACACCAGCTGGTGAGAGCCTTGCTGTGAAGGCCGGCACCTCTAGAAAAACTAATCACTGAATGACTGAGTGAATGACTTCGTCATTCACCCCCCAGCCAAGTGATCCACGGCCCCCTGCACAGCCATCCAAGTCAGAGCAAGTGTGGTTTTCATTACCTCCCCGTAGGCAACGGTGTTATTGTATCTTCGCATTTCTGGGTAGACGTGGTCCAGATACCACTGGAAATTCTTACACTTTAAACTTTTCCTTAAGGCTCTTCTTTCGGAGACATCGCCAATGTCAATTCCTGGATTCTGAAAGTAAGCAAAGGGTTTAGTGATTGGGAGGCTCTGGCCAGAGCAGAAGACGGGCAGTGTCACCTTCAGGGAAACCATCAGAGAGAAATCCGAAGCCCAAAGGTGATCCTTTAGCCCTGAGCTAGCCAGTACTGTCCCCCCGGACACAGTATGCAGCCCCCAAGCCAGCCTTCCTCATCCCCATGAAAGGAATCCCAGAACACACGGATACTGACAACCTGCTTTCCCGGCTCCATCTCTGCCATTTCTTCAGTGACTCTCAGCCCCAATTATTACAGGAATTATTTGATTAAGACAAGAAAAGAAATGCCTATAACCACCTCCTGCCTTTCTTTGTTGTACATGGGTGATTCCCCTTCCCCCCTTTGCAGGCTCTTTGTGAAGTTCATTATATGCAGATGTGAAAATAATTTTCCATTGCAAAGCTTGTAATGATGTTCTAATGAATAATTCACTCTGCTTTTACAGAAATGAACCTGTAATGGGCTGCTGTGTGCTGACAGGGGAAAATAAAGTAGCTGAAATACGACTCCAGAGTCAGCCACAAGACGGCTCTGACCCGGTCGAGACAGGATACCCTCTTCACTAAGATGGCAGCCAAGCAGCATTTTCGAGCAAGAGGAGAAGAGTTTAAATGATTTCATTAAGATTTCTTCTTTGGCAGTCAAACAGGGACTTTTAAAAGAAAAGTCCCTTTAAATGTCAAACTTATTAACATTCAAAGGCAAACCTGGGCAGTGATATTTTAACTCTTTATTTTAATATACTTAGCAAGATTAATGAGGATGGTCATTTGTGAAAAGCCAGGTAGGGAACACTGGCATTAGGGACCTGAGGTGGTTTGTAACGATGGAGAAAGCATTGGGAGACCAGCCTTGAGTTCTTCTGACCCAGTCACCTGCCCATCCTAGGTCACTGCTCTCATCGCAAACAAGAAAAATAACACTTGTTCCACTGATGGCACCGGGCTGTGGGCAGAGCAGAACGAAGACACCATTTCACATCCCTGCCCTGTCAGACCTTAAGGAAGTCAATTTAACTTACCAGAGTTTCGGTTTACCCATCTGTAAAATGGACATAATAGGTTCACATCAAACTAGCAGTTACTGAACACAGGATTTGTTATACTCTGTTTTAAGTCTCATTTTTATCTTCCCAGGAGCCCTATGAGATCAAGGTTAACAATCTCGACTCTACAGATGAGGACTTCAGGGCAGGTAGTTCCTCTGTCGTGAGGTTGTTATGAGAGGTAAATGAGATATTGCAAACAAGAACCTTAGCGAGTGCCTGGGACAGTATAAAGGGCTCAGCAAAGGTTGCTATTTTATACAATAATGTGGAAAATCACTTCTAGTTTAACGGCTATAAAGTGCTATGTGGCCGGAAGGGGGTTTTCTTTTCAGTGCTTTAGAACATTATTTTAATAATTGTAACAACAGTGATAAAAAATTCTTCACTTTTATCCTGTTTATCCACAAATCTAGACATATTCGACTGCACTTCTGTTATCTGGGGTTCCAGCCTCCTGAAACACAGGGGCTGCCATTTCTCAGTGGGAACAATTCCACGGCTGGGACACCTACAGGAGCTCCAGCTGAACAGACAAACCTGACTATGGCTGAGAGTACAGGTGACCAAACTGGGCTATGAGGACAAAAATGCTCGCCAACATTTCACATCCTGTGCCAGGCATTGCTCCAAGTACATCGCATGTCCTTAGCTTTAGTACTTAATACTCAGGTTAAGTACTTCCAATTTAGTTTTCACAATCGACCTAAAGGAAGGAGGGCTTGCTATAATCCCCACTTGATAACGGAGGAACCTAAGATATAGAGATGATAATTAAATTTGTTCAACATGTCATAATCACAAGCGGCAAGGCTGGGATTCCAAACAAGCCTGTGCACAACTGTTGTATAAGACTCCTGTGGGGCTGTGGCAATGGGAATTTTCTGAGATTATATTCTGGGCAGAATATGGAAGAGAATTGAAGAGCTGTGTAGACAAGGATCCAGCGTGCAGTTGGGACCTACCTCACGGGGTGGCTGGAGCTCTGTGGGAAGTGAGTGTGGACGATGGAGTCTGGTGCCTAGCATCTTCTAGACACAATACACGCTCAGGAGCAGGTCTTGACACTCAGCGTCAAGATGAATATAATGAGACTGGAATTAACACACTATGATCCTTCTAATCTCTGTCAATGGATTTAGAGATTTCCACGGTGCCAATCCCCACGTAAAGCAGGGGTTCTGAAACCTGGAGATCTGTGAGCCACCTCAAAGTATATTTATAATCCTGCAAGGGTGAGCATCTTTCTGGGGAGGAAGCATCAGCTTAGCAAAGGGATCAGTGATCGGTCAAGCACAAGGTCAGTGTTCTAGGGTGTTGGGGAAGGTCCTACCTCTAGCGGCAGATTCCACGCTATGTACACGTGAGACTTGTAGTCGTCCATCCAGACTTCGGCAACCCGTAGAGCGTTCCTCTTGGTGTAGAAGCCGATGTTGCTGTTGTATGGCTTCTTCTTCCGCTCGATGTGGGCCACCCGTGAGCAAGGCAGGACCTCCATGCTGCCCCCACACAGCCACACCTGCGGGGATAAGGACTTCATCAACCCAACAGAGAAATTCCCAAAGACCACTGCTTCCCCCCACCCTCAACTTGAAAGCAGCAGTTTGGGAGACAGGATGAGTGAGAAATGTATCTTATTATATAAAGCCATGGAGATTTCGGGGTTGGTTTGCTACTGCATTAGAGCTTAACCTCCCCTGACTAAAACTGGTAGAAAAAAAAGGTTTGGAGGAATTTCTCTTACAGATACAGCAGCTCAGAATATTAAAATCTATCTCTTCCTAAGAAACACCCATACATGTGAGGTGCCCCTGGTGACATGGGTTTTCTGAATTTCCCAGTAGAGCACAATCAGCACCTGTGAAGGTTTTATTTCCAATCTGAAGCTGTGCCCTATAGAACTATAAGGGAAAATTCAAATGAAAATAACAGACCATCTCTATTCATGGAAGCACAAAGTCTACAATGGCCTAACTCTACATTATCAACATGCTCTATTTTGGAGTCTCTTAAGAGCACAGATGCCCGGCCTTCTGGAAGCATCCATCCAGTGCCATCATATTCAGGTGGCACTTGTGGCTGGAATATTTAAGTGGAAAGCTGAGAAGTTAAGGAGGTGACAACTTGTCATCTTCTTCAGGGGCACAGCAGGCTTCCAGGATCAAATGGCCCTGCTCCCAGAGGAAAATGGGACCATCTAACTTCTCTTGGTCCCACGCAGGACAAACAAAATATTTCCAGTTGTCAAGAAAGGCTAATTTGTTGGGATTTCCCTGGTGGTCCAGTGGTTAGGAATCCCCCTGCCAGTGCAAGGGACACAGGTTCCGTCTCTAGCCTGGGAAGAGTCCACATGGTGAAGGGCAACTAGGCTGTGTGCACAATTAGTGAGCACATGCACCCCGGAGACTGTGCTGTGCAACAGCAGAAACCACCGCAAGGAGAAGGCTGTGCGCTGAAACTAGAGAGTTGGCCCGGCTCGCCGCACCTGGAGAAAGCCCTCGTGCAGAAAGGAAGACCCAGGGAAGCCAAAAATAAAATAAATAAATAAACATATTTTTAAATAAAAGGACTAATTTGTAAAAATGAACTTCCTGGTACTGATGAAGGAGAAGAGGAAGAAGACACAGAGAAGTTGCAGCGATCTGTGAGACTCTCCCATATCCTCTCTGTAAATGAGAGTGCCACTGAGTGTGTGAGGTCAGCACAGACCCACTTCAAGCTCTTCTACCCTTAGTTTCCCAAACTCCCTCCGTGAGGATACTGGGACCTTCTTGAGTGTTTGCATACCTCCTCTGGGCCTTTACTGATTGAATTTAGTGGCAAATGCATGCAAGTGTGTGTGTGTGTGTGTGCGTGTGTGTGTGTGTGTGTGTGCGTGCACGCACACACTTCTGCTTCTATTACCCAACCTTTGGCTACCCCACAGAGAAATGATACAGATGGAAAACTCTCACCATAATCAAGAATCCTCACCTTGCCTGTTTCTTCAAGGAGGAGACTGGGGGCTAAGAGACTGTAGACACTGGGCGGTCCAGACTAGTTTGATTCGTGACCTGACAACTAGATGCTCCCATGAGTTGGGACAAACCCAGCTGCTGGCAGTAGAAGAAGCCAAGTCAGGGAAGCAAAATATGGCAAGGAAGTCTGTGGGGGTGATAAAGGCAAGACACCTTACACGGTGAAAGAAGGTGGCTGAACTCCCAGGAGTGGGCAATACACAAACCCACAGAATTCCAGGATATGCAACCCTGGACAGTTTCAAGATTCTGAGAATGAATGGAAAGACATCCCATGTTCACAGATTAGAAGACTTAATATAGTTAAGTTAGCAGTACTTCCCAAATGGATTTAAATATTCAACACAATCTTTATTTAAAACACCCAATGGCTTCTTGGCAGAAATGAACAAACTGGTTCTAAATTTGATACAGACATACAAGGGGCCCAAAATAACCTAGAAAAGAACAAACTCAGAGGACTTCCATTTCTGATCTCAAAATTTGTCACAGAGCTACCATAATCAGGACAGTGTGGCACTGCAATGAGGAAGACATATAGATCAACAGAACAGAATCCATTGAGAGTCCAGGAATAAACCCTCACATCTGTGGTTAGCACCAAGACAATTCAGAGGGGGGGAAATAGTTTTCCAAAAACTGTTCCGGGACAACATGCAAACCAGTGATTTTGGACCACTACCTCATAACATATACAAAAATTAACTCAAAATGGGAACTTCCCTGGTGGTCCAATGGCTGAGACTTGGCAGTCCCAATGCAGGGGACCTGGGTTTGATCCCTGGTTAGGGTACTAGATCCCACATGCTGCAGCTAAGAGTCTGCTTGCCACCACTAAAAGATACTGTATGCTACAATTAAAATCGAATGCATGCTGCAATGAAGACAGAAGATCCCGTGTGCTGCAAATATGACCAGGTGCAGCCAAATGCACTCTTTGGTTGTCTGGCTTATATCCAGCAAAAGGTATTCTGAGATTGATCTTTATAGCTGCATGTATCAATAGTTTGGGGTTCCTTGGTGGCTCAGATGGTGAAGAATCCACCTGCAATGCAGGAGACCTGGGTTCGATCCCTGCTTGGGAAGACACCCTGGAGAAGAGAACAGCTACCCACTCCAATATCCTGGCCTGGAGAACTCCATGGACTATATAGTCGCATGGAGTGGGGTCGCAAAGAGTCGGACAGGACTGAGAAACTTTCACTCCATTTCACTTCATACCCATAGTTTACTCCTTTTTATTGTTGAGTCATATTCCCTTGTATGGATATACTAGAGTTTTTTTCCATGTATCTCTTGATAGTTGTTCTGAGTTTAGTTATGCTACAAAGAAAGCTGCTGTGAAATTATAAAAACAAACAAATAAGTAAATAAATACTTAAAAAATTAACTCAAAATGGATCAAAGACCTAAATGTAAGAGCCAAAACTATACAACTCTTGAAAGAAAACACAAGAGTAAATTTCTATGACCTAGGATTAGGCAAAGATTTATTGACTGATGAATGGATAAACAAAATACAGTACATTCATACAATGGAATATTATTTAACAGTAAGAACAACATTTAGACACATGCTACAACATGGACGAACTCTGACATTACGTAAGTGAAACAGCTGGTCACAAAGGACTGTATATTATTTGATTCTGTTTATACGAAATGTCCAGTAAAAGAAAACTCATAGAGACAGAAAGTAAATCGATGGTTGCCAAGGGCTGCAGGTAGGGTCACAGGAATAGAGTGACTGCTAGTGGGGACGGAGTTTCCTTTTAGGGTGATGACAATGTTCTAATATTGATTATAGCAAATGCTGCAAAACATTTTGAATCTACTAAAAACCAATGACTTGAACACTTTAAATGGGTGAACTCTAACAGTATGTGAATATCTCAACAAAGCTGTAACAAAAATAGATAAACGAATGTATACACAGAGAGATGGGGAAAAGAAGATTCAAGGGATAGATTCCAGTTTGGGATTCAAGGGATGGATTCCAGTTTGGGGAGGGGTCGCAAAGAGTCAGACACGACTGAATGACTTTTACTTTCACTTTCACTTTTCAGGAGGACTGCAAAAAGCAAAGCTGAGCTTGGGGAAGATCTCAGATGGTTGAGTTCTTCTTAGCGTCATGTTTTCATGTTTTATCCATGCTGCAATGAATTACTGCATTGCTTTATACAGTAGAATACTATTCCATTGTATAGATGTCCTACATTTTGTTTATACATTTATTAGTTGATGGCCACTCGGGTTGTTTCCATTGGACAATTAAAAATAACCCTGCCATGAATATCCATATACAGGTTTTTATATATAGGGATATATGTTATCATTTCCCCTGGGTACCTACCCTAGAAGTGGCATTGCTGGGTCATAGGGTACATTGATGTTTAACCTTTTGAGGATCTACTAGACTTCTCCAAAGCGGCTGCACCGTTCTACATTACGCCCAGCAGTGTAATGAGGTTCTTAGTTCTCCCCGTCCTTGCTAACCCTTGTCACTGTCCATCTTTTTGATTAGAGCCATCCTAGTGAGTGTGAAGCAGCATCATATTATGGCTTTGATTTGCATCTCCCCAATGGCTAATGATGTTGAGCACTTTCTCTTGCACTTCTTGGCCATTTGTCTGTCTGCAGAGAAGTCTATTCAGATTCTCCATCCAATTTTTAATTGGATAGTTTATCTTCATATGATGAGCTGAGGCCTCAGAGTGAAAATGAAGTAGGCTTCCAGGGTCTTTTCTCTTTCTCTTATCTCGCACTTCGTCATCTTTTTGGATTCCAATGTGCTGCTGCTGCTAAGTCGCTTCAGTCGTGTCCGACTCTGTGTGACCCCATAGATGGCAGCCCACCAGGCTCTGCCATTCTTGGGATTCTCCAGGCAAGAACACTGGAGTGGGTTGACATTTCCTTCTCCAACGCATGAAAGTGAAAGTGAAGTCGCTCAGTCGTGTCCGACTCTTCGCGACCCCACAGACTGCAGCCTACCAGGCTCCTCCACCCATGGAATTTTCCAGGCAAGAGTACTGGAGTGGGGTGCCATCGCCTTCTCCATTCCAATGTGTAAGGTCTTTCAAATCATTCCTTACGGGCAGCCTCTTCCACGGACTCTGTGTAGGGCAGACGTGGAGAGGGCAGTGAGGTGCAGAGGAATGAACCAGGCAGCAGAGGGCAACATTCTTGCTCTGCCTCCTCCAAAAACTAGCTGTGTAACATCAACCAAGTCACTTTCTCCCTCTCCCACAAGGTGCCTGAGACTGTTCATCTTGGTGTCTCAGCCAAACCTAGCAAGGCAGTTCTGCATCTCTCCGGTCACCCAGGGACGAAGCGGTACCCTACTCTGCTGTCTTGCAGGACGCTGCTTTATTGTAAAGTAAGTCATGTTTGGCTTTCCTCAGCATGAGAATAAGGAACCCTGGGAATTCTCTCCAATGGGAAAATTCCAGACAGCTGACAGGTCAGCCAGACGGAAAGGGGCGGGCTTCTCTGTGAAGGCCTCCAGTCGTTTTCAGTAAGCTTTCTTTCCAATTCATGAGGACAGATACCTGAAGTAAAAGGAGATGTCACTGACACCTTTCTTCATCTCAGAAGAGGAGAAAAGAGACGTTTCTCTAGATTTTGTCATGTAGATTTGGAATATAGGAGAGAAAACAGTTTACCCCTAAAAAAGTGAGGAGAGGAGAGTCAAAGAACTGAGAATTAAGTAAACTGATGTGTTTCCTGTGACCACATCCTGCAGTCTAGAACACTAAATGAAAAGGTGTAACCCCAATACTCCAGCCTGGCAGGGAGGGGGGAGCCCCCTGACCCTCACCTCCAGAGTCCTTAGTTTCACAGGCTCCCGTCAAGGCCTGACCTAGTATGAGACCCTGAGAAACTGGAAGCCCAGTGCTGGGGCCCCTTTCATCCTCTCAGAGTGAAGCCCTGAAGCTCTGGAGCTGGTCTCCCAATGTCTCCTCCCCATGGACAGGAATTCTTCCTGGTATCAGATTGAAGTCACTTTGGAAACCATTAAAACCTATCTACCACATTGAAAGCAGCGTTGGAGGAATGCTCAACGCAGAACTTACATCAACAACCCCATTCTGTGATCCAAGAGTTTGCAAATTTTAACCTTTTGTCTGTTGGCAAAGATCTGTTCAAAACAATGCAGATTTCTGGCTAAGAGAACATTTACTTTGTTACTTCTGTCCTTCCAGTCTTTTTTGAGACTCCCTGATAACCCACTTCCCAGATGGACAGGATCACCCCTGATCCTTGGTGCTCCCCTCTGCCAGCCTGGAGATGGTGAGCTGGTTTTTCCCAGTTTAAACGCACATTCCATCCCACTAAATTGGATGGACACATACTGGCTTTCCTTCACACGTCCTTTTCCAAAGATTCAATTTCAAACCTCTCTTTTATTTATGATTGTTTCTCAGAAATAGGATTTACCAATATGGACCTCAAGACATATTTCAATTTAAATACCACAGAGGTGAGAACCTCTAAAATACCTGAGTTCTACTGCCTGTTGATCCAAGTCATTTCTCTTAATGCGAGATGAGGAATTAAAACAAAGCTTGGCAAATGACATGTGATTTCACAGGAGGAGAGAAACACATATTGAAAGCAGCTTGATTGATGGAGCATGAAAAGAGTGTTGGAAAAGCTCTTTATTCCTTTCTTTTGATTTTTGTTGCTGTTGCTTGTGCGTGTAAAAGAATAATATTGGGGAGGAAAATAAATAATATCAGGTTTATGCTCATCGACTTAAAATTTTTTCCCAGCCTTACTATCTAGGCTGCTAGCACGTAACTGTCAGAGAGGTCTGGGCTTCTATGTTAGAAAAACAGCTCAAAGCAGCCTCAATCAGCCCCCTTGGGGTCATTTTGGCCCTGTCTTCCCCCATTGCTCACTTCTCTCTCTCTTTCCCTGTACTTAAGACTGCCCCATGCTGGCTTTCTCTGGCTCCTTCCGTCTCTGACCTCGTTACAGACTCCTCCCTTTGGCCTATCCCTCCTTGCAAAGAGCAGCTCTGATCAAGTAGATATCAAGCATTTTATCCATCTTTGTACTTCCAGCACCCAACTGGTAATTCTAGCAATTTCCCTCTCTTAGTCATTTAAGCTACATATATGTATACTAAGACTAGAGCTTGGAGCTAAATGCTGCCAGGGATATAAAGGCAATTGAGACATGGATCCTACACGTAGTCTTTGTTCTGTCCTCAGAGCTTACAACTGGAATTCCAGCAGAGTGTTGAGAACTGCTCTAGAATCTTGGGGTGGAAGCAGCCACAAGGAGGTGGCAGGGTGGGGGCAGTGATAACCTTGTATTCATTTCTCCATGTACGCATCCATGCTCTTCTATCATCCAGTCTGCATTTTGCCTGGGATTAAAGAGGAGCTGGTAGGATGTGGATGAACCAGGCTTAACCACAGGAGGACAGTGAATTAGATTTGGTTCTTTTTCTCTTTAATTTTTATTTTTTATTGAAGTAGAGTTATGTTTATATATTATATATATATATAATAGAGTTTATATATATATATATTTCTAAAAAGACATCTGCTTTTTTAAGGTCTGCTACTATCATTGGCCAAAAATGTCAATTAATTTTTTAAAATGTTGGACAAGTAATTGGGTTAGGAGCCACAGATATCAGGGAAGTGTGGGTTTTCTAAGACTGATCATAAGCTGTGAGTCAGGAAAGACACAGGATGGAGCGTCAGGATTCAGGGACTTGGGGGCAAAGTAAATGATCCAGTCATTATGATAACCAACAGGAACCAGACAGGGTTGGCCTTAGGAGTCAGAATGCTGCCTCCATAGCAGAGTCTAAAGACCAGAAATTCCAGATCATCCTGCCAGTCAATGCTCTTGGGAGATGCTGAATGATTCAGAGCCAGGGAAAGACAAATGCAGATCCCAGTTCACTTGGGTCTGGGCACAAAAGGAAACTAAGAACCATCAGATGACCCTCCTGAGTCAATCTGAGCCTGAGGCTAGCGGCCCGGGGCCTGATGGGTTACAGCATCAGTAGATTTCACCATCTCTTAAATTTTTTTGGTGTAAACCTTAGAACTTTGATCAGGAAAGGATTCTTACAATGGGAGAGGACACTCGTACGCCAAGAAGATGATGAGTCTCCATCCCTCTTAATAAATTCCAACTTCTGTTTTGGTGTCAGACAGACCAGAGAATAGTGGATGGTCTCCTTGGGCACGTACCTGTCCGCTGACAAACCAAACCCAAACATGGCACCACTCATGGCAAAGATGAGGCCAACCTTTGCCAGTGTCAATTGCAGGAGTTCCTGCAGACTGCACCACAAAGGCTGTAACCTGGGCAGCACGGCCTCTTGGGACGTGTGGCCTTAATCTCCACCCACCCCACCCCCAGAGGTGTGGCCTTAAGACAGAGCCTAGGGGAGGTGCATCCCCCAAGGCTGATGTGGCTGAAAAGCCAGTGTGCTTTCTTCATCCTCTCTCCCCCACTGCCCAGGGACTTGGAAGTCACCTGTAATAGGTGGAGAAGCCACATGGAGAAGAAGCCCAAGTCCCCAAGTGACCACAAGGAAGGCTACCTTTCCACCCTGAGCATCCACAATGGGTTTTTGTTAAATTCTCAAAGAGAGACTCCCCTAGTGGTCCAGCGGTTGACAGTCTGCCAATGCAGGGGACATGAATCTGATCCCTGGTCTGGGAAGATCCCACGTGTCGTAGAGCAGCTAAGCCTGTGCACCACAACTCCTGAGCCCCGCTCCTACAGGCCGTGTTCTGCAGCAAGAGGAGCTCCCGCAGTGAGAAGCTCACACGATGCAGCTAAGGAGCAGCCCCCATTCGCGGCAACTAGAGAAAGCCTGCAACGCAGCAACAAAGACCCAGTGCAGCCAAAAATGAATTTTAAAAAATACTTAAAAAAATAAACTCGCAGTGAAGCCAGTGAGATTAAGAGGTTTGCCTCTTCTAGCAGCCAGAATTACCAGCCCTAGAGACGCTCCATCCCTTGTTTTGACTTGAAAGTGTGTAGAATTTGAAAATGTCTACAGGAATCCCAGGCTTTGAATGGATTAGATGACCTGAAGCAAGTGGCCTCCCAGAGGTTCCTTCCAACCTGGTAATTTCATTTCTGTTTCTCTCTCAGAAAACAATCCACTTCTGAGCATCCTCGGAGGCTGGTTACTGCACCTGCATGCTGATGGCCGCGATGTGCCCCCACCCCACGTGGTCCTCTGCCCTGCGTGGGGTCCCTTTCATGTTTGGCAAACAGCTGAAACGTTTGGCCAGCAGCAGCACGGATAAAGGGAAATAGTCTTTTAAATTTTTAAACAGCTCTGCCCAGCACTGCTTTGTTCTTGCTCTCCGAAAGTTGTATCCGGCGTATCTTCCAGGCCTGGGTTCTATTGGAACAACTGTAAAATGCTGTCTCTTCCACCTGCTGACTTCTGCGGCTGTAAGCTGCTGGTGGCCGGGCTCCCACCGAGTCCGTGGGACCGAACGTGTGAACTCACTTCCCATTCACAGAAAGCATGGTCCAAAAAGGCCAGCCTGACCGCACCATGTCTATCCGCTCTCTGGCTCAGAGGAAACACAGGAATGTCACTGTATCATCTCGAATGCATCCCCTCCTTTTCCCTTTTGTGAAAATCCTGGGATGTGTGGGGTTGGGTTTTGATAGTTCTCAGAAAGCCAGTGAATGGCATTGATCTCGACACCTTAAGGAACCAGCAGCACTGGGTTGCTTCAAAGGCTGCCTCTAGGCTTTTGTCCTGGAGAATTTGAAACACAACCCAGCCCGTGATTGAAGTTCATGTGTCTGACATACTTAACAGATGCCCTGTGTTCCTGCATTTTCTTGTCACCCTGGGTCCTAGGACAAGCGCTCAGGGGGGCAGGAAGGAATCATGACTGCTGTGGGGAAAATGCACCCCTCCACACACACACCTAACCCCTGGCCAATTGATTCGTTGAAGCCCTCGCTCCCAGGACCTCCGAATGTGACTGGATTTGGAGACAGAAACTTAAAAGACGGAACTTAAGGTCTGAGTGAGTGAGTGCAAGTCGCTCAGATGTGTCTGACTCTTTGCGACCCCATGGACTATACACAGTCCATGGAATTCTCCAGGCCAGAATACTGGAGTGGGAAGCCTTTCCCTTCTCCAGGGGGTCTTCCCAACCCAGGGATCGAACCCAGATCTCCAGCATTGCAGGCAGATTCTTTACCAGTTGAGTCACAGGGGAAGCCAACTTAAGGTTTACTGAAGTCATCAGGGTGGGTGGGGCCCTAATCCAGTATGACCAGTATCTTTATAAGAAGAGGAGGGGACTTCCCTGGTGGTCCAGTGGTCAGGACTTTGCCTTCCAACACAAGGGTGCGGGTTTGATCCTTGGTTGGGGAGTTAAGGGGCTTCCCTGGTGGCTCAGATGGTAAAGAATCTGCCTGTATTGTGGGAGACTCGGGTTCGATCCCTGGGTTGAGAAGATCCCCCGGAGAAGGAAAAGATTACCCATGGAGAAGGGAAAAATTACCCATTCCAGTATTCTGGCCTGGAGAATTCCATGGACGGTATAGTCCATGAAGTCTGAAAGAGTCAGACACGATTGAACAACTTTCATTTAGGGGGTTAAGACCCCACGTGCCTCGTGGCCGAAACACCAAAAACATAAAACAGAAGCAATACTGTAACCAATTCAATAAAGATTTTAAAAATGGTCCACATCAAAAGAAAAAAACAAAAACAAAAAAGATTAGGACAAAGACAGGCACACACACTCGGAGCAACATAGGAGTGCGCAGAGAGAACTCTCCAACTACACACCGAGGGGGAAAGCAGCTCTGCTGACACCTTGATCCTGAACTTCTAGCCTCCAGGAGAGAGAGAACACTTCCGTTGTTTAAGGCACCTAGGCTGCAGGGCTTTGCTGTGGCAGCCTTAGCAAACGAATACAATATCCCTCCTCCGTTTTCCCTGGGTTTCATCCCAGCGCACTTCTGTGGAGAATCCAGGGCAAGTCTGTAAAGCAGCGGTCCCCACCTCAGACCACGGACTGACACTGGTTCAGGGCCTGTTAGCAACCAGGCCGAACAGCAGGAGGTGAATGGTGGGCAAGCCAGCGAAGCTTCATCTGTATTTACAGCCGCTTCCCATCGCTCACATTGCTACCTGAGTTCCATCTCCTGTCCGATCAGTGGGAGTGTTAGATTCTCATAGGAGAAGAGACCCCACTGGGCTTGCATCATTCTGAAACCATCCCCCTTCCCAAGCCAGTCCGTGGAAAAACTGTCTTCTTTGAAACCGGTCCCTGGTGCCCAAAAGGTTGGAGATGACAGCTGCTGTAAAGGAAAACATTCTTTGAAAAAAATTCATCTTGAAGTAGTTAGTTGCCCATGAAATTGTAGCACCTTCTGTCATTAGCTTAGAGGCCTGCTTTGGGAAACCTTTCCAAATCCCCTCTCGGAAACAGGAGTTTTGGTTAAAGAGCTTCCATATGGGGGAAAAGCACTTTCTGGCGTGCAGACAGGAAGGGGCTTCTTCCACAAAACAGGACGTTACATTCCAAGGGAAGAAGTGGGGGTAGCACGAGGGATGCTGCTTTCTTAGCATCACAGAAGGGGCATCAGTAGACAGCCCTGGACCTTGTACTCCTGGTGACACGTCAGCCTGTCCAGGAAGGACTGAAGCTGAAGCTCCAATACTCCGGCCACCTGATGCAAAGAGCCAACTCATTAGTAAAGAGCCTGATGCTGGGAAAGATCGAGGGCAGGAGAAGCGGGGGTGGGGGACAGAGGATGAGATGGTTGGATGGCATCATCGACTCAATGGACATGGGTTTGAGCAAGCTCCGGGAGATGGTGAAGGACAGGGAAGCCCGGCGTGCTGCAGTTGATGGGGTCACAAAGAGTCGGACACGACTGAGCGACTGAACAAAAACAATAAGATCTAGGGTGTGATATATGCAAGTCTGTGCTTACTACTGGAGACAGAAGCAATGGTCCAGAGACCTATGGCCTCCATTCATAACAAATAATTGCTAATGTCAGTTAGAGATGAGTGAACATAAAATATACATTTGACATTCCTGACCAAGCTGCTAGACCATCCTATCTTATCAGACCCATCAGAGACATGGGGACTCCAGGCTAAACACCCTTGTTTGGAGGTTACAGGCAACTACCATCTAAAAAAATTTTAATGTAGATTTCAAGAGGTTTTTTTTTTTTTTTCTCATCTCTCCACAACAGGTTTTCCAAGAGGCAGAATCAAGCTGAAGAGGTACGTGATTTTCCTTGGCAATGCAGAGCTTGCGTGGATATTTTGATCTGTTCTTCCAGGCAAAAGGGACTGTATTAAATGATTGATTTAAAAATTAACGATTGCTAGTGGAATAGTAACCACAAGAAATCACATTCATGCAAATCCCACAAGGGAAAAATACTGCATGATTTATCTCTTTGTCAGCATTCTGGCATTCTCAGATGAAAGTTAGTTTTTTTTTCCCCACCCTTGCTTTGTTTTTATACTCATCCTAATTTTCTACATAACACAGTTCCCAGATTGCAAGGAATGATTATCCTTATTCAGTGTGAATGGTACCAGAGATCTATTCATGAAAAGGGCCACATTCTTCCCATCATCAACCACCCTTCCCTTTGCTTGTCAGAGTACCTCCCCCTCTGATGAGATTAACTGAAGGTTCAACGGGATAAAGGAGTGGCTCGTTGGTTTAGGGACATGATTCTCGCTTCGGGTGTGAGAGGTTCTGGGTTAATGTCCTGGACAAGCCTGGGTTATCCGCTTTGGTTTACGCATTGTTGAGGAGGGCATGGCAACTCACTCCAGGATTCTGACCTGGAGAATCCCCATAGACAGAGGAGCCTGGTGGGCTACAGTTCATGGGGTTGCAAAGAGTTGGACATGACTGAGTGACTAAGCACATCTGGACAAAGCAAAAACTCCAAGCTTCACATTGCGACTAAGAACAGCGGTTTACGGACACTGGAAAGTTTGCTGTGCTGAGCTTTGCAATAGATCCTGGGGTAACAGGATTTTGTGATGCTCACAATACTTTCCATAGCTTGGAGCATTTCTTGCTTGCCATTTTCAGCTGCGTGCTGCGCCTTAGGTGGGTTGCAGTGTTTCTTGGGCTGCTGACAATTATTCACCTCCATGACAGAGGGAAAAAGGAGTTCAGCTCCACCTGCTGGAGTGAGCAGAGCCGTCCCCAAGGGCTTCCTTGTACAACTACCCTGCATCAGAATCTCTGGTGGATGGGACAGAAACACCAGCCTAAAGAGGATGGACAGCTGCCGTCTCCAGGACACCAGTGGGCACAGCCCAAATCGCCAGGAGAGGAGACAGTGGAGTCTCTCTCCCAGGTTTGCACTCTGGTGATGAGGGTGTGGTTTGCCCAGACACAGCTTCATCCTCAGAAGATTCTCATAAAACTGCCCAGTGCCACTAACATCTCAGATCTTTTTTTCTGTTGACTCCTTTCCCAAAGCAACGTTCTTCCCTCACATAGCATCACAAGCCTCAGTTCCCAGGATCCAGACTTAGAGGCCTCAGTGTACACTGAGGGCAGATACCCACACTGAATGGTCCATTTCATTATTTCCTTGTGTTCCTCCAGCCCAAGCTGACACTCCTAAACTCACCTCCTGCATCATCCCGGTTACACTCACTGTATGTGCTCCTGTCTATTCTAAACTCAGCCACTGCCCACGCTGTATCCACACCAGGACCCCCCTCCTCTCCTGTCCTCTCTGCCCTGTCAAATTCCACCCACTTTTCAAGGCCCAGAGAACTCCCCTCTCCCCACAGGAAGCACTTTCCTAACCCTCCAAGGGAGGGACAGCCCCCTTTCCTCATCTATAATAACACTCTTTATTTGTGCCACTATTTCACAGATGGAGCAGATGGTCTAAAACGCGGGCTGTGCACGGCACATTGTACATGATGCCAACTCGTGAGCTGCATACAGAGCCGGTGCCAAGAAATATCCCAAACTCCCTGTCTCCGCTGATCCTCACGCTCTACGACAGTATCCTGCTCCACAGTTCCTCCCTGACCAATGCAGAGGGACCCACTCTGACCCCAGGCTCCTTTTCTTCGGCTTCACTAATTCAGTTACTCCTACTAAACCTTTTCAGAAGGAGGGGCCTCACACCATGACGCCTATACTGATGAAATAATAATAACAAAGTAATGAGAGTTAAAGCTTAACTGTATTGTAAGCACTTTACATTTATTAATTCATTACTAACTCAATCACATAATAACATAATGAGGAATGTGCTGTTATGTTTCCTATTTTAGAAACAAAGAAAGTGAGGCAAAGAGAGTTTTAGCAAATTGTCCACGGATACCCAGTATCCATGGGATTTCCTGGCAGTCCTGTGGTAAAGCATCTGCCTTCCAATGCAGGGGCTGTGGGTTCGATCCCTGGTTGGGGAACAAAGATCCCACATGCCAGAGAGCAGGTAAGCCCACGGGCCACAACTAGAGAGTCCACTTGCCACAACTAGAGAATCCTTTGAACTGCAGGGAAAACCCCGCACACCACAACAAACCCGAGCACAGCTAGAATAAATAAATAAATTTAAATAAAACAACTCCCCCTCAAAAACCCGAAGACACCCGGTGTCCTAACTGTGCTCTCTTAGACTCTGTCTCTGTTTGTCTGTGTAGCATCCGTTAGGCATGGCACCAAACTAACAGCCACATTTTTAACCTCTCTCCTGCCATCCAGGGCCCGTACTGCGATCCATCTCCTTACTTAACTCTCAGTGACCAAGTAGGGGTTTACCCTGCTCTGAATTACCCAGGGACAGGCACCAGACACTTGGGACAGCCCCTGTGATCCAGGCTGCCAGAGTTACTCAAACTGGCCAGTCCTAAACGGTTTACCCTGCCCCGTGAGCCATCCTGGTGGGAACCCCAGTAAAGGCTTTGGCCAGGCCTTCCCCTCACTCCTTCTGCCTCCCGACATGGGGCATGCCCCTCATTTCTAGAAGTGCAAGCACCAGTAAACTTCTCTTCCGGGGCAGTGGTCCCTCTGTGCCATCGTTCTATCACCTTTATAAATTAAGCGGAGGCGCAATCGCTCAGCGAGGAAGAAACCAGTTGGAGGATCTGAACCCCGCTGTCTGCACATTCCATCCTTCCTACCTGGGCTCTGTCTAGGTCTTCCAATTCGGCTCAGCTTAGTCCATTCTCCATTACTTGGAATTCTTTCTGGAACCCTCTCATTTTACCTCTGTATCTCTACCCTCCTTTGCACTCTCTTGGCAAAACCATTATGTTGGATTAGACCAAGAGTCTGCATTGCCTGGACCAATACCCAAACTACTAAACACTATTGGAGAAAAATCTCATAAACACACAGAGCTGCCTTCATAAACGTACGTAATTAACCTCAGTTCAGTTCAGTTCAGTTGCTCAGTTGTGTCCAACTCTTTGCAACCCCATGAATCGCAGCACACCAGGCCTCCCTGTCCATCACCATCTCCCAGAGTTCACTCAAACTCATGTCCATCGAGTCGGTGATGCCATCCAGCCATCTCATCCTCTGTCGTCCCCTTTTCCTCCTGCCCCCAATCCATCCCAGCATCAGAGTCTTTTCCAATGAGTCAACTCTTCACATGAGGTGGCCAAAGTACTGCAGTTTCTGCTTTAGCATCATTCCTTCCAACCTCAAGGGGGCCCTAAATACTGTTGGGGAAGCCTAGTAGGTCTCCATGGGAAGATCTCTCTTTGGTTCTCATGGCTGCTATTTTAATCTTCCCCATTCTCCTCCAATCTCCAACTACCCCTCACTTTCAGCTGATGCCTTTTTATTCTTTCAAAATTAATTTTTATTGGAGTATGGTTGCTTTCCCTGGTAACTCAGCTGGTAAAGAATCCTCCTGCAATGCAGGAGACCCCAGTTCAATTTCTGGGTTGGGAAGATCCACTGGAGAAGAGATAGGCTATCCACTCCAGTATTTTTGGGCTTCCCTGCTGGCTCAGATGGTAAAGAATCTTCCTGCAATGGGGGAGACCTGGGTTCGACCCCTGGGTCGGGAAGATCCACTGGAGAAGGGAAAGTCTACCCACTCGGTATTCTGGCCTGGAGAATTCCATGGACAGAGGAGCCTGGAGGCTACAGTCCACGGAGTTGCAGAGTTGGACATGACAGAGAGACTTTCACTTATGGATGCTTGACAATGTTGTGTTAGTTTCTCAAGTACAGCAAAATGAATCAGCTATACATACACATACATCCCCTCCCTTTTGGACTTCCTTCAGGCCACCCCAGTGCATTCAGCAGAGTCCCCTGTGCTATACAGTAGGCGCTCATTAGTTATCTATTTCATACACCGTATCAATAGTGTACTTGTGTCGATCTCAATTTCCCAATTCCTCGCACTCTCCCCCTTCCCCCTTGAAACTGAAAAGTGAAAGTCGCTCTGTCATGTCCAACTCTTTGCAACCTCATGGACTATCCAGTCCTTGGAATTCTCCAGGCCAGAATACTGGAGTGGGTAGCCTTTCCCTTCTCCAGGGGATCTTCCCAACCCAGGAACTGAACCCAGGTCTCCTGCACTGCAGGCAGATTCTTTACCAACTGAGCTATCAGGGAAGCCCTTGTGTCCATATACTTGTTCTCTAGGTCTGTGTCTCTATTTCTGCTTTGCAAATAAGATCATCTATACCATTTTTCTAGATTCCACATATATGTGTTCATATATGGTATTTGTTTCTCTCTTTCTGACTTACGTCTGTACGATAGTCTCTAGGTCCATCCATGTCCCTGCAAATGAGGCAATTTCTTTCCTTTTTATGGCTGAGTGATATTCCACTATATATAGGTACCATATCTTCTTTATCCACTCCTCTGTTGACACTATTGCCTGCATTTACTGCGTTTCAACAGAAGCCACCAGGTGGGAAAGTGCACAGCCCCAGACTCCCACCTTCCTCTATAGGGAAATCTGCTCTCCCTAGTGTGAAAGATTCCCTTCCTGCTAAATCCAAGAGCACCTGGAACTCCTTATCATACGTAGTTCTCGGTCTTGCTGACCCATCGCATTCATTCCATCGAGTATATACTGTGTATCGGGTGTGTGTTAGTTGCTCAGTCACGTCCGACTCTATGCGACCCCACGGACTGTAGCCCGCCAGGCTCCTCTGCCCGCGGAATTCTCCAGGCAAGAATACCAGAGTGGATTGCCGTGCCCTCCTCCAGGGAATCTTCCTGACCCAGGGATCGAAGCTGGGTCTCCTGCATTGCAAGCAGATTCTTTACCATCAGAGCCGCCAGGGAAGCTGTATCAGTTCCAGCGGGAAAAAAAACACTAAAGATCCCTGCCCAGAGAGTGAATATTCTAGCAAGGGCAGATATATATTAAACAATACCTACAATACATAAGTACATTATGTAGCACATTGGAAGGTGGGAAGTCTATGGAGAAGAGAAGTAAAGTGGTGTGGGGGACTCGGCAGGGTTGGGGTGTGGGCAGGAGGTGAGACAGGTTGTAGGCATGAAGGAGGTGAGAGATCTCTGTGGGAAGAGCATTCCAGATGCTGAGAAGAACTGGATCAGAAGTCTGATGGTAGGAGCCTGACAAGGGAGCTTGAGGAATGTCGAGGAGGTCAGTGGAGCGGTGGAAGTGAAGGTGGGAGGAAGAGGAAGAGATGAAGACAATTCTCAGAGGGTCTGTGTAGGAAACTGAAAGGACTCAAGCTTTTACTCCGAGGGAAATGGGAAGCCATTGATGGTTCTGGAGCAGAGGAGTGCTGTGACCTGACTTAAGCGGTAAGAGCATCGCTCTGATTGCTGTGTTGAGATGGGTTGTGGGAAGCAGGGTGGAGGAGAGGCAGGGAGACCCGAGAGAAGGCTCCTGCAATAATCCAGGCAGGAGGTGAAGGTGACTCAGCCAAGAAGGGAGCAGGGAGCTGGCAAGAGGCAGTTGGATTCTTGGAACTCTTCTGCTCCTCGGCTGCTACGGGGCCACTTTCCTGCGGTCCTCTCTGCCATGCAGGCTGCTCCTTCTCAGCCTCCCAGAAGGGCTCTCCCTTTCCATGCTGGGGTACCCAGGGCTCCTCTCCCATGTCCTCCCTGGTCAGTTGCTAGCTTCCTGCTGGGGAAGTTGAACATCAGACCGGTAAATCCAACGGTCTGCTCATCCCTCTGTCCGCTTGGGTCACAGACCTCAGACACTTAGTCCCAAACTCACCATAAATTTGCTCATGCCATCTCAGGAAACAGAACCCAAGACCTAACCCAGCTGTTCAGAGAAGAAACCTGGGAGCTTCATTCTCCTTTAATAGCAAAGCCAACTTGTCACCAGGATCTGGTGAGCTTGCCTCCAGAACAGCTTCTGAAAGCATTTGCTTCTTTCTATCCCCACTGCCACTCCCTACCCAGCATCCTCCCGGAAGGACCACAGGGCCGTCCTGACTGGTCTCCTTGCATCTCTGTCATGACCTGCCCGTGCTCCACACCCCTGCCAGAGTGAGCTTTCAAGGAGCCCAACACACCTCAGCTCTGCCCATTTTCCATCTCCAGGGGCTCCATGCGACCTCGGGAGAAGGTCTAAAATCCACCCACAAAGCCTGGCAGACCAGGTCACTGCCGATCTGCTCCTGTGACACGCCCCACCCCCGCCACCCACTGATATCCTGAAAGTGGAACTATTAGTTGCTCAGTCTTGTCCAACTCCTTGTGACCCCAGGCTCCTCTGTTCATGGAATTCTCCAGGCAAGGATACTGGAGTGGGTGGCCATTCCCTTCTCCAGGGGGCTGATGCCCTAGCTGCAGTGAAAGGCTCTCTGTCCCCTCCCAGAACAGTCCTTTGTGGCCCAGGGGCCCTGCCATCTGCAATTCTGCCTGATGACAAGACTTCTCACCCACCCTCCATCCCTCCCCCTCATCCTCAGGTCCCACCACAAAGATGCCCTCTCTGGAAGCTTCCCTCCCCCCTCTCCCCTTAGGGCTGCACCCCACCCCTAGAGGTCTCCTCCACTACTCCAGACACAGTGTCTCCATTCTGCCTGCTGTTTCCTTGTTTACGTCCCCATCACACTGTCAGGTCACTCAATCTGGGATTTCTCATCAGAAGCCCAGCATAGAGGGGGTGTCTCTGACATCGCAGGCATTTATTGAATAAGCAGAATATTAATCATCAGAGCCAGGATTCTCAGGAAGTCTGGGTTCTGAATAGAAGAGTGATTCCCCAAGTCAGTCTGATGATCCATGAGGTCTGACAATGATGCTGGAACATCTTTTGTGACTATGACCATTACAATCTAAAAAATAATAATTACATCTCCGCTGTGCAAGGTCTTGAAGTAGGTACTTTATAGGTTATTTCATTTAATTCTCACAATCATTCTATCAAATTACTTTTATACTTTTCACTTTACAAATGAAAAACCGAAGCTATGAGAAGTTAAATAATTTCTGCTGCTCAGCAAAGGAGTGGCAGGATGTGGACCATCACTTTGGATTTGTGAATCATCATTACCCCCCATGATGTAGTCCTCAACACGCAGGGAAAATAATCCTTGTTTCTCCAATTTATCTGTTGTTCTCCTATCCCCCAAATTTCTCAGACCTCTTCCTGAATACATTTTATTCGTGGCATGCATAGGTTTAAGTTCCCTGGTATCCAGACCTCAGTATTGTGTGGTCCTTGCTAGGATCTCACAAGTGTCCTGAGGCCACTTGATGCTCCAGCTCTGGTGTGCTTAAGGTGAAACAGGATGGAAGGAGGCAGGGCACCACCTTTAGAAGAATGACATAGCCTATGGGCTTTCCAGGTGGTGCTAGTGGTAAGGAACCTGGCTGCCAATGCAGGAGACATAAGAGATGAGGGTTCCATCCCTGGGTTGGGAAGATCCCCTGGAGGAGGGCACGGTAGCCCACTCCAGTATTCTTGCCTGGAGAATCCCATGGACAGAGGAGCCTGGTGGGCTACAGTCCATAGGGTCGCAAAGAGTCGGACATGATTGAAATGACTGAGCACAGCTTGTGGATATGGCATAAACTGATCAGAACCAAACAGGTCTGAGATAGCAGACAAGTTGACTTCCAGTAGACCTTGAACCTCATCATACACTCATTGTAATACATTAGCATATGCTAAATGATACACTCCCCAGCACCATTACAGTTCTGAGGCTAACCATAAAAGGACAAAAAGTAGGTGATGACCCAATTTCTGGAAATCTCCACCCAAATAACTGGAATAATCTTCTCACTTATTAGCCTATGAAATTATCCAACCCATAAAAACTAACCATGCCATATTTTGAAGTGCTCTCCAGCCCTCTGAGATGGCCTACCCTCTGCCTATGGAGTGTGTTTCTCTCTAAATAAATTCGCTTCTTACCTATTACTTCATCTCTGAATTCTTTCGCGATAAAGCAAGAACCTCAAATTCACTGGCAACAAGGGGGCTTCTGAGAACAGAGATCTCCATCAGCATCTCTCTCCATCAGTGGCTTTGGTGGGCCCTTCGTACAGAAAGTGACCCCAATTGGGCACCTGGGACTTCAGACCCCAGAAGTTCCAACCTCAGGGCAGAGAGCAGGACTGCATCTCACCCCCTCACCCCACCCAAGGATGACAGCTGGGTGCCACATGCGGCAGGAAATAGACCTTGCTGGAACTAGTTTTTGAGGGAGAAAACAGAATTTAATGAAATTTAATGCTGCGTATTTATAAATAAGAACTCAGTGTCAGAGGGCTGAAGACAACTGTCTGGTGATGCTGGGTGACTTGGGCCCAGGATAGTCTTGCAGAGAAAGGGCAGAGAGGGTGAGTGTCTCCCACCAGGATCTAAGACATTGGTAAATAATCCGATGGCCCATGAAATGTAAAGTAAGGAGGCATCAATGCTGAAAGAGTAGCCTAGGGCTGAGGTCTGGGGAGGCAGGAAATGCAGAAAACATGGGGGCAAGCCCACGGGTTCTCAGGGAGGACCTGCCTCGCCAATGAGGCCAGGTCACCCAGTGCCCAAGGCATCATCCCTCCCAGGGAGCTGGTCTTCTCTCCAGGCCTCTGGGGACCCTGCCAGTATGCCTGGCAGCTTTGAACCCAGGCAGGGAGGGAGAGGTGCTTTCTAAGGAGGAGGTTCCCTGTGCTGTGGGTCCCCCTCCAAGCATGGGCACCAGTCTCCCTCCTTTGTCTCCCACGCAGGGCTGCCACCCTGCTCTCACAATTCCTGGTGGTGCTGAGCACTTGTTTCACATAGAAAGTAGGTGGGGGGGTGGGTGGAGGGGAGGGCTTTCTGTCCTTGGCTTCTTACCTGCCAAGGTCAATGGCCAATGGCCCTGGATGTGCCATTGGCTGGCCTGCCTCTCCTACAATTCCTTTCCTTTCTGATACTTCCAGGCAGGCGAGTAATGAGAAACCAGAAACAGGACTTCAGAACAAACATGGCCAAATAAATGCTACGAGAAACCTCTCAGGGCCTTCAGAGGGCAATGAGGCATGTGATATGAAGATTAGCAGCGAGAACAGCAATCCTCCTAAATAAACAAATAACGAGGTGGCACGTTCCGACGGCTGTGTTCATTTCCTCGGCTGCTTATGCCTCTTAATGCTCCCGTCTGCGTAGAAGAACTTTGTTCCAGATTCAGAGGAGTCCCCGGGGAGCCCTCCCTGAACACATCAGCCAACTTCAGGACTCTGCTAGCCTCAGTCTGCCCCTTTGTAAGTGTCAGGATAAATGGGCTGTGATTTCAAAGCCCCTTCCTCCAATTCTATGATGCAAACTTCCCACATTGCCTGCAAATGCCCCACCCTGGGAAGCCTCCCCAAACCAGAGCAGGGCTGAGCCTGGAGTGAGGCAAGTGAGGGACTGTCTGCATGTAACATTTAAGGGGAGCCCTAAAAACTCAAGGATGGAGATAAATAAGATTCTGATGCGATATTTTAAAAATTAAAAATAGCACACACAAAATCCACAATGAGCAAAATGTCACAAAGTTCAATAAAGACAGACTGCCACCCTACAGGACTTCCCTCATGGCTCAGAAGGTGAAGAACCTTCCTGCAAGGCAGGAGACCTAGGTTCAATCCCTGGGTTGGGAAGATCCCCTGGAGAAGGAAATGGCAACCCACTCTAGTATTCTTGCCTGGAGAATGCCATGGACGGAGGAGCCTGGCAGGCATAGTCCATGGGGTGGCAAAGGGTCGGACACAACTGAGCTACTAACACTTTCACTTTTTCCCATCCCGCAGGTTCTCAGCTCACCTCGCATGCTTCCCCAGTTTCCACTTCAGGGAATGAGTCCATCCAGGAGATGGAGGCACCTTCTGCATCCCCCACTGCTCTTCTTCACTTACCCAGCTCTGGTCACATTTTCTATGTCCAGGAAGTGCCTGGCTCTCTCCTCCTCCCCGATGCACACTGACCCACAGATCAATTACGTGTGGCTAACAGTGCTTCTGCTTCCAAGCTTGGCCACAGCTATCACGCTCTTCATCCTAAGCCTGATGGGAACTGCTCTAGGAACACTTCCACCTGCTCAGAGCAATGAATTCCACTCCGAAGGATGAGATGGGATCTTGCTCAATATTCAAATCCCAGCAACTGAAAAGAGAACCCCATGCGTATCTCATGGACAATGCAATGCACAGGCGACTCTGATCTGGAGCGGCTCCCAGTGCCCATGGCATCCTAATGAGGGGGTCCCACGGGATGTGACGGGAGCTTGTCATTGCTGCAGCAGCCTGTTCCATGGTGGGAGAGCTTGGCGGGACAGGGGCCCTGATCTAAAGCCATAATGATCCTCCTTGTAAGGGCATCTTTTTTCTTTTCTCCGGAGGTTAAACATCTCTGGATCCTTTCAAAGATCCCCATTTGATGTGGCTCCTGGGTCCTTGTGGAGGGTATTGGGGCCCTCAAAATCTTTTAGAGGGGTTGCTGGCTAATTTTTCTCTTCCTCGAACTTTGCCATCAGCTTCAAGCACCTCCAGTTGCCCATCTGAGTTGAAGCCACCTGCTGATCTTACCTGGATTATTACCACCCTGACTGCCACACTGGACCCCTGTTTCTGCTCTCATCCCAGTAGAATCCCCATATAGCAATGATGGATCCTTTCAGAGCATCAGTCAAACTCATCCATCCACTGTTAAAAACCCTCCCCAGGCCCCACCATACTCAGAGTACACACCACAATCCAGACAACGGCTGATGGTCTGCCCTCTTCTGCCCTGAATCTCCTCTCTGGCCTCTGCTCATGTCCCTCGAGTCACACTGACCTCCCTCTGCTCCTTAGCTAGGCCAAGCTCATTCATGCCACAGGGCCTCTGCACTCACTGTGACTTAACCACGCGGCAATCTTCTCCCAGAAACCCACATCACTTGTCCCTTGACCTCACTCGGGTCTACCACTTGTATACTTCCTTATCCTAAAAACATTCCTGGTCTACACTGTTCAGCACAGCCTCTCTGGGACTTCCCTGATGGGCCAGTGGTCAAGAATCTGCCTTGCGATGTAGGAGACTCGGGATCGATCCCTGGTCAGGGAACTAAGGTCCCACAAGCCATGGAGCAACTAAGCCTGAATGCCACAAGTACTGAGCACACGCACGCTAGAGCCCTCGTGTTGCAATGACTGTACTGCAACTGAGACGCTATGCAGCCAAATAAATAAATAAATATTTTTTAAAAAGTGTCTCCCCTAAACCCCAATGTCTCCCCATTGGCTCCATAATATGTATCGTCTGCTCCATCAGGGCAGGCACTGTGTCTTGTGTTCACTGTGCATGTTGGTGTCAGAACGGGGCCAGGCACACAGTAAGTGTCCAATGAATACCTGCTGAGTGAGCGAATGCTCAGAGGAAGAACCTGCACCTGCGTTTACACTCTGATCATCAACACAAAGAATTCTGGGGTTGGAATCCAACAGTGGAGCCTGCATCGGACTCGCTGTTTCTTTACATCCAAAATGGCACCTCTCTGGAGTCCTCCGTGCCAAGCTCCACGGCTGTTGGATAGCACGGGAGGATGCAAACATTTTGTCCTTGCCATTTTCAACTCATGCTGAGCTGAGTCCCAGGCCTGCCTTTTCAGTGTCACCCCAGTATTTTTAGAAGAGCACTTCTTGCGTGTTCATGAGGGCCAATTATCCCAGCTGCCTCCCCGGCTATGTTTCCACTTGCCGGTTCATTTTTACATTCTGTAAAATCTGATGAAATTGCCCACTCAATATGTTCCAATCCTAACAAAGCCCAGCAGAACTCTGGTCCTAGGGGCCTTGTTTCCATCCAGTGGACGGTCACAAAAAATAAGTCCACAAAAATAAGTGCTGGGGTGCTTCTCTCTCACCCCAGTACCCCCATGCCAGCACTTCCCAAAGTGTGACCACAGTCTGTCCACCAGCAGTCTGCAAAAAAGAGACAACTCTAATGGAAAGTGTTGTTGTTCAGTCGCTAAGTCATGTCTGACTCTTTTGTGACCCCGTGGACTGTAACCTGCCAGGCTCCTCTGTCCATGGGGTTCCCAGGCAAGAATACTGGAATGGGTTGCCACTTCCTTCTCCAGGGGATCTTCCTGGCCAGGGATTGAACTTGCGTCTCCTCCATCGGCAGGTGGATTCTTTACCACTGAGCCCTCAGCTTTAAAAGCATTTCTAGCAATTCTGAGCAATTTTACATCTGTTGAATCTAGTAATGAAAACTGGGGGCTTATGTTTGTTTCTTTTTTCCCCATCTTATTTTTCTAGTAATTCATGTTTATTGCATTTTTATAAAAATATATATCAGTTTGCGATAGATTGGAAATAAGAAACGATCTGGTCTTTTACTAGACATCAGTGTTTCTCAGCCCTTTTTTCCACTATCGCCCTCCTGTGGAGCATTTTAGATCTCCTCTTTCCCCACCCGCTCTGCTTCCATCATGAATTTTTAACACCAGAGATATTCATTCTGTGTATCTGTTTGTGGGCTGTATATATGCTTGTGATTTACACATAGAAGGAATAGTACCCTTTTTGCATTCCCCTCCAAGAGCCAATTTTCAACCTGTTGGGGACCACATCACTCTTGATGAGAATGCATGGCACAGATAGCTTGAGAACACTGTTGGGGTGCTGGGTGAGGCAGGCGCTGCCCCCAGGAGGGATCTGGAAATCTGTGTGGGTGCTCTTGTCAGCTAGTTGTTGTGCCAAGCACTGAAACATACCTATTCTTGTGAATCTCTTTTCCCATATCTCCCTTGTATGTTACAGATAAGGCATTACGCTGATTTTTAAACTATGGATGCTGGTAGGTTTCCTTATCTATCATCTACCTGCTGGGTTTTGTGATTCTTTGATAGATGAGGAGGAGGCGGCTCTGGTCACGCCCACCGGTGTTCCCCAGTGCTCTTGCTCTGCTGATCATTTGCCCTGCAACCACTCACTGCGTATCATCCGGACATCTCCAGGCAAGCCAGGGGGAGCCCAGTGGGCCATCTGGGGTGTGGGTCACTGGTGCTGCGCAGAAAACACAAATGTGGGAAACCCTCCCCTCTGAGCTACCTGCAGCGTGCTCACCCCATAAAGCCATCAAGACGTGCCCTGGTGGCCCTGACCTGCTCCATCTGTGGCAGGCCCTCTCCTGCCAGCTTCCTTGACATCCTGAGGGACATTCTGAGTTCTCATTCTGATGAGGGTTCTTGGTTCACTATAGATTCATCTTTGAGGTCTTTCAGCAACCTGAATTTTGGTCTTTCCTTTTGCTATCGCCTGGTGAGGGGAGAAGGGAGGAGGGAGATGGTGGAAATAGGGTTGAGAAGCAAGGCGGCAGGCCCCACGATTGTGTGTGTGTGCAAGTCTGCACACACACAAAGGCTCACTGAGTGCATGTTTCCCAGGACCTCCGTGCCAGGTAGCTGTGAGCAGAGCTGACACCGACTACGCATTTCCTCCCTGCCAAGCAAGCACTGTTTTAGTCATCGTATGTATGTATTTATTTATTTAATAAATAAATAAAAGCACCAAAGAATTGATGCTTTTGAACTGCGGTGCTGGAGAAGACTCTGAGAGTCCCTTGGACTGCAAGGAGATCCAACCAGTCAATCCTAAAGCAAAACAGCCCCGAATATTCATTAGAAGGGCTGATGTTGAAGCTGAAGCTCCAGTACTTTGGCCACGTGATAAAGAGTCGACTCATTGGAAAACACTCTGATGCTGGGAAAGACTGAAGACAGGAGGAGAAGGGGATGACAGAGGATGAGATGGTTGGATGGCATCACTGACTTAATGGACATGAGTCTGAGCAAACTCTGGGAGGTGGTGAGGGACAGGGAGGCCTGGCGTGCTGTAGTCCATGGGGTCACAAAGAGTAGGACATGACTTGGCGATTGAACAACAACAACAAATTTATTTAAATCCTCACAACTCTAGGAACTGGGTACTCTTGTTCACCTCATTTTGCTGATGAGGAATAGAAAGCACAGAGAGGTTAAGTAACTTGCCCAAGGCCACATAGCTAGTAAACTGCAGATAAAGGGTTTGCATTCAGGAAGCCTGATGCTACAGTCTGTGCTCTTTATGGCTATGCTGTACAGACAGAATACGATGCAACATCCATTCTCAGGGGGCAGAGGAGCTCAGAGTTTGAAAGGAAGGGTCATGTCCAGATCCAGGAAGACGGGAAGGGGCAGATGACTCATGCTACAGGTCAAACACTGCACTCATGCAAAGAAGAGAATCTGGATGTGGAGAGGAATAGCATGCAGACAGGAAGAGATGGCAAGGAGGGGCAGAGAGGGGGTGTCATGAGCAGATGGGCCAGTCAGGAAAGTCCAGGCATGAAGACCCTGACCCAACTCCCTGTGAATCCTCCAAGCCCAGCCCAGAGTTTATAAGAGGTGTTCTAAACACTGCCAAAGAGCCCACTGTCCATTCCCCACTGCTACAGCATCTTAAGACTGGCTGGGAGAATCCACATTTATGGAGGATTTTTTTGAAGAGTTTGCAATCATCCCAGTCGTTCTAATGCCTCCTGGTTCAAACCAGACCCAAAGGGCAGTCTCTCAGCTTGTGAGTGAGAGTGATCAAGCCCAAACCAGACAGAGTCAGGTCAGCTCCTGAGAGATGCCACATCCAGAAAGTGTCAGATCCTGAAACGACCTGGAGAGAAGCTTCAAGTTGTAGTGAGGCCAGACAGGTGTCAGGGCAGGTGGATGCTTCGAGAATAAAGCCAACACAAGCTAAGAGACGCAAAGGCGTGAGTGAAAGCAGGCTCATCAAGGGCTGGTGGGCAAAGGCCACTCATCCTAAGGACAAAAGGATTTCTTCTGCAGACTCAGGGGTCCAGCCACTCTCAGTAAATCTTAGCAACCTTTGTGTCCAGTGTTTGAACTGATGTCCTTCCGCTTGGGAAAGTATGCTCTCATTTTCTGCTCCCATATATATAGCAAGACCATCATTTTGTGCTCAGAAAGCCCAAGAAAAAGAATGCCTAGAACAGTTTGATGGATACAGTGGAGCGACCTCATAATGTTAGCCTGCACAATAGGCCTTCCACCTGCCCAAAGGCAGGGCCACCGTGTTGTATACTCTGGGGACTCCATTCATGTAGATTCTGTGCTGTCTTTTTACCCCATATGATTTGCTCTGAAGCCATCACTCCAAAGCACCAAGTGTCAGAAATCCCCCCAGCAAAGTAGCTGAGCTGACTGACTCGGGGGCTACTGGTTCTTCATCTCCCAAGGAGTTGAAAAACAAACAGGTTCCAAGGCATCTATCCAGGAAGGACATTCTCTTTTTCTGGTTGACAGATGGAAATATTAAGCCCCAGAAACCAGAGTCAAAGGAAAGACACTTTACTGAACTTGACTACAAAAGACAAAAGCCCTTTCCTAGAGATACACCATGTGGCCAATCTGGAAGAGAGGCCCAGGGGACACTTTAAGACAAAATGAAGGTTGTATTTCTACTCAAGGATGCTATGATCTTATCACAGTTTCCAAAAAATGAAGATAGGAAAATAAATATTTTTGTATTCACTGTCCATCTTACCATCCATCCATCCACTGGTCTATCCATCCATTCACTCTTCTGTGATCCATCAGTTCATATACCCATGCATCTGTTGATCTGTCCATCCATCCACTCATCCATCTTTCCATCCATCCTACAAAAGTTTCTTAAAGGCCAATGGCATGCCAGGCACCACATGAAGTTGCCCAAAGGGTACATTTATGAATAAGACACACACAGGCCCTCTTCTTAGGCGGCTTGCAATAGCACAGATGAGGGAACTGAGGAAGCAATTACAAAGTATTTCAAGCACACTGAGAAGAAAAAGATGTTCTGGGCGCCATGAGAGCACAGATGTAAGGCAAGGGAGAAAAAAGAAAGCCAGGCATTTAAAAAGGAAGTGAGCTCCCACTGAAGTTGTTCACACTGAATTAATACCTGGCTCAAGCTCTCTTTACCTAAGGATCCAATTAAAATGTGGGATTGCTGTATCTCTCATATCTGCATTCAAATATACGACTTAAGCCTATAATTAACTGAGTTTTTTTAAAAAAATGCAACCCAGTAAAATCTCAGACCCAAATTCCATCCTTTGAGTTATACACTAAATGGCCGATTAGCAATCGGACAAAGGCCATTGTCCCAAAGCCAGTAATTTGGTCTTCAGTGTGATCTGAATTTGCAAGCCTATGGAAACTGAGAATCAGAATGAAACTGATACTTATCCAAAGGAGAAAAGAAGTGCTTGCTGGTGCTGGAAAAGAACGACAACCAGAATAGCTGAGGAGGTCGGCAGAAACTTGACACAGAGAAGCCTTTACGCTTCGGACAATTATTCCTTCTCTGTCAAAAAGATTTGGTGCCTTTCTTATTTTCTCACCACCTTATTTCAAAATTACTCTCTGGGTGCGAAAAATGATCTCAAGAAAACTTTCAGAAATGGTGAATGATGAGAAATATATTGATAAAAAAGAAAGCAGAAAGGTTCATATTTCAAAATATAACACCAAAGGCAACGTGAAGGGATCTATGTCATTTCACACTTGCAACTAATTTTTAAGGATAAACAGGAAGGGAGGAAACTTTGCTCCTTCTTTTGGGATTTTACTCATAAGATGAGTGATAAAGAGGGTGACAGGGCCTCACCTTGGGCTCCATGTGGGAGTCCCTGGGCAGAGGCGGCTGGAGAACTGGTGTTTTCTTGGTTGACAGAAGAAGGAACATTGAAGGCGAGGGGCAGTGGTATGTGAAGCCCGTCTTTTATTTCCAGGAGTCTGGATGAGAAGAGGAGGGGAAACCAGAGCTCAAAGGGGAGGAGACTAGACAGTCTGTAAGATGAAAAATGGTGCCTGGGAAAAAGGGGAGGAAACCTTGGTTCTAGCCAACTTCCAGCTTACCTTGAGGCACCATTGTAAACTGCCCACCTCAGGCTCCAAGAACAGGTCCAGATTCTAGTGAGACCCCCACTCTTGTCTGGTTGAGGCAGCAGTGCGAGACCACCCACCAGACACGCATGTGCAGTGTCCTTCAACAGGTGAGTAGATAAACTGGATGTGGTATACGTAAACACAACGGAATACTATTCAGCCATAAAAAAGAACAACATTTTTGCCACTGGCAGCAACATGGATAGACAGGGAGGGCATTATGCTAAGTGAAATAAGTCAGACAGAGAAAGACAAATATTGTATGGTTATCACTTACATGTGGAACCTAAAAAAAATACAACAAACTAATGAATAAAACAAAAAAGAGACTCACAAACATGGACAGCAAACTAGTGATTGCTAGTGGGGAGGAGAGAAGCGGCAATATAAGCGTAGGGGCGTGGGAGGTACAAACTGCTGGGTGTAAGGAAAGATTGGCTATAAGGATGGATTGTGCAATGCAGAGAATAGAGCCAATATTTTGTAGTAACTGTAAGTGGAGCATAACCTTTAAAACTGTATTACAATATTTACATGGAGCCCTGATAGGTATTATCTCAAGGGCCTCCCGTCCCATCCACCTGTCAGATCAGCTAGACAGACCCTCCATGTGACAGAGGTGTGGTTGTGCCCATTCAAGCACCACTTAGAACTGGAATCGAGGTTTCTGAGCCCATGCTCAGGACTCTTCCTCTTGCCTTAGGCTACACCTGGCTTTGTCAGAGGTGGCCAAGATGAGAACTAAGCCTCCTCCACTTGGAATCATCAGTGGAAACCTTGCTTCTTTCCACCTGTCAAGCCAAGAGAAAGCCATGCCTCTTCTCACGGCCTCATTCATTCAGAGCCCTTTGGAGAGAAAAGAAGCTGATGCAAAGCAAGGCAATCAGAAAGTACTGGGTTGCCAAAAAGTTCATTTGGGTTTTTCTGTAACATCTTACAGAAAAATCTGAACGACATTTTTGACCAATCTAGTACTTTACTTCTAAAGAGCAGATAGGGCTTCCCTGGTAGCTCAGCGGTAAAGAATCTGCCAATAATGCAGGAGATGTGGGTTTGATCCCTGGATTGGGAAGATCCCCTGGAGGAGGGCCTGGCAACCAGCTCCACTGTTACTGCTGGGAAAATCCCATGGACAGAAGGGCCTGGAGGGCTATAGTCCATCGAGTTGCAAAGAGTTGGACATGACAGCATACAGACAAAGAGTAGACAGGAACGAGAGTCTGGGTGCTCTAAGGTGCCCCACAGGCTGGAAAAGCCACACCTGGCGCTGGCTTCCCAGGGGATCTGGGGGCTGGCCAGCGGATGGAGGGCTGGAAGAGTAACACGCTGACAGAGCCTGGGACAAGGTGGGCAGAGCAGCCTTGCGGATTTGGAAGCAGGTTAAGTCCCCAGCTGAACAATCACATCCAAAATTAAATATGACAGACAGTCTGTTTAGCTACACCAGAGCACTGGCGATGAATTAGCCTCTGAGAGCTCTGCTGACCCTTGCCTCTTCACCCCCTGCCCCTCGCCACCCGCACCATCCCTTCCAGGCAACGCTCCTCCCCACCAGAAGCCAGCGCATTGGTGCCAGATGATTCTTGCCAGTCACACTGGTCTTGAAACAAGTTGTCTTCGAAGGTAACAGTCAATGATTTCTCCCTTAAGGAAAATTGGGTGAGGATGGAAATGACCCCAGGAATGAGCTCTAGAAGAAAAACGAGGGTTGGCATAACTTAATATATTCACATTAAAAAAGAACTGGGAATTAAGACCTTTTTTGGGGGGTTTTGAAACACAAACTTTGTTTGTGATGAAACACTAAGTTTTAAAAACACTAACTTTCTAAAAACAACTTGTCAGTGGTATTTATTTATACAATTTCTTAATAAGGTGGTAGTCCTTTTTAAACCAAACTTTGAGGTTTTTCTAGCTCCTCATATCATAACATGTAATTTCTGAAATTGTGATGTTAATAGCTCGTTTTACTATTTGCCAGCTGTATGATCTTAGTGTGCGTGCATGCTCAGTCACTCCAGGATCATGTTGGACTCTTTGTGATGCAGGGACCATAGTCTGCCTGGCTCCTCTGTTCATGGGATTTCTCAGGCAAGAATACTGGAGTGAGTTTCCATGTCCTCCTCCAGGGGATCTTACTGATCCAGGGATCAAACCTGCATCTCCTGCAATGCACGTGGACTCTTTTCTGCAAACCCCCTATGATCTTAGACAAGTTATTTAATCTGTTTGTGCCTCAGTTCCCTTGTCTGGGAAAAAAATGGTGATAATAATGGTAATCTACCTATTAAAGTGGCAAGGAAGACTGAGTTAATAAAGCACTATAGAGGTTAGAGGATTTTATCATAAAATCCTGGACTATCAGGACTAAAATAAAATTGGCTAGTTGCACTTCCAACACCCAGAGAGGTTCAAAGAGTTGTTCTAGCTGGTGAATGAGCCAGACCTGAAATAAACCAGGATTCTTGACTCTCACTGCTTTGACTTTTTTATACTTGATTTTTTTTTTTAATTATGTGTCCTGGAGCCAAACAAGATAGAGGGGGGTGACTAAAAATATCCAGACGTAGCCGGTCAACCAGTGGAGGAGACTGAACGCAGTGATCTGGAATGCCTCTCCTAGCTCTGTGTCCTCATTGGTCCTCACGGAAAGCGGCAACTGCCCAAGGAAAGATGGATGCTGCTTCGGCTGACGTGCCTGGAGAGTAACACTGCTTCCCAGAGCTGGTTAATGTAGACCCTTTGGCATTTTTGCATTTGATTTTCTTAATGTGATGGCTCTGTTTCCTCGCTGTCTAGCAAAAGGTCAATTCCTATTTGTCCTCTAATAAATGGGCTATTTAACGCCAGAGGGGGGAAAAATCAACAACAGAAAACCCTGATTGCCATCTCCAAACAACTGCAAAGTAAATCATCTACTCTGGGTTTCTTCGCTGAACTTTAAATTTTTTATCACCTATACACGGATGCTCATCAGCCCTCCCTGGCAGCATCCAACCCTTTATGGAGTAACTGCTTCTCAGAAAAAGATCCTGCTTTTTTGAACATGTTGTATTTTGGGCTTCAGCCTTGAACTGCTGGGATTGCAACTGCTTTTTAATTGGAACCAACAACCAGGGCTGGCTTGGATTCAGAGCTGAGCCTCCCTGCATCAGAACTGTCTGCTGGAGCCTGAAGATGAGGGAAAGAGGGGCCAAGTCCCCCACCTTTGGGTTACGACTCTCAGGGGAAGCTGCCTTTGTGCCTGGGGACTCTGCCGGCTCTGGAAACAGAATTTCCATTCTCTGACCAGAAAAAAGAAGCCCTGTTTGTCATTCCTGGGGATCGGCAGATAGAAACTTAAGTGGTTCATGTAGAAGTCTTCTCGTCACCCAGCTGATGTCTGACAAACCAGAAGCTCAGATGAAGGGAGACAAAGAACGACTGAGGATATTTTAAGTGCTTTCCATCAACATGCCAGGCTAAGACGTCCTTTCCTTTCCAAAGGGAAATGAATGTGGGTTTCCCCCTGCCTTCTATGTCTGCGAAGAATAATCAGCATTCTGGAAAGGAAACTGCCGCTTCAGATTCTCATTCTATCAAGCAATTATTTAGGATTTGCAGCTTATTAATACAACAACGCATCTCATTGACACAGTATGCTAAAAAGCTTATGCCTAATCAGAACATCAGCACGATAGATGGCTAAACACCATCTCTTCTCCACGCATTCCTTTGATTTAACCAATTTTAACAAGGCGCACAAAGAGCACGTGCTGATGGCCAGTCATCTGTACTGAAATGCAGGCAGAGTAATTATGCGCCATAGAAAATGAGTAATGCTAAGCATCTAAAGGGCTATTTCCACATGCACAGCACTTTCGATGGAGTGTGTGTCGGACTAGATTTAGCTGTTGTGGGATGAAAACCAACACAGGGAAAAATCCAAATACTTCGGTCAAATTCCCTCTTCTCCCACTCACACTGTCTCAGGGTCCGACCTCAAATTCCTCTACACCCTTAGTCTAACTCTGCAAACAGTAAAGTTTTCTACACTGGGGGAATGTTCCATTTGAACTCACTGACAAGGTTAATGCCAGTTGAGAATATTTTCCAAGAACAAAGAGACCTTCCTTGGTCTTAATGATACCAATTTCTTCCTCCACTGATGCTTTAGAGACACGAGATGGGGCCAACTATCACCCACATTGTGGCTGGGTGTGTCTCCACACTCATCTGTGCTCCTCACTGGGGACTGTTCCCTGCAGCTAAAGTGGTCCCTCCACTGTCACCTCACTGACAACCTCTCCCTGATTTGGGTCATATTCCTCTAGGAAGAAATTCCTAACCGCTTGTTCCAAGGTTTTCCCTTCTGTAAGGCCAGCAGGGTTATCCCACCTTACCGTCTCCTTCTTTCTCTGAATGCCTTTCGCATTTTCATGGCACTAGATAATATGCCATTTTCTCCTTTTCCCAAGGCTTCCCTGGTGGCTCAGTTGGTAAAGAATCCATCTGTAATGCAGGAGACCCCGGTTTGATTCCTGGGTCAGGAAGATCCCCTGCAGAAGGGATAGGCTACCCACTCCAGTATTCTTGGGCTTCTCTTGTGGCTCAGCTGGTAAAGAATCTGCCCGAAATGCAGGAGACCTGGGTTCAATCCCTGGGTTGGGAAGATCCCCTGGAGAAAGGAAAGGCTACCCACTCCAGTGTTCTGGCCTGGAGAATTCCATGGACTGTATAGTCCATGGGGTCACAAAGAGTCAGACATGACTGAGCAACTTTCACCTTCCTTTTCCCAAATGTTTACTATATTAATGCCAACAAGCAAGTAGAAGCTTTCTTAGTGTCTGCAACTGACCCCGAGAAGGATTCTTCATCATCTAGCAAACATTTGTCTTACATTTCTGTGCTAAAGGCATTCTTCTCAGGCATTGTGAGGAAGAGGGGAGGCAAAAAGATTCATGAAGGCAGTAGGGCGGGCGTGGGAAGGAAGCTTATAAAAGCTACTGGGAACAAAGGCAAGACAAAGGAAGTGTGTTTGTCTAAGATACAATAATGTCACACTGTCTATGGGCAAGGGTGGGCATCTGGGGCTGGAATGAGTGATGACTTGTAACTGGAGGTAACTGGCACTTGACCTGGATCTTGAAATCAATGCATTGGACCGGGGTCCTCTGGGGGATCTTGAGTACCCATGTGCAGAGGACAGATTTCAATCTGACAGCACTAGGGATACAGTAAATGTATCTCACGAGAGGAACAGCAGGTCTTTATCTATTTCAGAAAGAGGAGATGGCGAAAAATCCCAGGGGGCAGAAATAATGGTATAAATGAGGGTTGGCAACGGTCAGAGAGAGCAGGTGTTGTTCAGAGACAGTCAGGGTTCTCAGGAACCCCTGGATGAATTGGATGTGAAGGAAAATAAAGAGGTGGAGACACATGTTCAGAAGCTGTGTGGTCACTGGTCAGGAGAAATATTTTTTAAGCTGCTCCACAAGGCATGTGGGGTCTTAGTTCCCTGACTAGGGATTGAACCCATGCCCCTGCAGTGGAAGCATGACATCCTAACCACGCACAGCCAGGGAAGCCCCCTAATTTCTCTGTGTGAAGCCACTTAAAGTTCAGGGTATAGTTGTTATTGTAGCACAGTTTATCTTATCCTGATTGATATGGTTCCTTAGGAAATATCGTTGTGTCTCCTTGGAAGGAAGGAAGTTTGGTTCATATTTGGTCTGCTGTGGTGCATGCGTGCAAGTGTGTTAAGTCACTTTAGTTGTGTCTGACTCCTTATGATGCCATGGACTGCAGCCTGCCAGGCTCCTCTGTCCATGGGATTCTCCAGGCAAAAATATTGGAATGGGTTGCCTTGCCCTCCTCTAGGGGATCTTCCCAACCCAGGGATTGAACCCAGATCCCTTACGTCTCCTGCATTTTGCAGGAGAGTTCTTTACTACTAGAGCCACGTGGGAAAAAGGAAGAGTAAAAAAATCAAGAGACAGGAAATTCTTCTTATGCTCCTTTCATCTGGGGATTCTTTCCCTCTTTTTCTTTGAGAACTTCTTTCATTATGAGATTCTGTCTCTATGTTTTATTATCATGCCAGTCATCTTTTCTCACATTCTTCTGGAAATATTTATCTCTTTATCTTCTTCAGTGTTAATTTTGCTTTTTAACCCATGGTCTCTTATACAGTTTTAACTCCATTTTCTTATGTGCCACTCTGTTTATGATTAGCAGATATAAAGCCCCCCTCCATCTCATTGAGAATTTGTAATAATGGTTTCCTACCTTTCAAGTAAGAAATCATTTAGATGTGCCTGTAAGCTTTTATTCTTTTGTGTTACAAAACGTTTTCATAGGCTTTAGATTTTTTTTCTCTTTGTCCACATACTTTCTTGAGTCCACTGAATTGATGATAAAACTCTTTTATTTCTTAGGCACTATTAGAAGTATTTTTAATGGGCTTCTCGCCACATCACCATCTTGGGTCATATCAACTTGTATTTTAACAAGACATCCAATTGGGGGGAAATGGGTCATTTATTTCTGACCACCAAATAGTGTTTAGCTTTGTCTCTCCCTGACACTGTCCCTCTTTTCAGATTCATCATAAGCTCCATTAATACTGCCTGTGTCATCTTGAATGTTTCAGTCTATCTCACTGTGTAGTAGAGACTTGTAATCCAAGATTTTGAGCAAGATAAATCAAAACAGGATTCGTGTGTGTGTGTGTGTGTGTGTGTGTGTGTGTGTGTGTACATGTGGGCATGTGTGTGAGTATGAATCAAAGTTAGTGGCTTTGATTCACTGTGAATCAAATCAATCAAATTAGTGAATCAAATCAGTGGCTAAAACTGACAGAAGGAAATTCAGCAAAACCAAGAATCTAAGAAATATTTGCCAATCACATGACCATTAATGTATGAGAGAGGCAGAGGGTGAGAAAGACGGGTAATCAGGCCAACTGAGTGATGAGACACTATGATCAGGACACCGAGATGCTGCAGTAAGAACCTTTACATACTCTACAAAAATTGAGACGTACCATCTCTGCTGTGAGATAAGATCAGATGGTACAAAAGATCAATAAAAACAGAACATCCCTCCAGTGGACGCAGAAAGGACAGTTTCACAAAAAGATAACACTGCCAAGAGCCGTGAGTCTCTTTTACTCTCTTCACGTTAAATGCTGGCCATCGGAACACACCAGCCACAAACGGTGACGGACTCAGAATGAGGTGAGTAGTGTCTGAAAGAATGCACACTCTTAGTTGCAGTCCATAAATATTTAAATTGGTAAGCCTCTGCCGATACGATTTTTATTAACTTGCCTCCCTTGATCTTGGAGAGCATCCCTTAGGCTAAATGAATTTCTCTTCTCTCTGATCACGCCTTTTTCTTCTCCTGGAAAATAAAATTACCCCCATGTGTCTTTTAGGGTGTAGCCAGATGTGATTCTGGACCTCCTAACCCTGGAATCCTCTTCTGTAATCCCAGGGGGTCTTGGCACATCTGCAATATGGGGCCCATCACACTTTCTTCTATGTATGGATTCCTTTCTTTTCTTCTTTGGGAATAAGACCTATAACTTCCTTATAGTATACCCTCAAACTCAGGGCTCTGCTTGAAACCTTCTAGGTGCACAACTGCTCTCTAAATATTGAATGAATGAATAAACAGAATGTTGGCACAAAAGCAAGTCTTCCTTAAGTTTAAATACAGTGTTAAGGACTTCTCTGGTGGTGCAGTGGATAAGAATCCGCTTGCCAACGCAGGGGACGCTGGTTCAATCCTTGCTCTGGGAAGATTCCACGTGCCACAGAGCAACTAAGCCCGTGTACCACAACTACTGAAGCCTGTGTCCCTAGAGCCTCTGCTCCACAAGAGGAGCCTCTGCTTCACAAGATAAGCCTCTGCAATGAGAAGCCCATTCACCACAACAAGGTGTAGCCCCTGCTCACTGCAAGTAGAGAAAACTCGAGAAGCAACGAAGACCCAGTGAGACCAAAAAACCCACATTGATGAAGGACTGGTCAAGTCTGAGGGTGAAGAATAGGGACAGCTTTCTAGGTATCCCTGACTCACAGTTCTCAATGTGGCCTTCTTTGGTGATTAGCTCTGAAGGAAATTCCCCTAAACATTTGTTTTTCAGTGAGAAAACAGGTGGGTTTATCTACTCAGTATCCACAGTAAGATGTAATCTAAAGCCTAACCCATAACTTTGAGAATAAGGAAAAGGATATATTCCTTGCCCCCCACCCAGATCTTGGCCGTATATGAAGAGTCAGGTTCTTTTCTGGGCAACAGTTCTTTTCTTTCCCTCGTGGTCCAAAGGCTAAGACTCTGCATTTCCAAAGCAGGGGGCCTAGGTTGGATGCCCAGTGGGGGAACTAGATCCCACATGCTGCAACTGAAAATCTCGCATGCTGCAACTAAGACCTCGGCAGCCGAATAAATAAATATATATTTTTTAAAAAAAGAACAGTGCTTTTTCTGGGCAATACAAGAGGAGAAGGTCCTGGATGGTAGGAGATTCAAAACATGAGATCAGAACCAGAGAAGAACTGTGTATGTTTATCCTACAGAAGAGGGGAGTGGTGGGGAATGGGGTGGGGGAGAGCACACCATTGGGGTCTTCTATCTGAAGGAATTTTGTCAGAAGAGGAACTGAACTTACATGGCGGAGCTCCAGTGGGTAGAACCATGCCCCAAACAAGACCCACAGGGAGACACTGCTTAAAGCTACCGTGAAATAAGCTCTAAAGCAATATTGCACGATGGTTCATTCTGCCTGAGTCTGATGTCTTGGTTCTCCATTTGCTTTCCCGTCTGTGCACTGGTGATACTAGGAGCTCACTGGGCAGATCTAAGCATTAAATAAAGCGATGGGCACTTGGCATGGTACCTGGCTTCTGGTCAGCATTCTGAGACGGGGGCCCTTTGTAGGACCAGTATCAGTGGTCTGATGAGTCTCGCGATAAGAGAGGCGTCAGGTGATGAGCACCTTGTCACCAGAGGAATTCAAGTACAGGCTGACATATGAACTTTTATGTCCCTTCCCAAAAGACCCCTACACTGAACCTGAGCCTGAAAGTGATCTGATGGGGTATCTCCCTTGGAACGTGTCTGCAAGCACTCTGGAACCTTTAAACAGCTAGAGAGACAGAGAGGGAGAGAGAGGAGCCATATGCTAATCTGTGTGCAAGAACCATCTAGGAGAGAGCAACACAGAGAGTCAGTTACCATTACTCCATTCCTAGTTTGAAATGCTCTAATTACTCTACATTAAAGCAACTTTTTCAAAGTTGAAACATCAAAGATGCAGCTTTTGCCGTCTTCCCAGGTCACCACTGGTGAACAAAGAAGGGTTGATCTGTTTGGGGTGGGTGCTGGGGTGGGGGGCACTGGGAGCTGCCTCCCCAGCAATGGGTGCTCTGAACAGAATAGAAATAGCTCAAGTTTGGAGTCTGAGAGGCAGTAATAGTTGTGCCCTTCTGTGTTTAGTTGCTCGGTCACATCCGACTCTTTGTGACCCCATGGGCTGTAGCCCGCCAGGCCCCTCTGTCCATAGGATTCTCCAGGCAAGATTACAGGAGTGGGTGGCCATTCCCTTCTCCAGGGGATCTTCCTGACCCAGGGATCGAATCTGGGTCTCTTGCATTGCAGGCGGATTCTTTGCCATCTGAGCCACCAGGGAAGCCCTATTTGCCCCCCCCAAACGGCATGATATAGTATTATTTCTCTTTGCAGATAATATAGCTTGGGTGTGAAAACTTTACTTTTTTTTTTAAAAAAAATGACGGATGCTCACAGAATTCCTCCCCTACAAGATCTTGAGCTAGGGAGAAGAAAGACATCAGTTGAGACAGGCCCAGGGGGAAGTCAGGAGGCATCCTGATTTACTTAGCAGGTGTGAAAGGCCAGGCCAAGGCCAGCCTTGCCTGGGAAAGAATTCGTTTGCAGCTAGCTTGGCCAAGCTTGCTGCAACCCAGCTCTATAGCTGTTGGGGTGAAAAAGGCACCCGGAGACGTCAAGTGAAGGATCACACTGAACTCTGAGGTTCCATGCTGTGGGTCCTCAGCTCCCTCCCTCCCTCCTAATCTCTCAATTTTCAATTTTGTTCTGATTCACATCCCACAGTCATGCTTTCCTCTCCCCTGTTCCCAGCTCTGTCTCCATCGTGTCCCAGAGTTTCCCTGCTCTCTTGAACCCGAATTACACTCCAAGGGGCAAGCCCTTCTCACCTAATTGGCTCTGACCCACTGAAGTCAAGGGCATGGCCTCTGGACATTCAGAGTTCACTGTTACTCTGCATGTGCCTCCGCTTCCCAGCTGTAATGTGGGAAATAAATAAGAGCGCTTATTGTGCATGGCATTGCTTGTGTGCCTGAAACCAGCTGGCCCAGTGCCTGGCACGTGGTCAGTGACTCGAGTTAGTTGTTGTGGTGATGAGTGGTCCCCTGTGCCCACTGTGACCGCTGGTTTCCTATTTCAATCTCCAAATTCCCTTCCTACAGCCTCTGGAAAAACTGGCTCCCCTTTGGTCTAAATCAGTACTTCTCAATCTTGTTTTTTATTATCACTCCTTTCCCGCCCCCCTTTGCTAATCTTCCTCTCTGAGTACCACGGATGTGCTGTTTGTATACCTACTGTGGCCCTTTGAAGCGTTACAAACCACTGTAATAGTTAAGATCTGCCCCCTTCAAGAATCAGTGTTACGTCCCTGGTGGTTAAGTGGTTAAGACTCTGGACTCTGAGCTCCCAATGCAGGCGACCCAGGTTCGATCCTTGGTTGGGAAACTAGATCCCACCGGCCACAACTAAAATAACCCATGTGCCGCAACTAAGACTCGGCATGGCCAAATAAATAAAGAATAAATAAACATTAAAAAAGAAAAGAACCAGTGTTACTGCAGGGGCCACACTGCCCCAGGGAGAAGGCATGATCTCCATCAGTGGTTCTCCACCAAGGCCAACTTTATTCCCTTTCCCTCTCCCAAGGGACATCTGGCAACTTTGGAAGACAACTGGCAACTTTGGAAGACATTTTTGGTGGGCGAGGAGTGGGCATTACTTGCTTCTTGCGGGGGTGGGTAGAGGCCAGGGATGCTGCGAAACAGCCTACAACACATAGGACACCCCCTCCCCACCCCAGACAAGGAATTACCCAGCCCCACAGGTCAACAGTGTCCAGGTGAGAAACCCTGACGCTTGAGACCACTAGGAGCCTCACCGCCAGCAGAAGTCTCCTAGGCTGAAAATTCAGCTGGGCTGTGGCTGGTTTCGGAGCTGCTCTTGTAGGCGGAAGGGCCTTTCTTAAGCTGGCATGCAGTATGCAGCAACGGCATAAGACACGAACTCAGGGCTCCTTGAGAGACTGGCTGAGACCGCACCTCCACTGCCAATGAGGCCCTCAGCCTTTCCTCTCTGCCAGCACAGGGCCTGATGCAACACTCAGCTCACTGCCTTGCACACAGGACTCCAGAAATGCCTATTAGACTAAATGCCACTCCTTCTAGGCTGGAAGACCAGACCAAGGGTGCAAGGATCAGATTGGCAGAAGGGACACCACACAAAGGAGACGGCAGAGCCCACAGGGGAAGGGAGGGAGGAGAGACTACAGAGCCTGTCCCAGTCTCTTTCCCTTGGACGGCAGATGTCTAATCCAGCCAAGCTGCGGTGGGGTGTGTGCTCAGTCACTCAGCCATGCCCAACTCTTTGCGATCCCATGAACTGTAATCCGCCAGGCTCCTCTGTCCATGGGATTTCCCACGCAAGATTACTGGAGGGGGCGGCCATCTCCTTCTTCAGAGAATCTTCCCAACCCAGGGATCGAATCCAGTTCTCCTGACTTGCAGGTGGATTCTTAACCATCTGAGCCATCAATTCAGTTCTCCGTGTTCTTTCACATTCCTTGGCTGCATAGCTCCAATCTCTGCTGCTGTTGTCATAACATGTTCTCATTGTGTCTGTGTCTTCTTCGTTTTTTAAAATAATTTATTTATTTATTTTATTTTTGGTTGCGCTGGGTCTTCCTTGCTGTGTGCCAGCTTTCCCTAGTTGCGGCAAACGGGGGCTTCTCTTCATTGCGTTGTGTGGCTTTCTGATTGCGGTGGCTTCTCGTGGCAGAGCACGGGCTCCAGGCTTGCAGGCTTCAGTAGCTGCGGCTCGCAAGCTCGAGAGCGTGGACTCAGCAGTTGTGGCCCAGGGATCAGTTGCTCCGTGGCATGTGGAATCTTCCCAGACCAGGGATTAAAGCCATGTCCCCTGCACTAGCAGGCAGATTCCCATCCACTGTACCACCAGGGAAGTCTCTCCTTTCTTACCCAAACAATGGTCATACCAGACGAGAGCCAGTCCTAATGACTTCATGTTATCTTGATTACATTTGCAGAGACCTTATTTCCAAATAAGGTCACAATCTCAGGTACAGGAAATTAGGACTTCAGTATCCCTTGGAGGAAGCCACAATTCATCTCGTAACACATTGTGCCCTGTCCGAATTCTTCACTCACAAGAGGGATAATGAAATGATGGTTATTACTTAAGTCACTCACTTAGGGGCTATTTTCCATGCAACTAGAACTGGAATATCAAATAACTCCCTCAAGGCCCTCCAACTCTTCCATCATCTGGATCTTAGGAAGCTGGGCCTTTCAATTTCCTGCCTGGGTATAGATCTCGTCCTATCTTAACAGTTTTACTAGAGTTTTTCATAGCTGCCAGTTTTAAAGCAGCCTGAGCATCTTGCCTCTGGGCTAATTTTTCTTTGATAACTTTCTCAAAAAGAGCTCCAAATTTGCTATAACCATTCCAAGCCCGAAGGACTGGCTGATTTTCTGGGTAAGAAAAAAAAAATAAAGGAGAACTTGGTGTGAGCATCAGTGGAGGTAAAACCATTTTAAAAAGAAAATAATAGCCTTTCACTGAAATCTGCACATTCTTTTGGCTTCTTTCGCATCAATAGAATGGACCTTTGTAATTTCCTACATGGTTGTTCAAGTAGGAGGAATGGAATTTGAATGTGTCTCTCTTCCAAAAGGTTAAAAAGACACTAAATGCAAGTTTTGAAAAATATCTGAGGTTTTTAATTCTTTTCATTTTTGTCACATAGATGTATTTCTAAGCCTGAGTACTTAAAAATGTATGGTGTTGTCAAATGCACAATATATTTCCCTTTTAGATTTTCCAAAGGGGAGGGAATTAATTATGAAATAGTCAAACAGAGTACCATTTCATGCTCTGCAAAGCAGACAGTGGCTACGCATAGCTGTCATTGGAAGATGTGCCCATACAAGGCATTTTACACACAGGTAGATGGTAGCTTCAAAGCTGAGGGTCACCATCAGCAAATCCATCCAGCATATTTCCAAACAAACGGTATTAAATGAGTTTCCACAAAAATAGTGGCCATTAGCATAAACAAAGAGTTTCCTTGCTAGATAGCCTGGTGTACAATATTTATCACAGGAAATGACCTTTAAGAACAAATGGTTCCAATTAGGGAAAGCCCCCAGCCCAAGGGCTTCCCAGGTGGCACAGTGGTAAAGAATCTTCTGCCAGAGCAGAAAGTGCAGGAGATGCGGGTTTGATCCCTGGGTTGGGAAGATCCCCTGGAAATGGCAACTCACTCCAGTATTCTTGCCTGGAAAATTCCATGGAGAGAGGAGCCTGGCCGGCTACAGTTCACGGGGTTGCAAAAGAGACATGACTGAGCGACCGAACATGCACACGTGACCCAGCACAAACCTTTCAGATTCAGAACATGATAAACAGATGCCAGAGGTGCTTTCCTGCTTGAATCCAGGTCTCAGCGGGTATTGCAGCTGAGTGAAGGGCTGCCCTATTGCAATGACCTTTAAGTGTAGCCATCCCACCCAAGCATCATGCTTCAGAATGCACGGGGGAGCCAGCCCAGGGCACCAGAACCCACCTGTCTCAGGAACTCTTCTGGGATTTCTTCCCACATTTCATGCCTGGTCTATCATTTCTTCCTCTGGTCTTCCTGGCTCTCCAATTTTCTCTGGCTACACACTCCAGCCCCAGTTCCTCCTCATGCCCCTACTTCCTCATTCTAGTGATTATGCAAGCTCTCTTCCCCCTGCCCACGTCCCTGGTTCTGGAAACATCAGATTTCCAAGCCCAAATAGCCTTGGTCTCAAAGGATTCCGGGCAGCTAAGGACATCTCCCACCTTGGCATCTTAGCGAGGGAAGAGGGGATAAAACACTGACATTCCCCAGGCAAGCTCTCCTTCAATGGGCCAGAAGATGGGACATCAAAGATGGGTAACCTGGGTTTGTCCAATGGGCTATATCCATCTGACAGCAAATATCTGAGATTCCCCTAGACAGTCAACTATTGTCCCGTGGAAGCCCTGCCAATTTTGCAATGGCAGTTTTCCTGAAGACTGAGCACATCACCATGCCCAAGGCTCATGTGTGCAGACCTCCAGCCAACTACTAGATCTAGGGCTGAATGGAACGGTTCAGGACCTTGGTGGCTGTTCTTTGTGGCATGGCATTCTACCAAGCCCACTGCATCCAGGGAACAAAACAACTAAATAGAATCGGGACAGGCTAATTCCCAACCCCTTTTGTGTAAAAATAGTGGAAAATGGAAACAAACACACAGGGCAAGGATGCTACTACCATCCTGTCCCCTGCCCCAGAAACCCAGAGCTATAAATAAATCACCCACGTCACTACAGTCGCACCTGGAGAGAATGGTGTAAATCCAGGTTCACATTTATAGGGAATCAAATTATTGCTTTATTCCCAGGGAGATGAATGAGAGTGACAGAATTTTCAGAGTTGTAAAAATAGATGGATGCTTCCTATAAAATAACTCACAGACGCCTACGATGATTTACAAGAGATCTAGCAGTCTGGGAGCAGGCAAGTGAAATTCCAGACAGAACACCACACTATTTTCCAGTGGTAGAGTAAATGGTTTGGCTATTATGATAATACATTTCAGCACAGCAAATATATCTCCCTTTAATAGAAATACATTAGACACCATTTATAAAAATATCAACATCGTGGGTCTGTTCCTTCAGCTATAACTTAGACATAAATATAACACAATTTATGGATGAGGGAATCCAATTTCATGCTGTTTCAAACACATTTGTGTTTATTGCATAACTACAGTTCTCTATATACGAAGCAGTGTATTACATGATAGAGATGAATGGGCATGGGATCTATCTGCGTGTCTACATGGGAATCATGAGCATTGTATCTTCTGCAAATGGAAGTACTTTATGACATGTATTATATACAGTCAACACCTTGAGCATCTACTGTATGATGACACCATTACATAATCGCCAGTGTTGTCACCTCCATCCTAAGGGTAGAGGGATGCAGCGCCTGGGATGAATAAATATTCTAAGCAATAGGTGAGAGAAAACCTCAGAGAGCTTTAGAGTCAGACAAAGTGGCTTTGACTTCTGGCTCCCCTGTTTATCAGCTGTAAGATCTTGGACAAATTACCTGCCTTCTAACAATCCCGGTATCATCTGTAAAATGGGATCAATAATGACTAATTTAAGGGCTTCCCTGGTGGTGCAGAGATAAAAGCGTTTGCCTGCAATGTGGGAGACCTGGGTTTGATCCCTGGGTCCAGAAGGTCCCCTGGAGAAGGAAATGGCAACCCACTCCAGTATTCTTGCCTGGAGAATGCCATGGACGGAGGAGCATGGCAGGCATAGTCCATGGTGGCAAAGGGTCGGACACGATTGAGTGACTTCACTTTCACTTTAATGACTAATTTACACGATTCTCATGAAGACTGAAGAATCTCATGTTTGTAAAGCGCCTGCGAGCAGTTTTCTGCCACAAACTCAGTGCCAACTGACAGCAGATATTAGTTTGAAATGTGTATCTCTCCCCTTTAAATGCGTCTGTGGGGACTCACCTGGTGGTCCCATGGTTAAGAATCCACCTTACAATGCAGGGGACATGGGTTTGACGTTGGGGAACTAAGATCCCACATGTTGCAGGGCAACTAAGCCTGCACATCACAACTAGAGAGTCCATGTGCCGCAGCGAAAGATCTGCATGATGGAACTGATATCCCGTGTATCACACATAAGACCCGATGAAGCCAAATAAATAAACATACATACATACATGAAAATAAATGCATGTGTGGGAAAGGCCCAAATTTCTTCTTAAGCACCGAGTACAGACTGTGGTGCAAAAAAGTACTGCAACAGTGAAAGTTATAGAGAAGGTCCAGCCTGTGGTTTCTGCTCGCCACTACCCTCTTCTCTTCTCTCTGGTGTCCCTTTACTTGTTGATAATGGTGTAGGTGTTTCTTGATCTTCTCTGCCCACTTTCAGAATTTTGGGGGCCCTGTCTTTATCAATATCTGGGCAATTTCTCCTCTCTGGCTTAGCTTTGGTATGCAAGGATTTAATCAATCAATAAGATGATTTTTTTCTTTTTTTTTTGTGGGGGACGAGGTAGAGGGAGTATTTTTTCATGTTTAGCAGTTGTTGGATTTTTTTTCCCCAAAGCTCTAACAACAGGAATAATCCCAGAGCCTACAGTGAATCAGATACACAAGCTCAGCCTCAGTGAAGGTGAACTCAGTGAAGGGACGATTTACACACCAAATGAGTCCATTGTGAAGCAGCAGGACAGACTCGCAGCTTCTCTGGCAGTATGGGTTTCTGGATATCACTGAAGCAAAAGCCAGAGAGGGTGTTGGGCAGAAATCAGCCTAGAAGCAGAGTACTTGGTACACACTGCCATGAATATACAATGCTACCGATTTCACACAGATGTTTATAGCAGTTTTAGTCATAATTTTCAAATCGTTGAAGCAACCAAGATGAATAGATAAATCAATAAACTGTGGTATATCCAAATGATGGAATATTATTCAGCACTAAAAAAAACCAGCAATCAGTTCCTGAAAAGATATGGGGGGACTTCAAATGCAAATTACTATGAAGGAAGTCAATCTGGAAAGGCTACATACTGTAAAATTACAACTAGACATTTGGGAAAGAGCAAGATTACGGACACAATAAAAAGATCAGTGGTTGTCAGCGAGTGGGGGTGGGAGTATGAATAAGTGGCGCACAGTAAAATTTTAGGGCAGTGAAAAATCTGTACGACACTACAATGATGATCCCTGTCATTGCCCAAACCCATAAAATGTGCAACACTAAGAGTGAGCCATAATGTACACTAGGGACTTTGGGTGATTAGGGTAGGTCTGTGTAGACTCATCTCCTGTAATAAATGTAGCGCTCTGGTCAGGGATGTTACAATGGGACAAGCGGTGCATGTGTGGGGAAATCTCTACTCTCCTGTCAACTTTGCTGCACACATAAAACTGTTCTTTAAAAAAGTCTTAAAAAATAGCCAAAACTTTAGGTCAAATAAGTTCAGTTACCTGACCTGTAACCTCAGTAAAATAGAAAAAAAGTGAACTTTGTTGTTCATTGAAATTAAGCTCTAACATCCTACATCAAGGAAGCGGCATAATTACACAGAGAAAAATGATTCCAAACACCTTTAAAACAGAGCGTTGACCACACGTGACTTGTGGAAATATATCCTAAGGACAATACAAAATACAAAGAAATACTGAATTTCATTCAGTCAACTTGTTAGCTGGCGTTCTTATACTGAAATCATATATATATACATATATACGTATATAGATAGATATGGAGTGAGAGTAGAACACACACTATATATGCATATATAATATGTATAGTGAGATAAAGCAAATGAGAAGTTACGTCAATAAGAATCACACTCATTCTGTCAATTAGAATAAAGCTTTCAGTGAAAGATAAGCACAAAATCAAAGAAGTAAAACTTCTGTAGTCATAAATTTAAACTGGGAATACTAGTATGAAAGAATGACTTACATTTTTCTTTCTAAAAAGGTCAGTGTTATCCAGCTTTTCTGAAAAGTCTTAGAAGTAATGAGCATCTTCACTGACAAGACTTTGGTCTCTATCTCCCACGAAGGGGAGCCAGGGGTCCTTAGAGTAATGGCTGATTCCAGGTTTGGGACATGAAATATACAGGACAAAACTGAAACCTCTTGGGCCAGAAAGCTAGGAAGCTCTGTGAAGTGGCTCTTCAGATGTGTTGCCATTTTTTTAGTCTTAACTTTTAGGTGTCATTGTATATAGTCTGGATAAGATTCCTTTGTCAGATATAGCCACTGTAAATATTTTTCTCAGTGTGTGGCTTGCCTCTTTTTTAACTGAGCTGAAATTTTAAATTTTGATTAAATCCAAACTAGCACTTTGTTTAAAAACTGTTCATGCTTTCGTATCCAGTCTAAAAAGTACTGCATACCCCTCAAGATATTCTCTTTTGTTTTCTCCAGGGCTTTATGGATGATAGACATAAATGCAAAAGCTAAAGCCATAAAGCTTCCAGAAGAAAACACAGTGGAAAATGAATAGATAAGCCACAAAGTGGCTTACATATACTTACACACACACACATATATACACTACATATCCGAAAAAGAGATCATAATCAGAACACATAATGAATCTGTATAAATGAGCCACAAAACAAAATAAAACAATGTTTTAAAATGGGCAAAAGATGTTGTGCAAATTATTCTTAAGCACAAGAGAAAATGTTCAATGTCATCAGCTATTAAGGAACTGCAAACGAAAACACTGAGATACCAACTCAAACCTAATGGATTCGTTGAAACAAATACCGACACCACCAAATACTGGCAAAATGTGGACACCTGGAACTCTCACACAATAACTGGTGAAAGTGGAAAATGACCCAAACACTTTAGACACTTGTTTAACCATTTCTTAAAAGTTAAACATACATCTTTCCCATATTCTAACTATTCAGTTGTTATGTATTTACCCAACAGAATCTAAACATATGTCCAAAAAAAACATGTTTTTTCATAACAGTCCTAAATTGGTAAGAACCCAACAATCCTTCAGCAGGAAAAATGAATAAACAAATGATCATATTTTTACATGATGGAGTGGTGGTGCTTTGGTCACTAAGTTGTGCCCGATTCTTGTGACCCCATGGACTATGGTCCGCCAGGCTCCTCCATCCATGGGATTTTCCAGGCAAGAATACTGGAGTGAACTGCCATTTCCAACTCAGGGATCGAACCCCAGTCTCCTGCATTGCAGGCAGATTCTTTAATAAGTAAGCTACCAGGGAAGCCCATACAATGGAGTAATTCTCGGCAATAAAAAGGGACGAGTTTCTGATTAGATACAACAACATGGAGGAATCTCATAAACATTCATTAGCTGGAAGATTAAGGACTTCCCAGTGGCTCAGCAGTGAAGAATCTTCCTGTAAAGCAGAAGACCCACGTTCGATCCCTGGGTTGGAAAGAGTCCCTGGAGAAGGAAATGGCAACCTACTCCAGTATTCTTGCCTGGGAAATCCCATGGCCAGAAAAGCCCGGTGGGCTAGTCCATGGGGTCACAAAAGAGTTGTATATGGCTAAGACACTAGACAACAATAACGATGAGGATTAGCGCATGTAAGGCATGATTCCATTTATGAGAATTTCTAGAATAGACACAACTAACCTAAGGTGGTGAAAATCAGAAAACGGTTGCCTAAAGTGGGTGATGTAGGGAAGTAGAGGAAAAATATAGGAAAATGACAACAGGGGACTTTCACAGGCAAAGGACATCTTCAATATCACGTTTTGGGAGGCAATTATTGGGATGCACATAACTGTGAAGCCCATTTGACTGAAGACTGAAAATCTGTGCATTTTACTGTATTAAGTAAGGCTTTGATAAAAACAAACAAAATGAGCAAAAAATGAATAATGACTGTAATGGATTTAGAAACATAAAATATCTATTTTTAAAAAATAATTCTACTGGAGAAAAGCCCATTGGTCACCTTTGGAGGCTGCTATGTCATCAACTTATTATTCTAAAACTGTTTAAATAAGAGGAAAGAATCAAGCATTTCTTCTGCCTTTCCTATCTGAACTATATTTGGGACTATCCAAACAGGTGATGAGGGTAAATTCTTTTTTAGTAACAGAATTATGTTTTATAAACGCAGGATGAATGTAAAATTTTAAAATCACCATTTGTAAGCCTTAATGAAATAATGGATCTGGGCAAGGATTGTCAGTGGCTGCTAAAATCACTAGGTGAAAGGATGATGGGGAATTTTATAATGGATGAATCAGGCTGAAAACACATGGACCCACTGTTGAAGCTTAACAACACTAAAATCCAGACAACCAGATTGTATGTATCTCCTGACGTGATGTGATAGGAAGTTTACAGCATCACCTGAAGTGTTCTTGCAGGAAAGAAGAAAGGGGGTAGATGAAGGAAACCGAGTCTAATCAACCTGCCAGATCTAATTACAGTTTAGACAAAATGGAGATGAGACGAACATGTTAAAGACATTAAGTAAGATCATCTGCCAAGTCCAGACAGTGCAAACTTTTACAAGACAAATGGTTTGATATCTTCAGTAAATGAATGACATGAGAATAATAAAAGTAAGGGGAAATGTTACAGATTAAAAGATACTTAAGAGCATATGGGTCAGGGGGATAAATTAGGAGTATGGGATTAACAGACACACATCTCTATATAAAAAACATAAACAACAAGGATTTACTGTATAGCATGGGCTTCCCAGGTGGCTCAGTGGAAAAGAATCTGCCTGCAATGAAGGATATGTGGGTTCAATACCTGGGTTGGGAAGATTCCCCTGGAAAAGGAAATGGCAACCCACTTCAGTATTCTTGCCTGGAAAATTCCATGGACAGAGGAGCCAGGTGGGCTACCCACCCTGTGCTCACAAAAGAGTTGGACATGACTTAGCGACTGAACAACAACAAAAGGGAACACTATTCAATATCTTACAATAACTTATAACGGAAAAGAGCCTGAAAATATATATAGCTGAATCACTTTGCTGTACACATGAAACTAACTAAATATTGTAAACAACTATACTGCAATTAAAAATTAAAAAAAATAAAAATTAAAAACAGGGATATCAATCAAATGCAATCTGCAGACCTTGTTTGGAATGCTGCTTGAACAAGTCATCAATGATACTGTTGTTGCTGAGAAAAATCGCACAGAATTTTGAGAAATACTTTTGAGAAACATGAACTGGGTAATGAATTTTACTACGTGGAAATTTATTTTGAGCCTATGCTTTAAAAGAGTCCCTCTATGTTAGCAATGCACTCTAAAATTTTTACAGGCAGAACAATTTGATGTCTGGGGATTTGCTTTTTGAAGGCTGAGAGGCAGTAGCTGGGAAACACACAGCAAAATGTTGATATTTGTTGAAGCTGAACCATTTGTACATTCGGATTCATTAGACTGTTCTATTTTTGTTATGTTTCAAATTTTCCATAATAAAATGTTGAATTAAAATAAGGGAAACTAACATAAAATGTAATGACAATTCTTCATTCTCCAATTTGTTTTGTGGGGGAAAAATAGCAAGAGACGATATTATCTAAACCCCTCATCCACTGGGGGTGGAATTCCCAGCCTGTATACAATTCTGAAATTGAAGAATTTTAGAAACTCTATGGAAACCATTTTATTCTACAACTGACATCACGTTGCTGGTTGTCTTTTGTAAGATCTCTCAGGGAAGGCTTCTTTTGGAGTGTGTGTGTGTGTGTGTGTGTGTGTGTGTGTGTGTGTGTGTGTGTGTGTGTATTCATGCATGTGTGTGTTTTTTCAGCTTCCTCTATATATCTGTATCTATATGTCTATTTTTCTTACTTAAGAGGATAGCAATACATTTCAATAAAGATAGCAAAATGGTCCTCCTGTCTAATGCCAGCAATCTCTGTTTAAATGAACCTTCTGCTGCTCTTTCCTACAAAGCACCACTCTGTACTGTGAGGTATATGTCATGGAGCAGTGAAGGCTGGAAAAACCACGCGTCACTGCAGATTTTAAGTGTTTACAGGTAGGTGGCTCACGAGCTCTGGCTCCAGTGCTGGCTTCGCCATCTCCTTTTGGGAGGTGCCATACAAACAGGCAAGGCAGGTGGATTGGACGAGCATCTAGAAACTCACATCCTTGCATGAAACTGGAGTATGGAGCAGAGATTCCAAAGTTCTAAACATCTTAAAAAACATCTAAACATCTTTTCCCCAAAATATTTCAGAAAAAAAGAGATGAGTCCTCAATTTTAAAAAAATCACTATTTTCCTAACTCTTTAATTCTTTAGGTATAGCACCTATGGCTACTGTTTGCTGTAAGCCATGGGCTCATATCATAAAAGGAATCACCACGTCCTACCGCTGTTAAGTCAGCCCAAATCCTAAGCCCTGCTTAGGTCCAGTAGACCCCGGGATGGGATGATGAACACGCCACACTTGTCCTAGAACCCTGTTCCAATTCACGCTCTCAGTTGGAACCCCACCTTACTCCTATGTTCTTTCAACATCTTGTGGCCAAGTCACAGAGGACTCAACATTTCTAAAATGGAATTACTCGAATTTTCACCGACACACCTTCTTCTCTGCCAGTGTTTTCTAAGTGAATCTATCTGGCTGCTCAGAGACCTGGGAGGTCTACCACACTCTCCTCCCATTCATTCCTCGCGCTGAGTCAACACCAGGTCCTTGTTCATTATGCCCCTGAATGGCACCTGGATCCACCCCTTCTTCTCCATGCCTGCTCTGGGCTTCTTCTTCTTAGTTGTTTCTCCAACTACTTTCCACGCCCTAAAGGTGGGTTGTTTTTTTTCTTCCTGGATTTCTGTCTTATCCCCTCTCCTCCTTTCTCTAGGCAACCCCTTCCTTCTTGCAACTTCAAATATAATCTATGTACAGAAGATGCCCAAGTCTATCTCACGCTTTGTCCTCTCTCCTTTGTTTAATCTCCACACACCCAGCTGCCTACTGGATGAACTGGATGGTGTCGGGACCCCTCTCACACAGAAAGCATCGTCTTGTCCCTTCATTCAGACCTCCTCATCTCCAAGAAGAGCACCAGCATCTCCCAATTGTTCAAGCCAGTAACTTGGGAGTCCACCTTGTCCCTGGCTCGCTTTCATCCCCTCTCTACACTCAACCCTCAGATCCTGTCTCTTCTGCTTTCTGAATTTGTCCATTTCTCTCTCGCTGCCCAAACCACAGTTTAGGCCCGCCTACTGGCTCTCCTCTGAGTCCATTCAGTTCTATCATCCATTTTGACATGGCAATCGAGATCTTTTCATGGTGATAAAGATCTTTCTTACATAAAAACAGTCTGATAGCCACACTCACCTTAAATGCTTCCAAAGGATCTTGGTTATAGGTCCAACATGGGACTATATATAGACACACACACCACACACACACACACACACACACACAGATGTCTTTCTCTTTATCACATATGTCTTCTTTTTTTCCCTTTCAAAATATTCACAGTGGTCCTTAAGAAAAAGCCAAATACCTGTTTAAAGATCTTGCATAATCTAGATGCCACTCAAGATTGCTGCCGCTGCATCTAATAAGCTTTCCCTAACATTTACCTTTTCCAGCCACCTGGAATACCTCACAGTTTCCAGAATGCATTTCCTTCTCAGAATGCCAAACCTCTGCAAATGCTTTTCTCTCTGCCTGGAATATATTCTTTTCTTTTAAAATCTGTTTTATTGAGGCATGATTGATATTGAAAAGCTGTACATATTTAATGTCAACTATTTGATGCGTTTGGAGACAAGCATAACCCTGGGAAACCATCGCGTCAGTGTTTCTGTGTGCTCAGTTACGACTCTTTGCTACCCCATGGACTGTAGCCCAGCAGGCTCCTCTGTCCACAGGGATTCTCCAGGCCACAGAACTGGAGTGGATTGCCACGCCTTCCTCCAGGGGATCTTCCCAACCCAGGGATCAAACCCGCGTCTCTTGAGTCTCTTGCACTGCCAGGTGGGTTTCTCACCACTGTGCCACCTGGGAATATAACCACAATCTATGCTATCAACATATGTATCACTTTCAAACATTTCCTCCTGCATTCTTTATTATTACTGTACACAGTGATGTATGTCAATTATATCTCAGTAAATAAACATTTTGTGAAAAGAACACAGCATAAAATCTACCTTCAGCAAAATTTTAAGGACACACTGCATTATTAACTACAGGTACTATGCTATACAATAAATCTCTAGACCTTAATCATCTCATATAACTAAAACTGCCTGGAATATTCTTATTCCTACACTCCACTCCCACACCTTCTTGACCTATCTAAATTCAACACATTTTTCAAGTCTTCAATCTCATTTCCTTAAGAAGGAGCTTCCCAACTGCCTAGGGTAGGTTATATTCCTTTGCTATCTTCTTATTTTCCTCTTACCTATCTTTTCACACCTATTACATTGGTAATTATTTGCTAAATGAATGATTTTTCTGCCTGACCATAAATCTTATGGAGATAGAAGCCACGTCTGCCTGCTGTGGTCTCCCTAGTTCAGTGTCTGTTAGAGCGGAGAGGGCTCTCAACACGCCTCCCTATTATATCCAAAAGCATTCAGTTGAACTGCTGCTCACCTGAAATATTAATATACGGATCCAGATTAAAGACTAGTCTGTGAAACCCCAAAGCTGATTCTATCTAAACAAGACCAAGGACTTTTGCTCTGAGTTTTATCACAGGTATACTCTAACCTTACATCGTGAAGATATTCCCATAGTCAGAGATGACCATCAACAGCAGAGAAAGGACTCATGCAGTCTAAGGATAAGGCAGATGCGACTGAACTGGTGGTCTGCTTCCAGGAGTGATCGTTATCCAACCACAACATCCAACAGATAGAGCGGACTCTAGCCCAAGAGATCCCAATGGAAGACAAAGGTCACAGGCGGCTTCCGGACATGGGGGATTCTGATGTCAGGGGTCTCAGAGCGGGCAGGGAGAATCCTCCATGGGTAAAATGGATGCTGGATGATAAGTCCCAAAGCCCGTGGACAGAGGAGTGGCTGGGGTGGGGATCAGAGCATCAGTCAACAGGGCTGGTCAGAGCCGCTTCTACTTGAGCTGAGATATTCATCTTCACTCTCAGACACTGGCACTCGTGATACTTGAACTTTCAGAGTCAGATCAGGACTGTTTATACCGTCTGCCCCCTGATTATCAAGTCTACTGCTGAAGGTATTCCGGTTGGCATGGGGACTCATAGAGCCTGAGTCTGTGGGCTAGCCTGAAGGTCTTCAGCACCTTCAGCTCAAGTGCACTGGGCTGGGCAAGATGGCAGAGATGCCAATCTTGGGCCCACTGGAGTCTTAAGAATGGCATCCCAACTCCTCAGGACAATGTGGGTCTGGGGGTACCGTGAACTATGCCACCAGCAGTTGTGGCACCGAGCTCAAACTCTGCATTTTAAGAACATCATTCTCACCTGGTGTAAAATAAAACACACACATCCATTGTCCATCATTCACTCTGTGTGTGTGTATCTCTGTGTGTGTGTGTGTGTATGTATGTATGTATGTGTTAGTTGCTCAGTTGTGTCTGACTCTCTGCAACCTCATGGACTATAGCCTGCCAGGCTCCTCTGCCCATGGAATTCTCCAGGTAAAAATACTGGAGTGGGGAGCCATTCCCTTCCAAGGGGTCATTCACCATGACATGAGTCTGAATCCTTTACCTAGGACTTCTGTGGAGCCTCCTGCAAAAGTTGCACCAAGAGAAAGGTCCTGGGGGCTGGGCTGGGCCAGGTAAGAAGGTTATCATGCCTCAGTGCCCCTCTCTCACCCACCACCCTCTTGCTGACTTCACCTCCATCATGGGTCGCTGGTTTCAAAAATATTTCCAACAACAATGTGCACACATAGGAATTCTGCCTTGTATTCAGTCCTTGAGATTCCTGACAAGCTAAGACTTTTCCTGATGGCTGGAGGATCTGACCGCATCTTTCTGTTGCCTTTCTTTCCGATTCAGGGAGGCAGGATTCAGCAGTGGTGTGCGTCAGTCATTCTTTTATATGAGGGTTCAGAATAAGACAGTGCCTTTTCATCCCCAAGAAGACGGATATATTGGAGAAACCTGAAGCCATCTGACACCACTTAAAAGTAATCTATCTGGTCTTTTCTCCTTGAAGTTTTTCCTCTTACCATTTAGACATGTTACCATACTATACATCATTAATAGTTGCCGATTAATGTTACTAGAGCACGATGAAACCTTTCAATTTCTGATTTCATTTATCTTCAGTCCTAGAAAGCATTTCTACCCACCCCCCTCTCTCCACTGTATTGATTGCTTTGGTCACGGGCAAGCTTGCCTTCCATCCAAGCAATAGCCCTAGAGTAAACCCTGCTGTTTCCCCCCCTCCCCTGAACCACAGCAAGGCTTTCAATTCTTCCTATTCTTTAATTTCTGAGGATGGAATTAAAAGGTAATGAAAAATGTCAGAGAATAGTTTGATCACTGATGGACCTATGACCCCATGGACTGTAGCCTACCAGGCTCCTCTGTCCATGGGATTTTCCAGGCAATAGTACTGGAGTGGATTGCCATTTCTTTCTCCAGGGGATCTTTCCGACCCAGGGATCGAACCCAGGTCTCCCGCATTGTAGACAGACCCTTTACCATCTGAGCCACCAGGGAAGTCCAAAGAAAAGGTAAGTGTTCTCAAATTAAAATTTCCCCTCATAGCTAAAGCATATGATTTATTTCTTGCAGGTTATTATAGGTTAAGCTGTATAAATGTATCTGTGTACACTTTATACAATTTTATATATGTATATATGAGTGTATATATTACATAAAGCTCTGATTTTTCTCAGGCAGCAGGGATGGCTTTCATAATAATCTATTTTTCAAGGGAGGGGGTGCTTGAAGGATGTGGACTCTTTCCTGGGCTCCTTTCTGAGAATAGATAAGTATGTGCCAGGAAGTTGGTTAAGGTGAGGGCTTCGCTGGTGGCTCAAATGGTAAAGAATCTACTTGCAATACAGGAGACCCAGGCTCAGTCCCTGGGACGGGAAGATCCCATGGAGGAGGAAATGGCTACCCACTCCAGTATTCTTGCCTGGAGAATCCCACGGATGCCGGAGCCTGGCGGGCTATGGTCAGCAGGGCTGCAAAGGGTCAGACACAACTGAAGCGATTGAGCAGGCACGCACTGCTTGCATTACCACCTGAACCACCACCCGGAACACCATCCGTGTAAAGACTGCCTTCCACAAAACCGGTTCCTGGTGCCAAAAAGCTTAGGGACTGTAGGGCTACAGGAAATAAGAGCATAAACATTCCCAAATCTCCAGCGTGGATGCTGGAGGTGCCTGAGATAAGAGACGTGATTGCACACGACGGGAGGATGCAGGCGCCTCCATCCGACGCCTTCACAAAGACGTCTGGAGAGCAGTCAGGAGCTGAGCAGACCTGTAGAAGACAAGCCAGGGAGCAGGCTCTGGAACCCATCACTCCAGCCTGTCCCTCGGAGGTGCGGCGCGGGGACTCACGGGCGCCCTCAGCTGGTGGCCAGGGGCGGTGCTGTACTGGGTGGTGCTGCCGCAGGGCGAAACTGATAGGCCCCACCCCTCGTGCAGGGATAGGGCAGCCACGCAGGACTGCCATCACCGCCACCACCACGGAGCCTGGCAGAGCCTCACACCCAGACCTTTGCGGGTTCCAGGTCGATGCACAGAAAATACCTTTACGCGTGGGGAGACCAACATCTGAGCACCTTAGCAGTCGGTCCTGATGTTTCCACCTCTGTTTTCCACAGAGCACAGCCTGCCGTAGCAATCAAATCTGGGGGTCCCTCCTGTCCCCATAACCCCTCCACCTGTGCCCCTGCCTCCGTGAGGACAGTGTTCCATCAATCATCCTGTTCTCCCCTCTATTGGTGTCGTCTTACCCTCCACAGGGGTCCTTCTCACACTATTACAGAGACATTCAAATCCCTCTTAATAAAATATTAAAAATTTAAAAAATCAACAATCTACCAAATTATCATAAATTTTAATTTTATAAACATTATATATAAATAAACGCATGATTTTATAAACTATCATAAAATTTTGAAACATTTAAAAAAGCTTAACTATCTCAATGCAGGGCTTCCTTCAGCTCCTTCCTTTCATAAGGAAGTACCTGGATAAGTTATCATCTTCCATTTAACCACTGGGCTTGTCTCCACAATGTCTCACTACTTCCACACATGCTGGGTCCCTTCAGGTGCCTAGTCAGTCATCAATCTAATGGATAACTATTGAGCCCTGTGTGAAGCATGGTCCTATGTGCCTGGGATGCAAAGGTGAGCACCATGAAGTTCCGTGCCCCATAAAGCTTGCAATCTGGTTAGTAAAGTTACAGAAATACAATATACATAATAAAAGAGTCAATTCTCTGGCATGCTAGAAGCAGATGAGAGCTAAGGAAGATGGTGGAACAAGGAGATGGGACCAGGGTAGAAACTGAAGTTAGAGGCCAAGTTCAACATTCTGGGTCCAGATCTTTTCCATCAATTAAATTCCAAATGGATTAAGTGCTGAGTACACTAGGTGCGATCACATATCCATGGGATTTTTAATTGCTGGGCTTTCAAAGAAATCTTATGTAAATTCCCCACCATCCCCTTCGCTCCTGCATCTTGGAGGCTCATTACATCATAAGAACACAAAGTCTTACATTCCATGAAGGGGGGTGTAAGTATAGATGAGGGGCTGGCAGGGTATCTTAAATGTTCTGAGCAATTAGGGATAACGAGTGAAATCTGACACGGAGAACAGGCTTTGATTGTGGGTAGGGATTCTGTGCTGGGTACCTGCCTGGCAGCGCAAAAAGGAGATTCCAGCAGAGGAAGGAGGAAGAAATTCAATAAACCTAAACCTTACAATTGTGTCCAAGTCGTTTCCAACAAGCTTACTTCCTAGGTACTCAAAAGTTCAGGACAGGGGCCAGTGGGGACCCAGTGACCCTAAATGGGAACCCCCAGGAGCCCCCTCTTTGTGGTATGCAGGAAGACACACCAGTTAAGTGGTGACCAGGTCCTAAAGGATTCCCCTCACCCAAACCTTCACTGACATCCATTTATCTAACTCTAACCTGAAGAGGCTGGAATGCATCAATATGCCCCCCCTTCTTTTTTTTAGAGTGAAATTCATTTTTCAAACAGAATTTTAAACAAAACCCAGCTGAAGCAATGGAGCTGATCTGAACGTGGGGCCAGCAAGAGCCCCTTCTGCATCTTCCTCCTCTTCCCTCTTCCCCAACAGCCTCCTTAGAAACCTTTCAAAGAAATAGGAGAGTCTCACAGAACATGATCCTTCTCTCCTCTGGCATCTTAATGGTTCTTTCATGTACATGAACTGTCCAAATATGTAGGCAGGAAATTCTAATTTAAGGAGATAATTTAATTTTAAGGAAGATTTAAGGAGAGAATGAAACTGGATGGAAGTAGGAACCATATTCTCTAGCTGATGTCTAGATTGGCTCACCCAGGCATGGCCAAATTGTTCAACTTCTTGAAGTGGGTAAAGCCCAGGTCTCTTCTGTCTAAGGGGTGGGGGGATACCAATCCTGCGGGAAAATCTTTAGGAACAGAAGTGGGGTGAACCATTCTGTAATTCACCCAGCTAAGGAAGCTTTAAACACACATCAAAAATGACCAGGTAGTACTGCTCACAAACGTGAACAGACTAAGAAGAAAGGACACCATGTCACAGACCTTGATTCCAAGTTCGATATTTTCTCCTCCATACACATCCATCCCAGGGTCCAGAAGACCGATTTCACCAAAGAACTTCCTGTTGACCACAAATGAGCAGCCGATCATGGCTGGTGTCCTGCAGGAGAGACAGACAGAAGCAATAGTCACGTGATACATAGAAAACGGAATATTACTCTGCCATGAGAAAGGAAATCCTTTTCTCCAATTTGCAACAACACTTCTGGACCTTGAGGGCATTATGCTGAGTGGAATAAGTCGGACAAATACTGTATATCTTGCTTATATGTGGAATCTAAAAAAGTCAAACTCATAGAATCTACTCAGAGAGTGGACTGGTGGTTGCCAGGGGCTGGAGGCAGGGTGGAGGAATTGGGGGATATTGGCCAAAGGGTCTACACTTGCAGTGAGAAAATAAACAAGTTCCAAGGCTCTCATGCATAGCATCGTAATTATTATTAAGAATATTGTACTATATACTCAAAGTTGCTAAGAGTAGATATTAAATATTCTCACCATAAAAAAAAGAAATGATAAGTATGTGACCTGTTAGAGAGCTGGACAATAAAGATGGCTGAGCACCAAAGAATTGATGCTTTTGAATTGTGGTGCTAGAGAAGACTCTTAAGACTCCCTTGGACAGCAAGGAGATCAAGCTAGTTAATCTTACAGGAAATTAACCCTGAATATTCATTGGAAGGACTGATGCTGAAGCTGAAGCTCCAATACTTTGGCCACTTGATGTGAAGAGCCAATTCACTGGAAAAGACCCTGATGCTGGGCAAGACTGAGGGCAAGAGAAGGAGGCAGTAGAGGATGAGATGGTTAGACAGCAACACTATTTCAATGGATATGAGTTTGAGCAAACTCTGGGAGATAGTAAAGGACAGGGGAGCCTGGCGTGCTGCAGACCATGGGGTCACAAAGAGTTGGACGTGACTTAGCGACTGAAAAACAGAGGCATTAGCTAATGCTACGGTGGTTACCTTGTTGTAGTATGGAGATCAAAACAACATGCTATATACTTTAAACTTGCACCACGTTATCCAATTGAATCTCACTTGAAGAAGGAGAAGGAGGGAGAGGAAGAGGAAGGGGATGAGGGGGAAGAGGAAGGAGAAAGGAGGGAGGAGGGAAAAGGGAAGAGGGACAGGAAAAGGAGGGTGAGGAGTGGGAAGGAGAAGAAGAAATAGAAGCAGCCTCCTTTAAGGCATTTTACTGGTGCTGTAGGACACAGAGAAACATCCTGCATTCAAGCAACTAGTTATTATTATTACTGTTATTATGGCTGCCGTTTATTGAGTGATTACTGTCTCCAGCATGAGCGCAGAGCACATTTCACGCACTGTCTCATTTAAAAACCCCCACGGTTGTGTGAATGAGGGAAGACCTCTCCTGCTGAAGCCCGAGGAGAATGAGCGACCCAGCATGAATCACAGAGCAGAGGTCAGGACCATCCGCCTCTCAAAGCCCTTCATTTTAGTCTTTCTGCCTCACTGCACTCCCCAGAAATGGCTTTGTCAAAGAGCCAGTAAAACCCCAGTCTGCCAAAGGCCAGAAATGCTGGTGAGATGCTTTCCTAGGCGACAGAGATGTCTCAAACGGGAAGCCCCATGAAAGTCCACTGGGGCTGCTAGGAAGCTGTTAGGTGGGATTCTCCTGAACTGAACTATAGATCTCAACAACAGATCTTTATCTGCTCCTTCAGATCGCGAGCTTGACTTTAATGTCCAGATTTCTGACCCCGGGGGATACTTCTTGGTACCCACGTGGTGTGGCAGCAGTGGGGTCAACGGAAAGACCAGTGTTGAGAGTTGAAGGGGCCAAGTTTGATGAATGCGGGTGCTGCCATGGAACACTGAACTTGTGTGAGGTGAATGGAGCCTCTGGATCCCAGTTAAGTCTCTGCAGAGCACCGCTGTGAAAAGACATGCAATGAGACCAGTGCAGAGAGGGCAGGAGCTCAATAATACTGCTCCTTCGTCCTCCGCGTTTTCCCAGCAATCTCACACCAATCACGCCTACGGACACAGGATATCACCCTCTTTGGGGGCACTAGCTACCCCGGAACAGCAACCACTTCACTGTCAAGCATTCCCTGCGGCTCTTGGCCCCTCTCAGAGAAGCAGCTGGCCCCTCTCCTGGAAAAGCACATGAAGTCCAGCCCCTGTCTCGGTTAACTGAACCAGGAGTGAGCATGGATCCCAAGTAGGGTCAATCAAATTATGCTTTTCTGAAACTTGCAATTGAGACCGTGCCGGGAGTTAGAACTAGAGGGTCTCAGCCATCTGTAGGGCTCAGGCTGCCATTTGGGGGCAGCTCCGGTAGTCCCTGTGCACACGGACGGCTGAGCAGAGGGAGGCAGATGCCCCTCGGAGGGGTGAGACCAGGGAGTGCAGGGCAGCCTGGAGTCCTGGGCTGCCCACCTGCTGACTGGCCTGGCTCCACACTCTGGCCCTGGGTGATGTGAGAGCCCCTTGCGTCTTTGTGATCTGTCTTCCTTGACTTAAACGGGGTGTGTTTCTGTTCTTTGCAGGTGAATAGCAAAGCTATGATAAACCTGGACAGCATAAGAGACATCACGTTGCTGACAAGCAGCTGTCTAGTCAAAGCTATGATTTTTCCAGTAGTCATGAACGGATGTGAGAGATGGACCATAAAGAAGGCTGAGAGTCAAAGAATGGATGCTTTGGAATGGTGGTGCTGGAGAGGATTCTTGAGAGTCCCTTGGAGAGCAAGGAGATCAAACCAGTCAATCCTAAAGGAAATCAACTCTGAATATTCATTAGAAGGACTGGTGCTGAAACTGAAGTGCCAATACAGTGGCCACCTGATAGGAAGAGCCGACTCACTGGATGCTGGGAAAAATTGAGGGCAGGAAGAAAAGGGAGCAACAGAGGGTGAGAGGGTTGGATAGCATCACCGACTCAATGGACATGAGTTTGAGGAAACTCTGGGAGATGGTGAAGGACAGGGAAGCCTGGTGTGCTGCAGTCATGGGGTTGCAAAGAGTTGGACAAGAGTTAGCAACTGAACAATAACAACGATCTCCCCTCCCTGCCACTTCTGATCTGGGGGAGGGTGGATGTTTCATCAGACGGCCAGAAGAGGCAAACTGCGGAGAAGATTCCCTCTGGGAGAGTTACAAGCCAGGGTCACTCAGGAAATGGAGAAATGCCAGCAACAGGTGCGCCTGGAGTGGTCCTGAGAGGACGAGAGACGGAAGAGAAGGGGGAATGGGAGGGAGCAGCAGGGTCACCCCAGGTTTCTAGAGAGCCACTGCTGAGCACATCGAGAAATCCTGAGAAGTTAGAATACTCTCCAACCCTTAAGTGTGACATCTGAAAATTCCCAAAATGATCACGCATGTGTGGTAAGATCCTTCTCTAAGACACTAAACTTTCTAACTGCCCAAGGACCAGCAGGGCAGTTAGAACCACAGTGCACAGCTGTCAACCAGCACTCTTGAACAGGTGGTTCTAGGCACAGCCTCAAGACTGAAAAGAATGTTTCTCTGAGATTGGCCTAGGATCCACCAGCATCACCCGGATGGCTCCTTAGAAAAACGCAGCTTCCCAGGTGCAGCCCAGATCACGGAACCAGACTTACAGAGACGGGACTCAGGATTTTGTGTTTGTACCAGCAGACCCATCCTGCGGACCCAGCTCCCTCTTGAACCATCAGGTCTCCAAGAGCAGAGAAATTATTTCTCTGGTTTCTCATTGTATTCCCAGGAGTGAGCGCCTTGCTGACATTACAGCTAGATGTTGGTGAATGAATGAATGAGTATAATAGATCTGATGACCGCCCCTGGTGGTGAAGGGCTCCGTGATGTCCCAGGGACGAACTGGCTGACCTGAACTTGAAGCCAAGGACAGCAGGGGAGTGTGCAGTCACTAGGGGGAGAGACAGAGGAATAAACAGAGAAGAAGGAGGGGAAGAGATGGAGGGAGGGGAGGAAGATGGAGAAGAGGAGGCAGAGAGGCAGGAAGGACTCAGGCCCTAGCCTTTCACTGTCAAGGACACAGGATGCTTCCTCCTCCCAGCATCTCTCACATCGCCCTTTAGGAAACACCTTCTGCTATCATGCAGCCTGCTCTTTTCACGCAACTGGCTTTACCTGGATGATATTTTATGTGTTGGTTGCGGTGACAGAGAGAGACGGATTCACTGTATGAGTCCCCTTGGGTCCCCCACCTGCTGCTCACAGCTCTGTTCAGTGTATTCATTCAGAATACAGAAGCTCCAGGATTCCCCACAATGGGAAGGAGGGTTCCCCTAGGGCCTTCTCATTAAAACTTGGCCACAGCAGCCACCCAACTGGCACGAGGCCCCACCAAGAGGCCACAGCCAAGCAGCCCACTGTCTGCATCCTGGCAGGCCGTCAAAACTCAAAGATGAAGAAGGGCAGGAGGCTGGTCCCCATGCACTGAAGATGCGTAATGAGCGTGTGACCATTATTGCCGTTGGTGGCATGTGGAAAGGTCCCCTAAAGGCCATGGTCAAAAACCTGCCACGAGGGGTTTCCCTGGTGGTTCAGTGGTTTAAGAACTGCCTTGCCATGCAAGGGATGACGCAGGTTCGATCCCAAGTCAGGGAATTAAGATTCCACACCCTTGGGGAGAGAGACACTAAGCCTGAGTGTTGCAACTACTGAAGCCCATGCACCGTGACTAGAGAGTCCATGCAGCACAACGAACGATCTTGCATGACAGTGAAGATCCTGCCTGCTGCAGCTAACCCCCGGCACAGCAAATAAATGAATGAATATTAACAACAACAACAACAACTTGCCACAGTGTCAGGAGGGTGCCCGGGTATCGGTTCACATCCCGGTGTCCTAACTGAGGCCAAGCTTGACACAGATGGTGTAGAAGAGGGACTGGAAACAGCCTGGGAGACCAGCCCCTGGGGAGTGGCCTCCCTGCTAAGCCAAGACCCCGGTCCTGCAAACAGAAGGGCTTGGAGGCAACCCTGCGATGCCAAAAGCAGGGGCAAGGCTCAAGCAGGTGGCCGATGCTTCACTGGTTGATGCAGAGATGAAATAAATCATTACAAGGCATATCCTCACCTCGGCTGGGCCAGTCAGCATTGCTGGCAATCAGGCGGGGTGACTGCTTTGAATTCTGGATTGATGATGGACAGCTGTCATCTTCTCAACGGGAAGCCCCTGACTGGCCCTACTGGGACCTGCCACCCTGTTGGCAGGGTGAGCCAGACCCGTCCTTGTAACCAGAACCAAGAAGTCGCCGGGGCCCTGCGTCCCCTCCGGGCTTTTGCCCCCACCTGCCGAGGAGCACAGGCTACGGTTGATGAGCTCCTGGAATGTGAGTCTACAGCCTCGTTCTTCAAACTCCACTGCAATTACCACCATCAGCGCAAACATTTCAATTAGAAATCATTCAAAAAGGATAATCATATTAAGGGATCTGCCAAAGTCTAATAGCTCCATTACAGAGGAGAAGCGCAGAAATTAAAAATAATTGCTTTTATTGTTGCTGTTCCAAAGAATATATGCAACACACCACAACTGCTCCAGCTGACAGAGAGATAAGAAAGGGAGAGACAGGGAGGCAGACGCAGGAACTTCCACCCAGAAATGCAGGGCTTTGTCACCGCCACTGCTTCCTCTCCTCGTTGGTGACAAAGGGCCCATCTGTGTTCTGGATGTGTCCACCCTCGAACCCCTTCACTGGCTCCCCACCCTCTCCTGGGTGAAGTACATGCTCTGCCTTAGCATCTCCGCCCTCCTCAACATCTTTCCTGCCAGCGGCCCTTTAGAGACCATGGCCAGTTACACGGCGCAATTCATTGATCAGGAAACGCATCCCAATTTATGCCCGGCCGACCTTCTCCAGAAATGTCCCCCACAAGACCACCTCCATCTGTCCAAATCCTACCCACACCCTTAAAAGCACATTTATCTTTTGTGAAAAAAAATTACGTTGCAAAATACAAATACATACGTCTTACAGAAAATGGGATGCTCCAGGCAAGAGTACTGGAGTGGGCTGCCATTGCCTTCTCCAGTTACAGAAAATACAGCTTGACAAAAATAAGAAAACAAACAAAAATCAGCTGCGTTCTCTGGCCATAAGCACTCCACTCTCTCATCCAACCCCTGCTGTTCCAGTTCACCTCCTCAAGTTCACCAGATTTATCCCTCTTCCCACTCCCCTGGGACCCGCAGTCCACTGGCCCTGCCACCTCGACGACGGACTCCCTCCTCTTGCATTCTCCCCGCCCCCCAAGTCCAAAGCCATAGTTGGTTGTTTTAGGAGTGGGCTGGCTTCCCCACTCCCACTTTGCTTTGTTGGCAAAACTGATGCCAATAATCGCATCTCTCTGTTGGCTGACTTCTCCTTAAATTCAGGGCTCTGTGTGTGTCTGATGGGTCCTCAGAGCTGCCCTGCGATCCTGCTCCAGGGCCCAAGTTCCTCCTCCATCACTCCTAGAAGACTCTGCCCCAGCTTGTTCTCCACTGGCAAACACCTCCTCCCCTCCTCTCCCTCTCAACCGGCAACCTTGCTTCTTATTTCCTTGAGAAATCAACAAACAAAAGAGAATGTCCCCAGCTCTCGCACCCATGCGCTTCGGGGTGTGGTCACCCTTTGGTTGTAACTGAACTGTTCTTGCTCTTAGCTGAGGCCAAGCCCTCCTCCCATCCTCTCTTGCTACTCTCACTACTCTCATCCTCACTCCTGCAATCCTTTCTCCCCTAAACACACCTATATTAAATATCTTTCCTTATTTCCACAAAGGCTTCCTTGTGACTCAGCTGGTAAAGAATTTGCCTACAATGCGGAAGACCTGGGTTCGATCCCTGGGTTGGGAAGATCCCCTGGAGAAGGGAACGGCTACCCACTCCAGTGTTCTGGCCTGGAGAATTCCATGGACTGGATAGCGCTCAGGCTCCCACTGCCCCGGCTTCCCTTGTTGTGGAACATGCACTCTAGGTGCACGGGCTTGGCTGCTCCATGGCATGTGGGATTCTCCTGGATCAGGGATCGAACCCGTGTCTCCTGTACTGGCAGGCAGGTTCCTCACCAGTGGACCACCAGGGAAGTCTGAGCTCAGAGTCCTTATTGTGGTTTCTTCTGGAAGAAATGGGTCAGGCAACGCAAGCAGCTGATCTGGCTGACGACTGGCTGGTTGGAGTATTGGGAGGTTAGGGAGCTCTCTCCTGCTGTCTGGTTCCCTGCCCTGGGATGATCAGGGAGGAAGGCTGTTTTCTCCTGGAGTGAAAGACAGGTAGAGGAGGTGGCTGGGAATGTGGGCTCCGGGCTGGTTAGTTTGCAGAGGAAAGGCACTCTCCCAGCGGGTCTTTTGCACTCTCTTAGAACTGGCTAGTCCTGGGAGGGGTGGTCTCTCCCCAGTTAAGTGCCAAAGCATCAAGAATTTAGAAAATAAGAAAAGGGGCTTCCGTGGTGGTCAAGAACTGAGTCTGCGCTCTAGCGTCTGTGAGTGCGACACCTGAGCCCATACACCTAGGACTGATGCTCCGCAAGAGACGCCATGGGAATGAGAAACCCTTGCATGGGAACCAGAAAGTAGCCCCTGCTCACTGCAACTGAGAAGACCCAGTGCAACCAAAAATACATAAATAAACTGGGAAAAAAAAAAAGGCCTCGGCTCACGCTGTCCCTTCACTGCTTCTCCTCCTAACTGCCTCGGGTTCTTCCCCAGATGGCATGCATGGCATGGCAGGCCTCCTCCTCTTGAAAACCGAGAGTGAAAAACTGTCTTTTTAATGGCAATAATCTTCCACTTTGTTGTCCTCACCATCTTTGAATTTTAAAATCCTGGGTACATTTTAGAATAACACCCACAGTTACCATCTTCCCTCTTGGCTGGCTCGTTCCAAGCCGTTCACAGTCTACAATCCCCTTCTCTTTTGACCCACTTTCCTTACAGCTGTCTCTCCTCACTTTCTGCTCCCCTTTACAGCAAAGCCCCCTTTCAGAGCTGTCTATATCTGATGCCTCCGATTTCCTCTCCCGTTCTCTCCTGAGCCACTCAAGGAGGCTCTCATCCTCACCACTCTGCTGCGAGTGAATCTGTCAGAGTCAGAGATGACTCATCTGAAACTGAGTGGCCAGTTCCCAGTCCTCATCATGTGTGAGCTCCTAGCTGCATCTGACACAGCAGACCATCCTCTTTCCTTGGAAGCAGGCTCTCCACACCTGGATGTGTTCCTAGATGCCCCTTCCGATCTTCCTTCTTGACTCTTTCTTTTCTCTCTGAGGTGAGGAGGAGGAGGACTCCAGGGCAGAGTCCTTGGTTCTCTCTTCTTCTCCATCTATACTCACTCTTTGATGATCATGTTTGCATTCTTGGCTTTCAACAGCATTTATATTCCAATAGTTTCCAAATATACACTCCTGTCTGAATCCTTACTCTGCACTCAGACTGGGTACATCCAATTGCCTGCTCAGTGTCTCATTACGTCTAAGAGATCCCTTAGACATGGCTAGAAAGGAATTGTTAACCTACCCTCCACTCAAGCCCATCCCACCTCTCTTTCCTATTTAGGCAACTCTGACTCCATTCTTCCAAGTGCTGGGGTAAAGACCTTGGTGTTGGCCTTGGTGCCAATTGGTCAGGAGTCCTTATGGCTCTACCTTCCAAATAAATTTGGATCTGATGATCTCTCACCATCTTCTCCCACCACCATGTCAACTGAGCCATCATCGTTCCATTGCCTGGATTACCGCCACGGCTCCTAACTGGCTTCCACTTTGCTCTCATGCAATCAACTCTCAAGGCTCTACGGAAACATAAGTCAGCTCAGGCTATGCGTTTGCTGGAAACCCTCCAATGATTCCCCATTTCCTTCAGAGTAAAAGCTAGGGTCTCACAATATATTCCCAGGCTCCGTCTAGACAGTCTGAGTTTCTCAGCTTTTCCTTGCCCTCTCTGCTCCAGTCAGACCCCCAGGAATACACTCAGAATAATTAAAAACAGAGATTCCAACAACCACTTGTACACATGTGTTCACAGTAGCATTCTTCACAGTAGCCAAAAAGTTGAAACAACTCAAATGTCCACCAGTGGATGGATGGATAAGCAAAATGTATGTGGCCCACCCATACAATGGATAACAGCTCTGAGACAGGCTATAACATGGATGAAACTTGAAAACATTATTCTAAGTAATAGAAGAAAGAAGGTCACATATGATTTCACTGTATGAAATGTCTAGAACAGGCAAATTTATAGAGATAGAAGGCAGATTGGTGGTTGCCAAGGGCAAGGGGGAGGGGATAGTAGGGAGTGACCACTTAACGGACACAGGCTTCCCATTTGGGAAGATGAAACTGTTCTGTGAGTACACAGTGGTGATGGTTGCAAAATATTATGAATGTACTTAATGTCACTGAATTTTACACTTAAGATGATAAATTGCATAAGCATCTTACCTCAGTAAAAAAATGCGGAGCTGGTGATAACAATCCTTAAGCTTCCTTTGATTCCCATTATAAATGGGAACATAAATTTTCCTATTGCCATGAGAAAGCAGGAGCCTGGAGGAGTGGACCTACCTCCATCCTGACCTTCTATTCATGGAGTCAGATTTTCTGGCACTCTGGAGATAAGGTCCCAAGATATTCCCAATTTTAACCCAAACAGCGTATTTTTAATCTGGGATCAAGGGCACAGCACCAAGATGCTCACTCTAGGATGGGCAGGGACACAGGGTCCTAGGGCTCAGGGAAAGCACATTAATCTAACTGTCCTGCTGGGCAGTCATCCAACCGTCTGTGACTCAGTCTCTTTATCAGTAAACTGGGCATGAGACTTTGCCCTGAAGACTTAAAAGCACCGTGGTAAGAATCTGATGAGATGAAAACAGATGGTCTCCAGGCAGCATGATGTACTCAACACATGTGAAGTGTTATCAAAAACTTTAAAAAAAGGACTTCCTTGGTGGTGCAGTGACTAAGACTCCACGCTCCCAATGCAGGGGGCCCAGGTTCGATCCCTGGTCAGGGAACTAGATCCCACATGCCGCAACTAAGCGTTCACATGCCGCAACGAAGATGAAAGATCCCGTATGCTGCCAAGACCTCGTGCAGCCAAATAAATAAATATTACAAAAAAAGAACTTAAAGTTAAGCAGAAGGATAAATGACGGAGGGGGAGAGGGGACAAAGAGGGAGGAACTGGTGAGGGGGTATCCTGGCCAACGGCGTCACTCCAGGAATATTTTGGGTCTAGAATGAGCTGGACAGTGAAGGAAGGCTGAGTTCTAGGAGGAAAGAGAAATAAGAAAGTCTAGTACACCTTGTGGTATAAAGGTGTGAAGTCTGAGGTCAGGGTCAGGGGTGGGTTGTAAAAACACGCCAAGGAAAGAGGAGTAGTTGCAGGGGCCCGTCCAGCCTGCCCCACAGAGGCCCCAGCCCATCCTGAGGTCACCTCCTCTTGGCCCTGAGGTCACAGTCTGTGTCTCTGACTGTGTTGTCTGTGAGAGATGCCCTCTCCCTGATGCTCCTGGCACCTCTTCAACTCAACACCTTATCCTCGACGCACAGAAAAGATCTGAATAGGGGTCAAGTGTGCCTGCTCATCCCTGCAACTTGTTCATCTGGTCAACCAGCATTTCCAGGCAATGGAGGATGCCTTTGTTAGACTAAGTGCTGAGCACATGTGGAGATAAAAAAAAAAAAACACAAAAAAACAGCAGGAGATTATCCTAATGGGGAAGCAACAAACACTATTTCCTGTTGTTCCTTAGTAAAAACGGTTTCTGGTTGAAGTCATGGAATTATAGCTATACATCTTTATGTCTGTATCTACAGGCTTCCTTGGTGGCTCAGATGGTAAAGAATCTGCCTGCAATGCAGGAGACCCAGCTCAATTTCTGGGTCAGGAAGATCCCCTGGAGAAGCGAATGGCAACCCAATCCATATATTCTTGCCTGGAGAATCCCATGGGCAGAGGGCCTACCTATATCTAAGCGCTAGTTGCTCAGTCATGTCCGACTCTTTGTGACTCCACGGACTAGGGCTTGCCAGACTCCTTTGTCTACGGATTTCCTAGGCCAGAATACTGGAGTGGGTTGCCATTTCCTTCTCCAGGCAATCTTCAACCCAGGGATTGAGCCTGGGTCTCCCTCATCGCAGGCAGATTCTTTACCGTCTGATCCACCAGGGAAGCCCAACCTAAACCTATGCGTATGTGCTAAGTCATTTCAGTTGTGCCCAGCTCTTTGCAACCCCGAGGACTGTAGCCTGCCAGGTTCCTCTGTCCATGGGATTTTTCAGGCAAGAGTACTGGAGTGGGGTGCTGTGCCCTCCTCCAGCAAATCTTCCCAACCCAGGGATCGAACCTACGTCTCTTACATCTCCTGAATTGGCAGGCAGGTTCTTTATCACTAGCACCACTTGGGAAGCCCGTTTATACCTATACCTATATCTGTATGCATGAGCAAGGCTGTAGGAGGAGAAAACTCCAGCAGGTACAGGGGAAAGAGGGAGCTCAAAAATTGTGACTGTGTATCTGTGGCCTGTGGACAAAGCAACGAGCTGCCTTTAGAACAAAGCCCTCATCAGGAAGGGTCTTCCTTCCACCCTTTTCATCGACTGCTCCTACCACAATACCAGGGTGTATTCGCGTCACAGTGTGGCTGGCTGTTGTCATCACCACAGGATACAGGGGCTGGACAGTTAGTCTTTGCCCTCCCCACCTCATACCCACTGCCGCTCTTGGAGCTCCCAGCTAACTCCCTGGGTGGTCATGTCTCCAAATGCATGTCTGGCTGACGGTTCAGGAGCCGGGGGTCCAGCGATTACACTGCTTTCTATTTTATCTTTTCTCTGGGCCTTTTTGCCTTTCCCTGACCTCAGGCTCAAACAGCTGCCATTTTCCTTGGTCTCAGCTCTGCTTCAGCTAATACCCAGGCCTGTTAGCTGAGCATCTTCTAACTCCAAGGCCCCATTTGTAGAAGCACAGACTACTCAACGCCATCCCTGGGGTTGTCTTTGTATGAATTTCTGTCAAATCATCTTCTCAGGGTCCAACAAGCACTGGGTATTTTAGGGGTTTCATCACTTTTCTGGCAATACCTGGCTTGGTTAATCAAAATGCACTTATTTCAGTGCATTTTGTTATAGCATCACACATCATGAGTTCTTTTATAGCATTTCCTAATAAACACAAGTTCCTGACGTGAATGTCGCCCTCCTCAGTCACCCTCTGGCATAGACACTGGTATCTAAAGTGACCAAAAGACAGGGCGGGGTGAGAGGGGAGAACCCGGTAGGGACCTCAGCACCCAGAGCAACAGCGGCCTGAACTGAGCAAGCAGGTGTGTCTGGTGCTGCAGGAAGACAGTTTATAACTGCTTCTAATCCTCAAAGTAGCTCTTTCATAGTTGCTCAGTCCCTAGGTCGTGTCCGACTCTTTGTAACTCCGTAGACTGCAGCATGCCAGGCCTCCCTGTCCCTCACCATCTCCTGGAGTTCTCCCAAGTTCATGTCCACTGAGTCAGCGATGCCATCCAACCATCTCATCCTCTGCCTCTCACTTCTCCTCCTGTTCTCAACCTTTTCCAATATCAGAGTCTTTTCCAATGAGTCGGCTCTTCATATCAGGCGGCCAAAGTACTGGAGCTTCAGATTCAGCATCAGTCCTTCCAGTGAATATTCAGGGTTGATTTCCTTTAGGATTGACTGGTTTGATCTCCTCGCTGTCCAAGGGACTCTCAAGAGTTTTCTCCAACACCACAATTAGAAAGCATCCATTCTTCAGCACTCAACCTTCTTTATGGTCCACCTCTCACATCCGTACACAACTACTGGAAAAACCATAGCTTTGACAAGATAGACCTTTGTCGGCAAAATGATGTCTTTGCTTTTTAACACACTGTCTAGGTTTGTCATACCCTTCCTTCCAAGAAGCAAGTGTCTTTTAATTTCATGACTGCAGTCACCATCCACAGTGATTTTGGTAGCTCTACTTGGTGGTTATTATTAGCCCCATTTTCCAGCTGAAGAAACTGAGGCTAAAGGTTAAGGGAAAACCGTTCAAGGGTAAACACATGCAAATCAGTATGGAGTCAGAAGCGATCTGGTGATGTCTGATCCCACACCGTCCTAGGCATCCCGCTGCTTTCCAGACAAGATCAGTGAAAACTGGCAGCAGCTACGAGCTCTTGCACTGGGTCAGATAAAGCGGTCCCGCTTTGAAGATTTCTGGGAACTTGCAGCTGCTGAACAGTAAAAATACAATTTGGGGGAAGGAGCTGGCTGGCTCGCACAGAATTCTCAACTGGCCCAGTACAGTAATTTAATACTCAGAGTTCCATTTGCTTCTGCTCTACATATAAATACCAAAAGGGTAAGTACCGCTGCCTTTTTAAAAAATCAAATGCTGGATCCGGCACATACATTTCGCACCAGAAAATGGGACCCAAAGGCCAGAGCTTTGCCTGATAAATGGAGGGAGCACGTTCCCTTTTGTGGCTCAAAAGATAATTCACGCTGAAACAACTTCCTCCAGATTGGGAAGTGGACTGCCCGGGTATTAAGAGCCTTTTCTGGTGGAGGTTAAAGGCAGCGCTCGTCTCTCTGCAGTGTGATTTTTCACAGATGCAGAAAACGCCAGTGGGGATTGAACTTGTCAGTCCCAAATGCTTTTCTTTGGCTCACTGATTTGCCTGGGCTGGATTTATTAAAACAGAGACCCTAGCAAAACTCTGCACTAAGATATTTCTTATGACAATTTTCTCAGCATAACACTTTTGTTCTTTGCTAATCATAGTTTATTTAGGCTTTGAGAAACCAATTTGCAAAGAATTCATTGACAGTGATTTTGGTAAAAGCATCAAGTTTCTGGAGAAGTGGTAAGATATTAAATAATTATCAGCCATCGATGTATATATGGTGTGCACACACACACACACACACACACACACACACGCTATCTTGTGAGATGAAACATAGATTGGGTGACTATTTGGGGAAGAGAAAAAGACAAAAAGTCCAGAACAAGATTCTGACTGTTTTTGTCCAGCCAGAGCCCTAAGAACATTTTTCACAGATGAACATCTATAATCCATTTGAAGATGATGAATCTCAGTGAGGCAAAACATTACATCTCCCCCAGCAAAAAATTCCAGTTTCCTCTTTAGCAGACCCAGACTCCAAAACACTGAACTCATTATTATAATATTTTGAATTCCACCAGTAAAATATTTGTAGAAGTTGGTTTTCCTTTTGTTTAGAAGTAAGTATCCATAATATCTTTGATTTAGCTTCTCTTGGTTCCTAAAGCCTAAAAATACCGACTATTTTGCCCTGTACAGAAAAATTTTTGCTGAATTCTGTTCTAGAACAGGAGCTGTAGAGGGGAGTGCAGATGCCTACATTGAGCAACTTGGTACCTATCTGGCGACTGGCAGAAGGTAACTTGGAAAAGAATAGATAAGGAGCTCAGGGGAGAGAATGATGTGGAAGATGGATGGGGGATAACAGCCTTGTTCTCGCTTCCAGAGCTGATGTAAGAACACATTTGATAAATGCTTTGGGCCATACACTTGAAAATGGCATCAGGCTCGCGACACATGCGACACATGTTTTGTTCTATAAAAGAAAGTGAAGGGCTAGCAGAATATGCCACCCCAAAATACGCCTCTTGGGCATGGGATTATCTTGAGCTGGTTATTTTTTAAGAAACAGCAGACTTAGAAGCTCAGAAAAATCTAGAAGTTACTCTTTTGAAAGAGAAATTTACATTCAGAAAAGAAATCTCCATTTGTAAGGATATCTCTCTCTGAACACCAGGAACAAAAGGATGACCCTGAATCTTTAGATACTCTCCTTAGTGACACTGATGCTAGCTTTACTCTATGTCACAAACCTCGCCCTGTTTACTGTGCTTTTCTTGGTCACCTCCCATTAACAGGCCTTCCCTCCCTCCGTAACATCTTCTGTCTTTAGCTGGAGATGGTATTTAAGGTGGTGGCCTCGGCCATTTCGGGAATTACTCGGTTTTCTTGGGTATCTCCCATGTATATAGGAAGCATACTGGTTATTAAACAGAATTATGCTTTTCTCCTATTAATCTTTTTTATTACAGGATGGGCGCTTCTCGGGCAAGAACCTAGAACGGTAGAGGGAAAATTATTTTTCCTCCGGTACAAAAGGAAGAGTATTGATACTTGTGCATGTGAATTTTCTTGAGAAGGTTTTAGAATAGCCTATATAAATGCAGGCACTATGGGATAAGATAAAATTAAAACATAAGTAAATGGGAACAAAAGGACAAAGGGAAAATGAGCAGGATAAGATGATACCTTTAGGGGTGAGCTTAGTGCACAAAATCATTGCTTAATAAGGGAGACCACAAAGTCAGCTCTGTGTCACTGCAGACAGAAGTACTGGCAAGATCTGCAGTGTCTAAAAGATTTTTTTTAAGAGAAATATAGGTGCTTGGCTGGGCTACCCAGGTGGTACTAGTGGTAAAGACCCTGCCTAACAATGCAGGAGACATAAGAAGCGTGGGTTCAGTCCTTGGGTCGGAAGATCACCTGGAGGAAGGCATAGCAACCCACGTCAGTATTCTTGCCTGGAGAATCCCCATGGACAAAGAAGCCTGGCATAGAGCCACCGGGTTGCATAGGGTCAGATACAACTGAAGCAACTTAGCTTGAAGCAGCTTAGCACTCATGCATGTATGCACACTAGCTGGCCAGGAAGACTCAAGAGAAATTTCTCTACTAAATAACTTGATAAGCAATTTCCTCACACCACCACTTCAGTAATATAAGCTCCACAAATATACCTCTTAAAGGACTTCTTAGCAGCGGTTCATAGCATTCGAAAGTGTTAGTTGCTCAGTCATGGCTGACTCTTTGTGACCCCATGGACTGTAGCCCGCCAGGCTCCTCTGTCCATGGAATTCTCCAGGCAAGAATACTGGAGTGGGCAGCCATTCCCTTCTCCAGGGGATCTTTCTAACCCAGGGACTGAACCTCAGTCTCCTGCATTGCAGGCAGATTCTATACCGTCTGTGCCACCAGGGAAACCCTCATAGCACTTACCCAAGTATAATAGGATAAGAACAACTGTTTCCAAGGCCAAAATGAGGTCAGCATAAGAACACAGCTTTCTGACGGCCTCGCTTATTTAAGGGCTAAATTAGTAGTAAAAAACAGTTACCAAAAAATAGTCAAGTAGAATAATAATATATTATGAACTATGTGAGAGGACTTTTTTATTCCAGATTTGCTGTTTCATCCAGAGGCAGTTGTAGTGAGACAGGAGCTATCTGGACCTCAGGCTGATCAGCCAGAGGTCACTTCCTGTGGACAGATACTCCAAAATAGCAAGAAGGAGGAGAAGCGGGGCCCTGCCTACATAAAAGACAGAGGCCACATATTTCTCATTCTCAAGGTCAAGGAGACATTCCCACTACACAGCCGTAGAAAGGTTCCTTGAAGGTCAGAAAGGGAGGGGGCACCACCCCATAGTAGGTGATATCAACCTACTCACAGTCCTCTTTGCTGGAATCCATTTTGGCTGAGATGTGTGCACACACATAGGAAGATGTTGAGATAAGCCCAATACAGACTCAGAAGCAGGCAAAGCAAAGATGACTAGCCAAGGGAAACTTGGATGAAATGCCTCATACAAGTGATTAAAATCACCATGGGTGTGATTCTCTCTGAGTCTGTCTATCTACACATACTCTTTTTTTTTTTCCCTAATAAACACTTTGTATGTTTCACTACTTTCTGTCTTTATTGGGAATTCATTTCTACACAGCTGATGGCCTGGAGTCCTGTCACTGGCCACTGGTCCCTTGTGGTCTGAAAAGTGAAAATCACTCAGTCGTGTCTGACTCTTTGTGACCCCATTGCCTATACAGTCCATGGAATTTTCCAGGTCAGAATACTGGAGTGGGTATAGCCTTTCCCTTCTCCAGGGGATCTTCCCAACCCAGGGATCGAACTCAGGTCTCCTGCATTGCAGGCGAATTCTTTACCATCTGAGCTGCAAGCAAAGCCCAAGAGTATTGGAGTGGGTAGCCTATCCCTTCTCCAGCAGATCTTTCTGACCCAGGAATTGAACTGGGATCTCTTGCATCGCAGGCAGATTCTATACCAGCTGAGCTACCAGGAAGCCCAGGACTTAGCACTCTCACTGACATGACCTAGCCTCAGTCTCTGGAGGGAAATCAAAATCCTGCTTCAAGCTGCTGCAGGCTGAGGCCACCTGAGGTCAGCAGCTTTGAGACAGGAGTGGGATGCTTTAAGATTAGGATGAAAAGAAGTAGAAAGATGTTCATTTTCCACCATGCTGATAAAACCGACCCTTGAAGCTAACTTTTGAAACAGTCTTGAAGCCAGGATTTCAAGAGCATGAACCATACACTCGAGAAAGTATTTTCTAAACTTGGAGCATCCCTTGAAAATACTGAGGAGGGCAGTCAGGCCAGAGGATGGAGGAGGTAACAAGGTCACGGATCTCAACGCTCGCTCACCTTAGGCTCACCTGGGAGCTTTGAAAAATAACCTGCGCTCGGGCTCTCTTCCAGCTCCTCTGATTCAATTGTTCTACCTCCACCTTTGAGTCCAAAGTGCAACGAGGGTTGAGAACCACGGCAGATGGGATGTTTGCAATCCCAAAAGGAGGCTAGTTTTTCCTGGGTTGAAGGCTGAAAGGAGAGTGGAGAAAAGACCAGACCTGAGGGAAGACCTCTTGGGGTCCTCCTGCTCAGGTTGGAAGTCAGGGTGGGGAGGGAAAGCCTTGCAAATAGACTTGAGGCCGGGAAGGCAGCAGAGATGGTGCTCTGCTTGCTGACTAGCACCCTGCGGGGAGGGAGAAGGTCTTGCGGTCTTGCAGGATGCCTAGAGTGGGGCAGACATGGCGGAGAGCTACTTAGGCAGAAAGAAGACCTACAATAGCATTCCCAGGGCTCAGAGCCAGCTTCTGGTGTCACAGGGAATTCTGATGTTCCTGGATTCCCCAGGGAAAGGGTGGTGAAACAGTGAGCAGGCTGGGTCATGAAGAGGCAGGAAACTAGAGGATGGATATGGGTGGATATGGGGACCAGGACCAACATCAGCAGTGAATACAGAATCTGAAGATGGGGTTGTATAAGTCAGCAGGGGTCAGAAGGTTTCAGAGGGCAGCCTGGAGCCCAGCACCTCTCTCCATGGCCAGCTCCCCTCGCTCTGACTAGGTGTGTCCGACCCTTTGTGGCCCCATGGACTGTAGCCCGCCAGGCTCCTCTGTCCATGGAATTTTCCAGGCAAGAATATTGGAGTGGGTTGCCACTCCAAGAGATCTTCCCAACCTAGGGATCGAACCCCTGCCTCTTATATCTCCTGTGCTGGCAGGTGGGTTCTTTACCTTAGCGCCACCTGGGGAGATGTTATTCAAGAGGGAAGCAGGAGGTCATCCTGTGAGGAGGAAGCGGGGCCCTTCCAAAGAATATAGACTGTTTAATCCTGATTTTACTGAGCAATTGACTTCAAAGAGATGGAGATTAGACTGGAAGAAACTGAGTTACCTTGAAGTGACAAGATTAGTGTCCTTTTCCATCATCAGTGAAACAGGAGTTTCAAGTTTAAATCCTTTCAAACAGGAGACCAAGTTAAATTCAAATATGAAAAAATAAGTCAATATTTTTACATCTGACTTGCAACCACAAGTTAAAACCATAGGGCTTTCCTGGTAGCTCAGCAGTAAAGAATCCGCCTGTCAATGCAGGAGACATGAGTTCGATCTCTGGGTCAGGAAGATCCCCTGGAGAAGGAAATGGCAACCCACTCCAGTATTCTTGCCTGGGAAATCCATGGACAGAGAAGCCTGGTGGGCTACTGGCCACGGGGTCACAAAAGAGCTGGACACAACTTAGTGGTTAAGTAATGACAACGGAATACTTGGAAGTATTGAGAGTACTTAGGAGAATAAATGGACTCTTAAGACATCAGCAGAACACTAAGGAAAAAAGAACAAAGGAATCACATAGGAAAAACAACTTTTCCGGGAAATAATTTGGCTATATGTTACAGAATTCTCAGAAATGGACATGCATTGGATCTAGAAATTCCATCCTTAGGAATACACCTTAGAGAGGCATAATGATGTCTGCCTCTGAGAATATCAGATTATGTGATTTGGACAACTCTATAGCTGAAAACCATGGAAGAAACTGGACGAAAAATTTAAATCTTAATAAAGACGAACAAATGGAAGTTACCGAGTTGAGATCTGAGAAGAGAAGTAAGAGACAGAAATCCAGGAGAGGGTTTGCTTCTGCTTGGAGGTACCTGTGTGTGTCAGTGGCTCAGTCGTGTCCGACTCTTTGCAAGCCAGGCTCTTCTGTCCATGGAGGTGCATACCAGTCAGAAAGGGAGCTGAGAGGCTGAGTCGCCTTTTAAAGTTCCATTTTTGGTCTGAAGATCAGGACTAGGAACACAAACATCAGCAGTGAATACAGAAGTGAGCTACACTCACCCTGTATGGGTCACATCCTAATTATTCTGTTATGTTGGCATTAATGCACTCAAAGACAGGAGATGGTTAAAGTTCAAATATGGTGTTACTTGAGTGAGGTGAGTATACAGCTGCTCTTCTCTGGACAGACTGCCAAGTTTTCCTTCTAAATCTTTTCTTTTGTTCTCCTAACAGGAGAACATGTAAATAGAATGAAATTCTTTTCCCAGAAATATCCTTCCAGGGTTTTGGCATGGCCCCATCCCTTCCTGAGGAGAAGGCAATGGCACCCCACTCCAGTACTCTTGCCTGGAGGGTCCCATGGATGGAGGAGCCTGGTGGGCTGCAGTCCATGGGGTCGCCAGGAGTCGGACACAACTGAGCGACTTCACTTTCACTTTTCACTTTCATGCATTGGAGAAGGAAATGGCAACCCACTCTAGTGTTCTTGTCTGGAGAATCCCAGGGATGGTGGAGCCTGATGGGCTGCCGTCTATGGGGTCGCACAGAGTCGGACACGACTGAAGTGACTTAGCAGCAGCAGCAGCAGCAGCAGCAGCAGCAGCAGCAGCAGCATCCCTTCCTGGGCCTGCTATATACCCAGCTGGGGTAACAAGGAGGGCATTTCCAACACAACTCAAGGAGAGAAAAGAAACACTCTTTAGCATAAGAAGACACTAAATCTTATTCTATAATCAGGTTTATATTATGATCTTTTGATCTTTTCTCATGGTCTTATAGATGCTTGACCAAGAAGCTCATGAAGGAAAACTTTCCCCTATCACCTCTTCGACCTCCTTGGGTCTAAAAGCCTCTGGGCTACTTTTCTAGATTCTACACATGGCCTTTTTTTCTCTTTCTGATTTAACTTCACTCTGTATGACAGACTCTAGGTCCATCCACATCTCTACAAATGACCCAACTTCATTCCTTTTTATGGCTGAGTAATAGATGGGGAAACAGTGGAAACAGTGTCAGACTTTATCTTTTTGGGCTCCAAAATCACTGCAGATGGTGATTGCAGCCATGAAATTAAAAGACGCTTACTCCTTGGAAGAAAAGTTATGACCAACCTAGACAGCATATTGAAAAGCAGAGACATTACTTTGCCAACAAAGGTCCATTCAGTCAAGGCTATGGTTTTTCCTGTGGTCATGTATGGATGCAAGACTTAGACTGTGAAGAAAGCTGAGCACCGAAGAATTGATGCTTTTGAACTGTGGTGTTGGAGAAGACTCTTGAGAGTCCCTTGGACTGGAAGGAGATCCAATCAGTCCATTCTAAAGGAGATCAGCCCTGGGTGTTCTTTGGAAGGATGGATGCTAAAGCTGAAACTCCAATACTTTGGCCACCTCATGCGAAGAGTTGACTCATTGGAAAAGACTCTGGTGCTGGGAGGGATTGGGGGCAGGAGGAGAAGGGGACGATAGAGGATGAGATTGCTGGACGGCATCACCGACTCGATGGACATGAGTCTGAGTGAACTCCAGGAGTTGGTGACGGACAGGGAGGCCTGGTGTGCTGTGATTCATGGGGTCGCAAAGAGTCAGACACGACTGAGCGACTGAACTGAACTGAACTGAATATTCTATTGTGGGCTTCCCTGGTGGCACAGGGGTAGAGAACCTGCCTGCCAATGCAGGAGACACAGGTTCGATCTCTGGGTCAGGACGATCCTCTGGAGAAGGAAACAAGCAACCACTTCAGTATTCTTGCCTGGGAAATTCCACGGACAGAGGAGCCCGGCAGGCTACATACAGTCCATGGGGTCACAAAGAGTTGGACATTACTTAGCAACCAAACAACAACAATATTCCACTGTACATATGTAGAATCTAGGAAAGTGTACAGATGAACCTATTCCCAGGGCAGGAGCCGAGATGCAGATGCAGAGAATCGACATGTGGAAATAGTGGGCGGAGGGGAGAGTGGGATGAACTGGGAGAGTAGCGTTGACATATCTACCCTACAGCGTAAAACAGAGAGCTCGTGGGAACCTGCTGTAAAGCACCGGAAGCTCAGCTCAGTGCCCTGTGATGACCTAGAGGGGCGGAATGGATGCAGGAAGGGAGGTTCAAGAGGGAAGGGATAGTCATCGTACAGCAGAAGCCAGGACAACACTGCTGTTACACACCAGCTAAAAAGTCCATGAAAGCCTCTGGAATTCCACTCAGGAATCGACTTGACAAAGAAGCAGGTGTCCAGAAGGCCGGATAACCCTGGCCAGCCAGGCTTGGGGTGCATGTAGGAGACTGATTAAAATAACAGCCAGAGCACAAGAAATACGGACCATACTGTCCACCGTCCCAGAACCCAAGTGGTCACGAGGGTCCAAAGGTTGGCAAAGGGCTGCACTGGGCCCAGAAGCCCCAGAAACTCAGGGCCTCTCACACACCCTCACACTCTTCCTGGGTCAGCGAAATCAACCACAGTCCATTATTTCCTTCCAAGGCTGATTAGCTGATAATTACATGAAGATGTAACACATGTCATTAAGCAATATGCTACAGGAATGGGATTTTGGCTGCCTTTTTTCCCTTAATGAAATCATTCCTTTTTAAAGGGCTCTGCTCGGAGGAAGACGAGACAGGACACTGTAAGCACAATGAGACCAGCTGGCTCAGCTTCAAAACACCATTCCCGAAATGCCTCCTCCCAGCCCCCTCCCAGTGCACGAGCAATAGCCTCGCAAAGGTCACTCTCACGCTCACTTTCAAGGTCTCCCCAACACCTGCCTGATGGATCCCAAACTCCCAGGCAACATTCAAGGCTGGCAGAGATCTGGACCCTTCCTAGTTTTCCACATTTCTTATCTACAGTCCCTTCTGTGAGTCCTCAGTCAACAGCCAAGAGCAGTTTTGTTTCCTCCTCTGTGTTTTAGTCCGGGCTTCCCAGGTGGTGCTGGTGGTAAAGAACTCATCTGCCGATGCAGGAGACATACACCCATGGCTGATTCATGCCAATGTATGGCAGAAACCACTACAGTATTATAAAGTAATTAGCCTCCAATTAAAATAAATTAATTAATTTAAATTTAAAGAAAAGATACTCAGGTTCAATGACTGGGTCAGGAAGATCCCCTGGAGGAGGGGCACAGCAACCCTCTTCAGTATTCTTGCCTGGAGAATCCCATGGACAGAGGAGCCTGGCAGGCTCCAGTCCATAGAGTCGCAAAGAGTCAGACCCCACTGAAGCGACTTAGCACGCACAGCACTGTGTTTAGTCCATCTTCTGCTCCTTTCTATTTAAGCCCTTATATTTTATGGGGTTAGCTTCAGCCCCTCTGGGCTTCCCATGTGGCACCTGTAGTAAAGAATCCGCCTGCCAATGACGGAGACATAGGAGACACAGGTCTATCCTGAGTAGGCAAGATCCCCTGCAGTAGGAAACGGCAACCCACTCTAGTAATTCTTATGTTCAGAGGACCCTGGTGGGCTACAGTCTGTGAGGTCCCAAAGAGCTGGACACGACTGAGCACACACATGTCATGTCAGCCCCTCTGCCTCCACGAATGCTTTGATCAGCTCAGCACAGGGGCTCTCCACCTCTAGAGTACCTGTGGTCTGTAACCATCCTTTGGCTGGTTTGGTATTGTTTGGTTTTTCATTTTCCCTGTGTCTTCCCCCACCCCCATCTCCACAGGCAAATGGCCATCTTGCTTTTTTCCTAATCAGGCATCGTGCCTGCAGCCTTTAGTGATGGGAGAGCTCGGGTACCGTGAATCAGCAGTAGCACCCGTGTCAGCCTTTAATGGATATGATGACTGCATTGCATCCCTGCCATCCACACATCAAGTTGGGTCCAAAAGAGCAGAATAATTCTGTCACCGGAGACTTTGAGAGGAGGCCAGAAAGGAATGAGATACTGAGAACAGCTTCAACTCATGAGAAGCAGCTGGTTAGGAGGAGGGAGCTTGGCAGAGATGGAAGCCAGAGATCAGGCGTGAGGCTAGTCTTCTGTACAGGACTGGGATGTGCCTAGCAGCCCAGCTGGGCTGAGAGTTTCAAAGACAAGGCTCTAAACATTTTCCAGAGAGAGGCCAGAAAATCCAAGTTCAGGGTCAGAGTCAAGTCCAGATACAGAGTGAGGAGCCGGAGGGTAAAAATCAGAGCAGAAGTGTAACCCCCCAGGACTGTCTGGGCAGCTACCATTTCAGCTGGTTTCTATGAGCCTGGGGGTACCTCTCCTCCCCTGTCCACTGTGAGTAGCCTCTGCTACCTGAAGGTCAGTGGTTTTTGAGCCACTAAATTTGCTGCTTTGCCACCAATGGCATCACAGCTCACATTAATTGAGTATTTTCCAAGTCCTAGGTACTCTTCTGGGCTTCCTGGTAGCTCAGTGGTAAAGAATCCACCTGCCAATGCAGGAGATTAAGTTTGATCCCTGGGTTGGGAAGATCCCCTGGAGAAGGGAATCCCCTTTAGTATTTCTTGCCTGGAAAAATTCCATGGAGAGAGGAGCTTGGTGATCTACAGTCTGTGCGTGCTAAGTTGCTTCAGTTGTGTCTGACTCTCTGCAACCCTATGGACTATAGTCTGCTAGGCTCCTCTGTTCATGGGATTTCCCAGGCAAGAACACTGGAGTGGGTTGCCATTTCCTCCTCCAGGGGATCTTTCTGACCCACAGTTTGAACCCACGTCTCCTCTGTCTCCTGCATTGCAGGCAGATTCTTAACCGCTGAGCCACTGGGGAAGCCCCCATCTACAGTCCATGGGGTGGCAGTCAGACACAACTTAGCAACTAAACAACAACAAGGCACTGTTCTAAGCATTTACATAGATTATTTCTCCTAATCTTCCCAACAACCTATGCAGTAGAGGCCATTCATATCCCCATTTAAAGATGAGGAAACTGAGGCACAAAGGAAGTAAAACGTAGCAAACCACCGGTGGTACAGAAAGGACAGGAACCCAGGATCCCTTAGGTAAGGCCCTAGGAGTTTTCTCTCCACCTGACCTTCTTCCCCTGTTTGCATCACCTTTGGGTGAGTTGTGGCCCTTTCCTGGGGAGACCCACACTACAGGAGTGGTCCACAGAGCAGTGATGGGGCTGGTCCTCCCCTGGGGCAAGTGCTCCATTGGGCGGATTCTTCCTGCCCCCTCCTCCCTCCAGCTCTAGCATCTCCCTGACCTTCCAGGATCCGGTCTCTGGTCTCCAGGGAAGGCCTACCTTCCCAGCTCCTCCAGCCTGCCTCCCTCCAGCTTCCACCAGGCCCCCGTCTTCTGTTCCTTCTCTGAGTCACAAGCCCTGTTGAGAATCGCAGCCTGTGCTCTGAGTCCTATGTAGTCGAGGGTACGATGGACATGATTAGGGGGGTCCGGGGCACTGTTACTCCAGCAGGTTTGAGCGTTCACTAGGAAGATTCATAGGATGCAACATACGGTCACATCCATGGCTATGATTCATTACATAAAAAAAGATACAAAGAAAAATCAACAAAGGAAAGGGATGAGGAACAAAGTCTGGGAGAAACCAGGCAGATGCTTTCAAGATCCTCTCCCAGTGGAGTCACATGGCACACGATTTCCCCAGCAACAAAATGGTGTGAAATGCCATCTACCAGGAAGGCTCATCAGAGACTCAGTGCCTAGGGGTTTACTCGGAGGGCGATGATCTTTAGCAAATACCAAGATTCCAGCCAATCAGAGAACAAGCAGGCACTCAGCATAAGCCATACTGTTTGTTCAAACAGTTTAGGTGTAGTGAGTTACATGTATCAGATACCCAAGATCCTGGCCAAGGGCCAACCTTGTAAACAGGCCTTTTTTTTTTTTTTTTTGGCTCTGCAGCAAGTCATACAGGATTTTAGTTCCCTGACCAGGGATCAAACCCACACCAGCTGCACTGGAAGTGAGGTCTTAATCACTGGGCTGCCAAGGAAGTCCCCTTAAGTAGGCCTTTTTAAGAATAAACGGTGAGACCTGTTATGTTAACCATTTTCTGCACACAGTCGAACACAGACAATATAACACCCCAACTGAATCTTTTTTTCTTTTCTATTTGTGCCAGATTCCACACTTTCCAAGTTTGCCTATTTTATTTTTTCAGTTTAAATTTTATTGTATATTGGAGTGTAGCTGATTTACACTGTTGTGTTAGTTTCAGGTGTACAGCAAAGTGAATCAGGTATACATATACGTATATCCACTCTTTTTCAGGTTCTTTGTCCATATAGGTTAATCCAGAATATTGAGTAGAGTTCCACGTGTTATTCAGGAGGTCCTTCTTGATTATCTGTTTTATATACAGTAGTGTGTGCATGCTAAGTCACTTCAGTCGCATCTGACTCTTTGCAGCTCTATGGACTGTAGCCTGCCAGGCTTCATGGAGATTCTCCAGGCAAGATGACCAATGGAGTTGGGTTGCCATGCTTTCCTCCAGGGGATCTTCCTGACCCAGGGATCAACCCGGCATCTCTTATGTCTCTTGCATTGGCAGGTGGGTTCTTTACCACTTGTGCCACCTGGGAAGCCCCATATATAGTAGTGTGTATATGTTAATCCCAAATTCCCATTTTGCCTATTTTATTAGAGTCTCATGGTAATCTTGTAGAGGAGAGAGTCAGGAATTAATCCCCTCGTAGATCAGCAGGTCAAAGGCTTAGAAGATGCTTGCTTCTAGGTCACTGAGAAAATGATTGGAAATGCTGGATCCCACAACCAGCCAGTCTCCTCCCTCTCGACAGAGAAAGGAAAGGAGGCATGGAGCTTGGCACAAGGTCACACCTAGATAACCCTGGGCATAGAGATGCACGGAAAAGTTGTGTCGGGACTTCCCTAGTGGTCCAATGGTTAAGACTCTGCCTTCCAATGCAGAGGCGTGAGTTCAATCCCTGATGGGGAGACTAAGTTCCCACATGCCAGCCTGGGGTGCAGCCAAAAATTGAAAAAAAAACAACAACTAGAACAGGTTGTGTCTTTGCCATCATTTGGGGGGTAGAGCAAGACAGGAATGTATCTCTAATGCTCAAGAAAATGAAAAGATAAGCAGAACTCTCAGTCTTCACGAACTCTGAACTCTTCCAAGAGGCTCTCAACTAAACCAATTCACAACTAGCGCTAGAAGTGTCTTTAAGAAATCTCCATGTACGACTCATTTCTTTATTTGAAAAGTATGAAACAATTAGCTTCTGCCCTGTTGCATGTGGCTAATAACCTATTATTTAGAAAAGAGGAGAGGATGGGTAATGAAAGCCATTACGTGAGATAGCTTTTACCGTGCTTTCCTTGCCCTCCGAAAATTACCTTCATTATCAGTGAAAATGGTGATGGTCCCTCCTCTCTCTGCTTCAGTTTCTTTCCTGCTGCAGGGTGACACCAGGGACCAAACTCTTAAGTTTGGGACAGAATTTAAGAAAGTGACAAAGACAAAAATAAACTGCTTAGCTCTTCTAACGTTTAAAGGCAGGCAAATTTACCTAGATGTGGTCAAGAGGACCCATGAAAGGGTTTTTGAGAAGAGGCTAACGGCCTGTGTATGCTTCATCCGGCAGTGCCAAGGTTAAGTCATTCTGGGTCTGAAGTTTGCTCATCTTGGCACTCAAGAACAGCTACTGCTGACGATCCGCTTTTTCTATAGAGGCTTCGAGGTCATGAGTTTCACCATATATTCGTGATCCCATCTGATTCTCATAGCAACGATTTTAGATGAGTAATAGTACCTGTTGTTGAGGACTGGGAATACTGAAGTTCAGAGAAGTTGGGTGCCTTACTCTAAAACAACTAAGAAAATGCCAAGCTCTCTGACTCTCAACAGCGATTAAGTAGGCTGTCTGCATTCAGAAAAATCTGCTCTAAACAAAGTCCCAAGGAAACACAAGGAAATTTGTCTGTCTCTTCCTGAGCTCTGGGCATAAAAAAAAGTGACCCCTGAAAATTCACAGTGTCCCTAAAGGAGTTTGCTATTTTAATTTAATTAGCTGTATGGTCAGCAAACAAGCAGCCTAGAAATTTACATGAGACCTAATAGTTCACAGCTGGTGACAACTAGGAGTGACTGGCAAAGATAAGTGCAAAACCTCACTGGAGAGACCCCCATTCAACTCAGAGCGAGACCACAGACGCTCCACTGAACTCATTATCTAAAATTACAAAAGTCTAAGGAAACAGTCTCGGAGAAGGCAATGGCACCCCACTCCAGTACTCTCGCCTGGAAAATCCCATGGGCAGGGGAGCCTGGTGGGCTACAAGCCATGGGGTCGCTAAGAGTCGGACACAACTGAGCGACTTCACTTTCACTTTTCACTTTCATGCATTGGAGAAGGAAATGGCAGCCCACTCCAGTGTTCCAGCCTGGAGAATCCAAGGGACGGGGGAGCCTGGTGGGCTGCCGTCTCTGGGGTCGCAGAGTCGGACACGACTGAAGCGACTTAGCAGCAGCAGCAAGGAAACAATCTACTGTGACTGAGAGTCAGAGAATACAGTAGGATCAGAACCCCTGAGGACCTGAAATAACAGAACTCTCCTGGGAATCAGGGCAGACCATCCCAGAATGTGTCACAGTGGCATGTTGATTGTTTTGAATTAAAGTGACTTAAGAGTCAAGGGGTTTCCCTGGTGGTCCAGCGGCTAAGACTCTGCACTGTCAATGCAGGGAGGGCCCGGGTTTGAGCCCCAGTCAGGGAACTAGATCCCGCATGCTGCAACTAACAGCTGGCATGCTGCAATGAAGATCAAAGATCCCACGCGACACAGTAAGACAGTGCAGCCAAATAACAAATAATAAATAAATACTAAATTGGCTGTGCTGAAAAAAAAAAAAAGCCAGTGCAAGAGGGGCACTCCGACTTCCCTTTTGTCACTCTGAAAGCTGGAAATAGATTTCTCAAGTGAGAGGGGCATTCCCTGTGTCTGGAGGTAGAAGGCCACCCTTATTGCCAAAGACAAGGAATTCAGGCTGAGATATAACAACCTTTGTTACTTCTTTAATTTGCTACCCTCAGCCCAGACTCTGTTTAGAGTCTCCACTAACTGGGAACCCAAGACACAAGTTATTCTGTCTTATCAATTCCTTCACAAACTTACTGTATTAGCTAAAAGCTGCCTGCTTTGGTCATGTCTGAGGTTCCACTTCTATAAGACCTCCACACACACGAATTAAAATTCGTTTCTTTTTCTCCTGATAACCTATCTTGTGTCCATTTTATTATTAGTCCAGCCACAGAAGTCAAAATGGGTAGAAGGGGAAACAACCCCCCTGAAGTATCAGAGACTATAAAATACTGTTCAAAATAATTAAAAACATAAAAATTAGGATCAAAAACATAAGAAGACCTTATGAAAAATAAGCAGAAGTGAAAAACAATCAAACAAAACCTCTAGAAATGAGAAATGTAGTCCCTGGAATTAAAAACACAGCAGACAGCTAACTAGACAACCAGTAAATCTGCAAATAATAAATTTGTAATAGCAAAGCCAAATAGTAAATTACATAGCTGAAGAGAGAAACAGAGTGAACAAAGGGAGAGACTGATGAAATTACCCCTAGAGCCTATAAAGAGAAGGAAAATACGCAAAAGAGATTAAGAGATATGAAAGCTGGCTCCTGCCATATGCCAGCGTTAGCCAGCAAGCTACTGGAGCTTGGGCAATGTCTCCCTGTTGCCAACAGCGGTGCAAATTACTAAGTGATCTACATTCAAATAACGCTTTATAATTCATAAATAAAGCTTTAGAGGTTAATTCCTATCACTCACTTGATCTTTAAAAAAATCCATTTGATAAAGGTACGGGTATTAACAGGTATTAAATTACTCATCCTACAGATGAAAAGATGGAAGCTAACAAAGATTTGAGGGACTTAGACAAAATCATACAGCTCATCAATGATGAAGTTGGAAATCAAAGAGGATCTTCAAAAACCGAGTCTTCCCCCTCTTGGTGAATATTTCTTAATGAAAGAGAGATGCTGTCTTAAGTCTGTTTGGGTTGCTGTAACAAAGTACCACAGGCAGGGTAGCATATAAACAACAGAAATTTATTTCTCACATTATTGGAGGCTGCAAGTCTGAGATTGGGGTACCAGTATGGTCAGGTAAGAACTCTCTTTTGGGTTGCAAGCCTCTCAGTGTCTTCCCATAGTAGAAGGAACAGGAGAGTTCTCAGGCCTTTTTAATAAGGATATCAATCTCATTCATGAGGGCCCTGCCTTCATTACTGTACATAATCACCTCCCAAAGGCCCCGTCTCCTAATACCATCACACTGGGCATTGGCATTACAACATATGAATCTGGGGCTGGGGGTGGGGGACACAAATTCAGACTATAGGAGTTGCCAAGTGGATGATAATGGAGAGAAATTTGCCAACTTAGTCTCAGTTGACTTCAGTGTGAAGTCAACCACAGACTCAGGTCAGAACCACAAAGCAACTTTCCTTCTTGGTTTTGAGAGCCCCTCTATCTGCTTAGGCCTTCCCTGGTGGTTCAGACGGTGACACCTGGGTTCAATCCCTGGGTCAAAAAGAGAAGGGAGAAGGTGACCCACTCCAGTACGCTTGCCTGGAGAATTCCATAGACGGAGGACCCTGGCGGGCTACAGTCCATGGGGTTACAAAGAGTCGGCCAGGACCAAGCGACTAACACTTTCTTTCTGCTTAGGCAGAACTAGCCTGGGCTGGCTTGCAAAAAAGGTGGGTTGCTGACTTCATCCGGTTCTCAGAATGAACTCCTACCACTCTGTGCTTCATCATTTTGGGTGGGAGGGAGACAATGCTTCATTCATTTCCTCCCTATTTTAAGAAAAAATGAGTGGATGAAAACTATGTCAGGGTCAATTTCACAGGCAGGGCACAAGATAAGAAACATACTTTCAACCGTAGGTTGAGACCATAAGTCAACCATGGGTTATTGCAACTCTCTGACCAAAGGACAAGGGAAAATGAAATTCTTTGGGAGTGTGGGCTCTGTTTTTAAAAGGTCAAGCATTTGCCCCCAGAGACATGGAAACAAACTATACAGCTGTCTTCTTCCTTAGACACGCCTCATTCATCAAACAGGCTTGATTTCTATATTCTGTCATTCCAAATTGATAAGTTATTGGGATTCAACACATCTCCCAGGTGGGATCTTAAATCTGATGAGCCTCTGGATTCATTAACCTTGGCAAAAGGAGTCTGAATAAATCTACTTGCAAAACATCTGTTCTATATTTTAATTCTCCCAAGGGCAGGTCAAGGGGCTTCCCTGGTGGCTCATTGGTGAAGAATCTGCCTGCCAATGTAGGAGACACAGGTTTGATGCCTGATCCGGGAAGATTCCACATGCCGTGGAACAACTAAGCCCATGAGCCATAATTATTGAGCCTGTGCGCTAGAGCCTGGCGCCACAACTACTGAAGCTCGCGTGCCCTAGAACCTGTGCTTACAACCGGAGAAGCCACCCTAAGGGGAAGCCGAAGCACCACGACTAGAGGAAAGCCAGAGCAGCAACAGAGACTCAGCACAGCTAGCACTAAATGAATATTTTTAAAGGCAGGGCAAGGGGAATGCAGACCCATGGTTCCTGCTCTAGTTGATTCACCTACAGTTTTGAGCTCTCCTGCCCTAAAAATGTGCTCATGTTCTAGTCCCCTTAAAGATCACCAATGGCACTTAACACAACATCTTTCACTGAGTACGTGCTCTGTAAATATTTGTTGGGTAGTAAATGAATGGATGGGCCTGAGCCGGACTTTCTTCCTTTGGTAACGCTTCTTCATGAGGGCTTCCCTGATGGCTCAGTGAGTAAAGAGCCCCTCAGCAAGGCAGGAGCCACAGGAGACATGGGTTCAATCCTTGGGTCAGGCAGACTCCTCCGCCACCCCCAATCCTGACTGTCAGAGGAGGAAATGGCAACCTACTCCAGTATTCTTGCCTAAAAAATCCCATGGACAAAGAAGCCTAGTGGGCTACAGTCCACGGGATCGCAAAGAGTCGGACATGACTGAGAGACTGGGCACTGCTTCAAGAAGTCTTCTCTGCAAAGGGCCTCCCTGTGTAATCATAGGAAGTAAGTAAAGTCAAGTCACTCAGTCGTGTCCGACTCTTTGCGACCCCATGGACTGTAGCCTACCAGGCTCCTCCCTCCATGGGATTCTCCAGGCAAGAGTACTGGAGTGGGTTGCCATTGCCTTCTCCAGGGGATCTTCCCGACCCAGGGATCAAACCCAGGTTTTCTGCATTCCAGGCAGACGCTTTAACCTCTGAGCCACCGGAGCAACAGGAATTCAGAAAGAAATGGCGTTCAAGTCGCTACGTGATTGTATTTATAATTAAATTGTCCTTTTCATTATGGTTTCAGATTTGCAGTCTGAACACATTGGGGGTTTCAGGAAGAAGGCACAGAAAGACGTTCCAGGTTCTGTTTCCTTACGTCATCCCAGATTGAGAAAGAGTAGAATTGTGGTCACATTACCTCATAGAAATGGGGCTGGAAGTGAGAACAGAAGGGGTGTGGTGGCTTAAAGACTCAGGGACCAGCAAATGCAAAGTACAGATTCAAAGTCAAAGTGGATCTGTCATGCTATTGACCGTAAGGAGCCTTGTGTTAAGGAGGAAAGTGGTACATTGGTGAACACTGCCTTCATGGGCAGTTCAAATCTCCAGTTCTGTTTGTGAATTTTAACAGAGACATGCTTATAGGACTGAACAGAACACTTCTTCTTTGAGGAAACTGCCCTAGATATATCTGTGTATATACATGTGTATATGTCTATGAAATAGACACGTAAGGCTAATCACTATTGAATTTCTTGGAATAAAAAAATAAAAACAACATAGTACCCAACAACAGGTTCTGATTAAAAGGCTCCAAGGACAGATGGACGTCCTTCTGTCCTGTGTACTGCCCTAAGCTCAGCAACCAGAACTGTGCTGGCATATGGCAGGTGTTTCATCAGTATTTGTTTATGAGATGAAGGAGATGGCATTCAACTGTTAAAGGGACTGAGGTAGAACTAAATTCCAGCTATGGATATGTGTCCTTGATGGAGATTAAGTTTAAAAAGGCAGGCTGCAGAATAATGTGAATCATTATTCACTAGGAGTCTGGCACATTGCAGGTACCATCAAAATAGTGAGTTGGCCAAAAAGTTCGTTTGGGTTTTTCCATAACCTCTTACTACAAATGAACTTTCTGGTCAACCCAGTATTTGTTGGAAGAAACAGACTCACAGACACAGAAAATAAACTTACAGTTACCAAAGAAGAAAGCGGGAGGAGGGATAAATTGGGAGACTGGTATTGACATATACACACTCACACACATAAGAAAGACTCAACAACAAGGGCCTACTGTATAGCATAGGGAACTGTATCAGTATCTTGAAATAACTCTTAATGAAAAAGACTCTGAAAAAGAAATGTGTGCGTGTGTATATGTATGTATATATGTATGTACATATGTATATATGTGTATATATATGTATATATGTATATATGTATATGTATATATGTATACATGTATACCTGATTCACTTTGCTGTACATCTGAAACTAATGCAACATTGTAAATCAACTAAACTTCAATCTAAAAATGCGCTGTGCTCAGTTGCTCTGTCGTGTCCAACTCTTTGAGACCCCGTGGACTGTAGCCTGCCAGGGTCCTCTGTCCATGGGGATTCTCCAGGCAAGAATACTAGAGTGGGTTGCCGTGCCATCCTCCAGGAGATTTTCCCAACCCAGGGATTGAACCCAGGTCTCTCACACTGCAGGTGAGTTCTTTACCATCCGAGCCACCAGAGAAGCCCAAGAATACTTAACTGGGTAGCCTATCCCTTTTCCAGGGGATCTTCCTGACCCAGGAATCGAACTGGGGTCTTCTGCATTGCGGGCAGATTCTTTACCGGCTGAGCTACCAGGGAAGCTCATATATGTGTACATATTTGTATATATATATTATATATTTGTTGGAAGATATTTGTTGAATTTACATTAAATGTGTTATATATGCCTATAAGCACAGGTATATGCTAGATGCGCAGGTACACTTATTGGTAAACGCACAAAGGTTGACTATATACAAACAGTTCAAAGGCAGGAGGGCTTCCCAGGTAATGGGTAGTGAATCTTCTCAGTGGGTAATGAATCTGCCTGCAAAGCAGGAGACAGGGTTCACTCCCGGGTCGAGAAGATCCCCTAGAGGAGGGCATGGCAACCCACTTCATTATTCTTGCCTGGGAAATCCCATGGACAGAGGAGCTTGGCAGGCTACAGCCCACTGTGTCACAAAGAGTCGGAGCACACAGAGAAAGGAAGTAAGATAAGTGACTTTCAGTTTATACAATTCTCCAAGGGATGAATTTTTTTTTTACAACAAATGTTTTTCTATTTTTGTAATTTTAACATTAAAAAAACAACAACAACACAAAACTCAGCCTCCAAGCAAATCTCCCTGCTCCAAGGACCAGGGCAGTACCTAAAGGGCGGTCGGCACGCACTGCTGACACGTTCTGCTCCTCCCAGCCCTCCGATCGGATGTGAGGTGAGAGAAGGAGAACTCATTTCGGGGGCTCAGATCCTGAACTCACCGCAAGTGAAGGGACTGGGAAAACCCTTCATAAAACGAGGCTAATCTGCCAATGGAGAAACTGTTCCCGCCACCACATCACCCAAAAAAGGGAGGCTGATAAGGGTGATTGATCATTTTATTTCATCACTTCAAGGGACTAGGAAGAGCTTTCACAGACACTGAACTCACTCTCAAGTTTAAAGGCCTTTAACTCAACTTTATTAGGTTAATTGATGATATTTTCCATGCACTTTTGCTCTGCTATCTGCCCCGTCCACATCTGCCAGGAAGGCTCAGTGTGGAGCTCTTGGTCTCTTATCCCCAATGAGGACAAAGGAGAGAGGTGCAGTAGATATCCACATGCCGTCAGCTTTTAAGGGCTAAAGAAATGAGGCCATTTCATCCTTCCAGAAGGATGAAGGATGGAGTACAGTGCTGGAAACGGCATTGGGTTTCAAACGGAATGTGAAGGAGCTGATTCTTCCGAGTCTACGTTTTTCCAAGCTCTTGCCATCACTCAGCCTTTCAAGGGCTTTTAGTCACTTCCAACTCATCTATATCTGTGTGCACCCCATTACAGGAAGAGCTCTTTAAGGCTGAAGGTCTGTCTTCCCCACTTCCCCCTGAACAATGAACAAACGACTGTGTCCAAGGCTGGACATCTGTGCCAGGCTGCTCCAGCTGTGTCTAGACAAAGGAGGAGGCCCAGATGCAGGAGCCCCCCCAAATGCAGGGTATTGGGTAGACTCAGAAACCTGGGGGAATTAGTCTACTAATGAAGGCTGCCTCCCTGTATCTCCAAGAAAAAGAATCTCATGAAAAGCATAGAGACTAAAGCTGATAAACAATCTCTCCTGCTATGAACAGCCATTGATGTTTAGTCTTTAATCTCTGATAGCTAAATACCCAAACCGACTGATTGTTAAGACAGTCAGTTGAGTCATAAAATGAGTTGTTAGACTGAATTCATTGGGTTTTATGACTAAACACACTTGGATAATGGCCTGGCTGGGGTGTTATATAGATACAGCTTCAGCATTACTGTACACAGAGTCAAAAAATTCCAATAGTTGGAGATTAAATGTATTTATTTCTACAAATTAAACTGCCCTGGGGAGGTCGGTATCAGGTGCAGAAATACTTAATGCTTACCAATTCCTATCCAATTGCTAAGTAACCCCTGGTAAGGTCTTGACACCTGGTTCAGAAATGACATCTGTCTTCTTAATAAGCAGATAAAATGAAATCGTGACCACACAACCTCAGATTTCATGCCCAGCACTTTTCCTAACACAGATGTTTGATGCACACGCTAGAGACCAAGACAGCATGGTCATCACCAAGCCATATGTTAGAAGGAAGCATCACAAAGTGGGATGACTTATTGTTTGTACAATTATCCGTTGAGAGCAGAACGCAATGGTCCCCCAACAGATCTTTTATAGACTTTGACTTCACAGTAAAAATGCTTAGAAGTTAAAGGAAATGTACCAGATTTTACTCAACTGCTCCTTTTTTCCATGCAGATCTAATCTGGTGTCCTCTTCTGCCAGGGAGCATGAACCCGGGAAATACTTCAGAACAAAGAGACAGAAGAATAAGAATCGCATGAACTGTATTCAGAGGTCAGTTAGCCTCTGGCTCATATCCACCATGGCATGTAGTGAGATGGGTTGAAAATACAGAAGAACCTAAAAATTTCTAATCATTTTAAAGCTTGGATTCAGGCAAGCTATGGCCCAAATCTGACTGAAACAGTTATTAATCACAAGCCAGTGGGGCTAGATGGACAAGTGTAACTCTGGCCTCTCTCTTGAAACATAGTGTTCTTGATCTCTTGAAGGATGACGAGAAAGCTATACGATGCTTCCTCACCATCTTCCCATTGGCAAAAAGGCTCAGGGATAGAGAGAGAAAAAAAGCTGGGCAGCTTGGCTCTTACTATTGTAGGAGAAAAGACACTGGGTTGTACCATTCTTCCTTAGGAGACTAAAACTCCCCAAAAAACTAGAGGTTGGAAATATGCCCAGAAGGGACATGATGTACTGTATCATAGAAGCGTAGTTCTCCCAAGTGATCAGAGAAGGGAGAAGGTAGTACTGAGACTCAACGTGAAAAATGCATGCAAAGAACTCCCAAACAAACGCGCAAGAGCAAATGTTCAATGCCCCAGGCATGGGGCAAAGACACGATGCCACCTTAGCCCAGCAGAGGCTCAGAAACGAAGCTTCCAGATGTACACCTGTGATCTGTGCGCATTCTTCTGCCTCCAGCTGTAAGGATGGAAAACAGGTTCCAGCTGCCAACCCAAGCCTATAATCAACCATTTTGCCCTGCATGTCTCCTGAGGATGAGAGTCTGTGGGTCAACACTGCAATGCAAGGGAAAGAGAATATTTTCCCAAAGTCCCCGAGAAAGAGTAGAGCTCTGAAATTATTGGTTCCAGGAGCCAGAAATTGGAATTTAAAAGTTTGTCATTATCTGCTGCATTAGTCCATTGATCTCATGTCTATTTTCTAAGACATTATACTTCATATTTATTTTACAAATTCTGGCAGGGAAGAAGGACACATATTTGCTCCCCTCCAGTTAAAGAAATTCATGAGCTGGTCACTCATAATACTGACTCCTGTTGGTTCCTATCTCAGTGCCTTAGCTTCACTTCCATGGGAAGACTTTTAACTCATATGATGAAGATAAGTTCTCTTATGTAATTCAAAAATTTAAATTTATTTTTATTTATTTTTATTGACGTATAGTTGATTTCCAATGTGGGGTCAATCTCTGCGGCAGTGACTCAGCTATACATATATATATTCTTTTTAAATATTCTTTTTCATTATAGTTTATCACAGGATATCAAATACAGTTTTCTGTGCTATACAGCAGGACATTGTTGTTTATCCATTCTAAATGCAATAGTTTTCATCTACCAACCCCAGGGGAAGGAAATCAATACTGAATATTCATTGGAAGGACTGATGCTAAAGCTAAAATTCCAATACTTTGGCCACCTAATGCGAAGAGCCAACTCATTGGAAAAGACTCTGATGCTGGGAAAGATTGAAGGCAGGAGGAGATGGGGGTGACAGAGGATGAGATGGTCAGATGGCTGGCATCACCGACTAAATGGACATGAGCTTGAGCAAACTCCCAGGAGATAGTGAAGGAAAGGAAAGCCTGGCGTGCTGCAGTTGATAGGGTCTCAAAGAGTTAGACACAGCTTGGCAACTGAACAATAACTGCAACAGCAACAACCAACCCCAGATGCCCAGTCCATCCCTCTCCCTCCCATCTCTCTCAGAGAAATTTTTATTAAGAAGTATATTTCTGAATGTTTGGTCTGAGTGTTGGTAAAAGAGAAACTCAAGCATCAGCTACTCTGGTCCCTATATGGGGTTGTGGGTGGAGGTGGGGGTACACGCTCAGCCCGGTCCATCTCCAGAGATGAAGAGCTTGGCCAGAAGGAGGAGACAGAGAGGTCCTACTAAGGCAACGGGCCTTTTACTGAGAGAAGCACAGAAACCGCAAACAGGTGAAGCAAGAGGCAACTTCTCTTCCATGTACTTTTTATGCCTTTTTTCCCTCCTCACAGGGAGCAGCAAGCTTTAGAGGGCTGTGGATAGGAGTGGACCCAGGGGAAAGCAAGAAACAGGCTCCTTGGAATTACCTCTAGAGCTTTAAGCTCTGCACGAGAGACTCAAGGCTTATCACAGAAGAAACCAGTCAGCAAAACAGGGATGACATGTCCATGAAAGGGGCTGGTAGCCCTCTTGTGCATTTACACTTCTGCACAGACCCCCACTGAGGGGAATGTGGAAATTAACAACCAGTCAAGATCTGGCTCTTTAGACCCAAACCATCTCAGGAGACACAGTCTGATCTGTGCCACTGAGCTTGGAAAGTGATGATTTCATTCACACAGTTAGACATATGCAGGTTTAAGAGATGCGCTAGGAATCCCACTGCTGGACATACACCCAGAGAAAAGCATAATTCAAAAAGATACAAGCACTCCAATGTTCATAGCAGCACTGCTTACAATAACTAGGATGTGGAAACAACCTAAATCTCTATCAAAAGAGAACAGAGAAAGAAGGTTTGGTAGATATATTCAATGGATTGGGGCTTCCCAGGTGGCACTAGTGGCAAAGAACCTGCCTGCTAATGCAGAAGATGTAAGAGATTGATCATAAGGGTTCAATTCCTGGGTCAGGAAGACCCTCTGGAGGAGGGCATGGCAACCTACTCCAGTATTCTTGCCTGGAGAATCCCATGGTCAGAGAAGCCTGGCAGGCTACAGTCCATGGGGTTGCAAACAGTTGGGCATGACTGAAGCGACTCAGCAGCAGCACATACAATGGAATATTCAGTTCAGTCGCTCAGTCGTGTCTGACTCTTTGAGACCCCATGAATCGCAGTACACCAGGCCTCCCTGTCCATCACCAACTCCCGGAGTTCACTCAGATTTACGTCCATCGAGTCAGTGATGCCATCCAGCCATCTCATCCTGGGTTGTCCCCTTCTCCTCCTGCCCCCAATCCCTCCCAGCATCAGAGTCTTTTCCAATGAGTCAACTCTTTGCATGAGGTGGCCAAAGTACTGGAGCTTCAGCTTTAGCATCATTCCTTCCAAAGAAATCCCAGGGCTGATCTCCTTCAGAATGGACTGGTTGGATCTCCTTGCAGTCCAAGGGACTCTCAAGAGTCTTCTCCAACACCACAGTTCAAACGCATCAATTCTTCGGGGCTCAGCCTTCTTCACAGTCCAACTCTCACATCCATACATGACTACTGGAAAAACCATAGCCTTGACTAGATGGACCTTAGTCAGCAAAGTAATGTCTCTGCTTTTGAATATGCTATCTACTCAGCCATAAAAAGGAACAAAATTGGGTCATTTGCAGAGACATGGATGGACCTGGAGACTGTCATACAGGAGTAAGTCAGGAAGAGAGAAACAAGTATTGTATATGAACGCATATATGTGGAATCTATAAAAATGGTACAGATGATCTTATTTGTGAAGCAGAAAGAGACACAGACATGAGGACAAATATATGGATACCAACGGGGAAGGAGAGGTGGGAGGAATTGGGAAATTGAGATTGACACATATACACTAAGAGGGGCCTGGCAGGCTATATTCCATGGGGTCGGATACAACTGAGTGACTTAGCACACACACGTAAAATAGAAAACTAATGAGAACACACTGCTTAGCACAGGAAGTCTACTTAATGCACTGTGGTGACTGATGGGAAGGAAGTCCAGAAGGGAGGGCCTATATTTATATGTATGCCTGCTGACTCATTTGCTGCGCAGTAGAAATTAACACAGCATTGTAAAGCAACCATACTCCAATAGACCTTAATTTAAAAAGAGAGAGAAGTGCCAGGGAATTTCCTGGTGGTCCAGTGGTTAAGACTCCGAGCTTTCACTGCAGAAGACCTGGATTTTATCCCTGGGCCAGGGAATTGGGATCCCACAGGCCATGCGGTTTAACCAAAAAGAAAAAGAAACAGAGAGAGACATGCTAATCAAGAAATTCTCTTCAGGTAATTTTTCTAGCCTCCCTCAGTGCCAAGCCCACATTTCTCAATACGGCACTGTGATACTGGGACAGGAAGTACCCGAATGACATTTCCCAGATCTCTTTGCCTGATTATATTCTGATTGGATTTCTGATTAGATTCTGATTAAATCAGGTTATACAGATTCTATGTGCCATAAAATTAGACGTTTGCCAATGGGAGGCACTGGCAGGAGGCTGGACATCAGGAGAAGGAAACAGGATTCATTTTCTGTCTCCAGCTTGGAGCTGCATCACTCTAGAAGCAAAGGAAGACAAGAGTTCCAAATTCCAGGGAGCCTCAGAGGTCCAGTTCCACCTGCACTGCATCCCCAGGTGAACTGAGCACACGGACTTATTAGAAAACAGAAGTAGAGTCATAGATGGAGAAAGCAAACTTAGGGTTACCAGGGGATAGGGAGCAAGAGATAAATGGGAGGCGGACTGACATATACACACTACTATACATAGCATAGATAACTAATAAAGACCTGCTGTATAGCACAGGGAAGTCTACTCAGTACTCTGTAATGGCCTATATGGGAAAGAATCTAAAACAGAGTATATATATATATACACACATATATGCTTGTTTAGTCGCTAAGTTGTGTCTGACTCTTTTGCTACCCCATGTGTAGCCCGCTAGGTTCTTCTGTCCATGGGATTTCAGGCAAGAATACTAGAGTGGGTTGCCATTTCCTTCTTCCTGTCCCAGGGATAAAACCCAGGTCGCCTGCCACCATGGAAGCTCATGTGTGTGCGTGGGTGTGTGTGTGTGTCTTTGGGTATCTCTGATTCACTTTGCTGTACAGGAGAAGCTAACACAACACTACAAAGCAACCATACGGCAATGAAAAAAAAAATACTCGCTCTGTTTGCAATCCCAGGCTGGCTACCATGTTCCTGACTGACCCACTACCTTTAGGAAATAGCCTAGAATTTTGTGAGGCTTAAATGTGTTACTGCATGGAAAGGACCTAGACTAGTGTCTGACGTCTGGTAAACTTGAAAAGTCCAAGAGTCGAGTCATATACAATTGGCTCTTGGTCCTGTTGCTACAGCTGCTAGTGTTATTTAACTGTCATCTGTCTCTGCACTTCCAATGCAGTAGCCACTGACCACATGGTGAGATGCAAATTTTAAAATCGATTAACAAAAATAAAACTAAGTGAAGAATTCAGTTACTCAGTTGCACTGGTTCCATTTCAAGGGCTCATGTGGCTACCATATTGGGCGGTGCAAATATGGAACATTTTCATCATAGTTAGAAAGCTCTATTTGGACAATGCTTATCTAGATCACCATGTGCTTAGGAATCAACTGGAGAGCTTGTTAAAAATAGAATTCCTGAGCTCCTCCAAAAGATGCTGATTTAGAGGGTCTGTGCAATCAGTGATGATTAACCGAGCCCCTCGAGTGAGCTGATGTGGGTGTTCCCCGACCATACTTTCTAAGAGTAACTGAGAAGGGGAATGAGGTATTTACCTCGTAACATCCTTCCTAAAATGTCTTCAAGAGAAGTCTGTGTGTATGTTGTACAGATAGACATAAAACCTGTTCTCTCACAATTAACCAGAATAACAGAAATCACAGTTTTAGAGATGACTTCAACTTAAAATCTCCGTTAACCCAGATGACCAGAAACATATTAACCATCCTGAAGGGACAGAAGGGACTCCTTCTTGCCACCTTTTCAGTCAAAATCTCATCATGTGACAGGTGACCAGGTAAGTAGGAGAAAGGAGCTAAACGTAGCCTGAGTCACAAACCAATTTATCTATTCCTGTTGACCTTTCTAAGCACAAAGCTCATTGTTTTGCAAATGTTCTACTTTGATGATCACAATTAATCTTTATTTTTAAACAAAACTATGTTTACATTTTCTTGGCATTTATACTTCAGAAGCTTTCGATAGAGAAGCCCTCGAGTTAAACTTAAACAGCATGTTTGTAACAATGAATTCTTGATTGCGTAATTAGCTTTGCAAACACTAAAGTAAACAGGACTAAAATTCACGGATTATTAATTACCTAGCGGTGCTCTAACACATGCCCCCGACCTTCCCGCTTACAGAAGGGATGCACACAGCATGTGTAATCTGCTACTGAGTCGAGAGGCTGCTGATTCCCTTTCTGCAAAGAACCAGATCATAAATGTTCTAGAAGCTCAGAGCTGGGAAAGCTGCACACACCTCACCAGCACTAGATGTGAACTGGGTATTCCATCCCTCTTTCTTGGCCCTGACTGTGAGGTAGGGGCCATTTCTATCACAGAAGCTTCATATTTCTGTTTTTTTTTTTTTTAATTAATTTCTATTGGAGTATATAGGATCACTCTAGTGGCTCAGATGGTAAAGCATCTGTCTGCAATGCAGAAGACCCAGGTTCGATCCCTGGGTTGGGAAGATCCCCTGGAGAAGGAAATGGCAGCCCACTCCATTATTCTTGCCTGGAAAATCCCACGGATCTCGGAGTATAGTTGCTTTACAAGGTCATGCTAGTTTCTGCTGTACAGCAAAGTTAATCAGTTATATATATACACATATCCCCTCCTTTTTAGATTTCCTCCCCATCTAGGTCACCACAGAGCACTGAGTAGAGTACCCTGTGCTATATAGTAGGTTCTTATTAGCTACCTATTTTATACACAGTATCAATAGTGTATATAGGGACTTCCCTGGCAGTCTGGTCCAGTGGTTAAGACTTTTGCCTTTCAGTGCAGGGGGTGTGTGTTCCACCTCTGGTCAGGGAGCTAAAATCCCACATGCCTCTCAGCCAAAAAACCAAAACATAAAACAGAAGCAACATTGTAACAAATTCAATAAAGACTTTAAAAAATAGTCCACGGTTCAAAAAAAAAAATCTAATAAACAGTTAAAAAAAAGAAAAAAAAACCCAATGAGTATATATATATATATTAATCCAAATCTCCCAATTCATTCCATCCCCCATGTATCCATGTTTGTTCTCTCATCTGTGTCTCTGTTTCTGCTTTGCAAGCAAGTTCATATGTTTTATATGTAAACTTATACTTTATTTTATACTCCATCTTTTTTTGCACACATTTAATCTTAAGTCACATAGTTTAAGTCTTAGATACCTGTGCCTTTACTGTAAGTCTCCTCACATTTCTACAAATGGATAGTTATACATTTATCTATTCATCCACTCACCGAACCAAACTACTCTTTGGTGCTGCAGGTAATAGCTACGATTTGGTACCTAAATTCACTAGGATCTCTGATTCCTCCTAAACATATCAGAGTTACAAAGGGAGATGGACTGTACTAACTGGACAAAATTGTTCATCTAGTCACCGCTATGACCATGATTTCCCGGGTACTCCCCTCCTCACTGACCATGATCTTGGTCATGTGACTTGGTTGGGTCAATGGTGTGTAAATGGAGGTGACGCATGCTGTATTCAAACAGGATCTTCAAGTGCCCATGTGTGGACTGCTCCGATTGCTCCTGCCCCCTCTATAAGAATACCGTGTACCCACAGATGTGACTCTATAGCTGGGTCCCTGAACAAGACGACATAGAACAGAGTCCCAGTCAATCCACAGCCTGAAGAAGAGTTATAAGGTTGCCTGTAGACGACGTGTGACATGAGCAACAATGACCTTCTATTGGTGAGGCCACCAAGATTCAAGGTCACTGGTTATGCAACATAACTGAGCATAAGCACTCTTCCTAACTTGGTTGTTGCTGATGCAAAAGCAAAAGACTGGAATATTGGCCCCATCCGAGGGAGCATCCTGAGCTGAGATCAGCTCACGGGACACCACGCCAGATCTAAGGTCAGAGATACACACATGTATTACACTTGCCTGAAACCTTCTAGCCAAGAAAACAGAAGTATGAGAAACAGAAAGAATTCCCAGACGATGAGGCGATACCAAAAGCTGCAACAATGAAGTCCAAGGGGGCTCCAAAATCCTGGATCCCAGATGGTAAGGAGACACTGGAGCCCCAACCTGTTTTGAGTCATTTTTGGGCTCTCTGCCTGGTTGATATCTCCCCTGCAGAGACCCTCTGAGCTTGGCACACTGGCCTCAATAATTGGGGCCCTCAAAATGGAAGGGAATTTTGGTAAAAATCTTGGTTCAGCAGTCATGTTTCAAAAGTGGAGAAAGGATAAATACAAAAGGGGAATGACAATAAGGAGTGTGAGCGTGTGAGTGTGTGTGTGTGCATGTGTATATGCAAGAAAGAGAGAGTACACACACATATGTGAGTTTTTAAGGAGAAAATCAAGGTCTCTTGTGATGAAATGCCAGGTTCCTGTCTCACTTCCTACTGCAGACATTTTAAGATTTTGTTACATCTGCAGACTGGCTACAGATGGCAAATATTTATTAACAAACCAACTATAAAATGAGCACAGTGAGAAAAGACAGTTAAAAGTTTACACAAGCCTTGAAGTCAGGAGTAAAGTGAGGCTTCAACGTCAGCCTGTGGAGGACAGGATAATAATTAGGCCAGAGTTGAAGGAAAAAATGGATCTCCATGTAGCATGGCTTTGAAATCCTCAATCCTCTTTCAATTACCTCCCAAGAAACCTAATGACATTCTCAGAGGGCTGGTCTCACATAACCAGGGGGAAACCAGTCATTCTTCACACTTATAACAATGGCGTTCCGTGATGACTTGGTTTTAATTTTTCTCTTCTGTGGATTTGTATTGCTTAACGATCTGTATAATGGTTTTCCCATGTGATTTTTATATATCATACTGAACTATCTTTAGACCTTCCTTCCCTTTTAACATTTTACTGAAGGGATGTTCCCACGAAAGCTGAATTAAGGTTCTTCATTCAGGGTTTATTGAATATCTCCAGCAACAATCGTAATTATTACAACAGTGGGTGGCGTGTCTTTTATGAGCAATACATTATGCTAGATATAGGCTGGACACAAAAATAAATAGGACTCTATTTTATCTTAAAACTCTAATGAAAGACTCAGAACTCAGAGGCTGACAGAAGTGATAGGGATAAGAAATTTAATAACTAATAAAGCAAAGAAAATGATCACTGACATAAGGGAGGTTCAGATGGAGGGGCTGTAGAAAGATGATATCAAATTTGGAGATGAAGGTGGGCTTCCTAGAGGAAGTGGCACCAGGAGAGCTAAGCCTTTCTGGGCATTGGGAGACAAGAAGAGCATTTTAAGGAGATGTAACAAGGAGAGCCAACCAGTCCATTCTGAAGGAGATCAGCCCTGGGATTTCTTTGGAAGGAATGATGCTAAAGCTGAAACTCCAGTACTTTGGCCACTTCATGCAGAGTTGACTCATTGGAAAAGACTCTGATGCTGAGAGGGATTAGGGGCAGGAGGAGAAGGGGACAAGAGAGGATGAGATGGCTGGATGGCATCACTGACTCGATGGACGTGAGTCTGAGTGAACTCCGGGAGTTGGTGATGGACAGGGAGGCCTGGCGTGCTGCGATTCATGGGGTCGCAAAGAGTCGGACACGACTGAGCAACTGAACTGAACAGAACCTTGTTGGTTAAACAAGTGAGGCAGGGTGGAGTCTGGAAATGTTGAGAGCTTGGTGTGACTCTTGTTTAACAAAAGAATATATTTTGCATCTTAAAGTGAGAAGCTTTGCCTGGTCATCTGGGTAGGTTCAACCAGTCTGTGAAGAACTGGCTGTAGATTCCGGTAAAGAAGTCAGTGGTTGAGAGAGAGAAGGAAATTGAAATGACCCAGGTCCTGTTTCTATTTCTGGCACCATCTGTAAGCAGCAGTCACATCAACTCTTTTCTGAGAAAAAAGTCGAACATCCTATTAAAAGAAAAATCCAAACCAAAAAGGAAAAGTGGAAACATTTTGGATGAAAAGAATTTGTGTGCTGGCACTAAAAACATTTAAGTAAGTCTCATAATTATAATAAATGTGATGACAGAGGTACCTGTAACTCAATCTTATATTTCAAAGAGAGGACTAATGTAACAATTAATAAACTGATAATAATGTAGGCTTACATCCTCTTATTTGTTAACAGAGAGAAGGAATGGAGCAGAGAAGAAAAATGACAGGACAAACTTAAATGAGTTAACATCTTGCCTCGTTTGGGAAATCAACCCATAGGGATTCCTTCTCAAGTTTAATCACTTAAAAATTATAGGCTGCAGCAAGTCAACTTGACAATATGTTATGTATGTGAACAAGAAGGAGAACATTAATTATATCTTTACTTTTAATATAAAAATAGTTAAAACCTAATAAATGTTCATAAAATAAGGTTTGCATAATGTTGGCCCTATAGTATGTTATGAAACAGATAAAACTGAAATAAATCTATATTTACTAACTTGTAAAACCTTTCCAGATATGCTTTTAATAAAAAAAGTCACCTGACTACATACAATGATTTAATCTCTATAGGGAGGCTGGGATTGACACAGACACCTTACTACATATAAAACAGAAAGCTAATAAGAACATGCACAGGAAACTACTCAATACTCCGGCCTATCTGGAAAAGAATCCGAAAAAAAGAGAGTATATATGTACGTGGATAACTGATTCACTTTGCTATACACCTGAAATACCACAAGGTAAGTCAACTATATCCCAATAAAAAATTTTAAAATAAATAAATTAAAATGGAACTACTATATATAGAGAGAGGCTTCAAGTGTTTTTGAAAATATAAACAAAAGTAATAGAACACAAAGGAAAACATATGCTTTCCAAATCATAGGAGAAGAGAAAAACAAAAACAGACAGCAGAGGAAAAGAAAGTGAGGGCCAAGGGCGTATGCAGGTAGAAGGCATAAACCAGAACACAAAGAAGGGCGACGGTGCTTTTTCCTGAGTTCAGGATCCTACCCTAAAAAGGAAAAATTCTTATGCGGAGCTTAAAAACAAAATCCACCCACGTGCTACTCACAAGCAACATGCTGAAAACAGAAAGACACAGAAAGGTTAAAAAGATGGGCAAAGGTTCACCGGGCCAAAGCAAACAAAAAGAAAGCAAAGCGAAGCAGCATTAACTATGCAACAATGAAAGCTAGTGCCTGTTGCTCCCACATAAACCAGGGAGCTGCATGGAGAAGGCTCTCACTATTCTTCACAGGTTAAAACAGAGGAGTTATAATCTCAGGAACACAATGATTTCACTTCCTTGGACATCTTCCTCCAAGTGCGGGTGTGCTAAGTTGCTTCAGCCATGTCCTACTCTTTGTGACCCAATGGACTGTGGCCCGCCAGGCTCCTCTGTCCACGGGATATTTTTTCCAGGCAAGAATGTTGGAGTGGTTTGCCATGCCCTCCTCCAATGGATCTTTCTCCAAAGGTAAGAACCAAATGTTTAAGGAAATCCATCTGATCTACCATGGCCACCTGTTCAGCAAGACCAAGGTCATGCATGGACGTTGGGTAGAGTTCTGCTGGAGCTCTGTGTACTGGGGACAGCCTGGACCAGTGGTCTTCTGACATGGGTGGCATCAGAGTCACTTGGAGGAATTGCGGCGCCCCCCAGAGTTTCCCCATTACTAGGACTGGGGTAAATAAGAGAGCTGCTCAGTCACGTCCAACTCTTTTGTGACCCCAAGGACTGCAGCCTACCAGCCTGTTTTATCCCCAGGCAAGAATACTGGAATGGGCAGCCATTCCCCTCTCAAGGGGATATTCCCAACCCAGGGATCGAAGCCAGGTCTCCTGCACTGCAGGCAAATTCTTTACCGTCTGAGCCACCAGGGAAGCCCAAAGGAGCTGAGGACTTGTATTTCTATTACGTTTTCAGGGGATGCTGATGCTGCTGGTCCAAGAAGGAAACTTTGAGAACCATTAACTTGGATAATTTATTCCCCTACTGATCCAAACATTCTCAATGAATCATATCTCAGGGACTATTCTGGTGGTCCAGTGGATAAGAATCTCCCTGCCAAGGCAGAGGAGACAGGTTTGATCTCCGGCCCGGGAAGATTCCACATGCCTCAGGGCAACTAAGCCCATGTACCACCGCTACTGAGCCCACGTGCCCTAGTGCCCGTGCTCAGCAAGAAGGGAAACCATCTCACTGAGAAGCCCCTGCACCACATCTAGATATAGCCCGAGTGCAGCTATGGAGACCTAGCATGGCCAAAAATAAACAAACAGCAAAAAAAGAAAGAAAATAGAGGAACCATCCCAGGTGAACCTAGACTCCACCAGGGGGGAGGCCTGGGCTCTGTGATCACCTCACTGGCCTCAGGAGAGGGCTAGTGAACCTGGGTGATCAGGTCACGCCAGCCGAGGCCCGAAGAGTCACCTGCATCACTGCAGAAAGGATGTGAGGACTGTCTGTGGCTCAGCCCTGCTGTTGTGCCAGGAACACATCAACGCTGTGGGCTTCTGGCATATTCTGCTTTTTTTCTCTTGAAAGAAGACCAAGCAGATCCCCAGGTCCCAGGGTACTGCAGAAAGAACACCGGATTGAATGTCAGGGGCTCCAGTTTTATTCTCAGCTTCACCACTAACTAGCTCAGTGACCTTGGGCAAATCACTCAACGTCATTGGACTCCGGTTTCTTTGTTTGCAAAATGGGACATCTGGACGAGAAGCTTTCCAGGGGCCCTTATGGTCTAACGTTCTATGACTCCTTCGAGAAGCAAAACTTGAGGGGAAAACAGTCTCTAGGATTGTGGGAGTACTTTACTCTACAGTTACACTTTTAATACAGGCCATCTGTTCCGGTTTCAGATATGTCATAAGCACCACAGTGCCATCAACTAGTAATCTGCGACTTTTCCTTACGGTATGATTGATGATATTCAACCTGCCACCAAATGTGTCAGGAAGAAGCCATTCCCCAGAAAGCCAGGGTGGTGACACATGTTGGGCTTGGAGCCTGGACATGAGAAGTCCAAGAGGAAGACAGCGGAGGACAAACTTCGTCAGCAGCCGGATCCAGTCACTGCCATCGGATTGAACGCCTGTTCTTACCCACAAGGGGGCAGACAGGCCGCCACGTTGGTCCCACATTCCAAGGACTTTCCATGGAGAAGGTGTGGGCAGCAGCGGTCAGTTAATACAAAGATGGGGTACCAGTCAGACCCTGCAAATCTGTGGCCCGGACCCCAGGAAAGGTAAGCAGGGGCTGAAGGAGGTTCCCTGGGCAGGTGAGCAAGAACAGGGAAGGCAGCCTCTGTATCAGGCAGACCTGCCTGGCCACTCTGGCCACCCAGGGACAGGTGTGTTCAGCCTGGCCTTTGTCTGACTCACCAGTATACACAAATGCAGATGTAAACGCTTGCCAGCCCTGGAACCTGCCAAGACAGCTGGCATCTGTCTGGCATCACAGCTCTGTGGTGCCACAAAGAGGTGTATGTGACATTCTGAACTCCTAGCACCCGCTGTGCGTGTACACGCACACACACACACACACATCCAGAACCATCAGGCTCTCCATGGCCCTCAGGAATCTCCCTCATTCTTTCAGGGAGACTTCCCACCCCCACCTACCTGCAGAGAAGGTCCAAAGATCCCCCTGACCCCCTTAGCAGATTTTATTGTAGGTTCCACGGTGAAACAGAAGGACATCAACTCAGTCAAACTGAACCCAAGCCATCCGCTGGCTGCTCCTGCTCACTCTTTCTTCATCTCTCTTCCTGACAGTCCTTTTGCTGGGCCCCTGTAACCCACACCCCATCTTCTCCCTCCATGTTTGCAGCAGACTCCAAACCTCCACCTCCACCTAGTAATCTTTCCAGGAATCACCCCGACCGAGAGTACGATATCAGCTTACTGGCATCAGGATCCAGGGCAAAGCAGGGTGGCACCTGCATCTACCCGCCTTTCCCATCGTCCACTTCAAAGATGCATTTGTAACTTCCACACACAGCATCCCGCTTCCAACCTCCTTGCCTATACTGGTCCCATCCCGCCTCCCTTAACATGGAACTCTAGGAAGAGGCTGGGAGAGGTGACATAGGATGGGAAGCCCCCCGACTCTAGGTCCACATGGGACTGTGTCTAAATCTGCCACAGTCTAACCTCAGTGTTTTATACTTAACTATCTAAATGGATGTCTCCCCTTGAACTGTGAACTCTTGGTGGGCCAGGGCTGCACCTCACTGGCTTCTCAGAGCCGTGTACAAAGCCCAGCACAGTTAGTGCAAGATAAATGTTCACTGAATGAATGAATATTGTTGCCTTCTGGTTATATAATGGCCCTGGCTCATTCCTTTTTTAAAAATTAATCAATTTAGGCTGCACTGAGGCTCTGTCGTGGCACAGTGTAAACCCTACGATCTTTGCGGTGCACGGGCTTCTCATTGCAGTGGCTTCTCTTGCTGCAGAGCACAGGCTCTAGGCGCGTGGGCTTCAGGAGCCGTGGCTCGGTAGTTGTGGTGCATGTACTTAGCTGCCCTGTGGCATGTGGAATCCTAGTTCCTGGACCAGGGATCAAACCCACGTCTCCCTCATTGCAAGACAGATTCCCAACCATCACCAGGAAAGTCCCCCAGCTCATTTCTGCATCTCCATCCTTCCTACCCCTTCCACATCCACACGGACATGGTATTACAAGCATCTCCTTAGAATAAGTGCTGAACCCACCTCTGGATCACACTTTTCTGCTTGTTACCAGCGTTGCCCCCCGCCCCCAGCCCCAGGCCAACTTGACTGCTTCCTCCTGGCTTTTTTTTTCAGCTCTGAAGGCATTCCCCCCTACTTGATGTTAACACTTTAACCTGGAAATCAGGAATATTCCTAAATTTTCTCAGCCACAACCCTGAAGAGTCCCTGTGATTTCTTGCAGGGAAGAAATGACGTCTTTCTGCTCTCAGCGCTTTTCAGGACAGCTGGCAGGGGGTGTGGTAACCAAAAGAATGAATGTGAGAATAAACGAATGAATTGGCCAGTGTTTACTGATTAAACCATTGACCTAATCCAAGCAAGGGACAGGTTTAAAATAGGCATGGAATCTTTTATTGGAACCCAGAGAATCTTCCAATTTCCTTCCAGACAAAGGTTTTAATCTTGCCTGGCAGTGGGCTTTCAGAAAGATGTGTTTTTCAGAACATCCATCTTTTCTCCTCCCACCCTAGGGCCATGTGAGAGTCTATCGGAATCATATTTAGAGAAAGCTGTGATGTTTGGGAGCTTTACAGCTATCCTGAAGCTTCCTGGTGAGTCATCGTGTGAGAAGACGTTCTGGAAATAGCAATTTCCAGCCATATTGATTTGAGGAGCACAGGCTAGACTGTGGCTCTTGAGTGATTAAATCTCATGACTTATCCAGGACTTTCACAAGCTCCACAATCAAACAGAGAGGGTTAAGATGACTTGCATTCATGCTAAGTCGCTTCAGCCGTGTCTGACTCTTTGCGACCCTGTGGACTGTAGCCCGCCAGGCTCCTCTGTCCTTGGAATTCTCCAGGCAAGACTACTGGCGTGGGTTGCCATGCCCTCTTCCAGGGGATCTTACCGACCCAGGGATTGGACAGGCACCTCTTGTGTCTCCTTCATTGGCAGGTGGGTTCTTTCCCACTAGCGCCACCTGGGAAGCCCTAAGATGACTTGAAGTCATGGCAATTCACCCTACCAGAGTTCCATGGGGAAAGTAATTTTCCGGCTGAGAACCTGAAATCCAGAAAGAAAAGACTAGTTTAAAATGATGATATGAAGACCAAGTAACTGTCTTCTGCAGAAATCAAGGGAAACCAATGAGCAGAATCAGTAGAAAATGAGAGAATATACACGGGCTGGTCCTTACAGATGAATCCTTGGCACTTCATTTCTATTTTTATAAACTGGATCAGATCACCCATGCCCCTGTGTAAAACCCTCTAAAGGCTTCTCCTTGAGCTAAGAATAAAACACTCCCTGTTTGCCCTGGCAGAGAAGGCCCCCGCCCTGATCTGGCCCTGGCCGCCTTCTCTGCTCCCCCACCACTGCAGCCTCTCTCCTCCTCCACAAGGCGCCAAACACTCTCTTCCGTGGGGGGCTTTCATAAGCTGCTCCCCTGGAGATGAGAACTCCTGGTCCCTTTTCCTATGCCGGTCTTTCCTGAACTTCCCCGCAGCATGTCACACTCATGTCGATCTACTCAATTTCCTACAGAACACTGGTCACAGATTCAGGTTTAAGGGGTTCTCTGTATCCTTCACCACTGAGATCCCTACATCTGCAATAGCCCCTGGCACAGGAACAGTCATCCCCTCTTATCCAGGGCTTCGCCTTCTGAGGTTTAAATCACCTGTGGTCAGGGGAGAAGGATGGGAGGTAGCGGTAGTCAGGGAGTTTGGGATGGACATGTACACACTGCTATATTTAAAACGGATAATCAACAAAGTCCTAGCGTATAGCACAGGAAGCTCTGCTCAGGGTTATGTGGCAGCCTGGATGGAAGAGGAGTTTGGGGGAGAATGGATACAAGCACAGGCATGGCTGCGTCCCTTTGTTGGGGACTCATGGCTGAAATTATCGCAACACTGTTAATCAGCGATACCCCAATACAAAATAAAAAGTGAAAAAAAATTATTTGTGGTCAATCATGGTCGAAAAACACTAAATGGAAAACTCGAAAAATAAACAGTTCCATACTCCATCCCAACTGGCAGGTGAATCGCTCCATTGTCCGCGTATCCCTCCCCTCAGTTACTTAGTAGCCGCCTTGGTTACCCGATGGACTGTCGAGGAGTCACAGGGCTTAGATTCAAGTGACCCTTATTTTACTTAATAATGGCCCCAAAGCACACGAGGAGCGATGTGCCAATTTGTGCCAAGGAGAAGCCGTAAAGTGCTCCTTTTAAGTGAAAAGGCGAAACTTCTCAGCTTCATAATGAAAGGGGGGAAAAAGGCTGAGGCTGCTAAGGTCCACGGGAAGACAGAACCTCCTATCCGTGAGACTGTGACAAAGGGAAAAGAAATTCACTCTAGCTTTGCTGTTGCACTTGAAACCGCGAAAGTTAGGGCCACAGTAGGTGATACATGTTTAATATGGAAAAGGCATTATATGTCTACAATAAGATGTGTTCAGTGAGAGACCACATTCAAGTAACTCTTATTATAATATGCTATTGTAATTGTTCTATTTTATTGTTAGTTGCTGTTGTTAATCGCTTACTGTAATTGTTTTATGAATTACACTCTATCACAGGTTTGTATGTATAGGGAAAAAGGTCATTTTACGGGGTTTGATACCATCCACTGTTTCAGGCATCCACTGGGGTTCATGGAATGTATCCCCCACGGAGAAGGAGAGACCACTCTAGTTTTAGTCAATAAATATTTTTTATTAAATGATTGACCTTCATCATCCTATATTAATCTTAAGACTTTTTAAAAAAAACTGAAATATAGTTGATTTACAATGCTGTGTGAATTTCTAGTGTACAGCAAAGTGATTCAGTTATACACATATATACATTTTTTAACATTCTTTTCCACTATGGTTTATTATAGGATATTAAATATAGTTCCCTGGGCTATACTGTTGGACCTTGTTGTATATTTTATATATAGCAGTTTGTATCTGCTAATCCCAAACACTTAATTTATCCTGCCCATACTCCCTCAAGTCTTACATAGCGATGTCTAATCTAATAGGGAAAACAACCACCACAAAACTAAAATGAGAATTTGATGAAGTGGATTGGAAAAAGGACACCTTGAAGTGTCATTCCTAAAACATTTGCACGTGGAAATCAGTAAGATGGGCAAATAAGCAGAGGAAGCAGAGTCCCCTCCCGAGGCTCTGACGTCCCTACACAACTGTCAGCTGCCTCTGGGGTGACTTCAGACTCCGAGAAATAGTGATGCAAGAGACAAGATAACGTTGGCCAAGAGGACATTCATCCCAGGTGGCCCAGGAAACCCCAGAGCGGGGAGCTATGAGCTCAAAGCTTGAAGATACCAAGGGCAAGACTAGGAGAAGAGAGTAGCTTCTAGCTAGGATGAATGTGGTACCTCCAGCCCCAAAGGACAAAGCAGGAATCCTGGGATGAACAGGGACTCTGCGGTGGGTGAGCGGGCGACAGGCAGAATAGAAGTGGGTGCCCACCGTGGTGGGGGGCTGGGGGGCTACTCTGCCAAACTTGTGGCAGAGTATTTCCTGCCTAGTTCCATCTTTCCCAAGAAACGCCCCCATACCCAAGGAGTATAAGATGCATTCCTGGCCCCTCTGCCTTCTGACGGAGGCCCTGCAATCTGTAGCAAGCTCTCCAAGAGGCAACCAAGGAGAAGAAGCAGAAGAAAGGCTGTTTCTCCACCCCTTAGATGAATTTTTCTAGAATGAAGGAGTTCTACTGTCGATTCCATGACCCTGTGAGCCTCCATGACAGGCTGAGGACTCTTCCATGACTCTTCCGAGACAGTGAGACCCAAGTCCTAATCCTCCTCTGCTACTAATCACCACAGATACTGAACAATAAATTACTAAATTCCTTAGCTATCAGGAGGAGAAACGTAGTATCTCTCCTCTCCCTGCGAGGAAAGCAAAGGAGAAAAAGAAAAGATGATCCAATTAAAGAGGACCTGCATCCCTGATTGAGGAGAGGTGGGGGACCATCAGAGGTCCTGTCGGAACCTTCAGGAATGTTCTTAAGAAGCCCAACCTTGAAAGGCCCTATTGCAAGCACTAACGAGGTCCTTTCTAGACCACAGAGACCACAAGGGACAAAATGAAAGACACAGAGAAATGGGGCTGAGGTAGCCTGTTATACACGGACAAGCTTTGACAGGAGACAAGTCGTGCAACTACCTAGAGGGGTCTCCTAGCAGCTGCACAGCCCCCAGGGGAGTCAGGGGGAGGGAAGGGTGCACTTCTGGGGAATGTCAACTCCAGCTCCTCACCAGCTCATGACATTTCTCTCCCTTTAATGAGCCACGACATTTCGCTCCCTTGCAAATGAACCACAGGGTGGTGAGAATCCAGTGGGAGGAGTCTCATCGTCCAAACGAAACAGACCAAAGCAAGAAATTTAAATCTGGAGACTCAACCAAGGCATTTGGATTTTGATCTTGTGCAGGATGGGACGTGGCTGCAGGCAGAGCAAGGCTGAGCGAGGTAACGACAGAATAAAAGCAGGTTTCAGAAACACTAACCAGGTATGAGGCTGAGAGGAGTGAGTCAGTTTGCCAAGAGAGAGGGATGGGATGAGCATCCAGTGAAGGCACAGGTAAGAGGGGACAGACGGTGGAGATTTATGATGGCAGAGCCAATAGGACCCAGCACCTCATCTCCCAAGGAAGGCGTCTCTGACAGCAAGACCCCCGGTCCTGAAAAGCAAGGAACACTGTTCATCAGTTCAAAAGGCTCTTCTTTCACCTGGCTAATGCCTACCCATTCAGGTTTGACCAGGATGCCTCCCTGATCACTCTCCAGCTAGGTTAGGACCCCTTCATCCCACAAGACCCCATACTGCCTTACAGGGGCAATAACACCAACCACATCATAACTTTTTAGAGTTGACTAACCAGTTTTCTTAACCAGATCTTAAGCTCCTTAGGGCCTGGGTACAATTTATCTTAGAAATCACTGCATTCACAGTCCTGGGATCCAGAAAGCTTTTTTCCTTGGTTTGTTTAAGTTTTTACTGAATTTGTTACAATATTGTTTCTGTTTTTTTTCGTCTTGGTTTTCTGGCCATGAGGCATATGGGATCTTAGCCCTGATACCAGGGATTGAAGCCATATCTCCTGCATTGGAAGGCTTAGTCTTAATCACTGCACCACCAAGGGAATCCTCAGGAAGCTTTTATTTATTTATCTTTATGGAAGTATAGTTGATTTAAATACTGTGTTAGTTTCAGGTATATATCAAAATGATCATGCACATATATATGTTATATATATATTCTTTTTTCAATTCTTTTTCATTATAGTTTATCAGAAAGCTTTTAGTCCATGTCAATTTTTCTTCTCAGAACTGTCCCACATGGTTTTTCTCTTTAGAAAAATGATAACTAATACCTATCAGGAAAGAAGAACAACCCAAGGGAGATGGCCTGTGAGTTGATCATTGCTGATGCTGGGTGATGGGTCCATGGAGTTTTACTGTTCTCTCCACTTTGGCAAGTGCTTGAAAATTTCCATAATAAACAGCTGAACATTAAAAACAAACTGAAATCGCCAGGGGAAGAAGAAAAGATTTAGAGTGCAGGGTTCCTCGCCTCCCATAGCACAAGGCTCATTCCCTAAAAAGACGACTCAGCCTTTAGTTACAACAGACCATCCTTGAAGAGCTCCACAAACAGCCGAACCAACGCGGGAACACGGAGAAGGTTGTTTGGGAAACTTAATTGCCATTTTAATGTGTTTTCATTGCACAGAAATGCTATTTAATGTAGTGTTTTAGTTTCCATGTGCCATTTTGGGAAATCGCAGAGCTCCCAAAGAGGAAGCCAGGTTGTAGCTAAAGGAATCTTGGCCCATCTGACAACAATGAAATATTCCCCTTGACAGGCGGCCTGGGCCTCGGGCCTGTTTCTCCCCATGCACCCCTTGCACCATCCCTCATCCCCAGCGCGCGCGCGCGCGCACACACACACACACACACACACACGGAGCCAAGTCCACGCCTGGCTGTCAGAAGGGAGAGAAATCAATGCCCAGGGCAGCACCGGGAGCACAGCTCAGGATAACTGGGGCAAAGCTGAACAGGATAAGTGGGCCACTTCCCAGGTGGTGGAGCTGAGAGCCTGGAAAATATTCCCAGCCTCAAAATATTTCTCACCCCCTGTCTATGAAGGGCCCCCAGAACAAGGAAGCAGAGAGCTGAAATCGAAGCTGCCTCTGAACGTCTGTCTAATGATGCAGGAAGATATTTTCTCACGAGGTAGCTCCCTGAAAGGTGGAGCCTGCGGGTCTTTCGTGAGGTCCAGGCAGCCAGGCTGACCTTGGTGCTCCAAGCTAGGGGCTGTCCACACAGGTGATGAGGTGAGAGCTGGAAAGACCACCCGCTAAGCTATCTTTCACTGTCACACCTCTGAACAGCTGGGCAAGGAAGGGTGACCTCAGTGATGCCAGGAGAACGGACCCCAAATGAGCGGGACATAATACAGTCAGTGCGAGGGAACGAACTCTACTGCAGGTAAAAAAAATCATTTAAGTTAAAAAATTTCAACTATATCTCAATACAAATACATTTAAGGACTTCCCTGGCGGTTCAGTGATTATGTCTCCACCTTCCAGTGCAGGGGGGTGTGGGTTCGCTCTCTGATCAGGAAACTAAGATCCCACATGCTGCAAGGTGTGGCCAAAAATAAAAATCAGTTCAGTTCAGTCACTCAGTCGTGTCCGACTCTTTGTGACCCCATGGACTGCAGCACGCCAGGCTTCCCTGTCCATCACCAACTCCCAGAGCTTGCTCAAACTCATGCCCATCGAGTCGGTGATGCCATCCAACCATCTCATCCTCTGTCTTCCCCTTCTCCTCCTGCCTTCAATCCTTCCCAGCATCAGGGTCTTTTCAAATGAGTCAGTTCTTTGCATCAGGTGGCCAAAGTATTGGAGTTTCAGCTTTAGCACCAGTCTTTCCAATGAACATCCAGGACTGATTTCCTTTAAGATGGCCTGGTTGGATATCTCTGCAGTCCAAATATTGTTAAAAAAAATTCACATTAAAAATACATTAAAAAAAGAAAGCAAGTGGACTTCCCCGGTGGTCCAGTGGCTAAGACTCCTTTCCTTCCATGGCAGGGGGCGTGGGTTCGATCCCTGATCAGGAAGATCCTGTGTACCACGTGGTGCAGACAGTAAATGAATAAGTAAATAAAATTACTGTCTTAAAAAAAGAAAGAAAGAACTCCTTTCTATATAGGGAGATGGGACCCAGGTTCTAGGAGGGAGTACAGTGGCACGTGCCAGTGACCATCAGAAGCATCTAGCAGAAACAGAACACTGAGATGTCTGATAAGAGAAGGGAACCCTCACTACTCCAAGTGATAGAGTCAGAGAAGTCTGCTGGGGGCAGGCAGGGCGGCCACACGTGTAGGAACAGGTTGCGCACTGCCCAAAGTTAGGGGGCACCACCACAGATTTTATTTTCTTCAGCTTCAAAATCATCATGGATTTTGATTGCAGCCATGAAATTAGACGCTTAAACAAGACGCTTGTTCCTTTGAAGGAAAGCCATGACAAACCTAGACAGTGTGTTAAAAAGCAAAGACATCCCTTTACCGACAAAGATCCGTCTAGTCAAAGCTATGTTTTTTCCAGCCGTCAAGCATGGATGTGAGAGTTGGACCATAAAGAAGGCTGAGTGCCGAAGAAGTGATGCTTTTGAATTGTGGTGCTGGAGAAGACTCTTCAGAGTCCCCTGGACCACAAGGAGACCAAACCAGTTATTCCTAAAGGGAATCAACCCTGAATATTCATTGGAAAGATTGTTGCTGAAGCTGAAGCTCCAATACTTTGGCCACCTGATGGGCAGAGCCAACTCACTGGAAAAGACCCTGATGCTGGGAAAGGTTGAAGGCAAAAGAAGAGGGTGGCAGAGGATGAGATGGTAGGTAGAATCACTGACTCAATGGACATGAATCTGAACAAACTCTGGGAGATAGCGAAGGACATGGAAGCCTGGTGCACTGCAGTCTGCGGGGTCGAAAAGAACTGGACACGACTTAGGGGCTGAACAGCCACAGATGTGTAATTTAATTATGACGGTTATCCAGCAGATGGCAGTAAAATGTCTCGTGCCTTTTACTAATCTGCACAAAGTGTGTTTGAGTCAACAAGGGTGCTAGTGGCACATCATGGGGTTGGAGTTTAATGACTCGATGAGGACCAGGGGGGTTGGAGAAGGCTAACAGGAATCCAGGGCTGAAGGGATGAAGTCACAAGCAGACGGACTAGGTCCCAACAGGAGGTCAGATCTGGTCGCCTCCCTGCTAATTAATGCTCTTCAAGGCTTCCCATTGCTTCTGGAATAAAACCCAAACATCTTACCAAGGCCACCAAGAGTCTGCGTGCAGCATCTTACTCCCACCCTCTCCAAACTTCATCATGACCCTTACCCCTCAGGAGCTCCAGCCCTCTGGTTTGCTATCTGAGCCTTGCAAACTCCAAGCCTGTTCCTGCTTCCCCAGGTTGCCTGTGGATGCTCTTCCCCAAGAACTCTGCTCAGCTGAACAGTCTCCTCCTTCAGATCTCAGAGAGGAAACGCACCATCCTTTCTAAAGCCACGGACCCTCCCACCTGGGAAGAAGATGCAGTAAACGGGACGAACATGAGGGGAGACTTCACAACAGTCGCCCGGGATCTTGGAAGAAAGAGGTGCACTCTATGGGAAAGAAGCAAAGATAACTTGGATGGGAAGAGGACCGCGGCAGCAGAGGGCAGCACCACGGTAAGGCGATGCTGTCGGAACCCACCCACAGCCCAGAGCACTGCCCCCACCCCCACCTCCTGAGGTCTTCAGCTTCCAGGCTTCTCTGCCTGGGGATGGATTGTTCTGTGTTTCCTGGGTGGACACAAGATTGGCCTGTGAGCTTGCACTCTGGACAGACCAGATGTGCCAGTTAATCAACAGCCAGCAGTGATCCAAGGGATGGAGGACAGGATTTGAGCAAAACCCCCAGTGTTTGGCGAATCCACGGACACAGAAGTAGACCGGTAGTTGTTTAGGGCTGGGAGGGATGTAGGAGGCAGAGGATGGTGGCTGACAAGCAGGAGGTTTCTTTCTGGGGTGATGGATGTGTTCTAAAGTTGACTGTGGTGATGTATATTCACAGCTTCGTGAACACAGCAAAAGTCAGTGAGGTCCACTCTTTAAATGGGAGAATTGTTTGGCATATAAATTACATCACAATAAAGCTCTTAAAAAAAAGACTCCAAGTCCTCTTCACTCCTGGGAAAATGCTGTCGGTGTTCCATGCAGGTTCTCTAGGCTCCCAAAGCCTCTCTGACCGCCTTCCCCTCCCCTGTGCTTTCTGGAATCTTCCCCCCTTGCAAGTGGCTTGCCTCAAATCCCAGCCTCGGGGTCTTTAGGGGCACTGGCCACTAAGACATAGGCTCTGGTTGGAATCCTCGCTCTGCCACAAACCTATTAGCTTTGGGCAAGTTTAAGACTCAAGGAAGCCAAGTGTTTCCTTAGCTACAAAACGGAGACAATTACACCCACTTTATAAACATTTTTGTGAAGATTAAATAAGACAGCAAATATAAACACGCAGAACATTGCCGAGCACAAGAACTAACAGAGAGAGGAGGTAGTGGGGTGGATTGGTGAGCGACTGGATGAGGAGCTGTCCATACACACACACATGTACACACGCACACGCATGATGCACTCAGCACACACACAATGGCATTCATGCTCTTTTCCCAGGAACGCGAGATGCTCCAGAATGCAATTCTTGGGTCTGAGGCTTGTCATGGGGAGGGATCATGATCCTCTGGAGGAAAGTGAAGCAGGAAGACTGTCCATAGCCTACAGATTCCTAACCTGCAAAACCCCTAGCTGAGCAAGGCCAGGGACCCAAAGGACCTGGCTCATCAAGGCTGGTGCTGGTAGGGACCACAAACAGTCACCTAAACCAAGGACAGCAGCTCCCACCAACCACGAGGGCTCAGCAGACCTGCCAGAAAAGGCTGTGTGTGTTCACCCCTCTGGTTTTCAAGGCTGCTCCCACTTCGAAGGAACCAGAAAAATGTGCAAGGCTCTGCATCGCGCCTCTGTCTTAAACAGCCAGTGGGAAATGGCACAGAGTCACCGATACAAATCCAGGACCAGCAGTTTCTGCTTGAGGAATTTGCTATGACGTTTCCAAGGTGCCAAAACCTCGACCCAGAATTAGCTGGCTTACCTTACCGTACTCACAAAAGACTCCTAAGATGTCTTTTAGAAATATGCTGATGGATGTCACACCCCTGTGGTCTTCAATTAGATCTCATTTCTTTCTTGGCCTGGAAACAAGGTCCCCAAGCATTACAGGTCACCCCAGGGAAAGATGTAAAGCAGAGAAAAGGTGAAGCCTGCTCGTAACAAGTTGGGGGATGGCTGTGGACCCTAGCAAACTCAACATCTCACACTGGCAGCTTAGCCCCATCTCACACAGCTTAGCTTAACCATTTCTTGTCTCATTAGGACAAGAAAAGCCAGGCATGATTAGAATGCAGCAGCTTAATTTCTTGGGGGTGGACTAGAGCAGCTTAAAATAGTTAATATTTTATCTTCATTGACTTGTCTAATAATGCAGAAAATATCCTTTTCGGGCATTGAACAAAGGAGATTATCCTGTCACACAAGCTTAGCAAAGCCTATGAGCTGAATGCGGATCCCGGGTGTACAGAATTTAAAATCCCCCTTCTTAAAACAATTAGGCTTATCCTAGAAGGAGACGCTTCCTTTCTCTCCCTCATCTCCTCTGCAAACACTTCCCAGCCATACAGATCTGCCTTGTAGCTCCTTTCCTCCTGTGGGAAAATGTGAAATGTTCTAGACTATTCTTTTATCCAGCAGGTAGTAAGTAGGTAATCAGAAGACAAAAGTGACTGTTGCGTTAAAAGAACATGGCTGGATAACTGAGCAATACACTGGCTCGGGGACCCAGCTGTGTCCACAGACACCAGCCTGTTGATTTTCTTGGTGTATTAAGGCAACCCACACACACAAAAAATTTCAAACTTGAGGGCCAAAAGGGGCTGGGGTAAGTGTTTACTTTCAGCAGAACCATTTAAAAAAATTTTCAGACCTATGACAAGGTTTTCTCCAGAAACACCTCAGTGGCATACATAAATACAAGTGTTATTCATCATTTTGGCTGAACTTCATTTTCATTGTATTGGGTTGGCCAAAAAGCTCAGGTTTTTGAAGCTCACATGATCTTATGGAAAAACTCAAATGAACGTTTTGACCAACCTATCTAAAAAAACAAAATTCCCAAATAAGTTCAGGGTCAAAACTGTGTGTCCAAGTAGGGGAGGGAGGGGTGGGTTAACCTCACACCTTCTCATGCAACAAACATGGCTTTTTGAAGCCTTCCTTCTGTAGCTCAGGTGGTGTGGCCTCCTGCCTGCTTTTGATTCTTGGTTTTGCTTTAGCCAAGATGCAGAAAGAGGGAAAATAAAAAACTAGAGCAATGAAGCCTGTGGATTCCGCATTTCAGGTATGTATCCTGAAATACTTACAAAGGAGCTAAGAGAAATGGTGGTGCTGCTGCTAAGTAGCTTCAGTCGTGTCTGACTCTGTGCGACCCCATAGACGGCAGCCCACCAGGTTCCCTCGTCCCTGGGATTCTCCAGGCAAGAACACTGGAGTGGGTTGCCATTGCCTTCTCCAATGCATGAAAGTGAAAAGTGAAAGTGAAGTCACTCAGTCGTGTCCAACTCTTAGCGACCCCATGGACTGCAACCCACCAGGCTCCTCCGTCCGTGGGATTTTCCAGGCAAGAGTACTGAAGTGGAGTGCCATTGCCTTCACTGAAGAGAAATGTTAGCAGATGCCATTGCTTCTTTCTCTCTCTGTCCTCACATCTTTTGTTAAGTCCTCTGAGAAGAAGCATCTACAGAGGACCTTCAAAGGGCTTTTATGCAGGAGGAAAATGTAATCAAATAATCACACAATTAACTGCAGAATTGCTGGCGTTGGACACTCCAAAGGAGAGGCACATGCTAAAAACTTATAAGAAGCTTTAAAAAAATTTTCTAAATTAATTAATTAATTTGGGGGGGGCGGCCTGTGTGCTGGGTCTTTGTTGCTACACAGGCTTTCTCTAGTTGTGCTGAGCAGGTTGCTCTCGAGTTGGGGTGAGCAGGTTACTCTCTAGTTATAACATGCAGGCTTCTCAACGCACTGGCTTCTCCTGTCTTGGAGCACTGGTTCTCGGGGCGCGCGGGCTTCAGTAGTTGCAGCTCCAGGGCTCTAGAGCGCAGGTTCGACAGTTGTGGTACACGGCTCAGCTGCTCCTCAACACGTGGGCTCTTCCAGGACCAGGGACTGATCTGCTGCATTGGCAGGCAGATTCTTTACCGCTGAGCCACGAGGGAAGCCCTAAAAAGAATCTGTTCTGAACAGGAAGGCTCTGCAGGTTCTCCAGAAGAGCTGACTTCTGAGTGATGAGCAGGAATTAACTGGCGGAAGAGGGAAGACAAGACATCCCAGGAGGGGGACAAGCGTGTGCAAAGGCCCTGTGGCAGTCAGTGATGTGGCAGGAAGAAGAGGAGGAGGGCTGGTGGGGTGAAACCAAACAAAATGAGGGATCAAATTGGTCCAGCTGGGGCTGGAGAGGTAGCTATGACCAGGGCACCCAGACTGCGTGGGCCAATAAAGGATGAGAGTTCTAATCCTAAAAGCTGAGCTAACCCACTGCATGATGTAGGGCGTGAGCACTCAAGCACATGGTGTGTGATCCAATTTGCATTTTGACAAAAACCCAGGGATTTTGAGAGAATGTCGGAAAGGGATGGAGGCAAACCAGTCTGAAGGTTCCAGCAGAAGGGCAGAGAAAAGAGGCAGCCGCTGAGTCTAGGGTGGCTGCAGCACCGAGACCGAGAGGCAGCGGGGCAGAGACGAGAGAGATTCAGGATGTAGCGCTGAGAGCTGAACGGGACATGGAGGCCGAGGGACAGCAGGTGTCCAGGACGGTGCTTCTGGCTGGGGCACAGGATTCGTCACTTTCCCTTTTGGCCACAGGTGCCCTGCACGCTCGTGGGTCTCCTGTGCTCTTGGGCTAATCCTTCTCTCTGTGCGGGTGTCCCCAGCTCTCTGTGCGCTGCTTCTTTTCCGCTTTTCTCTCTATGTAACTTCCCATCTTCTCTAAGCCATCTTTCTCAGCCTCACAAGTTTAAATAATGATAATGAGCTTCCAAATCTCTCACACCAGCCCTGAATCCTGTGGACTCATATATCTAGCCGCCCACTTCAGCATGTCCACGTGAAGGTCCAGCAGGCATCTCAGATGCAACACAGCCAAGATAAAACTAGCAAGTCACCCCCTGAACAACAGCAAGCCCTCTAGCATACATCCCCTCAAGTCTCTGCCACCTCAGGAAATGGCATCCCCATCCTTCACTGCATGGCTCAAGCTAAGGGTCTAGAGATTCTCAATTCTTCTCTCATCTTCATTCTCCCCACACTGGTTGTTGTTCAGTCACCAAGTCATGTCCGACTCTTTGCGACCCCATGGATTACAGCATGCCTGGCCTTCCTGTCCCTCACCATCTCCCGGAGTTTGTCCAAAGTCATGTCCATAGAATTAGTGATGCCATCCGACCATCTCATCCTCTGTCACCCTTTTCTCTTTCCCCACACTTAATGCACCTACAAATTCTGTTGACTGGTATTAAGAAGCAGGAAAAAGGAAGATTTAAGAAAGAAATGACATTTCATTAAATGGTAGTTAACTTGGACATGACGCTCGGGGATGAAAAAAATACTGTCTCACTGTCTTCCTGCCTCTGGAGCCTCCTAAGAATATACTTCTGCCGAAAGAGTTGCTATGGAGATTCACAAAGTATTTCAAAGTCTTGCGGGTCATCCTTACAGGTGGAGTTGGCAGAGTGCAGATTTCAAAGAAAATATCAACAGATGCTCTTAGCATCAAATGTCACTGTGTCCTCAAAGATAGCTTAACTCAGGGGTTTTGCATTTTCATGGAGCCACAGAATCTCAGGGTTAGGGGGACCCTTAAATGCCATCTATTTCAGCCCTATTCATCTCTTGGATGCAGTTACCTGGCTCCTCTAGAACATCCGTCTCCAAGGTTTTCTAAGACAGCCTAATAGTTCATTGTCACAGCTTTGTAATCACATCTACGGGTCCTCTGCTCCCAGCCTCCACCATATCCTGACCCTCTGCTTTTGTTTATCCCGACTCTCGGCAAATGTACATTCCATTCTCTCCTTGTACCCCCCTGCCCATCACTCTAACATTTCAAGTCCTGGCTCAGAAATCCAAATTCTATTCACTGACACCAACATCCACCTTTTCAGTATCTTCCTTTTTCTGGGTCCTCTAACCCTTTCTCGCTTGTATATTATAAAAGTACACCAAGATGCGTCATAGAAAACATGGAAAACGCTAGTAAGGACTTTGTGAAATGGCAGTCACCCATCTTCCAGCCCACGTGGGCTGTCACATCTGAGTTCTTTGCGTGCACAGATAAGAGGCGTGATCACACATGCCCATGTGCACACACACCCTTTTGAAGTAGAATCATGTGGCACTGTGTGCTTTGCAAACTGCCTTTTACACAGAATAATTGTATAGAGTGGGCGTGCTTCTTCCTCAGGTCCCAGCCATCTGCAGGACAAATCACTGCAACCAGCACCTGGGTTCCCAAAGCGAGCTGCTCCTGCTGGTGCCCCATAGAGGATATCCCATCACTTCTGGCTTCCCATTGGCCCACAGCAGTGAAGGCAAGTGTGGGTAACAGCAGTAACTACCACTGACCTTAGCCGGCTGTGTGCAACATGGGCTGAGTCATGCGCCCCGCCTCCTCCCCAGTTCACATAAGTCCTTATTGCCCCTGTATGTTAGAATGTGACTACGTTTGGAGACAGGTCTTTAAAGAGGTAATCAAATTAAAATGAGGCCAGGACTTCCCTGGTGGTCCAGTGGCTCAACTCCATGCTCTCAACACAGGGGGCCCAGGTTCTATCCCTCATCCGGGAACTAGATCTCCCATGCCGCAACTGAGAGTTTGCATGCTGCAATTAAAAAGACCTCATGTGCTGCAACTAAGACCTGGTGTAGCCAAATGAATAAATATTACAAATAAAAATAAAAACAAGGCTTCCCTGGTGGTCCCGTGCTTGAGAATCTGCCTGCCAATACAGGGGACATGAGTTCAATTCCTGGTCCAGGAAGATTCCACATGCTGTAGGCAACTAAGTCCGTGCACTGCAACTACTGAAGCCCGTGAGCCCTAGAACCTGTGCTCTGAGAGCCACAAGAGAAGCCCCCACAATGAGAAGCCCATGCACCGCAACCAAGGGTAGCCCCTGCTCGCCACTAGAGAAAGCCCACTTGCAGCAACGATGACCCAGTGCTAACAAATAAATTTAAAAAATAAAAACTAAGAGGAAAAAAAGAATTGAGTGCTTCTATGGGTGTCAAGGTTGGAAAGTTCTAGCACAGGGTGCATTTCAGGAAAATGGGTACAATGAGGCAGCTCTGGGCTAGGGAAGAGGACCTAAGACAGATCCAGGTACGCCTGGAAGCATGGACATGGGATCCAGCTCCTATTTACAGAAGAAAGATCTCAGAGCAGATTTCTCCAGGTCAGTGCTTCTCAAAGCCTTGCCCCCAGACCAGTAGCCTCAGTATTATCCAGTGACATATTAGAAATGCAAATCCTTTGGGCAGCAAGGAGATCAAACCAGTCAATCCTAAAATAAATCAACCCTGAATATCCATTGGAAGGACTGATGCTGAAGCTGAAGCTCCAATACTTTGGCCATCTGATGCAAAGAGCTGACTCACTGGAAAAGACCCTGATGCTGGGAAAGATTGAGGGCAGGAAGGGAAGGGGATGATAGAGGATGAGATGGTTGGATGGCATCATCAACTCAATGAACATGAGTTTGAACAAACTCTGGGAGATAGTGAAGGAAGGAAGCCTGGCATGCTACAGTCCTTGGGGTCACAAAGAGATGGACAGGACTTAGCAACTGAACAACAGTGTTGCCCTAGACCTAATAAATTGCAAAATTCTGTGTGGAGTGCAGCAACCTGTGTTTGAACAGATCCTCTGCACAGCTGCTCAGGGTGTCTTCTCCAAATGCATCAAGATGGTGCTGGGGTCTGCCACTAAGGGCCACTTCCACCTGGCCAACCTGCCTGAGCTGAGAATGGAACCCAGCCTCTCCCCTGGCACAGACAGTAGATTGATTTACCAGGGTGTGCAGCTACTTTAAATCTTCTCCAGAACAAGGCAGGGAACAAACGTATAAATAATGCTGCGTGCTTCTCGGGCCAGGATAGCCCTCACTACAAATCATAAGCTGTAAAATGCAACTGGTGGAAAGCAGTCGCCCTGACAATTTCTTACATTCCCTAAGGAAAAATGAACCCACCTCCACTGCCACCCTTCCCTCCACTCCCACCATCTGTGCCCCAGCTACTCAGTATCACCAAAAACACCCAGGAAAACAGGCAGGAGATAGAGCCCAGGGCATCAGAGGCCAGTGTTTTGAAGGGACTGGCTCCCCTTGCCCATGAAACACCAACCTGGTCCTCCAAGATGCTGTCCTACCCTGCCTGTACCCCCCATGTGCTCTACAAATGCTTACAGGGCTCTGCCGGCATCGCTCCATCATCTGATCATTCTCTCTAGTTCTCTTTCACTCTATCTAGTTATTCTATCTTGCCACCATTCTGTCTAGTGAGGGCTTATTCTAGTTAGCACCTCACCTTCTACACTTGATCTCAGTCAATCCTTGTCAGTTCTTACAACCCCCCTCGGTGATATCGGGCATTCAGATGAACTTTGTTCAGATGAAGAACGAGGCTCGGAGCATGTGAGTCATTCCCCATAGTGAATACCTGACTCCAAAGTCGGCTGATGAGATCAGTCTGTTTCTGAAACTAGGACTGTCACACTTGTGATCAGACTGAAGGCAGAGGCCAAAGTAAGATCTCAAATTAGTGAGCTAGAGGCACTAAAATATCTGAAGCAGGGTGCTCAGTGCACAGTCAGGGTTCAAGCCGACAAGACCAACTAGGAGAAAGAGACGCAGATGTACAGATACATAGATATACGGCTTGTTACAGAGAATTGACCCTACACAACTACGGGAGATGGCTAGGCAGTCTCTGGAAGGCTGTAATCTTCATGCTCGATGTTGGAGCTTGAATCTCACAGAGCAGATGGTCAGGAAGGGGAGACGAAGGTTATAAGATGAAGAAGCAAGAACAAGCTGGAATCCAAGCCCTCTCCTGGGCTAGAGAAAATCATAATTTAAAATAAATACATGCATCTCAGTGTTGATCGCAGTACTATTTACAATAGCCAGCACATGGAAACAGCTTAAATGTCTATGGACAGATGAGTGGGTAAAGAAGCTGTGGCACACATATACAAGGGGATATTATTCAGTCACAAAGAAGAATGAAATAATGCCATTTGCAACAACATGGATGGCTCTAGAGATTATCAAACTAAGTGAAATAAGTCAGACAGAGAAAGACAAATATCATATGATCTCACTTATATGTAGAATCTTAAAAAAAAGATACAAATGAATTCATTTACCAATCAGAAACAAACTCACAGACATAGAGAACAGATTTATGGTTACCAAACGGGAAAGGTGGGGGGAGGGATAAATTAAGAGGTTGGGATTAACATGTACACACCACTGTTATATAAAATCGATAATCAACAGGACCTACTGTATAGCACAGGGAACTCTATACTCAACACTCTGTAATAACCTACAAGGGAAAAGCATCTGAAACAGAATACATGTGTGTATAACTGAATTACTTTATTGTAACCCCGAAACTAACACAAAAATTGTAAATCAATTATACTCCAATATAAAAATAAACATTTTTTACAAGGACACGCTGGAGACCCCAAGCACGAGCTGCAGCCCAGAAGGATGAATGAAACTCATCAAAGGATCTCGTTGCCTCTAACCCAGGTGGCCTGGCTTCCTGCAGAAGCCAAGGCCCTGCATTGTGGAACTAAACACACACACACTAGACCTAGAAGGTGTAGGCCCTAAAGAGGCTCTCAGGAAGGGTGGAGCAGCTGCAGAGCAGCTAACAAGTGGAGGCAGCAGAGGATCGAAAATGTACGTGAGTCACAGAATGGCTGCTGTTTCACCTCCATTGTCCATATCTCCCCTAGGAATCTCTCTTGTGGTCCATCCTACTAGAAAACACACAAGGAAGGGAATCGGAGGAAGCATAGTTAGCCAAGCCAAGCCAACACACCCCCAAGCCACCACCCCCAGCTTTTATCTAAGCTGGGTCCGCTGGAAGGACTCATCAGGTGGGCTTTCATGAAGGACTCCTAGCTACCTCCTGAGAAAGTGCACTGGCTTAGTACAAAGCTGGGAGACCACATTCAAAAGAGAGAGGTGACTGCAAGCCCAGGGTATGTGGTATCTTTACTTTATGATCTTCACAGGCAGGCTGCAAAGGCTCCCAGCTCTTGAACTCTGTGCTGACCGGGCTGTGGTGAAAGGGCTTTTTCAGGAAAATCTCTGATGGGTTTTGAAAGCACAGGCCTCAGCAGGATAGGCACTGGCCACTTTTGCAATGATGAGAGGGACAAAGACCTTGACATCAGACACCAATGGCTTCACTGACAGGCCACATGGGTTGCTGAAGCACCTTGGGTGACCGTGAACAGTTGTGCCAGCCATGGGCACTGTTCTACCCATGGTGCTGGCATTTAGGGTATCAAAGCAACAGGAGAAACCCCACAGGGGATCAGGCAAGAAAAGTGGGGAGCATCGTGCTGGTGGCGAGGAGAACTGATGGCACGATCCTGCCAGAACTGTGCGGGAGTCCTCAGAGGGGTTCCCAAGAGCCTGTGACCATCCCCGGGACCAAGTTTTAACCATGGGCCCAATGGTGTTATTTAGCATTGCCTAGAAAATGCGAGTTAAAGTCCTCAAAGGGCCAAAGCACACTTGGAACCAAAGGCGTCTTCTCAAAGGAGAGACCTGGTTGGCTGAGAAGGAGTTTACTTCAAAGGAGAAAGAACATGGCTCCATCAGCCTCGTGAGAGACATGACATTCCTCACAAAAGCAAATCTGGTGCAGTGTCTCCACTGGAACACTTTCTAGAAAAACAGCTGGAGCAGCCCCAAAGTGGACCCTGAAGCCTGAGGACATCAGAGTAACCCAGAGCAGATTCTTCAAGTCCTGGTCCATTCAAATGCAACATTGGTTATACATCTGAGTACCAGTTAGACCTCATCTCAGCAAACATAATCTATGTTACAACCTCTGGACATTTCAACAGACATTGAAGCATCCTTTTATTTGCAAATGAATGAGCTCCAGCAAGAAAAAAAAAAAAAAAAGAGTCCTCCTCTAAGACTGAATTAGGGAGACTTCTTTCTCAAGGACCAGCTGAAAAGAAAAGGTCTGTGCTGTATAGATCACTCACAGACTATCTCACCTGCATCAATGCCTTGAGTGTCATCTGAAGCCATGCCAAGCTGTAATCAAGGCAGCGCTGTCAGCCTGTTGTGGCCAGTTCGCTATGGCTTCCACCAAGAACCTAAGACAGAGCCCACCTGAAACCCTATGTGTTGAGAAATACAGTGAAAAATTAAAAAAAAAAAAATTTATACTATTTTTAAAAAATTAACTTTTTGGTTTTTTCACTTGAAATATTTTTTGAAATTCAAGGATAGAGATTGAGACAGTCATCCATATGGTCACCATAGGCTGTGCAAGGCTCTGTCATAAAGCCAATAGTCTTTTATTATTATTATTACTGAAGTATAGTTGATTTACAAAATGTGTTACTTTCTGCTGTACAGCAAAATGATTCAGTTATACATATATATGTATTCTTTTCCATTATGGTTTATTACAGCATGTTGAATATAGTTCCCTGGGCTATACAGTAGGACCTTGTTGTTTATTTATTTTATATATAGTAGTTTGTATCTAATTCCACCCTCCCTGCCACCACCACTTCCCCTTTTGGTAACCATAAGTTTGCTTTTTATGTATGAGTCTGTTTCCGTTTTGTAGAGAAATTCATTTGTGTCATATTTCAGATTCCATATATAAGTGATATCATATGGTGTTTGTCTTTGTCTGACTTACTTCACATAGCAGAATAATCTCTATGTCCACCCTAGTTGCTGCAAATAAAGCCACTGTTCTTGCACAGAAAAGATACTCCTGTTACGTTGTTCTGCCCAAGCCTGCCTCATGAAAGTGGGCAACAGGGAAGAGACTGGAGCCGTGAACGCTTGTCTGATGGTTACAGTTGAGTATTTCCCCAAAATGCAGAAATGCAAAGGGATTTGGCCTCTGAGATGGTTCTATTGTTTCTCTCCTTCTGCAGCAGATGGGCTTCTGAGTTCCAATCTGCAGCTGGCCTTAGCTCATTTAGCAGAACAGGAATTTATGAAAGGATGCATAAACTCAGCTGCCGTTCTGGGTGAGAACAAGATGCCACAACAAAGACAGGCACCACTTCTCCTCTCAGAGGCTTCTCCTCCCTGTGGCCAGAATAGTCACGACACCTCCTCCTCTCACTATCTCCCCAAGGTCCCGGTAGCTGAGTCTGATTAGAGAAGATGATTCTCAGACTGGCCTTAGCTGCAAGGGAGGTGGGAAAGCTAGTTTCTACTTGGAGCTTGGAAAGGAGAGACTCACAGTGGAAGTTCCCCCAAAGTATAAGGAAGGTGGGGCCCAGGTGCTAGGCAGCCATCAAGCAGGGTGAGAGACAACAGATAGCAGGACCCCCAGGGGGTCCCTAGTTTTTTCTGGCCCTTACCACTCTGTGGTTCAGAAGAGGCAAAAACATCAGCTGTGGATTTATTTAAAACTCCAACTTCCAGAGTATGTACTGGAATTGGATCATTTCAGCTGTAAATCCTAGAGTCTCTAAGTGTTCAGAGCCAAGTACAGGTAGGCACAGGAGACCTCTCAGTGAATGGTCTCAGTAAGATTCTCAATCAATGAAGAACTCTTTCATTGTATCCAGTTTGATGTGTTTGTTATGGTCAGAAACTTACATCAGTTCACACCTGGAAGATTTTCAGACATGGGTTTGAAACCCCATAGATTTTACTAACAGAGTCAGAGTGGATACATGAGAGGGTGAGCGACAGCACCAGGGAAGCCAGGGTCTTGGGTCCCCACCTGGAACTGTGACCTGTGCTATAACAGTCAAAGGCCTATTGTTCAAGTACAAAATGGAAGGATTAAAACACATCAATTATTTTCAAACTTCTGTTGAGCAGCAGGAGGGCCAGCTGAAATATGCAATCTGCCATCAACAAAAGAGCAGAGGAGAGAGGGGTGATGATGGGGTGATGCAGTGGGCATTGCCCGGAGAACCCCTCCCCCTCCCCTCTGGCCCCACCACAGACACTATGACCTCCTCATCACACCCTGTGGGACCTGAACAATGTCATTTGAAAATCATTGACTCTGTGGTTTCTACACTTCCTTCCAGGGCTCTGAGTCTCAGACTCTCCTGGATGCAAGCTTCCTAGCCTCAGCACTCTTCACATCTTGGGCTGTGTAATTCTTTGTTATGGACTGTCCTGTGCCTGCCAGGATGTTTAACAGTATGCCTGCCCTCTACTGACTAGATGCCAGTAGCACTCCTAGCTGTGATGGCCAAAATTGATTGCAAAGGTCCCTCCGAGGACAAAATCTTCACCCACTCCCTTGCGAAGTAGAGTCCTAGACTGATTCAAAATTCTATTAAATGTCAGACTCCACTTCTTGAGCATTCTCATCAACCTATGTTTTATCCTCATTCATTAAAAAAAAAATACAACCTCCTTTTAAGCTAGCAATGAGGCACTTGCTTCTGCTATTCAGGGGATTTGTGAGCAAGCATTTTTATATCCTATGGGCGCTCTCCATGACTTTTGTTCATTGAAAATCACGCATCTTTTCATGTAATTGTCCTTTTCGCTGTCTGTGTCTCCCCAGCAGCTGAGAGGCTTGGATAACACAAACCCACCACTGCTAACACCTTCCACCTCCACCTAAGACCTGGAGCCATAATCTCCAACTAGAGTGATCATCCTTTCACTCATAATTCTATTCATTATTCTCTTTCATGGGTCACAGATCCCCATCAGCCAACTGAATCACTGGGTCCTGAATCACACAGTTCACCAACTGAAAAGGATCAACTGGGAACAGGAACGAAAATGAAGATGATAGTCACAACTATGATGGTGGTGACAACAATGATAGATAATTAGTATTAACAAAAGACTCACTGGAAAAGACCCTGATGCTGGGGAAGAGTGAGGGCAGGAGGAAAAGGGGATGACAGAGGATGAGATGGTTGGGTGGCATCACCGAGTCAAAGGACATGAGTTTGAGCAAACTCTGGGAGATGGTGAAGCACCGGGAAACCTGGTGTTCGGTAGTCCAGGGGGTCACAAAGAGTCGGACACGCCTGAGCAAATGAAAGCAACAATGATAAAAGACTTACATAGTAAACCTTACTATGATCAGATGCTTTATATATACTCTGAGCACTTTAGACTTTACAGATATCCCAGGACTACTAGGAAGAACTGTCTGAACTTGGGGATGGCTAGGAGATTCCTGATCCTTTCAGTGAAAGGCTGGGTGTGGTCCAGCAGAACCTCAGGGGAGAGGGCATCTTTGACTGACTTTCTGTTGAGGGAGCTATTTGACAACTCTGCAGTCAACTGCTGGAGCTGCTATAACAAACTGCCACAAACTGGGTGGCTTTCAAACAACAGAAATTTATTCTGAGTTTCACTGGGCTGAAACCATGACCTTGCCCTTCACACTCGGCAGGAGAGATTCTATTCCTGTTTCTTCCAGTATGTGATGGTTGCTGGCATTCCTTGGCTGGTGGTCACAGCACTCCACTCTGCCTCTGAGGTCACACTGCTCCCTGGTGTGTGTATGTGTGTGTGCACACATGAGTGTACGCCAAATCTCTCTTTGGCGATACATGTGGTTCCAGTCAGGGCTTTTCAGGTGGCACTAGTGATAAAGAACCATCCTGCTAATGCATGAAATGTAAGAGATGTGGGTTCGATCCCTGGGTCAGTAAGATCTCCTGCAGAAGGAAATGGCAATTCACTCCAGTATTCTTGCCTAGAGACTCCCATAGACAGAGGAGCCTGGCAGGCAAGGGTCCACAGGGTCAAAAAGAGTTGGCCACAACTAAAGTGACTTAGCACACAACACACAGGATGATCTAGGATAATCTTTTCATCTCAAAACCTTTACTTCAGTCACATCTGCAAAATCACTTTTTCCATGTAACAGTCACAGGTTCTGGGCAACAGTCCTAATGAATATGGATATCTCTGGTTGGGGGGGAGCGGGGGAGCGTTAGTCAGCCACCCCCTGCAGAAATGTCTGCCACATTCTAGAAAACTGAGAACAGTACAGATGCCACTTGTGATAAATTTTTTTCTGAAAAGAATATAAATCTTTGCAAATCAAAATTTCATTTGAACTGGGCTTGACATCTTATTGTTTAACATCTTGAATAAAATGTTGTGTTTTCAATTGATATTTACATGTAAGACCTGATTATACCTTTTTGAAAATTACACTTCTGCAATATTAACTCATTAATCCTCATGGCTAGCCCATTAGAAGACTGCTGCTATTTTTCCCATTTTAAAAATGATAAGATTCAGCCTGGATGGGAAAGGAGTTTGGGGGAGGAGAATGGATACATGTAAATGTGTATGGCTGAGTTCCTTTGCTGTCCACCCAAAACTATTACAACATTGTTAATCATTATACTCCAATACAAAATAAAAAGTTAAAAAAATAAAGATGACAAAATTGAGTTCCAGAGAGGTCAGAAGATTTGTCCAAGGTCACACAGCTAGGAAGGATGATGTGGCTTGGGGAGCAACTGTATTGTACTGTTATAATGTGGTAGCTAAGGACTTCCCTGATAGCTCAGCTGGTAAAGAATCCACCTGCAATGCAGGAGATCCTGGTTCTATTCCTAGGTTGGGAAGATCTGCTGGAGAAGGGAAAAAGCTACCGACTCCACTATTCTGACCTGGAGAACTCCATGGGGTCACAAAGAGTTGGACAGGACTGAGTGACTTTTGCTTCCCTCATAGCTCAGTTGGTAAAGAATCCACCTGCAATGCAGGAGACCCCAGTTTGATTCTTGGATCGGAAAGATCCACTGGAGAAGGGATAGGCTACCCACTCCAGTATTCTTGGGCTTCCCTTGTGGCTCAGCTGGTAAAGAATCCGCTTGCAATGCAGGAGACCTGGGTTCGATCCTTGGGTTGGGAAGATACCCTGGAGAAGGGAAAGGCTACCCACTCTGGCATTCTGGCCTGGAGAATTCCATGGATTGTATAGTCCATGGGGTGGGAAAGAGTCAGACACAACTGAGTGACTTTCACTTTCAGACTAAAAAACCTGTAAGGTCCCGTCAGATCAGCTTTGCCATGAGTCCATAAATGCTTGGCGTTTGCTTTGCGAGTTCAGGAAACATCTTCCATGACAAACCATGTGAAAAATGAAGCTGCAGATAAGGCTTCCTGAGATATCTAAGGCTTCCTTAGATATAGTGACTGGTTTGGCTGAGGAGAGCTGGAGTATTTTCCTCTTATTTCAGAACACAATCATCAAATGCAAATATTAGGATTGAGCCAACACACATATGCAAACTGGAAAGTAAACATCTAATGGCAGAAAAGCATTATGGGATACTTAAAATCCCCAACTGCTAAGGATGGAGCTCTAGAAGGTTCCTTTGTTTGCTGAAAGAGATGACGGGCTTGAGAAAATCAGATTGGAAAAGCTAAGAGGTAATGTACTTAGTGTCAGAGAAGCAGAGAAAGATATCAGGGGAGGAGGGGGAGGTCACTTGGAGCCAGTGAGGAACCTGAAGGGTAGAATCAGGTTTTAATGGCAATTATGTCTAGTTCTAATGTGGCACGTGACATGGCCTTCTCTACAATACCTCTCGTGTTAATTGCCTGTGAAATCTATTTTACACAAAACATGCTCCATGGAGCCGAATTTGTTTTTAGAAGATTCAGTGCTGAGCTCTACTTCTAGGATGAGGGATAAAAACAGGGACCCAGTCACATTGGACCGTGCATAATTATATTTCAAAACTATATGTATCCAACAGATTATCTGTGATGCAGGGAATCAGACCGGCAGGATTTCAGGCCAGTGAAAGTGAAGTCGCTCAGTCGTGTCCGACTCTTTGCGACCCCGTGGACTGTAACCTACCAGGCTCCTCCGTCCATGGGGTTCTCCAGGCAAGAATACTGGAGTGGGTTGCCATTTCCTTCTCCAGGGTATTTTCCGGACCCAGGGAAGGCCATTACTGCATCTCAAATTTAATGAATGTGCATGAAAAAAAGCAAAAAATAAAAAGGAAAGAGGGAGAATCAATGATTGGGCTGTTTTTGTTTTTTTTTTAATAACAGTCTAAGTATTATTCAATACGCAAAACACACACTCTCACTCTCTGAAATCCAAAAGTCAGACAGATGACTTCGTCTGTGATTCTCCATCACTTCTTTTCAGAATTCAGGTTTCCATGGGTGTCTTTCAGCTGTGCAAGTTCTCCAGTCTGTTTGTTTTCCAATCCACTTTAAATATCTGCCTAGGTTGTGGGTTTTTAGCATCATCTTGCTCCTTCTGCTTGGATCAATTTTTTCATCTCTAAAACCTTGTAGTTTAAAAAGAGTTCTTCTTCCTGAATCTGGGTCTGAACAACCAGAGAGAAATCTACCGACTGGCCAAAGCCAAGGGACTTCCCATCCAAGTGCACCCTTCAACTTGGCTTCCACGTCCAGTGGTGTTTCTCCCTCAATCACTAGAAAGAACAAAAACCAAACAACCAACCAACTAACCAACTCAACCGCCCCCCCCCCAATCTTAACATTGTATTTATATCTTTTCTTATTTTTAAGTACATCATTGCTATTAATTTCCTACTCAGACTACACTCTTAAATGTAAGGGTACCAAAGATGTTGAGACCAACTATTTTTTTTTCCTGATGAACAATATTTGTAATTGTATGATAAAGTCCCATTGGTCCTCTGATCCCTGGCCTCAGTTTTATTTAAAGACCACAAATAGTGGCTGATATTAAGGCCCTAGGGATACATACTACTGTTACTATTGTTTTGAGGCTTTTGTGGTTTAGTCAGTACGTTGGGTCTGACTCTGCAATCCCATGGACTGTAGCGCGCCAGGCTCCTCTGTCCACAGGATTCTCCAGGCAAGAATACTGGAGCGGGCTGACATGTCCTCTCTAAGTCCTTCTCAAGCCCTCTTTCAAGGCTTAATTAAGATAAAATTGACATATAGCACTGTGTATGTTTAAGGTGTACAAAGTAATGATTTGATACATGTATAAACTGAGAACTAATTAGTACGGCAGGGTGAGTTAACACCCCCAATCACTTCATGTAACTATCTTTTAGAAAAAAATTTAAGAGACTTCCACAGTGGTCCAGTGGTTAAGACTTCACACTCCCAACCCAGCGGGCTTGGGTTCAATCCCTGGTCAGGGAACTAAGATCCCCCAAGTTGAAACTAAGAGCTAGCACACCATATAAAATTTTAATTTATATTAATAACTATAATTTCTATTTTGTGCTGAGAACATGTAAGATCTACTTTCTTACAAATTGGAAGGACTTATGTTGAAGCTGAAACTCCAGTACTTTGGCCACCTGATGCAAAGAGCTGACTCATTTGAAAAGACTCTGATGCTGGGAAAGATTGAGGGCAGGAGGAGAAGGGGACGACGGAGGATGAGATGGCTGGATGGCGTCACTGACTCAATGGAATGGGTTTGGGTGAACTCCGGGTGTTGGTGAGGGACAGGGAGGCCTGGTGTGCTGCAGTTCATGGGGCTGCAAAGGGTCGGACACAACTGAGCAACTGAACTGAACTGAATGCAGTACAATCACCATGGTGGTATTAGTGTTAATTTACAAATGACAAAACCCAAGGCTTCTTATAAAGTTTAAATAACTTGCCCAAAGTGACACAGTAGAGCCAACATTTGAACCCAGGCCTCTGGGACTCCAGAACCTTCTTTTACATGGCTCCTCTATCCCTTCAGCAACACTGACCCCCTAGCAGTTCCTAGAAACTGATATTTTTCCCTCCCCTGCTCTGAACCTCCACTGACCATTCCCTCCCAGAACCTAGACCATCCTCCCCCCCCCCATCCTTTTGCCTATTGATCTAAGTGTTTCACATCCATGTTGTATCTCTGCTGCAATGTCCCTGTGGCAGGGAATGCGTCCCCATAACCTTCTCACATCACATCTTTACGAGCCAGGCACTTATCTCAGTTTGCAGTTGTGAGTTCGTTTCTCTGATGATGGGGTAAATGTCTCTCTCCCCCACCAACCTCTGAGCTCCTTAAGAGGCAGGAGCTTCTGTTTTTGACTTCGGATCATGGCCTTGAAGCCAGCAAACAGGAAGAGCTCAATGCATTTTAACTGAAGGGAAGGGAGAACGAACGACTGACCGACCACAAGGCGAATGAATGAAAGAGTAAGGGCAGCCCCGGTGGAGACCCCAAACTCACCATGCAGGGACAGACGCTGTGAATGGCCAGGCCAGCAGCACAAGCCAGTGAGAGTCCGGAGGAGTCCGTCTATGATATCAAGAATGACCCCCAGAACATACCCACATTCACTCCCACATGCTAATTCATAAAAGCCAGGTACAAGGTCCCGGTGGGGCAGAAGCCCCATTGAGAACCCCCATGTCATTTGCCAGTCTGTGTAGACACCACCCTGGATGCCTTGGCTCTGAAATCCCTTGGCCCCCATCAAGCTGTCATCCACGTCTGATTTTCCCAGCATTTATGAAACAGTAGAGAAGGGGGCAGGACACAGACTTTAAAAAGAATGACATAGCGAGTCGGACACGGCTGAAGCGACTTAGCAGCAGCAGCAGCCATAGGATATGATGAAAACTGGTTAGAATCAACCAGGTCAAGATGGCAGAATATGTGATTTCCAGAAGACCTTGAGCCTCACCACGTGCACGTGTGCATGCTTACACTCAGTCACGTCCGACTGTTCGTGACCCCACGGACTGCAGCCTGCTAGGCTCCTCTGTCCATGGGATTTCCCAAGCTAGGATACCGGAGTGGGCTGCCATTTCCTCCTCCATGGGATGTTCCTGACCCAGGAATCGAACCCACGTCTCCTCATTGGCAGGTGGATTCTTTACCACTGAGCCACCTGGGAAGCCACGGCAATACATCAGCTAAGTGACACACCCACCTGGCGTCATGACAGTTCTGGGGCCGACCGTCAGACACCAAAAGTGGGCAGGCCCAATTCCCGTGAATTTCTGCCTCTTCCCAAAATGAATAATTTGCCAACACATTAACCCATGAAACTACCCAGCCCATAAAAACCACACCATATTTCAAAGCCTCTCTCGCCTTCTGAGATGGCCCACAGTTTGTCTGTTGAGTGTCTCTCTCTCTAAAGAAAGGCATTTCTTACCTATCACTTTGTCTCTCATTGAGTTCTTTCTGCAATGAGACATCAAGAACCTGAGCTTCAGTAAGTCCTAAAACCAAGTGTGTGATCTCAGGTAAACGACTGTAGGTTCAAGTTCCAGTCCAAGTCACACGGTTTCGCTTAGACTCCAGGTCTACCCAAAGACTGATGTTTCTTTGGCTTTCCATGTTTCCTGTTCTCTAGAATGGAAGTCTTTGCACAAGCCGCAGGCCCCCAGAATCCCAAACCTCTTTCCATCACTAAGCTGGTAGCTCATGAAGCTGAATCCTGCCATGAGGAAGGGGTCAAACAGATAGGGTTCAAGTACAGAAATCATCTCAACGGTCATTTTTCCAAGCACACATCTCTTATGTAAAACAAGGTGATTCTGTACTTTGCATGAAAAAGAGGGCTTCCTGCCCTTGAGTTTCTCTCCTTACGGTCACTATTTTGCAGTCATAGCTGTGTCCCCCAGTGACCCAAACTAACCCAGCTGTTCTTAGCAATGTTTTTATAATACAGGCAGAGAGCATGTACTCCATCTCCTGTGGGTCTTATATGAATAAAAGCCTATTTAGAAGACACAGCTGACCTTCCTGATGTGCAGAGCTGATATGCAAACGGCCCTAAGACATGTTGCTCAATCTAACCCCAGCCCCTTTCCAACTAGACAACTGTCCCTGGGATGGAAAAGGACAGCTTTCCGACTTTATAGATCCTGGAGCCATTACTGCTGTCCACCTAAGAACTATGTAGAGACGGAACATGAAAGAGGGATTAGAACTGAGGAAGAAAGAAAGCTGGTGAGTAGAAAGCAAAGCAAGAGCTAATGTTTCTACTAAGCAACCCTGATGAGAGAAGGAAGCTGTTTCGGAGCTTCATTCCCACCCATGTCAGGTGCTGGTAGCTTAGACAGAATAGGAAGAGACAGAATTGGGTGGGAAAGCTTCATCCCATTGATATGTGTCTACAGTCATCTTGGGTACAGAGAAGGCTATCAAGCTTCATGTATGAAGAAGTAGATCTGGGGAACTCCCTGGTGGTCCAGTGGTTAGGACCTTGTCCTTTCACAGGGGTGACCTGGGTTCAATCCCTGGTTGGGAAGCTAAGAACCCACAAACCATGCAGCCTGGCCAAAAAAGAAAAAAAGAAAAGAAGAAGAAATAGACCTGGCAAACTCTCAAAAGTGCAAGCTGAGTAGGTTAAATTAAGATTCCTTAAAGTTTTTCTTCTTTAGCTTATGTTGAGACTCTGGAACTGAAGTGTGTTTAGGAGGCTGGAGACAATAACAGGAGGATGGGAAACAATCAGAAAAGAAAGGCATCTCCTCCCTGTTTCGCATCCATCCGCTAGCACCAAGGTTTTAAGGATCCTGATGCCACCCATGGACCACACAGGAGTCAGAGAGGGGAAGCATGAAAGGAGGGCCAGGGAGTGTTTTAGCCTCTGCCCTTGTCTTGGCACAAGGGGATGGGAAAAAAGGAAAAGATAGTTTTCCCAGCAAATCTTTGTGGTCTGAAAGCTGTGCTGGGGGAGCGGGAATTGAGGGTCAGTGGAAGAGCTCCTTTCTGTTCCAGGGGCATCTGTAAAGAAAGCCCCCAGTGCACCCCTGCTTAGAGGTCAGGTCTACCTTGGGCACGGAGGGCAAGGGCCACAGGCGGACGTCCCTTGACGAAGACTCTCTCCTTGACCAAACTTTAATCATGCTCCTCTGAGTCCTCTTCTTCACCATGCCTAGACCTTGGCCTTCTATGTCCATCCTTGCTGAGTCCAGTTTCAGCGAGTGCCAACTACAAATTGGCACTTGCCATCTTTGTCTACAAGGACTGAATCATGAGCTGCTGCAGCTGCTGACCTTCAACACGCCCTGATAGGAGTTCAGGGTGGAGAGCAGAAATGAGTCACTCATTTCAGTGCTCTGGGAAAAACTGGCAGAGCACGTCTTCAGATAGCTAGATAATTTCAAGAGAAGATTTCAGGAGACCAATTCTCGCATCTCCTCCTACCTAGGAAAGCACTAAAATCATTAATGGTGACATCCGCTCCTTGTGACTAGCAGCAAACCTCTGCCAAAATGTATGCTTGACTGCACAACACCCTACCACTCATTAAAATCATATATATACCGACCTTCCCTCTACCTCTGTGGAGCAGTTTCTCAGAGCTGTCTAGAATGCCCTGTTGTCCTCATTTGCCCCAAATACTTCCCTGGTGGCTCAGACATTAAAGAATCTACCTGCCATGTAGGAGACCACAGGGTTTGATCCCTGGGTGAAGGAGGATCCCCTGGAGGAGGGAACGGCAACCCACTCGTGTTCTTGCCTGGAGAATCCCATGGACAGAGGAGCCTGGCGGGCTGCAGTCCACGGCGTCACAAAGAGTCGGACACGACAGAGCAATTTTCACTTTCACAACTCTCATGTTGCGCTTTTTTTTTTTTTTTCAGTTGACACATGGATGGTGAGAAGTCATTGTAAAGAGGAGTTATTTAATCAAGATCTTCCTCTCATACCTTTCATGTCTAAATCCTTGGCCTGCCTTCAGCAAGAACCTATTAGCTCAGTTTAGCAAGAACTCTCCCACTTGGAAAGGAGTGGTGGAGGGAAGAACTGGGAGATTGGGATTTACACACACACACACACACACACACACACACACACACACACACACACAATCAATACTATGTATAAAATAGATAGCTAATGTGAATCTGCTGTATAGCCCAGGGAACTCCACTCAGCACTCTGTGGCGACCTAAATGGGAAGGAAATCCAAAAAAGACAGGTATACGCATACATATAGCTAATTCAGTTTGCTGTACAATAGAAACTAACACATTGTAAAGCAACCATACTCCTATAAAAATGAACAACAACAGAAAAGAATCCTTCTTCTCTTGATGTTCCTCTTAGTAATTTTCTATCCACTGGCCCTGAAACTCTGCTTCTTGGCTATACATCCCCATTGTTCTTGTATTCAGAGCTGAGTTTGACCTCCCTCCCCTATTATGAGAGATGACTCCTATTGCAATAGCCTTGGATAATGTCTTCCTTATCACTAAACAAATGTCATAAAAATGTTTAGTGCCTGTTGAATGGAGGGGATGAATGGCTGGGGTGTGGATGAGCATGACTGTACAGAAGACCTTTGCCCCCCGGTGCCCTAACAAGGAATGGTTGCACAGATGCCTCTGGAAGGTTGGGCAGCAGGGAGCATCCTTCAGATTGACACAAAGGGTGGGTCTGTGACCTGGAGACACTCTTATCCCCACCATGACTGAGCACAAAGGTCTGCTCTGCTTTCCCAGGACTTTCATGCCCTTGATAAAATAGGTGGAAATAGGGATGGTAAGTGAAGACATTTTCGCACATCTAGCTGATTAAGACAGTTTTCAATTGATCCCCAAACCAAAGAGTCATTTCTTGTCCCAGAGAATCAGGCAACAGATTCATAGCAGTTGTATGATCAAGAACCCAGCCTCACTGGGGCATCTGTAGAGGAAAGTGTTAAGATGAAGAACTTGCTGGGGATGACTCTCTGGAATCTGATGGCAAAAGGCAGAGAACCTGGAAGAAGTCAGCAGGTGGTGCTGGCCAGGCTTGCCCAGCTCCAGGGAGGCAATGGCATCAGGCAATCCTGTGGGAAGTGCTCACTCCCTCCTGAGGATACGTTAATGGAGGTCCCATTTCTGACTTTTTATGCTAATTTAAATGATGTATGTCTGTCCATGGCCCATTGAGAAAAAGGACAGTGAATTAATATACACATGAAAGAAAACCACAGCCCTCAGCAATCACTGTACAAGTGCTCTTCTAAAGCCTTTTGGATGAAGGACTGCTTTTCTCAACTTTTAAGAAATCCTTCTACTATCACCTCCCTGTTTTGAATACTTATAAGTCATTAAATACTTGGTTTCTTAATGAGAAGAGAGTGCAGTGGGTCAACAATCTGTTTCAACACTTTCTGCTTAAGAAAAATGAAAGGCCCATTCTTACATCCTGTCTCCAGTCTCCATTTTGTACTCAGCTCATTTTAAGTGTTTGTCTAATATCCATGACTATGTATCTCTGAAACTATGCAACTCAGACTGGCTTGAACCTACACAGTGAGACTGGAACCCAGCCTTCCGCAGGGCAAACACGCTGACTACTTCCCTGGGCTTCCCTGGTGGCTCAGCTGGTAAAGAATCCCCTGTAATGTGGGAGACCTGGGTTTTATCTCTGGGTTGGGAACATCCCCTGGAGACGGGAACGGCTACCCACTCCAGTATTCTGGCCTGGAGAATTCCATGGACTATATAGTCCGTGGGGTCACAAAGAATCGGACACAACTGTGTGACTTTCACTTTCACACTTTACAAAACAAAACTTGTCAGGAAAAAAAATGCAACGTGAATTACTTTTGTTCCGGAGCACCTGGACCTGTTACCCACTGGAGAGTCTCACCCTCATAAGATACTGAAAGTAGACAGAAGTCCACCCCAGCTCACCCAGCTTGCACCACTACTTAGGGTCAAACCAGAAGCAAAAACCAATGAGTGAAAAATAGTATTTTTTTCCCCAATGGACAACCCAATGAAAATACAACTTGTTTTCCAATAATCATTTTAAACGTTGATCCAAAGTCTTAATAATAATGAAATAATTAAACTTTAGAAAATCATCACAATGCAGTTAAAGCAAGAAGTGAAGAATAGAAGCTTAACATTTTGAAAAACTAACATTTAAATGTTGGGTTATAAAAAATACTTCTAAATAATTTTTAGATTGAAGAGGCAATAAAAATTGAAATCTTATAATATTGACAAAATAGTGACAATTCTAACTCAAATATAAAAACTTATGAGGTGTGGGAAGCTTTATGCTCAAGAGGAAAACACATAACACATTACAGTAAATGCTTCTGCTATTAAGCAAGACAAAAGGAAAATAAATGAACTGACTTTTTTTTCAAATAAGAAGCATAAAAAGCAAGAAAGCAAGGGTAACAGATGAAGAGACAAAACAAACTGTAGAATCCATATACAGGGAAGAAAAAAAAAAACCTGATAAATAAGGAGCTGATTCTTTAAAAAGGCCAATGAAATAGATTTTACAATTAAATCTAATTTTAAAAGGTAATAAAAACCATATAAATGCCATAGGGATTGAGAAAAGGGCTTTGACTACAATTGTAAAAAAGCTTTTAAATGTTTTAATGACAAATGAATGGCAGACTGTCACTACAGAAAGCTTTCTGAGAGGAAGCATGCTGGCACAGACTATTCATTGAAAAGCCTGGAAAAGTCATCAAGAATTACCATCCAAAAAGGCACTAGACCCAGATTGTACTACAAGTACATTCTGTCAATTTTTTGAGGAATAAAAAATACCATGGAATATGAAGCAGCCCAGAACATAAAAGAAAAATGCAAAAGTTTGTAATTATCTCCAAGCAGGTATAATGCTCACGATAAAAGCAGTAAATCCATTTTACACACACCTTGGAAACATTATGCTAAGTGAAAGAATCCAGTCACCAAAATACCACTTTTTCTATTTATATGAAATGTCCAGAGCAGGCAAATCCATAGAGACAGATTAGTGGATTGAGGACCGTGGGGATCAGGGGATATGAGTAATAGATTTAAGGTGATGATCATGTACTAAAATCATGGTGACGATTGCACAACTTGGTGAAAAGTGAAAGTCACCCAGTTGTGTCCAACTTGGCGACATCACGGACTATATAGTCCCTGGAATTCTCCAGGCCAGAATACCGGAGTAGGTAGCCTTTCCCTTCTCCAGGGGATCTTTCCATCCCAGGGATCAAACCCAGGTTTCCCACATTGCAGCCAGATTCTTTACGAGCTGAGCCACCAGGGAAGCCCAAGAATACTGGAGTGGGTAGCCCATCCCTATCCCTTCTCCAGGGGATCTTCCCAACCCAGGAATCGAACTGGAATCTCGTGCAATGCAGGTGGATTCTTTATCAACTGAGCTAGCAGGGAAGCCCAACTTGGTGAATATACTAAAAACCATTTAGTTGTACACTTTAAACAGATATAATGGATGACATGAATTAAATCTCAACAATGCTGTTATTAAAAAAAAAAAAAGAACACACAAAAGAGAAGACTACATATAACTTTGACTAATTGAGTGTTGAGCTTTTTAACCAAAATCTAACAACTAACACACTAGGACCAAGTAGAATTTATTTCGGGGATACTAAATGGCCCTATCTTAGATAATTTATTAATGTAATTCAAAATATTAAAAAGCCAAGAGAAAAAAACATATAAATGCCAACAAACAAACAAACAAACAAGCCATGTGAAAGCATTCAATATGTATTCCCAAGAAAAACTCTGGGTAAATTAGAAAGAAAATTTCCCGAACTGGCTATCTCTTCAAGACAAATATCCAGTCTTAGGCATAATGGTGAAACACTCACAGGAATGAAATAAAGACCTGCTGTCACTATTCATATTTAGTATTATTTAGCAGATTGCAGTGGAGGCAATAAAAAAGTTAAATACAGTGAAAAGAGAGAAACAAGAAACTTTATGCTTAGTTGTTCACAATGTAATGCTCTACCTTGAAAAATAAAAACAAGAAAAGGAGCAAAAATTATTAGAATTATAAAGACTTCAGAATTATTTCTAATGAACGTTTTTTATTGAGGTAGAACAGACCTACAGAAAAGTGTGCAAATCTCAAGTGTCTGGCTTCTATCAGTTTTCACGAATAGAATATATCCATTTAAGCATCATCAAGTCAAGAAATAGAAGATGGCCAGTATCCCAGAATCCCTCTGTGTGCTCTCTCAGTCATGACCTTCTTGTTGTCTGCTCACATCCTGAGTAACAACACTGTAGATTAGCTGTGCTTGATTTTGAAATTTATATAAAAGAATGAAACTATGTATTCTCTTTGGGATCTGGATTCTTTGATTTAATATTATGCTTGAGAGATATGCATGCTTTTATTTTTTAAATGTAGCATTAATATCCTCAGATAATATATTGTAGCTATAAAAAAAAAGAACCAGATGCTGTAACAAAAAATCAATACGAACACTTGAAAATTAAAATGCAAAAACAGGAAAAGAAAGTTAAGGAAATTTCCGAGAAAGTATAGTCAAAACACAAAAAAATGAAAAATAAGAAAGTAAAAGATAAGAAAACCAGAGGACCAGTCCAAGAGATTCAACACCCAAATATTAATAAAAAGAGTTGCAAAAAATGGAGAACACACACACACACAACAAGAATATCAACAATGAACATGAGTTTCCATTGGAAGGTTCTACTGAGGGTTCAGTATCATGGATAAAAAGTAAATCTCTCCCAAAGCACATCATCTTGAAATTTCAGAATACCTGGGATAAAAGGATTTCTAAAGAGATAAAGATAAGCCACCTTTAAAGAACCAGCAGTCAGAATGAGCCTGCACTTCCAAATAGCCACTCTGGAAGTTTGGAGACAACAGAACATGAGGGAAAATCTTTCCAAGTGGAAAGTGGGAATCTAGGCATTTTTAGATACACAAAGACTAAAAGATTTGCTTGAAGACATGAACACTAAAATGAGGGAATAAGCCAAGGGGGGAAAAAAAAGAAAGAAAAGACATGAGATCAGAACATAGGGGATACAATATAGGTGAGAAGTGAAGGGAACCTAAGCACCTGTGTTCCAGTGGGCAGCCAGTTCCGATGGAAGGGGTCAGAGCGCTCTGGAAAGTTTCCTTTCAAAAAGATGAACTGGATGGAATATCTAATGTGACTGAGAGGATTGAGAGAAAATTCAGACAAGAGGCAGAGGGTTTGGGATGGAGTTAGTGAAAAGTATATAGAGAACAAAGTAAGCAAGCAAACAACAAAAAAAAGGCAATCATTCAGTACACAGAACACAAAAAGCTGTGCAGGAAAAGCGAAATAACCAAAATATACCAAAAAAAAAATGATCTAGGAACTTCTCTGGGGGTCCAGTGCTTAAGACGCCACACTTCCACTGCAGGCGATGTGGGTCCCATCCCTGGCTGGGGAACTAAGACCCCGCGTGCCACAGGGCATGTCCAGAAAAATTAAAAAAAGAAAATCATGTCTTAAAAAAAACGATCTGAACAAAATTACAATACAATTATAATGGAGGACAGGGGAAAGAATGAGGGGATGTGTAAATGCAAATGGGTATGGGAGAATGGCAAAGAGTTATTATATCATCTTTCACAGCAGGAAGTCAAGAAATCACACTTAACCTCAAAAAACAAGAAGTAGAACTATAAGGATAGTGACAGAGAAGTAAACAAAAGGATCATTTACAAGAGTGGAGGGTGATGCCGCCAAAGAATGAGCAAAGCCTTGTAGAAGATATGTTTGACTTTTTAAACACATCCATCGATAATCTTTATAAAGCTACAAAATAATTTAAAACATGTAAGAAACTAATGAAATATTAATAGTGGTTATCACTGGGTGGTGTGATTATGAGTGATTATCTAATCTTCCTTTTTATTTTTAAATTTTCTCAATGAATATTAAACTTACCATGCATACATAATACATTTTACCATGAATACTTAATAAAAAAGGTATTTTTACAATGTGGTTTTAAAATTCTCTTGTCTCCTCGTCACTGCCCTTGTTCATCTCTGCTGGGCTGGAAGACAACGTCTGGATTAGAAGCAGGGCAGAAAATTATTCTTATTTTTTTCCACTCCTGAAAGCCTATAGACAAATTACAGAGCTCTAATTTCATGGCTGTCAGCCTCAGCTCCTCCTTCCTCATATTCTTTAGGATTTGAAGCCTCTGCAGTTTTGAGTTTCTTCAGGCCAATATTCCAGTTTTTCAGAGATAACAAGATTTAAAGCTTCCCCCCCCCCTTCTATGCATAGTTATTTTTAAGAAACTACTATGGGGTTTTGGAAGAGGAGAATGTGGATGTCTTAGTCACATAAAAATTCAGTCAATGAGACCACCCTCTTTCACAACTTAGAAGCATGTATATACAAGGAGATACACCTAGACAGGGGTTGGAAAAGTCAAGGCAAGGTTTGGAGTCGAGGAATGTTATATATCAGTCACAGAGACACAGAGGTGGTCTGAAAAAGTTCAGCCCTTCAGGCAAAACCACTGCATTTGAGGGTCCCAGCAATTTACAACCGGAGCTCAGCGATCCGTTGGGACACTAGGAATCCCAAGGCCCGTCTTGGGGCTGGGGCAGGGGGCACCCCAGGCCAATAGAAAGCAGTATTCAGAGGTGTGACTCCAGGGCAGGCAGGCAGGCAGGCACTGCAGATACTTCCAGAAGCCCAGGGCTCCCTGCACAGCTGGTATCCCAAGTGACCAACTGGCCAGAGGCAGAAAGGCCCCAGCTCTCAGGAAGTCAGAGGAGTCTGTGAACAGGGCACCCTGGTGGACTGGAGCGTGTCAGGTGGGGACACCACCCGAGAGGCTCGTAGAAGGGAGTAGAATGGGAGTAGCGGTGGCAAGCGGAAGGAAGGAGATCTGGCTAGGATGCTCAGCGGCTGACACGTCAGGATGGGAACCCGGCTTCTCAGCTCACAGCACAGTCACTGGAGTTGCACCCTGACCCCCATGTCAGACGTCCTGGCCCAGGACCTAGAGCAGGGCTGGGTGTGCAGACCAGAAGGTATGGCAGGGATCTCAGAGGAGCCAGAGAGAGAACAAGCTGGGGGCCTGAGGCAGGGCTGGCCAAAGACATGGGTCCTTACTGCTGTCCCCACTTATCCTCCAAAACCCGGGTGAAGCAGGGCTTAGGGCGCAGCCCTCCTTCAGAAATGCCCTTCTCTTTGCTCTGCAAGAGGCAAAGCCTTCAGGAGGTGATGTTCTGCTCTAAGCATTATGGTGCTTAGCCCATTATGGTGCGGTGTGGCCATGTGACAGGAGGCTCAGCTCCACGGAGGGAAGTGGGGCTGAGAGAAAGCCAGAGGAGCAGCAGGGGGTCCCCCTCCCAGATGAGCCAGCAGCGGAGACTGGGAGAGGTGGGGGGAAACGTGACCTAAGCTCAGGTGTCTGCAGCCAGTATGGGCCACGAGGACCTAAGGGAGATAAGCCCTCATCACAAGTTAGGCCAGCTGCATACCTCTGCCAGTGACGACAGTCAGGAGGGCTAAGGACCCTGTTAAAGGGAAAGAGAGACACACAAAGACCCTGAGGCTTCTGCTCAGCCATTTAGGGCAGGGGTCCCCAACCCCCAGGCCATGGACCAGTCGTTCTCAGCCTGTTTCAGAACTGAGCAGCACAGCAGGAAGTGAGCAGTGTCCCATTGCTTCCCAAGGGTCACATTACCACCTGAACCATCCTTTCCCTGCCCGGATGTCCATGGAAAAATTGTCTTCCACGAAATCGGTCCCTGGTGCCAAAAGAGTGGGAGATCACTGATTTAGGGGAAATAAGTCTATGTGTCCTCACACACTCACAAACCACCTGAGATGAACATTGTTTCCTGAAGAGGCTGAGCATTTCCAAAGAAATGAACTATTGCTAGTAACCCAAACCCAGCAGCAGTCCCTAGCCCCTTTCTGAATTGGCTCAGCCTGGCGTGTAGTAAGGGCTTAATCAGTATTTGCCGGAGAGTGAATGAATGATTCAGTAGTCTGCTCTTCCCTGTCCAAGACAGATTTAAAACTGTAGCAATTTTGTAACAACCTAATGGCAGAAGTGATCATTTATCTTTTACCTCCACATCAGAGCATTTAATTGAGGAGAGGATACCAGAGATGGCGAGAAAAAGTTCATGCTCATCACCTTTCTTTGGCCTCACTGCCTTGTCACTTACCTTCACTTCATCATCACATACATCGCTGTGGGGATGTCCTGTAGCGGGTGGGATGGGGTCGGATGTAGACAAGGAATTGTAACGTCTGGATTAAGAGTTACTGTCAGCTTGTTTTTCAGTACCGATGAAAGCAACTTCCTAGAAACCTTTACCGAGCAATGGCAAAATAAATGATTACATGAATGATGAATGGATCGATGAATAAATAAATAGACACCAAACGACTGAATTAGGATAAACTGAATTACGATTGGAGATGGGGTTGACCTCTAAAGTGAAAAGCTGTCACCTGCTGGGAGTCATTCTCAGAACCCTTCCCTCCACCTGAAACCTCAGGTATGGCTGGAGCATGGGACTGGCTCACCCCCAGCGAGCTCTGTTTAGGAAACTGCCCGCAGCTAACACGTATGCTGCAGTCAGAAATTCAGTGTTAATAAAAGACACTCAAGAAACATCTCTCTCCTTTTTTCTTTAAGCTAAACTTCTTAGGAACCTGGGGTCCATTGAACTTCATGCACAGAAGTCAGACTCCAAAATGCCGACTTGAGCATCCTACCAAGTCTATAAAGGGCCTCCTGGGTGGGTGAGCTTTCCTGGGCCTCCTACACCACCTGTTCTCAAAATACTTTGAAGGGGCTTCATCGTGCAGAACTGGTAGTTACATTGTTCAAAACAGCAAGCCAAGCTGGGCACAGCCTCTCTGCTGCTATGAGGATATGCCACCAGGGTGGTTGAAGGCACAGGAGCCTGGAGTTCTCGGAGAAAATGAAATTCATTGTCCCTGACTTCTCCTGTGCTTGGTTGCAGAAGCTATTTTTAGAGCCACGTTGGCAGCAAAAAGAGTGAAGATTGTGACCTAAAACTCCAGAGAGAGATTGCAAAAGTGTCAGCTGAATCTCCCTACTTTGAAAATGTCTGGGTAAAAACTTCTGCAGCTTTCAAAACGGTGCTGGGTCCCCAGGATGAAGAATGTCTCTGTGTCCAGGAAGGTAATAGCAAATGGTCATTTGTGTACGCAGGGCTGCTGACAGTTCATTATTTGGGGGAAAAAGTCACTACAGGCTCTGCCATCAGTGCTTATGATGAACTTCCTGAGCTTGGAAAGAAAATGCTATTTGCTTTCTCTCCCATCTAAGAGAAATGAGTCCTGTGTTCCTGAATTTCCATAAAAGAGGGGTGAAAATGGATGAGGGCTAGGCTCCAAGTGGAGCTTTGAACATAAAGGCTGTGCCAACTGGTGAGGCCTGATAGGGACTAACCAGTCTTGAAAGACAGAAGCCCTCCCCAAGTGCTCTGAACTCAATCTGAGAGTCTCGTCCAGTTACTTTTTGGGCTTTGAGGGTGGAGTGGAAAAAAGGAACGAGAAGAAAGGGCAGGGGAAAGAAGGAATGTAAAATAGCCCAGAAGGACTTCCTTGGTGGCCCAGTGGTTAAGAATCTGCCTGCCAATGCAGGGGACACAGGTTCAGTTCCTGGTCTGGGAAGATCCCACCCGCTGCAGGGCAGCTAAGCCCCTGCACCGCAACTACCGAAGGCCACACGCTCTGCAGCTCTGCTCTGGAACAAAAGAAGCCAACGCAACGAGATGCCCAAGCACTGCAACGAAGACCCAGAGCAGCCCAAACCAATAAATAAATAAATACAACGAAAGAAAAGAACCCAGAAGACAATACAGTCTGGAATCATCAAAAAGGAGGGATTAAAGATATTAGAATTAAAAGCTGGAGCCTACTTCTCCCGACATACCTGAAATCACACCCATCCAGCTCCAACCAAAGAGGAACCTGAGTCCTACTGTTGCTTCCCCACCAGATCAATTTGCTAAAATTAATAGTACTGCTGCTCCCCTATTCATGTCCAGGAATAACTCAGGAACAAGACATTTAATTCAGAGATAAAGTGTCTCCCATTTAAAAAAAAATCTGGCTTCCCTGGTGGCTCAGATGGCAAAGAGTCTGCCTGCAATGTGGGAGACCTGGGTTTAATCCCTGGGTCAGAAAGATCCCCTGGAGAAGGAAATGGCAACCCACCCCAGTATTCTTGCCTGGAAAATTCCATGGATGAAGGAGCCTGGCAGGCTACAACAGTACATGGGGTCGCAAAGAGTTAGACATGACAGAGTGGTGAACACTTTCACTTTTCAAAGTGAAACTCACCTGCTCTCGGTAGCCCACCAGACTGAACCTCTCTGCGGGTGAAGAGGAAAACCTTCACAACTATTCAGATTCACCTATGTGGCTGCTGTGAGCTGTCACAACACACTTTGGTTGATGGAGGCAAGATGATGCTTGTCAGTGCCTGGAATAGTCACCCTGCAAGCTCCACTCTTGCTCCAGGGCACTGCCTAGGAATTTTGCTTCCAAAGGAAAAGCGTCTAGCAGCGATATCAGTGTGTCACGCAGAAAGGAAAATTGATCTACTCAGATGGCACTGAAGGTACAGAGACGATGTCAAGAAATACCATTAATTTCCCAAAAGCAGTGTGCTCACCATTGTAAAAGCGTAGTTCATTCTATAATGAACAGCCTCCCTCAAGAGACTGACTTGGCAAATGTGGTTCCTTTACTTTTCTGTGCAAATCCCCACGGCATTAAAAATGCCTCTCCTTAAAAGGGAACCCTCTTACGCTGTTGGTGGGAATGTAAATTGGTGCAGGCATTATGGAGAAGAGTATGGAGGTTCCTTATAAGACTAAAAACAGAGCTACCGCATGATCCAGCAATCCCACTCCTGGGCATATATCTGGAGGAAAACATAATTTGAAAAGGTGCACACCCCGATGTTCACTGCAGCACTATTCACAATAGCTAGTACACAGAAGCAATCTACATGTCCATTGACAGATGAATGGAGAAAGAAAATGCGATACATATATACAATGCACAACTAACCAAAAGAATAAAATAATGTCATTTACAGCATAGAGATTATCATATTAAGTGAACTAGGTCAAAGACAGGTATATAATATTGCTTACGTGTGGAATCTAACAAAATGGTAGAAATGAACTTATTTACAAACCAGAAATAGAGTCACAGATGTAGAAAATAAACTTATGGTTACCAAAGGGGCCAAAGAGGGGACAAGATGGGGGCTGCTGGGACTACTCTACCTTTGTCTCCATACCAGACCCTAAACACCCACAACTATATACACACTACTGTATATAAAAAAGATAACTAATAAGGACTTACTGTACAGCACAGGGAACTCTACTGAGTCCTCTGAAAAGAATCAACAAAGAGTGGATATATGTGTATGTATAACTGATTCACTTTACTGTACCTCAGAAACTAGAGGGGCATGAAACCTCACAGTGTTGACTGAATCAACACTTTCTATCAACAGGGTTCCTCTAGGACTGTCCCCTGAAGAAAGCAAGTAGAATCCTGTAGAGGATTTTTAGCTGTAAATTTTCCCATGTCTTGCTTCTGCTGTAGAACTCTATTAACCGAAACATTTAATTATCTACAACACCTCACACCATAAACTCAGAGAGAGCTTACAATTAGAGCTTTTCATCTGAGGGACCAAGAGCTTTGTTATGAAAATTTTCCACTATAGGAACAATATACCTTCAAATGCTGGGTAGGTTTTATGGATAAGAAAATTAAAAGCTCATTTATGCAGATGGTGACTGACCTGCCTAATGACACAGACCCTGTTGGTGGCAAAATCGAGCAAGCCGTTCCTATTATTGGGAAGATGTCGGGGGAAGGAAAAGAAGGTGGAGGATGGTTAGCTTTTCTACCATGATTCTTCTCTTCCTGAATTGTGACAGGCTTCCCTTGGCCCCTGTGCTAGACTCCTTTTCTGACTCTCCTTTCCTAGACTCAAATCGAAGTCCTGACCACTGTGGTCTTCAGACCCAGTCCTTTACCCACAGTGCACTGCACTTTGTCAGTATCATATACACCATCCAGGCAGGTCAATGGTAATGGTGGGTCTGCCTGCGCGAGATATTCAACTTCTGCCCAGGATGTGCCATGGCTTCTGAATCCCTGCTTCTGAGTCAACCATGGCAACTTCTGCTGCTCTGGAATTGGATCCCAGTTTTATCTCCTTGTGTTCTCTGTGTTGTCCTGTCCTGCCACTTCCCCTGCTCCCCAAAGGGGACACCACACAAGACTCTGAGCCAAGAATTAATATCTGACTATCTTCATCTTGTTGCAAGACTGGCCATCTGCTATCTGTCGATGGCCACCAGGTCCTAAGGTAGAATTCACGTTCCATACAATCCATTTATGTAAAGCCTACAATTCAACAGATTCCAGTATGTTCACAGAGTTGTGCAATCAGCATCAAAATCACTTTTGGAACATTTTTATCATGCCCCCCAAACCCTGTTTGTTCTCATTAACAGTCATTTCTCTCACCACGCATCTCCCACCCCTAGGCAACCACTAATATACTTTTTATCTCTCCCAATTAGCTTTTTATTCAAATTCATTTTGGCTCATTGGATCAGCGGATGGAACCCAGACTGCTCTTTTTGTCTCTCCACAACGTGGATCTCCTGTTTCAAGTTACTCGGTCTTCCATCTTCCCTCTACTTTATTTTTCCCTTCATTTTAAAATGCACATTCTCTACCTTTGTCTCCATACCCAACCCTAAACACCCACAACATCTTTGCTGTGCTGTCAGTAGAGGAACTCAGTGGACTTGAGTTGCTCAAACTCGGCACATCCCAAAGAAAGAACTGACCCTTGCCAGGCTCCTGGAAGATAACCACTAAACCCTTGGAATAGCCTGCCCAATAAGGGTATCTCTGAGGCCCTGGGTCATGCTGTAATTAGCTCAACTTCTGCAGAGGGAGGTGAGGAGGAGTGGAGACTGAGTAGCCAAATTCAATCACATGGGTGCTCCATGCCTACAGGACTGACTCCCAGTAAAAACCAGGAATACCAAGGCTCCAGTGAGCTTCCCCAGTTGGCAATACCTTATGTGTTGTTACATGTCACCTCTGGGAGACTAAAGCACTATCTGTGCAACTCCACAGCGAGGGGACAGCCAGAAGCTCATGCTTGGTTTCTCCTGGACTCAGCCATATGCCTCTTTTTGCTTGGCTGATTCTAATATGTATTCTTTCACTGAAATAATCCATAACCATGAGCATGATTGCTTTTCTGAGTGGTATGAATCCTTCTAATGGATTGTCAAACCCGAGGGTAGTCATGGAGACTTCAAACACACTCATTTTCTAAGCTGACCTCGAATTGTGTCATCTCCCATATTCTTTGCCAGGGAAAATCCCCTGCAGCTTGCAAGACTCAACAAGTCACTCCCTTTCCAGAAGAAAGAGCACAGTGTGGAAGGGCATAGACTCTGAACCCACTATATCCAAATTCCAGATTCATCTCTTACTGGACATGCAACCTTGAATAAAGAAAGCACTGCCCCTGCCCCTCAGTAGCATACCTGTGAAATGAGAATGGTAAGGATACTTATCTTGTAGGGCTAGTAGGAGGTGTACATGGATTTGTATTGTGTAAAACAAAAGAAAAATGCAGGCACATAGAAAATTCCAGCATTACTGATGGTTTTTATAAGCTTTCCTAACCACCCCAGGTTGCTCAGTGATAAAGAATCCACCTGCCAATGCAGGAGGCACAAGAGATGTGGGTTGGATACCTGGGTCAAGAAGATTCTCTGAAGAAGGAAATGACAATCCACTCCAGTATTCTTGCCTGGAGAATTCCATGGTCAGAGGAGCCTGGCAGGCTACAGTCCATGGGGTCACAAAGAGTCAGACATGACGGAGCAAATGAGCACAAGCACAGACACCCAAAACCACTGCACTCACAAAGCTTCCCCCCTTCGACAAATCGCATTTACCTGCACTAATGTGTGATTATGCACGCTTGAGCCCTATGTCTCCAACTAGTCCAGGAACTCCCCTAAGAGGATCGTGCAATCTATCATTATGAACCTCCACCCCAGAAGTTTCCACCACAAGGCTGAACACATAGTTGATTCCTAAAATATATCTGCTGATGCACAGGAAAGTGAAAGTTAAAGTCACTCAGTCATGTCCGACTCTTTGTGACCCCATGGACTATACAGTCCATGGAATTCTCCAGGCCAGGATACCGGGTAGCCCTTCCCTTCTCCAGGGGATCTTCCCAACCCAGGGATCGAACCCAGGTCTTCCGCATGGCAGGCAGATTCTTTACCAGCTGAGCCACAAGGGAAGCCCAAGGATACTGCAGTGGGTAGCTATCCCTTCACCAGCGGATGTTCCCGACCCAGGAATCGAACCGGGGTCTCCTGCACTGCAAGTGGATTCTTTACCAACTGAGCTATCAGGAATGACAGCGTTGTTTCCAAGTCTAAGAAAACCCAATTCTTCACTTAAAGATTTCCTCTCTGTAAGCTAGTCATTCTTCCTCTACAGGAAAAAAATTACCTTCTCCTTTTGTATACACTTGCACACAGAATTTGAGATTCCAACAGCTATACATTTCCAGGACAGCCCTTTCAACTCTCAGAGTCTAACAGGCTTTAATGGTCTCTGTACCTTGTAATTTATGATCAAATTATATGTTGGATTAAGGATTGCTAATTGTTAATCATCAGCTTGAATTAGTTATTAATGAGTAATGTCACTAATTACAGGGTCCCCTGACACAGAGCAGGCGGGCACCACTGGCACATCCCAGAAGATGCCTGATGACTCAGCTTCAGCCAGTGCCCTGAAAGCAACGTGCTGTAAAACATCCCACCTCTGACAGCTCCACACACCCTTCCCTCCCATGGTCAAAGTCATGAGATTATACAGTTGGAAAGAACTGTGAAGATCAGCGGTTCCCAAGCCGTGAGCTACAGATCTCTGAAGGCTGCTGAGCTAAGGCAGGTGCCCAGGAATTCATGGCGCCTTCAGGCTAAAGATATTATATCCCTCTTCCTTATCGTTGCTACTATTTTTCACATCTATGGACATAATGTATGAATAATACAGTTTAACTTGGCATTAAAGCACAATGGAGTTCATAGCAGTTTTTTGTCAAGAAACCGTCATGGAAAATCTATTGATTTTACATTTCTTGGCCCTCAAAGCAGTCATCAGTTAGTTTTGGGGTTCCTGGTCAGCTCACCCATTCCCATTTCTCTTGGCAATTATTCCAGATCTTTATTTTTTAATGTGTTTTTAATAGGAGGATAATTGCTTTACAATGTTGTGCTGGTTTCTGCCATACAACTATGTGAACCAGCCATTAATATACATATATCCCCTCTCTCTTGAGCCTCCCTCCCACCCACCTTCCCCATCCCACCCCTCCAGACCATCACAGAGCACTGAGTGAGCTCCCTGTGCTAAACACTTACACGTGGTAGTGTGTATGTTCCAATGCCACTCTCTCAGATCATCCCACCCTTTCCTTCCCCCTCCAGGCCCACAAGCCTGTTCTCTATGTCTGTGTCTCAATTCCTGCACTACAAATAGTTTCATCAGTACCATTTTTTTCTGGCTCCATATACACGCATTAATATACAATATTTGTTTTTTCTTTTTTTTGACTAATTCACTCTGTATAACAGGCTCTAGGCTCATCCACTTCAGAGACTTTTGCCATTTTTTTCTGTAGCACCTCATTCAAGATCTACCTTTTACTCTTAGCAATGATTTCCTCTCAATTCCTAAGGAAAATGTGGGTCACCCAGGATAAGCTCTCTCTTCCGGCCCTTCAATACCAAACCACTCTTGTGTCCTTGACTCCACCCCCTACTCCCTCTTCAGGGTTCTTCCTTCCCAATCAGCGCCACCCCTCCTTTCTGTGTCCTCATATCCTCCTTCTCTCCTTGCTTCGTGCCCTCAGCTGTATGCACTGTGTTAAAATGGGACCTATTATGCCCATACTGTATTTCCCTTGTAGCTCAGTTGGTACAGAATCCACTTGCAGTTCAGGAGTCCGTCCCACAATGCAGGAGACCCGGGTTCGATCCCTGGGTTGAGAAGATCCTTTGGAGAAGGAAAAGGCAATCCACTCTTGTATTTTTGCCTAGAAAATCCCATGGACAGGGCTACAGTCCACGGGGTTGAAAGAGTCAGGTATGACAGCTACAAAACCACCATGTCCATATCGGGGCTGAGGATGTTCAGGCGATAGACGCTGTATTCCGAGAAATCATGCAAAAAGAGGTCCAAAGCAGATAATCAAAAACCAGCTAGCTGACAAATGAGAGTGAGTAAGTGAAGTCTGGGAGAGGAATGTGTCTGGAGAGAATCTCTGGAGTGAGCTGTACCCTGAATCCCCTCTCCAAGGAGAGAGGGTGGTATCCTACCATCTAACCCCAAGCCTGGTGGTCAGTGATCCTGGCAGTGGAGAAACACCCTCATTGGTGCCTCACTCGTGCTAAGCAAGGGAAAGGTCGCTGGTGGGGCAGATGGGGACCCTGTCTGTGGAAGTAGCCCCCTCTCCTCCCGTTTAGGACAAAGATGTGTGAATCCTGGAAACCAGACACGGAAGCCAGAAAAGATGCTGATCCATCCCTTATCTATTTGTTCATTCACTAAACAGTTTCAGTATCCCTGCAAAGTGCCAAGTACTTATTATTCTCCGGGTTACAACAGAAAAGCTACAGGCCTGGCTTCATAAAGCACGCAGACTAGTAACGAATTAAGAATGATAAAGAAAGGATCTTCCACTGGGAGAAACAGGTTGAATATCTAGCAGTATTTTTTTGTGTTTTGTGTTTTGGCCCTGATTACCAAACAGGAAGGGAAAAAAAGATATATAGGAAGAAAGAGAAAGAAAAGAGTGAAACAGAAAGAATATGCATCCCCTGAATGCAGCATCTCCGGTATTTGTATTGTCTACTGGGAAGACTCAGTAGCTAAAGATTCATCCAATCTAATGTCATTTGGATGGTGAAAAAGTTCTCTTCACCCCATCCTTTACCAGATTGAAACCATTACTATTAAAATACTGAAATCACAAAGAGAATGGGAAACCATCACATCCTGACATTTAAGAAAGAGTATTGTATCTGCTTAATAACATCAGAAGGGCCATAAAAAGTCCTTCCTTCAGTTAAATAGCTCCATCAACTATTAACAAATTAAGCATTTCATAAGTTATGATACATTAAAAAGAGATCATTAATATTCAATTCTATTGTGTACATCAGAGATGCATGTCATGTTAACGACTCATGATCACGACTCCATTTTTTGAGTCTTTTAAAAATGCATATTAATCATCTTAATGTTACATAAAATACAAGATCAATTTTTGCCTAGTGCCTCACATATGTAGGGATAGTTGTGTGTTCTGGGTATTATAAAGCACTTTGTGTGTGTGCGTGTGTGTGTGTGGACTCAGTAGCTCAGTCATGTCCGACTCTTTTGTGACCCCATGGACTGTAGCTCATCAGGCTCCTCTGTTCATGGAGTTTTCCTGGCAAAAATATGGGAATGGATTGCCATTTCTTCCTCAAGGTGATCTTCTCAACCCAGGGATCAAAGTGGAGTCTCCTGCATCTGCTGCGTCGGCAGGCAGATCCTCCACCGCCGAGCCACCTGGGAAGCCCAAAGCACCGCACTGTGTCCATTTCTTTGCCACTGCCACACTTTCATTCCCTTATGTCACAGCTGGAGGTCAGCCTCCCTGTGTGTCAGGGAGGAAGCAGTGCGTGGCCAGAAATATGAAACTGACTTTGAATCCATTGCCTGAACCCTGTCCCTTCAAGATCTGAAGGCCTTGGGGTCTTTAGGCATGTCCCATTTTAATCCTGTTACAAATCGCATAACACAAAATGTACTGTTCTTAACCATTTTTATGTGTACAGTTCAGCAGCATTAAATACATTTGCAGACTGTGCAACCAGATTCCAGAACTCATTTCATCTGGCAAAAGTGAAACCCTACACCCACTAAATAACAAGTACCCATTTTCCCATTCTCCCCGGCCCCTGGAAACCACCACTCTACCCCGTCTCTCTGAATTTGGCTATTCTAGGTACTTCATAGGAGTGAGCTCATATAGCATCTGTCTTTCCATGACTGGTTTATTTCACTTAGCATATAGTGCCCAAGGGTCATCCATGTTGTAGCATGAGTCAAAATTCCCTTCTTTCTTTTTTAAAATTATTTCTTGATTGATTTTTGGGTGCACTGCATCTTCCATTTTCTCTAGTCGTGGTGAGTGGGGGCTACTCTCCAGCTGCACTGCATGAGCTTCTCATTCTGGTGATCTCTCTCATTGAGAGGCAAGGGCTCCAGGGCATATGGGCTTCAGCAGTCCGCTCTAGAGGGCAGGTTCAGTAGTTGTGGCGCACGGGCTTTAGTTGATCCTCAGCATGTGAGATGGTCCCAGACCAAGGATCGAACCTGTGTCCCCTGCAGTGGCAGGCGGATCCTTATCCACTGTACCACCAGGGAAGTCCTCTTTCCTTTTCTTAAGGTTGAATAATATTTCATTATAATTTTGTTTATCCATTTATCTGTTAATGGACCTTTAGGTTACTTCCACCTTTTGTTGATTGTGAATAACACTGCTATGAACACGAGTGTGCAAATATTCCTTTGAGACCCCCTTTCAATTTTTTGGGGGTATAAACCCATAAGCAGAACTGCTGGACCATATGATAACTCTATTTTTAATTTTTAAGGATGATTACACCGTTTTCCATAGCCGCTGCACTTTTTTTATCTCCCCACCAGCAATACTCAAGGATTCCAGCTTCTCCACATTCTTGCCAACGCTTGTTATTTATCTCTTTAAAAACTATGGTAGCCATCCTGATGGGTGTGAAAGGATATCTCAACCAAATATCCCTTAAGGTTATGCTTTGGTTTTCAGATAATACCTTAGTGATGAGTCTACATTATTATTTGCAGAAATCTGAGAGTGCAGCCCTGCCACAGTATACGAAGCCACTGAACATCTAGGTCGGGATGGGAACTGAGCTATGAGACATCCCCAGCTGAGCAAGTTATTAGCCCCAAAGGTTACCTTCTCTGTTACATAAAATCGGCTCATCGGTAGCTCTACCCTAATACAGTCTGTCAGCTTTCAATCTGCACTAGCAAATAAGAGAATATGGAACAAGGGTTGTTGTTCAGTCACTAAGTCATGTCTGATTCTTTGTGATCCCATGGACTGCAGCATGCCAGGCTTTCCTGTCCTTCACTCTCTCCCGGAGTTTGTTCAGATTCATATCCATTGAGTTGGTGGTGCTATCTAACCATCTCATCCTCTGCTGCTCTCTTCTATTGCATTCAATCTTTCCCAGCATCAGGGTCTTTTCCAATGAGTCATCTCTTCGCATCAAGTGGCCAAAGTATTAGAGCTTCAGCTTCATTAGTCCTTCCAATGATTATTCAGGGTTGATTTCCTTTAGGATTGACTGGTTCGAACAGGTGTCTGTCCATTTCAAAACCCTACCCTGGTTTATCAAAATTTTATAAACTAAGAAAGAACTTCATGGATCCTTGCAGAAAATCCTCACTCCTGTTCCACAATTGCCCCTTTATACCAACAAACACATCCCCCAAACAAGGGCAAAGAATGAATAAGATGGCCCCTTCCATCTCTTTGAACACAGAACCATGAAGATATTAAATCAGTTTTGATTCTCACATAGAACTCATAAAAAATATTGAACCATAACTCGGGTAACACCTTGTTTGAAAATCAAAGCATTTGTGGTGGGTTGAACAATACCCCCTGCTCCCTTCCTCCTGAAAAATATCCATATCTCATCTCTGGAACCTGCTTATATTACCTTATATAGAAAAAATGGCTTCACAGATATGATTAAGTACAGGATCTCAAGAAGAGGGAGATTGTTGTGGGTTATTCACATTGATCCCAACTGTCATCACAAAGGCCCCTATGGGAGGAAGTCAGGAAAGTCAAGGGAAGAAGGTGGCCACGTGACAAAGGAAGCAGGGGGAGAAAGTGACACAGTAGCCATGAGCCAAGGAATGAGAACAGCCTTTAGAAGCTGGACAAGGCAAGGAAGTGGATTCTCCCTTCCAGTCTCCAGGAGAACCCACCTGCAGACACCTTGCGTTGAGCTCTGTAAGGGTCACTGCAGATTACTGCCTGTAGGATATAAGAAAATAAATTTCTGTGCTTTAAGCCAGGGGTCCCCAACCCTTGGGCCATGAACCGGTACCGGTCTGTGGCCTGTAAGGGACCGGGCTGCACAGCAGGAGGAGAGCTGCAGGCAGGCAAGCGAGCAAAGCTTCACTGTGTTTACAGCAGCTCCCCATCACTTGCATTTCCTCCCATCAGATCAGAGGAGGCATTAGATTCTCATGGGAGAATCTACAGTGAACTACGCGTGTGAAGGACCTAGGTTGTGCGCTTCCTTATGAGAACCTGGGAAATAGATGTGGAAACAGTGGAAACAGTGTCAGACTTTATTTTGGGGGGCTCCAAAATCACTGCAGATGGTGATTGTAGCCATGAGACTAAAAGACGCTTACTCCTTGGAAGGAAAGTTATGACCAACCTAGACAGTATTCAAAAGCAGAGACATTACTTTGCTGACTAAGGTCCGTCGAGTCAAGGCTATGGTTTTTCCTGTGGTCATGTATGGATGTGAGAGTTGGACTGTGAAGAAGGCTGAGCCCCGAAGAATTGATGCTTTTGAACTGTGGTGTTGGAGAAGACTCTTGAGAGTCCCTTGGACTGCAAGGAGATCCAACCAGTCCATTCTGAAGGAGATCAGCCCTGGGATTTCTTTGGAAGGAATGATGCTAAAGCTGAAACTCCAGTACTTTGGCCACCTCATCTGAAGAGTTGACTCATTGGAAAAGACTCTGATGCTGGGAGGGATTGGGGGCAGGAGGAGAAGGGGACGACAGAGGATGAGATGGCTGGATGGCATCACGGACTCGATGGACGTGAGTCTGAGTGAACTCCGGGAGATGGTGATGAACAGGGAGGCCTGGTGTGCTGCGATTCATGGGGTCGCAAAGAGTCGGACACGGCTGAGCGACTGAACTGAACTGAACTGCACTATGAGAACCTAACACCTAATGATCTGATCCTGCATTATGGTGAATAATAGTGTATACGGTGTATAATTATTGCATTTTATGAAAGTGAAAGCATTAGTCACTCAGTCATGCCTGACTCTTTGTGACACCATGAACTGTAGCCCATCAAGCTCCTCTGTCCGTGGAATTCTCTAGGCAAGAATACTGGAGTGGATAGCCATTCCTTTCTCCAGGGGATCTTCCTGACCCAGTTATCTAACCTTGGTCTCCTGCACTGCAGGCAGATTCTTTACCATCTGAGCCACCAGGGAAGCCCACTTCATTATATATCACAATGTAATAATAACAGAAATAAAGTGCACAATAAGTGTAATGGGCTCCAATCATCCTGAAACCATCTCCCCCACTCCCGGTCTGTAGAAAAACTGTCTTCCACAAAACTGCTCCCTGGTGCCAAAAAGGCTGGGGACTGCAGTTTCAAGCCAGTAAATTCATGTTCATTTATTATAGCAGCCACAGGAAACGAATATGGCATCAAAATCTGCCAACTTCATTCACCGTCCCTTATATTTCACCTTCCCAACTGGTCCACCACAAAGGACTTATCTCCTTGCCTCCAAGGGAAGCTGGCTGGGGTTTGGGGCAAAAGTCCTACACCAAGCTGTCCAAAGGCCCTGGGTTACCCGTCGGGGGGGGCAGGTGCCACACAAAAAATGTCCTTTGTCTAAGTGTTCCTACATCACGGTAATTATAAAGCATCCAAGTATGGAAAAGTCCCAGGAATTAATACCTTTTCAACTCCATGCTTAAAAGCTCCTGAACACAGTTCAACAGAATATGAGGAAGAAGAAAAAAGTGTGAATGTTCCTATTGACTGCCATCCTTCAGGACTGCTGTTTGATAAGCTGAGGCAGAAAATTTTTAGTTAAAAAGAAGTAAAATGCAGCATCTTTTCTCAAGAAGAAAACATCAGTGGGAAAGCATCCCCAATCCTCAAGCAGCTGTTTTCCCCGCTGCAGCTCCATCCCCAGGTGGTTTCTCCCAGGCTCTCTCCCTCCCTCCCTGCCCTGGGATCTGGGGACGCAAAGGCCTGCAGGGCATGTGCCCTTGGCACAGACCTGATGGGGAGGGAGGGGTCTCCGGCGTCCCACCAGTCTTTCGGGGGGCTGATGTACATGCACCACAGCTCCCAGCTGTACCCGTGGGCCGAGTTCTCATACCGCTGCACCTCGAAGGTGTCCTGCTTGATGTTGTCGATGGAGGGAAGGATCACACGCCTCCGGTTCTCCTGGATCCGCGAGAGGACCGGTTCGGCCCTGAAACACAGAGAAGTAGAAAGAAAAATCTCTCTCCTGGGCTTCCCTGGTAGTCCAGTGGTTAAGGATCCACCCTGCAACACAAGGGACACCGGTTCCATCCCTGGTCCGGGAAGACCCCACGTGCAGTGGGGCAACTAGCCTGGGGCACCACAGTCACTGAGCCAGCACTCTAGAGCCCGGGAACTACTGGGAAACATCCTTTAGAAGACCCTGCAATATCAACCCAGGTCAAAAGTTAGCATCACGGGCTCCCTAGAGCCCGTGCTCTGCAACCAGAGAAGCCACCACAGTGAGAAGCCCGTGCACCCAGTGAAGAGTAGACCCCGCTCAGCACAATTAGAAAAAGCTCGAGTGCAGTAACAGAGACCCACTACAGCCAAAACATAAATAAATAAAAAAAAATCTCACTCCTGAGGCTCACCTGCACCCCCACTGGCTCAGACGTCAAGACCACAATGAACAGAAGCATCCTAGCTGAAGGCTGGGCTTTGGGCACGCTGGAACTCACAAGGAGGCAGCTCTCGATGGATCAGGTGGCTTTTAATGAGCCCCGTAGCCTGCAGCTCAAGCCCTCACCCCTGTGGGGTCACCACAGTGTCACCTGTGCTGGCTTGAAAGGCTGGAGGCGAGAACTGAGAACCCAGGGCCTCTGGCCTAGCAAGTTTGGCCTGTCTTTTATACCCACAGTGTCTAAGTCAAGGCCAGGCCATCCTGAGAGAATCTGCACTGGCCTGCAGTTTCATAGTTTTCAGTTTCCCCTCTGGCACTGGCCGATGCCTCCGGTTTTCTTTTTCCTGCAGGAGCTGAATTGTCTTTCCCCAAATAGGTCACTTCTACCCTTGATGGCCTGGTTTCAATATGCATTTCACTAGCTTCTTTGTGCGTGTGACTATTTCAGTTGTTTTAATTGATTATTTAATTGATTTCTTAAAAGGCATCTAATTGGATGGGTTCGGGATGGCTGGCAGGAACTAATTGAATGCAAAAGTGGGCAGAATCCTGCCTCTCAGCGAGCCTGCCTCCTCAGGGCTGCAGCAGGAGAGAGGCAGGGACCTGGCTCAGGGTTCAAGGAGCACCCCTGCCAGCTCAGGAGAAAGCAGATGGCCAGACACCCTTGCCAGGGTGTGTTCTCCGAGGCAGATGTAGGAAGGGATCATTTCCCACATTCGAGAAGGAAAAGATGGCTCTCAGAAACCAGGGCATTAATCTCCCTGCTTAGAACAGAGCACAGGCTTTGGAAGGGAGTCAAGCGAAAATCCCATTCCTTTGCATTATTTGGAAGAATAATGAGAAAGCTCGGCCTCCATCCCATCTCTTTTCATTTGCAGCTATTGAATTACCTGTTGGCACATCTCATCTTTCTATTTAAAATGAGCAATAAAATATACCCGGAGCCATTTACTGCCTCTGATACTTTTGCACACCCCATAGAAGCTGATGCCAAATGGGACCGACTCACAATTTCTAGATGTGCTTCAGAGCTCTGCCCCTTCCAAGCCCTCACTCTTGCTGTTGTCCTCCAGGAATGCCCTTGTGCCTGGGTAGGAAGTCTAGCCACCCACATAGAGTGCCACATCTCCCAAGAAGCCTGCCTTGATTTCTCCCCAGTAGACAACTCATCCCTTCCACACTTAGACCATCTTCTCCACCATATTCAAGTCACTCCGATGACATGCTGTCCAGGAATGTGGAGGTCAAGACAGAGAGGAACAGGCGGACGTGTGAAACAGAAGGCAAAACCAGCTAAAGCTGGAGGGGGATTGGATAAGTTAACACAACATGATGGAGAGAGAACTGAGTGATGGGGGCATGGTGGTGCCACCTGATTGGACAGAAAAGAAATGAGGAGAGGATGATGTGGAGGAAAAGGTGAGACAGGGCAAGGCTAAGGCTACATGTGTTCAGAAGGGTTCTTGCTCAAGAGTTCCCAAACTTGAGTGAGCAGCAGAGTCTTTGGGTCGGGGCTGGTTAAAGCAGATTGCTGGGTCCCACCCCTCGAGCTTCTGATGTCATAGGTCTGGGTGGAACCCAAGGATATATATTTCTAACAAGTTTCCAGATGATGCTGGTCTGGGGACCACACTTTGAGAATGATTACAAGATAACAACGAGGCTAAGGAGAGGTCAGGGCTGCAGACCAACAACTGTGTGTATCAGGGTCTGACAGCAACAGAAAAAAACAAGGAAGAAAACTGGGCTCTGAGATGGTAACAGGTGCCTGCGTGCACGGGAAAGGGCCAGTGCTTACGGTGACCCCAGGTTCCAAAACATTGTGTGCTCACGTGCAAAACCCTCCTTTTCTCCTGCCATTAAAAGGATTCTAAAGTTGGTTTCAAATGAAGAATAGACATTTCAGTGTTTAATTAGTGATGGGACATGGGCTTTTCAAATAGGGTACTGTGAGACCGCTCATATTTGAGATGCTATCATTCCTTTTTCTTGGCTGTATCGGGCGGCACAAGGGATCTTAGTTCCCCAAACAAGGATCAAACTTGGATCCCTTGTAGTGGAAGCGTAGGGCATCAACCACTGGATCACCAGGGAAGTCCCAACATTAATGAAGTTAAAGACTCTGCTTCTTACTAACCCTCTGCAACCTGGGGTAGGGGTTTAACCTCTGACTTGATTTACCATTGGTTAGTTAGAAATGGAGAAGGAAATGGCAACCCACTCCAGTGTTCTTGCCTGGAGAATCCCAGGGATGGGGGAGCCTGGTGGGCTGCTGTCTCTGGGGTCGCACAGAGTTGGACACGACTGAAGTGACTTAGCAGCAGCAGCAGTTAGAAATAATCATATAACTGTAAAGCTTGAACCTAATTTTAACATGCTCATTGACTGATTTGGGCATTTTGGATGCTTCACTCTCTTACAAACAGAATCTTCTCCTCCGTGTGTGCTCCCCAATTTCTCTCATATTGTTCTTTTTACCAGGAAGTCAGGCAGGGCATGTTGGCAGAGAGAAACCCTTCTCTTCCTCTAAATGATGTTAAAGACGATCCCATAAATTCTAGGAAGCTTTGCCTGAGTAGGCAGAATTATAAATGAATCTTCCCCCCCCCCCCATAATAGTTAACCATCCTCCCCAGAAATGGAAACAAACAAATCAGCAAAAGAGAACATCAGGAATATGACTGCCTTGTCTTCTTAGCAAGGGGCATCTTGAGTTCCGTCTAACTAATATATCATTTTCACAGGGATTTTCATGATGGTAATGATGATGACCCTGATAGGATAGGATGATGACGGCAAGGATGACAATGATAGACTGAGTAAACAGCAGATGTATTTCTCCCTGCTTCCCAGTTTTATCCCAAACTATGGTCTCACCTTCTTTTCACCCGCCCTTCCTCATCCTTCCCGGGGCCCCAGAAGAAACAGGCAAAGTGCGCCCACCTCCCAGACTCCAGGCCTCCTGACCATGCTGCAGGTCCCAAGTGCTTCGGGTTTTAGCTTGTGACCTACCAGCCAGCGGTGAACTCCACGTGGGCATCAAAGAAGCCGGTGACCTGGCCAGTGGCCACCTTCCAGCCCTCAATACGAGCTCGGATCAGTCCCTCTCTTTTCTGGTTTCTCACCACCTTCACCAGCCCGGGGTAGCGTTTGTGGACATACTCCTCCAAGGGGGCCTTCAGCTCCTCTGCAAATGACAAAACACGGGAAGATCCATAAACAGGTCAAACGTGCATCCAACCCACTGTGTGGGCAACAGATCTTCAGACAGTCCAGAGACTCAAGACAAGTTTGCATGTTAGTCATTTTAGTAAAAAGGACAACTGGGTCTGTGTGAGTCAGAAGGCATCTCTGACTGATGTCCTTCGAGATTTCTTTTCTTTCTGCTCCCCCCTCCTTTCTTGGCCAGCATTTCTGTGCTTGCATTATCTCCTGGGTCCTGTTTATCCACTTTATATGGTTTTTCCCACCTGCACGTACACTAGTCCTCACAGGATGTGTTCTGGGAGGTCCAGACCCATAGTTACACCCTAGATGCAACATTAACAGGGTTTGTGCTTTGGTCATAGGATGTCAAATCTTCGCCCAGCAGTAGAAACGCTACCGTGATGGCAAAAGAAACACCAACAGGATTGAACGCTCCCTTCTGCCACCAGCAGGTGGTACAAAGAGCATTATTTATATGATCTAATTTAATCCTTACAGCAACCTAGGTGGTGGCTAGATTAATCCCATTAATTTACTACATGAATTCCACTTTGCAAATTAAGAACAGTCTTAGGAAGTGGGCTGCCCTGGTGGTCCACTGGTTAAGAATCCACCTTGCAGTGCAGGGGACATGGCTTTGATCCCTGGGGAAGACCTCACAAGCTGCAGGGCAACTAAGCTCATGCACCACAACTCCTGAGCCTGCGCTCTGAAGCCCTTGCTCCACAACAAGAGAAGCCACTGTAATGAGAAGCCCTTGCACAGCAACAGAGTAGCTCCTGTAGTCTGCAATTAGAGAAAGCCCTTGCATAGCAACAAAGACCCAGCACAGCCAAAAATAAATAAACACATATATACAAATAAACATTTTTTTAAAAAGAATAGTCTTAGGGAGGCTAACCTGTTCCAAGGGCACAACCGAGGAACAGAAGAGATGAATCACAGGCCAAATGTGTCTAACTCCACAGACATAAAGGGATACCCTTGTGTCCTTGAGAATCATCATCTCATCATAAAGGAAAAATACCCCACATGTTTTGTTTCTATTTTTTAATAGCAGTATGAGACAAGGATGTTAACTAAGCTTACTGAAGCAATTACTTCACAATATGAAAGTGAAAGCCACTCAGTCATGTCTGACTCTTTGTGACCCCATGGACTATACAATCCATAGAATTCTCCAGGCCAGAATACTGAAGGGGGTAGCCTTTCCCTTCTCCAGGGGATCTTCCCAACCCAGGGATTGAATCCAGGTCTCCTGTATTGCAGGCAGATTCTTTACTGGCTGAGCCACCAGGGAAGCTTCACAATATATGTCAGGCAAATCATTATACTGCACACCCTAAACTTACATAGTGCTGTATGTCAATTGTATCTCAATAAAAATGGGGGGAAAATCAGCAGGTGTAGAAAGACAAGCAGGGAAGGGTTGGCAGAGAGGGAATTCCAAAATACACACACTCCAAGGACCCACCCTGGCCTGGGACAGTTTCCGGATCTGGAAACAGCCCAGGTGACTCAGATGGGAGTGGTCCACAGACAATACGTTAGGAGACATTGTCACCTCTGACTCTGCTCTAGAAAAACTCCAAAGATTGTATTTACAAATGTTGTACAGACCCCTCACTTGCTACTTATACATGGCAACTTTTAGCAAATGCCCTTTGGGTTGCCATTTCCTCCTGCAGGGGATCTTCCCAACCCAGGGATCAAATCCGTGTCTCTTATGCCTCCTACTATGGCAGACTGGTTCTTGACCACTAGCGCCACCTGGGAAGATCTGGCACAGTCAAAAAAGATTAAAAAAAAAAAAAAGAATAAATAAGATTTACATATAAGACCCTTTATATGCATTCAAAATCTTATTTCTAATACCAATTGGCCTATTATTAATATTATTCATATAGGTCTAGCTTTAACTCTCCATCAACAACAATGCATCTTTCTAGCTAATCAATACCATTTTAAAGTCTAGCCACTATCATTCTATAGCAGTAGTCACCAGCTTCCAACTTACAAGATTTAGGAACACATTGTTCCAAACAACTGAAGTGACAGCCTGGGGGCTGTCATGGGAACACAGTGAGATGCCAGCATCCGATTAGCAAGGTCCAAGAACCAATGACACAGAAGGCTTCACTTCCCAGGCCCTGTATGTGATTTTGGACCTCCTAAAGTATTGGGTTGTTTCCCTGCCTGGATTTAAAATCAATCTGAACACAAGAACTTTCTCAAGATGCTTACACTCTGGGTAAGGAGATGAGACATGTTCAAAAAATTCCAATATTCAGAAGCTAAGAGCCAAAAAAAAAAAAAAAGGCCACAGAGGGAAAGGGTTACAGGGGCACAGAGTACTGTGGACACAGTGGGAAGAGATGACTGCTTAGGAGACGTAGAGTTCCAGAAGACTTCAGATCCAGCTCTGGGGAATGTGTGTATTCAGGAGGCAGGGGGCAGAGTTAGAGGACGAGAAAAGCTACAAACAGCATCACAGCGGCAGAATCATACCACGGGTTTGGGCTAAGTCGCTTCAGTCTTGTCTGACTCTTTGTGACCCCATGGACTGTAGCCCGCCAGATCCCTCTGTCCATGGGATTTCCTGGCAAGAATACTAGAGTGGGTTCCCATGCCCTCCTCCAGGGGATCTTCCTGACTCAGGGATCAAACCAGCATCTCTTGCATCTCCCGCATTGGCAGGCGGGTTCTTTACCACTAGTCTACCTGGGAAGCCCAAATGAAGGGTAGAGTTTCCAAAAGGAGAAGCTGTGCATTCATGTCACAAATATTTACAGAGCGCCTCCATGGCTGACAATGACACAATCCCTATTCTGAAGAGTTGTTCAACAGCCAATGTTAGGAAAGTCAAATGCGTTAGAGAAAATGAGAGCTAAGAACAGGCCACGTGATCTAGACAAATTCAGATCAACGGGACCAGTGAGGAAAAAAAAATGAATTCCCTTCTGAATACAGCTGGGTCCTTTGGGGACAGGGTGAGTTTAGGAAGAAGTGAATGAGCAGGACAGCTCAGGACTAATTTCTAGAAAAGTTGGTCCTGGTGGAACAGAGATGTGACAGCTTGAGGGCACCAGGGTGTTGAGATTTAGAAGTCACTTCCTTGGCTCAGATGGTAAAGAATCTGCCTGCAATGCAGGTGATGGGGGTACGATCCCTGGGTTGGGAAGATCCTCTGGAGAGGCGGATGGCTACCCACTCCAGTGTTCTTGCTTGGAGAATTCTATGGACAGAGGCGCCTGGTGGGCTACCATGGGATCTTAAAGGGTTGGACATGACTGAGCGACTAACACTTTCACTTTTCAGTTTAAAGCAAGAAAGTCCACAAGCTGACCGAAGGAAAACAAGGCCCCCAGGCTCATCATGGAAGGAAACAAATCCTCAATCTGACAGCAGTAAGAAATGTCACATCCATCACCTAAGACCCTTTATCATCCTTAACAGACGGACCACTCCTGGACATTATAATGACAGCACGAAAAACATTTTACGTAAGATTTTTCTCACTGGCAGACTCAGAGAAGACAATGAAAACTCAATTCTATGGGCTTCCCTGATGGCTCAGTGGTACAGAATCCACCTGGGTCTTGAGGATCCCCTGGAGGAGGAAATGAAAACCTGTTCCAGTATGCTTGCCTGGGAAATTCCCTGCATAGAGGGGTCTCGCAGGCTACAGTCCACAGGCTCACAAAAGGTTTGGACATGACTCAGTGACTAAAACAGCAACTTTGCAAAAATAAATGTTTACCTATGAGTGTTATCAAATCCAATCCTAAACTGGTCTAGAGCCATTTGGGAATGCTTGTGTTTCTTAAGGTTTGGATCAATAACATCTGAGGTCAAGAGGGGAGAGGCAACTACTGCCCTTCATCGGAACGGACCAGAAGGGAGCTCTATCTGCTTCTTCACAATAAAAGGAACAGCCGTCATCCAGACTTAAGGAGTACATATTGCAACATGAAAGTTACAGACAGTGAGAACGAAAGCAAAAATCATTATTACAGAATTTTATCCAGACTCTGCAGTTTCAGTGGTATTGGAGAATAAAACATCAGTCTAGTCCCCTGTCTCTAAACCCTGTTCAGAGAAAAGTGTTGACCTAGAAGACTCATCTCCAGGTGCTCCCAAAACATGTGCATGAACCTGGGCACCACATGGATGTGAGCTTGGAAGTGGCCACACTGTCCGGGATTGGACTCCATCTCTACCTCTCAACCCTCCTAGGTGTCAAGTCTTGACAATGAGACTTACTGAATGTGCAATTCTCCTCAAGGTATGGAGACTCAAGATAATCAGTCCAAGTTTAGATGTTGTTTCTTCTTTTTTTAATGCACTAATTTAAAAAAATTTATTGGAGTATAGTTGGGCTTCCCAGGCGGTGTTAGTGGTAAAGAACCCACCTGCCAATGCAGGAGACATAAGAGACGCTGGTTCAATTCCTGAGTTGGGAGGATCCCCTGGAGGAGGATATGGCAACTCACTCCAGTATTCTTGTCTGGAGAATCCCATGGACAGAGGAGCCTGGAGGGTTCCAGTCCATAGTGTCACAAAGACTTGGACATGACCGAAGTGACTTAGCACACATAACTGATTTACAATGTTGTGTTAATTTCTGCTGTACAGCAAAGTGAATCAGCTATATGTGTATATATACATGCATATATACATATATATATACCTTTACATATATATATATATGCCATATGCATGAGAATTGCCAGTAGGTCTGGGGTGTGGCCCAAGAATTCACATTTCTAACAAGCTCCACGGGGCTGCCACTGCTGTTCTGGTGAACACTCTCGGAGTAGCTCTGACTTAGAGCCAGTCCCTTATCCAACCCCATCTGTGACGAGTTAACCCCTGCTCATGAAATAGGTCTTATCCGAAATGAGCAGACGCTCCATAATCCCAGTGTTGGCCACTGCTAGTCTCTGCTTTTGCCCGGGCCTTCTTGTTCCACCTTGTCTGAAAGATGGAGCCCCTTGGAGATGACTTGAGTCTAGACAGTGAGGGGTTTGTCTTGCCCAAACTGGGATCCTGATGGCTTCCTTCCACCCACCCCTCACATGGAGCAACCTCCCCATCAAGCCCTTCAACAAGGACCCGGGGGTTCCTGGCTTCTGCTCTCACTCCCACAGTCCGTTACAATGACGAGTGCTACGATTCCACCAACACTGCCTCTGCTGCCGTCAGCAGCACCATCACCACCACAGCCACTTAGAACCAACACTCCTCCCCGCCAACAGCTGCTGAGGTGTGGGCATACTGCTCACTGCGAATGCATGGGTTGTGACAGCTGGGACGAGAAAACAGCGCATATGGCATGTTCCAATTAAAAAAAAAAAAACCCGAAAAACAAAACCATCTGCCTCAAAGCCATTGTTCTGCAGAGTGTGAGTTTCCTCTACCTAGGAATCACCGGGCAGGTGATGCAGGTTCCTGGACTGCCCTAAACGAATCTAATTTTCTGGGCTTGGTGGGGCTGACCAGAAGTCAAACCTCGAACTTCTCAAAAGCACTGCTTGATTTTTTTCTTTCACTGGTTTTACCATGTTAAGATACACATAAAATTAACCTTTCGACCACTTTAAAGTTACAAGGGCATCACGTGCATTCACAGTGATGGCTCAACCATCACCCCTATCTAGTTTCAGAAACTCTCATTACCCCCAAAGGAAACCCCACATCCATTATGCAGTCAATCTCCATGTCTGGCCCACTTTCCAGCCCCCGGCACCACTAATCTGCTTTCCATCTCCATGAATGCGTCTGTTCTGGATATTTCAGAAACTGGAGTCATAACAAGATGTGGCCTTTCTGTGTCTTTAAGTCCTGGTTGACTTTGAGGGTGAGGGTAAGCAAATTTTTGTGTTTTTTTTTTAAGGTGTGACTTTAAATTCCTTGGCCTTACTGAAGGTCTGATTCCTCATTCTGCTGCCTGTTAGCTTTTTTGATCCCCATTTTGGCTATTTGGTTGACTGGAAGCTTATTTACAAAACCCCTCCAGATTCATCCAAGGGGGTTCTGGTTTCTCTGAGAGGAGGATCCAGCCCTTGGATCTGTGTTCACACCGCTAGAGTCCCCCTGACTCTGACACGAGCCTTTCTCCCCATCCCTGATGGAAACTTCCAGCTTACCACGGTTGGGGGTCTTGAGTTAGCAGAGGGGAAAACCACCGTCCAAAATGCAGGTTCAGCACAGCCATCAGGCCTGATGCCCTATGTTTCTGCAGTGCTTTTTATGAGTTTTTTTTTTAATGTGTGAATCATCCATGATGCCATCAAGACTCCTCCTCTCACCAAACTCTGAAGGGACAGCAATAGCCTAAGAGGCACCCCCCGCCCCTGCTCCCCTCCTCTGCCCCTGCACCACCCTCCATTGCATGGACCTGTCTCTGAAATCCTAGCCCTTAAGAACATCCATGGACTTCCCAGGTGGCGCTAGTCATAAAGAACCTGCCTGCCAATGCAGGAGACGTAAGAGACAAAGTTTCAGTCTCTGGGTGGGGTAATTACCCTGGAGGAGGGCCATGGCAACCCACTCCAATATTCCTGCCTGGAGAATCCCACGGACAGAGGAGCCTGGCGGGCTACAGTCGATAGGGTCACAAAGAGTTGGACACGACTGAAGTGACTTAGCATGCAGGCAGGAACATCCATGAGGTTGTCATACGGAGTGAAATAAGTCAGAGAAGGAGAAATATTGTGTGACATGCCTTATATGAAGACTCTATAAAGAAATGATACAAATGAACTTATTTACAAATTAGAAACAGACTCACAGACTTAGCAAACTTACAGCTGCCAGGGGGAAGGATGGGGAGGAGGGACAGTTGGGGAGTTTGGGACGGACATGTACACACTGCTGTATTTAAAATGGATAACCAACAAGGACCTATTGTAGAGCACAAGGAACTCTGCTCAATGTTATGAGGCAGCCTGGATGGGAGGGGAGTTTGGGGGAGAATGGATACTTGGATATGTATAGCTGAGTCCTTTGCTGTCCACCTGAAACTATCACAACATTGTTAATTGGCTATACTCCAATATAAAATAAAAAGTTAAAAAATAACATCCATGGAGAGGGCGAGAGCAAGCATGTGGAAACACAAGACAAGATAACACAGACGATGGCTACGTTGCATGTTTTATTCTCCGGGCATCTCTCAGTTTTGCGGACTTAAATAATGCATTGTCTGACTATGGGAGTGAAAAAAGAGGCGAGGCGAGAGCTAGAAACTTCAGGAAGAATGGGGGAGATTAAAAAGGGATGCTTTCGGCATGTATGAAAGCATTTTAAAGGCGATGCCACAGTGAGATCAAAGCAAGGAGAAAAGAAAGCAAAAGACGAAAAGAAGCAAGAAAAAAGATGTGAGGTGCAAAATACCGAAGTGTTAAACTAAATATATCACACGGAGCAGTGCATTCAGGAAAGAGACTTTGAAAAGGAAAGCCATCTCTGCTTTTATTCCTTTGTTAAGAAATTCCTCTCTACTGCTTCTTCCATTTAAATTTCACCTAAAAAAAAAAAAAAAAAAAAAAACAAACAAGAAGCCCAACCCCACAGGAAAATATCGTAATGCCTCTTTGGGGGTGGCTCCAGATTGCTCCCCCAAATTAAGAGCATTCCCCTATCTCACCCCATCAAAAGGCAGTTGAAAATCTGGTACTTGCAGCTGATTCTAATAATAACATGTGAATTTAAGCGATAAAATTTGTCTACAGCCTGGAGTGTGTTTTTCTTTCATTATGTTTCTTATTTACTGTGATATTGATTCTGAACTCTCTGAAGCTGGCAAATTTCTTCTCTGAAATAACCGAACTCACCATCTGGAGGCAGGGGCGGTGCTCAGGGGGAGCAAATTGGCACACAGGAAACCCTGGAGAGAGCAGGGCCAGAGCTCAGCGTTTGGCTACTTCTTGGAGTTTTCCTTAAATGCAGTTGTCAGGCAGGAATGGAATAAGAGTAAGTTATCTGGTCAGTCTCCCCTTTTCTGATATTTTGGGTACCTCTGTATTCAGAGCCCTGATTTCTCCAAGGTCAAAGGCAGTATGGGTCCTTTGAAGTGAAATGAAAGTCGCTTAGTTATCTCTGACTTTTTGTGACCCCATGGACTGTAGCCCACCAGGCTCCTCTGCCCATGGAATTCTCCAGGCAAGAATACTGGAGTGGGTAGCCACTGCCTTCTCCAGGGGACCTTCTGGAACCCAGGGATGGAACCCGGGCTCCAAAATCACTGTGGATGGTGACTGCAGCCATGACATTAAAAGACGCTGGCTTCTTGGAAGAAAAGCTATGACAAACCTAGACAGTGTATTAAAAAGCAGAGACATTACTTTGCCTACAAAAGTCCGTACAGTCAAAGCTATGGTTTTTCCAGTAGTCACATATGGATGTGAGATCTGGACAATAAAAAAAAGGCTGAGCACCAAAGAACCGATGCTTTTGAACTATGGTGCTGAAGAAGACTCTTGAGAGTCCCTTGGACTGCAAGGAGATCAAACCAGTCAATCCTAAAGGAAATCAACCCTGAATATTCATTGGAAGGACTGATGCTGAAGCTGAAGCTTCAATATTTTGGCCACCTGATGGGAAGCGCCAACTCACTGGAAAAGAACCTGATGCTGGGAAAGATTGAAGGCAGGAGGAAAAGGGGATGACAGAGGATGAGATGGCTGGATGGCATCACCGACTCAATGGACATGAGTTTGAGCAAACTCTGGGAGATGGTGAAAAGAGAGGGAAGCCTGGCGTGCTGTGGTCCATGGGGTCGCAAAGAGTCGGATGCAACTTAGCAACTGAACAACAATGGTTCCTACCTGAGAGGGTTGTTTAGGGTGTTAAATAAGAGGATGACTGCAAAGCACTTAGCTCAGGGCCTGGCACACAGAAGACACTTAATACATGTCAAACTTGTTACTTGTTTTTTATTGCATGTGTCTCTTTATACGGGTGAACAGAGAATAGACATGTCTTGGGAAACAAGGGGATGACTCTGGCAAGGGGACAGGAGGGCTTCGACGGTGGGGAGGGAGTCTTGAACCAGGAGGAAGAAGGAAAGCACAGAGAGAGGTGACTCTTGCCAGGGACTCCTCCAGAGTCCCAGTTCCAGGACCAGGACGGCTGAGTAGGAGCCCCGACTCCTGCAAATTCTTTATTATTTTTTTCTTTTTATCAGAGTATAGTTGCTTTACAATGTTGTATTAGTTTCTACTGTAAGCCAAGTGAATCAGCTATACCTATACATATATCCCCTCTTTTCTGGATTTCCCTCCCTTTTAGGTCACCACAGAGCATTGGGAAGAATTCCCTGTGCTATACAGTAGGCTCTTATTAGTTACCCATTTTATACACAGTAGTGTAAATATGTCAATCTCAATCTCCCAATCCATCCCACCCCCTTTTCCTACCTTAGAAAGTGAAAGAAAGAAAGTGAAGTCGCTCAGTCGTGTCCGACTCTTTGCGACCCTGTGGACTGCAGCCCACCAGGCTCCTCCGTCCATGGGATTCTCCAGGCAAGAATACTGGAGTGGGATGCCATTTCCTTCTCCAGGGGATCTTCCCAACCCAGGGTTTGAACTCGGGTCTCCCACATTGCAGGCAGATGCTTTAACCTCTGAACTACCAGGGAAGCCCTTCCCTACCTCAGTGTCCATATATTTGTTCTCTGCGTCTGTGTCTCTATTCCTGCGAATAAGCTCATCTGTACAGTTTCTCTAGAATCCACATATATGTGCTTAATATATAATGCTTGTTTTTCTCTTTCTGACTCTGTGTGACAGTCCCTAGGGCCATGAACTTCTTTTTTTAATGGGTATCAGTGAGCATCTCCCAGTGTCAAGAGGGTGTGGTCTAGACTCCAGGAGATGTGTGCTCAGTTAGCACCATGGAGCCGTGCCCAGGAGGGTGAATGGCACGTCAGGCCCCTCTGTGTTTATGCCCCCCACCCCAGGGTTCCTTGACTTCCTCCAGGCATCCTTCACTCGCAGGCCTGCTTGAAGCCAGATGTCCTCCCATGTGTGTAAAACAAGGAAACTAGCGGCCAGGCAGGACCTGGCCATCAGATCCAGAAAGCAGCCATGGTGCCCCGAGGGTCAGAGATAAGGAAGGCTTTGTTCCAACCTGCGTGCAGGTGCCCGGCACGTACCCTCCCGGACTCTGCAGCACAGCCTGAGGCCAAAGAGCCTCTGCCCAGCAAACTGCCCAGAGCTCAGAGCTAAAGCAATCTAAAGACTCTCTCGTCAGGACCAACTCAGGACCCACCTCACTTTTCCAAAAAAAATAAGATTAAAGCTCCAATGCTGCTCCTTGCGGAACAAAGGTGAAAGTGGCCACGCCTGGCCTTTCTGACTGTATTTCCACCAACCCTTGGGCTCCCTTGACTCACCTCTCCCTCTGTCTCACCCGATCCCCATCCCCAGCCAGGCTGTTGAAGGAGCCTTGTTATTTTTAATCCCTCCTGCTCTGAGGCTGCTCAGCATTGTCACAGGACGCAATCATGCTGCCGCTCTTCAATCCTGTGGCTCAGCAAGTCCCCCATCTCTGACTGGGGCGCTCTCTCTCTGAAGCTCCATCAATTCTTACATGTTGAATCCCACTGCCCGCCTTCCTCTCTGGGACAGGCTGGGAGCTGGGACCCTCTGCTGCAGTGCTGCAATGCCTGCATTTGAATACATCTCTCCCTGAGCAACCGAATACAAAAAGACTGCATGAGACTAAAAATGACTGTGTGAAACTGCGGTTGGGGCAAATTCTGGACAAAAGCTCCAAAGAGCCCAAAATACCCAACTGCCACTTTGGAAGAACCTGGAGCAAAAGCAGGGTACTGCACAGACCCGCTGCACACAACACCACCTAAGGGGTGGGCTAACTAGCTTAGCCGCCCCTGCACCCACCCCTGCCCTCTTCGCATGTAGGGACTAAGCTGGACCCCCACCTCAGGGAGCCAGCAAGCAAGGGAACCTGTTGCTTGTTATTGTTCCCCTCTGCTTCAGCAGGGTCCCCAATAAAGCGCCGCCTGAGTTTCTTGTCTGGCCTCTGATGAAATTCTATTCCCTCGTGGCTCAGACAGTAAAGAATCCGCAGGCAATGCAGGAGACCTGGGTTTGACCCCTGGGTTGGGATGATCCACTGGAGGAGGGCATGGCAACAAGGCTTCCCTGGTGGCTCAGATGGTAAAGAATCTGCTGGCAATGTGGGAGACTGGGTTCAATCCCTGGGTTGGGAAGATCCCCTGGAGGAGGGCATGGGAACCTACTCCAGTATTCTTGCCTGGAGAATCCCCATGGACAGAGGAGTCTGGTGGGCTACAGTCAATGGGGTCACAAAGAGTCAGATACGACTGAGTGACTAAGCACAAGGAAGCCAAGAACCCTGGTCTATAACATCTCTACGTTTCAAGCATTTGTGCCCTGAGATCCAGGTTCGTCTACTTCCCTTCACTGCTGTTCCCTCCCATCCACATTTCCAAGTTCCAACTGTCTCTCATGATCCAACTCAAGGGCCACATCCTTCTCAAAGGCCTCACTGATTTCCCCAACTTGTGGGAGCCCCAAGCGTGAATCCCATGGATGTGATTACAACATACAAGGTCCATGGTGTGCCTGTCCACCCTGCTCCCTCTGTTTCTTGAGATTTCCCCCAGGGTTACTGGAGTGTGGTAGTTCTATGCATTACCCTGTCCTCCTGCCACAGTTGGCAGGTCCAGTGAAGGCCATCTGACCCAAACTAGAGCACCAATTCCCTTCCCTGGGATTCCCCTGGAGAGGTGGTCCTGTCCCCCTACAATGACTGAAGCTGTAATTACAGTGTCAACATTGGGCCATCTTTGCAGCCATGCTTCCCTCCAGATGGCCTGGAAAACTGGAGGCGGCCAGTATTCCCAAGCCAACAGGGGGAGGAGGAGCTCAGAGACAGCGGAGCCCGGGAAGAAGAACACTATTATGTCTGAGTGCCTGGGTCTCACTTTCCCTGGGCCCAGCTTCCTTCTCATCTCTGAGGGTGTATAATCCCCTCCAGGACCTTGTATTGTTGGGTCTTGTGTGTGTGTGTTTAGTTATTCAGTCGTGTACGACTCTTTGCAACTCATGGACTGTAGCCCGCCAGGCTCCCCTGTCCATGGAATTTTCCAGGCAAGAATACTGGAGTGGGCTGCCACTTCCTCCTCTAGGGGATCTTCTCAACCCAGGGATCAAACCCGAGTCTCTTGCATTTCATACACTGGCATGTGGATTCCTTACCACTAGCGCCACCTGAGAAGCCCAGTGGGTCTTATCTAATGGAAAACCAAATCTGATCCCAAGGCAAAACTTTCAACATACATTAAAAAAAAATTTTTTTTTGGCTACACAGCATATGGGATATTAGTTCCCCAACCAGAGATCGAACCAGTGCCCCCTGCACTGGAAGTGCAGAGTCTTAACCCATGGACCACTGGGGAAGTCTCTCAACTTAGCTTTTTAATTACTCCTGGTTCTGTAGGAATGCAACCCATTCCCCTTGGTATCACAGTCAAGGTCGCCAAAGTTAAAACAGAAACTTTTCCTCCACTGGAAGTTTGGCTGGAAGACGCACAATTAATCTGTAGAGAAGTCGTCACATAGATGGAATAAATGACCAGAAAGTTTGACTGAATGTATGTTTACCGTAATTCAAGCAATGAGACCCTTAAGCATTTATCCCAGATAAAGGAAAATTTATTTTTGTATCAACATCTGTACACCAATGTCCACAGCACCCAAATCTCCTTCCACTGATGAAGGACTAAAGAAACTGGGGATCCTTCATTGCAGTGCAGAGTCTCTAGCTGCAATGCGGCATGTGGGATGTTAGTTCCCTGATCAGGGATCAAACTTTCATCCGCCGCATTGCAAGAAGGATTCTTAACCACTGGACCATCAGGGAAGTCCCTGTACTAGAGCTTTGCAAGAGGTTACCAGTGGGGGAAACTCAGAGAAGGGCACAGACCCCTTGTACATTTTTGCAACTTTTTGTGAATCTAAAATTATTTGAAAATAACGAGGTTTTGTGTTGTTTTTTTTAAGCAGTTAACATAGGAAGGTGTAGCTGAGTTCTCACATTATCTCTAGTGTAAAGATACACTCACTCCTCCTCTTCTCCCCATGGCCTGAAAATACCACAGGGAGAAGTGCAAATGTACAACCTAATTGTGGTTACAGACCCACAGAGCAAATGCTGTCACACTGCAGTGATCTGGTTGGGGAAAAAAAATCAAGTATTATTTCCAATTAGTAAGGCTCTTTACAGGTTGGGGAGAGGCAGGTGCTATTCCAGTAAGGAAGCCTGGCCCGGTATGGAGCAGAGTGATAACAAGGTGTCCCTTGGCTACTTCATTCAGAGCCTCAACACAGGAAAAAATGTTATCTTCCCAAAACACAAGACCTCTCCTATCTCTGCAATGATAAACCAAGAAGAAAAGCAAACAATGTCAGTATGCCTTCTCTAAAATCCCTTTTGAAAGCCCGGAGGGTTGAGCCTCCCATTGAAAAGAGTTTTCTAACTCGATACATCGTGCTTTCAACCAGTGAACACACAACCAAGAGAAGCGCTTGATCGGGGGTGCTCACTCACGGGGAACTGTGAGTGACGAGGTCTACGCCCGCCCAGGGCACCAAGAGACGCAAATCTTGACGACTGGAGACAGGTGGCTTTTGAGATCTAAACGAACACAAGGGCACGGAAGCCAAGATATGTATTGGGTTGGCCAAAAAGTTCATTCGGGTTTTTATATGGAAACCGCCGATGAACTTTTTGGCCAATTCAATAGAACAAAGCTAAACACAAAAACTCCCAGGATGACGCCAGGGGAAGTACAAACACTGCTTTGCACACGTACCTTTTAAAGGAACAGATCCAGCCAGCCCTGTAACTCGGCAGTACACAAGGCACTGGGGACACAAGTGCAGAAGGGCTCTGGTTCTTGCCCTCAGTTGAGAGACGGGCAAGTGCACGGGGATAATACAGTGAGCTAAGTGCTGAGCCAAATGATACACTGATGTCCAGGAGCAGAGGCTGAGAGGGTCCCCAACCCAGCTACATCTAGGAAATCCAGGAAGGCTTCTCAGTGGAGGTGACGCAAAAATAGATGTTGAGGAATCAGCTGGAGTTGGCAAATCAAGTAACACCACAAGCACACTCAATAGTTACACGTTTGATTATACTGCCAGAACTTTTACTGGATTGTCCAAAACTTCATTCAGGATTTTCCATACTATCTTACGGAGAAACCTGAACCACTTTTTGGCCAACTCAGTACAATGTGCTTTACAAGTATCACCAAGAAAGCCCATAATTTAAACTCTGCATAAAAGCCACTATCACCCACAATTTACTCAAGCTCAGAAAAGGTAGGTGCCTTAGCCAAGACCTCCACATACTGCATAAGGAAAAGAGGAAAAAAGTTTTTTAAAAAGTTAGAAACTACTGATTAGACATGTATTATGCATATAATTTTATGCATTAAAGATTATAATAGTGGAAATGAAGAAGTTTCTAATATTATTTCAACTTAACGGCTAATGTTACCCTTCAGTTTGGAAGGCACAGCAAAGTTCCAAGGGAATCTGGACTTGACATATCCAAAAGGTGAACTCAGTCCCTCTCCCAAACCTGGTGGTGGTTCAGTTGCTCAGTCATGTCTGACTCTGCGATGCCATGGACGATAGCCCACCAGGGTCCTCTGTCCATGGGGTTTTCTAGGCAAGAATACTGCAGTGGGTTGCCATTTCCTTCTCCAGGGGATCTTCCTGACCCAGGGGTCGAACATGTGTCTCTTGTGCCTCCTGCACTGGCAGGCAGATTCTTTACCACTGGGCCACCATATTGCTTATCTTAATGGAGAGCACCAACCTGTCCTGTCTCTGTAGCCAGGACCCTGGGACTCCTCTCTGACTCCTCCCTCTTGTTTACCCTCCTTCATAACCAATCAGTCCTCATGTGATTCAGTCTCAATGCTTCCAAATCTAAAATATTTTAGCATATGAAAACAAATATTTCAAATAAATGGTGAGGATGAATTATTAAATACCTCTAGATAACCATACTTTCAGACAGGAGTCTCTAGACGAAAACTTTCTCAGACCTGATATAAAAATATTTAGTTTGTTGGAATTTACTTTAAAAAGGAATGTTTACCTATAAGAAAATATGCATAAATATTTGTACCTTCTAAGGATTATAAATAACTTCCTTAGGACATTCCTCAAGGAAAAGACTGATGGATTTGACTATATTAAAATGCACAATTTATGCTTGTCTAAAAACATTGTCAACAAATTAAAGTGAGAGCTTAAATTGAGAGAAGTATCTATAAAATGAAGGCAAAAAGTTTTTTTAATATATACAAAGTTCTTATAAATCAATAAGATAAATATTCCAATAGAAAAAAATTGAGTGTCATTAGCAGGCAAATCCACTAAGAAAGAAAATATGGTCAAATATACGAAAAAGTGTTCAACACCACTAACATTCCAAAAATGCAGATTTAAAATGAAAAATGATATGCATTTGTGACTCACCAGAACAGCAAAGATGACAAAGATGAATGAGGTCTAGTGTTGGTGAGGATACAAAGAAAGAGACACTTTCACATACTTTTCATGAGACAGTATATGCAGTTGGAGAACAAAGTCAATTTCTATGAAAGTTCTTAAAAATGAATATAGAATTTCTGAGATAAGATGATGAATGTAACTCACAAATTTGACACAAGCTGCTGAAGACTATAGGAAAGGGATTCAAAAATGAAATAAACAAACCTATGACCTTCAAGATCAGAGAAGACACAAGGTGAGACATCAGCCACAAAGCTAGGGAGCCTGGAAAGGGGATTCACAGATTGACAGATGTGTCTGATGCCTCTGCTGCCAAACCTAGGAAGTCTAAACACTCAGTGTGTGTGTGTGTGTGTGTGTGTGTGTGTGAGTGTGTGTGTACACGTATATATAGTGTGAAATTTTACTTTACAGTTCAATGAGAGTAAATATAATCACATTGTTGTACAAGCACACCACCACCATCCATCTCCAGAACTTTTTCACCTTCTCAAACTGAAACTCTGAATCCATGATACAATAATGCCCCATTTTTCTCTCCTCCAGCCCCTGGCTGTCTAATCACCTTTTAAGAGGTAATCATGAGCAGACAATAGGCTAGCTGGACATGCAAGAAAGCCCCCAAGGTGGGAGATAGAAACTACATAACAAAGAGGGAAAAAAAAAAAAAGCACCCTGTGGAAACAGACTACACAGGGAGAAAACTGAAAAAACAAACAAGACATTATTAATATCCTCCAAGGGATCAGAAAACATATTGCTTCCATTAAATAAAAACAATACACTATAAAAAGAAACTTTCAGAGAATAAAAATGAGGACTTGGAAGCAAAATCGTGATAGCAGAAATGAAAAAACTGAAAAGAGGGGAAAGGAAATAAAATTGAAGAAAGCAAATATATTAGATCAAAAAGATAAGGAAAGATGGCAGAGAGAAGATAAGAAAATTAGGGGTTTCAATCTAGGAGGTTTAATAATGGAATATAATGGGAGATGCCTAAAGAGAGAATTGAGAAGAATGGGGAGGAATTACCAATTAAATATTCTAAGAAATTTTCCAAAAACTGACAGTAGATTCCACACTGATGCCACTGAATGACCAAAGGATGAAAATGAACCTACAAGGCTCATCATTGTGAATTTCCAAACAAAATGAAGATTCCGGAAAGGAAAGAAACATGCAAAAGATTAAGGAATCAGGACTCCGTTTCTTCTAAAAAACACTAAAAGATGGAAAATAATGGCGCAAACCCATCAACATTCTGAAAAAAAAAAGAAAAGTGATATCTAATTCAATCAGGTCATCATTCACACATCATCTTTCTGTCCTAAGAAAGATTAGGACAAAGCTTCTTTCAGACATGGATGATCTCAAAAGATTCTATCTTCCTTATAAGATTTCTCAGGAAGCCTGAGACATTGAGTTTCACCAAAATAACAACATAAACCAAGAAAGAGAGATGGAATCAAACATAGGTGGGGGGCAAAAGAGAGCTCCAGGAGGACGAGGAAGAGATACACGCACCATGGCCACTGTCCATATGGGCGTGGTGTGACTGGATGCAGATGTGTTGGGGGCTATTATTACTATCTGCCCTGCAACCTGACCACACTTAGAGCTGAGGGTAGATCATTCGAATGAGTCTGGTCCCCATTCTTCCCTATAACTAGATGTTCTGACCAGAGGCTAAGTGTGTGCTGGTACTCCACACTCACTGCCTGGATCAGCTGAGGACATTGATTTCATCCTGATACTTCCCCCGAAGGCAGGCAGTACACTCTGATGAGGTCAGAAGCAGAAAACACAGGTCAGTTCATTCCATCTGTCCAGCTTTCTGCCTTATACCCACTATCTGGTTCACACAGTAGCCCTGCCAGGTGCCCCCACCAGGGTGAGCCCTGTGCTTCTCTGGGGTCACTGATGACCGAGATGCCTTCCCCAGAAGAAGCTTTTGTAAGCCTTTGTTGCTGTTCAGTTGGTCAGCTGTGTCCAACTCTTTGTGACCCCATGGACTGTAGCCCACCAGGCTCTTGGTTCCTCGGTCCATGGGGATTCTCCAGGCAAGAATACCAGAGTGGGTTGCCATGCCTTCCTCCAGGGGATCTTCCCAACCCAGGGATCAAATCCAGGTCTCCTACCTTGCAGGAGGATTTTTTTTTTAATCAGCTGAGCTACCTGGAAAGTCAGAGAACCATGAGTGATCCCAAGTGAAGCAGAAAGAGGAAGACGGGAGAAGAAGAAGACAGTGGCGCCAGGGCCTCCAGATGAGAAAGATGCCAAGAAGGAAGCTGCTAGAAAGGTCAGATGTGGCCACATAGGAGTGATTTCAGTATAAATAACTCACAAGGATACCAAGAATTGCCCCTTCCTTGGGCTTAATGTAGGCCAATGTCAATATTCAAGGTGAATGAAACAAATGACTTAGGAAAAAAAACTAATTAGGAAAGTTCCTGATTTACCTGTGTACACAGATCCAGAGTCACCTGACTATTTGCCCTTTTCCCTGAGCCAGTCTTTTTTTTTTTTTTTTAATTCCTTTAAAAGCCTATTTTTTTTCCTTGAATGTATGTGATCACATGGAAGTGAAGGGCTACAGTTCTCACCTGAGCTGGTCTTTACTGGCCTGAGAAAGAACCATTCTACCCTCATTAAAATGATGGCTGCAGAACTTTTTTTTTAATAAAAAGGGATATTTCTGCTTCACAGTTCAGGGAAGGAAAACAAGAAAAAGATTAACTTGTTTTTATTATAGGAGCTTCATGTAAAACATGCATGAAAAAAAGAGGTGAGAACATGGGTAAATGAGCAGTTGCTTCTGGTTAGTCTCTTTGGTATTTGTTTTTGTCCAATTATATGCACTTTTTGATAGATTCAAATGTCCCTACATAGAGCGTGCATTACTTTTCAGATCAGGGAAAAAAATTGGTAAGGCTTGAAAAAATGTTTTAATCAAATTCAGACAGAAGGTAAGCAGGGATAACAATATTAATGTTAGACAAACGATATTCATGCAGGGGGAAAAAAGCATGTTTTTAAGACAAAGGGAGCATTACATAATGGTAACAACCACTGCTAATAGTGAAGCCAGGCAGATACAAATCTATAGTTGCCAAAGAAACTGACAACAAGATATAGAAATCAAATGCTATTAAGAACCCAGGAAGGAGAGGATATTGTAGAAGGAGATTTTAAAACACCATTATTGAAAAGACGTAAGAAAATAAACTCATAGTCTAGCTAAATACACAAAATTGATGTCTGGCAGGAATTCATTTTCATGATTACAGTGTGTGTGTGGGGGGATCTTTTCAAGTGTGTATAGAACATTTACAAAATCTGTTAATACTCGTCACAAAGAAAAAAAAAAGTTAAATTCCTCTTCCAGATAAAGAGAAGGCACGTTTAGCCTGGAGAAAAATATAGATGCTAAACCTGGGAAAGAAAAGAGGAAAACTCTATTAATGTAGTCCATTCTGGGTTGCCTAGGTAGCTCAGGGGACAGGGGAAGATGAATGAGAATTAACTTGAGGATCAGACTGAAACAAATACCTCTTCCCCACTTTTTCTCACCCACTTAACATCTTCATTTAGACCTGAAGTATGAACCACTGAAATGGCACTTAACCCAGTGGGTTTCAAAGTGTGGTCCCTACACCAGTAGCACATCAGGAAGCTTGTGAAAAATGTAAATTCTTAGACCCACCCCAGATCTCATGATGCAGAACTTCTTCCAAGTCAGGGTTCCAGGAGGTGCTGATGTGAAAGCATCTGATGCTAAAGGTGTATCAATACCCCAGCTCCCTCGCCCTTGAGTAGATGGCCTCTTGAGGGGTGGGCGTAAACTCTGGCTTTGCCTTCCCTTCTTTGTCTTACTTCCCTACTTCTCTGATGACGCACTTTACCTCCCAAAGAAACTACTGCCCTCAAATCTTAGTTTCAGCGGCTGTTCTGGGGGAACCCACACTAAGACATCTACCGGAGACCCCTGTTCTCTCAGAGCTCATGTTCTGGTTGACACTAGCTTATCCTTCCACATCTTCTCGCAGGCTGAGTCTGCCGAGATCTCCCCTTGGAGAAGGGGCCCCACTGGGGTAGTGTCCTCTCCCCAGTTCAGTCTAGAACCTACTGTCTGCTTTCTGCTCTGGGTCTTCCAGCTCTGCTCTGCACCACCTCTGGTCACTTCCCTAGCCCCTAATACCCCTTTTCCAGCCCTGTTCAGCTTCATTGCTTACGGTCCAGGTGAGCTGTAAATGGAAGAACAAATCTGACTCCATGTTAGATCTCTTCCTTTTACTTTAACCTTTGTGCTCTGTTGCCTGTCATGCTTAGCCAGGCTGGCTCTGCACCTTTTGTAAAAGAATGTTGCCTATAGCCTGAAACATACAAGACAGCCTATTTTCAAGACTCTAACCTTTAAGGGTATAACATTTTTCCATTCATCCAGAGATAAAAGTTGCAGAACAGAGAATAACATTAGTCTCCTTGGAGGTTTACAGAAGCATCCTGACCTGGCCTAGTGGACAGCTGCAAGAACAAAGGATTCCAACACCAAGAAGTTGGTGACGACTAACATGGTGCCTCCCTCCCCTGCCTTTAAAAGTGCTTTGCTGAAATGTTACCAGGAGTTTGGGGCTTTTTAAGCATGAACCACCTGTCTCCTTGCATAGCCCTGTCTGCTCCAAGCTCCAGTGTTTCTGTTGGTTTGACCTCACTGTGTGTTGGGCACACGAACTTTTGTTCAGTAACAGGGTCAGACTCACAGAGGGTGGGCTACCAGCCAGGCCCTGTGAAACCAGACCCTGCCCAGCTGTGCAGGACACAGTGACCTCACATGCTGTGTGCTCCAGGAAGTACAGGGAGCTGAGGCAGCACAGAGCAAGTGTCTCAGGATGGCAACAAAGGAATCTCCCATGAAGTGACAGATAGGGGACACCTGGGGAGTAAGTGGGACTAGCCAGCAAATGGAGTGGAAGTATGAGCCAGGATTCCTTGCAGAGAGTTGGTAAGTACGTCTGAAGCCAGAGGTCTGCAGGTGCAAGCTGAGAGGCTGCAGAGAATGCCAGTGGAGCCGCGACTTAGGAGGCTTCAGGGAACTGAAAGAACCGCCTTCTCCCAAGAAGACTCTCAAGGTCAGTTTTAGAAGAAAATAGATCATGAAATGGCCAGAGAAAAAGGGAGGGAAATAAGGATATGAAAAATCCAGCAAATGACTCATTAGCCCTCAAACTCTGGAGGCCCAGAAGATGGTGATGCCCTGAGGGTGCATTACTGGGTCCAGACCTAATCAAACCCTTCCCTGGAAACAGTCAACAGGTTCAGAAGGGGCAAGGGGACTTCAACTCCTGGGCTGACGAAATGTGATAGACTCCTCGGAGCTCCTGAAGATAATCAGGTTCCCAACAGGATCCATGACACCGTCCGGCCTTTACTTCACCCTCTCCTGACCCAGGAGCACAGGGTAATCTACTGATCACAACGAAAGCAAGGAGTTCAGTTTGCCCCTAATCCTTCCACTTCTCAGAAGATAAACCTCCCTGGCCTGAAGCATGCACACTGGCTGCCTTCCTTTGGGGTCCTCAGCTCGTGTGGGTTTCTCCCTGCAGTGAGTTTTGTAGGCGGAGAGGCAAAACAAAGGCACAGTTAGCCAAAGCAAGCCCTCTAAAACCACCTTGACACCAGACCTCCATCTCCAAGGACTTCAAAGGCATTTTGTTATTGCTCTCCAATATTTGCTTGTTTTCTATTTTTTAATTGAGCCATTATTCCTAGCAGAAGTGAACGCGAAAAGATCTGCAAACATGGTGCACTTCTACCGACAGTCATTTTGGGCACAGTGGCACAGAAGGAAATTCTGACATATGATGAACAGTTCCCATCACAGGACAGAACTTTCCTTTCTCTTCTGCCTCTCAGAAAAGGACAAGGGAGACGGGGTGGGGGGGACTGCAGAGGAATTCAGCTCTTCCATGTCATCTACTTTAGGTAATACGAGGAGGGGAATTCGTCCAGACACATAACCAGTTACTCATTCTTAGGAGCCCTAGAGCAGTGGTCCCCAACCATTTTGGCAGCAGGGATAGATTTCGTGGGAGACAATTTTTCCGTGGAGATGGGTATAGTTTCCAGATGATTCTCATAAGGGGCATGCAACCTATATCCCTCGCCTGTGCAATTCACAGTAGGGCTGGCGCTACTATGAGAATCTAATGCCGCCGCTGATCTGACAGGAGGTGGAACTCATGCAGTAATGTGAGCGATGGGGAGCGGCTGTAAATACAGATGAACCTTTGCTCATGAGCTGGCCTGCGACTCACCTCCTGCTGTGCAGCCTGGGGGGACTGGGAGACCCCTGCCCTGGAGGTTTGCTTGAATTAATTCCTCCCAAACAGCCCCCATTCCACAGCTATGCCCCAGAGACAGGAGACAAAGACACTTGGGCTCAGGATGGAATGAAATAAGGGCACATCCCCTCGTTGACATTGTGCGTTGTGTCCTTGCATCTTTTCAAAAAATGGCACGCAGGCTGGCAGCCCCCATACCTTCGTCACTGTTGTCATCCACTAGGATGATTTCCTTCAGCAGGTGGGTCGGCGTGTGGTTGACTGCGCTGTGAACTGAGCGCAGGATCACCGACAGGGCCTCGTTCACGAAGATAAATATGATGGATATCTGGGGCAGCTCCTTGGAGTACTTCAGCTCCTTACACCTGAAGGAAGAGAGCAGGGAAGAGCAGAGTCAGTGGAAGGAGAAAGGCAGAGGCATTGTGGCTGCAGGCGGTAAGGATCCCAGCTGGGTCCTGGTACATGTTCTCCCAGGCCAAGAATCGTTGGTTCCCTCTTGGCCTCTCTTGGCTAAGAACTGAGGAAAAAACCCTAAGGTGGAGACAGTTAAGAAAACCAGCTTCACGTCTCCCAAATTTACCACCCCATAGGAAGCATGAGGCTGGAGGCCATACCCAGACATGTACCACCTGGTCTCATTTCAGTATACACACACCCACCTATTCTGAGTATTCTTACCTGGAGAATCCTATGGACAGAGGAGCCTGGCGGGCTACAGTCCATGGGGTTGCAATGAGTTGGACGTGACTGATGGATGTACACACACACCACCATAGTTCTCATCCAGAGGTGGCTGGGAAGTGAGGTATAAATACCCCCAGCTGCCTCAGCCCTTGAGCTGGTTGACTCTGAGGAGTGGGTTTTACAGGGGCCCCTAGAGCTTTTCCCCCGTGGGATTACTCTCCATCATTCACAACTTTCATAACACCCACTTTGGGGGATGCCTTCCCTTCTCAGTTCTCCTCCCCCTTAGTGGTGCTCTTTCCCCTGCCCAAAGAAACTAATGTGTCTCAAGTCTTTGTTTCACAGTCGGTTTGTGGGAGAACCCAAACTAAGGCATCTCTTGGACCTACTAAGTGCCCAGCACTAGACAGGAGACCTCTACTCTCATGGAGCTTACACACTGGGAAGAGACATGAAACATGAAATTAATAAAATAAATAAACAATAAAAAAATAAGACGTGAAACTAACAAAAATCTTCTATCCACTATGACAGTCCTGCCTGACACACTCTAACTCTTCTTGCAAGCGTTCCTAGAATCTGCCTGGGGTACAGATATGGGATCTAAAAGGTCCTCCCTTCTAACATCCAGCAACTTCCCCATCTCTGAAGACAGGCCTTCAGGGGTGCACTAAGTCACTTCAGTCGTGTCCAGCTGTTTTGTGACCCTATGGACTATAGCCTGCCAGGCTCCTCTGTCCATGGGATTCTGCAGGCAAGAATACTAGAGTGGGTTGCCATGCCCTCCTCCAGGGAATCTTCCTGATCCAGGGAGTGAACCTGCATCTCTTATGTCTCCCACGTTGGCAGATGGTTTCTTCACCACTAGCACCAGCTGGGAACCCCGGGGGTTCAAGAGAAGAATGTTCTTCATCCAGGCTGGACTCAGGGGTGTAGAGCCTGGGCCCCCCTGGAGGCGCCTGATGATGTAAGAGAGGACACTGGTACCCTGGGATCCGGCTCTGCATGGCTCAATGATGGAAGCGCCGGTGCTCTCTCCCTGGAGCACTGGGGAATTTGGTTTTATGTCTAGTTTGAGCCACTTTGAAATACCAAGTGGAAACAGAGCAGAATGGAAGACAGAGCTAGTGCATTTCAAACACATCCTCTTCCTCCATGTGTGAGACTGTACAATGTATGAGACAATATGTTCCAAAGCAAAACAAAGAGGACAAGATGAAGGGATGGAGTGAGAGGGAAGCAGTACTGAAGAGGGAGCAGGAAATACAGCTGTTTTTTATGCCGAACAGCTTGGGATGTGTCGGGCCATATTAATCATGTAGGCAATTTTCAGAAGAAAATAAAGTTTTGTTACAAAGTACATTTGTGTCTCCTGGAGGAGACTGTCCAGGGATCCATTGATCACGCAGCCTCATTTTTACCACGACGCTGTAAATTCACTTCTGGGGGCTGCCGAGGAGATTAGAATGGTTATTGACAGGCTCACGGGCTGTTGGTAAGAATCATCCCATTTACTGTGTGCTGATCCGGGGGAGGGGGCACATCCCAGAAGGTCCCTCGGAGCCCCCTCGATGTGGCCGGCAGCCATCCTGAGCGGGCAGGCTGGCGGCTGCTTCCTCCCAGGCCGTTCCTCACCATACACGCGAGCACCCCCACCGTACACACCCACCTACTCTGAGCATGCACTCCTGGGCCTGGTTTCTTGGGCTTTTAACAGATTCTGGCCCTGGAAATGAAGAAGCAAAGAGGCCAGATGGCATCGTACCAACAGCAGCATCTTCTCTGGCTACAGGCAATGGGATCAGGCTGCCACTGAGGCTGAGTTGTGGGTTAAGCCTCTCGGCTGGAACAGGCAATTCCCTCTGCTGAGCAGGACTCCTGGGACTCTCTGGGAAACGGGGACCCCGATCTTGCCCCTTCATGGTCAAGGTGGCCATTCAGTAAATTGTGGGGGCATCTCAGCAGTAAAAAGCTCTCTGCCACAGGCTGAACCTGTCACCCTGGCCACACAGCTCACGCTTCTTCATGTCTGAAACTGTCCACATTAGCCTCACTGTAATTAGCTCTGGGTGCCTGGCTAAGGTCCTTCTAAGGATTAGGTGAACTCAGGCTTTGAGAGCCCTGGGAAAATGCAATGTACCCACCAATGGAAAGACCAGCCTGCCTGATCTAGAGAGTGGACGGACAGATGGATGGATGGATGGATGGATGGATGGATGGAAAAATAGGTAGGTAGACAGGCAGACAAATAGATATCTTATTAGTTCTATTTCTCTGGAGGATCCTCACTGATACACTGCCCTATGGTGGTTTGGAAAAAAAAGTTTACACCAAATTGAGGTGTCATGTCTCATTAGAATCCTGTCTTTCCAATCTCTCCTTCCTGTCACAGCCTCAGACACCACCTCAGCACAGAAAGGGAGCCTCTGGCGCGTGACGAGAGATGACCAGAAGGACTCCCCTTGTTGGGCAGTGGAATTATCTCAAAACTCCACGGCCTCTCACTGTCCAGAGCCGCTGCACCAAGGCTGTCTCCACCTCCAACAGCCACAACCTCCTTGCCTTCCAGTTCTCCCCACCGTGTCCCCCTCAAGCACCCACTCTTTGACCTCGATGAGACCGCCCGGGCCTGGGCCACTCCGTTGTCGCTCTGTATCAGCTCTGCTCGCACTCTTGCTCAGCTAAAATCTACGCACGTCCCTTCACCCCTGCCTTCATCCTCCACCCACTCCCCTGGCTTGCTTTCTCACCAGCCTGGAAGAACCCCAGCTGCAAACCAATTGTTCATCTGACTTTCCTCTCCTTTGCACACACAGGAGCGGAGGAAGCAGGCCCATCACGGCCGTGGTGACAAGACACATCCAAGGTCCCTAGTCCCCCAGGGCCCTGGTCGCTGCCCTGCACCCTTCAAGGCAGGTCAGAACTCTCAATTCCCCGATCCCCGTCCCATCCCTACTTTCCACTTTCTTCCCTTCCCTCCAGGCAATCTCCCTCTTGCAGGTCCCTCCTACCCCACAGAGGGAATCAGGCCACCAGCAGGGATTTCCAAGTGCAGTCGCAGGCCTGTAACAGCAGCAGCATTCCTGGGCAGCCTGATAGAAATGCACATTTTTGAACAGCTACTGTAGAGCACAGTGAACTCTGCTCAAACTTATGGGGCAGCCTGGATGGGAGGGAGGTTTGGGGGAGAACAGATATGTGTATATGTATGGTTGAATCTCTTCACTGTCCACCTGAAACTATTACAACATTGTTAATCAGCTATATCCCAATACAAAATAAAAAGTTAAAGAAAGAAAGAAACGCACGTTTTCGGCCCACCTAGAACCACTGGCTCAGAGATCCTGACCAAGTTCTGCAAGTGGTTTCTGCACACCACGTGGAAATGTGAGAAGCACTTCCCTGATTCCCCTCACCACCTACAAACCTATCAACCTCTGAACTCAGCCTTGAAGGAAACAGGCTCAGGAGGTCAGAGGTAACCCCCTCATCCACGCTGTGGATTCTCCAGCCTCCTCCCCTCCAAACGCCCTGCTCCATCCATTATTCTCTCTCCTCTAGCTTCACTCTCCCTTCACTGACTTCTTCTTCTCAAAGAAGGGACCCAAGTCTTTCCCATTTTCATCCATAAACTCCCTTGCCCCGCTGCCTTAATCCCCATCATCTGCCCTCTTCGGCTCTCTCCTTTATCTGTCATTCATCCCCCATCCCACCGTTATTTAACTCCTAGGTATCCTATTCTGCTAAAACTGCTCTTGTTAATTTCCAGTGACAGCTAGGTGGCCAGAGTCAATGGAGATTTCCCAGCTTCACCCCAGCTGATGATCCTCTCCGCAGTGTTTAACACGGTTAAACACGGTTGCCTCTCCCCTTCCAGAAACAGTATTTACCCCTGGATCCTGGCACCCTTGCCATTTTCATCCCCATCTCTGCTTTTTCCTCCACTGGAGGATCTGCCCTGGCCACCTGTTCATGTTAAAGGTTGCTCTTTTCTGCTAATACTCCAAATTCTAAAATTCCTAAAGGCTCCATCTTCCACTCTCTGCTAGTCTCACTTGATCAACCCTTCCTGGGTGACCTCATCCCAGCCTATGACTCCAACCCTGATGCCATCAACTTTCAAACCCACATCTCTAGATGCTTCAAGCTTCTGTTTCCCACTGGGCTTCTCCACTTGGATGTCTCATCAGCACCCCAAATACAGCCTTCCTAAAACTGACACCTGCTCTCTCTGTACCTCCCTGTCTTCATTGAGAGGTACCACTCTTTCTCTTTGGGAGTCAAGTCAAAATCACAGCACGTTCAACATGTCAAGCCCTAAAGATTCTGCCATCTTTAGGATCTCTTTATGACGCTCCCCTCCATCCCTATTTCTACTTCTACCCCTCTATTCATCATCAGTCTCTCCTGAATGACACTCAAGGCCACCTAACTGGTCCCCAGCCTCCAGCTTGTCTATCTGCACCTCAACCCCATTCTATCCACCCCACTAGCAGAACGATCTAAGATGCTAATGAAATCCTACTACTCATATTTCCACTATCTCTTTGGCTCTCTGTAGCTTTTGGAATTAGCTTCAAACGTCTTTGCATGACATCTAAGTTCAGACCCCCGGCTCACCTCTCCAGGTTCATCTCCTCCCTGGGAGGATTAATATTTGTATTTCCCAGAAACAGAAATGCTGCCTCTCAGTTCGCATACCTTTCTCTCTGCCTAAAGTGCCCTTCCTCCTGCCTAGCCTGCCCTCTTCCCTCAGCCCAGCTCCAGGCAGCTCTCCCAGACTCCCAGCAGCATGTCAGGGCCCTCTCCTTTGTCCCTTTCTCTCCCTCTGCCCTCTGTCATCCTGTCACTCTTCATCTCTGTCCTCCACCATTGCAGGGTGGCCAGGGGGTCTTCTCCAGGGGATCTTCTTCCTTTTCTGTTTGCCCAGAGCCCAGCAAAATAGTTGGTAGATAAACAGTTAGTGAATGAACAGATAAAAACCCTCCTGTCTTCCCAATATATTCCCTCCACTCCTCTTATGATCAAAGGTATCATTTATCTCCTCTTGCAATTAGAACATCGGTGATGGCACCTCCACACTTAAAAAGGATAGGATCCTGAACACAGCTTCTCCCTTGACTGACTAATCTGAGCTCAAATTCTGAAGGCTGCTGGGGTCAAGTGCATTACCCAGGCCCAAATTCTCTTTCCTTCTTCCCTCCTCATCAAGCCCTGCCTATACTCCTAGGAAAGAGGGATATCATTTTTAGTAACAGCAAACCTTGCAAAACAAGATAAGGGGCTGAATAAATGAGATGTATGAGGCCCCTCTTTTGGATCTCTCATTATTAGGGAAAATGCACACTTTGCTGAGTGGCTTAATTTTCTCTGTTTGAGCTCAGTTCATCCAGGAAGGAGCAGCACACCTCATTAACTTACTTCCCACACAGAGCACTCTCCGAGACGAACTGCCCACTTCAGCATTTGAGTCTGCATGCACCCTGCCTATCAACTGTATTGGGGCAATTTTCATGAATCAAGACTCAGCCTGTTCCAAGTACGGCAAGGGTTCTTACCTCAGGGTCCAGGGAGCCCCAGGAAAAGCTCCAGAAATTAGATACAGGATGTTGTGGGTGAAGGGGGATTTGTTTTTTCTGGGCCCCACTGGCTTCCCACAGGAGCACAGTGGGAGGGGAAGAACCCAGGCCACAGAGCAGAGAGGACATTGTGAGTTGCAGCCCCCCGCCCTGGTCAAGACCAGTGCCAGACCCACACCCTGTTTGCAAGCACCATGGGGTCAACAAAGCTCTATGCCTCCCCTGCCAGCCTGGTTTCTACAAATATTTATTTTGGACTATTCCCCAAAGCACTTCTGATTTTTGGACTGAATACCTACTGACTCCATGGCTTCCTGGGAAGTCTCTTTCTCTGAGTTGTAAAGAGTTGCTTTTCCAAGGGCAAGGCAATCATCTTTAGCCAGAAAATTCTTGAGACTCAGCACTGCAACCACTATGCCAGTTTCAAGCAGACTAGAGTACCAACATGGACAAAAAACAAATCAACCAACCAAAAAAAAAAAAAAATACCAACCCTACTTGTCTCTAACTTCCAAAGTTTTCTTTTTTAAGTCAAAAGGGTTCATTCACCATTTTTAGCCTCAGTTCCAATCATAGTCCCCTGCGCTGTGCAGCACCGCACTCCCTAAAACGGAAGGGGAATCACACATATGGGGCCGGGGCAGGGGCACCATTCAGGTTCCCCACTTGCTGGATGCTTCTGCTTGGGTATGATGTAGCTTCTTGCGCTGTCTTCAGCTGAAGAGAACAGAAAAAGAAAAGAAAATCCCTCAGGTTCAGTTAAGCAATGGCTCAGGAGGAGAATTTCTAAAAACAATTAAGGGTAAATTCATGCAGACAGTTTCAGGCCACAGCTAAGGAAGTCCCTAAGACACAGGAAATGCTGCCTAAGCCATTCATACCTAGTATTTATCCTATAACCTTTCTAAGCGGAGTGGAATGAGAGGGGACCACCCCAAGTGCTGCAGAAGGGACATAAATACATTGCAAAATACTCAGATTAGAAATAATAAACAGCGGTGTTCCAAAGCCCAGCAGATCCAAAATTTGGTCAAAAAGATTCTGCATAGAAACTGAGGGCCATACAGCACCCTGTTCTCAGTCAGTCCCCTCCCTCTCATGCCCAGCCCCTCACACAAAGTGCCAGTCTCATTCTAAAGGCTGTCACCCTGTCATTTTAGCATAGCAACGAGAAGCATATTACCAAACTAGCTATTTTTCCATTTTTCCTTTTAATTGTTCAGGCCAAATTGGCCAGTCAAGCCCATCTTTCTACTGACACTAACCCTGAAAACACTTCTGTTTACTCGTGCACCTGGGCCATCCCTCTTGTCCTTGGCATTACTGTCACTCCCCTTCCTCCCCACCATTTGCGAAATCCAAGTATAGTTAGTTGATTTACAATGTTACACTAGCTGCAGGTGTACAGCAAAGTGATTCAGTTATATATCTATTCTTTTTCCGATTCTTTTCCATTTTAGGCTATTATAAGATACTGAATACAGTTTCCTGTGCTGTAAGGCGGTCCCTGTTGTTTATCTACTTTATATATAGGAGATGTAAGAGATGTGAGTTCAGTCCCTGGGTCAGGAAGGAGGAGGAGGAAGAGGAAACGGCAACCCACTCCAGTATTCTTGCCTGAGAAAATCCCATGGACAGAGGAGCCTGGAGGGCTACAGTCCATGGGGTCGCAAGAGTCAGACATGACGGAGCACACATGTATATATGCATAGTAGTGTGTATCTGTTCATCCCAAATTCCTAAATGTATTACTGTTGTTACTTTTATCATTGTTACTTCCACCCATAAAGTCTTCCTCAAGGATGAGCCCTCCTTGTTCTGAGTCAAATCCAACACATCAGCCCCTCCAGTCTCAGCTTAGCCTTAATTCAGCCGTGCCTGTCTTTGCTGTTGCTGTTGTTCAGTCACTCAGTCATGTCCAACTCTTTGCAACTCCATGGACTGCAGCACACCAGGCTTCCCTGTCCTTCACTATCTCCCGGAGTTTGCTCAAACCCATGTCCACTGAGTCGATGATGCCATCCAACCATCTCATCTTCCGTTCTCCCCTTCTCCTCTTGCCCTCAGTCTTTCCCAGCATCAGGGTCTTTTCCAAATGAGTCAGCTCTTCGCATAAGGTGGCCAAAGTATTGGAGCTTCAGCTTTAGCATCAGTCCTTGCAATGAAGATTTAGAGTTGATGTCCTTTAGGATTGACTGGTATGATCTCCTTGCTGTCCAAGGGAGTCTCGAGACTCTTCTCCAGAAACAAAGTACATAAATTCTTCAGTGCTCACCCTTCTTTACGGTCCAACTCTCACATTCATCCATGACTACTGGAAAAACCATAGCTTTGACAATTTGCACCTTTGTCAGCAAAGTGGTCTCTGCTTTTTAATACATTGTCTAGGTTTGTCATAGCTTTTCTTCCAAGGACCAAGCATCTTTTAATTTCATGGCTGCAGTCACTGACCTCAGTGATTTTGGAGCCCAGGGAAATAAAGTCTGTCACAGTTTCCATTTTTTCCCCATCTATTTGCCATGAAGTGATGGGACCGGATGCCATGAGCTTTTCTGCATGTTGAGGTGCCTGTCTTAATGGACAGAAAATGCCTTCTCCCTCTCTGAACCACTAAAGCAGCTTAGCAGATCCCGTTTCTACTGTGGGCAGAATGTATGAATGCCCCCAATTCTTCACCTCGCAGGGTAGTCAGGTGCTTTGCCACTTAATTCTGAAGTTGTTCTCACTAAAGAGGCGAAGTCTATGTCTCCACCCATTGAATCTGAGCTCAGCCCCACGACCTGTTCCAACTAGCAGGACAAGGGGAAGTGCTCATGCCAGCTCCAAGAATGACCCTCAAGAGAGTCTTATGCCCTTGGCCATCACCTAGGAAGCACCAGGCTGGCCCTCTGGTCCCAGATGAGAACGGAGGCTGGGTGCTAAGTGACAAACAGCACGGGACACACAGTTCTGCGTGTGTGAGCCCAGCCAATGCAGCTGCCCACCGCGCCAAGCACTTTGCAGAGTATCATCATCTTGTCACTCTTCCCAGTGAGCCAGTCATATAGGCATTCCCATTTTGCTTATGGGAAAACCGAGGTTCAGAGTCACAGGCCGAAAGACAAGTGAGTGGTAGACAGAGTGAGGCTTTCAACCCAGATCCACCTGACTGCAAAGCCCCTTGTTTCAGCCTTTGCGAAAAGAGATGACTTATCAAGGAGTGTTGGGGTGGAGGAATTTTAATGGCATCTGCTTCTTGTATATTTCACTGCCGTCTCCATTGTCCACACCGAACATATATTACTTTTATAACTTAAACACTATGAATGTTACTTTTTGAAAGCTTCCTATGAAAACCATTACAGCACCTGACCTGTAACTTCAATACTAACTTCAAAGAGTAAACAGATAAGAATACATAACAAAACCGCTGAGGGGAAAAGGGTATTTAGGAAACCCTCAGACAAACACGATGCTAAAATCCAATACAAAGCTAATATAATTTAATCAATAACAAGTTGACCGACAAGTGAAACTTAAAGACCAGAAACAAAGCTCATCTTAGAGGATTTATGCCAAGAACATACCACAGACCAAAGGGTAGGGGAAGAATCATTCCAAAAAATGTGTTAGGACTACTCTCTCTCTATAGAGGAAAACTGTAAGAGTTCCCCCTCTAAATAGGCTTCCCAGGTGGTGCTAGTGGTAAAAATCTGCTTGCCAATGCAGGAGACATAAGACACACTGGTTTGATCCCTGGGTCGGGAAGATCCCCTGGAGTGGGAAATGGCAACCTACTTCAGTATTCTTGCCTGAAAAATTTGACGAACAGAGGAGCCCGTTAGGCTACAGTCCATGGAGTCGCAAAGAATCAGACATGTCTGAATGAACGGGCACACACACTCCTCTAAACACACTGAAGAATAAACATTAGATAGAGAAAACAGTGAACTTTAGAACTCAAAATATAAGGAAAGCAAAAAAAAAGAAAGAAAGAAAATGAACATCCATATATGCTCTGGTTGAAGGAGCAACAGTTTGACAACAGTTGCAAACCTGATTATCAAAAATGATAAAATTAAGACAACAGCAAATTGCAAAAAAAATTTACAGCAATTACAAAAGAATAAAAGATAATGAAAACCCAAAGCACATAATTAGGTAAACAAACAAAAAACATGAACGTGCAATTTAGAGAACAAAAGAAACAAATAAACATAAGAGGTGGACCCTCAAGAGTAATAAGAGAAATTAAAATTAAAACAATAATGAGATGTCATTTTGCCTCTGGGTGGTGAAATTATCAATAATTTTTTCTGGCTTCTTTATACATTTTCTGTTCTTATTTTTTTAGAGTGAGCAAGTATAGCACAGAAAAACACATCAATTTACATTAACGTATGATGACAGGACCATATTGCAAAATTAAAGGGAACAGCAAAGCTTGGCTATACTCTTGGATTTTTTTCATGAGTGTGACATCAATTGGCTTAAACAATCAACACCCCCACGCCCTCCCACAGCTTGCCCTCTGAGACGACAACTGGAAATAGAATTCTGAGTCAAAACCAAAATCACAACTATTCTCTTTTCAAAGGCAGGTGTGGGAGCAAGATGACATGGTCTGATCTCCAAGTTATTCATTCTAGACAACAAGCATACCTGCCGCTGAAATGGACCTCCCAACTTCTTCTCTATCCAGAAGCTATTTCTTAATGGCCTTGTATAATAAACATGAAGTCAATCACTCACAGACCTGCCTCTGTTAGACAACATGTGGCTTTGAAAAGGCATGAGAAACTTAAACATCAAATGACTGTCACTTGATAAAAACCCAGTTAGCTCCAGATATATGCCAATTTCTTAAGGTTACGGGAACTGCTGTTTACAAGGAGAATAAATGCTTCACAAGGAATAGAAACCCAAGCCTTGCATTATATAAGGAAACTGAGCCATCCAACTGAGGTTTCCAAGCCTCCAGTCTCACCTGTTAATAACCATTTATAAAACAGTCTAATACCGTGGATGACCAATTTTTAACCTGAGGATGTACTTCTGCTCTGGAGTAAAATGGCCTGAAAAGACTTCAATTCTCTTTAAATCTCAAATCCATTGGTTTCTCAAAATCCTGTAGAATTCCTCCTGCCACTTGTACCATCTCTCAGACATGCGTAAATAACACATGCTTGCTAAGTAACTTCAGTCGTGTCCAACTCTGCAACCCTATAGATGCCTGGCTCCTCTGTCCATAGGATGCTCCAAGCAAGAATACTGGAGCAGGTTGCCCTGCCCTCCTCCAGGGGATCTTTGTGACCCAGGGATCGAACCTGCATCTCCCACATCTCCTGAACTGGCAGGCGGATTCTTTACCTGCTGAGCCACTGGGGAACCTGTGTGTAAATAGTTTGTAAAAACCTGAGTACTACTATATCATTGTGAACATTAATTTGAATGTTGTTACAAGTTAGAAAAATTACATTAAAAGGTTTTTGCCTTATTCCCCCCAAAATAAGAATCTACAATCATAGATTGCAGAGGAAACGGAGCCCCCTCCAGGGTACCTCCTTGGCCTGTTTGAAGTTGCCACATCAGATCCCTGTAGAAGCAGCCCACCTGGCTGAGGATGGTGACTTTATTTCATTCCAAACATTTTTTTATTTTGCCCCACTAGCAAGATCCAGGAGAGAGAAAGCTCCTAGAAAACTAAGCAGTACAAATACATCTCAATGCTTATGACAGATGGAAGGCAAAGCCTATCCCGTGATTTAACATGGATCATGTATTCACCCAAAAAGCCTGCTCCTTTATTTTTAACACACCAAAGGACAAGTGTATCTGTATCACCAGGAAACATTAGCTTAACTGTGACATTTGCTCACACTGAACATCAATTACGGACCAGCAACGTGTTGAAGACAGAGAAAGTTTTTTAGACCTCCCTAGCTCCCTAAAGCTCATAGCTCTGTAAGGCGGAAAGATAGGCAAATCATAATTATGATTACGGGATGATAAATGTCACAAGGGAGGTCTCTTCAGGATGCTCTGGGAGTTTAGTTCTGCCTGCAAGGAGATAGATGGGGGCCCACCCAGGAAAGGGTTCGCAGAGGAGATAAAATTTGATCTGGGCCATGAAGCATGAAGAGGTAATTTCCAGGTGAGGGCCTGTGAAGAGAGAGAGAAGACTAAGGGAGAAACTCTTGAAGCAAAATCACATGAGTAGCGTGTGCAAAAACAGAGGAGAGAAAATGTATAGTGCCCTGACAGGAAATAGAAACAGGGGTTTCAGAGGGTGACGGCAGTGAGGAAAAGGAAACAGCAGTCAGCCACGTACACTGAAGGTGGTTTATAAAACTCAGACCTGGGACTTCCCTGGCAGTCCAGTGGTTGAGGCTTTACCTTCCAATGCAGAGGGTGCAGGTTCAACCCCTGGTTGGGAATCAATGTTCCACATGCCTCCAGGCCAAAAACATCTTTAAGAAAAAAATAACAAAAATAAAGAAAAAGAAGATAAAATTCAGACGCGATCTGGGAGCAGTGGGAGGCCAGGATATCAAGGACTGTTGAGCAAGGAAACGACACAACAACATACGCTGTTGCTGTTCAGTTGCTAAGTCATGTCTGACTCCTTGCGACTCCATCGACTGCAGCACGCCAGGCTCCCCTGCCCATCAGTATCTCCATGTCCAACAAGGCTACTGGCGCGGGTTTTCAACTGCATTTGCTCACTTTGCATCTCTGTGTCACATTTTGGTCATTCTCACAACACTCCAAACTTTTTCACTATTATTATACTTGTTATGATGATCTGTGATCAGTGATCTTTGATGTTAACTGTTGCAAAAAGGTTACCTATTGCTCACTGAAGGCTCAGATGGTGACTGACATTTGTATTACAGCAATAAAGTAGTTTTAATTAAGGTACGTCCATTTTTTAGACATAATGCCTGAACAGACTACAGTATACTGTAAGTATAGTTTTTCTATGGACTGGGAAACCAAAAAGTTGTGTGACTCGATTTTTTGTGTTATTGATTTTATTTGCAGGGGTCTGGAGCAGAACCCACAATATCTCCAAGGTCTATGCAGAGTCCTGGAAGGGATGAGAGATCCACTGAATCAAGATGTTTCCTTCCAGAAGACTGGGAGTGAAAGGAAAGGAAGGCGCAGGGAAGCAGGTTTAAAAAGAAGAATCTTGGGACTTCCATGGCGTCCAGTGGTTAAGACTCTTGCCTTCCAATGCAGTGGGTGCAGGTTTGATCCATGGTTGGGGAACTAAGATCCCACATGCTGCCTGGCACAGCTAAATAAATAAATAAAATAAAAAGAGGAATTTTCATTCAGCATTCAGCCCCAGGCAATCAGTCCCTCTGGTCCTGTGCACCTACACCCTTGAAGAACCTTGTTCCTCCTTTTGCCAGGAGGCCTGACTATGGGCAGAAAGCATGCTAAGGTCTAGCAGGCAAAGTAATGACTTATTTTCCAAATCAATGTCTGTACATCCAACTCTTCTCCTCCTAAGACACTTAATGCCCTGACTGCGTCTGTGTGGGTGTTTAAAAATTGCTGTGATGAGTAATTACACATGAGTTCTAATGAAAAAAACAATGTAGCGAACTGTCTGTACATTGGTCCCAAGGAATATTTATAGGAATGCCACCACTGGGCAAAATGGTGTTCCACTGGGAATGCGCCCCCTACATAAACATCTCACTGAAGCAGGGCTGACTTAGGCTCCAGTGGGATGTTGATGGAGGCCACCAAGTCCTGTGAGGTTTAGGGCTGAAGCAAGAGACTTCATCAAGACAGAGTTGGCAAAGAAAAAAAAAAAACAACAACTGTATAGGAGCACAAAGGTCCAAAATGCCAGGAATTGAGACGGTAGGTCACCAAATCTGAGGAGTAAAGAGATCAGTATATTGAGCCAAAAGTTTGCAACCAGTGTTCACAATAGGAAGCTCAATGCCTGGACCAGCCAGTATATGAGAGGGGGCTGACAGCCTGGCTCGAAAGGTCAAGACTAAGGAAGACCCTAGCCCCAGGGAAGCCACCTCTCAGTAGTCTCGTCTGTCCTGATACATATGAAGCCTTCCTGAAGCAGGGGGCTGGCTCCAAAGACTCGTCTTCCTTATCTGACTTCCTTTTGATGGTCAGTTGCTCAATTATGTCCGACTCTTTGTGACCCCATGGACTGCAGCACACCAGGCTTCCCTGTCCTCCACTAGCTCCCAGAATTTGCTCAAACTCATGTCCACTGAGTTGATGATGTTATTCAACCATGTCATCCTCTGTCACGCACTTCTCCTCCTGCCTCTAATCTTTCCCAGCATCAGGGTCCTTTCCAACGAGTCAGCTCTTCCCACCAGTTGGCCAAAGTATTGGTGCTTCAGCTTCAGCAGCAGACCTTCCGATGAATATTCAGGATAGATTTCCTTTAGGATTGACTGGTTTGATCTCCTTGCTGTCCAAGGGATTGTCAACAGTCTTCCCCAGCAGCACAATTCAAAAGCATCAATTCTTCAGCACTTAGCAATCTTTATGATCCAGCTCTCACAGCAATACATGACTACTGGAAAAACCATAGCTTTGACTACATGGACATTTGTCGGCAAAGTGATGTGTCTGCTTTTCACTATGCTCTCTAGGTTGGTCATAGCTTTTCTTCCAAGGAGCAAGCGTCTTTTAATTTTGTGGCTGCACTCACCCTCCACAGAGACTTTGGCGCCCAAGAAAATAAAACCTGTCACTGTTTCCACTTTTTCTCCCATCTATCTGCCATGAAGTGATGGGACCAGATGCCATAAATATTGGTTCTTGGGTAAATTAACAATGTTAGAGATGGAAGCATCTGGTTGAAGGGCAAGTGTTCACAGCTGGAGGAAAGTATGTCCAGGGTGGCTGGGACCAGTCAGCATCACACAGGCAGGGCACACTCTCTGAGTTGGGACCTGAGTTGCCCTTTCAATGGCTATGAACTGGCCATGCTTTCTTCAGAATCCATTGAGAAGGCTGTCACTGCAAAAGAGTTGGGTGGAGTATTTCCTCTAAAAATATACATAAACTGATTTGTTTTCTTGAGACACCTTTGCCAAGAGAAATGCCACTAAATCAGCATCTTGGCCAGAAAGGAAAGCCATGTGTGCTGGACTCCCTGAGGCTGATGCACCAGCTCCAAGGAGGCGAAATGGGATCAGTGAATTTCTTTGTTAATCTTGATATTTGCAGGAAGCAAACGAACCAAGCACTCTGCAAATCGCCGGCTTTAATCTTCAGAATTACTTATCCTGCCATTTAGGAGAGTTTTGTTTTCTGGGGAGATGTGCACACAGCGGGCGGCAAACATTCTAATTGCTGTTAAGTACATTTGGTGTAATATGTTGGGGAAACGGAGTCGTTGAATCAGTTAAGCATGAACACACACGCTTACGGGCAGAATGGGAGTTTGCACACAGACACGCTCACCAGAAGTGTTTCAGTCACGGAGGCAACATCTCATACAGGCAAAGAGGCTGCCTCTTCCGTGCACAGCACTAGGGTGCAGTTCGATCTCATAAACAAATGGCCGGACAAACTGTTCAACCTTTTCTGTTCCTCTCTGCCCATTCTCTCTCTGAGTTCATCTGCAGTCAAGATGCAATGCTATTTATAACATATATTGTTTGTGCTGTAGTCAAAAGGATTTGCAACCTGCAGCCAGAGATATTCAATCTACCCAACTGAAGTAAAGGCTCAATGGAAACTCAAAGTCAAGGCGATTTCATTCTGCCAAGTATTACAGTCACACACGCCCACTTCTCATACTAGATTAAAAACCCCTTGCATTTAGGTAGCATGTCTTGTTCATTTCTTCATTCTTCAAGCTCTCAGCTCTGTGTCTACCCCATCGTAACAATGCAATCACGGTTTGTTAAACTGAATTCTTCCCAAGAATTACAGTGAGAAAGAACAGAAAGTGTTAGTTGCTCACTTGTGTCCGACTCTTTGTGACCCTATGGACACAGAGGAGCCCGCTGTCCATGGAATTCTCCAGGCAAGAATACTCCATTCCCTTCTCCAGGAGATCTTCCAGACCCAGAGATTGATCCCGGGTCTCCTGCATTGCAGGCAGATTCTTTACCATTTGAGCCAACAGGGAACAGAAAAGAGCATGAAAAGGGGAAGGGAACTTTGAGGCCATTTGAGGACTTGGAAAAATGGTGTTAGTGGGTTTTAAGTGCTGAAACTTGCCATGAGAGGCACACGGATGAAGCTTGCAGTCTCCCAAATCACAGTGAAAATGCAAAACTCCATTTTTTTTTAATGCTAATCCAATCCTGGGTTGATTTCTATTTATATCACTGAAACCATTTGAGGTCTTCCAGTCAAGTGTGAAATAATTCATTTAGCCTTTGGTGCATAAGAAGAACTTTTAAAAAAATCTGACAAGTTGTCACTAAGTAAATAATTTATCCATAATGGAGAAAAAGGCACAGTGTGGTTACCTGACTACTCGGATTAATGGGGAGTCACTAGCTAAATCATACACAGGGCCAAGTTGGAAAACACTGAAGGTTTAGGTTGCCCCATATAAAACTGCCATTTCTGGCTGAAACTGGCAATTTCACATTGCTCTACCAAATATAATGAAAACCCACACAGTTCTGAAGATTACATCGACTAAACACAGCTTGATGCATTTGCTGTTTTATAAGGACTCTTACTGAACTCCTTTGTTTAAAAATTATTTCATCTGATCATCCAGATATTAAGATGACCAGTCCAGATGATGTTCACCTTCACGACTCACGAATAAAAGGAAGAAGTGTGACTTCTGGTTCAGATGACTCTCTGAAGCAGGAACCTAGACGGAAGAACCAGTTTGTGACAGAAAAGTCATTTTCCAAGTTCCCAGGAGCATGGCTGTGAAGCATCATTTATAACTCTAAATACAGCAGGCAGACGAGACACAGGAAATTGGCCTGATCTGTTTATAATGACAGATGCTGAAAATGCTTTTTTTTTTTTCACTCTCAGATATTGGATTGCCATTTGTTCCTCTTAATAAAAAGCTGTAAAACACATATATGGAGAGATTATTTTAAACTTAAAGTACAACAACATGAATCAGTTATATGTTGTTGTTCAGTAGCCCAGTCCTGTCCGACTCTGTGCGACCGCATGAACTGTAGCACACCAGGCCTATCTGTCCCTCACCATCTCCAGGAGTGTGCCCAAGTTCATGTTCATTGCATCGGTGATGCCATCCAGCCATCTCCTCCTCTGATGCCCTCTTCTCCTTCTGCCCTCAATCTTTCCCAGCATCAGGGACTTTTCTAATGAGTCATCTGTTTGCATCAGAAGACCAAAATACTGGAGGGCTTCAGCTTCAGCATCAGTCCTTCCAGGGAATATTCAGGGTCGCTCTCCCTTAAGATTGACTGGTCCGATCTTGCTGTCGAAGGGACTTTAGGAGTCTTCTCTAGCGCCACAGTTCGAAGGCATCAATTTCTGGTGCTCTGCCGTTACAGTCCAGCTCTCACGATCGTACATGACCACTGGGAAGACCATAGCCTTGACTATACAGACCTTTGTCGGCAGAGTAACGTCTCTGCTTTTCAGCATTCGTCTAGGTTTGTCATCGCTTTCCTGCCAAGAAGCAACTGTCTGCTGATTTCATGGCTGCAATCGCCCATCTGCAGTGATTTTGGAGACCAAGAAGAGGAACTCTGTCACTACTTCCACCTTTTCCCATTCTATTTGCCATGCAGTAACGGGGTCAGATGCCATGATCTCAGTTCTTTTAATATTTAGTCTTAAGCTGGCTCTTATATACCCCTTCCCACTTGAGCCTCCCTTCCCCACCCATCCCACCCATCCGGGTCACCACACAGCACTGACCTGAGCTCCCTGCGCTATACAGCAGCTTCCCAATAGCTATCTAGTTTACACATAGTGGTGTATGTATGTCAGTCTCAGTTTCCCAATTCATCCCACCCTCCCCTTTCCTTCCAAATCTACAAGTCTGTTCTCACTGTCTGCAACTCTATTCGGGCACCTCAATTACCATTTTTGTAGATTCCATGTATGCGACTTAATATATTTGTTTTTCTCTTTCTGATTTACCAAGCATCCGATGGCTATAATTCACATCAAGAAGCAAAAGATCCTGATAGAAGTCACTGGTGGCAATAAGTTCTTGTTGAATGAATGTATAAATGAACAACGCAAAGGGACACATAAATACTGTGTGAGTTACCCAAAGTCCCCCAAATTTCTGTTTGCAGTGTTGTGGCCAACAGCAGTTATTTCAAATCTGACTTTATATTTTTTATCATCTGTATCAGTAACTCTGAAACTTCAGAGATAATGAGAACCCTCTGAGGTATTATTTGAAATACACATTTCTGAGCCCTGGTTCCAGAGATTCTAGTTTAGTCAATACAGGGTACTGACTAGGAGTTAAGCCCAGGAATCTATAGTTCAACAAGAGCCTCAAGGGACTTTGATGCCACTGTTCCACTGATGTAGGTAAACATCCCATCAGTATAAATCTTGAATCTAATATCTACAAACAATAAAAAAACTAGCATAACATAAAAAAGTAATAAATGATGGCTTAAAAGACAAATGGGCTTCCCAGGTGGTGCTAGTGGTAAAGAACCCACCTGCCAGTGTAGGAGACATAGAGACATGGGTTCGATCCCTGGGTCAGGAAGATCCCCTGGAGAAGGGCATGACAACCCACTCCATTATTCTTGCCTGGAGAATCCCCATGGACAGAGGAGCTTGGCAGGCTATGGCCGACAAAATTATAGTATTACTATAAGACAGAGAACCCCCTAAGCTTCATATTATCTTTGAGTAAAAAAAATAAAGCAGGGGTGGTTATCCTGATATATCACAAAAAGTAAAATTCAAACCAAAAGTATTAAATGCAACAAATTAAATATGACAAAGGTCATTTTTAAATGCTAAAGGCCACAATTCACAGTGAAGATATAACAAGTTTTCATATTTATGCACCAAAAAATATAGCAACAATCTTTATGCATCAGTCAAGTACACACAAAAGACAGAGGGCAGAACCCATAATAATAGTAGATATTAATGCTCCACTCTAAGTATAAGCAAATCAAAGAGACAATGGGTAAAAATATAGATTTAAGTAACATAATCAATAAGATAGAACTTACAGATATTCAAACTTTACTCTCAGAAAATAGACAATAAACCTTCTTTTCAACTTCAGGGAAAGAGTTATAAAAAACAGTCCCAAAGGAAACATCAGTGTTTCACAGAATGGAAGTATTATGAACAGCACTCTGATCAAAATGCAATAAAATTTAAAATTATTAATAATTTTTTAAAGTCATCCACCTGGAAACTTGAGACCAAGTTTCCAATAAACAAATCTTAAGGCCAAAGTTAAATGCAAACCAAAATTTTTACATTTCTAAAGTAATGACAATGAAAATACCACATAGAAAAATCAGGAGGACACTTTCAAGCAATAAGAAGAATATTCAAAGCCTTATAAACTTTTAGCAGTAAAAATACTTGAACTTCCTTACCAGTTCAGAAAGCTAGGAAAAGAACAACAAAGTTAACCAAAAGGAATACAAGGGAAAAAGTAAAACGATAAAAGCAGAAGTCAATGAGTGAGAGGAAAAGAAAACCCAAAAATTCAATCAATTAATCACAATTCTGGCTTTTAGAAAGTAATCATCAAAATAAGACAACTTTTAGCTAATTTATAAATTTTCCTAATGAAACAAGAAAAAAGAGAAATAACTACTGAAACAAGGATTTTTTTTTTAAAGTGAGACTAATTTGCAGATGTCTGCAAATAAATTCGAAAACCTGGATGAAATGGAGAACTTCCTAGGGAAAGGCAGTTTGCCAAAGTTGACTTTGTTAGAGACAGAAAACCTTAATAGACCTATTGCCCCAGGAGAAATAGAGAAAAACATCAAGAAACTACTGCATTAAAAACCATCAGGACCAGATGGTTTCACAAGTGAATTCTACCGAACTTTCAAAGACTCTGCAGTCCTAATGCTCCAAAAACTGTTTCAGAGCATTGAAAAGGAAAGAAAATTTCCTAATTCTTCTTGTAATTTTTAATATCTAAATCTCTTAAGGACAGTATGAAAAGAGAGAGAATTATAAATATTACTGCAAAATTTTAGGTAATAAGCTAATAAATATTACATTAAGAAAACCTACATTATGACCTAGCAGAATTTTTCTAGGAATGCAAATTTGGTTCAATATTAGGAAATCCAGTAGTCTAATAGATATGGGGAGAAAAAAAATCTATGATTATTTGTTTAGACAGTGAAAGTACTTTAAAAATCTTCCAAAATTCGACTCTCTTAATAAAAACAAAAGAATTGATGGATATTCTTAACATGGTAAACAACTATATCAGTTATAAAGCCAGTATTTTAAGGAGAATATACAAGAGGCGCTTGTATTAAGGTCTAATCATGTCAGGAATAAGGCATGGGTGCCACTTTGCTCTTCTAATTCAACATTCTACTAGAAGAATCAGGAAATGTAATCAACTACCAGGCAGACATCACCTATAACCAAATGATCAACATTAACACCCCCAAGAATGAGACAAATAGATCCTATGTGCCTCCTCATAAGATGCACTAAGATAAACACATCACTTCTGTAGCAATCCTGCACAACAGCAGAGCCTGAATCTAATTCCAAAGAAACAGATGAATCCAAATGGAGAGACATTTTTCAAAATGGACTGCAGTCTTCAAAATTGTCACCATCATGAAAGACAATGAAATACTGCAGGACCATTTCAAAGCAAAAAAAATCCTGAAAAATGAATGTAATACCTGATCTAGGACTTTCTTCTTCTATAAAGGACCTTACTGAGATGCTGAAATCCAAATAAGATCTACAGATAGTAGAAACTATAATATCATATTGTACCGTGGTTATGTAAGAAAATGCCCTTGTTCTTAGGATGCTGTGCCATGCTGTGAGTAGTCACTCAGTTGTGTCTTGACTCTTTCAGTGGACTGTAGCCTGCCAGGCTCCTCTGTCCATGGGGATTCTCCAGGCAAGAATACTGGAGTGGGTTGCCATGCCCTACTCCAGGGGATCATCCCAAACCCAGGGATCGAACCCAGGTGTCTCCAGCATTGGGGGTGGATTCTTTTACCGTCAGAGCCAACAGGGAATCCCAAGAATACTGCAGTGGGTAGCCTATCCCTTCTCCAGGGGAACTTCTCAACCCAGGAATCAACCGGGGTTTCCTGCCCTGCAGGCTTCTTTACCAGCTGAGCTACCTGGAAAGCCCTTGTTCTTAGGATATGCACACTATTTAGAGGGAAAAGGGCAACATGTCTGGAACTTATTCTTAAACGCTTCAGGAAAAAAAGTACATGCATAGGGGTTCCCTGATAGCTCAGCTGGTAAAGAATCCCCCTGCAATGCAGGAGACCCCGGTTCAATTCCAGGTCAGGGAGATCTGCTGGAGAAGGGATAGGCTACCCACTTCAGTGGCTACCACTCCATGGATCCAGGGAAGGTCTGGATCATGGATCCAGTGGATCCAGATCTTCCCTGTAACTCAGAAGGTAAAAAATCTGCTTGCAATACAGGAGACTCCATGGATCCAGGGAAGGTCTGGATCATGGATCCAGTGGATCCAGATCTTCCCTGTAACTCAGAAGGTAAAAAATCTGCTTGCAATACAGGAGACCCAGTCCCTGAGTCGGGAAGATCCTCTGGAGAAGGGAATGGCAATCGACTCCAGTATTCTTGCCTGGAGAATCCCATGGACAGAGGGGCCTGGCGGACTACAGTCCGTGCGGTCACAAAGAGTTGAACACGACTGAGCAACTAACACTATACTACTACCCACTCCAGTATTCTTGCCTGGAGAATTCGAGGAATGGACAGTGGAACCTGGCAGGCTACAGCCCACGGGGTCACAAAGTGTCAGACACAAGTGAGCGACTTTCACTTTCTTAGAGATCTAAAGGCTGTAAAATGTTCACGTTTGTGGAATTGGGGTAAAGGATACGTAGAAGTTTTTGTACTATTCTTGCAACATTTTTGTAAGTGTGAAGTTATATAAAAACAAAAATCTTAAAATAATGATCATAAAAACAACCTCCTCTGATTCCCAAAGCCCTCAGGCGCAACCCACTACTCTTCTCCCCTTCCCAATAAAATCCATCAAGACTAGTTATTTGCTCTCTCCACTTCCTCCCTCCCATTCCTTCCTTCAGTTCAGTTCAGTTCAGTCACTCAGTCGTATCCGACTCTTTGTGACCCCATGAATCACAGCACGCCAGGCCTCCCTGCCCATCACCAACTCCCGGAGTTCACTCAAACTCATGTGCATCAAGTCGGTGATGCCATCCTGCCATCTCATCCTCTGTTGTCCCCTTCTCCTGCCCTCAATCCCTCCCAGCATCAGGGTCTTTTCCAGTGAGTCAACTCTTCGCATCAGGTGGCCAAAGTATTGGAGTTTCAGCCTCAGCATCAGTCCTTTCAATGAACACCTAGGACTGGTCTCCTTTAGGATGGACTGGTTGGATCTCCTTGCAGTCCAAGGGACTCAAGAGTCTTCTCCAGCACCACAGTTCAAAAGCATCAATCCTTCGGCACTCAGCTTTCTTCACAGTCCAGCTCTCACATCTATGCATGACCACTGGAAAAACCATAGCCTTGACTAGATGGACCTTTGTTGGCAAAGTAATGTCTCTGCTTTTTAATATGCTATCTAGGTTGGTCATAACTTTCCTTCCAAGGAGTAAGCATCTTTTAATTTCATGGCTGCAATCACGATCTGCAGTGATTTCGGATCCCCAAAAAATAGTCTGACACTGGTTTCCACTGTTTCCCCATCTATTTGCCATGAGGTGATGGGACCGGATGCCATGATCTTAGTTTTCTGAATGCTGAGCTTTAAGCCAACTTTTTCGCTCTCCTCTTTCACTTTCATCAAGAGGCTTTTTAGCTCCTCTTCACTTTCTGCCATAAGGGTGGTGTCATCTGCATATCTGAGGTTATTGATATTTCTCCCAGCAACCTTGATTCCAGCTTGTGCTTCTTCCAGTCCAGCGTTTCTCATGATGTACTCTGCATATAAGTTAAATAAGGAGGGCAACAATATACAGCCTTGACATACTCCTTTTCCTATTTGGAACCAGTCTGTTGTTCCATGTCCAGTTCTAACTGTTGCTTCCTGACCTGCATATAGATTTCTCAAGAGGAAGGTCAAGTGGTCTGGTATTCCCATTTCTTTCAGAATTTTCCGCAGTTTATTGTGATCTACACAGTCAAAGGCTTTGGCATGGTCAATAAAGCAGAAATACATGTTTTTCTGAAACTCTCTTGCTTTTTCGATGATCCAGCAGATGTTGACAATTTGATCTCTGCTTCCTCTGCCTTTTCTAAAACCAGCTTGAACATCAGGAAGTTCATGGTTCACGTATTGTGAGATGAGCACAACTGTGCAGTAGTTTGAGCATTCTTTGGCATTGCCTTTCTTTGGAATTGGAATGAAAACACATTTTCCAGTCCTGTGGCCACTGCTGAGCTTTCCAAATTTGCTGGCATATTGAGTGCAGCACTTTCACAGCATCATCTTTCAGGATTTGAAATAGCTCAACTGGAATTCCATCACCTCCACTAGCTTTGTTCATAGGGATGCTTTCTAAGGCCCACTTGACTTCACATTCCAGGATGTCTGGCTCTAGGTGAGTGATCACACCATCGTGATTATCTGGGTCGTGAAGATCTTTTTTGTATAGTTCTTCTGTGTATTCTTGCCACCTCTTCTTAATATCTTCTGCTTCTGTTAGGTCCATACCACTTTTGTCCTTCATTGAGCCCATCTTTGCATGAACTGTTCCCTTGGTATCTCTAATTTTCTTGAAGAGATCTCTAGTCTTTCCCATTCTGTTCTTTTCCTCTATTTCCTTGCATTGATCACTGAGGAAGGCTTTCTTATCTCTCTTTGCTATTCTTTGGAACTCTGCATTCAAATGGGAATATCTTTCCTTTTCTCCATTGCTTTTCGCTTCTCTTCTTTTCACAGGTATTTATAAGGCCTCCTCAGACAGCCATTTTGCTTTTTTGCATTTCTTTTCCATGGGGATGGTCTTGATCCCTGTCTCCTGTACAATGTCACGAACCTCATTCCATAGTTCATCAGGCACTCTATCTATCAGATCTAGTCCCTTAAATCTATTTCTCACTTCCACTGTTAATCATAAGGGATTTGATATAGGTCATACCTGAATGGTCTAGTGGTTTTCCCTACTTTCTTCAAAATAAGTCTGAATTTGGCAATAAGGAGTTCATGATCTGAGCCACAGTCAGCTCCCGGTCTTGTTTTTGCTGACTGTATAGAGCTTCTCCATCTTTGGCTGCAAAGAATATAATCAATCTGATTTTGGTATTGACCATCTGATGATGTCCATGTGTAGAGTCTTATCTTGTGTGATTGGAAGAGGGTGTTTTCTATGACCAGTGCATTCTCTTGGCAAAACTCTATTAGCCTTTGCCCTGCTTCATTCTGTACTCCAAGGCCAAATTTGCCTGTTACTCCAGATATCCCTTGACTTCCTACTTTTGCATTCCAAGGCAATGGCACCCCACTCCAGTAGTCTCGTCTGGAAAATCCCATGGATGGAGGAGCCTGGTGGGCTGCAGTCCATGGGGTCGCTGAGGGTCAGACACGACTGATCGACTTCACTTTCACTTTTCACTTTCATGGGCTGGAGAAGAAAATGGCAACCCACTCCAGTGTTCTTGCTTGGAGAATCCCAGGGACGGGGGAGCCTGGTGGGCTGCCGTCTCTGGGGTCGCACAGAGTTGGACACAACTGAAGCAACATAGCAGCAGTAGCAGCATAATGAAAAGGACATCTTTTGGGGGTGTTAGTTCTAAAAGGTCTTGTAGGTCTTCATAGAACCGTTCAACTTCAGCGTCTTCAGCATTACTGGTTGGGGCATAGGCTTGGATCACCATGATACTGAATGGTTTGCCTTGGAAACAAATAGAGATCATTCTGTCGTTTTTGAGATTGCATCCAAGTACTGCATTTCAGACTCTTTTGTTGACCATGATGTCTACTCCATTTCTTCTAAGGGATTCCTGCCTGCAGTAGTAGATTTAACGGTCATCTGAGTTAAATTCACCCATTCCAGTCCATTTTAGTTCGCTGATTTCTAGAATGTCAACATTCACTCTTGCCATCTCTTGTTTGACCACTTCCAATTTGCCTTGATTCATGGACCTGACATTCCAGGTTCCTATGAAAAATTGTTCTTTACAGCATTGGACCTTGCTTCTATCACCAGTCACACCCACAACTGGGTATTGTTTCTGCTTTGGCTCCATCTCTTCAGTCTTTCTGGAGTTATTTCTCCACTGATCTCCTGTAGCATGTTGGGCAGCTACTGACCTGGGGAGTTCCCCTTTCAGGTTCCTATCATTTTGCCTTTTCATACTGTTCATGGGGTTCTCAAGGCAAGAGTACTGAAGTGGTTTGCCATTGGACCACGTTTTGTCAGACCTCTCCACCATGACCTTCTCCAGTGGACCACATTCTGTCAGACCTCTCCACCATGACCCGTCCATCTTGGATGGCCCCACATGGCATGGCTTAGTTTCACTGAGTTAGACAAGGCTGTGGTCTGTGTGATCAGATTGGCTAGTTTTCTGTGATTATGGTTTCAGTGTGTCTGCCCTCTTGCAACACCTACCGTCTTACTTGGGTTTCTCTTACCTTGGACGTGGGGTATCTCTTCACAGCTGCTCCAGCAAAGCGCAACCGCTGCTCCTTACCTTGGACGAGGTCACCCCTCCTGACCTTGAATGTGGAGTAGCTCCTCTTGGCCCTCCTGCACCCGCGCAGCCGCCACTCCTTGGACGTGGGGTAGCTCCCCTCGGCCACCGCCCCTGACCTCGGACATGGGATAGCTACTCTGGGCCGCCGCCCTGACCTCGGGCGTGTGGTAGCTCCTCCCAGCCACTGCCCCTGGCCTTCTCAGCTGCCACCCCTGACCTCAGGCGTGGGGTAGCTCCTCTCGGCCACTGCCCCTCATTCCTTTTTTAACCAACCCCAATCAGGGTTAAATACCTTTGCCAAGATCATCAAAGAACTTCCTGTTGTCAAATACACTGATCATTTCTGGCATCTCTGTACCAGTCACTGCTAAGAACCACTCCTTCCTTCTAGAAATACTCTCTGTGTCACTGCATTCTCCCGGATTTCTTCCTCATGTTCTTTCTCCACATCTTTTGCTGAGGTTCTCTCATACTTCTCTGCATTTAGCTGAAGTGACACGGCACTCAACACTGGGCCCTAGCCACATCTCCAGCTTTCCTAAGTGACCTCAGCTTTGATGGCCATCTCTATGCTGAGGCCTCCAAAGGCATGTCTCCGATTCCCATCTCTCTCTTGAGTTCCACAATCATCAGTCAGTCACCTCTTTGATATCTCCAATCTCATGACTGCAAGCCAAGTCAAACTTAACATATTCAAAGTAGAATCCGTAAAAATATCTCCCCAAATCTGTTTGTTTCCCAGTCTTCCTCAGCTTAGTAAATGACCACCTTCTCCCATGCATTTCCATCTGAAACCCAGAAGTCTCCTGTGATTAAGTCCAATGTGAATCCCTGTCTTCTTTCTCCATCTCAACTATGCTCACCCTATTTGGAATCACTGTTGCCTCCTACCCGAACTATCTTCCCAACTGGTCTCCTTGTTTTCTCTTGTTCTCTGTAGCCCATTCTCCAACAGCAAACAGAATGACCTTTTAAAAATATGAACCAGGGACTTCCCTGGTGGTCCAGTGGTAAAGACTTTGCCTTCCAATGCAGGGGGTGCACATTCAATCCCTGGTAGGGAAGCTAAGATCCGATAAGCCTCGCAGTCAAAAATCAAAACAGAAAACAGAAATAATATTGTAACAAATTCAATAAAGACTTTTAAAAAGGTCCACATCAAACATTTTTTTTAAAAGATACATATAAACCCGATCACAACACCTCCCTGTATCAAATCTGCAGCAGCTTCCGTTACTCTTATCCTGAGTTTCCTAGGGCTGCCACCACAAAGTATCACAAACTGGATGACTTTGAGCAGGAGAAATTCATTCTATCACAGTTTTGGAGGCCAGAAGTCTGAAATCATGGTGTTTGGCAGGGCCAGGCTCTGAAGGCTCTAGGGAAGAATCCATCCCTGCCTTTTCAGAGCTTCTGGATATTGCTGACAATCCTTGGTGTTCCCTGGCCTCTAGAAGCATTGCTCTAATCTCTGCCTGTGTCTTCCCACAGTCTTCTTCCTTCTGGGTCTATCTGCATCCTCGTGTCTCTCCTCTCCTTATGAGGACACCAGTCATCCTGGATTTAGGACACACCCTCATCTAGTTTGACCTCATTTTGACTAATTTCATTTGCAAAGACCCTAGTTCCACAATAAGGTCACCTCCTAAGATTCCAGACAGAGTTTCAACCCAAGATGGAATAAATCCCAAATTTTTTATCATTGCCCACGGCCCTCACCATCTGGTTCCTACATACTTCTCCATCCTCCTCAAACCATTTGCCAGTATCTCCTATCACTTCCTAAATAAAGCCAAATCCACTCCAAACTCGGGGTCTAAGGATCACTCTTTCTGTCAGGAGAGTTTTTCTGCCAGATACTGGCATTGCTGGCTCCATCCTCAGCTCCTCTACTTTCTCAGTGGAACCTCTTTAAAGTATACCCTCATTTCCACCTATTCCAAATATAAGCATCTTGTTTATTTACTTTAATGCAATTATCACAACATATTATGACCTGTGTTTGCTTTTTTCCCAGTTTGTTCTGGTTTGCACTGCCATCTTAGCATCCAACATAGATGCTAGTAGATTGGAGCTACTCAATGAATATTTACAGAGTGGATGATAAATTCAAATACATCAGTGACTGTGTCATACTGTTATAACTCCCAAGGCTACCTACATGGTCCTTGAAAACGCTGGTTGAAATCAATCAACTAACAAATCCCATCCATTTTCTCCATGTCACAAAGTATACTTACACAAGAATTCTCTGGATAAGAGTTTGTAAGACAAAAACAACGGCTCCGATTTTGCCACTAGGGTTCCAAATATTTAGTAAGAATTACACGTCTAGCCTAGCATAGTCCCAGACTTATAAAACCACCCGTTACCAGAAATTGCTCAAGCAGATGCACATGCAAAGAGGGATCAGATTCACCATGACGATAAGCCACGGCTGATTTAACTTCTTCAAGGTTATGGTATGAAATAGGACTGCGCTCCTAAGAAATTCATTCGAATCCACAAAACACTGGAGAGTTACGGAGGGCTCAATATTATTATCAGGGGTCAAGTATATAGGCGATGCTGCCCACGGAGGCAGATCACATGACTTCATCATCACCACATACACCAATGAAAGGAATTTTCCAAGGATAATAATTCGCAGTACATGTACTCGAAGCAATTTTGTATTTATTTATTCAATTGAATTATTTATATTATTCATAATGAAATGAAACACACTGGTTCCATCATGTCTTCCTTTGCTTTCATTTGGTTTGCTGCCGATGACTATTTTTATGCAAATGAGGTTATGATGACATTAAACATTTTCTACTGATTTTGCAAGAACAAATATGTTCTCTCCATATGCCACAGTCTCCTTTTCGCTGCATCCATCCTCAAAGTTCTGTTGGCTGATCAGAATTTCTTCTAAATTAACTCTGAGGACATTCCATCTGTGATACTGATAAGCCTGTCCCCCTTTGCAGTGCACATAGAACACACTCATTAATGCCTGAATTTAGCCCATTTTGCTCGTTCCACCAGAAGCCTTCTTCATCCCTCCAGCTCTTACGGCACTGTAAATCTCACCTTGTTACAAAGTACGGTGGCATTCTCCTGCTGCCACTTCGGGACACGTTTACTCCACTCACAGAGCAAAAACAACCAACTTCACACATAAGAAAAGGTGTTGTGATGGCAGAGACGTTTGCTCTATTGATTATATTCATGACTGAGAAACAAATGTTTCCAGGAAAATAGTTCACATAACTATCCACTAGATACATCAGGGTGGAGTTAGGGGGATGGCTAAAACTGGCTTGTATAGGCTACAGTGGGCTTTATTCCAGGGTGTGTGTGTGTGTGTGTGTCTGTGTGTGTATCTACTGCCCAAGGTCATTTTATCTCAGATTACACTGCAAGAGTATGGGGCACAGTGCGACTAAGCAGACAAGAAAAGCCCTCTAGAAACATACAGGCTGTAGGTTTCAAGTCTAGAGTCCCCAGTAACAGGCATTATGGGAATTTCTCAGAATGACACGAGGTGAGCTGTTCTCCTACAATTCTCCTGTGTCAGTCCTCACATCAAGTACTCAGAGGGCCGTAGAAGCAGGAACCACCACTGCTGGAAATCCCAACATTGGTTTGATTTCAAGGCTCTAAGTTCATTTATGAGAATTCCATTTTCCATAGTCACACCTACATCTGGGGAAAGAGAACCTGGAATTCAATGACCATGTTGGTTGTAAACAGACCACAGAGCAGATCCATTTATGTGGATGTTTGTTTCTCCCCACTGATTGCAAGATTCCCACGCAAGAAATTGAAACTTGTCCAGAAAGCTCTCTAGAACAGAGAAATAAAGGGGACTCTTTTTGTAGCCTCACTTTAATGCGTTCAGATGAGAATCTTTTCAGACTTCCAATAAAGAATTAAATTAACTTTGCCAATTCATAAACTTGGGGGCAGCCAGGCTGGCAATATCTTCAGGAGACATTAGAATCTTTTCCTGGAAATTAGCTAAGTCCTTGATCCCCATCATATTAATGATACTCCTCGTAATGCTGATAGTATCTCAGCTTCATATTTATCTTTCGACTCTAAATCTCTGCATTTGAAACACCCCCAGAGAGTTTCAACCATTTTATGGGGTATAATGAAATTATAAAAGGAAAGTCATTCAAAATGAGGTCAGTTTCTATTCATTTTCATTCACTAAATAAACAGACGCACTCAAGGATATGGGACGGAAAGGAAGAAGCCATACAGAGGGACGGGACACAAGATAAACCAGCAAAGGAGAGGAACATCTCAAGCATGGGAATCTTTACCCTGTTCCGACCCTCATTTCCTCTTCCATCTGCCTCTACAGAATCTCAGGAAATGGCAGAGCCCAAGATCCTCCAAATTTAAAAATAAGAATCATTCAGGGAGCCTGTGAAACAATGCAGATCTGCCAGTCTACCAGCTCTGTAGCTGGGCCAAGACGACGCTTTAAACCTGCCAGCAGCAGCCTTGGTGATTCCAGTGCAAAGAAGGTGGTTCTTCATGTTTTGAGACATTGTGTGTGTCTGCTTCCTGAGAGTGGGCTTTCTTATAGGGGGCGTGTGTGTGTGTGTCTGCTGCCTGAGGTCATTTTATCTCAGAGTACACTGCAAGAATATGGGACACAGTGGAAGAATGTGAACACAGTGTAAGAATATGGGACTAAGCAGGCAGGAAAGCCCCCTAGAAACACACAGGCTGTAGGTTTCAAGCCTAGAGTCCCCAGTAACAGGCACTATGGAAATTTCTCAGAATGACACGAGGTGAGCTGTTCTCCTACAATTCTCCTGTGTCGATCTTCACATCAAGTACTCAGAGGTTACCTGGAGAGCCTATGAACAAGAAATTAAGGGAGGTGCTTCCCTGGCGGTCCAGTGGTTAAGAATTCGCCTTTGAATGCAGGGGGCTCAGGTTCTATCCCTGGATGGGGAACTAAGATCCCACAAGCCTCAGGGCAACTAAGCCCGAACGCTGCAACTAGAGAAGCCTGCATGCCACAACAAAGACCCAGTGTAGCTGAAAAGAAATTAAAAGCATGAAAACAGAAGTTAATACTGATGTTTGAGCCCCCACTCCCAGGGGTTCTGATTTAATTACAATAGTCCTCTGAATCCATGGGTTCTGAATCCACGCATACACTCTGGGGTGGAGTATGGGTTCCCAAAGTTAAACACACCCAGGTGATATCACTGCCCAGTGAAGGTTGAGAATCTGTGTCAGGCTTTCCCGTGTAGGGAGACCAGGAACCAAGGTGGGATGCAGGCCCTCTCCAAGCTTCTACATCTCCCTCTTGAAGTTTCTGACACGTTTACCCCACGAACAGTCAGAATCATCATAGTTTTTCTGAGATTCCCATCTTTGTGTAATGGGCAGGACATGTTGACAATGGAGTCATCTGCCCCTTGACTATTAACAGTTTCGAGTACTGAGACAGGAGCAGATGGTGGCAGCAAAGGGTGGTCTTTGTGCCACCCAGACCCCACCCCAACCTGGAGCGGGGGAGCCCTCTCCCAGCTGCACTCCCTACCCCCACCCTTCCCCCTTTACCTACAGTCGGTTTCTGAGACCCAGTCAAACTCTACATTGGAGCAGCTTCACGGACAGTCTCAAAAAATCAAAACTTCACCGAGAATACAGGCTTTCTGCAGTGAAGGCCACAGTTGAACAATGCCCGCTCTTTCAAAACTCTCCTTACCATCTCAGAGGGTCTCAACAGAGGGAATGAATTCATAGAAAGCAGCCAGGACTTCAGCCCAGGAACTCCATAGGGCCCAGCAACCTACATTTTTAACAAGTTCCAAAGACCTCCCTTTGTGAAACACTTTAACATGTGTGGGTTTTTTTTTTTTTTTTTTTTTTTTTTACTATTCAATCCTTTTCATTGAATAGATGATTTTCATATCTGCGGAAAAAATAACCATTTCACCTTGTGAAAAAGTAACAACAGACACTACACTGTGCTTTTGGTCTGATCACTGTGGATGACGGCTGAATGGAGGCAGGAGGCAACTGCCCTCCACTCCACTAGCCTTCCTTTAAAAAAATTTTTTTTATTGTAGTAAAAGGCACATAATATGAAACATACTACTTTTACCATATTTAACTGTGCAGTTCAGTGGCACTAAGTACATTGACATTGTTGTGTAACTCTCACGATCATCTATCTCCTGAATTTTTCCCCTTCCTAAACTGAAACTCTGTCCATCTGATGCAAAGAGCTGACTCATTGGCAAAGACGCTGATGCTGAGAAAGACTGAGGGCAGGAGGAGAAGGGGGCAACAGAGGATGAGATGGTTGGATGGCATCATCGACTCAACGGACGTGAGTTTGAGCAAACTCTGGGAGATAGTGAAGAATGGGGAAGCCTGGCGTGCTGCAGTCCATGGGATCACAAAGAGTTGGGCACAACTTAGCGACTGAACAACAGCAACAAGCCAACCCCCACCCCATCACCCACCTACTTAAGGCCCCTGACATCTACCCATGTACTTTCTGACTATGAATTTGACTATTCTAAGTACTCTGTACAAGGGGAATCAATAGTATTTGTCTGCCCCTAATGTATACTGGAATGCATTTTTAAGGTTAACTTAATTGGCCTTCCTCAATAGGGAAGCCACAGCGAATCTCAAAGCTAAGCCTCCCAATCGGCCCTGGAAGAGCCTTAGGAAGCAAGCGTTCCTTCCCAGGTGCTCACCACAGCCTGACGCCTTTCTCAGGCCAGGTGCCCTGGAATTCCATGCTGACCTGGGGACAAGGGAATAGCCATCACTGCAGACTCGTGTTTTCCATATTGGAGTGAGGCACACAGATGTACCCACATTTCATTTGGGTAGATACTTTCCTAAAGAAAGTGAAAGTCGCCCAGTCGTGTCTGACTCTTTGCAATCCCATGGACTACACAGTCCATGGAATTCTCCAGTTTCCCTTCTCCAGGGGATCTTCCCAACCCAGGGATGGAACCCAGGTCTCCTGCATTGAAGAAGGATACTCTACCAGCTGAGCCACAAGGGAAGCCCCACTTTCATAAAGATTCTGTCATTAAATCTTCATGATATTTTAAGGATAGGGATATGTAAGGTAAAGGAGCTTTTAAAAAATAATCACAACACTTATTGATCAGATATCATTGATTCATGAGAAGGTCCCAAAGTAATGCCTGATATATTAGTCTCTGCAGGTCATATGTAAAGATTGATTTACTCTTCATAACAATTCTATGAAGTCAATATCAGTATTTCACATATGAGGAAACAGAGGCACAGAAAGGTTAAACAACTTGCCCAAGGTCACAGAGCTTTTAAGACACAAAGCAGGAATTAGACTCAGTCATGTTTCCAAGTCTGTGCTCTTGACCTCCATGAAAAACTCTCATTAAATGTTTTTAAGTGACTCAGACACACTCTTTGGACCTGGGGAACTCATGAAAATGGGACAAACATTCAGTAACAAATATTTCAGGAATTACCACTCTTGAGTACTGAAAAGGAGGGTACCCCCCCATCCCATTCAGATTTCTCTTCACTCTCCCACCCTTCAAACTAGGTAAGAACCAGCTCTAGCCAAAGAAGTTTGTCCTGGTTATGCCTGTAGGTGAAATTAACTCTCTGGTGAGACACTTTCTGAACCTAGTAACATTACAATAGTTATTTTCCCTGAATTTTATCCCCATCAAAATTCCATATCCCTTAGAGAGGATTTCAATTATATTACAGTATATACCAGGAGGTTTGGGGCTTCCCTGGTAGCTCAGATGGTAAAGAATTTTCCTGCAAAGCAGGAGATCCCGGTTCAATTCCTGAGTTGGGAAGATCCCCTGGAGAAATGATAGGTTACCCATTCCAGTATTCTTGCCTGGAGAATCCCCATGGACAGACAGAGGAGCCTGGTGGGCTACAGTCCACGGGGTCGCAAAGAGTCAAGCTAAGCACAGCACAGCACCAGTAGGTCTTAACGGGCAACAGTTAATCAAATTCAAGATACAGCCCCTTTGGCAGTGGAATTTGGGTAGAGTTGGAAGTGGTAAACAGGAAACAAGCAAAGAAAATGTTGGAGGTGAACACACAAGTAAACACATACATGCACACACGTACACACACACATACACACGCACATACACACATAGGTGTGCATGTATGCACGCACACGCACTTCCCTGAAGGAATAGTCCCATCTCGAAGGCTCGGGAATTTTTTTCCTTCTAGTGTATACCAGCATGGAGCAGAAAGTTCCATCACACAGATATGGATGGGTAAGCAGAGGCAACCCTGTGTGGGGGGATGTGCACAGGCCCTGAAGACATCCACTCAGCGGGGTTCGAATCCAGGCTCCAGCATGATCAGGCTGTGTGGCCTCAGGCAGGCTGGTTCACTGCCCCAGTGTCCCTTCCCTCATTTATAAAACAGACATGGTCACAGCTACTTCAACAAGTGGTTAAATTCAAACAAGATCAATAAAACACGCAGCACAGTGACAAAAACATAAAAGGCGGTCAATAAAAGGGAATAATTATCGTGGTTAGTGATTCAAAGACATTCCTAAGCAGGCAACTACTTATTATTTCAACCAACAAGGATTTATTGGACGACTACCCTCTGTGCCCATGTTTATGAAAGAGAAAAGTTTAACATGAGATTCTTGAGCTTTTAAAGGTGCTTTCAGTCTATCTGAAGACCAGCGTATGAGATGTAGGATATGTATCCTCAGAGAAATAATTTAGGAGAAAAAAAAGCCCAGTCACAGCTGTAATTATCAAATGTGTCCTTTTCACAGGAAATGGACAACTTGAGTTGGGTCGTGAACAATGAGTAGATGCATTCCACTAAATGATAACATCATAACTTGCACACACACACACAAACTCAGCCTAAAATACCCACTGGACTTGGATGATTCAAAATCTCCGTCGTTGGGCCAGAGCATCCTTCCTGACCCTCAGACCCAAACATACAGTTGTCTGACAGACATGATCTGAAGATAGTCCACAGACATCTCATGCTGTATATGCCCAAAACAGACATTGGTGGCCTATAACAGCTTCAAATGGTGACAATAAAGCAAAGAGGAGACTTTGTGAGTGAAGCAAAATGAATTCCAAAGAAACTTGACATCAGGGATTTATAAGCAGGAGGCCAAAGGAGAAATTGAAGATAACAGCAGTAGAAACTGCCCGTAAATTACCTACATGGTCTGGGAGGAAGAAACAAGCCATAAAATGTAGGCAGGGATCTCAGCTGTGGCTTTAATAAGCTCAGACAGATTTCTGTGCTGCTGGTTGGCCCCTCCCCCATATTATGAGATAAGTGGGCAAGTGGATAATTAATATGTCATGATATGATATAGAATGGGATACGCTGGCAAGGGAATGGAGTGGGGTTAATAAAGCCTTGTCTGGCTTCTGGTGTTGCAAACATCATCTCCTTGCTTGCACACACAGAGTCAAATAATGAATAAAGCCAAGCTGGACATATTCATCTCCTGGTTCCCTCAAGAAAGTCATAACTATGGGGACCCCTGGACAAGCAGCATTGTTCTCCCCTCCACCGAGTCTCTTCAAAACATGAAACTCTCTGCAGGATTCTCTCTTTCGCTTAATGAAATCACTTCCACTGTCTCCCAAGCTAGAAACTTCTGATTGCACCCTCTTCCCCTCTATCCAATTAACTGACTCATCTTGATGATTCTTAAAAAGTTTTTCTGGAACTTCCACTCCATCCCGTCTTAGTCCCTGGTTTGTTACAGAAAGTCACTTCTATGAAAGGAATGAGGCCCTTGTAAAACACTCACCATATTATCAAAGTCTTTCTCTTCTGTCTGGCAATGCCTAGCAAAGAGTTGGCACTCAGCAGGTATTGAGTGGGAAAAGAAGAGATTTTATTTAGCCATCCTGCTCCCAGCTTCCAACTCCTCTAACCTTTCTCACATTCTTGCCACAGTTAAATATTAATTTTTAAAGAAAAAAATTACAATGGGCTTTCCCAATGGATCAAGCAGTGAAGAATCTTCCTGCAATGCTGGTTCGATCCCTGGGTCAGAAAGATCCCCTGGAGGAGGAAATGGCAACCCACTCCAGTATTCCTGCCTGGAAAATCCTATGAACAGAGGAGCCTGGTGCGCTACAGTCTATGGGGTCGCAAAGAGTTGGACATGACTGAGCACACACATCACAATAACACCATCTTGCCCCAAATCCTTCATTGGCATCCAATGACAAGGATGAAAGTTCCTACCCAAGGTGGGGTTGGCACATAGCATGCTCCACAATCTGCTTCCTCCTTCCTCTCCAACCTCTTCCATGATTCACTCTGGAGAGTCTATCACTCAACCCAGAGTTTCTGTGCTGTTTTCCCAGCCCCCAAATCAAGAACTTCCCCAGTTCTCCTCCATGTGCCGCTCACTCTCTCCAATTTTCTGTCTTCTCTAGAGAGGGAGAACCCCTGTCCACCATTAAGATCAAGGTCATCTCTTCACTGCCCTCTGACTCTCCCAGAAAACATCTCAAAGGACCACAAAACACCACCTGACTGCCCCACTCACTTTGACTCCCCAGGGGGCCGAGCTGTGCCTTGTTCCTCATCATGCCTTTAACTCGGGCAGACTGGGGATGTCGGTCAAAAGTCATTTTCAATGATCTTTTAAAAAAAAAACAAAGAAAAGAAAATGGAAAAAAAAATAGACCAAAGAAATAGCACGGAGCCTAGAAAACAAGCCCACTTGTGTACAAAAAAGTACAAAATGTATTCCATTGAACAGCTCCAAATAAGAGAAAGAGTTATTTCCAAACTCATTTTGAAAAAGCTACTTTGAAAAAATAAGGGACAGACATTTGAAACAAAAGATACATACCTCATACCATAATGGAAAATAAACTCTAGATGATGGAGGAGCAAAATGTAAGAATCATGGGAAAGGAACACAAAACAAGGCAGAATACATATCCATATTCTGAGAGATGAGATCTTTCTCTCCTTTAAAGCAGTGAAGGAAATGAAAGTGGAAAGACTGGCAGTTGGGGGTTCATCCAAATTTAAAATATCCGTCCAAGGGAAGAAAGAAAATCATGGAATTGAAATAAAACTCATTTTGGAACCTATTTGCATGAAATATGACACACAAATGGTTAATCCCAAGATTACCCCCCAGTTCATTCATATTTATGAGAGAAACAATTCTGTAGAGAGTAGAATAATAAAACAATAAGAATTAGAGCAACTTGAGGTGCTCTATAAAAATGCAATGAAATTAGCCCATTTAAATTCTCTAAACCTGAGAGAGCTTTTGGGGCGTGTCACAATAAAGGTCTTGCCCATGGGGGCACAATTTCTCCAGGGCCTGGGCTGCAGCGGGAGAAAGGGAACTACTCTGGCTCCAGATAGCTGTCTCCCCTCATATGCCCTGGGCTCAAATATCAGAGGAGCAGCTTCTACAGGCAAGGCGTTTGCCACCATTTGTTGGCAAGGATTAATTTACAATTAACCAAGGTTAATTCGGTGTCTTTCGCTGTGGAGCCCAGAATTTATAATGCTACCTCTGTTCGCCATGTATGGCATGTGGGCAAGCTCTCAAGTTCCACTTTAATTTCACCTTCAAATTCAGCCTCCGTATACCTCCCCAGATTCTAAAAAGGCAGAGGTGGTCATGTCCTTCAACACAGTTCTCCTCTTTCTTCTATCACACTTTCACCCTTCCTAATCTTGCCCTTAATATTTTGGTATACATTTACATTTATTGCTTCATTAAAATTTTATTTATAAAAATTTTTTAAGATTTTTTTTGATGCAGACCATTTTTAAAGTCTTTAATGAATTTGTTACAATATTGTTTCTTTTTATGTTTCAGTTTTTTGGCCATGAGACATGTGGGATCCTAGCTCCCCTACCAGGGATAGAAACCACGACCCCTGCATTAGAAGGCAGTCTTAACCACTGGACTGCTAGGCAAGTCCCGAAACTTTTATTTTATTAAAACAAGATGTACACAGCCTCATCCCCTTTCTGTAATCTCAATGTTTCTAAATAGCAATCATTATGCTACTATTTCCGGATGTTTAAATTTTAGACATTTTCAATTGACTTTCTGTTTCTGACCATGAAGATTTCATTTTCTTATACTACAATGAGATATCACACCTGGTATTATAGAGTGGCAATTAACAATAACAACAAAAGAACTAGAAATAACAAGTGTTGGTGAGGATGTGGAGAAAAGGGAACCCTTGTGCCCTGTGCTAGATATGAAAATTGGTATAGCCACTTTAGAAAGCAGTGTGAAATTTCCTCAAAAAATTAAAAATAGAACTACCGTATGATCTAGCAATTCCATTTCTGGGTATTTACACATTAAAAAAAAACCCACTAATTCAAAAAATATATTTGCCCTCTCTACATTCACTGCAGCATTATTTACAAAAGCCATAATATGGAAACAAAGTGTCCATCGATGGATGAATGGATAAAGAAAATGTGATACATAGATATATAACATAATATTCAGCCATAAAAAGAATGAAATCTCAATTGCAATGATATGAATAGACTTTAAGGGCATTATGCTAAGTGAAGTGGGTCAGCAGAGAAATGCTGTAAGATCTCACTTGTATGCAGGCTCTTTACAAACAAAAGAACAGATCATAGTTGCCAGAGGTGAGGGGGGCCTGACTAGTGACTGATGAAGAGTCAAAAAGCACAAACTCCAGTTATAATACAAGTGAGTCGTAGATGGAATGTACAGCATGATGACTAACATTGTATGTTTCAGGTGTTTAACATATTGATTTGATATTTGTATAAACTGTGATGGGATCACAATAGTTTATATCACCACAATAATTTATTTACCTAACCTTTCATTGAACTATTTATTTCTACCTTATTTTTAACTTCCAAGATCTCTATTTTTCTCTGATTATTACTTGAACATAGCACTTGATTTTTGTTTTGTGAATAAAATAAAACACTTCATGAATTAAGACATTAATTATAGTTTTAAAGTTTGTTCTTAGTCTCTTTCCTCCAAATGCCTTTTCTATCGCAGTTGTTGTCATCAGGGTCCTATATAATATTCTCCTGAAATGTCTACAGATCCTGGTTCTCCTTTCTGATTTTAGAGTAAGACAGGTCTAGGTAGATGGATGGAGCCTTACTAACGTTTAATGAGCAGAACCCAGCTATTTCGGGGATGGAAGGGAACTTCTGGATCTACTGCTTTCCTTAGGTTGGATGGCTTCTTCCTCAGAGTGGCTTTTTCTGACTCTTGACTGCTGCTGCTGCTAAGTCACTTCAGTCGTGTCCAACTCTGTGAGACCCCATAGACGGCAGCCCACCAGGTTCCAGGAGTGTAAACACTTGCAGAGGTAACGATGCCAAGGGTGTCCTCGTGTAGTATACAGCCCTGTCCTCTGTCATCAGTTCAGTTCAGTCGCTCAGTCATGTCTGACTCTTTGCGACCCCATGGACTGCAGCACGCCAGGCCTCCCTGTCCATCACCAACTCCCAGAACCTGCTCAAACTCATGTCCTTGAGTCAGTGATGCCATCCAACTATCTCATCCTCTGCCGTCCCCTTCTCCGCCTGCACTCAATCATTCCCAGCATCAGGGTCTTTTCAAATAAGTCTGATCTTCGCATCAGATGGCCAAAGTACTGGAGTTTCAGCTTCAACATCAGTCCTTCCAGTGAACACCCAGGACTGATTGATATCCTTTAAGATGGACTGGTTGGATCTCCTTGCAGTCTAAGGGACTCTCAAGAGTCTTCTCCAACACCACAGTTCAAAAGCATCAATTCTTCTGCACTCAGCTTTCTTTATAGTCCAACTATCACATCCATACATGACTATTGGAAAAACAATAGCTTTGACTAGATGGACCTTTGTTGGCAAAGTAATGTCTCTGTCTTATAATATGCTCTCTAGGTTGGTCATAGCTTTTCTTCCAAGGAGCACACGTCTTTTAATTTCAAGGCTGCAGTCACCATCTGCATTGATTTTGGAGCCCCCCAAAATAAAGTCTCTCACTATTTCCATTGTTTCCCCATCTATTTGCCATGAAGTGATGGGACCAGATGCCATGATCTTAGTTTTCTGAATGTTGAGTTTTAAGTCAACTTTGTCACTCTCCTCTTTCACTTTCATCAAGAGGGTCTTTTGTTCCTCTTTGCTTTCTGCCATAAGGGTGGTGTCATCTGCATATCTGAGATTTTTGATATTTCTCCTGGCAATCTTGATTCCAGCTTGTGCTTCCTCCAGCCCAGCATTTCGCATGATGTACTCTGCATGTAAGTTAAATAAGCAGGCTGACAATACACGGCCTTGACATACTCCCTTCCCAATTTGGAACCAGTCTGTTTTTCCATATCTGGTTCTAACTGTTGCTTCTTGACCTGCATCCTCTGTCATCTTATGAACTAAAGCCCAGCATTCATCTTCTCCAGAGAATAAACCTCCCATATTCCACCAGGTAGCAAAGGGCAGTCTCTGGCTGTGTAAATCTGAGGAAAGGATCTGGGGATATAGCTGTAATCCTTCTATTCAAATCTCCCTTCAGTCATCAGAAGGACCCAGAACCTCCAGTTCCTAAGTCTCTGGTTTCTGAGGTGTGATCAGGCTATATCATTCTGCCCTCCCCACTGCTTCCCATCACACTAGAAGGATGGGTCTCAGCCTCATCCAGTTTGCTCTGTCAGCTACCATTCATTCACCCTCTTTCCACCTTCCAAATCTTTGTGGGTGCTTCTTCCTTGCCAGCCCAGCATTTCTCATGATGTACTCTGCATATAAGTTAAATAAGCAGGATGACAATATACAGCCTTGATGTACTCCTTTTCCTATTTGGAACCACTCTGTTGTCCCATGTCCAGTTCTAACTGTTGCTTCCTGACCTGCATACAGATTTCTCAACAGGCACGTCAGGTGGTCTGGTATACCTATCTCTTTCAGAATTTTCCACAGTTTATTGTGATCCACACAGTCAAAGGCTTTGGCATACTCAATAAAGCAGAAATAGATGCTTTTCTGGAATTCTCTTGCTTTTTGAAGCACAAGCTGGAATCAAGATTGCCAGGAGAAATATCAATAATCTCAGATATGCAGATGACACCACCCTTATGGCAGAAAGTGAAGAACTAAAGAGCCTCTTGATGAAAGTGAAAGAGGAGAGTGACAAAGTTAGCTTAAAGCTCAACATTCAGAAAACCAAGGTCATGGCATCTGGTCTCATTACTTCATGGGACATGGATGGGGAAACAGTGAGAGACTTTATTTTGGGGGGCTCCCAAATCACTGCAGATAGTGACCGTAGCTATGAAATTAAAAGACGTGTGCTCCTTGGAAGGAAAGTTATGACCAACCTAGACAGCATATTAAAAAGCAGAGACATTACTTTGCCAACAAAGGTCCATCTAGTCAAGGCTATGGTTTTTCCAGTGGTCATGTATGGATGTGAGAGTTGGACTATAAAGAAAGCTGAGCGCTGAAGAATTGATGCTTTTGAACTGTGGTGTTGGAGAAGACTCTTGAGAGTCCCCTGGACTGCAAGGAGATAAAACCAATCCATCCTAAAGGAGACCAGTCCTGGGTGTTCATTGGGAGGACTGATGTTGAAGCTGAAACTGTACTTTGGCCAGCTGAAGCGAAGAGCTGACTCATTTGAAAAGACCCTGATGATGGGAAAGATTGAGGGCAGGCAGAGAAGGGGACAACAAAGGATGAGATGGTTGGATGGAGTTACCAACTCAATGGACGTGAGTTTGGGTGAACTCCAGGAGTTGGTGATGGACAGGGAGGCCTGGCGTGCTGCAGTCCATGGGGTCACAAAGAGTCGGATACAACTAAGCGACTGAACTGAACTGAACTTCCCTGCTGTGAGAGCCTAACCTGTTTTTGTCCCTTATAGGCTGCCATGCACTCTAGTCCTTTACTATCATCTAAGAAACTGCCTTGAGGGACCAGATCTAAGGGGTTATTCAAGCTACCAGGCCACACTAAAGAGCACTGCAGAGCTCTACATTCCTCCCTGGGTGAGCCATGTTTTTATCTGCACCCACAGCTCTGCTCTTGATGTTCCCCTACTTACTTGTCTTTATCTGTCTCCTCTCTATAATTTTCCAATCCTTCATGGAACTTCAAGATTAAGGTCAGATATCATCTCCAGTGGGAAACCTGCCTAGATCTTCCCTGTACATATTGTGTATGTCTCTGGCCTGACACACCCATATAGATCACAGTGTGCTGAATTAATCTACTTGTACAGGTATCTCCCTCCCTAGACAAGAAGTAAGCAGGCAAGGACCATCTTATCCAAAGTCCTGCCTCCAGTGTGGGGAAAACCATCTGGCACTTAATAGGTGCTCACTGATACCGTTCAACTGACCCGTTTCCACTAAGCTCCATGTTAGAAGCATCTTCATTCTCAAAGGAGTACAAAAAATACGGCTGTGTTTATTTGCCAACGTCCAAATAAGAAAGGCTAATCAGAGAGCACCAGGAAATGAAAACAGCCAGATGTTTTTCAAAGCAAACGTCCAGGAACACAAAATAGCTTGCAACAGGGGTGATGTATGTTTTCCTAGTGATTCGAAATGAAGATATGCTTATTAGGCAGAGAGAGAGATTTAACAGGTTTCTCAGCTAATGCTGCAATTTTAAATCCATTTAAGATAATTTTCTTTATCTTGAATCTATTTTTCTCAGTAACCAGGATACTTAACTGATTTGTACAAAATCCATTTGAAAAAGAAATAATCTAGTCTAAGCAAGGGCACACTCTAAATGAAAAAAGAGAGACAGCACAAATCTAACAGAAGCTGAAGCATCTGTTTGAGAAGCCAAGGAGGACTACTGACTAGAAAATAGGATTATTTCCCCCAGCATCTTGATTTTCCCACCAATCTCTCTTCTCTCTTTCCCAAGGAGAAAACAAGTAATTCTTAAATCTGAGAGAACAGAACAAAGACCTCTCATAAACCAACCACGAGGCAAACGAACTGTTTCAAAGGTAAGACTCTCGCACAAAAATTACATGTTGAAACAATCACAGGATGTACTTTCTCATCCACCAGCTAGGAAAAGCATTATTGAAATGCTAGTTTGGGAAGGGTCAGGTAAAATTCTAATAGCAGCAGAAATTGCTATAAAGTTTCTGGAGGAAAACATCTCTCTGTGTATCCAGAGCCTCCAAAAGTATTCCCACAAGGTGATCTAAGGATTATACCATTAGACGTGTGGATGACCCAGACGGATGGTACAGGGAGGGAGGTGGGAGGGGGGCTCAGGATGGGGAACACGTGTACACCTGTGGCGGATTCATGTTGATTATGGCAAAACCAATACAATATTGTAAAGTAATTAGCCTCCAATTAAAATAAATAAATTTAAATTTAAAATAAATAAATAAATACATATATATATATTAAAAAAAAAAAGAAGTGTGGATTAAGAAAGCAAATGTCTGGACTTCCCTGATGGCGCAGTGGATAAGAGTCCGTCTGCCAATGCAGGCGACGCAGGTTCCATCCCTGGTCCAGGAAAACCCCACGTGTTGCAGAGCAACTAAGCCCGTACGTCACAACTACTGAAGCCCACGCGCTGGAGCCCTTGCTCCACAAAAACAGAAGCCACCAGAATGAGAAGCCTGGGTACCGCAATGAAGAGCAGGCCCAGCTGGCTGCAACTAGAGAAAGTCCGCGGGCAGTAATGGAGACCCAGCGCAGCCAAAAACAAATAAGTAAAATAAATTTTTTTAAAATGAAAATAAATATATCAACGTACATAAAGACTTGAAAGGGGAGATATTCATCAGTGTTATTTATAATAAAGAAAATTAGAAAAAAACCTAAATTTACAACAATTGAAACAATGATCATAACTAATAACACCAGAAAATGCTTGTGAAATAATGTTGCATGAAAAAAGGATACAAGAAATATAGTTTCATAACCTGCATAGAAAAATAGACTCAAGGACAAGATGCTAAGATTTTACCAGTCACTGCCTCTAGGTCATGAGGTCATGGTAGTTTTTTTTTTTTTTTTTACTTAAAATTTTTTTGGATTATGTTTCTGTACTATTTGTATTAAAATTTAAAAATTTACTTAGCTTTATTTTTATAATCAATAGCACTATTTACTGATTTTGTTTGTGTGTATATGCGCTTAGTTGTGGCCAGCTCTTTGTGACTCCATGGACTTTAGCCCAGCAGGCTCCTCTGTCCATAGCATTTCCAGGTAAGATACTGGACGGGGTTGTCATTTCTTTCTCCAAGGGATCTTCCCAACAGGGGTGGTACCTACATCTGCCCTGGCAGGCAGATTCATCACCACTGAGCCACCTGGGAAGCTTCATTTATTGATTACAGAGGAGACTCATGAGATAAAAGCTTCTCTACTAGTTACAAACAGCAGGAGATAATGTCATAGACACGCGTTTACACTATAAAGCCAACTCCTCTGAGCGATCGAATCAGAACTTACTTGGTGGGACGATAATCCGGAATGGAACGATCCAGTGAAATTTTTTCACTGAGGTAGGAATTGTAGCCATACTTCTCATGGGGTCCCTTGGCTTTTTCTTCTTCCGCAGGGGAAAGGGTGGCAGGAAGGCCTCCTTTGCCCCGCCCACCATAACCTTCAATGAGCCCAAGGGATTTGGATAAACCTAGAAAAAGACAGAGGGGAAAAAAAAGAGTTGAAAACCACCATACCAGGATATGTTACTCAGGCTACAGTACAGCTTCAGCGGAAATTTTAACATTACCCGTGGCAGAAAAGATTATGTCCTCAACTTATCAATATTGGGAATATGCCCTGAGAACATTTAAACTGAGAGGAACGGGACTTCCCTGGTAGCCACGGGTCGAGACTTCACCTTCCATTGCAGGGGACAAGGGTTTGATCCCTGATCATGGACCTAATATCCCATGCGCCTTGGGGCAAAAAAAAAAAAAAAACCACACCAAAAAATGGAACCAATACTGCAAAAATTGAATAAAGACTAGAAAAAAATAATTAAAAATTAGATTAAGAGGAAAGTCAAAGCAATGACAAAGGTCCGTATAGTCAAAGCTATGGTTTTTCCAGTAGTCATGTACGGATGTGAGAGCTGGACCATAAAGAAGGCTGAGCACCAAAGCATCAACACTTTGACACTGTGGTGTTGGAGAAGACTCCTGGACAGCAAGGAGATCAAACCAGTCCATCCTAAAGGAAATCAACCCTGACTATTCGTTGGAAGGACTGATGCTGAAGGTGAAGCTCCGATATTTGGGCCACCTGATGTGAACAGCTCACTCACTGGAAAAGACCCTGACGCTGGGAAAGACTGAGGGCAGGAGGAGAAGGGGGCGACAGAGGATGAGAAGGTGGGATGGCATCACTGACTCAATGGACATGAGTTTGAGCAAGCTCAAGGAGATACTGAAGGATAGGGAAGCCTGGTGTGTTATAGTTCATGGGGTTGCAGAGAGTCTGACATGACTGAGCAACTCAACAACAACAACAAAGGAAGTCTGAGGTGTGAGGTTAAGGCTGGTTACGTTCAGGAAGCACCTCTCCTTCTTTTTGGGAACTAGGGTGGATCGGGTACCAGGATGGGGTCTCTAAAAGGGAGAGACTGCCAAAAGCAGGACACATGCGGACCAAAAATGGGCAGAACAGGGCCTGTCATCCCTGCCCAATTTCCTGTCTTCATGAGCAATTACCACAAGGCTAGATATTCCAGTAGATGCCCGGTAACAATGCAGAATAAGAACAGTCAGTAATAAGGAACTGCCAGACAGCAGGTGTTTTTGCTTCATTTGAAGAGAATAATATACAGATTGATTTTATCATGAGTTTAAAGTGTGTAACCGTCTAACACTGTTCTATACCTAATGGTTTTATTTAAATCTCATCTAAATGGCAAAAGGAAATACAAAAGTGTTTGAGAATAAATCACAGAGAAGAAAAGCCCATAAGGGTGACAACCATGCCAAGTAGAGTAGGAGGCCTCGGTAACAAGCTTCACTGAGCAATTGCAGGTTCCGGGGATGGTGGCAGCTTTATACCTATTGTTCCATTTATACGATAAACAGCTTGATGGGTAATTTTTAAATCCTACAGTTAGAGGAGGTTTTATTTCTTGGCTTGAAAACTTTTGTTGTGAAGGGCTCTTATTCTCTTTCACTGTTTTAAATGTTCAAGCTTCTCTGTCCACCCTTAGGTGTGCTCACATGCACGCATGCGTGCGCGCGTGCGCGCACACACACACACACACACACACACACACTTTGTCCACAAAAGTCCCACTGCTGCCACTGGTAGGAAGACCATGGACCAGAGATGTCAACAGCATCCTCAGCTTTCATGATGGGCAGCCCACAGAGCCTAGGAGGATGCTGACCTCCCAGGAAAGCATTCCCAAGCAAGTTAAAGACCAGTAAGTCTGCTCTGGTCACATGACGGTCCGCCACCCCATAATGGAAAGACCTGTAGTCTCTTCCTCACTCCTCTGAAACTACTAATTCATTTTCTGTGAAACAAAATCAAAAAGCAAAGCTTAAGCAGGGACCTCGGGGTTGATCTCAAGTGGACATCATTTTTCTACCTAAGAATCTTTTCCACTGTCCACTGTGTTCCTCAGGAACCCTGACATCTTTTCTGCCTGTCACCATCCAAACAGAGGAACTGTCAACTGAGAACTGGATTACTCCAACACTTTCTGCTTCCTGGTCTTTAACCTCTCATTCCACATCATTGTGCACCAACCATTCCAATAACATCACCTCTGCTGTGCTCCAAAATCTACAAAAACTCTTCAAATGTCAAGGACAGACACCTGTGTTGGATTTTTAAATCACCCATGAAAGGACATTGCTGGTGGAAATGTAAAATTGTGCACTTACTTTGTTAAACAGCTTGGAAGTTCTTCAAAATGCTAAGTATAGTTGTACCATATGACCCAGCAATTCCATTTTTAGGTATATACCCAAGAAAAATGGAAAGATATGCCCACACAAAAACTTGTACACAAATGTTCAGAGAAGCATTATTCATACTAGCTAAGTGTCTATCACCTGACAAATGAATAAAACAAAATGTGGTTTATTCAGACAATGTGATAATATCTAGCAATAAAAATGAAATACAGAACTTCCTCAGTTTACAAAAGAGTTACATCCTGATAAATCCATCATAAATTGAAAATATCCTAGGTTGAAAATGCATTTGAAACATCTAACCTACTGAAGAGCATAGCTCAGACTAACCTACCTTAAATGTGGTCAGAACCCCTACCTGAGTCTTGTTGTGTTAGCCGCTCAGTCATGTCCAACTCTTTGCGGCCCCATGGACTGTACCCCACCGGGCTCCTCTGTCCCAGAATTCTCCAGGCAACAATACTGGAGTGGGTTGCCATGCCCTCCCCCACGGGATCGTCCCAACCCAGGGACCAAACCCACTTCTCTTATGTCTGCAGCACTGGCAGACAGGTTCTTTACCACTAAATTCACCAGGGGAAGCCCAATATATATGATGTACAGAATATGACATAATTTTAAAAGATGAAAAAGAGACGATACTCTGTGGGTTTTTCTTCTTGTTTCGTGCACTTTCACTCACTCATCCTGGGTTTCCCTTTCCTTGCCCAATATTTGCAGCTTTTTCTTGAAAGCCACAACCTCAGTCCTCTGTGGATTTCTGGCCAGCATGGAACCCAAGGGTCAAGGAGAGAGGCTGGCCAATGAGACAGAATTGACCTTCAATATAACTCAACGGCTTTCATGGAAAACATCGGATTCTTCTGCTTATTTCATCTGTGGACTCCTTTTTCTCTCCTTGGCTATACAGTATCTCTTTTGTCCAGTCTAAAGAGATATCTTCCATTCCCCAGTCATTAAATGCCACCTCAAAGATACAATGTGTCTCAGCTGTTTGCCCAGCACCCTTCCATAGGCAGCCTTTCCAGTGCAGGCAGAGGAGCCGGGGAGGGAATTTATTACAAAAGGGCATAGGAATTAAGACTAGGAATGCAGGCTAATCCCACCAAGGACACTTAGGGAATGAAACCTCCCAGTGAGACTTTTTTTCCCCTTTCTGAGGCATTATTTCTTCCATCATGAAAGGTACCCATGTAGCAGTCTCAAAAAAAGATCATTCTCCAGAGTGCAATGTGACAACTACGAATTATATATTTTGTGGTCCATGTGCTCCCATTTTCCCCCCAATTGAATCTGCCAGAAAGGTTCAACAAAGCAGCAAAAATGTTCACTGGCATTTTAATGTGCTTACTTAGCAGGCCCCGGAAATGGATGGCAACAACAAATATAAGTTCAAGTTTATCAACAAGACTCAGGTTGGTCTTTACTTGGCTGGGAAGAGATGCCACGAGGGCAAGTTGGGATGACTCCATGCACCCAGGGAACTTTCTTTTCTGAAAGTGCCTTGTGCTTTTTGGCCAGAAGCAACTGTAGCCACAGCAGATGGATGTGAACTTGTAGGCATGGAAGCCGCAATTGACAAAAAGAAGAAAGAGGGGAAGGAAGGAAGAGAATGGGGTGGGTGCTTGGAACCAGATTAGAGAGGACTTGGCATTGCCTTCTTGTCCCTTAGGCACTGCCTCCTGAGTTACTGGAGCCGAAGACTGCAAAGCCAAGGGATGGTATTGGCAAGAAGTTGAAGGTGAAGAAGAAAGAAGAACAAATTAAGGTCAGCCATCCCCTAGCACCTTTACTGAATATTCTTCGTGTTTCTCTCCACCCTGTTTCTCTGCTTCATGCCCCAGAAGATAAGACCTATATGGACAGTATCAAGCGTTCCTTTAGACTTCTGGCTTTGGGTTGGGCTTAACCACCAGGAGCTACCTTGAGAAGACTGATGGTCGAGAAGAGAGAGAGGCTGGGGTGTTTGGCCCCCAGCTCCCTCCCACCCAGGTGTGGTTTGGTGGAGACTGCGTTCTTCTGTGGCACAGTCGTGTTCAGACAGGCATCTCCGACGGTTAGCCTAGGGTTAGAGCCAATCCCGTGTTCTGTTAACCACGCTCTCTTCCGGAGCCTTCAGGCGTTGGCATGGCAACTGCTTCCCTTCTGTTGCTAGCCCTGGAGTCATACACCAAGCCTGGCCATGCCTTGCTGATTTCCCTTAACTCTTCCCAAATCTTTGTAAATGTTTTGCTAAAATCTCTTCAGTCAGCCCTTCTGGGTGTGCCACTTGTTTCTGGCTGGGATACTGACAGACACAGCATCTTACTCACACCCACAGGAAGACTTCCCCCATGGTACCACAACTAGATACTCTCTTTAAGGGCAGGCATGTGGTCCCCCTAGTGCCTGACCTGTAGAAAGTTCTTAAGAGGGACTTTCCTGGTGGTCCAGTGGCTAAGATTCTATGCTTCCAATACAGGGGGCCTGGGCTCAATTCCTGGTTAGGGAACTAGATCCCACATGCTGCAACTAATAGTTCAAATGCAACAACTAAAGATCTTGTACGTAACAACTAACAACAATAGCAACAACTAACAACAACGACATCAACAACAACAACAACAAGTCAAAAAAAAAAAAAACCCAAATGGTTGAGCATATGGATGAGTAGAAATGAGATCTGGAGACTGAAATTGGAGCCATCTATTATAAAGTGATGTCAAGACAGAAAATTAAATACACGGGGCGGAGGGAGGGGAAGACATCTACTAGGAGCAGAGAAGAGGGATTAAGACTGCATATTACATTTATATTCATAAAGAAAAAGAGAGTTCACACTGATGAATGTCACAGGGAAATCAAGCCTGGAAAAGGCCATTTGGTTTGGCAGAGAAAAGGGCCCTGGTGACCTTAGAGATGGACAAGCCAGCGACATAAGAACTTCTAGGGCAGTATTTTGTTTTCTGGCTGTAACCAACCAGAATCTAAAATGTAAAAAATTCTATTTGTAGAAGCAACAAATATTACAATGCACTTAGAACTCTAAACAATAGGAGGAAAACTATGAGATTTCATTAAATGGATGAAATAAAACACACATAAACAGCAGAGAGATATATTTTTACTTAGAAGATGGAATGTTACAAAGATACCATTACTTCTTTTTAATGTATGGATCTAATGTAATTCCAAATAGAATCTTTTTCTGAAACAGAACAAAAGGTTCTAAAATTAACCCAGAAGAACACAGAGGTGATAACACTTGGACATTTTGTTTAAAAAGAAAAAGGGGGGTGCCTTATCCAATATTAAGTTAAGAAATAAAGCAATAATAATTCAAGTGATGTGGTGACTAGGAGGAAATATTACATAGATGCAGAGAGGTAAGGCTCTAAACTGTATATCTCTCTCTCTCTCAAATAGCCATCCAATTTTCCAAACATTAATAAAAATAACCTCCACTTTTGGAATTTTAGAAATTCCTTTTTAATGCAGTCAACACCAAATTTCTGAGGATACCTCATGTGGATGAGGGAGCGGCATCATTCATCTCACACGAAGCCCAGAAATCCCGAGGTGCCCTGGCTTGATAATTTGATAACCCTCCAGCAAGAGTAAATCACTCTGCTCACTTCTATGTTCGGTTGGCCCAAGCTACAAAGGCTCCATAGTGGCAGCAAAAAGTAAAGAACCCAGGTTGTAAATCCACTCCCAGCTGCCTCCCCACCTCCCTCCATATAACTAAGGCCATCATTTTCTCCAGGGTTACAGTTTAAACTGATGAGTTTACTGATAACCAGCATTATTCTTTCAGAAATCAGGACTCACAACAGACACACAAACTCCAGGACAGAGATGAAAACACAACGCAATCTGGTACCTTGTCAACTCATAAAGCTCCTCTTCATCTTGGCAGCCACAGCCTAGTGTCAGTGAACCCCCCCACCCCCCACCCCCGCCCACACACACACACAGCCAAAGAGCCTAGCATGTTGCGTGGCCTTCTTCCAGAGGGCAAGCATGTGTTGGGGGGGGGTGGTCTTGACAGAGGCCCTAATGCCTCCTGAAGATCACAGAGTCCCAGGGAGATTCCACATGATGCTAAAGCATTTGAAAAACTGACAAAACATACAGACAAATCAGGAAGTTGCAGCCATAAGCCATAAGTAGTGAGCAATAATTCCAGATTTATTCTTGGGATTCCATGTACTCTTGGGAGAGTGAGGGGACCACTCGTGGCTCGAGGAAGCCAATGTGACCACAGAGACAGACGGGATACGTGATAAATGTGTGCAGACTACATTATTAAATTTATTATTTAATTATGAAAAGCTCTAATAACTAAGATAATGTATACACATGTGTGCGTGTGTATGTGTAATGAAATATTACTTGGTCATAAAAAGAAATAATATCATTTGCAGTGACATGGATGAACTCAGAGATTATACTCAGTGAAGCTAAATGGACAAATACATGATATTACTCATATGTGGAATCTGAAAAACTGATACAATGAATTTATTTACAAAACCAGAAATAGAGTTCTAGATGTAGAAAGTAAACTTATGGTTACCAAGCAGGAAGACGGGGGGAGGGATAAATTGGGAGAGGGATTGACATATTGTGAAAGTCGCTCGGTCATGTCCAGGTTTTTGCGACCCCGTGGACTATACAGTCCATGGACTTCTCCAGCCAGAATACTGGAATGAGCGACTGTTCCCTTCTCCAGGGGATCTGCTCTACCCAGGGATCAAACCCAGGTCTCCCTCATTGCAGGCAAATTCTGCACCAGCTGAGCCATCATACACACTACTGTGTATAAAACAGGTAATTAATAAGGACCTACTGTATAGCACCTGGAACTCTACTCAATACTTGTAATTACCTATATGGAAAAGGAATCTAAGAAACAGTGCATATAGGTACATTATAACTGATTCACTTTACTGTACACCTGAAACTAATTACATCATTGTAAATCAAATACACTGCAATAAAAATTAGTTTTTAAAAGGACAGTGAGATAATGAAACAAGAAATGACAGGCAGGTCAACGGAACAGAAAAGCTTGTCTAGAAATATTGACAAAAGAGAGTGGAAGCACCATTTTTGTATACAACTGTTAGTTTTACAGACAAATTTTCATTAGACACAAAGCATTATACTAAGCACTTTAATTATGTGTATATATGTATACTATTAATGTTAAACATACATGCTAACTATATAAATGTCTGCTGTATCTATCTATCTAACTATAATATTTCAAATTCATTTCTCAAATTACCCCTGGTGCTAGTTCTCACCTATCTTTGGATTATTTTTTGTTTGTGGCAGTTTTTTCTTTAAGATTTTTTTTTTGATGTAGACCATTTTTAAAGTTTTTATTGAATTTGCCACAACACTGCTTCTGTTCTCTGCCTTGGTATTTTGGCTACGAGCCATGTGGGTGAGCTCCCAACCAGGGATCGAACTAGCCCAACACTAGAAGAAGAAATCTAACCACTGAACCACCGGGGCAGTCCCTCCCTTATCTTGGGACTCTGTTCCTTCCCTGCATCCCTTTTGTCACCAACCAGATTCAAAGGCACATGTCATCTCTTCCTTGAGTTACTGCAGTCAACACATAACCCCATGTCTTGCAAAGTGAGCTTTCTAACAAACACAGCTGACCACTGCTTGCTTAAAATTCATTAGTGCATTCCTGCTGCCTATGGGGGAAAAATTCCAAAAATTCTCACGCAATATACAAAGTCACTCACTAGCTGATTCCCTGCCCAGCCTCAGATTCCACTTCCTTCTCTGCTGCCTCCTTTTAGCTGTCCCACCCTCTTCTGAGGCTTCTACAGAGCCACTGCCCCTCAGTGCCTTTGGCAGTCACCCTTGTTATTCTATACAACCCTGCAAACCCTTGCAGAGAACTACCCAGGCCAGAAAATCAGATGCCGCTCCTTGGTAAGAAATCTCAACCACACCCTTACTCCCATCCTGTTACAGGCGTCCTCAGCTGTTCACTTACAAGGACACAGGCTTCCTGTTCACAGGAAGACATCTCTGCGTCTTACAGACAGCCTCGCACATACATGCACCTCATGTATGCTATACACATGAATGAATGGACAGATAACCAAAAAGCAAGTGAATAAATGAGTAAGTGCAGGATAAGCTGGGCTGCCCAAATATATGACCAGGTTCTAGTGTTGATACAGAAATCTCCTGGAGACATGTCTGTCGGAAATGGGTAAACACTGCTTCATGGACTGATGTCAAATCATTATTGATTCCCCAGTTCATATACTAGTATGATGATCTTGACATCTGTTGACATCTGCATTCTTATGCTGATTTTGACATTTTCTGTCCTGTATGCTCAGTGCTTCCCAGACATGATGTCCAAAGGTTATGTTAGTCTTAATATCTTCAATGAAGGCTTAGGAGTTCAGTTACATCAGTTGCTTCCTGATGGAAGAGAAATGAATAAATCATCCTCTAAGACAAATACCGTTAAGTCCCCTACACACAGACCAGTTCTGTTCTGAGAGCGCATTTTGTCAGTCCAGCAAAGTTAGCCTAGGTATCCAACTAACACAATCAGCTGTATAGTACTGTACTGTAATAGGTTTATAATACTTTTCACACAAGCAGTACATTAAAAAACAAACACAAAAAATAAAGGATACATTTTAAATCTTATGGGATCCCCTGGTGACTCAGACGGCAAAGAGTCTGCCTGAAATGCGGGGGAGACCTGGGTTCGATCCCTGGGTTGGGAAGATCCCCTGGAGAAGGAAATGGCAACCCACTCCAGTACTCTTGCCTAGAAAATTCCATGGATGGAGGAGCCTGGTGAGCTACAGTCCATAGGGTCGCAAAGAGTCAGACACGACTGAGCGACTTCACTTTCGTTTTCACTTTAAATCTTATAGTACAGTACCTTGAAAAGTATGGTAGTACAACAGCTGGCATACAGGGGCTGGCATTGAGTGAACAAGCACGAAGAGTTACTGACTGGAGGAGGAAGGTGGGCGAGAGACCGTAAAGCTGAAGGACTGTCAGTAATAGGAAATGGAAGGCAAGCTGCAATGTCACTCACACCTGACACTGATGGAATGCACAGTCAGCCACATCTCTAGAAGTTCACAACTTGAAGGTGTGTATGTAGGGGACTTACTGTACATGAAAAGAGGGCCTACATCATTTGCCACCAGGGAAATGCAAATCAAAACCACAATGAGAGGTCACCTCACACCTGTCACAGTGGCTGTTATCAAAAAGACTAGAATGGTGTAGGGAAAAAGGAACTCATGTTCACTGCTGGTGGGAATGTGAATTGGTGCGACCACTACAAAAAACAGTACAGAGATTCCACAAAAAAATTAAAAACAGAGCTACCATATGATTTGGCAATTCCGTCTCTGGGTATCTAGCTGAAGAAAATGAAAACAATACCTTGAAAAGCTAACTGCACCATCCTGTTCATTGCAGCATTATTGCCAATAGCCAAGATATGGAAACAGCCTAAGTGTCCATCAATGGAAGAATGGATAAAGAAGCTGTGGCATATATACAATATATACACATAATGGGGTATTGCTGCTGCTGCTAAGCCACTTCAGTCATGTCTGACTCTGTGCAACCCCATAGACGGCAGCCCACTAGGCTCCCCCGACTCTGGGATTCTCCAGGCAAGAACTCTGGAGCGGGTTGCCTTTTCCTTCTCCAGTGCATGAAAGTGAAAAGTGAAAGTGAAGTCGCTCAGTCCTGTCCGACTCTTCGCGACCCCATGGACTGCAGCCTACCAGGCTATTCCGCCCATGAGATTTTCCAGGCAAGAGTACTGGAGTGGGGTGCCATTGCCTTCTCCATAATGGGGTATTAGTCAGCCATAAAAAAAGAATGAAATCTTGCAATTTAAAACAACGTGAAGGGACCTTGAGGGCATTATGCTAAACGAAATAAGTCAGACAGAGAAAGACAAATAGCATATGATCTCTATCATGCCTGAAATCTACAGATGGAAATCAAGTCTATTCAGGGTGGTACGGTGGAAGACCGAAATCTACAAATACACACTTATCAAGCTCACTGATGCAGAGAACTGACTGGTGGTTGTCAGAGGCAGAAGGTAGGGGGTAGAAGAAATAGGTGAATTGTTTTTCTTTTATTTTCTGGTTTAAATCAATTGAATTTTTAAGAAATGTGTAGCTCGGCTTCTTCTATTCAGTGGTCCTACTTCTCTCTTCTACACCTGTCATGCAATAATTACACTTCCATGTAATTTTCAAATATTTCAAGGCATTATCACGACCTGTCTTCATTTTTGTCCAGACTAAACGTATACATTCCTTCAACCACCTTTATACAACCATGTTTTCAAAACTTCCCCGATACTTAGTCTCCTTGGGCTACTATAACAAAATACTAAAGACTAAGTGGCTTAAATCAGGGGTCCTATTGCACAATTGCACTCATCTCACACGCTAGTAAAGTCATGCTCAAAATTCTCCAAGCCAGGCTTCAGCAATACGTGAACCGTGAACTTCCTGATGTTCAAGCTGGTTTTAGAAAAGGCTGAGGAAGCAGAGATCAAATTGCCAACATCCGCTGGATCATGGAAAAAGCAAGAGAGTTCCAGAAAAACATCTATTTCTGCTTTATTGACTATGACAAAGCCTTTGACTGTGTGGATCACAATCAACTGTGGAAAATTCTGGGAGAGATGGGAGTACCAGACCACCTGACCTGCCTCCTGAGAAATCTGTATGCAGGTCAGGAAGCAACAGTTAGAACTGGACATGGAACAACAGACTGGTTCCAAATCGGAAAAGGAGTCCGTCAAGGCTGTATATTGTCACCCTGCTTATTTAACTTCTATGCACAGTACATCATGAGAAACGCTGGACTGGAAGAAACACAAGCTGGAATCAAGATAGCCAGGAGAAATATCAATAACCTCAGATATGCAGATGATACCACCCTCATGGCAGAAAGTGAAGAGGAGCTAAAAAGCCTCTTGATGAAAGTGAAAGAGGAGAGTGAAAAAGTTGGCTTAAAGCTCAACATTCAGAAAACGAAGATCATGGCATCTGGTCCCATCACTTCATGGGAAATAGATGGGGAAACAGTGGAAACAGTGTCAGACTTTATTTTTGGGGGGCTCCAAAATCACTGCAGATGGTGACTGCAGCCATGAAATTAAAAGACGCTTACTCCTTGGAAGAAAAGTTATGATCAACCTAGATAGCATATTAAAAAGCAGAGACATTACTTTGCCGACTAAGGTCCATCTAGTCAAGGCTATGGTTTTTCCTGCAGTCATGTATGGATGTGAGAGTTGCACTGTGAAGAAGGCTGAGCCCCAAAGAATTGATGCTTTTGAACTGTGGTGTTGGAGAAGACTCTTGAGAGTCCCTTGGACTGCAAGGAGATCCAACCAGTCCATTCTGAAGGAGATCAGCCCTGGGATTTCTTTGGAAGGAATGATGCTAAAGCTGAAACTCCAGTACTTTGGCCCCCTCATGCGAAGAGTTGACTCACTGGAAAAGACTTTGATGCTGGGAGAGATTGGGGGCAGGAGGAGAAGGGGACGACAGAAGATGAGATGGCTGGATGGCATCACTGACTCGATGGACGTGAGTCTGAGTGACGTGAGTCTGAGTGAACTCCGGGAGTTGGTGATGGACAGGGAGGCCTGGCGTGCAGCAATTCATGGGGTCGCAAAGAGTCGGACACGACTGAGCGACTGAACTGAACTGAACTGAACTGAAATCTCTGGGATCTAATGCCTGATGATCCGAGGTGGAGCTGGTGTAATAAAAATAGAAACAGAGTGCATGATAAATGTAATGCACTTGAATCAGCCGGAAATCATCCCCCCAACCAGGTCCATGGAAAAAATGTCTCCCATGAAGCTGGTCCCTGGTGCCAAAAAGACTGAGGACCACTAGGTTAAATAACAGACATTTGTCAGAATTCCAGAGGCTGGGAAGTTCAACATTAAGGGGCCGGCATGCTGGGTCCTTGGTGAGGGCCTGCAGACAGCCACTTCCTTGTTGTGTCCTCACATGACAGAGGAGGAGCGAACCGTCTGTCCTTTCTTCTTCTTATAAGGATATTAATTCCATCGGGGGACCCAACCCATGATCTCATCTTGTTCATTGTCATTGTACAGTTTCTAAGTTGTGTCTGACTCTTTGCGACCCCATGGACTGCAGCACGCCAGGCTTCCTTGTCTCCACTATCTCCTATAGTTTTCTCAAGTTCATGTCCACTGAGTCAGTGATGCTATCTAACCATGATCTCATCTAACCCTATTTAATTCCAAAAGTCTCCACCTCCTAACATCATCACATTGGGGGGTTAGGGTCACAACATATGAACTGGAGGGGTGGGGGGAACACACACTTTCATTCCATAACAGATGGCCATCCACTGCTGGATTCTGTCCCAGAAGACAAAGCGATGACTAATAAGTCTCTCGACATGTGCTCCCCACCCCCGGAGCCAGAATCCTGGAAGTACATTTCTGCCCATTATCCAAACTGCTCATGCAGGCTTTACAGTTCCAAGGGATATGAATCACTGTTATTTGCTTGAAGTCCCTTTGGAACAAACTGTCTATAAATTTTCAAACTGCAGTTTTATTCAAAATGACATATCTTATACGTATTATGAACTTTAGACTTCCTGGAATCTTTCTACAAAGATCATTTAATTTGAGCCTAAGAATAGCCCCGTCCACAGTCATCATATAGGAGAAGGGAGGCCCAATGAGGATGAAGAATGTTCTTTAGGTCACTTAAAGTGGCAAGGGGTGGATACAGATCCGGGTTTCTGTATACCAGGCTGCCAAGCATGCATTAATGAAATGCACTCTCAGATTTCATGCCACTGCGATGAAAAGGATCAAAAAGTCCTGAATCCCACTCTCGATGCCAAGCAAACATTGGCATAAACAACCCCCTGTGTGCGGAGGTGATAAATAAATGTCTTTGGCCTGGCCCAGGCTCTGGCTGATGCATCTGCCTGAGTGTGGAAGTGAAAAGAGTATTTCTAACAAAATAAAGAAAAGTTTGGCAATTGTCAGGATTGCTCAGAGCAGATGGATGAAAGACCCTGGCTTCGCAGGTTAACTGTGTCACTTAGCCACACATCACTTACAAAACTACACAAAAGGAAAATAAAGCTGACCCAGGGCTGCTTAGGAAACATGCTGAACTGAAGAAAGCCCTCTGCCACAACCTAAGAAATCTGCTGGCGTCAAATGCACACAAGACTCTGCAGTCCAGGCCACCTGCCACATTCGCTCAGCACCTGTCGGGTCTGATGGCTTTCAGAGGAAATTCCTCTCCTCCCTTCTCATGCCCCGAGCCCACCTAGGATTTTATTCCTAGCAAGGGGGTTAAAGAGGAGAGAGAGAGGGCAGTGAACATTAGCAACACTAACCTTTACCAAATTCTGCAAAAAGCATATAATTTTAAAATAGCATACGTGTAGATCCACATGACACTGTGTTCATATCAGAGAAAGTAAATTATGAATTCAGGCAACAATAAGGAAGAGTAAGACAAACAAGAATGAACCACCCTAGGAAAACATCGCTACTTCCTTCACCCACCAAAATTATCAGTATCACGATCTTTCAACATACACAAACACATACACACCCCACCATCACGTCCATCACTACCGTCACTATCACCTTACCACCATCACCACCACCATCATTCCTAATAAACTATTAGAACTTTAAAATAAGATACCTATTCTCAACTTTAAAATAAAATACCTATGCTATTCAGAAGCACCACAAGTTTGAAAAACACATCCAGTTTCTCACAAAAAGACCCTATGACAAGATTCCATTTACTTATAAGGGAATTTTTTTCTCCTCTCCTTTAAGCACATCCCCAAGGTAGTACCTTGGACTTTTGTTCAACAAATATAGACTCTCTGCCCCCACACCCCTGGGAGAAGTACCCATCCCACCTCATTAACATTAAGCCTGACCATCTGGCTGGGCAGAGCGTACTTCCCCACCCATAACTCTAAGCTTGATCATAAGACTTGCTTACGCCAAAAAGGGACTAGTGGCTGTGACATCAGTAGAGGCTTAAAATGTGTTTGCACTGTTGGTCTTGGTCTCCTCAACTGTTTGAGCCCCTGCTGTCTGCCAAGCGCTATGCTATCCTCTTGGTGTATCTGTCAAATGAGCTTATACTCTTTATTCCTTCTTTACAGGATAAGAAATGGAGGCTCTGAGTGTTCAAGAGAGAGAGAGATGGACTCCCCTGGTGGTCCAGTGGTTAAGACTCCACACTTCCAATGTAGGGGGCGTGGGTTCCATCCAGAAACTGAGATCCCACATGCCATGCCATGGCCCAGAAGAAAAGACAGAGAAAAAGAGAGATCACTGAAGTTATTGTTATATGACCACATGTGGGATCTCCCCTAGGACTGCACCCCAAATTCCTGCCCCAGGACTTGGTGGGGGTTACTTGAAGCCAGCCCCTTATCAAGTAACGCGGTCAACCAGCCTTGGGCAGAAGCGCTGCGTCCAGCTCTGCAGCAGGATCTCTGCCAAGTAACTAGCCTTTCTGCTGTGTCTGCCGCTGGAATCAGGGCAGAAACCAAGGGAAGCCAAGAGCCTCACAGGACGTCTGGGGCCCAGGAGGATGCTGTGGATCAGAACCAGAGCGAGGACAGAATGCGCGGGACTGGTCCCTGACTGTGGTCCCTGGAGCTCCACTAGGTGGGAGCAGCTGGACATTCTCAAGGCTCACCACCTTGAGACAGTATCTGCTGTCTCAGGCCACACCCACCCACCCACACCTGCCTTAGATTAGAAACCCAAATAGCACTGATCCATGGTTTCGTTTTGTCATTTCTTAGTTATCATTCTCCCCATTCTTCACTTTTGGCTCTGTTTTTGTTATTCTTGCCAAATGGAGGAATATAAAGAAATATATCCCAAGTGAAAGGACGTTCTTGTATATCACTGGTTGGAAAGTACCATCATGTGGCTATTTTTGAAAATAGTTCAACAGTTCCTCAAAGGTTAACACAGAGATAGCATATGACCCAGCCACCCCACTCTTAGATGTACACTCTCGAGAAATAAAAACATTTCTCCCATGAGCGCTGGCGCACAAATGCTCACAGCAGCATTATTTACAACAGTCCCAAAGAAGAAACAGCTCACATATCCATCACCAAATGAATAAAGAAAATGTGGTACATCCCTAAAGTGGAATGTTTTTTAGTCATAAAAAAGAATGATCATTGCACAATGTATACATGTAGTGAATCACTATGCTGTACACCTGAAACTAATATAATGTCACACGTCAGTTACACCTCAACAAAACAGAGTTTCTAAAAAAGGATGAGAGAGGTAATATTATTCCCACTTCATAGAGAAGACTTTGGGGATAAGACCTCATCAGCAACAGGAATTCAGTGTGTATTTCTTGCCTCCTACCAATCTTTTTGCCCAAATAATTGAGTTTTTCAGTGTGTTCCTCGCAGATATAATTCCTCAAGAACACAGACACTTATTTTGCATTTCCCTGAATATTTGGACCATTAAAGGTGTTAAGTTAAACAAATAAAGAAAGGAATGTAGTATTGATACACACCCTTACATGGATAAACCCTGAAAACAAAATGCCACGTAAAGAAGTCAGACAGAAAATCAAATATATTGTATGGCTGCATTATGTGAAATGTCCCCAATAGGCAAAAGCATAGAGAAAGAAAAACAGAATTAGTGGTGTCCAGGGGCAAGGTGGAAAACGAGTTGCTAATGGTTACGAAGTTTGTTTGGCGGAGCGGGGTTGGGGGGGCGGGGCTGATGAAAACACCCTAGAATTAGCAAATGCTGATTCGTATATTTTTAAAGGGTGAATTTAAGGCATGTGAATTATATCTTTAAAAATAATAGAAAAATAAAATAACAAAAAGAATGCAGCAAAAAAAAAAAAAAACTAGGCTGGTCAAAAAGTTTCTTTCTTTTTTTTTTTTTTTTAAGATGGTATGGAAAACCAAACGAACATTTTGGCCAACCTAATAGTAAGGACTCTATTCCTCTTTCCTCAACTTTCTTGTGCTCACATTAAAGTTTTATGATCATCAAGCCCAGAGCAGCCTCTCTGGGCCCTAACACAGTTGCCTGAGACTAATACAACAAAGGTCTTTGCTTCTTTCACTACTGGGACATATAGAAGTCCAATATATGAGCTCCAGCGCTCCATCTCCCTATCCACGTATTTCTCCATCTATCTGTACATCACCCACCTAAAATTTCCTTCTGCTTCCTTTCCTCTGCACAGTTCTCTAACTCTCTCCTGCCTAATAAGTTGCTGTGCCGCTCAGCTGTGTCCAACTCTTTGTGACATTATGGACCGCAGCCCGCCAGGCTCCTCAGTCCATAGAATCCAGGGGATGTTCCCAACCCAGGGATCGAACCCACGTCTCCTGCATCTGCTGCGCTGCAGGTGGATTCATTACCACTCAGCCACCAGGGCAGCCAGCCTAAGAAGTTACTCTTGCCAAATAAATTAGAAGCTGTTTTGTGTCATGATCTCTCACAGACAGTTTTCTATTCTTCAGGAATAATGACTATAAACTTTCCCATTCCACTGTCTGCAGAGTCATAAACTATAGACAAAAATTGTATTTCGGTTGCATTTTATTTTATAAAGGTAGAAAAACTCACAGTCCCCAGAAAGATGAAGGGCATTACCCGCCTCACCCCTGCCTATGATAGCTAATCATGAGCTAAAATTAAATTACCTTTTTCAAAATCCATTAGGGGGGGTTAGATTTTTTATCAAGCAGACAACCTGCGGATCTCCTCATGAATTTTCCCGACATTTCGCATGACAAAGCGTCCCCTCTAATCCCTTCCCAAGGCTAACAGCGACAGCAATGCAACCCTTCACATTTAATTTCCTTTTAAAACCAGGTTTCTAAAGGGGCTCCGCATCCACAATAGTTGCTCTGGAAGAAAGCCAAAGAGCCTCCAACCCAATATGTAATCATTGTCATGCAAATTGCCTTCGGAGAAAGAAACTCTGAGTCAATCTGCATTTTCTCCCCAGACTAGCTCGCTCTCTCCCCTCATTAGCTTTGACTGAGCTATAGTTCACCAGATTTTAAGGGCAAAAAGTCTCCTTTGCAGAGTATTCACCTGATACATGGAAGTTTGTGGTTGTTTTTTTTTTTTTTTCTGAGACTTTCATTCTTATCGTTCTATCCTAAAGAGAAACAAGCACAGTGGATCCTTGTTGCCTTGGACAGTTGGCCAAGCTGTGGAAGGATCTTTATTCCTACATCACTATCTTTTCTCATTTAATCTCTCCAGTGTCAACTTCCTGGAAAAAAGTCATTCCAGGAACTCAGATGGGTGCGTGTGTGCTAAGTCACTCAGTTGTGTCCATCTCTTTGTGACCCTATGGACTGTAATCCACTAGGTTCCTCTGCCCATGGGATTCTCCAGGCAAGAATACTGGAGTGGGTTGCCATTTTCTCCCCCCGGGATCTTCCTGGCCCAGGGATTGAACCTGTGTCTCCTACACTGGCAGGCGGGTTCTTTACCTCTAGTGCCACCTGGGTATCTGGAAGGAAAAAGTATCCTGAGATTTAGCCTTGCTCTCCTGGAAGCTACAGTATGGACAGGAAGCTGAGATGCATCCACATGGCTTCCTTCAGTGGTCAAAATACAGACTTCCTGAAAATAATGTTTAGGATGATTCAGTGAACTGAGAGATCCATATAGGCTTAGAATAACGTATTCATGGTCACAATATTCAAGGATGGTAAGAAATGATGGCCCTAGTTCAACAAGTGGAAAAGTCTGCGGTGCTCCCTAGCATGGATTCTTGAGTTGAGATTTTATCAATCTTTCTTTGGGGAAGCCCTTACCTGCCATGTTCAACAAGCATGGCCAGTATGTGTCCCACTAATAAGCAGAGGTAGGAAGGGAGCTGTGGGTGGGTGGAGGAGACATGGGAAAGGGCACAGCAAGTGGAACAGAGGAAAAGATTCATTCCTGCCTTCAACCAATATAGGTTTATTGAGAATCTATTATGCTCCAAACCTAGAGCTTTAGCCACAAGTAAAACAGACACAATTCCATCTCACGCCTCTTACAGCCTAAAGGCTTGTTTGTTGTTTAGTTGCTAAGTAGTGTCTAGCTCTTTTGTGACCCCATGGACTGTAGCCCACCAGGTTCCTCTGGCCATGGGATTTCCCAGACAAGAATACTGGAGTGGGTTAGTCATTTCTTCCCGACCCAGGGATTGAAGCTGAGTCTCCTGCATTGCAGGCAGATTCTTTATAACTCAGCCACCAGGCAAGCCCAGCCTAAAGGGGCAGATGAATATTAAGCAACTAATTACACAAGGGAGTGAAAGTCATTCAGTCGTGTCCGACTCTTTGTGACCTCATGGACTATCCAGTCCATGGAATTCTCCAGGCCAGAATACTGGGGTGGGTAGCCATTCCCTTTTCCAGGGGATCTTCCCAACTCAGGGATCAAACTCAGGTCTCCCACATTGCAGGCAGATTCTTTACCAGCTGAGCCACCAGGGAAGTCCAAGAATACTGGAGTGCGTAGCTTATGCCTTCTCCAGTGGGTCTTCCTGACCCAGGAATTGAACTGGGGTCTCCTGCATTGCAGGCAGATTCTTTACCAGCTGAGCTACCAGGAAAGCCCCTAGTTATACAAGTAACTCATTTCAGTTAAGTAAAGTGCAACAGGTGAGGAGGATGCTATGCTAACAGAACAGGTAGCATGCCCTGTACCTGCTGTTTTATGTTGAAGTCCCAATTCCCAGCACCTCAGAAGGTATTTGTATTTGGAGAGAAGGGCTCCAAAGAGGTGATTAAATTAAATGAAGCTGTGAAGATGGGCCCTAGTGCAATCTGACTGGTGTCCTTTAAGGAGAGGAAGAGACACCAGGGGCGGGCACACAGAGATGCGGATGTGAAGAGGGCGGCTGTCTGCAAGTAAAGGAGAGAGGCCTCAGGAGAAGCCAACCCTGCCAGCACCTTAATCTCAGACTTCCAGCTTCCCATCTGTGATGCGATACATTTCTGTTCTTTAAGCTAGCAGTCCCTAACCTCTGGAATCTAATGCCTAATGATCCAAGGAGGAGCTAATGTAAAAAAAAAAAGTGCACAATGAATGTGATGCACTTGAATCATGTTGAATCCATCCCCCCACTGGTACATGGAAAAATTGTCTTCCAGGAAACAGGTCCCTGGTGACAAAAAGATTGGGGACCACTGCTTTTAGCCACCCAGCATATGGATTTTGTTACAGCAGCCGTAGAAAACCAATACATAATCACAGACAACTCTGCTAAAATTTCCAGGACTTTTTATTGCCAGTAATGTTGAAGCTGGAGTTACAATCAAGATTTCCATCCAGGTACACAGGTGATGATGAAAGGATCTGGTGGAAGCAGACAGAGGGACAGGGCAGGTGATGTGGGAAGGAGCGTGGTACTCTTGACTGATGCTCTCTCTCAGCGATCACCAAGATGCTACTTTGCTGAAGACTCTTCTGCTTCTGCCATTCAGTGACTGCTGAGCACATCCATGCTCAACCTTTAAAATGAATGTTCCAGCTACTTCTTAGCCCATCTCAAGAATTAGAATGCGTCCAGGGAAGGTTCTCCCACTGCTTCCCCCTCGCAGCTCTACATATATGAGCTGTGCTGCCCTGGGAAATCTCTCCACCACCCTGGAAGTCAGATTCCTCGTTTACAAAATGCAGCGCATCCATGCTAAGTCACTTCAGTCATGTCCGGCTCTGAGTGACCCCATGGACTGTAGTCTGCCAGGCTCCTCTCTCCATGGGATTCTCCAGGCAAGAATACTGGAGTGGGTTGCCATGCCCTCCTCCAAGGGTTCTCTCCAGCCCCAGAACTGAACCTGCATCTCTTTTGTCTCCTGTGTAGGCAGACGGGTTCTTTACCACAAGTGCCACCTGGGCAGAAACATGGGTGAGATCACACACAGCCTCCACCCTAGGACCGGGAGCCACACTGCCCACCTCCAAGCTGCAATCCAACACTTTCTTCCTCTGCAGAGAGCCTCAAAGGTTTGACAAGTGTGAGTCACCACAATAAGAATAGCACTATTCTTAAATAGCAGCCTCTCTGTGCTTTGTTGCTCTCTCCAAATCTTGTCACAGCACCTCCCCCCATGTGACAGACTCCCGGGACCCAGAACCTTCAAACGTCCCCAGAATGGATGAAATACCAAACATACCTCGCCTGGGTCAGGCTCCATGAGCACCTCCCACCTATTTACCGGCCCCAGGGATCTGAGCTTGGCTTCTTTCTGATAACCAGAAACTGTAAAGTAAGTATCCCAATTAAGTGACCTTTACAACATTTCAGAGCCAAGGAGACATACAGACAGAGAGGAAAAATGCCTCAAACGTCATTCTATTCCAAAAAAAAAAAAAAAAATATATGGCTCTAACCCAAATCCATCAACCGCTTAAGAGTTTAAGTTTAGTTTCTCATTTTTCTAGGTCCTTGTTCCAAAGTAGGCTTTAGAGAATGCTTTAAGACATACCCCTGAATGTTCTCCTGGTAGTCCCATGGATAAGAATCTGCCTGCCAATGAAGGGGACATCAGATCCATCCCTGGTTTGGGAAGATTTCACATGCCACGGGGCAGCTAAGCCTGTGTGCCACAACTACTGACCCCACGTGCCCTAGAGCCCGTGCTCCGTTAATAAGAGAAGCTACCACGATGAGAATTGTGGTAACACACCGCAGCTAGAGAGTAGCCCCTGTTTGCTGCAAATAGAGAAAGCCCATGTGCAGCAATGAAGACCTAGTACAGACAGAAATAAATTAAATTTAAAAAGAAGTACCCCCACCTCTGGGAAGTCTTCCTTGATTGCACCCACGCTGTGTCCTCTTAAGACTTGTCCCCATCACAACACTTGTCATGCCATGTTACAATATTCTATCTAGCTGCCTCTCTTCTTCAACAGACCATGAGAGTTGTCCCTTGTGGCAGGAACTGGGTCTTACTGTCTCTGCAGAGTAAGACATCTGACGATGTAACGCACACACATCAGGCCCTTGAAATCGTGGCAGAAACCACCGTGACTTACCACCTCACACCCAGCAGGGTGGCTGTGCTGGAAAAACAGAATATAGCAAGTATGGTCGAGGACACGGAGTAACTGGAACCCTGTACCCTGTTGGTGGGAATGTAAGACGGTGCAGCTGCTGTGGAAAACAGTATGGCAGTCCCTCAGAAAAGCTAAGAACAGGATTACCATATGATCCAGCATCCCACTTTCAGACAGATACGGAGACAGAGACAGCAGGAGACACGAGAGACCTGAGTTCGGTTCCTGGGATGGGAAGATGCTCTGGAATAGGAAATGGCAACCTGATCCAGTATTCTTGCGTGGAGAATCCCATGGACAAAGGAGCCTGGCAGGCTAGAGTCGTGGGGTCGCAAAGAGTCAGACACAACTGAAGTGACTGAGCATACACCCACAGATACAGAGACAGATACAGACACACAGTCTGTCATTGTTGTTTAGTCACTAGGTCGTGTCTGACTCTTTTGTGAGTTCATGGACTGCAGCCCACCAGGCTCCGCTGTCCCAGGCAGGAATGCTGGAACGGGTTGCCATTTCTTCCTTCAGGGAATCAGTTTAGGAAGATGAAAGAGTTCTGGTGATTGCTTGCATGACAATGTGAATGTACTTAACATTTTGTGAATACACAATTAAAATGATTAAGGTGGTAAATTTTATGTTACATATACATTATGTATATTTTAACCACAATTTAAAGAAATTTTAATGTAAATTAAGTTAAGATGCTCTCCTGTTTATAACAGCCAGTGGCTTTCTAGGGAACCTGAATTTAAATTTAAAAAAAAGAAGTGGCAGAATGTCAGGGAAATAGTCTTCATCCCTACATGGACATTTGGGTTGCTTCCACCTTTGGGCTATGGTGACTAATGCTGCTATGAATAAAGTGCTATGTTAATGCAAATATCTCTCTGAGATCCTACTTCCAGTTCTTTCATATATATCTATAATGGGAGTGGGATAGCTGGATCAAATGGCCAGTCGGCTAAATCCATCACTCCTGAAATCTGAATGTTAGCTGAAACACTGAAACTCTTCAGCTCCAAGGTCAAAACCCATGACGCCAGATGACCAGCCTGGAGGGTCCATGACCACTGACCCCCATGGAGCTGTGAGGACAATATCCGAAAGAGGCCCTGCCCTGGCTGACTTCCGGACAGCCACCAAAAACCTGGCACTGTGAAGAACCCAGGTGACAATTTTACTCTTCAAAGGCAGGTCAGAGACACATCTCTGCAAAAAAAAAAAAAAAAAAAAAAGATAGGGCCAGATTTTCAGAACAACTGCTAACAATGTCACTCCTGTGAATTTCCAGGACAGTCTGCCATACTAAAGAAAAGAAAAATGCATTCTTGCAGTGGGGTCAGCCTGGAAGAGAAAAGAGAAACTGTGGCACTTTAGCCTGGAACTGGATTTAATCTACAACTTGACTTCCCCGGTGGCTCAGATGGTAAAGCGTCTGTCTACAATGCAAGAGACCTAGGTTCGATCCCTGCGTTGGGAAGATTCCCTGGAGAAGGAAATGACAACCCATTGCAGTACTCTTGCCTTGAAAATCCCACGGATGGAGGAGCTTGGGACAGGCTACTATCCATGGGGTCGCAAAGAGTCGGGCACGACTGGGCAACTTCACTTTCACTTTAAGGAGAGTCACCCCAGGAAGAAAGAAGTGGGGTCAGGTTTTGCTAATATATAAAGTTTCATATTTGCATCTACTAATTGACTAATCCTGGGAGTAGGAGTGTGAAAAAATAGATAAATAAACCTATCTTAAGAAACCAGCGAAATTAACATGTGCTCAAAGCTTTTTTTGCCAAATCGGATTATGCTTGATAGGAGAAAAATAATGAAGTTGGGGATTAAGGCATTTAATTTTAAATATCCATACACTTGTATCTATATCTTCATCTACTTCTATCGCAAACTTCTTTTTCTGTTTGTTTCCCCATTGTATTCATCTGAAAAAACTAGGGGGCTTATACAACAGAAATTGACTTCCTCACAGTTCTGGAGGCCTACAAGCTCACAATCAAAGTGCCAGCACGGTTGGCTTTCCTGAGGACCCTCCTTGGTTTGGAGATGGCCATTTTCTCCCTATGTCTTCATATGGCCTTCCCTCTGCATGTCTTTGTCTTAATCTCCTCTTCTTATAAGGACACAAGTCAGATTGAGTTGGATTAGGACCATCCTAATGGCCTCATTTTAACTTAATTACCTCTGTAAAGACTCTGTCTTCAAATACAGTTGCTCAGTTGTGTCTGTCTCTTTGCAACCCCATGGACTGTAGTTTGCCAGGCTCCTTCTGTCTGTGGAATTCTACAGGGAAGAATACTGGAGTGGGTAGCCATTCCCTTCTCCAGGGGATCTTCCCAACCCAGCCTGACCCAGGGCTCCAACCTGGGTTTCCTGAACTTCAGGCATTAGAATCTCTCTACCTTCTCAGCCACCAAGGAAGCTCTGTATTCTGAGGTACTTTGTGTTAGAGCTTCAACATATGAATTTTAGGGGGGGGGGGCACAGTTCAGTCTATAACACCCACAGAAGAAAAGTACTGAATCTCTAAGCTTAAAATAATGAACATGCAATGGATGCTCATTTAGGAGATCATTTTTCAACACAAACACTGGGAAAAGAAGCACAAACCAAAGGCCTCCAAACTCCAAGTATTCCCTCAGCACAGGTAAGCAAACACAGGTAATGCGCATCTTGGGAGACCTGAAAACTGAGTGGTTCCCAGTTGATCAGGCCTTAAAATAGCCTAAGAATGATGCCTCTGGAGTATTTCTAACAAAACCGTGTAAGTAACCCTATGTCACAAAGCCCTCTCTATGTTCAGTGTTTCATCCATTGACTGAATGTCACCAAAAATATACAGACACCTATTGAGGATCACTGGGCTTCCTTGGCGGCTCAGTAGGTGAGGAGTCTGCCTGCAGTGCGGGAGAGGCATGTTCAATCCCTGGGTTGGGAAGATGCCCTGGAGAAGGAAATGGCAACCCACTCCAGTATTCTTGCCCAGAGAATTCCATGGAGAGAGGAGCCTGGTGGGCTACAGTCCATAGGGTCACAAAGAGTCAGACACGACTGAGTGACTAACACTATCGTTACTGAGGATCATTAGGAATTTCCCCAAGGCCATTCAAGCTGCAAAGAGAGAGATCCATCACCGGAACCAATGCTGTCCTCTCCCCCTCCCCCAATCCCAGAGCCTTCAGGTTCCACCTACACAGAGATGAATCCCTGATTCATTTCTCCACCCCTTTTCACTTAATTTAGCTTTAGATCAATATATACAAGTATTGACTCTTCCAAATTAGAAGTCGGTATTTTTTATCCCTAACTTCTCTTCCCCACCTCTGGGCTTTGTCTTTTCTCAGTGGGTAAAAAATACTAAATTTCTGGGTAAACACTGCAGACAGAGCGCACACATATAATTTTGTCCTCTCCCCAACCCCACCCCCTCAACTGAACTTCTGAAAAGGGATTTATTTCTGAAGGCATAAACGGTCATGGATGAGGTGCACGAAAGTCTCCTTCGGTAATTCTTTCTCATTTTCCGGCTTCAAAATATGGTCGCAGGCTCCGCTCAGCCCTGTCCTCTTCTCAGGACACTCTCAGTCCCTTAAAGCCAGCCCTGTGACTCTGAACATCCCCTATATGTTGATGATCCATCCATTCCAAACACCTCCCCTCAACTCCAACTGTGCATAAAACATCTCATCCTGGCTGTCTAACGGGTGTCCCAAACTCAACATGTCCAAACACAAATTCCCAAAGCCCTTCCTTGATTCACCCCAAATTACCTTCCCAGCTCAGTGGGGGCAGCATAACACTTCCAGGTGCCTGGCTTAGTCTCTGCTCCTTCCCTCTCCCCTACCAAGGGCTCAGGGAACCTTTGTCTGCCCTACCTTTGAAACACATCCAAAATCGATCACTTCCTTCCACCCAGTCACCACCATCTCCCCCCGAAAACTGTCTACCCATCTTCCCTACTTCCCACCTCTTCTTGATCCCTCTCTTAAAATTTTCAACACAGAGTTCAGAGTGATGTTGTAAAAGTATGAACAAGATCATGACACGTCTTCGGTCACCCTCCTTACCACTCACTCAGAGCAAAGGTCAAAGTCCTTTCCATGGCCCTGTGAACTATTAATACAAATTGGCACTTGCCATGGGCACCTGCCATCTGCCTCTACAAGGATTAAGTCGTGTGCTGCTGCAGCTTCTAATTTTCAACACTCTCTGAAACGAGTTCAAGGTGGAGAGCAGAAATGAGGCATTCTGTGCTCTGGGAAAAACTGGCAGAACAGGTCTTTAGATAGATATTTTCAGGAGCCGATTTTAGGAACCCAATTCTTCTATCTCCTCATATCTAGAAAAGCATTAAAAGCCTTCATGGTGATGTCTGCTCCTTGTGACTAGCAGCAATCCTCTGAAAAAAACACATGCTTGATTGCATGTACTCCCCCTTTACCAAAATCACATATATACTGACCTTCTCCCCTACCTCTTTGGAGCAGTTTCTCAAAGCTACTTGGGTGCTGTCTCTTGGGCTATGGTCCTCATTCATTGGAAAAGGTCCTGATGCTGGGAAAGATTGAAAGGAGGAGGAGAAGGGGATGACAGAGGATGAGATGGTTGGATGGCATCACCAACTCGATGGATGTGAGTTTGAGCAAGCTCAGCGAGTTGGTGACGGATAGGGAAGCCTGGCGTGCTGGAGTCCATGGGGTTGCAGAGTCAGACATGACTGAGCAACTGAACTGACTGACTGCCTCAAATAAAATTCTCAACTCTTGCATTATGCATTTTTTTGACAGCCCAGTCCAGCCTTTGGAGGTACAGCAAAGGTCTCCGTAGCCTTCTGCCACCTCCCTAACTCATCTCCTATCACACCCCCTCACCTGCCCTCCCCTAAACTACCGTGGCCACCCTGTGGCTCATTAATGATGCCAAGGAGGCTCCTGCCTCAGGGCCTTTGCGAGTGTTGTGTCCTCCAACTAAAGTCCCCTGTCCCTAGATGTCTGCATGGCTTCCTCCCTGCCTACTTTGAGATCTTTGCTCAAATATCACTTTAAAGAAGATGCTTATGTGGGATCTAAAAAAATAAATGATATGAATGAACTTACTTACAAAACAGACTTACAGACTTAGAGAGTGACTTTATAGCTACCAGGGGGGAAGGGTGGAGGGGAGGGATAGATGGGGAGTCCTTGAGATTAACATGTACACACTGCTATATTTAAAATAAATAGCCAACAAGGACCCACTGCAAAAAATATATAATCTTTAAAAAATTAATAAAAATAAAGTATCCTAGAGTATAAAGAATCTGTCTGCCAATGCAGGAGACACACTCTTGTGGGTTCAATCCCTAGGTCGGGAAGATCCCCTGGAGGAGGAAATAGCAATCCACTCCAGTATTCTTGCCTCGAGAATTCCATGGACAGAGGAGCCTGGTGGGCTACAGTTCAGAGAGTCACAAAAGAGCTGTGACTGAGCATTTTAGTGAGTGAATGAGTGAGAGGCACTGCTGATAAAAAAAAAAAAGTATTCATATAAGTAAAAAAGAAAGAAGGCATTTCCCAGCACTCTCTACTCCCGACTCTGTCTCTCTTTTCTTTCTAGCCCTTATCCCTGTCTTATGTAGGTATCTGTTTGTCAGTCTCCCCAGAAAATAAGCTTTAATGCCCTGGAACATTGTGTTCCCAGAGCCTAAGGCATGCCTGGCACTTTGTAGATGTGCAAACACTATTTGTTGGGTAAAAGGACAAACTAACCAGTGAATGAATGAATACTGCTTGACTACTACTGATTCTCTGATGAAGGGGTGCTTGCAAACATCAAGCTTGTGGCTACCCAAAGAGTAAAACGACTCAGTGGTGAGGAATCCTCCCACCAATGCAGGAGACGCAGGTGCGATCCCTGGGTCAGGAAGATCCCCTGAAGGAGGAAACAGCAACCCACTCCAGTATTCTTGCCTGGGAAATCCCACAGACAGAGGAGGTGGGATACAGCCCATAGAACTGCAAAGAGCTGAAAACTGAGCGACCGAGCACGCGCGCAAAAGAGCAGAAACAAGGCGTGCCTTGGGTCAGTCTAGCAAGGTGGGCCTGAGATGAGTCAGAGAGATTAACTCTGCATCCATTCTTGAGAGACATCCTCGTTTCATAATTTAATGGACCCACATCCACATGTGTTCCCTAAGACCAGCGTGGAGGAATAAGAGCTGTCGGACACGACTGAGCGACTGAACTAACGAACCAACTAACTTGTTTGCAGACCCAGACAACTCAAATGTGGTTGTTTTTAAAATACCTGCCTCACAGCTGTCCCTGAGGAGTTTAGCTATTATCTGAATCCTGGAAAGAAAAAGGCACCAAGGTTTGTTGCCGGACTTCTAGAAAAGAGAAATTCCAAGGGCTAATCTCAAATGTGCTGGGTCAAGTTTTGCAAGGAACGTGGCTCTTGATCAAACTTAAGGGCTTCCTCTTTAGAAGGGTGTGTGTGTACGCTCAATCACTCAGTCATGTCTGACTCTCTGCGGCCACATGGACTGTAGTCTGCCAGGCTCCTCTGTCCGTGGGATTCTCTAGGCAAGAAAACTGGGGAGGGTTGCCATGCCCTCCTCCAGGGGATCTTTCCCACCCAGGGATCAAACCTGTATCTCTTGAGTCTCCTACATTGACAGACGGGTTCTTTACCACTAGCGCCATCTGGGAAGCCCCTTTACAGGGGTGGCGATGGTTTAGTTGCTAAATCATGTCTGACTCTTGTGACCCCATGGTCTGTAGCCCGCCAGGCTCCTCTGTCCATGGGATGTTCCAAGCAAGAATACTGGAGTGGGTTGCCATTTCATTCTCCAGGGCTTTACAGGGGAGTCCAACCTAATTGGAGTCACACAGAAACAGAGGGAGTAATTCCTTGATATCAGAGACTGTGTGAACCACTCCCAAGTAACAGATCAGTGGGCTAAGTATCTATAATTACCGCATTAACAAGGAAGATTAGAGTCAGACATCTCTCCAGCACAAGTTGGAAAAATGACCCTGTTTGTATCTGACCCTGCTTGCTTCCCCCTCAAGCAATCCAATGTAGATCCAAGCTGCTGTCATGAACAGACCCCTCCAATTCAGTCTTAGGGATCATTCACTCCAAATGGGCTGGCTAATTTCACTGTGGTGTAATTTGTGAAGAAAATGAAATGAAAGCAATTAAGAGGTATAAATAAACCTGCCATGCCTGACCTACAGAAGCCATCATATTTGTAAAGATCTTAGTACACCAATTACGTGCATGAAAATCTCTGCCCCAGATAACAAATGCATGAAATGAGGCAAGTTCAACAGAGACTCAATTTTAGACAAATTTTTTAACAGCAGAGTCAGGCTATGTTTCAGAAAATAATATATTTACCAAAACTAATAAAACTCAGTAAAATAATATTTCCAGCTTTACACCAAATCAGTCCAGCAATCTTTCCCCACTGCAGTAACATTCTATGTGGTTACAAGATCTGGGTTTTGCAGCAAGGAACAAGACATAAGTGCTAAGAATAACCAAGAGAGGGTGTGTGTGCATACCCAGCCTAATACTTGCATGCTTCTATCTTTCAAGCCTTGAAATGACTGTTTAATATTACACCATGATCAAAGTTAATTAGAACTATCTTTGAGAATGCACATTCTGAAATACAGATTTTAGTCTGTGTTGAAGAAACGATCTCAAAAAAAAAAAAAGAAAGAAACGATCTCACTGTTTTTGTTCATGCTTCATACCTACTGAGACTACTTTTTCAAAGTTACCGTTCATCGAACTCATGGTTAGTGGGTGGGAAGGATGTGATGGGGGAAGGGATAGTGAGGGAGTTCGGAGCTGACACATACACACTGCTGAATGGACAACCAGCCAGGACCTACTGTATAGCACAGGGAACTCTGCTCAGCATTATGTAACAACCCAAGTAGAAAGAAATTTGAAAAAGAATGGATACATGTCTTTATACAAAGGAATCTAGCACAACATTGTTAATCAACTCTATTCCAAGGTAAAATAAAAAGCTCCCAAAAAATCAAAGTTACTGTTCACAGCAAGTTCTCAATCTTCCTCTCCTTAGTAAAAAGCAGAAGCTACCGATAAGTTGTTGATTCAAATGAGAGTTAAATTCGTTTTTCACTGACACATATTCTTTATCTACCATTTACATCATTCTTTTTTAAAAATTGTACTGTAGTGTGCTAAGAACATTTAACATGAGATCCACCCTCTAAAGAAACTTTTAGGTGTCCAATGTTGCATTGCTAAATACAGGTGCAACATTGTACAGAAGATCGGTATAACATGTTCATCTTGCTTAACAGAAACTTTACATATGTTGAAAGACAAAAGGACGGTAAGACTAACAGAAACCAACAAAATGGCAACAACAAACCCCTCCTTATCGATAATTACTTTAAACATTACTAGAGTAAACATAACTCATTTTAAAAATAGCCATCTGGTAAAGTGAGACTGGAGTAAAAAATGGCAACCCGTTCCAGTATTCTTGCATGGAAAATTCCATGGACAGAGGAACCTGGCGGGCTACAGTCCATAGTGTCACAGAGTCGGACACTACTGAGCATGTATGCACAAAGTGAAATAAATGGCCGATGCTAAGTTATGGAAAAGGACCTATTCCAGTTTCCAAGGCCATTAAAGCAGCTTATGTCTCCTCAGCTCTGGCAGGGAGTTCTGGAAGCTCAAGACCAGCCTCAAGTCCACGCCATGAACACGCTCTGTATGCTTAGAACGTAAACATAGTGTGTGCATACTACAAGGAGATGCAGCAATGCGAATCATGGTTGATAAAAATCTCTTTCCTCTTCTTAGCCTTTTAGAAACACTGTGTGGGACTCTCTGATAGTCCAGTGGTTAGAACTCTGAGTTTCCACTGCAGAGAACATGTGTTCGATTCCCTGTCAAGGAACTAAGATCCTGTGTGCCTTTCTGTGCAGCCAAAAAAAAAAAAAAAAAAGCTTACTTAGAAACACTGTGCGCAATTTTTAATTTTCCCTTGCAGCATGTGGGTAACGATGTGTACATATGTGTGCGAGTGTGCGTGGAGAAAACAAATGACTTGCCTCCCAAGCCAGGAGGAACAGCTGTTTCTCACTTATTAGGATCAGAAAATAACCCTCTTCCATTTGTTACCCTGTCTAAGCCCATGAACGTCCAATAGTCAGTGATTCGGAAAAGCTCAGCCATGTTCACTCTAGCAGAGAGGGAGGGACATGCCAGAAAAACACAAACAGGTTTCTTGTTTTCCAGCATGCGTTTCCGTGTCCTCTTGATTTTTAAACTTAACATGTCTCCTTGTAGAAAGAAAGACTTCAAGGCTGGAGCCCAGGTCCACCTTCTCTCTACAATGAAAGCACATATTCTTTCACCCTAAATTACTGAAAGAAGCCCCAACTTCCAAAGGTGCCATCAAAGCAGTTTAAATCATCTCCCCCTAAAGTCTGGTTGAACAGAGCAGGCATCTGTCTCCGTTGGTGCCAGGCCCGAAGGAAGGGCAGGCTCAGTGATGCCGTAATGATGAGGGTGACGCCAGAGAACAAAGCGTACAGGCCTGAGAAGGACACACAGCTCCCCTGACCCTTGGCGCGCTGTCCACCACACACTATGTCCGCACTAAACCCACTGATTCTCCAACTGTGGAGGAAACAGCACAGACTGCCTTCTGGTGCAGCCCGCGCATCCCCCGAGGGCAGAACATGTGTGCCCAGTGCCCAGCTTATAGCAGACATCCCCTGGTGGCTCAGATAGTAAAGAATCTGCCTGCGATGCAGGAGACCCAGGTTCAATCCCTGGGTCAGAAAGATCCTCTGGAGAAGGACACGGCAACCCACTCCAGTATTCTTGCTGGAGAATCCAACGGAGAGAGGAGCCTGGCAGGCTATAGTCCATGGGACCGCAAAGAGCTGGACGCAACTGAGTAACAGAGTCTACAAAACCAAGGTTGTAGGGTTATGATGCACAGGGGTTGGGAGGTGGCTGACCCTTGTGTCACAAATCCCTTTGGTGTAAGACTCAGTTTCCTTATCTCTTCAAGTGGCAGCGTTAGTCACTCAGTCGTGTCCGACTCTTTGCAACCCCATGGTCTGTAGCCAGGCTCCTCTGTTCTTGGGATTCTCCAGGTACGAATACTGGAGTGGGCTGCCATTTTCTACTCCAGGGGATCTTCCTGATGCAGGGATCGAACCTGGGTCTTCTGCACTGCAGGCAGATTTTTTTTTTTTTACCGTCTGAGCCACCAGGGAGTCATTTTTCCCTATGTCTTCAATGGGGCAGATAATCCCCACCTCATAGGTCCACTGGGAGGAATCCATGAGTTTGATGAGCACCTCATTCATTGGAGGTAACGTCATAAATAGCAGTTCCCATGCTCTCTGGACATAAGGACTCATGACAGAAGGATTAAGTACAGGCAGACCCAAATACCCCCAGAGGAAAGGTTAATAATATGCCAAGAGCATTGGTCTTGGTGGAACCCAGCTCTTCTCAAGGTTCTTCACCTTCCTTCGCATGCAGGCTGCTCACCTGTATACTCAGGAGTGGGCCCAGGTGCTCTAAGGTCCAGGAGTGGAGCCTTCCTTTCTAGGCCTGTGTAGCCAAGAAGTCCCCGCCCTCTCGTGATCACAACTCTGCTGGGCAGTTACAAGCGAAGTGACTCGGCATCCACAGGTCACTGGCATGAAACCCCCTCCCAGAGATGAGCAGACCCACCGTCACACCAGCAACCCTGTCTCCCTGCCCAGCTCCCTCAGGCAGCTACTGTTACTTCTTAATATTTTATTTATTTATCTATCTTTGGCTGTGCTGGGTCTTGGCTGCTGCACGCAGGCTTTCCTTCGTTGCGGCGAGTGGGGGCTGTTCTCTAGTTGCGGTGCGGGGCTTCTCACTGCGAAGGCTCCTCTTGCTGAGGAGCACCGGCTCTTGGGCACACAGGCTTCAGGAGTTGCAGTACATGGGCTCAGCAGTTGTGGCTCACAGGCTCAGTGGCTCCGTGGCATGTGGAATCTTCCCGAACCAGGGATCGAACCCATGTCCCCCGCATTGGCAGGCAGATTCCTAACCGCTGGGCCACCAGGGAAGTCCTTTTAGGGGTTAAAAATAGTCTGCCACCTCTCAAACAGGCAACCCTGTGCCCAAGATAAATTTCCATCAATAGAGAAGGCATACAGGTCTGTGAACACACACACACACACACACACACACACACACACACACACACATTGCAGTCACTAGAAACAGACATGATATACAAATGATGGAGACAGACTGAAAAATATAAACAGTGATCTGAACACACCTTGACCCCAAGAAAGAGAAAAACCCAGTCACTCGGAAGGAAGACGGGAAACTCTGGCTGTGGCTGTCCTCCAGTGACTCTGGCGGATAACCCAAATAAGGGAAGGAGCAGTTTCTACACAGGACCAACCCTGGGAGCTGCTAAGATGCGTTTCTGACTCCTGAGGCAGGCTCTCAACTTCTACTTCAGTACATCTTTTTCTTGAATCAAACTCATATTTTATTTCGGCTACCATATTTCTTTGTTCCCTTAGGTTTTTTTTGTTCATGTTGTACTGATTTTTTTCAATAAGGTGAAGTTTCGTAACATAAAATTAACCATTTTAAAGTGTACAGTTCAGAGATTCCCCTGGAGAAGGAAATGGCAACCCACTCCAGTCAGTATTCTTGCCTGGAGAATCCCACGGACAGAGGAGCCTGGTGGGCTACAGGCCACAGGGTTGCAAGAGTCAGACACGACAGCGCTATCTTTCCTTCTTTAATACATTGGCAATACTGCACAACCAACACACCCAGTTCCAAAACATTCGCATCATTCTTAGGGGGACTCCACACGCACTAAGCAGTCACACCCTATTCTCTCCCCCAGTCACTAGCAACCACTAATCTGCTCTCTAGATATTTCACATAAATGAAATCAATTAATATGTGACTTAGGGGGGCTTCTTTCAATGAGCATAATGTTTTTGAGGTCCATCCGCATTGCAGAGTACATTAGAACTTTACTGCTTTCTTGCCGGAACAGTATTCCATTGTATGGAAAGACTACATCCTGTTCATCCATCCATCCTCTGAGGGGATTGTTTTCATCTTTTGGTAAAAACTGTGCTGCTATGAATGTCTATGGGCTCTACTGGTGGCTCAGCAGTAAAATAATCCGCCTGCAATGCAGGAGACACTGCAGATGTGGGTTTGATCCCTGGTTCAGGAAGATCTCCTGGAGGAGGGCATGGCAATCCACTCCAGCATTCCTGCCTGGAGAATCCTACGGACAGAGGAGCCTGGTGGTCTGCAGTCCACGGGGCTGCAGAGAGTTGGACATGACTGAAGCAACTGAGCAAGCGCACATGAATGTCTGTGAAAAAGTATTTGTTCGAATACCTGTTTTCAATTCTTTGAGGCATATACCTAGCAGAGAAATTGCTGGGTCATAGACTAATTCTGTTTAACTTTTTAAGGAACCACCAGAGTCTTCCATGTGGCTGCATCATTTTCTATTCTCACCAGCAGTGTTCAAGATTTCCAATTTCTTCACATCCTTGCTGCTGCTAAGTCACTTCAGTCGTGTCCGACTCTGTGTGACCCCATATACGGCAGCCCACCAGGCTCCCCCGTCCCTGGGATTCTCCAGGCAAGAACACTGGAGTGGGCTGCCATTTCCTTCTCCTTTCACATCCTTACCAATATGTTATTCTCTGCTTGTTTGACTATAGCCTAGGGGCTGTGAAATAGTATCTCATTCGTCCAATTTTTTCCTTTTTCACAAAAGCATGACCATGTAGTTTACGGATATAAAACTTACCTACAATAAAACACACAGATGGAAAGTTCAGTGCATTTTGATAACTGTGAAGACCTAACACGTAACTATCACCCGAGACAAGATCTAGGACACTTCCAGCCCAGGAGAAAGTGCCCATATGGCCCCAGAGACAACCACCACAGGGCCACCTCATCACCAGAGCTTATGCGTGCTGTTCTAGAACTTTAAAAATGGAATCCTATTGTGAACGCTTCCTTTGTTCAACGTGAACATTTTCAGATTCACCCATTTTGCTGCACACATTGGTAGTTCATTCCTTTTCATTGCTGAATAGTATTCCATAATCTGATTATAATAGTTTGCTTATTCATTTGCCTGTTGATTGACATTGCAGTTGTCTCCAAATTAGGGCTATTTTGAATAAGACTTCTATGAACAGTTTGATCCAAATCCTTCTTGTTTCATAAGATCAGTTTTGAGACTGTGGCTGACAAAAAAGTGCGCAGTCAAAGGCAGAGATTGTAGCAGCACCCCATGTGAGACGTGCCTTCCTGAAGGGAAAGAAGGGTCTTGAGAGTTCTCACTTCATCCACGGTAAGGGTAAGGAGAGGCTTCTCCTTCACCCACCAATGCAACGGTGTAAGAACGCTGGCAGGCAGGTGGGGACTGGGCTGAGGAACTCCAGCCCCATCTTTCTCGACATCTGCAGCTTTGGGAAGAGGAATCTGCTGGCACGGCAGCTTCATGTGCCACGATGGGGGCCAAGGTCACGGCACACAGCAATACACACATACACACACACACACACACCTTTCAGAGTGCACTATACCACATATATTTCTATAACTAGACTTAATGTGGTGATCATTTGGCAATATACACAGATTATATATAATTACACACATTACATATAATTATATATAATCATATATATAGTCATTATCTGAAGCTAATGCAATGTTATATTGTCAATTATACCTCAATTTTAAAAAGTGTGTAGGAATAACCCTGGTGACAATGTTTAGAAAGAAAATATTTAAGCCAATGAAGAGGTACACCCTCCTTCCAGATGGTAAGACAATATTGTGAGGAAGCCAGATTTCACAAACCGAGGCGTAGATATAACAGACCTAGATGCTAATCACTCCATGAAATTTGGAGGCAACCCAACAAAATAGTTCTTAAGAATATACAGAAGAACAGGGAGGTAAGAAGAGTCAAAATTCTTTTAAAATTGTGAGAAGCACCGCTCCAAGACATTAAACCGTAATCATTAAAATGATGTTATTCTAATAAAATGATCAAACAGACCAAGATAACAGAACCAGTTCAGCAGTCGACCAAGGATACATAAGAATTTTCATGAGAACCTACTGCATATCACAGGGAGCTCTACTCAGTGTTCCACGATGACCTAAATAAATGGGAAGGAAATCCAAAACATAGGGGATATATGTATATGCATAGACCCACTCTGATGTACAGCAGAAACTAACTCAACATTGTAAAGCAACCATACTCTAAGAAAACTTCATTTAAAAAACTTAATATATGATTTTAAAAAGGTGTTACAAATTAAGGACTCCATTATTTACCAAATAGAGCTGGGGAAACTGAGTGTTAACTCTGGATCGATACACCAGTTTATTAAGGTCAGTACATTAATAATCATATTTTGATTAATAACCATTGGGGGCACCTAAGCTTTGTGCCAGGCATTGTGACAATGGATTTCCAGGCACTATCTCATTTAGTCCTGACAACAACGTCTGTGAAGTAGGTATTGTTACTTCCAGATCATCTCTTTCAACCAACTCACTTAAAAATGATTGGGAGTTTGGGACTGACATGCATACACGACTATATTTAAAACAGATATGCAACAAGAACTTACAGTATAGCACAGAGACCTCTGCTCAATATTCTGTAATAACCCAAATGGGAAGAGAGCTTGAAAAAGAACAGGTATATGTACATGGTCAGTCGTGTTTGAATCTTTGCGACCCCATGGACTATAGCCCACCAGGCTTCTCTGCCCATGGAATCTTTCAGGCAAGAATACTGGAGTGGGGTGCCATTTCCTACTCCAATGTATATGTAAAGCTAAATCACTTTGCCATACAGAGCAGAAATTAACACAACACTGTTAATCACTTATGTTCCAATATAAAATAAAAATTTCAAAAAGTGAGCAAACCAAAGCCCAGAGAAGCTAGGTGATTTGGCCAGGGTCACACAGCAGGCAGAGAGCCTAGACGAGCGCTGTGTCTATCAGCATTACGCCTCTCTAACCATACTGTTTCCAATTATCACCTTTCGAAACGGATGCAGATCTCTGGAGTTTGCACATACGAGTTTGCAGAAGAGGAGTAGATAATCCACAGCAGACGGGTGCAGCGAGAATAGAAGAACACATGTAAATGGACCTTCAGGGAGGCTTCCCAGAAACAGAAGCTAAGGATCTAAAAAAGGATGAGACCAGCCAACACTGGTGCTTTTGTCAAAATTGTGGAGGGAGCTTTTAATAGCCCAGCCACCCAGGACCTTGGCTCACTGCCTCTCTGCAGACAGCCCCTCTGCAGCTCAACTTTCTTGCTTGCGGCACTGAGTCTGGCTCATCGGGGCTCAGGAAGCAGAGGGGCAACCCCAGGCTCCACTCTCCCTCCCCATCCACCACATCGACAGCAGCTGTTACTGGCCTCCCTAGAGCATCTTCCCACGTGGCCCTAGAGGTAAAGAACCTGCCTGCCAATGGAGGAGATGTAAGAGACTCAGGTTTGATACCTGAGTTGGGAAGATCCCCTGGAGAAGGGCACAGCAACCCACTCCAGTATTCTTGCCTGGAGAATCCCATGGACAGAGGGGCCAGGCGGGCTATAGCACACAGGGTCACAAAGAGTCAGACTGAAATGACTTAGCACGCACAGAGAGCATCTCCCCCAGTTCACTCTTACAGCATCAGCCACTAATGAGAAAGAAGGCTTTGCAATTCAGGGCAGGTTCACCAAAGAAAATCATTCCTGAACCTCCCACCAGGACAGACACCACTCCACCCCTCAGAGGAAGAAACACACACATATAAGCACACCCTTGGCATCATGATTTAGCAAATCCTTTAAAAAATGTAATATCTGACAGCTGAAGGGCATGGAGTTTCTCTGACAGTGAAGAAAATGTTCTCGAATTAGATGGTGGTGATGGTTACACCACATCGTGAAAGCACTAAAATTCACTGACCTGCACACTTTAAAATGATGAAATGTATGTTATGCGAATTTTGTCATAATAAAAATATAACATTTTGGAAAAAGAAAATTTTAAAAAAACTAAGAAAAGAAACACTTAAATGTAAATACTGAAATATAAAGATACCTTTATATTTACATGTAAAATTAAATAAGTAAATGTAGATAAAATGTTTCCGGGGTCAAGGGATTCCCCTCCCCTGCACCTTCCAGGAGGACTTCCTCTAACAAAGTGTGTCCCCTAACCCAGCTCTGAAATCGTGGGAACCTCTGAATTTCCAGGTGAATGCATGCATTGAAGCAGGGGATGAAGTATTTCCCTGGCAACACAGTGGTTAAGAATCCACTTTGCAATGCAGGGGACTCAAGTTCCATCCCTGGTCCAGGAACTAAGTTCCCACGTGCCACGGAGCAATTGGAGCAACCTAGAGCCACATGCTGTAATTCCAGAGCCCACTGGCTCTGGAACCTGCACGCCACAACCAGACAGAAGCCAGTGCTCTGCAAAGAAGAGCTGCGTGCTGCAACCAAGACCCGACGCAACCAAATAAATAAATTTTAAAAGAAAAGAAAAAGGGGACGAGACAGCAGAACCCTAGTCAAGGAACTGTCCAAAAAGGCAGGGCCACCACGATGCCACTGGGCCCAGGAGCCTGCAGAGGGACCATCTGGGGAGACTCAGGTGCTTAAATACCTGCTTGTCTGAGCTCTGCTTCTGAAGTCAGAGAAGCAGGAAAACAATTTTCGCAGTGACCTAGCCAGCTCAGGGCTTAGTCAGGAAAACAGACACTGACAGGATATCAGATGATGCCAGGATGTAAAAGGATATCAGGAGTCAGAGAGATGAGGAGAGTAAAATCTCCATTTCTTCTCTTTGGAACACAAGAGGCAGCAACCCGCCTCTTGGTGAAGCAGAGCAGTGGTTCCCAATCTTTTTGGCATCAGGGGCCGGTTTCGTGAAAGACAAAACTTTTCCACAGACCAAGGAAAAGGGATGGTCTGGGGATGATTCAAGCTCACTATATTTATTGTTCACTTTCTATCATCATTACATCAGCTCCACCTCAGATCATCAGGCATTCGAGCCTGGAGGTTGGGGATCCTTGAAATAGAGGAGAGTGCAAGAAAAAAGGCCTTAAAGGTCACCTCTGGGAGGTCATTTCTCAGTGACGAATCAGGAAACTGAGGCCCGGGAAGGTTGAAGACAAGAATTTAGGGGCAACTTGTGCTGCAGCTGGCATGGTCCCAGGCCTGTGGACGGGTGCCCGGTGGTCCTTGATCACACCTAAATACCTCCTGCTGCAAACGCTCCTCCTGAGAGGCAGATGGAAAAAACCCTGGCAGGCTCAGAGCCAGCTTCCTTATTTGCAAACAGGAATAAAACCAGCCCTGTCTAGCTCCCAGGGCCGGAGTGGTGATGAAATAAAATCAAGCATTGTCAACCCTTGCAAACTGTAAAACCACCACACAGATGGAAGGAAATGTCATTATCATTTGGGCAAGGATTCTTAATGCCTATTTCAAGGGGAAAAAAATTTCTTTTTTAATATTTAAAGGTCTATTACAGAGAAAAAAACAGGATGTGCTATCCCAGGTTCCTCGCCCAGGGATTTAGTAAATATTCACATTCAGCAGTAATCAAAGGGTACAGAGCTGGATTTACCACCAAGCTTTTGAAGCTTAAGCTTCGGGGGCCCCTCACTTACACTGGCCCCTTCCCAAGTGTTGAAAGAGCCCCTGCAGGGTGCGCAGGAGGTCAGTTTGTTTCTGCAACATTTGCAAAAGCAAGATACTTTGGTTGCAATCTGCTAAGATGACTGTCTCTCTCTCTTTTTTATTTTTTTGAAAAGATCTTAGTTTCCAGACCAGGGATTGAACTCATGCCCCCTTAATGGGAAGCAGTCTTAACCGTTGGATTACCAGGGAAGTCCCTAAGATGACTGTCTCTCATCACTTCAGTTTGCTCCCTATCACAATTCTGGTGGCAGGGGGTGGCAATCGGTGAGGGGAAGTTTATCAGAATTTGCCTTTGGGAAATTTAGCCTAATACATTTGGTTTAGCTTGAGTGGAATATGTTTACAATCATTTCCAGTCTCCCAGATTTTATTAAGCTTCCCTGGAATAATAACAGCTTCCAAGAACACTAATTGATGTCATCAACTCAAAATATACTGAATACTGTTGTTCAGTACCTAAGTCATGTCCAACTTTTTTCGACCCCATGGACTGCAGTACACCAGGCTCCCCTGTCCTCCACTATCTGCCAGAGTTGACTCAAATTCATGTCCATTGAATCGGTGATGCTATTTAATCATCTCATTCTCTGTCTCCCCCTTACCCTTTTGCCTTCAATCTTTCCCAGCCGGCATAGCAAATGGAGAGAAGGCACCCTAGATTGACAAGCACGCTACAAAGGTACCCGACATGGACAATATTGAATTGTGAAGCTAAAACTCATTTTCTAAAGTACCAACTCTTTAAAACAAAAGTATCAGTCAACCATCCTGAAAGAAAGACTAAATTGCCTCTCAATTCTCTCAACAGAAAAGGATATTCCAGATTGCTGTCATATGAAGAGTCAGTCAAATAACATGTAGTCCAAAAATGTAAGAAAAGAAGATTATCGAGGTATGCAGGGTAGCCAACAAAAACATTATTTTCCGGGAATTTGACGTTGCTGATATTTGTCAGCTTTTTTAACTTGGCACTTTTTAAACAATTTTTTCTCATTCTAGATAAATATTTATTTTGCACCTAATTCTGTATTTCTAATTTTACATTCTTTTTCTCAAAGAAGGACCCAAAATTGTATAAACTTCAAGCCCCAATAAACCATGAATCCAAAGCTTCCTCATTAAGTACTCGAACATTTTTCATTGCCATCAGTTTTATTCATTTATGAAAAACAGCTCAAAATTTCCTTTCAAAAAAAACATATGCACTGATCTTAAAGCCTCTCCACCGAGGACCAAAAGAAAATGGATTTGAACCACAATGGGTGTCACACCTGCACAGAAGAAAGAGAATCTTCTAACTACAAAACTCACAGACCCCTTTGTCTAGAACTTTTTAAGAAAATGCTTTGTCTGGAATAGATGGGATTACCCAGGTACACATCAATGCTGACTCTCCGAGACGAGAGTGTGGCTTTTTAAGCTTGAGAATAATTTGAAGGTAGCTTATGGTATAATAAAATTAGTACTATTAATCCAAGACCAAACGGAACCACAGGCTTCCCTCATAGCTCAGTCGGTAAGGAATCTGCCTGCAGTGCAGGAGACCCGTGTTTGATTATCAGGTTGGGAAGATCCCCTGGAAAAGGAAATGGCAACCCACTCCAGTATTCTTGCCTGGAGAATCCCATGGATAAAGGAGCCTAGCAGGCTACAGCCCATGGGTTCGAAAGAGTCAGACACGACTTAGACTCAACCACCACCAAACTGGAACCACAGTTTTAAGGGAAAGGAAGGAGAAGAAATGAGTCTTGGGAACCACATTGCTGAGAAACATCACAGCTGTTTGCTCTTCCCACCTCGGCTCTAGGACTGCTCCTCTAGCTAATGCCACCCCCCATCCCACCACCTATGTGTCCTGGTCAGGCTCAGAGCCCCTCCTGCCATCATTCCTTTGTGAACTTCACCCTGCCCTGCCCAGTGCCCCTCCCTCATGGCAAACCTGTCTTCCCTCCGAGCAATCATTCCCCAGGTAGCCTCTAAGGCACCCTCCCACAAGAGGTAATCCCCTATGGTTTCAGTCTCTTTGCCGCACACCCACCCCACAGCTTATCTGTCTGAAATCTGACCCTCCCTAAAGAGGCAGACACCTCCTCCCCTGAGGGGGACTCATCACCAAGTCCTGAGTCCATATGGCACATTCTCCCCAACCCCTAATCTGTTTGCAAGCCTTCCTCCCTCCTCCACCCTTGTGCAGGGTTTTCTTTTTGGTGTATACACATGTTCCAGGCTCTCCAGACTGGCTGAGGGCCCCTCCATCCATCCATCCCTCCACCCATCCAACCATCTAACCATTCATTCATCCATCTGTCCATCCATCCATCCATCCATCCATCCATCCATCCATCCGTCGATCCATCCATCCACTCCTCCTATCAATGCATATGGAAAGAGCATCCACCATGTGCCTGACATAGCACTAGATGCTGGGACACAGTGCTAGACGCTCTCATGGGAGCCAAGACCACCACCCTTTCCTCTCCGTTCTCCCTAGCACTCCTCTCCCCACACTCTGCTGATCCCCAGTCTCTCCCAGCATAATCAAAGTCCCCACATGGCTGTGTCTCAAACCCCAAAGGGTTGCTAAACTGAACTGGAAATAAAGTAGCCCACGTTGGTCCCATTCTCGCCACTGGGAATTGCAAGCATGCCAGCTGTAATTGGGATGAATGAGCTTTGGCCTGAGCTTGAGCTCATCAAAGAAAGCATCCCACAGAGAGAATGTGGGGTTTCATCTGGTGGCCTGAACCACATGGACGCCTCTTGGGCATCCATGAAAGGAAGCTTCAGCAAAGATCCCAGAGTCTGAGGAAGAGGGCCTTCTCACTCTTCACCAAGGGGAAGCTTGACAAACCTTGAGGATGAAACAGTTAACACATCACTATTAACATACAGGGTCCTCTGACCCAGACCCTGGTAGGGACGACAAGGAATCAGGTTTGTTTCAGAGTAGAATCGGCTCCGGCAGGTCACCCATCTTCATCCCAGGAAGCTAACATGAAATCTATGGGTCACTTTTTTTTTTTTAATTCCAACTGAATTTTCAAAACAAACAGAAAATCATAGATCGTTCCCACAACAGGGAACAATAGTGAGGTGGCTGGGTCAAAATGCCCTCCTCCAAGGGATCTTCCCAACCCAGAGATCAAACCCAGGTCTTGCGCTTTGCAGGCTGATTCTTTACTGTCTGAGCCACCAGGGCAGCCCAAGAATACTGGAGTGGGTAGACTATCCCTTCTCCAGGGGATCTTCCCAACCCAGGAATTGAACCGGGGTCTCCTGCATTGCAGGCGGATTCTTTACTCACTGAACTACCAGGGAAGCCTGGTTAGGGAAAACCTCTTTACTCTGGGAAAGGAAATGGCAACCCACTCTATTATTCTTGCCTGGAAAATCCCATGGACAGAAAAGCCCAGCAGGCTACAGTCCATGGGGTTGCACAGAGTCAGACGTGACTGAGCGACTTCACTTTCACTGGGTCAAAATGGATTTTTCTGATAGCAGAAAACATGATTTTCTTCCAAATTCAAAACCATGGACACCATCCCTGGCAGAAGGAAACAGTGGCGCCCTGACACTCAGTTGACTATGGAAAGGGCTCAGTTCCGTGATGTGATCACAAAGAGAAAGGTGAGAGATGGCGGAAGACCGCAAATAAAAGGGCCGACGAATTTCCTCCTGATGCTCATTAGAGCTCGCCTGAGATGCTGTTTCTGGGACCCTGTCACTTGCTGGGAAGCACGTGGGAACCATATCACATCAAAGCCGCAGGGGCAGCGCTGAAATTACTTTCTCCAGCCCATGCATCTGCATGGAGACATTTGCTGATTCCAGGAAAAGCGCGATTTTCTCATCTGCACTGGAGCTGGAGGTCAAGGGAGCCAATTCCTTCGAGCTAAATGGCCTTCTTTCGTCTCTCCTTCCTCAGTAAGATGGCCCTGTGCTGGAGCTCTGCGGTGGCCATCTCCTTTCCAACATCAAGAAGGCCGCCACAATTGCCTCTCCGTGTGGACCCATGGCCTGCACACCATGGGGCTGAGGGCAGGACATGGAATCAACCAGAGCTTAGAGTCGGGAGTGGATTTCTCCTGGAGTTAGAGCTCTTGAGGATGGCTAGGCAGGCCTTGAAAAAGACTATTTTTTAAGAGTTTTCTGATATGGACCATTTTTCTTTAAAGTCTCTATTGAATTTGTTACAATGCTGCTTCTGTTTTATGTTTGGGGTGTTTTGGCCATGAGGCCTGTATGTGGAATTTTAGCTTCGTGTGTGTGTGCGCATGCTCAGTCGCCAAGTCATGTCTGACTCTTTGAGACCCAGTGGACTGTAGCCCACCAGGCTCCTCTTGTCCATGGGATTTCCCAGGAAAGAATATTGGACTGGGTTGCCATGTCCTCCTCCAGGAGATCTATCTTCCCGACTCAGGGGTCAAACCCACATCTCCTGCATTGGCAGGTAGATTCTTTACCACTGAGCCACCAGGGAAGCCTAAACCTGACCATACTAGCACCCTGATCTCAGACTTCTCAGCCTCCAGACTGTAAGGAACAAATGTCTGATGTTCAAGACAGAACAGACAGACCCACTAGACAGATGGACAGATAGACCCACCTCCCCAGACTATGGTATTTTTGTTATAGCAGCCTGAGCTGCCTGAAACAGCCTCCACCTGAATACAGTCTTAGACCAGAGGTGGTGCCTGAGCTTCCTACTGGTACTGAATACTGTGTAATAACATGGCATTTATTTCAACTGGGTGTTCCTTATTTCTGAGTGCCCCTCAGACCTACATGTTGGGTATTCCCAACAGCCAATCCTCTGCTTTCTGCTTTTCTTCTTTTATGATTTCTGGGCTGAACCATCTACCCTCCTGGTTAGACCACCACCACCTCTGGGCATCTGTGGCTCTTATCTATGCAGCAAATCAATCCTCTGCTTGTGAGAACAGGACTTGGCTTCCTCCTCCTCTGTGAACAGATACTGACCACAGGACTGACTCATAGAGCTGTCAAGAGGACTAAGTAAAAGCATGCCATGATGGTTAATTACACATGTCAACTCGGCTGGCCTTGATGCCCAGATCAAATATTATTTCTGGGTGTGTCTGTGAGGTGGTTTCTGATGAGACTAGCACTTGCATCAGTAGACTCGGGAAAGTAGATGCAAGCTCCCCAGCGTGGCTGGGCATCATCTAAGCCTCTGAGGGTCTGAATGGGACAAAAGGCAGAGGAAGGAGGACTGTGTCCCTTCACTTCCTGGCTCACTGCTTGAGCTAAGACATCTTAGCTCATCTTCTGCCCTCAGACTGGCATTTACACCATCAGCTCCTCTGGTTCCCATGCCATTGAACTCGGACTGAATCATACCACTGGCTTACCTGTGTCTCAAGTCAATTCCCGTAATAAATATCTTTCTCTCTCTTTTTCTATCTACATACATACATAATAAATAATAATAATAATTGTATTCTATTAATAAACAATTTAATAACTACAATACAAATGATAATAATTTATTATTAAAACACAACTATTATTCTGGTATATATTAAATGTAATCATATTAATAAATTACATTATAGCTATAGCATTTATATAATTATATATTACATATTATATAATTATATACAGCAACATATACATTATCAACACCTACTGTATATATACTAATTGCATTATTATTAATTATTAGATATTATATCTGTCAAGGCTGTATATTGTCACCCTGCTTATTTAACTTCTATGCAGAGTACATCAGGAGAAATGCTGGACTGGAAGAAACACAAGCTGGAATCAAGATTGCCGGGAGAAATATCAATAACCTCAGATATGCAGATGACACCACCCTTATGGCAGAAAATGAATAGGAACTAAAGAGCCTTTGATGAAAGTGAAAGAGGAGAGTGAAAAAGTCGGCTTAAAGCTCAACATTCAGAAAACTAAGATCATGGCATCTGCTCCCATCACTTCATGGGAAATAGATGGGGAAACAGTGGAAACACTGTCAGACTTTATTTTTTGGGCTCCAAAATCAGTGCAGATGGTGATTGCAGCCATGAAATTAAAAGAAGCTTACTCCTTGGAAGGAAAATTATGACCAACCTAGACAGCATATTCAAAAGCAGAGACATTACTTTGCCGACTAAGGTCCGTCTAGTCAAGGCTATGGTTTTTCCTGTGGTCATGTGTGGATGTGAGAGTTGGACTGTGAAGAAGGCTGAGTGCCGAAGAATTGATGCTTTTGAACTGTGGTGTTGGAGAAGACTCTTGAGAGTCCCTTGGACTGCAAGGAGATCCAACCAGTCCATTCGGAAGGAGATCAGCCCTGGGATTTCTTTGGAAGGACTGATGCTAAAGCTGAAACTCCAGTACTTTGGCCACCTCATGCGAAGAGTTGACTCATTGGAAAAGACTCTGATGCTGGGAGGAATTGGGGGCAGGAAGAGAAGGGGACAACAGAGGATTAGATGGCTGGATGGCATCACCAACTCAACGGACATGAGTTTGAGTGAACTCCAGGAGCTGGTGATGGACAGGGAGGCCTGGCGTGCTGCAATTCATGCGGTCGCAGAGTCTTGAGCGACTGAACTAAACTGAGCTGAACTGTTATCTGTTATAATACACAATGCATAAGATATACAATCAGAGAAGGCAATGGCAACCCACTCCAGTGTTCTTGCCCGGAAAATCCCATGGATGGAGGAGCCTGGTAGGCTGCAGTCCATGGGGTTTCGAAGAGTCAGACACGACTGAGCGACTTCACTTTCACTTTTCACTTTCATGCATTGGAGAAGGAAATGGCAACCCACTCCAGTGTTCTTGCCTGGAGGATCCCAGGGACAACGGAGCCTGGTGGGCTGCTGTCTATGGGGCCGCACAGAGTCGGACACGACTGAAGCAACTTAGCAGCAGCAGCAAGACATATAATATAAAAATAATATATTGTGTAACATAAAATAAAATATAATAACAATATATAATGTCTATATAATAATATATAATGTTCTTATTACTTACAGACGTATCCCTCATCCCTCCCTGACTCCTGCCCCTACACACGTGCATGCCTTGGTTCTCAGTGTGTCTGACTCTTTGCGACCCTATGGACTGTAGCCCACCAGGCTCCCCTGTTCATGGGATTCTCCAGGCAAGAATACTGCAGCGGGTAGCCATTTCCTTCTGCAAGGGATCTGCCTGACCCAGAGATCGAACCCACATCTCCTGCATTGGTAGATGAATTCTCTGTCACTGAGCCACCTGGGAAACCTTTTTTCTTAAGCACTATCAAAAAAGAAGTTATGGGAAAAAACTCCCAATTATCTTGGGCTCCAGACACAAGCTGTGTTCACAACTTAATTTTTCGAACTAAGAAGAAACAATGGATTTCAAGTTTCCTTCCGTTTTGTGTAACTGAGATGCTTTCTTTCAGAGGGAAAAAGCAGGGCACAAAAGCAGCATGAAGATAAATGAAAATCAAGACCCCAGATGGGGACTGGATGAGAAATGCTGCTCTCATCATTAGTCCTGAAAGGAGAAAACTCGCTCCCCTCCCGGACAGCTGTCTTCTTCCTTTCCTTCTTACATTCTTCCTCTTTCCCCTCCTCCCTCCCTCTTTGTTTGCTCCTTCCTTCCTTCTCTCTCTTTCTCCTTCCCTTCCTTCCTTTTTCCTCTTTTTCTTCAGATTTCCTGAAGTATAATTGATATACAAACACTGCACATATTTTAACATATATAATTTGATGAGTTAAGTCACATGCATATACTCATGAAACCATCACTGTAGTCAAAGTGATAAGCATGCTTCCTTGTGCCCCCTTGTTTTTTCTTTTGGGGGGAGGTGGCAAGGAGAACATTTAACATGCAATCTACTCTCTTAACCACATTTTTTTAAGTGCACAGGACAGTTCTGCTAACTACAAGTACTATGTTGTACAGCAGATCTCTAGAACTTATCTTGCATAATCAAAATAGATACTCAGTGAACAACAAATTCCCCTCTCCCATCCCTTGGCAATCACCATTTAACCTCCACATCTATGAGCTTGACTACTAATACCATGTATCTGTCCTTCTGTGACACCAATTTTGCCAACAAAATCTCTTCCAGGTTCCTCTGTGTTGTCACAGATGGCAGAATTTCGTTCTTGTTGAAGCCTGAATAAAATCCTACTATACATATATACCACATTTTCTTTATCTAATCACCTACTGACAGATATTTAGGTTGTTTCCACCTCTTGGCTATTGTGAGTAATGCTGCAATGAACATGACAGTACAGGTATATCTTCAACACCCCGATTTCAGTTCTTTCGGATAAATACCCAGAAATAGGATTGCTAAATCATATGGGAGTTCTAGTGCTAATTTCTTGAAGAATGTCCATACTGTTTTCCATAGAGACTACACCATTTTATATCACATCAAAAGTGTACAAGGATTCCAATTTCTCTATCTCCTTACCAACATTTGTGGTTTTGTTTTTGCTTTTTTGATAACAGCTGTCCTACCAAGGGTGAGGTGGTATCTCACTTGATTTTTGTTTCCCTGATGATTAGTGATGCTGAGCACTCTTTCATATATGTGTCGGCTGTTTGTTTATCTTCTTTGGAGAAATGCCTATTCAAGTTTTTGCCTGTATGTTAATCAGATTATTTTGGTTTTTTTTTTGCTATTGAGTCATAGGAGTTCCTTATGTATTTTGGAGATTAAACTCTTATCATACATATGATAAGAGTTTGCACATATTTTCTCTCATTCTCTAAGTTGCCTTTTCATTCTGGGATTTGTTTCCTTTGCTGTGCAGAAGCTTATTAGTCTGAAGTAGTCGCATCAGTCTAGTCATGCTTTGGTTGTTTTTGCTTTTGGTGTCATAGCCAAGAAATCATTGTTAAGACCAATGTCAAGAAGATCTTCTGCTAGCTTTTCTTCTAGGAGTTTCACAGTTTCAGGTCTTAAGTCTTTAATACATTTTGAGTTGACTTTTATATATGATGTAAGATAATGGTGCAGTTTCATTCTTCTGCAGGTGGATATTCAATTTTCCCAGCACCATTATTGAAAAAACTATCCTTTCTTCACTGTGTGTTCTTGGCACCCTTATCAAAGATCAGTTGACTGTATGTGCGGGGTTTATTTCTGGGCCCCTCTTCTGTTCCACTGGTCTACATGTCTGTTTTATGCCCATACCATACTGCTTTAGTTACTGTAGCTCTGTAACATATTTCAAAACCAAGAAGTATGATGCTTCTATTTTATTTAGCTGTCTACTTTTTAATGAATTTTGTCAGTGCTTCCAGATCACCAAAGAAATATACAAACTATGATGTGAATCCCAGTTCTTTACATCTTTGAAGTGCCTGGATTTGCACACTTGCTGTTTCTCAGAATACTCACTCACCATCCCATTCACCCTTTCCACAGACATTTATGGGGACACCTATTATGAGCTGGCCATTGTTCAAAGGTACTGGAGAGATGGCAGCAAAAAGAACAGATAATATTTCTGCCTACGTAACGCTGATATTCTGCTGGACAGGAGAGACAAGAGTCAAGCAAATATGGTAACAACAGATGATAAACATAAGCGTAGGAAGTAAGAAGTGCTACGAAGAAAATGAAATGAACAAGAGCATGGGGGTGGCAGGAGCTGATGGGTATGGACTCCAGGAAGGGTGGTCCATCTCACCTTTGTTTCTGCCTCTTCATGTTGTTGTTATTAAGTTGCCCAGTCATGTCCAATTCTTCAAGACCACATGGACGGCAGCACGCCAGGCCTCCCCATCCCTCCCCATCTCCTGAAGTTTACCCAAGCTCATGTCCATTACATTGGTGATGACATCAACCATTTCATCCCTCTGATACCCTCTTCCCCTTCTGCCCTCAATCTTTCCCAGCATCAGGGAGTTTTCCAATGAGTCAGCTGTTTGCATCAGATGACCAAAATACTGGAGCTTCAGCTTCAGCATCAGTCCTTCCAAGGAGTATTCAGGGTCGATTGCCCTTGGGACTGACTGGTTTGATCTCCTTGCTGTCCGAGAGACTTTTAGGAGTCTTCTTCAGCACCACAGTTCAAAAGCATCAATTCTTTGGTGCTCTGCCTTCTTTATGGTCCAGCTCTCCCAACTGTAAGTGACCACTGGGAAGACCATAGCCTCGACTATACGGACCTTTTCAGCAGAGTAATGTTTGCTTTTCAACACACTGTCTAGGTTCTTCATAGCTTTCCTGCCAAGAAGCAATTGTCTTCTGATTCCATGGATGCCAAGTTCTCTTAGGGGCTCTGTGAGTCAGAATAAAGCACTGCCCCCAACTTATTCAAGGGAGCTCTTTAAGCTGGGCAAGAATAGAATGAAGCAGCCTACACCTGAGAAAGAGGGGGTTCTCTCACTTGACCTGTAAAAGTAACCCTGCTTCCTTCCCCTCCTGGCCCCACCCTCACACAAAGTCACCACCATAGACCTGGTACCATTATCTGTCCCCCTTTCTCAACCCACAGACTGAAACGTTACCTTCCTCGGTGTCCTTCCTGGAGCTGCGGGGGGCAGAGCCCACACCCATGCCAGGCACTGGGCTAAGCGTTCACACCTGGGCTACAGCCATCTGCAAATAGCTCCAGGACTCAGTGGGTCTCACACCTGAGTGGGCATCAGCATCACCCACGGGACTGGGCAAACACAGGTCCTTGGGGTCTGGGGTGGTACATTTCCAACAATCTGCATTTCCAACAAACTGGCAAGCGATGCTGCTGTTGAAGATCGGGGACCCCCACTCCCCTGAAAGGGAGGGATTACTATACCTACTTGACCAAGAAGGGAACGGAGACTCTGTGAACTAAACTAATTGCTAGGAGGGAAGGAGGCAAACACGTCACTCCTGCATTCATTTCAGCAGGGCCCCCAGCACTGATATCACACAGCAGTCAGCTCGGGGCCCTGACTCCTGAGAGTCTTGGTGACCCCGCTCTGTGCAGACCAGGGATCAGAGGGCAGGGGCTGGGGTCTGCTCAGCTGTGGATGTCTAGGGCCCAGGCTGGTCCCCATCACTACTACCTCGATAACCACACTGCCCATCAGATAACTTTTTTTTCAAGGACTTCCGGTCTTCCCTTTGAAATGCAAATCAGAAGAAAGCCCTGAGCTCTCCTGCCCTCCCAGCTCCTGCAGCATCGCAGGCCCGGTGCACCCACGCAAAGACACCAGGGTACAAACCAGCGAGTTTTCCCATCAGACCACGGAAACCAGTCAGGAGACATCTCTGAACGCCTTCTGACCTAGTAACACGTGCGCTGACGTCGAGAGCTACGCTCTTGACAAATGTCTTATGAGGGGAAATTGAACCCGTGACAGTGGAGCGCTAAGAGAAGCAGAATGTCCCTTGAAATGAGTGTGGGCAGGACTAGGCTCTGCCAGAGCCGGCTATTCAATATGCAGAAGCTTTGCAAGCTGGCTGTCAACCACTGGAGGCCTGAGATAGACCAGGGCGGGATGATCTGTACCAAGCCCCGCCCGCCACCACATGCCTCCTTCCCTCCCCTCCACTAGAGAGTGTGTACTGCTTGACAGGAACATGAGTATTCTTAAATGCGGTGCTCACTGGGCTTAGAAGTCAGGCACTTTCTCCGGCTGGATGTCTCAGAAATGAATCTCTGTAATTAAAATGGAGGTCATTGGAAACCTATGATTCTCTCTCTCTCTCTCTCTCACACACACACACACACACACACACAATCATGTTAACAGAAAACTGTTTAGAAATGCCACTATTTTGACCATCAGTAACAAACTTTTTTCACAGCTGATCAAAAGAATGCTCAGCCAAAGGCTCTTTATTCTGCCTCTTTTTTCTACTTCCCAGAAAGAAATATTTGTTGCCTCCAAAGTCCCTTAGGAGAACTAAGCTCCTAAGAAATTTCACCTCGTCTCCTCTCTGAACAGTTCTGGTGGATAGAGCACAGATCCCATAGACCACAAACGAGAATATCTCTCTGTCCACCTTCGTCAACTCTTTGCTGACTTTGTGAACAGAGAAAGCGGGCAGAGCATGAATAATTTAAATCCCCAGAGGACCCCAAAAAATACATTTCCGCCAAAGTTTCAACTACAGGCATAACAGGGAGAAGATAATCCAGCCTACATTTCATGATCCTCCATTTCTCCTGTCTGAACCAACTGAGGTTGGCATTGAACAGTAAAACAAATGGTCCAAGAGGGAAAAGGAATAATCCACAAACTATATAAACAGCTCCTTTTATGAGCAAGAGTTGACAGTGTTTGAAATTGGAGCAAGGTCTCCAATAACATTTCAGAGGCAAGGTGAGTGATTACAAGAGGTCGCCTACACCTAAAGTGAATTTTATATTGAAAATCACAATGGAATATGCAGCTTCTACTCCAAGCAGCCTTCGTGACATTTCCATGGAATTATATGTCTATAAAATGGTTAAAAATAACAAAGTAAATGAAAAACAGTCTTGTCGACCTTCATTGCTAATAACAGTAATGCTTTATTTCAATCCTGGGGTTTTAGCCAACAGCAATAAAAATGGCTTGCTAGCAATACAAATAATCATGCCCTCTTTTCTTCTTCAGATTGCACCTTTTGTTTTCAAGGTTCTTCTTCACTCTCTGGAGGGTGGGAAAGCAAGCTACAATTATATCCATTTCATAGAAGGGGACAGACAGGTGCAGGCTTTAAATGATTTGTAGGATGTTATAGGCATGATGGCTCAGTGGTAAAAAAATCTGCCTGCCAATGCAGGAGATGCAAGACACATGAGTTCGATCCCTGAGAGGATCCCCTGGAGTAGGAAATGGCAACCCACTCCAGTATTCTTGCCTGGGAAATCCCACGGACAGAGGAGCCTGGCGGGCTACAGTCCACGGGGTCAGGTCGAAAAGAATAGGACACGGCTGAGCATACAGACACACATACAGGCATGATAAGTAGCAGAACGGGAATTTGGTCCCGGGCTTCTCAGAGGGTTTTTACCACCCGCCACATGGGCCCTCATCAGCCCTGTTGCCTTGCCCACTTCACCAAGCATTCCACAGCAAAGTCTCTCACTAAAGCCTCACTTTTGGCGACACAAAGTACACCTGAGCCCAGGGAAGCCTGCAGTCAAGTTCCTGAACTATAAGCTGAATGCGTACAGGAGAAAGAGGCTTATAGGGCAATAACTGAAGCTAACTTTTTAGCAAAGCATCCCTGCCCTTCCACATACAAAAATCTGCACGACATCTGCATACATAATAGAATGGTTAAAAGAATACCAGATAATAACAAGTGCTGACAAGGAAGTGGAGCAACTAGAACTCTGATACACTACTGCTGAGAATAACAAGCACTCACCAGATGGCCCAGTGATTCCACACTAAGGCGTCCATCCAAAAGAAATGAAAACAGATGTTCACACACAGACTGCCAATGCATGCAGCTTTATTCATGATCTCCCCAAACAGGAAATAACCCAACTGTCCATCCATACACTGGAAAACTACTCAGCGTTAATAAGAAGGGAATGAATTTCTGATAGATGGCAACCATGGCAATGAATCGCAAAAGCGGTTTACTGAATGCAAGAGGCCAGACCCAAAAGGCTACATGCTGGTCTCCCCTGGTGGCTCAGGGGATAAAGAAAAGGCTACATGCTGTAGGACTCCACATTTATGACATTCTAGGAATGAAAATCACAGACGCAGAGAGCAGATCAGGGGCTGTCTGAGGACAGGGCTGAGGACTGACTGCGGCAGGGTGCAAAGGAAGTTTGTAGGGTGATAGAACTGCTCCCTATCTCAACTCAAGTGAGAGACACATGGCTGCGTACATTTTGTTTTGGCCATACCATGCGGCATGTGGGATGTTCCCTGACCAGGGATTGAACCCATGTCCCCTGCATTTGGAGCATGGAGTCTTAACCACTGCAACACCAGGGAAGTCCTATAGCTGCATTCATTATAAAAAGGAATGGAACTATACACCAACAAAGGCAAATTTTATATGCAAATTAGAGACTTGGACCATAAAGAAGGCTGAGTGCAGAAGAACTGATTCGTTCAAGCTGTGGTGCTAGAGAAGACTCCTGAGAGCCCCTCGAACAGCAAGGAGATCCAACAAGTCAATCCTAAAGGAAATCAACCCTGAAAATTCATTGGAAGGACTGATGCTGAAGCTGAAGCTCCAATACTTTCACCACCTGGTGCGAAGAACCGACTCACTGGAAAAGACTTTGATGCTGGCAAAGACTGAAGGCAGGAGAAGGGAGTGACAGAGGATGAGATGGCTGAATGGCATCACTGACTCAGCAGACAAGAGTTTGAGCAAACTCCAGGAGACAGTAAAGGACAGGGAAGCCTGGCGTGCTGCGGTTCATGGGGTCACAAAAGTGGGACATGACTTAGTGACTGAATGACAATCACATATGTAACTTAGTCTTTGATAAATTTCACCTAAAGGGAAAAACCTGAACAGGGGTCAGATGTTTTTAAATTCACTCCCATAAGATCACGCTCCTTCAAAAACTCCTTCTGGCACTTTAGCAAAGCCCACTTCTTAGACATGAGGTATTTGAGAGCAAGCAGAGATTGGATGTGGGGTGGGATGACCAGGGTGTTATGTGCCTCTGGCCAGCGATGCCCCTTTGGGAGCCCCAGTTCCTCTCTGAGCATCAAAACCCTCACAGAAAGAGCAAGGAAGATGCTGAGGCTGTGCTCAGCAAATTCTAGGGGGTGGTCCTTTCTTACATTAAAGAATTCAGGGCAGGGATCTGGGACCAGGGTATGTGATTTTCACTGTAACTGTGGGGTTTTTTTTAAAGGAAAAGTGCAGCACCCTCAGGCAGAAAATATTGAAAGGAAATGAACTGGCAGTAAATTGTTATTCTCAGCTTCGCTAACACATTTGAATGAGTGAGTCTTTAAAAGCTTCTGTCAGCTCACTTTAGAAATGAAATTTGATATTATTAAGATTACCCAATATGAAACAATTATATAAGTATAAATGGAAGATTCATTTAAAGGGTCAGGATGAAATCCTCAGAAAATGCCCTCCTGATCCTTTCCTTTTCTTTTTCTTTTCTTTCTTGTCTGACTAAATAAGGTCAGATAAGATGAGGACAAAACTAAGTCAGCATGCAGAATTTAAATTACTTGAATTACTTTTATTTTTTCCTGCAGCTGAACTTCAGAATGTGGGAGGGGAAATGAACAGCTTAAACCAAAGCTAAGCCCTTCTGTTCAGTATCAAATGGCAATTACTCTTCAACTATTTTTTTTTAATCCATCCGCTCAGCAAATATCCACCACCTCAAACAAATCTGCTAAAAGAGGCAAAAGAGTGTGGGGATTCAGAGCACAGTTTATAAATTGAGAATCACTGAGGCTGAGTGAGTGTATCTCGAGTTCATTATATTACTCTCTCCACTCTGTATGTTTGTAAAATTCTATAAAAAGAAATTGAAAAATGGAGATGATGGAGATGATGGGAGGGGGAAGAGTGGAAAAGGGCAGAGAGAGAGGGAAAGACAGAGAATGGTCCAGGGAGCCAGACGGTCTAGGAGCAGATCCCCACTCCTCCACAGTGGCTGTGTGCCCCTAGGTAAGTGTCTTAACCTCTCTGTGCTTCAGTTTCCTCTCTGTAAAATAGTGCTAATAATAGTATCAACTCATAACGTTGTTGTGAGGATTAAATGAGCTTCAAGCACATTTATCATATGTGTGGGGCAGCAGGGAGACATTTAAAAGTACCTGCCCTGTGTTATTACACAGAGACATGATATATACAAACACACACATGCGTGCACATACATGCGTGCACATACATGCTTGCATGGACACAGATTTCTAAAGCCTCTAAATCATCACAAAGCAGCTGATAGGCTGTATTAAATCTCTGAGCCCGAGTTGATACCCTGCATTGTGCTCCTGTCAGGTTTTGTAACAAATTTATTGAATGGGTTGAACTCCATGGAATAAGAAGGCAAATGGCTCCATTTTTCTTCCCTCCGTTGCCTCTGCGGTACTCTGCCATCTCCCCCCTTTGCCCAGTGATAATCTGGAGCAGACCCCTCAGCCTCCCGCTCAACGTTCAGTTACAAGAACAAAATATGTTAGGAAATTACGACTCAGTTTTGAGATTTCAATGGTGCAGCGCAGCCCAGTGTGAACCCTTCCCTTTACATCCGGTTCCCAGCTTCCTTCCTCCCATCAGCTTTGACCCCATGGGAGGGGTGAGCACCTGCACAGGCAGAGGGGCTGCTGACCGGTCCTCCCCAATTCCTTACCCTGCTCCCACCTGCCTCTCAGCTCCTCCAAGACCACGGCGGAGGGAGAGTGGATCAGACAGAACCAGAGAAGCATACTTCCGTCTTTCAGACTTTGTTGCTGCTGTCTGTCATTACTTCCTGGCAGGCGACTGAAGATGGGCTTCCTTGTAGCGCACATCTGAGGGGTCCGTCCAGGCCCTGCCACTGTGTGCTCCATGATATGGGGATCAGATCCTCTAGGAACTTTTTTAAATATGTATTTATTTGGCTGCACCAGGTTTTAGTTGCAGCATGCAGGGTCTTTGAGTTGCAGCATGCAAACTCTCAGTTATAGCATGTGGGATCTAGTTCTCTGACCAGGGATCGAACCCCAGCCCCTGGAACTGGGGGTGCAGAGTCTTAGCCACTGGACCATCAGGGATGTTCACTCTTCCATGAACTTTACTGGACTTGACCTTGACAGTCTCAGTGCCCACGTCTGCTCCAGAGCAGACCCCCTTTCCAGGCTGTCCCTTTCCCCCCCGCCCAGGCCTCCAGGTATCCCCAGGAAACTCACACCTGCTTCCCATGTGGGTAGGGGAGACCATGCAGGGCAGCCACCCTGCTTCCCGCTGGCCTCCTGACTTTAGAATTTCCCCATGTCCACAGAGGTCTCCCCAAGCCAGGGAACTCAGGTCAATTTATCTTCCCCACCTCAGAGACTCCCAGGAACATTTGCATCAAACTCTGCTCACTGGTCCAAAGATGGACCTATGAGAGCTGCGACTCAGCAAGCATCCAGCCAGGGAGGGAGATGCCAGCCTCCTCTCCAGGATGGTACCCTCAGTCTCTATGCATGTTCTGCTTAGATCGTCCCATTTGACCTGGAGGGGATTCACTCCTATTGGGAGAGAAGCAGAAACAGCCTCTCTCTCCCCTAACTGTCTCCTCCAAGAACTCATCTTATTTCTACAGAGGAAAGGCTGTTGAAGCGCTGGACCAATCTTGCTATGTTGGGATAGATATTCCCCTAAGGGCTCTACCTTCTCTATGAATAATAGAAAATTCTCCCTGATGGCTCTCAGCTTGAGGGCAGAAACCTGAATTCCCAAGCAAAAGGAAAAGTTCTCTTCAGCATCCCACTCCTTGCTTTTTAAATAAAGGAAATTATTCTTCTCCATGGCTTTAAGGAGTAAGCAGAAGGGAGGCTGAGAAAGAGGCAGAACACACAGGAGACAAAGAGGTTCAAAAACCCATCAGCAAGTGAACAGAACAGATATTTACTGAATCAGATGCAAGAAGTAGCATCTCAAGGGAGAGCACATTTCTTGGAAACACTCAGGCAAGCTGTCTTGAAAACTGCCTTCTCACATTTCCAGCTGAATTATCCTTCCTTGATCAATGACTTTCACATCATTTCCAGCTATTAGGTTTATTTATACCCATTTTAAAGACTTCATGACATCCTGGAATATACAAGACTTCCTGAAGGGGCGAAAACTAAAGAATTAATAACCGGTGAGATCAAGGCTAATAACTCAGCCCCTGTTGTCGTTCTGGGAAGGCATAAGGGTGAAAAGGGGGTCTTAGCAACAGCAGATCTCCTGGTTCTCAGCTTCAGGGCTGCGTAAGTGAGTCCAAACCTCTACATACAAATGGAGGAATTCAACAGACCAGAACCAGAGCCTGCTAGGCAGCCAACATCTCACAAGCTGCTCGAGAAACTTGTAGCTTAACACATGAGCCAGGTGAGTAAGCCTGATGTCCAGACCGCATGTGGTGGGCTAACGGGAAGCAGGAGGGGTGCTTTGGGAACTCGAGGGTAGCACTCCACATGCCAGGGAAGGATCCTGAAAGTTCTAAAGGCCAGAGAAGTGAGGCAGGTGAGGAGATGAAAGGACCTGCACCCATTCTCTTGAGTCACAAGACCACTAAGAGTGACACCCTTTTAGAACTTATCTATGAAACAGAAACAGACTCACAGACTTGAGGACAGACTTATGGTTGCCAAGAGGGGCGCAGGGGTGGGAGAGGGATGGAGGAGGGGTTAGGGATTAACAGACGCAAACTATTATACAGAGAATGGATAAACAACAAGGTCCTACTGTAGAGCACAGAGAACTATACTCAATATCCTGTGATAAACTATAATAGAAAAGAATATGAAAAAAGAATATATATATATATATATATATATATATATGCATATACTGTGCCAAGTCACTTCAGCCATGTCCAATACTTTGTGACCCTATGGACCATAGCCTGCCAGGCTCCTCTGTCCATGAGATTCTCCAGGCAAGGATACTGGAGTGGGTTGCCACGCCCTCCACCAGGGGATCTTCCTGACCCAGGGATTGAACCCACGTCTCTTACATCTCCTTCATTGGCAGGAGGGTTCTTTACCACTTACGCCACCTAGGAAGCCACATATGTATATAACTGAATCACCTTCCTGTATAGCAGAAATGAACACAACATGTAAATCAACTATACTTCAATATAAAAAGAAGCAAACAAATCGTAATGACACCATCTTCAACCTCAGAGTTTTGCTCAGCGTCTTCTGTGTCAGCCTCCACTACTGAATTCCTACCAATTTCTTTCCTCCCAATTCAAGTCTCCATTTCCTCTCCACCCGCAATGGCACACCCTTTGGGTTCAGGCCCTCTGCAACCCTTACAAGGCCTTGGGGACCAGCAGAGCTTGGATTGCTCTCCCCTTGTGTGGATGACTTAGCATTTTTCAGATGCCCTGTGGTAGGCTGAATAATGACTCCCAAGGGGTATCCACACTCTAATGCCCAGAACCTATGAATGTTACCTTCTGTGGCAAAAGGAGCTTTGAAGGTGGAGGATCTTGGGCTGGAGAGATTATCCTGGGTTGACTGGCTGAGCCCCCTGTAATCACGAGGGTCCTTAAAGAGGGATGCTGGAGAATGAAAGTCAGAGGAGGCCAGGGGACCACAAAAGCAGAGACTAGAGGGACGTAGCTATGGTCAAGGAAAGCAGCAGCCTCCAGAAGCTGGGAGAGGCAAGGTACTGATTCAGTCCTCCTCTGGAGCTTCTAGAATGAGTGCAGCCCCACCAACACGTTGATTTAAGCCCTGGTAAGACTAATCCCGGACTTCCGACCACGATCATTGTAAAGAGTGCCTCTGGGTCGTTTTCAGACACTAAGTCTGTAGTCATTTGTTATGGAAGAAATATGACAAGTGACTAACACCTGCCCTCATTTCTTTTTTTAAAAAAAATTATTTACTTATTTATTTTTGGCTGCACTGGGACTTCCTTGCTGGGCTTGCTTCCTTGCCAGGCTTCTCTCTAGCTGCGGCCGTCGGGGGCTACTCTCCCCACTGTGCTGCGCAGTACTGCCACGGCTTCTCTTGCTGCACAGGCTCCAGGCTGTTGGCTCAGTAGCTGCGCTGCACAGGCTTAGTTGCCCTGAGGCACGTGGGATCTTCCTGGTTCAGGGGTCAAAGCTGTGTCCCGTGCTTTGGCAGGCGGACTCGCAACCACTGGACTACCAGGGAAGTCCATGCCCTCATTTCTTAAAAGACAAATATCAAACCCACAGTAGATGGAGGCGGCACTGACCTACCTCTCCCACCTCGGCTCCCACCAGGCCTCCACCCCCAGACCTGATGCTTCAAGCCACCCTGAACTCCATAAGTCTTTCCCAAAAAAGGCTAGATTGTTTCCAGACCCAGGGCCTTTGCACATGCTCCCTGCTCAGATGACACTACCTTGAGCTTTCCTCTCCGCCAGGAAAATCTCTGCTCATCAGTCATCCTTCTGGTGTGATTCTGCTCGCTGTGTCCAGCCTTCAATTTCCTCCCTATGCCAAGTTAGCCACACTGCACTCTATCATCATACAGGATTCCCCATAAAGAATGTCTTCAGAATTTATCACATTTTTACAATAGCCATTTATGGGACTGTTTGCCTTCATGACCTCTGTAATCCCAGGGATGTACCTGCCCAGGTGAGACCAGAACAAACCGGAACCATAACAATACTGGGGGAATGACTGACAACAAAACTAGATACAGGCTATACCCTCCTGCTTTGCCAACAAAGACGGTCTATGAGAGAGGAAACGTCTACTGAATGCTCAGACCCTGAAGAGTGGCCAACTTTAAGGGGCTCCAAGAAGTCAAATCACTTCCTCAAAGAACATGGGCTGCAGGTGGGAGAACCGCAAGCCACTTTGCTCAATGCCTTTAAGGTCCAAAATTAAACAGGAGCCAAGGGGTCCTGCCAGGGGGAATCCAGAATGTATCTTAAGCTGTGATTCTAAGACCTGACTACATGTTGGAACCACCCAGCCCACATTAAAACCCTCTGGCATTGGACCCCACCAACCAGTCTGCATCCACCTGGACACTAGGAGTTTTTCCACTGTTCCCAAGTGATTCCCTGGTAACTCAGCTGGTAAAGAATCCACCTGCAATACAGGAGACCCCAGTTCGATTCCTGAGTCAGAAAGATCCACTGCAGAAGGGATAGGCTCCCCACTTCAGTATATTCTTAAGTCTTCCTGGTGGCTCAGCTGATAAAGAGTCCACCTGCAATTCGGGAGACCTGGGTTCGATCCCTGGGTTGGGAAGATCCCCTGGAGAAGAGAAAGGCTACCCACTCCAGGATTCAGGCCAGGAGAATTCCATGGACTGTATAGTCCATGGCACTGCAAACAGTCAGACATGACTGAAAGACTTTCACTTTCCAAGTGATTCCAAAGTGCAAGGCTGAGAGCCCTGCTCCAAAGCCAGCAGCCCACTTGGGAGGAGGTATTTTCTGAGACAGTCGACAGGACACTGTAAGGTGTTGTCCCTGTATACTGAAATCCAGAATGTGTGTGCTTGCATGCTCAGTCATTTCAGTCATGTCCAACTCTTTGCAGCCCTACAGACTGTAGCCCATCAGGCTCCTGTGTCCGTGGGATTCTCCAGGCAAGAATACTGGAGTGGGTTATCATGCCTTCCTCCAGGAGATCTTCCTGATCCAGGGATGGAACCTTCATCTCCTGTATGCAGGCAGATCTTTACCGCTGAGCCACTAGGGGAAGTCCTGAAATCCAACACCTGTGTTTTAATCCTTCTGGAATCAAATGGGCTTAAGAGACAAAAACGAAAATAATCCAAATAGCACCCTAAGGAGAAAGAATCCTGGGGGACGGTAAGGTGTGACACGAAAGGGAAGGGATGGAACATTTCTAGGAAACTGGGTCCCATGAAAGCAAATGCCTTGGCTAAAAATACCTTCCCCAATTTCTTTTGGCAAACGGCTCCCACGCACTGAAACAATGAAGACTAGGCTGGGTGTCAGTCAGCCACCCTCTCATCCTCTCATGTCTTCAGAGTCAGGCCTCTCCTGGGAGCCAGGGGAGAATGGCAGAATTACAGAAACATCAAGAGATGTGTAGAACCCCAGACTGGAAGAGACACTATTGCTGATCAGCTGCTGGGCTCTCCCACCCAGAGGAGGCGGCTCCTTGACGATACTCCTGCAGCTTCTGCCTCTTGTCTGGGGAGCCTCACAGTAAGTCCCCAACATATGAACAAGTTCTGTTCTGAGAGCACATTTATAAGTCCAATTTGTTCGTAAATCCAACAAAGTTAGTTGAGGTACCCGACTAACACAATTGGCCATATAGTACTGTAATAGGGCTTCCCAGGTGGCGCTAGTAGTAAAGAACCCACCTGCCAGCGTAAGAAACGCAGATGTGATTTGATCTGATCCCTGGGCAGGAAGATCCTCCTGAAGGAGGGCATGGCAACCCACTTCAGTATTCTTGCCTGGAGAATCCCATGGATAGAGGAGCCTGGCGGGCTACAGTCCATGGGGTCACAAAGATTCGGACATGACTGAAGTGCCTTGGCATGCACCTAACAGGTTTATAATACTTTTCACACAAATAATACATTAAAGAAAAAAAGAAAACATTTTTTAAAGTAATTTAAAGCCATCCCCCCACCTTCAAGCAGCATGTAATCTATATGAAGAGAAAAGGCATCCGGGCATGAAACCAGAAAAGGCAGTCATTCGTTCACACCTGGCAAAAACAAACTGTTCTGTTTCTTCTCATACTTCACTCCCTCCTCTCCCTCAGGGACCTGTGGCTTTGACCCCTGTCTTTGACACTTCTAGGCTTGGAGTCACCTAGGAATTCAGATTTCATCACTCTTCCTGCAGGTGGAAGCTCCGTGCTCCAGCTCTCGCTGGTGAACTCACCCAGGGTCCACAACCTGCCCCGCCCCTGCCCAGTGGACACCACGTACCAGGCTCAGTGTCTAAGGCAACTGCAACTTCACGAGAGGCTCCAGCGTCATGCTTCCTCCCTGTACCTACACCCCGAGCATCAGTCCCCAGAAACACATCAAGCCCCCACCCCATGACTTTTCAAGTCTTGCTTCTGTCTGTATCCTTTCCACCTCAACTATCCTCCCCACTCCCTCATCCCGCTTTCAACTTGGCAAACTCCTACAAATGTATCAAGAGCCAGCATAAATATCATCCTCCCTTGGAAGGTTTCTCTAAGCCTCCCAAGTAGATGTTAAGGTGTTCTTTTCTCCAGGCCCCTGTGGCACATGCCTGAGACCTCTCTCTAGCACTCTGCATGTTTATGTTTAATCTTTCCATTCATGCATCTATCAACCGAGAACTCCCTGGGGACAGATCCATGCTTCATTCAACCCTGGATCCTCCGAGTGCAGCACACAGCTCAGAATACAAAAGATGCTCTATAAATATTTGTTGAATAGAACTGAGTTGAAGCTAGCATTAGCCAGCGTTCATGAAAGAAATCATACTTGAGTTAAGCCTTATCAGGCTAATACAAAACTGAGAAAGAGTTCATGAAGCAGACAGAGTTCATTCGTGGACACAGACCAGCATGGCACTTTTGAGAAATCATGAGCCTCATGAAGGGTTTCGGATCTGGTGACAAGCAAATGGGTCTTTTTGACACAGACAATGGGGGAGGGGGTGGCAGTCAGCCTCCTGGCCTATGGAGGTCTGGCCTTGTGCTTTGTATCCAGGAAGAAGCAGCAGAGGCCAGCTGCTTCTCCCCAAGGAGGAACTTTTGGGGTCTGAGCTCATGTAAGCTCAAGGCAGCCTTGAATCTGGAGGAGTTGCCTGGAGGCACTCCTCATGAATTCCATGTCAGTTTCTGGGTGTCAGCAATGGTGGGAGGCCAGAGAGGTGGCAGAGGGAAGTGACCATCTGGGTTTACCTGTGTTGAATACAAAAGGCTAACATGGAGGGTCAACATACTAGGGCCACAGTGCCACACAGGTCTTCCAGGAGTCAGTCAGCCTGACCATGCCCAGGATGGCGTGGGAGCGAGTGATTCACTGAAGTCAGGCAGCACACAAAGCTGACCCCCGAGCAATGTAATTTCCTCATTGTGTCAAATTCCAAGCCCTCCTAAAACTCACAGTGAGACCCACAGGAGACAAGCTGAGGTTCTGACACTCTGCTCTTGGTAATTTCCTGCTCCAAACCCATCTCCAGCTTCTCCATCATGGACTAGAAGTGACCAGGGGTGCCTTCCAGGTGCCCTGAAGGCAGCATTGACTGAATATAGTTATCTTCGCAAAGCCAATGCTAAGTGTCAGACTAAATCCACCAATATTAGTGGAAAAGTATAACGCAGAAGCCTTACAAAAACCATATCAACTCTACAGCTTTTACTTGGTAAATTATATTGACAAGCCATTTCAGTTTTCACTTCTACTTTTTCCCTCTTTGACAAATGGACAATGGAAGTTCTGGCTGTGCTGGGAAAAATATACTTGCCTTTGGAGAAGAAAAATTCATTAGCTAATCCACCTACTTGGAGAATTTATTTCCAAGGCTGAACTTTGGGGAGGTTTTATAATGGATGCCCTGACTAATGGAGGCACGAATCTGTTCCAGATGGTTAATTACTTTTTATCATTCCTTTTAATAATAGTTAAGAATAATAAGACAACTGGTGTGAAAAATGAGAATGCAGAAGGAATTTAATTGAAGTATCTCGCACCCATTTCCCCAAAAAAGAACAAGTTGAAGTTGTGCCGACAGGCTTAAAATATCAGCCTTCAGAACCAGTGCAGGTTACAAATTGGGAGCTGCATAAAAGAAATTAATTTCTGTGTTAACCAAATAACATCCCCCAGAAGTGGCCAAGCAGAGGCCACTCAATCATCCAGCAGGGATGCTGAAAAAGGAATTCCAGCGATGGCCAAGTGTTAGGGAGCACTCAGGACAAATGAGTCTTTCCCCTGCTCAAATGGGTTCACTAGTTCCATGCTGGACATCTACATCCCTTCAGCACAGGGTCTGGGTGATAGGACTCACGTTAACCAGGCTGGCTTCAATCTCCCACCTCTCTTACTTCTCACATTAACTCCCAATAATACTGAGTTGTTGAAATATACTAAGATGTACTGAGATGTCTCCCAGCCGGCACCATGGCCTTAGCTGCTGTGGATGACAGATGTCACCTGCCTTATCAGTAAAGAATCTTTCGGCCATCAAACCATCATCCACCGCAGCTGCCCCCAACCATGAGCCCTGGGGATTCAGACTGGAGAAAAACAGGATACCAGCCCTAGATACCTGAGGTGAATATCAAAGCATGATCTCAATGAGTCCTGACTCTTGCATCTTCCCATACAAAGAAAAGCACTAAATTCATTAACTTGAGCTGTCTCATTTTCTTTAATTAGTAGTCATCTTTTGATGTCCTGAGACTACCTAGGTTTTCGTTTCGTTTTGTTTTTTGTTTTAGGGGGTGTTTTTTTGGTTGGTTTTCTGGGTTTTGTCTCTTTGCAAAACAACAGGATCCTATAGATTCTGGCTCTTCCCTTACCTCTCCAGAACAATCCCTCAGAGCTATCTGAGAGGCTGTCTCCCAGGCTCAAGTCCTCAGTATGTCTGCCAAATAAAACATAATCCTCAGACTTCCCTGGTAGTCCAGCAGTTAAGACTCTGTACCTCTACTCCAGATAGTGCAGGTTCGATCCCTGGTTGGGGAACTAAGATCTTGCATGCCATGTGGTGGCCAAAAACTAAAAAATAAATTTTTAAAACTTTAAAACTAAATGGTAATTTAAAAAACAACAACAGCAAAAGAAAAAAAAACAATAATTCTCAACTTTTAGGTTGTGCTTTTCTCTTCCCAGTGGATACCATGCTGCTCCTGCAAAAGGAATGCCTTCTCCAAACAACTGACCTGAGAAAGTCCTGGCCAACCATCAAGTTTCCAGTGAAGAGCTCTTTTCGCCTCCTAAGCCCAGGCTCACTTGTCCACAGAGGAAGAAGGCTGTCTCCCATGACTCCACAAGCAGTTACCATGGACTTGTATGCTTGCAATCTGCGTGTATGTCCTACAGACAACTGCAAACACCTTCAGAGCAGGCTGAGATGAACAGACTCTTCCTCTTGACACCCCCAACCTCAGTTCCATTCTCAGCAGAGGATCAATAAATAATTTGTTGAATGGGTGAGTGAAATGGAAATGAATCCATTGACAAAATGTTCCGACTTGAACATTCTGTGACTTTGGAATCTTCTCAGTTGCTGACGGCACCTCTCACAGCTGACGCTGGCAGGAAATGAAGTCTTGTCTTGGCAGAAGGCCACCGACATATACATGTTCTCTTGGGGAAGCTTGGGGTTTCAAGCAGATCCAGAATCTTCTCCTCAGATGGGCAACAGGATGTGGGATTCAGAGAAAGCAGCCCTGGCCCCTGCCTCATTTTCTGTTTCCAGAAAATGCTGGTTGACCTGGAGTAAGTGCCAACTCCCCTGGGCATGGGGTGCACTGTCCACAGGCTAAACACTGGATACAAGGAGACCAGAACAGTCCACAGGGCTATGGGAAGAGAACAGGGAGTCACAGCCCCATATCCAAAACCTTGGGCTCAGGTGGACTTCAGAATTAGAATTTTTGAGGTTTTAGAAAGACGTTACTCTTATTTTCTTATACATTTATTCATTTATTTTTGGCTGTGCTGGGTCTTTGTTGCCCGGCTTTCTCTGGTTGCAGCGACAGGGGCTACTCTTCTTTGCAGTGCATGGGCTTCTCATTGCAGTGGCTTCTCTTGTGGCAGAGAATCAGCTCTAGGGCACTCAGGCTCAGTGGTTGTGGCTCGTGGGCTTAGTTGCCCTGAGGCATGTGAGATCTTCCCAAATTAGGGATCAAATCCACGTCCCCTGCTTTGGAGGGTAGATTCTTAACCATTAGACCACAGGGAAGTCCCAGTATGTTACTTTAAACTATAAGACCTAATGCTCCTTGATGGGCCTCGGCCAGCACCCCAGATCCACATGTGAATATTCCTGCCTTACATATAGTAAACACAGTCATGCCGAATGGAATAAAGGCATACTATAAATAGCCTTTTGTTCAGTTTGGACTAGGTTTTATTAGATAGATAGATAGTAGATAGTGAAGTCGCTCAGTCATGCCTGACTCTGCGACCCCATGGACAGTAGCCAACCAAGCTCCTCCGTCCATGGGATTTTTCCAGGCAAGAATACTGGAGTGGGTTGCTATTTCCTTCTCCAGGGGATCTTCCCAACCCAGGAATCGAACCCAGGTCTCCCGCAAAAACACAGTCATGCCAAATGGAATAAAGGCATACTATAATAGCCTTTTGTTCAGTTCGGACTAGGTTTTATTACCTTTTAAAAAATCATTATTAACAATTTTTATTTTTTTAGAGCAAATTTAGGTTCACAGCAAAATAGAGAGGAAGGTACAGAGATATTCTATGTATGCCCAGCCCCCACACAGGCACTGCCCCCCCCAACCACACTCAACACCCCCACACTTGTCACAATCAATAGACCCCCACTGAACACCATTATGATCCCAAGCCCTTGGTTCCCATGAGGGTTCACTCTTGAGATTACACATTTTGGGAGCTTAGATACCATCAGTTTTGAGTTTCAGAATTGCAGATAAAAGGCTACAAAAGCCTTTACTACAACTTCTGTTAGAGTAATGCTTATTGATCTGAAAACAAGAAAAGGATATTGGGTCTAACTGAATATAACACACATTGGCCATGGCATCCCTCTAGGGGTGATGTCATGTATGATGAGACCATGGGCTACTCCCAGTGAGTCCGGCAACTCGACAGCCTGGAGGAAGCAACAGGAACACCCCTGCTCAGATGTTATCAGAGCCTCTACTGAACATGCAATTTATACACTCCTGTGCAGTAAGTGGATAGATTCTAGGACACTGGTTTCACAAAACTAGCCCCCATCAAACAGATCAGAGACTTCAAAGATTTTGGCCAAGAACCTGTGCACTGAGGATAATGACAGAGAGGCAAACACAAGATGACAGCCCAACAGGGCAAAGTCGACTGTTTACCTGCAGATGGGAACTGGGCTTCAGCCACAATGTTGCTGTTTAGTCACTAAGTCATGTCAGACTCTGTGACCCCACGGACTGTAACCCACCAGGGTCCCCTGTCCATGGGATTTCCCAGGCAAGAATACTGGCACGGGAGCCACTCCCATCTTCAGGGAATCTTCCCAAATCAGGGACAAACTCACATCTCCTACACTGGCAGGCAGGTTCTTTACCACTGAGCCACCAGAAAAGCCCCAGCCGGGATACAAGGTCAAAACAATGCTAATCTGACAGATCTGGTAAAAAAAAAAAAAAAGGAAGCATCAAGAAGAATATTGAGAAACTAACATAACATTGTAAAGCAACTATACCTCAATAAAAATTTTAAAAGTATTTAAACACACGGGTGCAGATCCACTATCAAATAGTGACCCTAACCTTAAGAAAACTAAGTGAAGGGGGTCAGACAGACAAAGATAAGTATCACATGATATTGCTTATATGTAGAATCTAAAAGTTCAGTCCAGTTCAATCGCTCAGTCATGTCCGACTCTTTGCAACCCCAAGGACTGCAGCATACCAGGCTTCCCTGTCCTTCACCATCTCCCAGAGCTTGTTCAAATTCATGTCCATTGAATCAGTGATGCCTTTAGAATCTTAAAAAAAGGGTGCAAATGAACTTATTTACAAAACAGAAATAGAGCCCCAGATGTAGAAAGCAAACTTGTGCTTACTAGCAGGTAAGTGGGGGAAGGAATAAATCGGGAAATCAGTATGGACATATATACACTGCTGCTGCTGCTGCTGCTGCTAAGTCACTTCAGTCGTGTCCGACTCTGTGCAACCCCATAGACGGCAGCCCACTAGGCTCCCCTGTCCCTAGGATTCTCCAGGCAAGAACACTGGAGTGGGTTGCCACTTCCCTCTCCAATATATATTGCTGCTGCTGCTGCTAAGTTGCTTCAGTCGTGTCCGACTCTGTGCAACCCCATAGACAGCAGCCCACCAGGCTCCGCCATCCCTGGGATTCTCCAGGCAAGAACACTGGAGTGGGTTGCCTTTCCCTTCTCCAAGAAACCATCTCAAACCAGGTTTTGAACCCAGATCTTCTGCATTGCAGGCAGACTATTTACCATCTGAGCCAAATTTAATAGATGACTAATAAGGACCTACTGTATAGCACAAGGAATGTTACTTAATACTCTGTAATGGCCTATATGGGAAAAGAATCTAAAAACAGAATGGATATAGGTATATGTTTAACAATTCACTGTGCGGTACACCTGAAACTAACACAACATAGAAAATCAACTATATTCCAATAAAAACTTTTAAAAAATAAAAATTAAATACTATGTTAGAACAAAGAAAAAGACTAGATTGTGCCTTGAGCTATTAACTAAGCATAGCAAGAAACTGTCTCCCTTGAGATGACATTTAAAAATGAAACATACAGAAATTGAAGACACATCTCACAATGTTTTCAGTGATATTTAACATTATACCAGACACAATCCAAGCACCTTCCAAATTTTCCTCCAACCAAATATAAACAGCTTGACTCTCTTTGAAGGTTTCTGACTCGACTGCAAAAGGCAGAGAAGCCACCTGGGTGAGCTTTTGTGCTCCCAGCAGCAGCAAAGCTAGCTGAACCATCACAAGCTCCGCGATCTGGCCATAAATTAAATGCACGCATGTCCTTGTCAGCAAATATCTTTGAAAATGTATGGAAAACATTGGTGACAATCTGAAGACAGAAACACGAGAAAGATTCACACAGCATGAGGGTTAGCTCGGTTCCCTGGGGTGACAGGTTCATAATAGTTCAGTCTGTGGCATTTCCTAGATTCCATCTCTGTAATGCCACACACAAAGTGCAAGTTTTTGTGGGAGTCGATTAATGAAAGATTTACAGTAAATTCATATTCAGAACTGAACAGCTTCTTAAATGAGAATCTAGTTCCAGAGGGAATCTGTCTGAATGTAGCTCCTGATGCAGTGGCTGCTCTGCCTGAATCAAAGCAGGGTTTGGGAGATACAGGAACAGACCTAGGAGCACCTAGAAATTCACTCTCTCCACCACCCCGGCCAGTGACTGTAGCAAGACTGTAGCACCAAAGCCTTCAGGATACCAACTGTAAAAAGACAAGGAACACATTAGAGTCAGTTCTAGTGAGGTGGATGAACCTAGAGCCTGTTATAAGAGTGAAGTAAGTCAGAAAGAGAAAAACAATATTGTATATTAACGCATACAAATGGAATCTAGAAAAATGGGACTGAGGAACCTATTTGCAGGGCAGGAATAGAGACTGAGACATAGAGACAGACTCTGGACACAGCAGGGGAAGGAGAAGGTGGGACAAACTGAGACGTCGCATTGAAACATACACATTACCATATGCATGATGGCTAACGAAAGTGTTCGTCACTCAGTCCAGCTCTTTGCAACCCCATGGACTGTAACCCACCAGGCTCCTCTGTCCATGGAATTCTCCAGGCAAGAATACTAGACTTCATAGCCATTCCCTGCTCCAGAGGATCTTCCTGACCCAGGGATCGAATCTGGGTCTCCAGCATTGCAGGCAGATTCTTTACCAGGGAAGCCCAAAATAGCTAATGGAAAGTTGCTATATAACACAGGAGCTCAACCGTACTCTGTGACAGCCGGGAGGCGTAGGATGGGGGTCGGGGGCTGGGTGGGAAGGTCCAAGAGGGAGAGGACCTATGTATACTTATGGCTGATTCACGTTGTTGTATGGCAGAAGCCAAAAGAATATTACAAAGCAATTATTCTCCAATTAAAAATAAATTAATAAAATCTTAAAAAGCAAAACAAAAACAAAAACAAAAACCCACAAGGTATTTAAAATACAGTTGCATCTTTTTTTTAAAGATTTTGTGGATGTGGAATATTTTAAAGTCTTTATTTAATTTGTTACAATACTGCTTCTGTTTTATGCTCTGCTTTTTTTGGCCACAAGATAGGTGGGATCTCAGCTTCCCATGCAGGGATTGAACCTGCACCCCCTGCATTGGAAGGCGAAGTCTTAACCAATGGACCCTGAGGGAAATCCCAATGCAGTTGCATTTTCACCTAACTTTGTGAACAAAACAGGCAGTGACCTCTATCTTCTGGGACACCCAGAAGTTTGCTGGTTATCGAGTGTCAAAGAACTTTAGAGGAGTTACAAATATAAAAATATATTATGCATTCTTTTTTTGAGTTCAAAATTTGATGACCTATTTATTCTTAGATGATAGGTGACTATCAAGAGCATATGGTATCCAGACGACATTTTCAGGAAAAATAAACATACTTAATTTGTTCCCTCAAGGTACAGATGACATTTTAACAGTGGATGAGAGAGCAATGTTTTCCCAAAAAAAGAGAAGTGTTCTACTGGAGAGGCATTTTGAAAATGGACGTTGAGAAACATTTCCATGATTAATGATTTGTAGCTGAAAGTGCTGTAGTTTGATTTATAAAAATTCATATCTGCACACTTCAAAAACTTGGAAATGGATCTGTCTAGTCTTTTAAACATTTTCCAAATGAAGAATTTCGACAGGCTTTGAACCTATTTGTTAAAAATATTAAAATATGGCACCTTTCAGTTAGTTTACAAGAACAAGTGGCTGACATCATGAGAAATGGAAATTTAGCTTCTGAATTTCAACAAAAACCTTTGCATAATACATGGATGAGATTGAAAAATGAGACTCATAATTTAGTAAGCACCATCATCTATGAACTTCTTCCACTTGGCTCTACACATCTCAAGGTACCTTTTCAGCTACTGAGCCCAAGAATAAGTGAATTAAAATCAGACATTTGAATTACTGTAACACAAAGTATTAAATCAAGATTTTGAAAATAGTAAAATATATCGCCTCACACTGCTCTGATTGAAAATATGACTAGTCATGATATTTTAACGAGAACAAAAAGGTCTCCTATGCTATTAGAAGAAAGCTGAGCACCGAAGAATTGATGCTTTTGAACTGTGGTGTTGGAGAAGACTCTTGACAGTCCCTTGGACTGCAAGGATATCCAACCAGTCCATTCTGAAGGAGATCAGCCCTGGGATTTCTTCGGAAGGAATGATGCTAAAGCAGAAACTCCAGTACTTTGGCCACCTCACGTGAAGAGTTGACTCATTGGAAAAGACGCTGATGCTGGGAGGGATTGGGGGCAGAGAAGGGGACGACAGAGGATGAGATGGCTGGATGGCATCACTGATTCGATGGATGTGAGTCTGAGTGAACTCCAGGAGTTGGTGATGGACAGGGAGGCCTGGCATGCTGCGATTCATGGGGTTGCAGAGTCGGACATGACTGAGAGACTGAACTGAACTGAACTGAACTGATGCTATTAAATAAAACATTATGAAAACTATTTTTTATACACTGCTTATTTCATCTTATCATCTCATGCTTTTACAGATGATCCCTCAGTACTGTGGTCTGTGCATATAATTTATAAATCAACAAATATACAGGTATTAGAGAGTGTGCTCAAAATTTCTCACCAATCAGCATAAAATTTTTTTTAAATGAGAAAGTACAATCTGTTAAATGGGGAGACCAATCACATAGCTTGCCAACTTCAGCAGAGAAAACAGTAAATATGAAAATGCTTTGAAAGAAGGATAGAGTGTCAAAGAAAGACAAAGCATCATATAAGAAAAGAAAGGGACTTCCCTGACGGTCCAGTGGCTAAGACCATGTTCCCAGTGCAGGGGGCCCAGGTTGGATCTCTGGTCAGGGAACTAGATCCCACATGCCATAACTAAAAGATTCTGTGTCGCAACTAAGACCGGGAGAAGCCAAATAAATACTTTTTTAAAAAGAGAGAGAGAAAGATCTAACTAGAGTGAGCGATTGTTGTTTCTGACCCAGCTGGTTAAAAAATCAGAATTACTTTGGCCTCATCTAAGCTGAAAGTATCCAGTGTTCATTATACTAAGGCTTTGTTGAACTAAGGCGATAGTTTAGGTATCATTGCAGAAGGCATGCTTATCCCACATAACAGAAAATCTGTAACAGATGCCGTGGTTTAAAGATGGACCTTAAGAATTCATTCCAAGAGGACAGGTATCTGGAAATATTATCTGGGAGTTTTACTCAGTGTCTCCATGAACCCCAAGGTACCAATTCTACTTTTGCTATTTTTTCTTATTACTTTATCACGCAAACATTATAATGAGGATGGTGATTAGCAGCTACTGTTTACTGAATTTGTACTAAATGCCGGGCCCAAAGGGAGCATACATTACCTCAGCTCTCACAGCACACTTAGGAAGCGTCAGGAAAGCAGAGGGGAAGCAGACTGGATGGAGAGGTAAGTAAGGGCGCTGCCTTTGGAGTCAAACCACGTGAATCTGGAAGTCCAACCCCACCCCCAGTGACTTATAAGTTCAAGCTCTCCTGCCTGTCTGTAAGTACTTACCCCAGGGGGATGGAGAAGTCTAAAAGAATGGACGGATGGGCCATGAACAGAACGTGGAAGGAGACAGGTGGTAACATCGCCATTTCACAGATGACAAAAACGGACATGAGCCAGCGACAGAACTAGGATCTGACCTCTAGCGGCAATACTGAAGATACTCAAAAAGGAAAAACAAGCCCTCCTGTTTTCACCCCAGGAAGCCTTCATTCTCATTTTCTGCACATTCCTTCCAGGCCCTATTCATATGTACAAATCTTTATAAATAAATCACAGTTCGGACAGCATCTTACATTATGCTTACTTTCACTTATAAGAGGTTGCTATTAATATTTCAGATATATGCATGCTTCTACATGGTATTCATAATTATAATGTTAATGAATGCATAATACTCTGTGATTCGATGTACCATCATTTCAACGGCCATTCCATTCCTGTTGGCCTTTGAGTTGGCTCCCAAATTCTTAATATTAAAAGCAATGAGGCAATCAGCATTTTTATGCATGTGCTACTTTTTTTTTTCTTTCAGATTGATGGCCTTAGGATAGATTCCCAGAAGGGAGATTACTAGCTCAGAAGGTATGAAATATTTTTATGGCTCATGAGATGCACTTCCAAATGGCTTTTCAAAAGTGTGACTCTAAATTTACAAGGCCACCAGAATGCTGGGAGCCTATGGGTTCTGGTAAAATTTTAACTATATTGGGAACAAGTATTTCTTTGCAAAAATTTCTCTCTCAAAATTTCACAATTCACGCTAGCCTTCACCTACTGGTTTCCTATGTTTTTAGGGTGTTTTCTGCCCTTTATTTTTCCTCCATTTTTTTTCATTTCCAGAAAGCTAATTTGAAATACCGATTTACACACAGGCTTTTATTTAATTATCTCTAGCCTTTGCCCATCAGAGAGCCAAAAAACCCAAACACCCAACTGGGCCAGTCCCCAGTATCCACAGAACCGTTCATAGAAACTCAGGAGTAACACAAGCCTTCAGGGCCCCCACCACTTCCCAGCCAAACAGTGTTTCTCCAACGGCTCTCAGCCTGGGGCTGTATATTCTGCCTGCCTCTTCCTTTCCCAGCAGCCCATAGATTTGCTTGCAGGGTCTCCATTAAAGTGGACAACCTCAGACCCTTCCCCTCCTTTACATCTTGGGTGAGGAAAAAATGGCCCAGCGGTCCCCACATCAAGTTGGTTTTGAAAAGAGCCCATCTTTTCAGCACATATTCTTACCAGGGCTGCCACAGAATCCTCTCAATTACTACGCAGAGTGCATTCAGTTAGAACAAACCACAGATCGCAATCACACGATTTGTGGGCTGTGACAAAGGTTCCACACAGCCGGTGGGGACAAGACGAGGGTGACTGGATGCCCAAGACTGGAATGTAATTACTGAATGGCTTGTTGTCTATGACTCCATAAACAACACAAACACCTGGGGAATTTGGGAGTGTCTAGGGTGGGGCTATGGGACAGGGACAAATTGCTTTTCCTTAAAAATACCCATTTCTTCATGGGGCAGTCCTTCCCAACAAATGGATGGTTTCTTTGGTTGATTTCTAATCCAAGTTTTGGCAATGTTAGGCATCCCACAGGCTGTGTTCATTCTGAGAGCTTCATCCCCACAAAGCTCTCGTGGAAACTCTTTTATTTGTCACCCCAAGGCTAAGAAGTTGGAACTTCTACTACCACCGTTTTACAGATGAGAAAAAAGAGGCTGAATAATTTGCTCAGCTCAACACAGCTAATAAAGGGCAGTCACTGTGTGCATGCGTTCTCAATCGCTTCAGTCGTGTCTGACTCTTTGTGACCCCATGGACTGTAGCCCACCAGAGTGAAGGTCAAATTTGTGTCTATATGACTTCAAACCTCAGCTCCTGCCCTCCAAGCTCTCCCTCTCTCCTAAAAGAATGAGCAAGTCCCAGAATGGGATGCGATGGTCTCAGATCTCTGAGGGCTGGGAAGAGCCGACAGGGTCTGGGCGCTCAGTCAAAGCCAGAATGACAATGGCAAGCTTTCTCCATGAGGACAGCAGACTCATGGTGAGACAGCCGAGAAGAACTGATCTAAAACAGTCCAGACAATGCCTGCTCAGCCAGGAGAAACCTCTACCAAATAGGGATGGGCATGGAGTGGTGGGGGCTGGACCCTAGGGCAGGGGTGGGGGCAGCGGGAGGTCAGGAGATTCAAGGAAGAGACTAGACTGAAGACCAAAGGTGGATGGGCAGGAAAACACACAGGCCTGTCCTAATGAGATAAAGACAGCATCTTCTGGGGCCAGAAGGACATGTTCCCTGTCCACATCTGGAAGAAACCTGGGCAGAGTCTTCCACCTCCCTACATGTATCCCTGCCTTCAGGGGAAACTGCCCTAACAAGGCAGCGTCTCCTGCAGTGCCCTTCCTCTACCGGCCTAGAGCCCAAGGTCAGCCCCTGCAATGTTCTTTTTTTATTTTTTAAATTTTTTTGATGCATGTGTGCTTAGTCACTTGGTCATATCTGACTCTTTGTGACCCCATGGATGGAGCCCACCAGGCTCCCCATCCTCGGAATTTTCCAGGCAGGAATATTGGAGCGGGTTTCCATTTCCTACTCCACGGGATCTTCCCAACCCAGGGATCGAACTTGTGTCACTTCCGTGTCCTGCACTGGCAGGCAGATTGTCTACCACTAGCGCCACCTGGGAAGTCTAGTGCGGATCATTTTTAAAGTCTTTACTAAATCTGTTACAATACTGCTTCTGTCTCACGTTTTGGTTTTCCCGCCACAAGGCATGTGGAATCTTAGCTCCCTGAGCAGTGATCAATTTTGCACCTCCTGCATTGGAAGGCGAAGTCTTAACCACTGGACCACCAGGGAAGTCCCATGCACTGTTCTTTAACTCTCATTTCCACTCCCAAGCAACCCTGGCCTTACAGAGTATCACCCAACCCGAGCCCTGGATGAAAACTAAAATCCACAACCTCGGGGCCTGTGTCACCATGGACACACACAAGTCATGTGAAATGTCTCTACAAGTGAGTTTTGGAAGCTCTAGCACATCAGCTGGGCACCGTGGTCAGCCCTCATACAGGTCTTTAAGGCTTCCCCTCCCTCGCCCATCACAGCTGTTGCAAATGGTCACCACATCACTCCAGCTTCTTGTTGCAAGTTCACCCCGTACTCGGCACACAACCTTGCCTCCTACCTCATTAATTCCACCAAACTTATCTCCCTGGGCTTCTGGACAAAAAAGATTTGTTAGGGCTTCATAGCAAATCCCTTTTGGCACATCTCTCCTCCCTCCTTCTGGCCACAAAGGATGAAATGTCTCTCCATCTGCTCACAGTCGAGCAGCCCAATTTCACTCCCACTGCCCTCCCCCCTCTCCAGGGACAACGATTCTTCAGCCGCACCTTCTCTGCCCTGCCTCTTTCCCTCTCCCCTCAGTCTGAACTCTCGTAGCTGCCAAATCTGTTCAATTCCCTCGAGTCCTAATGAAAGACACAGCAAACACTTCCTGTAACCCGGCGCCTCCAACTCTCTTCCGATCAGATCTCAATCCATCAGCTCCCTTTTCTCATTTTCCCACCTCACATCTCAGCCCACTTCCATCTGGCTGCCACCCCTTTTTTCAGAGGCCAAGATACCCACGACCTCTGAACTGTCAAGTCCAATAGAGGTGCTTCGGTCCTGACATTAATGGACATTTTTCATTTTTACATGAGCTTGCACACTGTTTGTCACTGCCTCCCTGAAAAATCTGCCCCCAGTGTACTATTTGGAGAGGGCTCGAAAGGGAAAACATGGATAAGATCAAAGGTGGAGGTTGGTATAATTAAGACTGCCCCATAGGGCTTCTCTGGTGGCTCAGTGGGGAAGAATCCGCATGCCAATGCAGGGGACACGGGTTCAATCCCTGGTGTAGGAAGATCCCACATGTCGTGGGACAACTAAGCCTCTGTGCCACAACTACTGAAGCCTGTGGATCTAGAGCCCGTGCTGTGCAACAAGAGAAGCCACTGCAATGAGCAGCCCTCACACACAACTAGAGAGCAGCCCTGCTCACACAACTGGGGAAGGCCCAAGCGCAGCAAGGAAGATCCAGGGCAGCCGTAAATAAATAAATCATTTTTTAAAAACTGCCCCATAGGGACTTCCCTGGCAGTCCAGGGGTTAAGACTCCAAGCTTCCACTGCAGGGGATATGCATTCAATCCCTGGTCAGGGAACTAAGATCCCACATCCTTCGAGGTTCAGCCAAAACAAACCAAAAAGCCCCTAAGACTGCCCTGTAATGTTAAGCATCATCAAGCTGGGAGCTAGACTGGCCAAGAAAAATGTGCAGAAATTGATGCTAGTGAAGGGGGGACTAGAGAGATGACCTAGAAGATTCTTTCCTACTCTAATGATCTAAGTGGCTGGAGGCGACAGACTGAAGAAGGAAGGCAGAGGTTATCTGCAGAGGTTGTCTTTACCCAGGGTGGCGACTTGTGTCCAACCCCATAATTCAGCAAATCCTGAGTACCTTCTCCAGGCATCCCGGGAGAGATAAAGGGGTACGAGTCAGGATGCTAACTACTGTGTGTGATGGAGACCAGAAATGACGCTGGCGGGGGCGGAAGCAAGGCAGGTAGCAACCTTGTTTTCCTCTTCCGCGCCACACTTAGCGTGTCACCCTCTTCCTTGTAGTCCAAGGTGGCTCAAAACTACACGTGCATTCAGCAGGGAGGGGGAAGAGGAATGCATTCTCCCTCCAATGAGGACAAGTGTGGAAACAGCACAGGGCAAATCTTATCAGCTCCCATCTCTGGAGCCACAGTGCTGGGAAATGTAGTGATCTTCCAGGTAGCCGTGTATCCAGCCATAAAGCATCTATATCTAGGGAAGATGGGGTGCTCAGAAGCCAGGCTGGGGGACCACAAACAATCCTCGCTGCAAAAAGTGAAGGCCACAAAGAAAGCATGATGTCTGTCCCCAAAGAGCTCACTTAACTGAACAACTCTCCCATCACAGCCCTTCCCAGATCAGCCAAACCAGGGAGGAAAGAGGAAACGAGAAGGCAAAGGGTCACCCAAGGGCATTAGTCTCCTTGGGAATGTTTGCCTTTGGGAATAGCTTTGCTACATATGTAGGTAAAACAAGACACTTTCCAAGATCTTATGGGCAGGCTCAGAGACCAGGAAACAGAACAACCAGATATCCCAAAAGCCACTAGAAAGTATACCTGATATCTGAGCTATGTCTTATCTAAATATAATTGACAATTCCTCCAGTCTGGGCTCAGGAGACTGGGGCAACACACATGTATCTCTGTCTATTTCCAGCTCTTCCCCAGGCACCGCACAGTAGCTACCTGGTAGGAATTTAAGAGAGTGAGCGAGCATGCTTTTAATGTCCCATCCTCTAAGGAAGGAGGTGCGAAAAGTAATTTCTGCATAACTGTGAGGCATCCTTTTATTTCAATATGTCCAAGGTCCCTTAAAACACCCAAATTTAGGAAAACTGAGTTCTAACTCCCAGCGACTCTGATGTAATTTAGGGCGAAGATGACAGCTTATTTTTCATAAACTCTGCGAACCACCACCTCCTCCAACTCCAAAGTCACTTATCACTTTGTTCTTGAAGAGTAATAACATAAAAATCATTTTCCCAGCTATGCTCAGTGTTTCCTAAATGGATGGCTTAAATTTCACCGTGTGAGCTAGGAATGTAATTTTTAAACCTGTTTGCAGAACCTCATCACATGCTCCAGTTCCTGTGTGTCCCCAGTCTGGCGCTTGGGGTGAAAACAAAACAAAATCCTGGGTGTGGTTTGGCTGAGCTGATTCAGCAGCTTGGTTCTTTTTGAATAAAAGAGAGTGTGGTTAAGACTTCACCGGGCCTTCCTGGCCATGCTATTAATACTTTATAGGACCCTTTGTGCAGGGAGAGGGAACTTCTGTCTTAGTTATCTATCATCGCATAAAAGATTACTCCAAAATGCAGTGGCTTAAAATAGTATTTTTTGGGACATCTGTACTAGTTATCCATCATCGCATAAAAAATTATTCCAAAACGTAGTGCCTTAAAAATAGTCTTTATCGGGACTTCTGTATTAGTTATCTATCATCACGTAAAAAAATTACTCCAAAACGTAGTGGCTTAAAATAGTATTTGTCGGGACTTCACTGGTGGTCCAGAGGTTAAGAACCCACCCTGAAATGCAGGGGATGTGGGTGTTATTCCTGATCAGGGAATAAAGATCCCGCATGCCTTGGGGATCTTGGAGCAACTGAGCCTGTGTACCGCAACTACTGAGCCCACAAGCTCCAGAACCCTCACGCCACAACTGGAGGGCCCGTGCACTGCAAGGAAAGATCCATATGATACAACGGAGATCCGGCATCCCACCACTAAGGCCTGACGCAGCCAAATAAATAAACAAATATTTTCTGAATTAAATAGTATTTATCACCTCACAGTTTCTAAGGGTCGGAGATCTGGGCACAGCTTAGCTTGGTGTCTCCGGCTCCAGGTTTCTCACTGGGATGCAACTGAATTGTCAGCCAGGGCTGCTGTCTCATCTGAAAGCTTGGCGGGGAGATGAGTGGGATGAAGGCTCTTCCAGGCTCACATGCGTGTCTGACAGACCTCCATCCTTGGCCACATGGGCCTCTCTACGGGGCTGTATCTTGACGTGGCAGCTGGCTCTCCCAGGTGAGTGATCTGAGGGCAGCCCCCAGATGGAAGCCACAGTCGCTTTATAATCTAATTTCACAAGGGTCATGTGGCATACTTGCTATACAGTATTCATTAGAAGAAATCAACAGTTCTACCTCCCTTGGGAGAGAGGATCATGCATGGATGCTGAGTCACTTCAATCATGCTGGACTCTTTGCTGACCTATGGACTACTGCCCACCAGGCTCCTCTGTCCATGGGATTCTCCAGGCAAGAATACTGGAGTGGGTTGCCATGCCCTCCTCCACAAGTGTGTACATACGGAAGGCTGGAATCCCGGGGTCCACCTCAAAGGCTGCTTATCATGACCTCCTTGTGATGATAATGGCAGAGTTTTACCTGCATATAAAGTGAGGTGTCATTTCATCATTTTCTGGGGTCAAGAGCAAAGACAGAATCTGACAGATGCTATGGCTCAGGAACCTGCAGTCCCTCAGCCTCTTATAATTAACCCATCAGTTTAACAAATACTGAATGTAGCCAGATGCAAAGGTGAAAGGCTTCAGAAGTCACCTCTCTCCCACACCTCACATTCCCTGCCCCCACCCCAGAACCATAATGACCCACCCGATGGAAAGAGTAGGGAAGAAAATCACTGCACTTGGATCAGCCTACCTGGGAGCCCTCATTCTCTTTCTCTCTCTCTCTCTCTCTCTCTCTCTCTCTCTCTCTCTCTCTCTCTCTCTCCTCTGCCTGCCACAGACAGGGTATGGTCTGTGCTCTACCAGTGAACTAGCTTTGTCCCACAGGGGAACTGACCAGCTCTGGCTGTGTTCTACAGGTAAGTTTCATTCTGGGATGAAATAGCAGAAAACCCACTCTGGCCACAGATTTAAGCAACACCCTTCCAGCCAACTTCTGTCACTAATAAAGTATATATATGTATATATGTATATATATATATATATTTTTTTTTTTAACTCCACTGTCCTGATTTCTATGCTTCTCTCTCAAGTGATTTCAAACTCAGGAGGGGTAGACAGGGGTGCTGACAACCACCTTCCTTAAACCATCACCTCTCACATCCTGGGGTCCAGGCATCTGGTCCACACACCTATTTTACAGGCAATTATTAATAAATCAAGACAACAAAAGGCAGAGGCAGAGCATGGATAGATAACACCCCCAGGGTCCCCAGCTCTGATTTAGCCATCCACTGTGTACGTATATGGGCTTACCTGGTGGCTCAGACGATAAAAGAATCTGCCTGCAATGCAGGAGACCTGGTTCGATCCCTGGGTTGAGAAGATCCCCTGGAGAAAGAAATGGCAACCCACTCCAGTCATCTTGCCTGGAGAATCTCATGGACAGAGGAGCCTGGTGGGCTAGAGTCCATGAGGTCACAAAGAGTCAGGCAAGACTGAGCAATTAACACTTTCACTTTCTACAGAGCACCTAGTATGTGCTAGGCTGTAGACTGGGGCCTGAAAATGAGAAACCATCCCATCCTGCTCCAGGAAAATGACTGGATCCCGCTGAGTGCCAATTCTCTTATCTTAAAAATAGGAAGCAAGTAAAACCATGCACACAAAGCGGGTGTAGAGTATTCAGTAAACAGTCGGCAGGTGTCAGCTACTCTGCCCACCACGCGGTTCATGAAGGGGAAGTCTCTCTAGGTTACAGATGGGGACAATGAGACCCTCTTTCAGGGCAGAACAAAGAAGGATTCAATGTGCTTACAATCTGATGACTGCCGCTCCCCTCTCATGACCAACGGCCCCACCTCCCATTCTCTGGCCTCCCATGAAGCATGTGCTTGAGCACTGTCAGGAATGCATAAGATTTCCTGGGAGTTCTGGCGAGCAATGCATGAAATTTTGCCAGGGCAGGAACAAACCAAGACAAAGAAAGGAGGCAAGTCCCTCAAGGACACTCAGCGAGCATGGAGCAGAGACAAAAATAGAGCGGAGGACGGCTCATTGCCTTCCTAGGACTAGCTTTCTTTTCTTCTCTCCTTCCAACTGTTTAGATGGTGATGGTGATTTTTTTCCCCCAGCACGACCATCAGCAAAGCAGCAGGTGCGGTTTTTGTAAACACCCCACAGAAGTGCTATGAGTGAAGTCAAGGGCAGGTGCCCCCCCACCTCCGCCACTGAGGGCTGGCCCGGATTCCATGCTTCTTGTTAGTGTCGCTCTGGTTCAGATCAATGGCACAGCCTGGAGATTTCATCTGGAGATTCAGAAGCACCTGGTGACAGAGGGGACACCAGCTCAGCCAGCCCTCCAGGTGGGACAGGTGGAAGCTCTGGGGCAAAACAATGCAACTGTCTCCTCCTCGGATAAAGACTCACGCACGCAGTCTTACAACCAACAGAGGGTGTGGCCACCCAGAATGCGTGGTTTGCAGAGCATGCGGAAAGCACCCCCAAAACAAGACAGGGCTCATCCAGCCAAGGGGCTATGAGAAGTGAGATCATGTGGCTGAACCCCAAGGACGTGCACCTCGAGAAGATACGGCCTGCTTTCTGGTGTAAAATGTTCCAGTTTCCCAAGTTCAGCTCTTGGATCTTGATTTCACACCATTCGAAATCAAAATACCCCAAGAGAAGCAAGCAATGAAGCCCTGTCCACAAAGTAAACCTCAGTGCGGATGAGCCTGTAAGCTCCTTTTCTTAGAGAGCAGATTTTTCAAAGCAAAAGAGATGAAAGGATGAGGGTTACTGATAACTCAAGGGAAGGCGGCGGGGGGAGGGGGTCACCCGAGAGGGAGGAAGGGCTGAAAGGAGAAAAATACACCTTCAAAATCCTTCCCTGTGCTAGACCCCCACAAAACATAGGCCAGAGGCTGGACTAAGTGGATATCATTTAGTGTTAAGATCCACTTTCCACCTCTGAGAGCCTGAAAGGCAGGCATGATGGGAGACTGGTAAAAGCCTGACTTTTCAATAAAAAAGAAGGAAACTATCTAACGATCCTTTGTCTCATTTTTCTGCCTTTTCCATCTCATCGGCACTAATTCTGTACAGTGATGCTTCTGTCAATGGCCCTCTTTCCCCCTCTCCCGTCCCTGCGCAGAACCGGACAAAGATTTCTCATTTCATACATCATTTATTCCCACGTTAATTCCATCCAAGTCACTTCAGGTCCTTAGCAAACAGAAACAGCAAAATGAAATATTGTTGCAGTATGAAGACTAGAGATACAGAGTAAGAGAGGCTGCTGTGTAGCAAAGTCTCAAAGCCTGGACCGAGGGTCTCTTTCCCAACCCAGCACCGAACCAAGATGAGAAGACTGAGTTTTTGTCATTAAGGGCAAAGTTAAGCCTCCAGTGTCTGCTAACAGGCAGGAGACCCAACGGTCCCTAGGCAGGGGAAGTCAAGGCACAAAAAGCCATTTAATGTCCCCAAACTTGTCCCCAAACTCAGGAAGCAGCATCCTATACTGCAGCTTGCTTCAACAGTGGGAACAGAGTCATATGGTCCACTTCCGTGGTTTATTACTGCAGAAAGCTCCATAAGCAATGGTTAGCTATGCCCATAGACGAAGATCCATTCCATAACATCTGACCAGCGCATGGTAGTTAGAGCTTCGTTTCCCTCCCTTCACCCTACCCCGCCCTTCACATCCTGTTCCTCCTCCAAGATCAAGTGTAATGTCAGAACATGCTAACTCAGAAATTGAATGTGCAAAGTCACCCAAATGAGACAGGATGGCTCCCACACGGTAGGCTGGTCCACTGTATTAAACAGCTAAAGCCATAGTGTGTACGCCAAAGAACCAAGCTTAGCCTGGAATCCCAGAATGAGAGCCCCAAAGACAAGATCACCCTCCAGGAGGCAACATGGATATAACGGCTGTCCTAGACTGGGGGCATCACACCCTGATTCATCTGGCTCCCTTGTCTGGATTCCAGACTCACAAAGTAACCTTCTACTATTCTTTGGCTTTCCATATGGTCAACAGAGAGCTGTTGTGCTGGTCATGCATGCTAAGTCACTCCAGTCGCGTCTGAGTTGGTGATCCTATGAACAATAACCCACAGCCAGGCTTCTCTGTCTGTGGAATTCTCCTGAGTGGGTTGCTATGCCCTCCTCCAGGGGATCTTCCCGACCCAGGGATCAAACCCATGTCTCTTAAGTCTCCTGTACTGGCAGGCAGGTTCTTTACCGCTAGCACCACCTGGGAAGCCCTTGTGCTAGTCATGCCAACATAAACCCCTAGAGTTGTAGCTCTCTTTGCAGTTTAACCCACTGGAATCCTAGGGTCTACTTCTATTGAATGTGATTTCCAGTTAATGAGTCCTTCACCCAGACGTCACCTTTGGAGCCTTCAGGACAGAGGACAAGATGGCGGTCCAGGATGGGCCGTCTAGGAAAGGTGATCCCCAGCTCCAGCTCTGTTCTCTCCTTCCTCTATCTCATCCCAGTTCTGTGAAAACAGGGTGCAAGACTACAAAGTTGGGAGTGGTCCTCAATCTGGCACTGTAGTCCATGAAGCCCAGAGCTGAATAACTCACAGACTCCACATTCAAAAAGGAAGGGATGAGGGGAATTCCCAGGTGGCCTAGCTATTTAGCACACACACAAGGACACATACATCACCATGTGAAATCACCTATGAAATCCCACCCCCTAGCCTCCCACTCCTTCTGATGTCCCCTCCACACCTCTGCTAAAATACAAGGGACCCTGGGGCGGTCAGTGGAGGTACAGCATGCTCTGAAAGGCTGTGCCCTCCGTTGACACTGACCACCAAGGCCCCAAGAGAAGCTGTCACCCTTGCCCCAGTGAGATGGGCGGTGATTATAGAAAGGGGGACAAGAAGTCAAGTCCAAGGGGAGAAGGCAACACAGGGCTCACCTTGGAGGTTTAGTTGACGACCCTCCCACTAAGCTTCCCAGTGCTTACTGGTCACCATGGCAACCTGAGAATTCTCCAAAGTGGATGCTGACTTAGAGCTGGAGATGCTACAGACTCTCCTATGTCCCAAGGGAGAACAGCCACCCAGACCCTACCATCCCATTGTTTTGGAGCGAATGTTGGTGTGCCCTGAAAATTCTCATGTTGAATCCCTACCCCTAAAGAGATGATGGTAGGATGGAGATGAGGCTGGAAGCAGGGTTTCCCTCCATCTCTTCCTTTCCACCATGTGAGGACACAGCAAGAAGGGGACCTCTTGACCTTTCTGGCTTGGTGACCACAAGCCAGAAAGAAGGCTCTCACCAGAACCTGCCCTTGCTGGTATCCTGATCTCAGACTTTCCCACCCCTAAATCTGCGGTTCTGAAATCCAAATGTGGACCAGGATCACCCAGAGAGCTTCTTAACATACAGAGCACTGGTCCCTCACCCTAGAATTTCTAATCCAAGAGGTCTAGGAGGGGCCTGAGAATTTACATGTCTAATGAGTTTCCAGGTGATACTGATCATGCTCTTCTAGGGACACTTTGAGAACCACTGTCCTACATGGTCTATCTCTGGACCCATCAGGGATGGGGATCTGCAGAACCAGAAGATTATGGCACCTGAACTACACCCAGGGGTGAGCCTGGATTCCATCCTTGCCTCCTTGGTAGGGTTTACTTCTCACAATCCTCTTCTTCTGCAGGTGCCCAGATACTAAAGCTCCACAAGCAGTGTTGTGCCAGCCCCTAAATACTCACCATCCCAACCTCCTCTGAAGCTGTGACTAGCCAGGTGACAAAATTCTGACCAAAGAGATAAAGGAAAAAAAATCTAATGCGGGAAATGGGGAAGGAAGCCTGAGAAAGCTGTTGTTACCCTGATGCTGGTGCCAACTTCCAATCCTCTTTCTTGAACATAGGTGGTATGTCTGGAGCTGTGGCAGCCTCTTCGCGGCCATGAGGGAATCTCTGCTATTCAACTTCTGACTCTATGCAGTAGCAGCCCATTCCCAAATTCTTGATCTTGGGTAAAACAAACTCCCTATTTAAGTTGCTGTTAGTTGGTTTTCTGTTTCTTGAGGCTGAATGTTTTCTTAACCGATATGACCCTATTTTAATTTTAACCAATTATCTTATATTTGGACACTCAGCATCTGTCCAATGCTGACAGATTGGTGGGGGTGGGGAGATGCACAGAGCAGAAACAGTAATAATACTACTACAAGATACAGCCTTGGCTTTCTCTTCTCCAGTTCAAACCCACTCCATTCTCTTGTCTCTTGTCCATTCTTCCATAAGCCTCAGCCACTGGCTCCACACAGTTTTTGGTCTGGACTGGGTAATGCCTAAAATCTGCCCTGTAAAGGGTTAAAGTTAGGGAGTCAGGGTGGGCTGGCATTTGGCTCAGTCAGTCTGAGCCCATCAGAGATGCAGGATGCTGCTCTTGGCTCCATCCCATTATTTTCTTTCTAAATGTGGGGTGACTTAAAAAGGAACTGGACCCACCCTGGGCGCAGCTTGTCACAGACACCAAACTTTATGAACAATGTGGGTAGAGTCCCACTCCTTCTTACAGCCCGTACCTGTGACCAGGGCCCAGCTACCAGCACACACTTAATATCTGCTGAATTGATACAGAAACCCTTTGAAGAGTCAGGGTATCCTGTTCTTCTGTTTGCCTGGACATCAAGGGCTGCTGGGGATAGCTGGGGACTTCCCTCCACATCAAGAAGAGAAATGACTCATAAGAATCCTGAAGTTTGTCTTCCACACGTGGATTTCCCTGACTTGACCTTATCATTCAGACCCACCGGCTACCAGACAGCAAAGCTCAAAAACAGCACAGCCTGTGACCAAACCGTGTGGCCAACAGCTGCTGCTCAAATGTGCTCTGGCCACTGAAAGAGCCTAAAAATACTCCAAGAGATGACTGGGATCCAGACTGAGTCCGTGGTAACCCGATCCCGCCCCAAGGCCACTGAGGTCAGGTTGGCCTGTCAGCGAGGGCAGAAGGAAGCTCCCCAGTGGATTCCAGGTCAGTGAACAGCCTTCTGGCTGCATCTCTCAACAAGCAGCGGCTTAAGCCAGAGAGACGTGGAGACGGGCAGTCTTGCCTGAGCTCTGCGATTCTCTCAGACATCCTACCAGGACTGTAAAAAGGCTACATCACCTCTAAGAGTCAGGTCCTCAGAGCACCCAGAAAAAAGAAAAGCAGAAAAGAAAGAGCAAAGGACACCTTCCTTGTGCTGCTGTCTTTGTCAAAGACAAAAACAAATCTTGGATGCCTAATGTCAATGTGCCCCTCCCCTCCCAGACCAGCAAGATGCAGGGGAATAGACCTCAATAGAGGAACTGGCCGTGTGTGCGTGCCCAACTCTTTGCGACCCCATGGACTGCAGCCCACCCAGTTCCTCTGTCCATGGGATTCTCCAGGCAAGAACATGGGAGTGGGTTGCCATGCCCTCCTCCCAGGGGATCTTCCCAACCCAGGGATCAAACCCACCTCTCTTATGTCTCCTGCATCGGCAGGTGGGTTCTTTACCACGAGTGCCACCTGGGAAGAGGAACTGGCCAAGCAGGATCAAATCAGGACCTTGCCAGGGAGACAGAAGGAATGTTGCACATTGATGGATTCCCCCAAACAGCAGGTCCAAATCCCTGGAACCTCTGAAAACAATCTATTTGGAAAAGGGGTCCCTGCCGATGTGGTCAAGTTAATAATCTTGAGATGGGGAGGTTCTCCTGAATTATCCAGGTGGACCCTGAAGTCAATCCCAAGTGTCCTTCCATGAAGAAGGCAGGGGGAAATTCACCAGACACACACAGGAGGTAAGAAGATGAGATGAAGACAGAGCGGAGAGAGATGTGAAGATGCTAACCTTGAAGAATAGAGATGGACCCAGGCCAAGGAATGCCGGCAGCCAACAGAAAATGCAAGAAGCAAGAGCCTCTCCCCTGGAGCATCTCGAGGTATCAGCGCCCTGCTGACACCTTAATTTCAGTCCAATGACTTTGGACACCAGCCTCCAGAACTATGAGCGAACAAGCATCTGTTGTTCTAAGCTGCTGTTACAGCAGCTGCAGGAAACTAATACAAAGGAGAGTGGCTTATCAGCAGGGTACCAGCTGTGTCAGCCCCAGGTTCCTTCGCTGAGACTCTGAACTCTTCCCCCAACCTGAGTCGGCAACACACACATGCGTGTGTACACACATGCGTGTGTACACACATGCACACACCCACATTTACACCAAGCAAGGCCCTCCTGATGATCTGAAGGTGGGTCCCTGGAGCAAATACCGAGCTGGGATCCTCTGGGGACCATTGTTTCCTCTTTCTCTGGGCTGAAGGATCCTGAACGTTCTCTACTTATTACAACGAAAGGGACCCCTGGGCAAGAGGCATCCAAGAGCCACCGCCATAGATGCCAAGGGCCTGACTGTGGCACACAGCCTAAGGAGACAAGGCCAGCGGAATCTCGCCCTGGGTTTCATTCAATCCACGTGCTGGAATTTAGGATCTCGGACTTATTCAGCCAAACACAGGCTGTTACCATTTGAAGTGCTTTTCAGCAAATCATTCATTAAAAATTCATGGCTGCAGCTGACCCTCATTAGAATGTGTTTCATTAAATTAAAACATCAATCCCAGAAATATATGCTTGCTTAACAGGCAGGAATGGCTGGAGGAACCTCATGCTGTACACCATCAAATCACATCAAATGGTGGGAGCAAACGACATGAAGCCATCAAGCAGAGAGGGTAGGAAGAATAACAGGGGTCTCTTGCCAAAGGAACAGAATCACGGCTTACAAAGCACCCGAAGCATCCAAATTGTACATCCGTGCAAAGCAGTAGAGAGGGATGAGGCAGGTATTCAGACAGGATGCCCAAGGGAGGCAGACAGACTGACCTCAAGAGAACCGGGTTCTCCCCCGAACTCTCCCAGGAACCTGCCACTCAACCTCCAGATTCTCCCTACTCAATGCTTGAAAGATGGAATCTTGGGAGGGGCTCAAAGAATAGAGATGATGATGATGCCAGCTTCTCCCATTCCAATGATGCATCTTCATTCATTAGAACAATGGTTCCCATCCTTTATGGCACCGGTGATTGGTTTCGTGGAAGACAATTTCTCCATGGACTGGGGAAGGAGGTGGTTTCAGGATGATTCAAGAGCATTATATTTATCATGCACTTGAGTTCTACTATCGTTACATCAGCTCCACCTCAGATTAACAGGCATTAGATCCCCAGGGTTGGGGACTCCTGCATAAGAAGGCAGCACGGGGTGGTACAGAGTCAACCTAAGAAATGAATGAACACGGCCGACATCGCAGCTCTTTTCCAAACAACATCTGAAAGGTGCACAGAGGCTTTCCAATGACATTTTGTAAGGCTCTTTCAGGTAAATTACCTCTCTTGTTACTGCACTGCTATGAAGCCGAGAAGCCATTTCCTTGCCCCAGTGTAACCAGGGACTAGATGACAAAGACAGGAAATGAAAGTTCCCGAGTGAGAATCCAGGTCATTGCTTTTTATACTCACCTTTGCTCTGCTGCTCCCCAAGGAAGTCTCACCTCCCCACCCCCAGATGCTCAAGCCAAGTGCCCAGAGGGCAAGTGAGTGGTGGGAAAATTATCCTACTTACAGACACTTAAGACTTCAACAGTTCACTAAAAAGTGTCAGTCCCTCAGTTCTGTCTGACTTTTTGTGACCCCCATGGACTTCAGCCCACCAGGCTCCTCTGTTCACAGAATTCTTCAGACAAGAATACTGGAGTGAGTAGCTAATTCCCTTTTTCAGGGGATCTTCCCAACCCAGAGATTGAACCCATGTCTCCTGCATTGCAGGCAGATTCTTTACTGTCTGAGCGACAAGGGAGGCCCAACAGTTCATTAAATGATCACTTATTAATCACCTCTTACATACTCAACTCATTGCTCAAAAATGCAAGTTCCCAAAGAAGGACACTTGTGTCATATAACTCATTTTTGTTTTAATTAATATATTAGTAGATTGCAAAGAGTTGGACACAACTGAGCGTGCATGTGCGCACACACACACACGGCTTCTCAAGTGGCTCAGTGGTAAAGAATCCACCTGCCAATGCAGGAGACACAAGAGACATGGGTTCGATCCCTGGGTTGGGAAGATCCCCTGGAGAAGGAAAGAGCAACCCACTCCAGTATTCTTGCCTGGAAAATCCCATGGACAGAGGAACCTGGTGGGCTGTAGTCCTCGGGGTCGCAGAGAGTCAGACACAACTTAGAGACTGAGCGTGCACATATATTACTACATAGAAATTAATATATTACTCTTTTATTAATATACCAGTTTTACTAATAATACACATAAGTGATATTTATTTGATTCAGAAAAATAAGCAAGTAATCAAAAGGACAAAAAATACCCTATAACAGAATCTCTAACTTCTTATCTACTATAATTTTTTACAAAATGCAATCATACTATACTTACTGTATGTAACTTTTTAACCTAACAATGCATCATCAACAACATTTCATGTCAAAAAATATACATCAACATCGTCATTAAATGTCTGCATAGCATGCCATTGCATGAATGTGCCATAATTTACTTAACCAATTACCCATTATTGGTCATTTATGCCATACTCGATTTTCTTGGGTAGTAACAACACTGAAATAACCTTCAGGCACACTCTTTCCCTGTGTACTACACACTTGTCTGCTTACTTCCTTGAGATAATATTCTAAGATGTAATTGCTTGCTCAAAGGGTCGGCTGTGTCATCCACTGCAACAAGATATTTGGAGACATGTCTTAAATAACATGGTACAGAGCAGCTCCGTGGGTGAACACGAACATGCAGTCCTATTTACAGATTGGACTGAATGCTACCTATCTACAAGAAGGCCCAGGGCAGTGAGTTTATAGCCACAAACATCTCAGATGTCAAAGCAGCAGTTCCCAAGCCATCACTACCATTACGACACAGCAGAAACCGCTTGCCAACCTGGAAATGGAAAATAAGATATGACTGCTCCGCACCAGGTGCAGATCAGGGGAGATCACACCTATCTCCACAGCACGCCCTTCTCGCACATTTAAGGTAGTGAAGCACAATTCCTGTGAGAATGAGATTATGCTAGCCAGGAATGAAGGTGCCAGGAAAAGGAGCAAATTGGCTTCAACGATAAAGGGAATATTTTGGTTCATGAGCTGGATGACCAAACGGAACGGAGTCCAGGTGAAGCTTCCTACAGCAGCAATTCAACATGAACTTTTCAAATTTATTTTTTTAAGGCTTTTAAAAATACTTTTTATTTATTTGCCCTCCTTGGGTCCTTGTTTTGGCATGCAGGATCTTCTGCTGTGGCACACGAGTTCTCTCTTTGTGGCCCGAGGGCTTAGTTGTTCCACAGCATGTGCGATCTTAGTTCCCAGACCAGGGATCGAACCCACATCTCCTGCATTGCAAGGCGGATTCTTAACCACTGGACCATCAGGGAAGTCCCTAATCTTTTCTATATTGTTAAATAACTTGACAAAATAAAGAAAAGCGGGCAGTTTGGCAACTCTGTTGAGTTTTAGGCCTTATATTTTAATGTTTGAATTTTCTTATGTTATTACGTTTGGAAGGGAGAGGAAAAAAAGGAAGAAAAATCATAATTCAATTGTTCAAAACCAGTGTTTTTTATTTGCAGGGTTAAAAAATGATATATATAATTTTGTAACCAGATTTTTTCACTTCTCATAATGTCATGTGCAAATTTTATGTTATTTGATTTGATTATAATTTTCATTAGCATATTTAATCATTACACTTATTCCATTAGGTTACATACCATTGGTTATATCTGCCATGCCCTTATTGAGGGATTGATTATTTCTAATTTCTCACTATTATAAATAACACAGATTAATTTATTTTTAATGTGCTGGTTCTTTCAGTCTCTTTCTCCTTCCTGGGTGGGCTTCACCCTCAGGCTCTACATGGAGATGGCGCCCTGTAGCAGCTCCCAGCTCTTAACTCACGGTGGCAAAATGGCTGCAGCAGTTCCAGATCTGAGAACACATCACCATCCAAGGAAAGAGAAAACATTTCTTCTGGTTGCTTCTACGGAAGAAAGAGAAAGCTTCTTCCAAGAAGCCCTAGAAAAGGTTTTCTTTTGGTTTGGCGTTTCTGACCAAGATGAAATGTTGCAAATATCTTAAATCAAGTAGGGTTCTGTGCTGGAGTTAGAAGTATGGTTAGTTTCAAGTGCACCAGGATAAGGATGAGTGAGGAAATTCATGTTACTATTTTGGAAAGACAGGGACTGGATGTACTCCTTCAAACAGATGTCTACTCAGAGATTATTTATTTAGACAATAGTAAATATAAATTAATTAACCATAACATCATAAGAAACAGAAAATCTTTACAATCAAAAAATTTAAGGAAAACATTTTGTTGAACACATGCTTCTTCTCTGCCTCCTGAAACCTTATCAAAACAGAAGTAAAAAAATTTTTACGTCTATGGACTATAACAGATGAGCTTGAAGCATCTTGTGGTGTCAGTAAGGAAACGTTAAAAAAAAAAAAAGAGGCACATTGAAAGGACACAAGAAAAAAAAGACAACCTGAATGAGCTAGCTATGACCAATGCTACAACAACCTGAGCAAAAAGAGAAACACACATAGCCTTAAATACAGCCCAAAGAATAAAATATTCAGCAAGTCCATACTGATAGGAATAAATCATTGAGATAAGCAAAAAAAGGAAGGAGAAGGGACAAGTCTTCCTGAAAGAAGAATTCCAGTTCAGAAGGGTGGAAGTTTGCAGCATTATTTATAACAGCCGAGACATGAAGCAACCTAAATGTCCACAGGCAGAGGAATCGATAAGGAAGATATGGTACATATCTTCAGTGGAATATGACTCAGTCATAAAAAAGAATGAACTAATGTGATTTGCAGCAACATAGCTGGACCTAAAATATTATCATACATAGTGAAGTAAGTCACATACAGCAGGAAAAACAGTTCGTTTGTATCAATTTCTGCTTATATGTGAAATCGTAAAAAGAAAAAAGATACAAATGAACTGATTTACAAAACAGAAATAAGAGTTAAAGATACAAGAAACAAAATTAAGGTTACCAGGGAAAGGAGGGGGATAAATGGGAGACTGGGATGGACACATACACACGGCTATATATAAAATAGATAACTAATAAGGACCCACTGTATAGCACAGGGATCTCTACTCAGTACTCTGTAATGATCTAAATGGGAAAAGAATCTTAAAAAGAGTGGATATATGTACATGTATAACTGATTCACTTTGCTGTACACCTGAAACTAACACAACATTGTAAATCAACTATACTACAATAAAAAAAAATTTTTTTAAAGAAGCGTGGAAGGAATGAGAGAAAAAGAAAATCTCTCTTAGAAACCACAGTAATCATCAATGCAGGCAATGTTCACCAATGAGTGTTAAGAATAATGGGAAAGGGACCTCCCTGGTGGTCCAGTGGCTATGACTCTGAACTCCCAATGCAGGGGGCCTGGGTTCGATCCCTGTTCAGGGAACTAGATCCCACACGCCACAACTAAGAGTTTGCACGTTGCAATCAAAGATCCCGCATGCTACAACAAAGATCAAACATCCTTAGTGCCACAACTAAGACCAGGCCCAGTCAAATAAATATTTTTTAAAATAATAATCAGCAAAAGTTCAAGGAGAAATAGGATACTTGCATTGCTTCCAAGTATCCCCCAAATACATATTAATTAAAAGAAGAAAGCTTTGCCCTCCACTGGAATTTTACAGGGGAAACATGGTGGACACCACGTTATTAAGTGATCAAACGAACATCACTGGTCATATAGACATTAGGTACCTCCTGATGTGAGGCACAGGGAGGGCTCAGCACCTCTGTGGTGTCCTTCCCCCAAATCCCAAACCTCAATCAAATCATAAGAAAATGCCAGACAAGCCCAAATTAAGAGATATTCTATAAAATACAGAGCTGTTAAAAAGTGAAACACAGGGGAAGTTGACAGATTAGAAGAGACTAAGAAAATTGGACAAATACAGGGTAGGATCCTGGATTAGATCTGGGAAATAAATAACATTACTGAAAAATCTGATAAAATCTGAATCAGGTCTACCATTTAGTTATCAGATTCAGTTTAGCATTCAGCTTGGTGTTGTACCAGTGTTACTTTCTTAGTTTGGCTAGTCATACCAATGTTATATAAGATGTCATCATTAGGGAACTCACTGTACTATTTTTACAACTCTTCAGTAAGTCTAAAATTGCTTCAAAATAGAGAGTTAAAAATGAAGCTTATCCTGGGGCAGCAGCACGGAGAGATGGAAAGAAATAGGTCTTAGATCCCATTTGTCCACTGCATAATGATGCTCACGCCCCCCACTCCTGGACTACTCACTTCCTTGAACCAATAAATTCCCTTCTTGTCCACAGAGGGGAAATCTATGGACTTACAAGGACAAGAAGTAGGAGAGACTGAACTAGAGACAGGCAGTACGAACTGAAATTTGAAAGAGAGAGGAGGATCCAGCAAAGCGGAAGACCAACTAACAGCAGAGAAAGATACCAGTTCGTGCCCAGAAACAGAAGGCTCAAGAATGCGAGGACAGAGTGTAGGGTTAAGAATGAAGCACGGCTGCAGTTTTATATCAGGTACAACTATGCCCCTGCCCTCAACCTTCCATCCCTCGTGCGTATTCCATCCAGACAGCTGACTGCATCTTCTCACTAGAGGTTCCAGTGCCAGAGCTTCAGGCACAGAGGAAGGTGAGGGGTCAAAGGGAAAGGAAGTCACACGGGAATCTAGCTCCCTGCCTTGAAATCCGTCACGAGCTCCCACATGCACAGAGGCAGGCCTACAACCCTGCTGAAGGTTGGGTGTGTCTTCTCCAGAAAACCTGAAAGGCCCCAGAGAAAAGAACTACAGATACTGACATGCGAGCATCCTCTGGTGTATCAGTCAGCTCAAGCTGTGTAACAAAGTACCACAGAATGGCTGGCTTCAACAATGGAAGTTTATTTTCTCAGTCCCGGAGGCTAGAAGTCTGAAATCAAGATGCCAGCATGGTTGGTGTCTTCTGAAGTCTCTCTCCTAGGGTTTTAGATGGTCATCGTCTCCCTATACCTTCACATGGTCTTCCCTCTGCGGGCCTCTCTGTCCTAAGCTCCTCTCCTTATCTGGACATTGGTCAGATTGGATTAGGACTCATCTGAATGACCTCATTTAACTTAACTCCCTCTTTCAAAGTCCTATCTCCAAACACAGTCACATTCTGAGGTGTTGGGGGTAAAGACTTCAACAGATGAATTTAGGGAGAGACAAAGTTCAGCCCATTACATCCAAGGAAACAGCAGCCCACCTGCTTGAGTTGCCCACTGGTGGGAACCATTGGTTGTTCTACCCTACAATGAAAAAAAAAACACCCAAATGTTCTTAGCAACTTCTTCCTCAGTATGAAAGAAGAAAGCATCACCAGGCCTTGAGGAAAATTAATGACAGACAAGAGGACAGATGCCAAGGCAACAGATGACAGACACTCAGAACGTGGAGCATGCAGACCTCGGGCAGAGCATGGGAAATCACCCCATAATGCTCGGAGACGTGAGGGAGAGACACAACACTCACAGAATAGAAACAGGGTGTTCAGAAGAGGTTCACTGAAGCATGGGACAATATTTCAGAATCTTAAAACAGCAAAATTTTTACATTTTAAGCTTAGTTAGGAGACCAGATCTCCCAGGAAATTGGATAAAAAGGCCTAAAGTCGAGAAATAAGAAACATCATAGGTTCAGGCAAGGAAGTTTAGCATTTGATGTAGAAGCAGCCCAGAAAATAGAGAACAGAGAAAACGAAGGAGGTAAATATTTAATAAAGGAATACATACTCGAACCAAAGATCCCAAGGGAGCAAATTTAAAAAGAGAGAGAGGGAAAGAAAGAGAGTGGCTCGTGGAAACTGGGCACTGAGCCCAGTAAGAGGCAGAGGGAATGCCCAGGAATTCCCAGGAGGCTGTCCACCAGGCACCCCAGGGCGCTGGGAAGATCATCTTCAAGGAAAGAACAAAGCTACAACAGAAAATGGAATTAATGTGCTTGACCATGTGGAAAAGAGCATTCAGAGGGGGTTACCATTTTGTTAGAGCGTCTGAAGCAGTAACCCAAAAGCTCAAACAAAAACATCCAAACAAGGAAAGGGGGAAAGTGAGGCAATTATTAACTGTAGAAGTTGTGCAAGATTCAACATGTTGTCATCGTTTCCTGGGCTGCTGGGGAGCAAGCCATACAGAGTCATAAGAAGACAAAGGCTAAATACAGATGCAAACAGCAACCATAACACGCAGGTACCAGGAGAGAGGGGGCAGAGAGACAGGTCATGGTGCCACATGCTCACAGCTGTGGAGCAGCTGCCCTCCAAGGAAAGGGAGACAGGGGCATGACTCAGCCACTATAGGAACCCAGCTCCCCACTCCAGACACAGCCCTAAAGGATGAGCGGGAGTTGGCCAGGGAATAATGCACGCAAAGTACCTAGAGAGACTGTCCAGCCTGTTTTAGCTGCTCAGTAAATAGTAGCTGCTAATACTCATGTTCTTATTAAAGCTTTTATGATCCCTGAAGGGCATGGAGCAGTTTACCATGCGGAATGTATGTAAATATCTACATCATGCCTGGACCACTGTAAACACTTCACTGGATGATGGCTATTGTTAACATTATTACTAGTTCGTCCTTTAAATAGTCTCTAGCCCTAATATACTTAAAGCAATTATTTATGCCTCACCTGCTTCAGTGACCTCTTGCAGCAGAAGAAACCATTCCTAAACCTAGCATTTTAAAACCACCCTTATTTTATTATTTCTCGTGATTCTGTGTGTTGGCTGGGCTCAGCTGTTACTGTGGCTACAGTCAGATGTGGGATGATACTGCAGCACCCAAGACAGCTTCACTAACAGTTTGGGACCTGGGCCGGGATGGACAGAAACATGGGCTCAGCTGGACACTGGCACAGGTGGCCTCGCTCCCCTTCTCTGTTTCCATTAGGATCAGGGCCTCTCTCGTACACAGTGGCCCCAGTTACGCAAGGGTACACAGGCCTTCTTTTTTTTGTAAGTAAACGCATGGCTACTGTCTATTCTGCATCAAGATATTTTACATGAGTTAGAAATAAAATGCTTAGAAGTAAAAGCAGATTCAATTTTCAGTTTACAAAGGCACAGAGAGGTTAAGTAACTCATTGAGGCCACAAAGCCAGTAGGTAGGTTAGCGGAGTATTTGAACCAGGGTTTCTGAACCCAAAGACTGTGCTTTCAGGATATTAGACAGCCTTCTGTCTTTCTTGCTATCAACTTCCAGGTAAAGCAAATGACTTTCTCTTATAAACTACACACCATATGTCTTAAAATTTTCCTTTTTAATTTATTTATTTGGGCTGCGCTGGGTCTTCACTGCTACACTCAGGCTTTCTCTAGTTGCACTGAGTCAGGGCTACTCTTCTTCGAGGTGCATGGGCTTCTCGCTGCGGCGGCTTCTCCGGTTGCAGCGCACAGGCTCTGGGGCGTACGGGCTTCAGTAGGCGCGGCGCACGGCCTCAGTTGCCCCACAGCGTGTGGAATCTTTCTAGATCAGGGATCAAATCCATTTCCTCTGCATAAGCAGGTGGATTCCTATCACTGGACCATCAGGGAAGTCCAATACATCATATTTCTACAGACATTTAGCAATAAATTGAAGCAGGTTTGCAAAAATGTTCTATTAGAGAAGGTTAAACAGATTTCTAAAGTCTAAGACTTCTCCCAGCATCTCACCTGCTAATCCCCACTGTAAATATCCAAGCCAGAGAAATGATGAGTAGAATGTCCCCAACTTATTTGACTTTGGCACCATTTTTTTTTTTCTCAGATAAAGTTTGGCCAATGGTTGGCCAACGTGTCTACCATAGGTATAGCTTTACTCCTTTGCACACTGACTTTCTTAACGCTAAACACCCAGAATCAGCATGACCTCACTTCACCACACTGTACTGGCTAGAGCAAGCCAAGGCCAGCGTGACTGCAGTGTTGGAGGGCGTTAGGCACTGGCAGGGTACGAGGAGGAATGGTGCATCAAAGATCGCCTTTGGAGAGGAACATACTGGCCCTTGCAGGAGCGTGAGGAGCAGCAGAGATGACTTATTTGATGTACCTCTCAGGGTGCCCTGCACATTCCCATCACTCAATAAACAGCAGCCAAACAAAAGCAGGGTCCATTCCAGCTGGAAAATAACACACATACCAACACAGGCCTGAAACATCATAGAGAGATTAGAGAGCACAAGATACTGGCAGCTGCGGACAGAGCACAAGAAAAGAGCCAGATTCAGGGTCCTGTAAACCGTCCCCGGCCCCCCCGCCACTGCCACCACCGCGTCCTTAACCCACCTTCTCCAGACCTCTCCAGAAATCTGCAGTGAGGAGGTTATCTGTCTGGCATGAGTGACAATGGTGTTGGAATTAAATCTCAAGATGTCAAAAGACATTACAACTTTTAAAGTACTGCATGCAGAAGACAAACAGAAACCATTTTAAAGGGACTGAGGAATTTTATTGCAGAAAGAAATTAACAAATTCTAAAAGATTAAAACATTTAACATGCAGATGAAGCTAAAAGCCACACAAAACACTGGAAGCAAATATTTGCCACGGAAATAAAGGAAGGAGAAATATAAATTTTAAAAATAAAATTCATGCCTACAAACAACCCTGTGGGAAAACCGACAAGATATGAGAACAGAAAATTCACCACTTTGGTGTAGTTGGGAGAACCTGGTGGTATCTATTACTGTTCAAGATGTACAGAACTTTTTACTGGGTATTCCTGTTTCTAGGTTTCTATGTGGAAAAACACTATAAATATCCCAAACAAGCTGCAACAAAGATGATAACTGCGGCAGCGGTTGCCATAGGAAAACAATGGAAACATCTTAAAGTCCATCAACAGCAGTCTGGTCAAATAAACTGTAGTGAACCTACACGAGGCCAAGCGGCATCTAGAAGAATGCATTCAGAGCTATTTTACCAACAGAGACAGATCTTCAAGACATACTGTCAGGTTAAAAGTAAAGTAAGTTGCAGAAAAACACGCAGTGTACGTACCCATTTATCATATTTTGAAACCACGAAAAAAAAAAAAAACAAGCATTTACTTTTATGTCTATGCGGGCCAGTACTTGGGGATAACTGCATAGACACAGCTTTGGAAAGGCACATGCTGAACCAGCAGCAGTGCTAACTAGCATGGGGCGCGAGAAGTTCAGGACAGAGCTTTCTGTTTCTTCATTTCCCTATTGCTGGGATTTCTCAGTAACAATGAATGTACAGATGAGTTAGGTACTTTAATGCACAATCTTAAAGAGGAAGACAGGACGAAGAGAAGCAAGAAATAAAAGGTGTAAACACTGGAATGATATCCGGTATTTCAAATAGAAGAGTCACAGCCTCAGACATTAACAATCTAATTGGTCTGATAAAGAAGAAGGAAATTCTCCATTGAGGTAAATCAGACACAAGAATATGCTGATTACAGAAGGCTCATGGAAACAAACACCCAAGATTAAAGTACAAAACTGGGTTAATCAAAAGCAAGTGCAACATTATACTCACATATGAAAATTTAATCCAGAAAAGTTAAGTAAAAACAAAATAGAAACTAAATAAACATGTATTTATATAAGGAAAGCATATAACAGTAAAGTACTAAAAATGAATAAGATATTAAAGTTGCATCGAAAACATTATAATATAATATATATAAAAGGCAAAAATGTCACACATTCTAGAAAAAAAATTTTTTCACAGAAATAGGGCCAAATTAGAATACTCAGAATAATATGGTAACCAAGTGAAAAATTAAAATACTTAAATAAAGCAACTGAGGAAATAGAACGAACTCACTATAAGCTTACAACAGGAGAAACAGAAGAATATACTGTTTTTTCAAAGGCACATGAAACCATCACCAAAACAGGGCCCAACTCTCTGGTCTCATCTATAACTCAGATCAATCTCAGCATCAGTAACAGGTCAATCAGACCGCACCTGCCCCTGATGGGACTCAGTAAGAACACACAGTATCACCTAGGTGTATTCTTCTTGCCTTTCTCCACCCAGAAAAGGATGAATCTGAATGTAATTGAGTCTCTCGATAAGCAGTCCTCAAACTGTGATGTGGAACTTCTGCGGGTCCCCAGGACTACTTCACAGATTCCACAGGACCCCAGATATTTTCTCAGTAATATGAAGATACTGTCTCTTTCACACTCATTCTCTCCCAAGTATACAGAGGGGTTCTCAGAAGTATACAGAAGCCCCATGACACATGGTGGCATCATTTACAGTCAGTGGAGAGTCAGCCTGTATCCAGCTGTGTGTTAAGAAGTCTGTCTTAATTTCTAACATAGTATCAGTAGATACAACTCACATAAGTAAAAGCATCTGGGGGGTCCTAGATAATTTTTAAGATTGTAAAGGGGTCATATGGTCAAAAAGGTTAAGAAGCCCTGCCCTTGATCCCGCTCCCAGTTTATAAGAGGTAGGGGATCTATGGGAGTTCCCTGGTGCTCTGCGGTTAGGCTTCTGGGTTCAATTCCTGTATGGGGAACTACAATCCTGCAAGCTACATGGCTTGAGAAAAAAAAAAAAAAAAACACCACCACTGGGCCTAAGGGAGCACATTAAATGACACCATGAAGAAACATCAGCCATGCCCAGAAATCTAATATCTGACATTTGCAGGTGAAATGACATGGTATCTGCAGGCATGCTAAGTCGCTCAGTCGTGTCTGATGCTTTGCAACCCTGTGGACTGTAGCCCACCAGGCTCCTCTGTCCATGGGAGTCTCCAGGCAAGAATATTGGAATGGGTTGCCATGCCCTCCTCCAGAGGATCTTCCTGACCCAGCGATCGAATCTGAGTCTCTTACGTCTCCTGCCAAGGCAGGCAGGTTCTTTACCACTAGCGCTACCTGGGAAGGCCAACAAGGTATCTGGGATTTGCTTTAAAATACTCCGGAACAAACAAGGGAAGTCGGTGGAGTAGGAACAAAGCAAGAAAGGAAAACTGATCATTACTGACGCAGCGTGGTACATGGGTCTCTACATGTTGTACCTGGGGGAGCATTATATAATCCTTTCTACTTCTGTGTAGAATTTTAAATTTTATTATCACAATACAACTAAAATAAAAGTGAACATAATAAACTCTCAATCATTTACAGTAATAGTTACATCAGGGAAAAATACAAATACAATAATAGACCATTCTGAAAAATAATCGTAATGAAAACAGTTTTCAAATGGCAAAACAGGCTCTTCCATTAACAATACTCATAAAACAGAAAACAAAACGGAAAAAATAAATTTTAGCACAGTAAAAGCAAATTTAAAAACCTAGGATGGATGAAAATGTATTATATACGGCATTAGTGCAAAACTCTGGGAGCTGGCCAGGGATGGGTGGGCCCATGGAACCGGAACCACATTTGATAAGCAAAACTGTAACAGCTACCAGACTCAATAATGGCATTCAGACAGTTGGCATCTTTTCTGGTAGAGATGAAAGAGTGCATTACAAAAATCAATCAAGATTAGCCTGGAGTTTCCAAGAAGACTATGATAAAATGATAACACAATTAAGAACATTCCAGAAATGCAATCACTGGTAGAACTGTTTCTGCAAATGCTGCATCAATGGAGCAACACTCTGGAGGATGGAAGAAAGCTAAACCAATGTAGGGGAGACATAAACTACACAACAATGGGAAGCCTGGCAAGGACATCTCTAAAAGGTGGGCCAGGGCGTCTCTAAAAGATGAATCAGGAAGTAAGTAACTTTACTGTGTACCGTGTATCTGCATTAGGCTTCGACCAAACCTCCTCCTTTGGCAGAAATACCTGATTAACCCATTTGCGATAAACACTTTCTCATCGCACCCACAAGACAACTTAGAAGATAACACTCCTTGATCTTGTAAAGGGGTCACAATGACCAACCACTCTCTACTTGCAGAGCTGAGTCATGTAAATGGTCAGTAATATGTCATGTAATGAACAACCTCTGTCTCAAAAAAACTTAGATAACTGTGCCTGGATGTCTAACGGGCAGAAGCGTTCTCTGAGTTTTCTGAAATGCCCTTCACAGGTTATAAAACTGTGAGTGCTTAGCCACTCAGTCGTGTCCGACTCTTTGCCTTCCAGGGCCCTCCATCCATAGGGATTCTCCAGGCAAGAATACTGGAGTGGGTCGTCATGCCCTCCTCCAGGGGATCTTCCCAACTCAGAGATGGAAACCAGGTCTCCAGCATAGAAGGTGGATTCTTTACTGTCTGACCCACCAGGAAAGCTAATTTGGCTCAAATAAAATTTTCCATTTCTTTCTTTAAAAAGAAAGAAGGAAAAGTGTCCTAGAAGGAACCAGTTGCTTAAAATCTTAGGTTGGAGATGAAAGGGGCTCATGCATTCCTCGGAGAATCCACATGCAAGGAGAAAGACACCAATTTCTCTCCCAGGAAATGCCTCCTTAGATGCATGTGAGCATGCTCAGTCGTGTCCGATTCTTTGCCACTTCAAGGACTGTAGCCCGCCTTGCTCCCCTGTCCATGTAAATTCCCAGGCAAAAATCCTGGAATGGGTTACCATTTCCTCCTCTAAGGGATCTTCCTGACCCAGGGATCGAACCCTGATCTCCTGCGTCTCCTTTCATTGGCAGGTGGATCCTTTTACCACTGAGCCACATGGGAAGCCCCAAATGTCTCCTTAATCCACTAAAAATCAAAGAGCAGGTCACATCCAAAGAAGCACAACAAATAAGCTGTTTCTCATCATTCTTGTCTTAGACCTTAGCGATAGGCAGAAACCCTCAAAAATAAAAACAGAGACTTCAGGTATTCTTTATCCTGCAAAGCTGTCACTTCAGAGGCCTTCAACAAAAGGACGTAAATAAGTCTGATGCCTGAAGGCACTGTTTATCACTCACACCTCTTACTGACAAATTTCCCTTCTGAAATGACTTCAAAGCAGCAACGGAGCTGAAATGCTAACTCTGAAAGATAAATAAAGGGCACTAACGGGAAGGGCTGCCACACGGTGAGGAATTGTAAGAATGAGTACAATCACAGATCAATGAGAACCATGCCCAGTGTGGCTTCAAACACAAAGCTGCTGCTGCTAAGTCACTTCAGTCGTGTCCAACTCTGTGCGACCTCATAGATGGCAGCTCACCAGGCTCCCCCGTCCCTGGGATTCTCCAGGCAAGAACACTGGAGTGGGTTGCCATTTCCTTCTCCAATGCATGAAAGTGAAAAGTGAAAGTGAAGTCGCTCAGTGTCCAACTCTTTTCGACCCCATGGACTGCAGCCTACCAGGCTCCTCCATCCATGGGATTTTCCAGGCTAGAGTACTGGAGTGGGCTGCCATTGCCTTCTCCAAGACAAAGCTACTGAGAAGGAAAGAAAATAGGTGCCTGAGCTTCAGAAGTTTAAATGGATGGAGGAAAGGCTGGGGACAGCCTGGGGAGTTGGGGACCACAGCTGTTCTTCTTCCATGGAGAGCATCCCAATTACTGACATTGTTGTTTAGTCACTAAATCGTGTCTGATTCTTTTGCAACCCCATGGATTGTAGCCCGCCAGGTTTCTCTGTCCACGGAATTTCCCAGCAAGAAAACTGGAGAGGGTTGCCATTTCCTTCTCCAAGGGATCTTCTCAACCCAAGAATTGAACCCATGTCTCCTGCATTGGCAGGCAGGTTCTTTACCATTGAGCCACCTGGGAAGCTATGTAGAATCTTAAAAAGCTGAAGGACTTCCCTGGGGGTCCAGTGGTAAAGATGTCACTCTTGCAATGCAGGGGGGGTGAGTTCAAACCCTAGTTGTGAACTAAAATTCCACATGCTGCATGGTCAAAAATAAATAAATAAAAATTGGAAAACACAGAAGCAAAGAGGACAATGGTGGTTACCAGGGAAGGGGAGGTAGGGGAAATAGGGAAATGTCAGTCAAAGGGTATAAACTTCCAGCTATAAGATGAGTAAGTTCTGGAGGTCTAGTGTACAATATGGTGACTACAGTTAATGATACTGTATTGGATGCTGGAAATTTGCTAAAAGAGTAGATTTCAGGAGCTCTCATCACACACACATAAAAAATGGTAACTCTGGAAGAAGATGATAGATTAGACTAGCTTGACTGGAGTAATCATTTCACTATGTGTGTGTATACCAAATCGTCATGTTGTACATCTTACCTATGAATAATTTTGTTTTAAAAACTTTTCAAAGGTGATGGTTTAAATCAATCAAAGTTGCTGGTTTAAGTGGTTAAAAATTTAAACATATGTACATAGAAATGAGCATTTGCTAATCCATTGGATTCAGCAATATTACAGTGCAAAGAGCCTGGTTACTCAAAAAATGAAGCGAATAGGAGGATTAAAAAAAAAAGGAGTAAGGCTGTTGAGGAACGGCCAGGATTATGTAGTCATAATTGGAAAGAGATGTCAAAACAACTATAAAACTGAAAATAAAAATTAAGATGACAGAAGATGATCCAAATGTTACAGCAAATACAAAAGAATATAATTATTATCCCATGGTTGGGAGGAAAGAGTTTCTAGCTAGATTAAACAGCAAAATCTATTACACATGAACCAAAAGTGAATATAAAAGGATGCGTGCAGATTTTTTTTAATTTTTAAAATATTTTCTGGCTGTGCCAAGTGGCATGAAGGATTCTGATTCCCCAACCAGGGATCAAACTCGCTCGTTGCATTGGAAGCACAGAGTCTTAACCACTGGACCACCAGGGAAGTCCCCAGACTTTTTTTAAAAGCAAAAATGGCTAGACTGCTAAGTGTATGAGTAAAAATTGATTTACATTAACATTAACTAATTTAATTAACTTAAATCTTTTCTTTTCCTTTTTTAAAACTTTTTATTTTGGACTATAGTTGATTAACAATGTTGTGTTAGCTTCCGGTGTAAATTTATTAAATTATATATGGTCATTATAAAGGCACACTGAGAACTGAAAACCAGAGAATGCTGAACATTGCTCAAATAATAAATGCTGGTAAAATACATAAAAACAGGCTGCCCATGTACAGCACGGCAGAGAATCTGTTTTAGTGATAGACCATGAAATCATACTCTCAGAATTCAGTCATCCATTTTAAACTTTAAAACACAAGCCAATGAGAAATATAAAATTTAAACAAATCAGTAATTGGGGAGATCATGTTGATATATGGCAGAAACCAACACAATATTGTAAAGTAATTATCTTCCAATTAACAATAAACGTTTAAAAAGAAAAAAATAATTGGGGAGAAAACAAGCAATTATAGAAAGGAAAATAAAAAATTATACATATATTGACACATATACTCACAAAACCCTTCCAAACACTAAAAGAGATACAATAAATTTCAATAAATGTAAACACAACTTGTATTTCTGTTTACAAGCGAAGAAACTGGCATAGCAAAGATGAATAACTCAGAGGCCACTGTACTTCCAAGTGGCAGAGCCGGATTCATACTTCAACTCTCCTGTCTCCAACACCATCATCAAGAATGACAGCCCAACAGCTAAGCTCAAATCAGGCTTTATTAATATGTTGTCTCTAGGGAGTTTACTTATTAGTTGAATGATAATGACATCCTATTACAATTACAAAATAGCTTAATTACCCACTGCATTCCCTACAAGCCTGTAAATTCCTCAAAAACAGCAACATTATACCTAACCTTGGGCAAGTAAGTGATTTAACCTCAGTAAGTCTCAGTCTTCCCATCTGTAAACAAATAAATACACAATTCAGAGTTTTCCTAAGAATTATGTACACTGACTTATGAAAAGCATGAAGCATATTACCAAGCAATAGAACATGTTCAGTAAATCTTAACTATCCAGACCCTGGGTGAATTACAATCTAAGCTAAGTGAAAGTGAAAGTGTGAGTCTCTCAGTCATGTCCCACTCTTGGTGACCCCAAGGACTGTAGCCCATCAGGCTCCTCTGTCCATGGAATTCTCCAGGCAAGAATACTGGAATGCATTGTCGTTCCCATTTGATCCCCTGGACTCCGGGATCAAACCCAGGTCTCCTGCATTGCAGGCAGATTCTTTACCATCTGAGCCATCCACCAGGGAAGCCCAAGCCAATGGGTCACTAAATTGATCCCAAATCCAGCCCACTGCCTGTTTTTGTACTGTCCATAAGCTAAGAATACTTTAATATTTTTAAGGATTGAAAAAACATTCAAAGAATAATATTTTGTGATACATGGAAATTATATGAAATTTCACTGTCTGAAAATAAAGTTTTATTGGCACATGGCCCTGCTCTTTTGTTTATGAAATGCCTATGGTTGCTTTCACATGCAGTGGCAGACTTGCCCAGCTGTGACAGAGACCATATGGCCTGCAGAGCTGAAAATATTTACTCTCCAGCCCTTTTCACAAGAAAAGGGCCAGTTCAACCTAATCAATTATTGGACAAAGGTACCAAGTCAAATAATTACAAATCGATGATGCCTTTCCTGTGAGTTTAATGTTACAAATGGAGATTCCATTCCTGGAAGCTCATATTATCCCATAAAATATGAAACAGCTTACATAAGAAAAGAAAGACAGCGTATGACTTTATTTATAAGCACTTATTACATTAAGTAAAATGCAGTGCAAAAGCCGTGTCATATACGCTTATTTGGGGGGGTTTGTCTATATGGGTCAGTCTGCCTGATTTGTTTTGATTAAAGTAGTTATTGGAGGGGAGGCACCATCTCCCTCGATTGGTCTCTCTGTGGGAGGAGGCGTTCTCTCTCCATGTTATTCTGGGGACCATCACATTTAAATCAACAGTTACGACTGTGTTTTAAACTGTGGTGTTGGAGAAGACTCTTGAGAGTCCCTTGGACTGCAAGGAGATCCAACCGGTCAATCCTGAAGTCTTGAATATTCACTCGAAGGACTGATGCTGAAGCTGAAGCTCTACTGCTTTGGCCCCCTCATGAGAAGAACTGACTCACTGGAAAAAGACCCTGATGCTGGGAAAGATTGAAGGCAGGAGAAGGGAGTGACAGAGGATGATATGGTTGGATGGCATCACAGACTCGATGGACATGAGTTTGAGCAAGCTCTGGGAATTGGTGATGGACAGGGAAGCCTGGCATGCTGCAGTCTATGGGGTTGCAAAGAATGGGACACGACTGAATGACTGAACTGAACTATGACTGTGTATCCATCTCGTAATCTGAATGTACACCAATGGCTCTAAATGTGTGTCTATGACAAATACCCAGGCAAAGGCAGTGATCAGAAAACCTTCTTCAATGAACCTTTGCTCCTCCATCTCAGAAAGATGCTGGCTTATCTCCCATGGCTCATCATGCCTCAAAGATCAAGTTCACATCCAAGAGCGTGGCACAGAGAGCCCCCAAAGACGGGTGACTGGTTCTCCGCCCATTTCTCCCTACACGCCAGCCCCCGCAGACACTGAGAGTGGCATTTGACTCTTGCCTCTGGAAGCCTCTGCTCAGACTGTCTGCCTGACAAGAATGACAGGTACCCTCCTCTAGCCTCACCGCCACCCAGACCAGCTTCCGTCACCCCGACCATCCACTGTGCTTGATGAACTCACTTTAGTCCTTAGAACATAGTAAAAGAAGAATGAGCTACGGTATCTATCTTCTCCATCACTACAGAAGATGAGCGTAAAGGAAATTATTCTGACTCTGCATAGCAGAAGATCGCAAGGCAGGGGCAGGTGATGGGAAAGAAGAGGGCTGTAACACAATAATGTACGTACGGGCACATGCTCAGTAGCTTCAGTCATGTCCAACTCTTTGCAACCCCATGGGCTGTAGCCCACCAGGCTCCTCTGTCCAAGGGATTATCCCAGCAAGAATACTGGGGTGGGTCACCATTTTCTCCTCCAGAGGATCTTCTCAACCCAGGGATTCAACCTGCATCTCCTGCATTGGCAGGTGGATTTTTTACCACTTGAGCCACCCTGGAAGCTCCAACACAATAATACGTGATGTCGAAAATAAAGCAAAGATACAGTCAAACAAACTTAAAAGTTATAAAAGAAAAAGTCATTGAAATTGCATTACAATCTAAATATAGATTGCTTCCTAAGATACAAAACAATCAATTGAAGGCAGGCTCAAAGAAAGGCTCTCTTTGATGGGAGGAGAGAAAGGCATCACAAATTCGACTGGTGGATTCCAGAGAGACTGAACTTCGCTGAGCAGTCTTCAGGAGAAGAGGGGGATCTTGAATAAAGAGAGAAAAACAAAGGGAGAAAGTGGCAGAATGCAGAGATGGTCAGTATCCTACAGCCAGTGATATAAAGGAGTCTGCCCAGGTAGAGGTCTTCATCACAGCTGCCCTAGAAACCGCCACCTTGGCCGTCCTGACGACAGAACTGCCGCCTCCCTGCACCTCACAGAAATGTCATCACTGGTGAGAAAACCCTAAAAATAAAATAATACTATTAGAATCAGGGCTATGTATTGCCTAGGAGAGAATTCCTGAGGAGGGATTTAGGGAATGAGTTTCACTTCAAAGAGTAGTATCACTAGACTTCTCTGGTGGCACAGTGGATTAGAATCTGCCTGCCAATGCATGGGACACGGGATCGATCCCTGGTCCGGGAGATCCTACAGGCCTCGAGGCAACTAAACCCATGCGCCACAACTACTGAGCCAGCAGGCATCAACTCCTGAAGCCTGTGTACCTACACCCTGTGCTCCCCAACAAGCGAAGTCACTGCAGTGAGAATCCCGTGCACTGCAGCTAGAGAGCAGGCCCTGCTTGCCACAGCTAGAGAACACCCACTCGGCCGCAAAGACCCAGCGCAGCCAACAGTGAACAAAGAAGTCCCACACAATTGAACCAAAGGAGAAAAGTTCAGTCTCAAAGAAATGCAAACTGAAATTATGTGATCACCTTGCATGCATAAATACACACACACATACATATGTGTGTGTGTGTGTGTCTTAGTCACTCAGTCATGTCTGACTCTTTGTGACCCGTGGACTGTAACCTGCCAAGCTCCTGTGTCCACGGGATTTCCCAGGCAAAAATACTGGAGTGGGTTGCCATTTCCTACTCCAGGGGATCTTCCTAACCCAGGAATCGAACCCAAGTCTCCTGCATTGGTAGGCAGATTCTTTCCCACTATGCCACCTGGGAAGCCCTAATTTCATGCATACAAGAATGACTATTGCTACATATATACGAATATGTTTTATGAAATATATTGATATAAATAGAGCTATATATGTATGAATATACATTTATGAAATGTTTATAGTAATATAACATACAAATGTATATTTTATGATATAAAATATATATTGCTATATAGATAGTTATATGCATGAATATATATTTTATGAAATATGTATAGCAATATATGTTTATGAATATATATTTTCTGAAAAAGCAAAGCTGTGGTAAAATTCACCAAACATTTGTTTACATTACACAATTTGTACATATTCTCAAACTGGGAGAGCAATGTGGCAATTTCTATGAACACTTGTATGTCTATATGATTTGGCCTAGTGACTTCATTTTGGTGACATATTCTAAAAAATCATTCTCAACAAGAAAAAGCCATATGGACTACAAAGTTTATTACTGCATTATCTATAATAGCAAAATGTTACAAACAGCTGAATTATTTAGCTAAAGAACTAGTTAAGTAAATTGCCAAACAATGACTCAATGTAATAGTTTACTGACTCATGTAAAACAACCATTATTAAAGCATAATAATGCAGAGAAATCTTTGTAATATAAAGTTAAATGGATAAATTTAAAATAGAAACTAAATTAAGCTAAAATTAAAAACTGTGTAAAATTTAATGTACATTTAAACAGGACTGTTTGCATTTAGGGCTTCTCAGATGGTGATAATGGTAAAGAGCCTGCCTGTCAAGTCAGGAGACATAAGAGAAACAGGTGCGATCCCCAGGTTGGAAAGATCCCCGGGAGGAGGGCATGGCAAAGAGAATCTCATGGCCAGAGGAGCCTGGCGGGCTACAGTCCATGGGGTCACAAAGAGTCAGACACGACTGGGAGACTTAGGTCACACACAGGTGCACTTCAAGAAAACGTGACTTCAAGGTGACTGTGAGTAAGTTTTCCACTTTATTTTCTTTACTATTGTTGTAATATCATCAGGGTGATGATTTTTTTTATTAGTGAGATATAATTGACATAAACATTGTATTCATTGGGTTCACAACATAATGATTATATATATATAAATACATTTATATATATGTGTGTGTATATATAGATTACCACAATCAGTTACGTATGATGCATTTTTTAAAATATAACTAAAGCTTCTCTATTATATTTCACTGGAACTAGAGAAAGGAAAGCTGCCCTTTATAATCCTTTGGCTCCATAAAACTTTTTTTTACTTATTTATACTGCTTTATATAAAATCCAGTTAAGAATTGCAAAAAAAGAGAAATATATTAGTATTGGAGGGAAAGAATAAATAAAAAGGAATGAATAAAGGGAATTTTCTCCATTATATACTAGAAAATGCTCAAAACAAACATATCAGAGACAGTAATAATGGCTTAAAGCCAAGTCTCAGATGGGTGAGGCAAAAAAGAGACCCCAGAAGTAGATCCAAACTTCTAGAGAATTAAATAAATGGAAAAGTAAAATAAAATTTAATAACGTACATAATAGAAACTAAACAGCAAAATGTAGAAAAATAAGCTTAGATCCATATTAAACCTAAATTTAGTAAGAAAAAAAACAACTAAAAACAACCAATCAAACCACAGGAAAAACTAGAATAAAACAAAGTATTCTTCTCCAAGTAAAAGGCTTTTAAAGGTATTATTATTAGAGAGATTTCAAAGGAAAGATAAATATTCATTCACTCAATAAATATCTGAGTACTAAGCAAGCAGCAGTTACTAGTACATGTAATTTTATAACTTTTATCAACTTTTAAGCCTAGAAAACCTTAAATAAAAGGCAGACATTAGCATTGAAAAACTCAGACATAAATATTATTATTACACACATAGGGAAAAAAAAAAACAAACCCAGTATATATACAAACTGCTGCTGTTCAGTTGCTAAATCATGTTCTTTACCACTGAGCCACCAGGGAAGCCCCATATATACAAATACCTCATACAAAGGAAAAATATTCCACCTGTCTACAACCCAAACATGAACATGTGGGTGAACACTCTTTTAGTAAGACAGTAACTGAAAATGGTAAATGAAAATAGGTTTAATGGTGTTGGTAATTACAGAAATGCAAATCAAAACAGTGGACAAATTCTTGAAAAATTATTAAATTGGAAAAACAAAGAAAAATCAGGAAGCCTGGCTTTGGCAGCCAGGTGAGTAAATTGGCTCAATTCTGTGGAAAGAAAGTCTGACTAGTTATATAAAGAGTAATTAAAATTATGACAATAGCCCAATCACATAAATGTATGTAAATATTTAAAAGAAGAAAAAAAGAGTTTGCTTGTGGTTTTTTTTTACCCTTTCCGTACACAGATGCTAAGAATGGCAAGACGCATTTGGTTATTTTCGAAAGATAGAAATGATCTAAAATCCAGCAATAGAAAATGGAAAAGCAATAAAGGTATATTAAACCATGGACTATTACAGGGTCATTACAGCCATGTAGGAGCAAGAAAGAACATTTACCAAGTAATGTGAAGCTGAAAAAATTGAATATCCATAATAACTTCAACCATGTAAAAAGGTCCATGTGTTTAAATAAAGATGGAATGAGGATAAGGAGAGATGAAAATAATTTGGACACAGTAATAGAAGTTTATAGTGCAATTTTTAAAACACTTTTGCAGGATAAAAGTACACACAGAGCAAATATACCACTTTAAATTCTTCCGAGCTGGCTTTGAGAAATCGTTAAAGCATGTCACACCCACAGATATGTGCAGTGAAGGCCAAAATCGTACCTGGCCACAGGGTCCCAAGGAATGTTATTCTGGAATTATTTACAGGGGTGCTCACAACGGTGACGAGCACACAGCATAGGCAGACCAAACTGGGGTGATCCATCACTGCGAAAACACCTTCCGCACACTGCCTGCCCAGCCAGGACCACTGGTCAGGCACAGACATTTCAAGATAACCTGATTACATAGCGGAGGATTCTAAAAGGAAGCATCCTTACTCCAAGAATAACCTGCCGTTATCACAAAGAAGCTATGAAAGCTTGTTTGGAAGGAATTGCTTTTCAACACAAGGTACTGAGTTAAAAACATTTGTGCCTTGACTTCAAGAAATTAGCAGCTTTCTCTGCTGGGAAAATAGGTGTTTATAGAGACGCAGCAGTATTAATCCAAAGGGAATTGACTATGAACTCACTAAGAAGAAGTGCACGTTTTACTTTAATCAAGACAGGAAAGAGAGTTTCTATTACAGTGACATCAACCTCTTAAGAGAAGGCAAGAGGTTTTATTCTTCTTTATAACTCTACAGCCTGCTAGTATACGATGTTGGGTGGATAGCAGGATGGGTGGCTAGAGAGATAGGTGAATGGTTGGCTCAGTAGCTGAGTGGGCAGGTGAATGGCTGGCTGGCTGGATAGATGGCTGGTTGGGTGGGTGAATACCTGGGAGAATAGGTGGGCAGATAGGAAGATGGATAGGAGGACAGGTAAGTAGATGGTCCATCCTGCCAGCCAAACTTCCCCTCTCCCCACAGCTTCCTAATACATGGATAGTTCTCGACACTGTGCCTGGCCACAAGTAAGCATCAAGAAATTGGCTTATCAATATTATTATTTTGTGACTACTTGTGAAATAATGGTTAAGAGTTTAGGCTCCAGAGTTACCCAGCCTAGGTTCAGATCCCAGCTCTGGCACCTTACGGCTTTAGGCAGACTTCATCTGTGAAATGGGGTTAATCATAGTCCTCAGAGTTATTATGAGGGCATAATAAGGTAAGTGGGGCTTCCCTGATAGCTCAGTTGGTAAAGAATCTGCCTGCAATGCATGAGACCCCAGTTCCATTCCTGAGTCAGGAAGATCCGCTAGAGAAGGGATAGGCTATCCACTCCAGTATTCCTGGGCTTCCCCTGTGGCTCGGCTAGTAAAGAATCCACCTGCAGTGCAGGAGACCTGGGTTCAATCCCTGGGTTGGAAAGATCCCCTGGAGAAGGGAAAGGCTACCCACTCCAGTGTTCTAGCCTGGAGAATTCCATGGACTGTATAGTCCGTGGGGTCACAAAGAGTTGGACATGACTGAGTGACTTTCAATAAGGTAAGCAATGAATGTTAAGTTCTGATCAGGCACCAGGCATAGGCCATATATATATATATATATATATATACATATGGCTTTCCAGGTGGCACTATTGGTAAAGAACCCCCTCTGCCTAATACAGGAGACCTATGAGACACAGGTTTGATCCCTGGGTTGGGAATATCCCATGGAGGATGGCACAGCAACCCACTCCAGTGTTCTTGCCTGGAGAATCCCATGGACAGAGGACCCTGGCAGGCTGCAGTTCATAGGGTCGCAGAGTCAGACACAACTGAAGTGGCTTAGCACACATGTACATGTGTATATATACATATATATATATAATGTATTTATTAGCTACTATTGCCTCTCCACTTACTCCCTCCATTCCAGGCCAGAGCTGGGCAAGTGTGTTTCTATATCAACTCATAGCCCTGGATCTAAAGATGGATTCAAGAGTCAGAAGCTGTGGCCAGAGTCCATTATAGTGTCTCCAGACACAGGGACAAACAGCTCTTATCCATCTCTTGGTCCATTTAATTCCTTCCGTAAGAACTTCACTCCAATAGGACAAATCTGAGGCCACACTAGAGACTGATGGTCATCAATACCAAAGGATGAGAAAGACATCACTCTTTAATTCAAGGGAGCAACTAAAACTAAACGTACATTAGATAATGAGTGAAGTTTAGAAACAGAAAGAGAAAAGATCATATCCAAGAACCCATTTTACAGATGAGATAACAGAGGCACAGAGGGATTAAATGACCTCTCCAGGGACAGATGCTCCATCAGACTGTTCATCAGAGCCCAGACTGTCACCCCATCACATCAGGTCCCCACTGGTAGGCAGCAATGCCAAAGACAGTCTTTCTTTCATCACATAGACGAATCTCTATGTAAAGGTTACTTCCCCAAAACCTACCTGTCCTTTCTTCTTCCAATAATTTCAATACTGTACCTTCCTACATCAGCATTATTTGACCTTGAAGATCCAAAAACTTTTCTTTTACAATCCCTTATCTCTTTTTCCAAAATGAGGGGGGAAATTAGTCATTCTAAAAAAAAATTCTCTGAAGTATCTTACAACAAACCTTTAAATTTGGAATTTCAGATTCCTATTCAACCAGGACCATAATCCAGGCTAAGCAACTGTGGACAAGTTACCACACCCCTGTGACCTTCAGGTTCCTCACTTATGAAAGGAGCATCATATCTGATAACATCACAGGGTTATTTTTACTAGTTAGCAAGGGAGCAGATACAATAAAGCTTTATATCTAAGGAACCGCACTGATACAAGTCAGTGTGCTTTTTGTCAATTCACATCAAAAGAAAGTAAAACATTCTTCCTTTTTTAACCGCACATGGACCAACAACTCATTATTTTATCATTCACTTGCTATTTCTGTAGTTAATTTCCCAGCTTTCATTCTTTCCTTTTATAAAAGAAGGAAGAAAGAAATCAATGAAATAAGAATACTGCTATTTTCCAACACAAATTAAACTCCACATCCAAACACAACAGAATAACCAGCAGCATATGAGTCTCTTTTCTCAATCCTTCCCCTCACCCTCAGGGAAAATCAACCATATGGCAGGAAAGAATTGACTGAGTATTTCAATAAATGAGAGCCAGCCTGGTCTGAAAGCTCTGAAGGAAGAAAGCCCACGGCATTTGTGAAACCAGAAATGATGTCACTGCTGCCTTCTTTCTCCCAGCTCTGTTCCATCAACTGAGTCAAGGAAGTGGAGTCTTTACAGCAAAGAAAGCAAACGGGTATCAGTGTAAAATCTGACTCATGTGGACAATTCAAGTAGATGATGGTTTAAGACCAAAATACACACTGTCAGAGATTCTCGGTCAATGCATGCCACTTACTCACCCAGGTTCTGTGTACGGTGCTTGTGCTCAGTAGCTAAGTCGCGTTTAACATTTTGCGACCCCATGGACTGTATGGAGCCCGCCAGGCTCCTCTGTCTATGGGATTTCCCAGGGAAGCATACTGGAGTGGGTTGCCATTTCCTCCTCCAGGAGGTCTTCCCAACCCAGGGACTGAACCCGTGTCTCCTGCATTGGCAGGTGGGTTCTTTACCACTGAGCCACTTGGGAAGCCCTCTGTGTGTAAGGAGAGGGTACTGAACGCCTGAGAGGTTAATAACTGTAAGAGATGTGTCTTGAAATAAAGACAATGCGAAGCCCATCAATCCAGAAGCAGGCAGAGTGTGATAAGACACCACTCCACACCCACTATAACGGCTAACATGAAGAAGATTGACAACACTGAATGCTACAAGGGTGAGGAGCAACCGGAACTCTCAGATGTTGCTGACAAAAGCGTACCTTGGTGAAATGACCTTGTAAATCTATCTGGCAGCTTCTTCAAGACTTGCATGCATATGTGCTCAGCCGCTCAGTTGTGTCTGACTCTTCGCAACCCCATGGACTAGCCCTCCAGACTCCTCTGTCCATGGAATTTCCCAGGAAAGAATACTGGAGTGGGTTGCCATTGTCTCCTTCAGGGGATCTTCCCGACCCAGGGATAGAACCCACGTCTCCTGCATTGGCAGGCGGATTCTTTACCACTGAGCCACCCAGGAAGCCCCTCTTTCGAGAGTTATGACACAGTAACTTCCACTTCTTGATTTTTATTCAAGAGAAATTAAAATTGAGGCACACAAAAGTCTTACACAAAAACATTCATAGCAGTTTAATTTATAAAAGCCTCAAACTGGAAAGGGCCTGGGTAGCTATCCATCTACAGGAAAATAAATAAATAAACTATGATATAGCCACACACGGAGTACTTCTCAGAAATAAAAAAGGACAAGACTCTTGATAAACAAAATGACACCAATTAGGGGTCAGCAAATTATACCCGCAAACAAGTGACTCATTTTTGTAAATGAAGTTTTACTGAAACAGAACTGCCCCCAGTTATTTGCATATTGCCGGAGACCCTGTGACCACCAGCAAGCCTGAAATATTTACTATCTGCTCCTTTAAGAAAAAGCTTACAGACCCCTAACAAAGATAAATGCAAAAACATTAAGCTGAGTGAAGAAAAAAGAGTATACACTTTATGATTTCATTTCTGTGAAATTCTAGAACAGCGGGAACTAATTTATAACCAAAAATGTCAAAATCATGCTTGTTTCTGGTAGATGCGGAAAACTCACCAGAGAGAGGTACAAAGAGAATTTTCTGGCATGACGGAATTTTTCTATTACATATTGGTGGGGTGTGGATTACACAAATGAATCAGATTTGTCCAAACTGATCAAACTGTACAGTTAAGTTCTGTGCGTTTCACTCTATATGTAAATTACACCCCAATTTAGAAATACTAAAAAAAAAAAAAAAACTTTTTTTTAAAGAAACAGAAGGGCAGGATCTTCGCTCTAAATTGAGTTCTCTCTCTTTTTGGACTCTGTGCATTCTTAGCTTCACATTTCAAATTCAAGTTCAAGCTCGTGTTGTGCAGCTGCTTTTCCTTAATGACCAGCTGTTGCTAATGACCAAGCCTCAAGTCTTTTGGGATTCCTCAGAAGAAGTGGTTGTTAACCTTATTTTATCTATGGTCTTTGTTCAAACAGTCCTATGGGACATGCCCGATACATAAGAAGTTCAAAGTAAAGATGCTCTGCCTGAGGCAGGGGTGAGGACAGGGCAACCCTTCTCCTGACTTCTCACCCAAAACATCCTTTGAGAGGCCTGTTCAGAGCATGGCCACAGCATCAGTGACCTGCATCCTTGCTTGCTCTCTGCCTGCAACCGCCACTGGACCACAATGACCGGTCAGTTCTCATGGCCAAGATCGCCCCTGCCTCCCACACTTCATCTGCCCATCCTCTCCAGGAACTGAGACAGCAGACCAGTCAGTCTCTAGTTCTCGTCAACCCCTCTGGCACCTAAACACCAGGCATACCACCCCATTGCCTCTGTTGGCAGAAACGACTTGAGTGAAGGACCAGGAGAAAGGCTGTCTTACAAGAAGCATCAAACCCTTTTGTACATACAGCCTTCCTCTCTTTCTTGTTTCAAAACCTTGTTTTATCTTCTTTATTAGCTATGGGACATGAATTAATACAGAGATACTTAATGTACCCAGGGGTATTTTACATTTAAACTAAGATTCCCTACCGAGAGGGATACGGCTCCCCCTGCATCTTCATGTCCCCAGGACCCATTTCTTGTGACGTATACTTGTGTCCAGTGACCCAATGATGTGTCCAGAGTTTTGCTACAAACATTTCAACATGTAAAGTGACATGGTTCTCAGCAAGCAGCACTGTCCTCGGCACACTAGCAGGACAGAAACTCTTGACTTTTATGCACAAGCTACACTCTCAAAGGACTTCCCTGGTGGCTCAATGGAAAAGAATCTCCCTAACAATGCAGGAGATGCAAGTTCAAGCCCTGGCTCCAGAAGATCCCTTGGAGAAGGAAATGGCAACCCACTCCAGTACTCTTGCCTGGAGAATCCCATAGACAGGGGAGGGCTACAGTCCATGGGGCCGCAAAGATTCAGACATGACCAAGAGACTAAACAACAAAAACAAATACTCTCAAAAGAACAAAGTATCCCACAGTGGAAAATGGACAGGAGGAAAAAGATAATACTAGGAAACAGCTTATGTTTGTGGCTTCTCTGAAAACAAAGCTACTGAGCAAAAGAACGATGATCTAAATAGACAAAGCAGGCAAAGGCGAGCATAATTCAGGAGAGATTTCTACTTGTCCCTTGCAAGTTTCACTGTATCTTTATCCCGGATTTTCTTGTTTAATTAATCATTCTAAAGCATCTACTAACTTGGAAATGTTGCCTTTTTTTTTTTTCCAGTTAATGCCTTCTCACCCTGTGGCTAGGTCCATTTGTCAGGGATTTACGACTTAGACTCTTAAATACAAAATCCAGAGAAAACAGGAAAGGGATTTAGGGAGCGGGGTTAGGGGCAGCTACCTGCCTGGGTGTTTATCTTTGGGGAGAAAAAGAGAAAATAAGAGAAACACAGGCTCTGTCTCAAGGGAAAGAGTTGCAGGATGCAACAAGCCCAGCATTTCTTGCTTCTTGCCACAGGGAAAATACTTATTTTCCATTACAGTGTTGATCGGCTCAAATCCCACTTTCATTTTGGTACTGCATAGGGAAATCATGGGCTTCCCCAGTAGCTCAGTGGTAAAGAATTCGCCTGCAGTGCAGGAAACACACATTCAATCCCCAGGTCTGGAAGATCCTCTGGAGGAAGCTATGGCAAGCCACTCCAGTATTCTTGCCTGGAGAATCCTATGGAGAGAGGAGACTGGTCCTTGGGGTCACAAGAGTCGGATCTACACACACACACACAAAGGCAATGGCCAATGCAAAGTGAAATCTGGTTGGTTTAGGAGTCCTTGGATAGAGCTCTAAGAGTCTCTTCCATCTGCTAAGCCCAAACCCAAAATGCAATGCTCCATGGAGCACCCACAGGAGGAGAGCACGGACATTAAGACAGTCAGGCCTCCCCCAGGAGGCACAGCCCAGCTCAGCCTGGATGGGAGAAAGCAAAAGAGGCCACTCACTTATGCACAAGGTTTTGCCACCGCCCAGCTCACCGTGAACATCTGGGTCCTAGATCCTAAACCCAAGTAGGTAAGTGTTTTGTCCTTTTGGGGAGGAGAAAGAAAATTTAGAAAGAGATGCAATTTTAGCTTCTGGTTCTACATAACAAAGGAAGCTAACCAGGAAATACACATTGAAGGACTTAAGACCCCACAAAAAAAGCTGATTCTCTTTGTTCAAAGACAGGTTCCATATCCAATTACATGGATTACCATTTTTGGAGATCCTAAATAGAATAACTGGAAAAAAAAAAAAGAATAACTGATACTTAACATAAAGATTATAATCACCCTTGTTTTACGTATCTCTGGTGATTCAGAGGGCACATAGGAATCTTGAATTAGCCTGGAGGTCTTTACTATGAAAGTAATAATGCTAAGAGTTAACTAACTTTTCCTGAGTGTTCATTCTGGCAGAGCTTCTGCTTCATATACTCTCTGTCTAAGTGTAGAAATACATAATGACCCCATGCGTGTGTGCATGCATGCTAAGTTGTCTCACTCATGTCTGACTCTTTGCGACCCCATGGACTGTAGCCCCAGGGCTCCCTTGTCCACAGGATTCTCCAAGCAAGAATACTGGAGTGGGTTGCCATGCCCTCCTCCAGGGGAATCTTCCCGACTCAGGGATGGAACCTGCCTCTCTTATGTCTCCTGCATCAACAGACAGATTCTTTACCACTAGTGCCATCTGGGAAGCCCAATGACCCTATGGATGACTGTAATTATTTGTCTAATACTTTTAAATATTTATTTATTTGGCTGCACTGGGTCTTTGTTGAGGCATGTGGGATCTTTTGTTGGGGTGCATGTGGAGTCTTTTGCTGAACTCTAGTTGAGGCTCTCAGGCTTAGTTGTCGTGTGGTATGTGGAATCTTACTTCCTTGACCAGGGATCGAACCCACGTCTCCTGAACTGCAAAGGGGAACTCTTAATCACTGGATCACCAGGGAGTGATTACCGCCCATTTTTCAGACATGGAAACTGAGTTGTAGAACATGAGATCATGCCTGTCACCTGTTCCCACAGTTTGCATGGCTGGCTGATTCCAGACTCAGCCCTGAACTGCCCTCTATCATTTCCCAGGCAGTTTTTAGTGTTGCTGTAGGAGTCAATTTAGAGTTCTAGGTAATGCCACTGGCTCAGCATTTGCATGTATGGCTACTCATAGAATCATGTAAAGTAGGTCTTTAATAATACCTGCAGTACACCAAAACTAAGAAGGGAAAGGTCCACAGCCTTTCATTTTCAAGACCATGCCCTTTATTGTTTATTTTTTAAATTAATTTGTTTGGTGTATAAGGGCTTTACACTGTTAATTTCTACTGTACAGCAAAGTGAATCAGCTATACCTATACATATATCCCCTCTTTTTTGGATTTCCTTCCCATCTAGGTCCCCACAGAGTGCTGAATGGAGTTTCCTGGGCTATACAGTAGGTGCTCATTAGTTATCTATCTTATACACAGTGTCAGTGGTGTATGTGTGTAGACCCCAATCTCATGGCCTTTTCAAGGTAACCAGCTGTTCCCCACCTTGAGAAAAGAAAAGAAAGTCAGAAAGCTGCGCTGAGGATTGGCAAAGTTGGCAAATTTAGTCTAAGAGGGCATTCTCCAACCCCACAGAGCCTCTCCCTAGAGGGTAAGTCCCTTAGATGGCTGAGCTGAAGATGGGGAGGGTTCACCTACGGTTAAGTGTGTCAGTGGAGACAACAACCAGCAGAGCCTGCGTCTGATTACAGCTTTCTGCATAGGCCTAAAGGACAGAACTGAAGAAGACGGAATAAGTGGGCCCAGAAAGGCGATAAATCATCTGAAAGATCTGGGTTCCTTCAGGGGCACGACACTGTGGTTTGGGGGCTTTTCTGTTTTGTTTTCACCATGCGGCATGCGGGACCTTCGTCTGTCACCAGGACTAAACCCTTGTCCTCTGCAGTGGAAGAAGAGCCCTGACCACTGGACTACCAGGGAGTTCCCGACACTGTGTACTAGCCTGGTGCGTGTGTGTGTGCGTACACTAGCCTGGTGGGTGTGTGTATTAGCCTGGTGTGTGTGTGTGTGTGTATGTGTACACTAGCCTGGTGTGTGTGTGTGTGTGTGTGTGTGTATACACTAGCCTGGGGTGTGTGTGTGTGTGTGTGTGTGTGTACACTAGCCTGGTATGTGTGTGTGTGTGTATCCACCTGGTGTGTGTGTGTGTGAGTGTGTGTGTATACACTAGCCTGGGGTGTGTGTGTGTGTGTACACTAGCCTGGGTGTGTGTGTGTGTGTACACTAGCCTGGTGTGTGTGTGTGTGTATCAGCCTGGTGTGTGTGTGTGTGTACACTAGCCTGGTGTGTGTGTGTGTGTGTGTATGTGTACACTAGCCTGGTGTGTGTGTGTACACTAGCCTGGTGTGTGGGTGTGGGTGTACACTAGCCTGGTGTGTGTGTGTGTGTACACTAGCCTGGTGTGTGTGTGTGTGTGTGTACACTAGCCTGGTGGGTGTGTGTGTATCAGCCTGGTGTGTGTGTGTGTGAGTGTGTGTGTATACACTAGCCTGGGTGTGTGTGTGTGTGTACACTAGCCTGGTGTGTGTGTGTGTGTGTGTGTATTAGCCTGGTGTGTGTGTGTGTATGTGTACACTCGCCTGGTGTGTATGTGTGTGTGTGTGTACACTAACCTGGTGTGTGTGTGTGTGTGTGTACACTAACCTGGTGTGTGTGTGTGTGTGTATTAGCTTGGTGTGTGTGTGTGTGTATGTGTACACTAGCCTGGTGTGGGTGTGGGTGTGGGTGTACACTAGCCTGGTGTGTGTGTGTGTGTGTGTGTGTACACTAGCCTGGTGTGTGTGTGGGGGGGGGTGTGTACACTAGCCTGGTGTGTGTGTGTGTGTGTGTGTATCAGCCTGGTGTGTGTGTGTGTGTGTGTATACACTAGCCCGGGGTGTGTGTGTGTGTGTGTGTGTGAGTGTATGTGTGTGTGTGTACACTAGCCTGGATGTGTGCGTGTGCGTGTGTGTGCGTGCGCGCGTGCACGCACTCAGTCACATCCAACTCTTTGCAGCCCCATGGACTGTAGCCCACCAGGGTCCTCTGTCTATGGGATTTTTCCAGGCAAGAATACTGCAGTGGGATACCATTTCCTACTCCAGGGGATCTGTCCGAACTCAGGGATCAAACCTGCATCTATTGGCAGGTGGATTCTTTATCACTAGTGCCAGATGGGAAACCCATGAGCTTGTTGGCTGCCTTAACAAAGTGCCACAGACTCAGTGGCTTAAACAAAGGGCATTTGCTTTCTCACAGGCTGGAGGCTGCAATGAGAGATCAGGTGTGGGCGGGGTGGGTTTCTTCCGAGGCCTCTCTCCCTGGCCTTGTAGACGGCCACTGTTTCACTGTGTCCTTCCTTCTGTGTCCACCCTTCCTCTTTATTATAAAGACTCTGTCCCACTGGATTAGGACCCACCCCTAAAGACCTCTTTTCAATTTAATGACCTCATTAAAGACCTTACCGGGTTTCCCAGGTGGCTCAGTCATAAGGAATCCACCTGCAGTTCAGGACCCGAGGGTTCAGTCCCTGGGTTGGGAAGATCCCCAGGAGAAGGAAATGGCAACCCACTCCAGTATTCTGGCCTGGAAAAGTCCATAGACAGAGGAGCCTGGAGGGCTACAGTCCCCGGGGTCGCAAAAGAGTTGGACATGACCGAGCAACTCGACTAAACAACAGCAGGAAAGACCTTACCTGCAAACACGGTTCCATTCGGAGGCTCTACAGGTTAAGACTTAAAACGCCTTTAGTTGGGGAGAGGGAGAATGACAACTCAGCCCGGAACACACGGTGTGGCAGTTCTCTAGTGAAGGTGCGGTTGCTGATGTCATTTATCCATCTGTTGATTTTTAAAGACAAGCAGCAGCAGACACTAGACTCTGGCCGAGGGGAGGGTTGGGGGTACAACTCAGATGAGTTCTTGAAGGGCTCAGACATCAGGGTCTTGGAAAAGCCAGAATCAACTCTCACATAGAGAAACGCTAAAGGGGAAAACTCCTTAGGAGGAATTCAACAACCCTGTAAGGTCCCTGCATCTTTAAAACACAGGCCTGGGGAGCCTTCGTAAAATATATACCGTCCAAACTGAGAGGCAAGAACTGGGAAGACTTCAAGGTCTGGACCACTGGTCCAGGCCAGTGCTGTTTGCTCAGGGTGGTTCCTCCTGTCTTAAAGCACCACACTGGGGGCTGGGGGAGGAATGGATGCGACCACCAAAGCCATCAGCTGCCCTGGACCAGGTGGGTGAAACAGTTAAATGTCCAGCCAGAGAGGGGGTGTGCTGCCAATGGTTCAGGCTTAGTTGCTGGAGAAATGACACTGTCATGTCTCAGGCGTGGCTCCTGCCATAAGCTGAACTAAATGGAAAAAAAGCTGAACCCATGCCTCTGCACATCTGAGTCTTAAAATCACGGAAGAGTCATGGCATTCTGCAAGGTCCACAGCGCCCCAACAGCCCTGACATGAAACACACACGGTCCCTTCTAAGAAATAACCAATTACCCTCTACAGCCAAAGACCCTGCTTGCAAAGCCTTTAAACATTAAGTGATTCACAAACAGACACATAATTTTCTTTGCAATCCAAAAGGAAATCCAAGAAGTAGCCCAACAAATTGGGAAGATGTCAGGACACCCTCCCCAGGATTTGCAAAGATTCTGCAGATAATCTAATAAGCATCACAGAATTCCAGAACCTCCCACTGCATCAGCTGCCAGAACAGCCAGCTCTGCCCTCCCCAGGCCACAGCCGCCGCTGTACCATTTGGAAAGCTGTCTCGTTTGCTCACGAAGAATCTGCCGCAGAACGTGCCGTGCTCCCCAAACGTTCCCCGAGGGGCCCCCGAAACAAGGCTCCAGAGTTCAGGCAAAGTCATAAAGTAGACTTCTTACAAATGTTAAGTCATGATTAATGATCCCAAAGACACCTCTCTGACTGTCGACTGCAGTCGACAAGGCTGGGAGGAATACATTCACATACAGTCAGCCGCAAAGAAGAAAGGGCAGACGGCGGAATTCGCAAAGGTTCACTTGACCTTGAGCAGTTACCTCTCCAAGTGTGGCCCTGAGCCTGCAGACTCAGCAGGACCTGTTGGAAACACAGACCGGGGAGAGGGACCACTCCAGGCCTCAGACGGTGATTCTGATGCACAGGCCAGTTAGGGAAGTGTTGATTTAGTGGTTTGGAAGCAAGCTTCGGGAAGTGTCCCTGGTGGCTCAGTGGTAAAGAATCTGTCTGCCAATGCAAGAGATGCAGGTTCAATCTCTGGGTCAGGACGATCCCCTGGAGGAGGAAATGGCAACATACTCCAGTATTCTTGTCCAGAAAATCCCATGGACAGAGGAGCCTGGTGGCCTACAGCCCATGGGGTGGCAAGAGAGTCAGACACGAATCAGCGACTAAACAACAAAACACCCTACCTCCAAATATGATGACGTTCAGAGGCTCTACAGGTTAGGACTTAAACACATGACTTTGTCAGGGGTAAGGATGGTGAGGTGGGAGCTGGAAATTCAGCCCAGAACACACATATACACTGCCATGTGTAAAAGAGACAGTTAGTGGGAAGTTGCTGTACGGCACATGGAGCTCAGCTCGGTGCTCTGTAATGACCTAGAGGGATGGAAGGGAGGCTCAAGAGGGAGGGAATATATTAATATGTACACATATAGCTGATTCACTTTGTTGTATGTCAGAAATTGACACAACATTGTAAAGCAATTATACTCCAATTATAACATTAAATTTTTTTTAATTTATGAAAAAAGAAACCCCACTGGACATTCACAAGGTATCTTAGTTCAGGGACAGTTTACCAGAGACTGGATAGCTCAAACAACAAATCTTTATTGCTCACAGTCCTGGAGGCTAGGCAGTCCAAGGTGCCAGCAGATTCTGTATGTGGTGAACGCTGCTTCCTGGTTTGGAGATGGCCACCTTAATGGCATCCTGACACGGTGGGGAGCAGAGAAAGAAAGCAAGTTCTCCCGTCTCTTCTTATTCAAGGGACTAATTCCATTCATAAGGACTCCACCTCATGACCTACTCACCCTCCAAAGGCCCCATCTCCTAATGCTATCATATGGGGAGTCAGGATTTCAACCTATGAACTTGGAGGATGGGTGAGAAACAAACATAAGTCCATAACTCAGGAGTACAGTGAAGACCAAAATGAGATACTGCTTTTGAAAGCAACCTGTAAAATACAAAGCATGACATAGCCTATTTCCTACCACTCATTTTCATATGACATCTTAATAAAACTCAAAAACTTACCATTATCTGATTGCAGTGATGGTCTAGAGTGTAAACATGTATTAAAGTGTATCAAACTGTAGATTTTAAATATGCATTGTTTATTAGATGGCAATTATACCTCAATAAACCTGTAAAGAAAATCTAACTGTTGACTCTGGCTTTCAATGTCTGAATAGTTTGTACAGACTAACTCTTTTGCAGGTAACAATGATCAAATCTAGACAAAACATATTAACAATTTTTTAAAAAGAAAGTATTTAAAGGTACTAGAGAGGGCCCAAAAGCAGGCAGAAAATGGACAAGAGTCTACCTTTGAAAGACAATTGCTGAAGGTGAGCCTTTGCTTGAAGTGTTGGTTGCTCAGTCATGTTCAACTCTTTGCCACCCCATGGACTATGCCTGCCATGCTCCTCCGTCCATGGGATTTTCCAGGCAAAAATACTGGAGTGGGTTGTCATTTCCTTCTCCAGGGGATCTTCCCAACCCAGGAGGCACTACCCAATTTGCAGGTATCTAGGGATGGCGGGTTTCCCAGGTGGCGCTAGTGGTAAAGAACTCACCTGCCGATGTAGGAGATATGAAAGGCTCAAGTTCAAACCCTAGATCAGGAAGATCCCCTAGAGGAGGGCATGGCAACCTACTCCAATATTCTTGCCTGGAGAATCCCATGGATGGAGGAGCCTGGTGGGCTACGGTCCATACAGTCACAAGAGTCGAACATGACTGAAGTGACTTAGCACACACACAGGAATGGCAGAAAGCCACAGCCTTAACTGGCTTGAAGCATCAGAGGAAAACTCAGTGGCCAGAAGAATAGCCAAAAAGTTACCGGTAAAATCCTGGGAGAAAAGCAACTATAGATGGGGTGAGCCCAGAAAATCTGTGTGCAAATTCACCCAAATTTCTGGCTGACTTCTAAGCTATACGTGGAGGTGAGAGACCTCAGGAGGTGATATGAAAAAGCAGCAACTGGAAATGAAATAAGTGGAGATGTCAGTTGCTCCCCAGCACAAGGCTCTGAGCTTGGACTTTGAAACCAGCCAAGTCAACTGTCAGAACAAAAATCTTATTGAAAGGAACAGAACAGGATCCAGAATTTCTAAAACATGTATCTCATAATGACTAAGAACCAATTTTAAGTCACTAAACATGCAAAATATAATCCATCTTATACAAAGGTAATTTTTTTTCAAAGGTAATTTTTAAATTAACTCAAAGATGATCCAGATGTTTAAATCCAAACAAGGACTTAAAAGCAGTTATTGTACGAATGTTCAAAAAAATTTTAATGAAAATACATACACAATTAATAAGCAGCTGAGAGATCTGAGCTGCCGACAAAGGTCCATCTAGTCAAAGCTATGGTTTTTCCAGTAGTCATGTATGGATGAGTGTTGGACTATAAAGAAACTTGAGTGCTGAAAAATTGATGCTTCTGAACTATGGTGTTGGAGAAGACTCTTGAGAGTCCCTTGGACTCCAAGGAGATCCAACCAGTCCATCCTAAAGGAGATCAGTCCTGAATATTCATTGGAAGGACTGATGCTGAAGCTGAAACTCCAATACTTTGGCCACCTGATGCAAAGAACTGACTCACTGGAAAAGACCCTGATGCTGGGAAAGATTGAAGGCAGGAGGAGAAGGAGACAACAGAGGATGAGATGGTTGGATGGCATCACCGACTTGATGGACATCAAGTCTGAGCCAGTTCCGGGAGTTGGTGATGGACAGGGAAGCTTGGCATGCTGCAGTCCATGGGGTCACAAAGAGTCAGACACACCTGAGCGACTGAACTGAACTGAACTGAGAGATCGCAGAAAACTAGATACTATGCAAACAGAACCAAATGAAAATTTTAAAAATAGAAATTAACAATAACTGTCAACAATAATTGGAATGATATTAACAGCACATCGGTGATAGCAGATGAATCAGTGAACTTTAAGATAGATCAACAGAAACTAACCTGAAGAACAGAAAAATAAATTGAAGAAAAATAAACAGAGCCTCGGAAATTTGTGTGACAAATCAATCAATTCAACTTAAATTTGGAGTATCAGAAGCAGCGGAAACAGATAATGGGGCTGGAATACGTTTTTAAGAAACAAATGTAAAACTTCCAAATTTAATGAAAGACAAACACAGATTTACAAAACCCAACAAAACATAAGTAGGATAAAGAAGACTGCATCCAAACAAACTGCTAAAATGTAAAAGTTAGCATCCTAAAAACAGCCAGAAAAAAATGACATGGTACATCTCTGGGAAAAATAATAAAAATGACCAAGAAGACAATAATAAAAATAATCAAAATGGTGAACTTCCCATCAGAAACCATGGAGGACAGAAGACAGTGGAATGGTATCTTTAATACACTGAGCAAAAGAACCCTGTCAACCCAGAATTCAACATGCAGCAAAACCATCCTTCAAAAATGAAAATGAAATAAAGGTATTTTCAGATCAACAAAATTAGAGAATTCATCATAAGCAGACCTGCAGTACAAAAATGCTAAAGGAAGTTCTTCAGCCTAAAGGAAAAATGACTGCAGATGGTAATTCAAATCTACAGGAAGGCATGAATATCACTGGAAATGACATGCATGCAATGGTCTCTGAATAAAGAACAGAGGATGATGGAAAATACACAGTTTAGAAGATCACTTAAATCTTTATGCAAGCAAACTTTACCCCTCTGGTTTATTTTCCTTAATTTCAACAGAAATAAATACTCATTCTATATCAAACTTCAGTGTTGATTTTAAAATGCTACAACTCTTTCCAAAACATCTCAAAAGTTTCGACTAAAAATGTTCTGGCAAAATGTTCCCAATTTGATGATTCTATTCACATAAGACATACTCTATAGCCTAAATTCAGTTGAGTGGGTCTACTCAGGTTTCTTGATAAAAGCTAATGTCCGTATACAGGCAGGATGCAATAATCTTAATAAGAATTTCAAGACATAAATAACCTCACACAAATTATCCATGTGCTCTTTTAAGCAGATTGCTGATAATCATTTAGAACAAAACATCCCTCTGTCCTGTTCCCTGTTTTTTTCCAAGCTGGTACTCTTAACCGGAATGTTTATTCGATCATCTCTGTCATCTCAGATGTCCAACTCTGACTCTCAAAGTACAGCTCAACTGTCTTCTCAAAGAAACGTCCCTCTTCTCTCTAGGCAGAAAGGCTCCTCCCTTCAATAGAATTCTTTCTACATTTCAGGGCTTTCTAACTTGAATGAGAGTCACTTATGTACAAGCTACAGTGAAGCAGAATAAACAGAACCAGGGGGACTTCCTGATGGTCCAGTGGTTAAGAATCTGCCTTCCACTGGTTGGGGAGGATCCCACATGCCGCAGAGCCACTAAGCCCATGCGCCGCAATTACTTGAGTCCAGGAGCTCCAGAACCCCGGTGAACCTGCAGTGAAGATTCCGCATGCCGCAACAAAGACTCAACACAGCCCAAAACTAAATAAACATTAAATATATATATGTACCAGAACCTACCCAGGAAGGATGATACTAAATCAGATTCCAGAGGTAGAAGTCAGGAGTGAGGAGTAGGGTGCAGTGTTCCCAGGGAAGCAGGCTTCCTGGGACACCCGGGTGGATGCAGACAGTGATACTGCTCAGGGTCATCTGGGCACTGGCTCTGCTCTCTGCCCTAGAGATGCAGGAAGGGATGGAACCTTGTTGATCCTGAGTCTGACCTGGGAATCAAGAAAGCCCAGGGTCTATCAACGTCCCATATGGTGTGGCTTGCCCTCTCCTTCGGGGCAAAAGTATACATGCTCCAAGAGACACCAGCAACAGGGCACACCATGCGGAACCCAGAGGCGAGGAGAGCCCAGTGGGCATAGCTCACATCTGCTCCTGCTCAGAGCTCTGTATACTTGGAGGTTGGTGATCAGCATGTAGCCCCAGGCATCGTCACTCCTAGAGACAACGCTTTTTCAAGCAATGTTGGCCTTCAGTTTACACTTGAAGTCTTTCGGTCCCAGCATACCACAGGTGCTCAGTAATTGCCTGGTGGATGAATTCAGTAAGTGCTGGGTTCTGATTGGTGGCTCTGACTCCACTGAAGGAAGCAAATGCTGACAGTCCCAGCACTCTCAGCAGGGAGAGAGGCCAGGAAACCCAACTCAGTTCAAAGCTATCAGAAAACTATTATTAGGAAACTCAGCTGACCAATCCTAGAATGATACTGCATCTATGACTTTACAGCTTATAAAGCTATTCTGATGCAGGTTTTACTGACAAATCAATAAGACCCCAAACTTCTTCCTTATCATCTCCCCTTTCCTGGTGGGGTCTGTCCCGCTATCTGTTGGGTTGGCCATAAAGTTCATTTGGGTATGGAACCCAAATGAGCTTTTTGGCCAACCCAATATATTGCCTTTCTATGAAAGATGACCCTCACTGTAGGTGTCTGGGTGTCATTTCAGACTCCTTGATTTTCCTTTTCCCCCACATCAAACTACAAGTTTTGTTATTTCAGCCCTTAGACAGACTACATTTTCCAAAAAAGGGTCAACAGCAATAGAGGAAGTCCCCTACATACAAATGAGTTCTGTTCTGAGGCCATATTCATAAGTCCAACTTGTTCGTAAGTCCAACAAAATCAGCGAGGTACCCAACTATCACCATCGGCTACATAGTACTGTACTGTAACAGGCTTACAATTGCTGTTGTTTACTCGGTAAGCCATGTCCAGCTCTTCTGCAACCCCATGGCCAAGATCCCACACCTTACTGCCAACGCTCTGCTATGACCTCTGCATAGAGGAACTCCTCTCTGTCTTCTTTTTCCGTCATTCTGTGAAAACGTCAACACTCCGTTCAGATGCCCCCTCCTTCCCCCAGTATTCCAAGCAGACCCCATAGGAGCACTCCAGTGGCTATGGTTTACTCCCCATCATCTCACTCCAGCTTGAGTAAGACCTTCTCAAGGGCAGGGCAGGGTGGCACCCACTGGTCCACTTGATGCCAGACACCGTGTTGGTGTAACCAAAAGTTGGGTCTGGCTGCTCACCCCTCAAAAGCCAATAAAGAGGCAAGGTTAGTGGAAAGGAACGTTTGCTTTATTTTGGATCCTGGCAACCAGGGCGGCTGGTGGGGGGCTGGGGGGTAAGGGGAGAGGAGGGATGGACTCCTGTCCAAAGGCCATCTAATCAGTGAAAGTGTTAGCTGCTCAGTTGTGTCCGACTCTTTGCAACCCCATGGACTGCAGCCCACCAGGCTCCTCTGCCCATGGGATTCTCCAGGTAAGAATACTGCAGTGGGTAGCCATTCTTCTCCAGGGAATCTTCCTGACCCAGGAATCAAACATGGGTCTCCCACATTGCAGGCAGATTCTTTACCACCTGAGCCACCAGGGAAGCCCCTGACAATCAGGGAACAAGAGCTTTTATAGATGGAAGCAGGGGGCTATATGCAGAAACAGCACAGTCAGCTCTGACAGTCATCTTGAAATTGGTCATGCAGTGGTCTGATCAGTGCCATTTTGACTGTTCTAAGTATGGTTAATATTCAGTTGCAGGGTTGCTTTGCTTCCATTTCCTTGAGGCCAATTCTCGGAATTACAGCAGTTTATGTCATGGCTGCTGTCTGGTCACCATGTAGCAAATTTCTTCCACCTGGTAGGGGTTTCTGTATACACAAGCAGCTCACAGGATATGGCCCAGAATATTATCTATAGCCCTTAAGAGGAAACTAAAGGTTCCTGACTTTGCTTACTGTGTATGTGTGTGTACTAGTCGCTCAGTCGTGTCCAACTCTTGGCTACTCCATGAACTGCAGCCCACCAGGCTCCTCTGTCCATGGAATTCTCCAGGCAAGAATACTTCAGTGGGTAGTCATTCCCTTCTCCAGGGGATCTTCTCCACCCAATGATTGAACCCGGGTCTCCCTCATTGTAGGTAGATTCCTTACCATCTGAGCCACCAGGGAAGCCCTTGCTTACCAACTAAACTATTATTATTTTCTCCTACTTTTCTTTGCTTCTGCATTTTCTCACTTCTCTGGTTAAACTTACTCTTTGGTTAAAGTTTTTTGACAAACAAAAGGCAGGTGGAGGACACGGGGTCCTGCTTCGTTTCACTGGGACACAGAATGCACTGAAGAGTCTCTTAAGTCGTCTCAAAGAAAAAACCTCAGACAGAACCCACTTCAAGCACAAGTGTACTCAGTCCTCCTCATTCTCTCCCACCCTCACCTGATCCCCACTGATTGTAGTTACACAATCTCCAAATTCAACTGACATCTACTGAGTGCCTACCCTCTTCCAAGGACCGCTCTAGGTTTTGAGGATACAAAGTAAATACATCAGAAAAAGCCCCTGTGCTCATGTGGCTTCTTTTTAATGGCAAAGATAAAAATATTAGAAAGATAAACTATTTAGTCACATCATTAGGTTAAACACTCTCTCATCCCGGGAAGCAATGACACATATCATCTTCTCAAAATACGCACAGCCTACGAGTTAAAAGCCATGGTCATACCACGACCCCAGGAGGGCAAGCACGCCATCTTGTTTCCCACTGACATGGCTGGGGATTCCAGGATCCAAGTCCAGAACATTCCACCAAGTCCTGAGAATTCCTGAGGTTGCAACCTGCACCACCTTCCCCATCTGAGGCTCATAGAAACAGCCGAATCATTGCATTTCATCACCCCAGGTTCTCCTAGAACAGGCAAGACAGTGTCCAGGGACAGGGTCCAGCAGCTACACAGAACATTGTGTTGTGACCATAAAAAAGGAAAAGACTTCCTCCTCTTAAAACAGAGCAATCTTAATCATGATAACAAGAAATATATAGTTACTTGCTGCTGCTGCTGCTGCTGCTGCTGCTAAGTCACTTCAGTCGTGTCCGACTCTGTGCGACCCCACAGATGGCAGCCCACCAGACTCCCCCGTCCCTGGGATTCTCCAGGCAAGAACACTGGAGTGGGGTGCCATTTCCTTCTCCAATGCATGAAAGTGAAAAGTGAAAGGGAAGTCACTCAGTCGTGCCCGACTTTTCGTGACCCCAGGGACTGCAGCCTACCAGGTTCCCCCGTCCATGGGATTCTCCAGGCAAGAGTGCTGGAGCGGGGTGCCATCGCCTTCTCTGATATAGTCACTTGACAGTGGCATAAAACCCAAATCCCCGTCTTCTCCTGGATTTCCTTGTCCCGCTGTCAGTTCCTTCATAACCTCTCTTCTCTTTGCATTCAGGACAGAACAACATCCTCATTCTAAACCAAACACAAAGCACCAAGACATCTCAAAGGCACTCAAACTGCTTTTCTGAGTAATCAGTGTACTCTGTTCATTTAAAAGATCATGAGGTTTGCATGCAATTCCAAAGCTAGTAGTGGCGCTAGTAGTAAAGAACCTGCCTACCAATGCAGGAGATAAGACATGAGGGTTCAGTCCCTGAGCTGGGAAGATCCTCTGGAGAAGGAAATGGTGACCCCTTCCAATATTCTTGCCTGGAGAATCCTACGGACAGAGGAGCCTGGTGAGCTACAGTCCGTAGGGTTGCAAAGAGTTGTACACAAGTGAAGCGACTTAGCACACCAAAGCTAAGGGATGTTTATTTATTCAGTGAACATGTATTAAGCTCTTATAATGTGTAAAGCATTGTGAAACTACGAGATGGTGACACAGTCTTGCCCTCAGGCAGCTTTCGTTCTAGAGGGCTTAGTCTTTACGAGGCCTTCAGCACTAAAGAGAAATCAAAACCAACAAGGTAGGGAACTATATTCAATTCCCTGGTGGCTCAGAGGTTAAAGCGTCTGCCTGGAATTCAGGAGACCCGGGTTCGATCCCTGGGTTGGGAAGATCGCCTGGAGAAGGAAATGGCAACCCACTCTAGTACTCTTGCCTGGAGAATCTCATGGACGGAGGAGCCTGGTGGGCTACAGTCCATGGGGTCACAAAGAGTCGGACACAACTGAACGACTTTACTTTTACTAAGCCATAATGGAAAGGAATGTTTATATGTGTATGTATAACTGAATCACTCTGTTATAGAACAAAAAGTAACAACATTGTAAATCAACTATACAATGTAAGTTTTTTAAAAAAACAAAAAAAATATTTTCAATGACACAATACTCATTTTTTTTTTTAAAGCATCTATCCATTGCTTTGGGGCATAGCCAAGATTCTTAGATAAAACTAGAAACAGAAAAGGATTATTTGGGGGCTCTTATAATCCATTTCTGAACCTGGCTAACTTTACCAATGGTTCTTATGAACACATACACCTTCAACTCTTTCATTTTTTGCCCTCTTATGAAATTCTTCCTACATCATATTTTCTTTTGTCCTACAAGGTTATCTCTTATCTAGTCCTCAATATCTTTCTTTTCCAAAAAATCTTTCTCACATTTAGCACATACAGGTAATGCCAACAACTGAAGAGTCAAGCATAAAGATCAGGTAGGGGGCAGGCAGGCATTCTTTCCAGAAGGTAAATCCAAACCAAATGGAAAATCAAAACAAGTCAAGGAAAACACTCTAGAAACTTTCATTCATGTCGTCCTGGCTGCAAACCCCCTATACTCCCGCATTCTTCACGATCTCTCTTTACAAATGGGATCACAAAAATCAGTTAAAGAAAAACCATTTCCACCCAGCAATAACCCAGGAGTGATTTACAACCTACACACCCTCACTTTCACACTCAGCGCATCGTGTGTATTTCTAATATGTGTGTGTGCTAAGTCTCCTCAGTCGTGTCCAACTCTGTGTGACCTTACTGACTGTATCCCTCCGGGCTCCTCTGTCCATGGAATTCTCCAGGCAAGAATACTGGAATGAGCTGCCACGCCCTCCTCCAGGGATCTTCCTAATCCAGGGATTGAACTCATGTCTCTTCTGTTCTCCTGCACTGGCAGGCTGGTTCTTTTCCACTAGCGCCACCTGGGAAGCCTGTGTTTCTAATATAGTTACAAGCAATTCTCAGTCGTCTCTGGCAGCATCCAAGCACCTTTCTCAAATAAAGCAAAAGTAAACAGCACTAAAACTTCAGAATCAAAAAATCCTTTGGTGCTACACAGCGAATTCCATTACAGTGGGATGCAAGCTTCCAAACTGTTCACTGAGATGAAAAGCCCAGCTTGCATTCACTTTACATTTTATATTCTGCAGTAGCTATAAACACAAATCACGAAGAATTGGCCAAAGTACATGGTAATTCACCTCTCAAATTAGTAACTTACAGGTAACTAGAAATCAAGAATTTCTAATCAGCATATTTCTGAGACATACATTTTCTTTCTAAAATAATTACTCATAGAGATACTCCCTCTATGAAATTTTTTTTCTCTAGGACTGTTCTTCCCTCGATCTCACTAGGCACCCTGAACACAGAAAATTCCCATAAAGACTTTCCACTAATCATGTATCATGCAGTTATGTAATCATCTGCCTCTATCCCATTTAACAATAAAAGTGAAAAAAAGAACTAAACAGCACAGAGTATTTAAAATAGCTATAAAGTATAATGGTATTTGTTTCGTAAATGTCCATTAAAAAGAAAAGTTCAGGACCATATGTTCCCAGACCTGTATCGCCTGGAGAGAAATTTATCAAACACCATGAATTATTTGAGGGGCAATTTAACTCCCAATGAGCCATCCCTTTACCAGTGTTAAAACACCAAGCACCCCATCATTACAGCATGCATTCATGCACGCACACTTGAACACACACTTAAAATTCAAAATAAGCTAAATTTTAAATAGAGCTTCGGTCTTAGAACATACCCTTTTTTGATCTACTTCTTTGAGAGGGGAGGGGAGAACAATATCCTATATATTCTTACGGAAATGGAAAAGTTCACTCTCATTCATTCATCCACTCATCTTATAAACACATTTACTATCAAGGCAAGACATAAATATAATAAAACTCAGCCATACTCCACATGGAAACTACAGTCAAACAGGAACAAGAAACAAAAAACAAAACAATTTTTTAAAAAAACATAAGTTAAGACAATGTGTTGTAAATGTAACACAAAGGAAGGAGACTGGATGAATAGAACTTGCACTCACATAAAGAAAGGTCAGACAGCCTGGCCACAGCAACAGCCCATTTAAAAAGTAAACAAAACGATGTAAATCATGATGTAAAACCCAAGTAAGGGACTTCTGCTGCTAAGTCGCTTCAGTCATGTCCGACTCTGTGCGACCCCAGAGACGGCAGCCCCCCAGGCTCCCCCGTCCCTGGGATTCTCCAGGCAAGAACACTGGAGTGGGTTGCCATTTCCTTCTCCAGTGCATGAATGTGAAAAGTGAAAGTGAAATTGCTTAGTCGTGTCCAACTCTAAGCGACCTTCTGGACTGCAGCCTACCAGCCTCCTCCATCCATGGGATTTTCCAGGTAAAATACCAGAGTGGGGTGCCATTGCCTTCTCCGAAATGAAGTAACAGAGACAAAATTTACTCTCCCACCTAAAACCAGCAAATAACCCCAAAATATATAAAGAGAACCCTTCTCAAGACACTGGGTATCAGGCAACAAAGTACAGTGATCCCTAAGAGACAGGAAACAGATGAGGTGAGCCATGACCTCGAGAGCCACTTCCAGACCACAGTGTGGGGGGTGGGAACCCAGGCATGCGGCAGCTTCCCTGGGTTGAGGGGATAAAGATGAGAGTCCACGGAAACCAAGGCAGCGTGCTGGAGAGGAGAGAGCTGAACAGAGAGAGAATTCCAGAGATCTGCAGAGGGGACCCTCCTGTGTCAGCTGAAGATCGGTCAGTGCATTTGTATGAAAAAAGGATCCGAGGCTGGGGAAAGAACCTCCCAGAAGGATTAGAGGTAAAAATACCCAGAACTCATAAAGGTCCAGGGAAAAATGTCCATTGCTACCAGTCAACAGATATACAGATGCAGTAATTATAAATGAAATCTTAGCAAATCAAATACAGCACTAAATTTAAAAGATTGCTGGTAGAGGGAGATAAATTAGGAGTTCAGAATTAACAGATATGCATTACTATATATAACATAGATAAGCAACAAGGACCTGCTGGACCACAGCACAGGGGACTATATTCAACACCTAATGGAAAAGAATCTGAAAAGTGATATATGTATGTGTGTATAACTGAATAGACACACATATATATAGATGTATAACTGAATCATGTTGCCATATACCTGAAACTAACAATGTAAATCAACTATATTCCAATTAAAAATAAAAATAATTACAAAATTAACAGATGACCAATTGGGGTTTATCCGCACTTGCAGAAACTCACTGGTTCCAAAATTCTTTAGGAAATATAAAGGACTGCGAACAGCCAAAACAATTTAAGGAAGTACAAAGTTGGAGGACTAATACCATCCATTGCAAGACTTATAAAACTACAGTAATCAGAATAGTGTGGTATTGTTGCAAATGCAGATGAGCACAGCAATGGAACAGAATAAGGTGTTCATAAATAGGCCTACACATATACAGACAACTGATCTTCAACAAAGGTACCAAAGCAATTCATGAAGAAAGGATAATTTTTTCAACAAATGATGCTAGAACAACTGGATACCCATTCACAAAAAGGCACTTCAATCCATAACTTTGTTCATATACCAAAACAAACTCAAGACAGATCACAGATCTAAAGGTAAATCCTGAAACTAGGAAATGTAAAAAATAAAACATTAAAGAAAACTTTGGTGTCAACTGGTTAGGCAAAGATTTTTTTATATAGGATACCAAAAGCATGGTCCATAAAAGAACAAATGGACAATCAGACTTCATCAAGATTTAAAACCTCTCCTGGAAAGACATTTAAAATGAAAACAAAAGCCACAGACTAGAGGCAAATATTTGTAAGTGACACATCTGATAAGGTACTTCTATCCAGAAGATATAAAGAATTCTCAAAATTCAATAATTAAAAAAAAAAGAGAGAAAATACATGAAAAGTTTTTAACAGAGCCTTCACCAAGGAGGTAAACAGATGGCAAAGAAACACACAAGAAGATGCTCAACATCATTAGTCATTCAGGAAATGCAACTGAGAACCACAAAGAAGTATCACTACACACATTCAAATGGCTAAAATGTAAAAGTGTAGATAAGGATCTGAAGGAACTGGAACTTTCATACACTGTTGGAGGAAATATGAAATGGAAAAAAGGTTGGCAGTTTCTTAAAAAATTAAATATATATTTACTGTATGATCTAGCCATTCCGAGTCTAGGTATTTACTTGAGAAAAATGAAAGTTACATTCACCCAAAGCCTTCTGCACGAATGCTCCTGTCAGTCTTCTTTGGCATAGCCAAAATTTGGAGACAATCCAATGTCCATCAACAAGATAAACAAGCTGTGGCTTATCCCTATAATGGAATCTATTCAGCAATAAAAAGCAATGAATTATTGATACACACTACAACATGGATGAGTCTCAAAACAATTATGCTGAGTGAAAGAAGTCAGCCAAAAAAGAATATACACTATATTATCCCCTTTATCTAAAACTCAGGAAAAATGCAAACTAATCTACAGTGACAGAAGGCAGATAAGTAATTGCCTGGGGAAAGATGGATGGAAGGGGCAGGTGGACAGAATTACAAAAGTGCACATGGCAACTTTTGGGGGTAATAATACGTTTATTCACTTGATTGTGGTGATGGTTTTAGGGGTGCATGAATACACTGTGTGTGTGTGTGCACACGCACATACACGTATTCGGTCATGTCTGACTCTTTGCTACCTCACAGACTGTAGACCACCCGGCTCCTCTGTCCATAGGATTTTCCAGGCAAGAATACTGGAGTGGGTTCCCATTTCCTTCTCCAAGAGATCTTCCCAACCCAGGGATGGAATCCGTGCCTCTTGGGTCTCCTGCATTGGCAGCAGGGTTCTGTACCAGCTGAGCCACCAAGTAAGCCCACATGTATACATAAAAACTTATTAAATCATACCCACTCAACATTTGCAGTTTATATCATGTTAATTACACCTCAAGCGATTTTTTTTTTTTTTTAATTTTAAGGAATTCCCTGGTAATCCAGGGCTTAGGACTTCATACTTTAGTGCTGAGAGCATGGGTTCAATCCCTGGTCAGCAACTAAGAGCCCACAAGTCACATAGTGCAGTCAAATAAAATGTTTTCTTTTTTTCTTAAAAAAAAAAACAACATTAGAACTTATAAAAATTCCAAGTAAATAAAGAGGAATGGAGATTTCTGAACATATAAGGTGGGTATCCCCATTTTATTCTGGAGGAAACTCAGCATTACTTGTCAGATAAACAGACAGCTTCATTTTTGTCTCTATCAAGCCACTTGACATTGACCACCAAGATTCACTTGCAGAAGAAAAATCCACAGATGGGCATACTACAATTTAAGGATGAGGTTGGGACAACTCTGCAAAGGACAGCTCTTCAGAAGGAAGACAATTCACCACGCTTCTCCTTAAATATTTACACTAGGTGGTTGTGATGGTTGTTGTTTCCTCACTGAGTCGTGCCGGACTCTTTGGAGACTTCATGGACTGTTGGGATGTCCCAGGCAAGAATACTGGAGTGGGTTGCCATTTCCTTCTCCAGGGGATCTTCCCAACCCAGTGGTCGAACCCACATCTCCCACACTGCAGGTAGATTCTGTAAGCTTGCCCTGAACTCCTAGATTCCTGCTTCACTGTTCTATCTAAGAAATTAAACAGGTGTGATTCCAACACTAAAAACCAAGTCTATTCTATTTGCAATGCAAAGCAAAAGAGTTTCCAGGTCGAAACTAAAACACATATTTGAAATAAAATAATCAGCAACATCAGAACTCAACCAAGGGACTTCCCTGATGGTCCAGTGGTTGAGACTTTGCCTTCCAATGCAGGGGGTGAGGGTTCAATTCCTGGTCAGGGAACTACAATCACACACACCTCTTAGTCGAAAAACCAGAACATAAACAACAGAAATAATACTGTAACAAATACAATAAAGACTAAAAATGGTCCACATTTTTTTAAAAAATCTGAAAAAAAAAAAGAACTCAAACCAAGATCTTCAGACTCCAAGCCCAATCTTCCTCTTCACCCTTCTGAGCTACCCCTATGACAATGCCAGACTGGCCCTTTCCAATCCCAGGAGAAAAAAAAAAAAGCCTTTTTGTTAGGCTTCCCTGTTATTTGGAGCTGTGGTCCATCAATGTAAAGCGAATTATTTCTCAAGCCTTTTTTTATTTTAAATATTCATCTTCTGGAAGTAGGTCACTCTTTTATGAGCTTGAGCTTCTCTCTGAACTGATTACCTGTTTCTCCGTATCTCCCCTAAGAAGAACGTGTAAGGCATTCAAAGTGTGAAATCCAATTCCAGTTAATTTTATTGATTCCTTTCACAGGCTCCTTATTTCTTATGCTAATTCATGTTTATTTGAAAAGGAGAAAACAAAACAGCCCTTTCGCAGAGAATGCCTTTAAAATCTGGAAAGAGCTACCACATTCTTATTCAATTATAAATGAGCTATACAATATTTAAATCACTCACTGGAAACACAGACGGGTTTTAATCCATTTCAGAACACAGCAAAAATGTCCTCAGATAACTTAACCTCTCCTTTGAAAGTGAGTGAAATACTGAGATAATGATAACAGAAATACCTTGTCACATCACACACCCATACTCACCAGGCTCCCTGACTATTTATCTGGGTCCCTCACTGAGTTTATCAGTATGGTCTCTGTCCCCTCATTGAGTTTCCTCCTGGAGTCAGAATACACACAGCAAGTCCCACTTCAGGGCACTTCTCCCAGAGTTCCCTTCTCTGCAAAAAAAAAAAGTCTCAAGTTTGAAAGGGGATGTGTATTTTTCCCCCGTATAATTCACCACTCTGCCTGGAACTAGACAGTCAGACATCCAGTCGGGCCAGAAAGACCTAATACCTAGCTGGCTCTTTCCTGTGTCTTAGAAATGCCTGTTTCAGTTCCAAATCTACAGGTTCTAGAAAGCCCGTCTAACTGAGTGCTTTCCTGGTGGTTCAGTGGTTAAGAATCCACCTATCAATGAACATGGGTTGGATCCCTGGTCCCAGAAGATCCCACATAAGCAACTGAACCCATGCTCCACAACTACTGGGCCCGCTCTCTGGAGCCCACAAGCCACAGCTACTGAGTCTATGAGCTGCAACTACTGACGCTGGTCATCCCAGAGCCTGTCCGTGCTCCACAGTAAGAGAAGCCACTGCGATGAGAAGCCCGTGCACCATAACTAGAGAGTATCTCCCCACTCCCTGAAAATATAGAAAGCTGGCGGCCAGAAGTAAAAATAAATAAATAAATCCTTTAATAAAATAAAATGTGCTGAAGCGTCATACTGAAATTGACCCTAGACTTGCTTCCAAAGTCATGACTGCCTGGACCCAACCCATAGAAGGTAATCACTGCAACCCCTTTCAAAAATGCATCAACTCTTTAGGTGGGTCACTGAAAAGTAATTTACTACCTGGCCTCTATCGAACAGGCCTTCAGAACTGGTGTTTCTGAAAGACGTCATTTCCTCCTAAATCATTAATAATGCAACACTTAAGTGCCAGTAATTCTGTCTTGATCATAAATAAATATCAAGAAATTACCTTCAATATCTCCCACAGGAATCTGACCAAGAAGAAACACTTTCAAGATTGGCTTTTTCCAAAAGAAAGAATTCTGACCCTATATTCCACAAGACCCCTCTTTGGCTAATGAACGAGAGAGAAAGGTCCTTTAAAAGCTGGTCAGTTTCATTGTCTAAATCTGTTTCTGTCTTCTCTCTGTATCCAGTCACCAGGAACATTTTACTGACCATGTCTTTCTTATCTTCTCTTTTCAACAACCTCCTTGGCAAAGCCTCTTCCTTCCCTCCCTTCAATCAAACCCAAATCTAGACTTGCACATCCAACTGTCCGTTCAGTATCTCCACTTTAATAAGTATGTTGTTTAACAGGATACATTTTGTTTGGTATATTCATAGGCAAGTAAGATGTTTAATAAGTATCTCAAGCTCATGTTGGATGCTTCATCTTCCCCCACCAAACCTGCTCCCCTGCAAGGCTTCCCCATCTTAGTGAATGGTGATTCCATTTCTCTAATTCAATTAAAACTCAGAGCTATCCTTAACTGCTCTCTCTCTCTTATCTCGTATTTATTTCACCCACAGATTGTCACAATACTGTCTTCGAAATATATCTAGACCATGACTGCTTTCTCACCACTTTCACTTTTCCAAACAGGTCTCTGGACACCATTGCCACCTTCCCTTGCCTGGAGTATTTTAATAGCCTCCTAACTGCTTCCACTCTTGCTTTCACCCTGGTCTCCTAAAGCATCATATCTATACAGCAAGGTGTTCTCTTAAAAGCATTTGAATTGGAGCATGTCACTTCTTGGAGCTCAAAACCCTCCAAAGGCTCTTTGTATCACCCAGTGCAAAAGTCTTAGGACATCTGCAAGTACCATCTCCTCCAGAATCTTTCTCTAGAAGCTGGTCTGGTGGAGTTCTCTCTACTCTGTGCATCCACAGATCTCATGCAAACCTCCATCAAGTACTAATGATGCCACAGCTGACATGCTTGTGTCCTTCACTGACTGTCAGTATCTGGAGGGCTCTTTCCCTCAAAGCACACAAAACAAAGTGGAAACGCTCAGTAAGTATCCATGAGATGGATGACCGACTGCAGGGCTGCCTCCACAGGGACTTCACGCAGGCACACAGAGCCCTGCCCTTCGAAGGGCCCTGGCACTTGGTCTACTGCTCTGCTACCACCATCTTGAAACTGCTAATAATTGCTGACCAGGGTACCTGCATTTTCATTTTTCACTGGGCCCCATAAATTACTGGACTTCCCTGGTAGCTCAGATGGTAAGAATCTGCCTGCAATGCAGGAGACCTGGGCTTGATCCCTGGGTTGGGAAGATCCCCCGGAGAAGGGAGTGGCAACCCACTTCAATATTCTTGCCTGGAGAATTCCACGGACAGAGGAGTCTGGCTGGCTACAGTCCATGGGGTTGCAAAGAGCTGGACACACCTGAGCAACTTTCACATAAATTACATGAGTGGGTGGATGGATGGATGGACAGACAGACTATCTGGACTTATGCACTGCAATACTAAATGTCACAGCTTTCAGAGGAAAGATTCTGACAAAGAAATTGTATAGTTAGCCAAGGTATATATGTGTGTGTGTGTGTGTGTGTGTGTGTGTGTGTGTGTGTGTGTGTAAAGGCAAAAACAATAAACCAAACAATATCTCTGAAAATGCATCATCCATGTACCTTTTCTCTCGGGAAGGTTACTGGTCTTTGAAAGACAAACAAAAGTAAGAATTCCAATATGTAGACATTGTGACCAAAAAGAAACAGCAATAGTATCTCTTAAAAAGTAAAAAAAAAAAAAAAAAAAAAAAAGGAAGAAATGAGAAATGATGGGGATAATATGATCACATAATTAATGGAACATGGTAATCATTCAGATACAGATATAGCACTACAGCAGAACAGACATCTCAGAAACATTATCTTTTTTATATCTAACAATTGAGAGCAAGATAAAGGAGGATGACAAATCAATGGCTGAAATAACTTAAATAAGTGAAAAAGATCAAGTTAGAACCTCATGTCTCAAGGATAATTTCCAAGCATAATTTCCATGTATTTTTAGTCATATGCTAAAAATTAAACTTAATTCTTAAAAAAACCAGAAAAAGATATGTGAATATTTTTCAACACTGAATGAGAAAAAAACTGTAAGATTAAATGCTTTATGAAAATGTAAAACCTATATAACCCATCCAAAAAAAATCATCAACATGAATAAGTAAGCAATCAGTTTGAAAAGCCTATTTATACTAAACACTGAACACAGAGATCATTTCTTCACTACTTAAAAAAATGCAAATCAACAATTGAATTAATCAACAGAGAAATTCTGTTTTTAACAGATCAATCAGAACTTAAAATTTTTACAATAATGCAAATGCAAATAAATATTTGGAAAAATATTCAGTCTCACTACCAATCAAGAAAATGCACGCTAAAACAAGAAGATGTGATTGCTTATCAAAATAGCAAGGTTTTAGAAATTATAATATCTAGTCCTTGTGAAAGAGGATAAGGTAACACCAGGACTTTTTGTGCATTATTGGTGAATAACAGTCCTGTTCGACTCTTTGCGACCCCATGGACTGTAGCTTGCCAGGCTCCTCTTGTCCATGGAATTCTCCAGGCAAGAATACTGGAGTAGATAGCTATTCCCTGCTCCAGGAGATCTTCCTGACCCAGGAATTGAACTCTGGGTCTCCTGTACTACAGGCAGACTCTTTACCATCTGAGCCACCAGGGAAGCCCATTGGTGAAAGTATAAAATGGTAAAAGCGTAATGGAAATCAGTTTGCCAAATATATCTAGAGCCTTTAAAAATCCCATATCTTTTGGCTTAATTATTCCTCATTGAGGCTATTTCTGACACTGGATATAAAGTTCTATATATAAAGATATTTATCAGATCATTATTTATAATAAAATCTGAAAGCAATTGTAAGACAATAGAAAATATCTATTTGTTCTCTGCCTCCAATTCCTGGCAGAGTTTCTGAGACTCTTGGAATTTCTTAAGTGAGAAGAATACTAGAAGCGTCTTTTGTGCTAATTTTGGCCTTTGACCTCAGTTCCTGGCACAGATCTCCTGAAACCGGTAGAATTTCCTGGGTAACAGGAGTGTCTTTGGTCCTAATGAGGTGACTCCTGGATGGCTCTTGGATGGGAGCTGGTCACCAGAAAGACCAAGCCACGATTAGAAGCTTGGAATTTTCAGCTCGCTCACATTCTCTTGAGGAGAGGGAAGGACTGAAAATGGAGTTAATAAGATGATAATGAACCTCCGTAAGAGCCCCAAAGTACAAGGTTCAGAGAGCTTCCAGGTTGGTGGGCACTCGGAGGTGCTGGGAGGGTGGTAGGTGGGGAGGGCCCCGAGGCTCCTCACCTCTTCCCACACATCTCGCCCAACTCAGCTCTCCCATCTGGATGTCCATCTGTACCCTTCAGCGTATCCTTTTATAACTAGATGGTAAAAGTAACTAAAATGCTGCTCTGAGTTCTGTGAGCCACACTAGCAAAGTGATCAAACCCTAGCATCTGAAGTGAGTGGTGGGGGGAGGCAGCCTTGTGGAACTGAATCCTTAACCTGTAGAATTTCATTCTATCTCAAGGTAATGTCAGAATTAGGGCTTCCCTGGGGGGCACCAGTGGTAAAGAACCCACCCACCAATGCAGGAGACACAAGAGATATGGGTTTGCTCCCTGGGATGGTAAGATCCTCTGGAGGAGGACACGGCAACCCGCTCCAGGATTCTTGCCTGCAGAATCCCATGGACAGAGGAGCCTGGCGGGCTACAGTCCACGGGGTCACAGAACTGGACACGACTGAAGCGACTTGGCGGCAGCAGCTGTCAGAATTGAGCTGAACTGTAGGATACCCAGCTGGTGGCACAGAGAACTGTTTGGTGCGGGAAAACCTCCACCCATTTGGTGACCAAGTGTGTAAAACAGTATTTGTCATTATTTAGTTGCTAAGCCGTGTCCAGCTCTTTTGCGATCCCATGAACTGTTTGCCCACAAAGCTTCTCTGTCCATGGGATTTCTGGTCAGGAGAATGATAAACTCGGAGACTGGGATCGACATTACACACTACTATACAGAAAACAGATTAATAAGAACCTGCTGCACAGCACAAGAAACTCTGCTCAATACTCTGCAATGGCCTATATGGGAAAAGAATCAAAAACAAACCAAAAAGAGAGTGGATATATATAAAACTGATTTACTTTGCTGTATACCTGAAACTAACCCAACATTGTACATCAACTATATTCCAATACTTTTTTTTTAATTACAACAAAGTAGTCTATGAGGGCAATAAAGGAGACAAAGAGGAGGAAAGAAGTGAATTTTTGCCTGCTCAGGAAGAAAATAATCGGAGTTTTTTCTAATAGAGCAATGTATATCTTTGCCTACAGGGAAGTGAGAAAGTGACTTATGGGTCAAACCATTGCATGAAAGTGATATATAACAACTAAAATTAATGTGAATGAGATGTTTAATAATGTGGAGACATATTTATATAACAATGTTTTAAGAGGAAGCATGGGAGGCAAATGTTGAAGTATCAGTATCAATGACACAAGTGAACTTATTTACGAGACAGAAAGAGACTCGCAGACATAGAAAACAAACTCACAGTCACAAAGGGGGAAATGGTGATGAAGGGAGGGATAAATTACGAGTTTGGGATTAGCATATACACACTATTATACATAAAAACAGATAACCAACAAGGTCCTATTGTGTAGCACAGGAAATGCTGCACAATATTCTGTAATAACCTATATATCTATGTGTATATATACACAGAGACATATATATAATTGAATCTCTGTACACTTGAAACTAACATGATACTGTACATAGCTATACTTCAATAAATAAATAAGAGTATGATCTTTAAGATGTAAAAATGTTTATAGGGCAAAAAGCAGCAACATGCTATTATTAGGGGGCTTCCTAGGTGGCTCAGAGGTAAAGAATCCACCTGCCAATATAGGAGACACAAGAGACACGAGTTCAAACCCTGGGTCAAGAAGATGTCCTGCAGTAGGAAATGGCAACCCATTCCAGCATTATTGCCTGGAAATTCCTTGGACAGAGGAGCCTGGCAGGCTACAGTCCACGAGGTCACAAAGAGTCAGACACGACTGAGTGCACACATGCACACACTGTTATTTTAATGCTGTAGAATGATAACCATTTTATTTTCTCATTTCCGTCTCTCCCTGTTACCACAGTGAACATGCTCATTTCACACAACAGAGGCTCTCTTGACTGACGCTGGAAACCACGCTCTCCACCATCACTTCTGTAAAAGAGAATAAAGGTAGACACCCAGGGCACTGTCAGCCAGGCTGGTAGGCACCCCTCTCTCTAACGAGCCTTTCTGCTTCTTCCCTCACCCATGAGTTGTATACCTGCCAACGTTTGTTGGTTTTTTCCTCAAACCTCTTCATGCCAGCTGTGCTTGTTACTGTAATTATGTAATTCTATTAAATTACATAAATTGATGACATTATGAGTGGGACAAGAAAGGGGGTGATTGTTTCCTTGAAAACCAAGTTGAATGCTTCAGAAAAACTCAACAGCTAGAAAAGAAGGCAGACAACTAGCTGTGGGCAAGACAACCACCAAAGATTTGGAAAAGTTTCTAAAATATGGAAGGTTTCTTGTGATTTATCTATTGAATATGTAATAGTTTGCATCGACTAAACCCAAACTCATAGTCAAGCACAGAGAACTGCGTTCAATACGCTGGGGTAAACCATAATGGAACAGAATATAAAACACAATGTATATATGTGTATAGCTGTGTCACTTTGCTGTACAGCAGAAATCAACACGACACCGTAAATCCTAGGAAGAAAAGTTATGACAAACCTAGACAGCATATTAAAAAGCAGAGACATCACTATGCAGAGAAAGGTCCCTACAGTCAAAGCTATAGTTTTTCCAGTAGTCATGTACAGATGTGAGAGCTGAACCATAAAGAAGGCTGAGGGTCCTTCTTCATGAAGAATTAATGCTTTCGAACTGTGGTAACGGAGAAGACTCTTGAGAGTCCTGTGGACAGCAAGGAGAGCAAACCAGACAATCCTAAAGGAAATCAACCTTGAATGTTCATTGGAAGGTCTGATGCTGAAGCTCCAATACTTTGGCCGCCTGATGCAAAGAGCTGACTAATTGGGAAAGACCCTGATGCTGGGAAAGACTGGAGGCAGGAGAAGGGGATGACAGAAGATGAGATGGTCGGATGGCATCATCGACTCAATGGACATGAGTTTGAGCAAGTTCCAGGAGATAGTGAAGGACAGGGAAGACGTGCATGCAGTCCATAGGGTCGCAAAGAGTCGGACATGACTTAGCGACTGAACAATAACAACAACAACCTGTTTATAAACCCAGAAGATCAATACTACCATATACGGATTTAGGAAATGGTAGAGGAAAAGCTTCCCTCATAGCTCAGTTGGTAAAGAATTGGCCTGCAATGCAGGAGACCCGGGTTCAATTCCTGGGTTGGGAAGATCCCCTGGAGAAGGAAATGGCAATCCCACTCCAGTATTCTTGCCTGGAGAATTCCATGGACAGAGGAGCCTGGCGGGCTACAGTCCATGGGGTTGCAAGAGTCGGACACAACTTAGCCACTAAACAAAGAGAGGAAAAGTAGGCTTTACATGAAAAGTTAAAAAATTGTTTTCTGAGCAAATAGAATGAAATATACGCACCCAGATTCAGCTTATCAAACAAAAGACACCCCAGTTGGCATGAGATGAAGGCTCGGTGCTGGCAGAACAGAAGGTGCCATAAGCCCCAAAAGGAGTGCCAACTGCCTGAGCAACCAAAACACGAGCCATAGCAATGCCCATATCAAGAAGGTAGGTTCTCATGTTAAATGTTCTTTTAATTAGGAAAAAAAAAAAAGAAATCTGTTTTGAAGGTGCCTTTTGAAATCTTGAAATTAACAGGCAAGTGCTGGTAATGAAGTTAATCAAGTGTTAGAAAGCAAATCACCATCACAGCCATCATCATCATCTACTAGGAGCCAGGAACATAAGTGACACCCTGTGTGCATAAACTCATCTATTCCTCCCAACAGGCTTCCCTGATGGCTCAGTGGGTAAAGAATCCACCTGCCAATGCTGGAGACACGTGTTTTATCCTTGGGTCAGGAAGATCCCCTGGAGGAGGAAAATGGCAACCCATTCCAGTATTCTTGCTTGAAAAATCCCATGGACAAAGGCGCTAGGAGGGCTATAGTCCAAAGGGTTGCGAAGAGTCGGACATGACCGAACAACTAAGCACAGCATAGCACACAATCCTCCCAACAGCCCTATAAAATGAATTTTTTTTTTCCTTTGCAGATGCAGACATTGAAACGAGCAGTGATAGATAGCTACCCTCCAAGAAGTAGTTCACAGGTACAAAGGCTTTAAAGTTTCTAGCACCAGGAAAGGACTAGAAAGTACTTCAAAGTGCAGAAGTCAACCATCCCCGTGGCTCCCAGCTGCACTTCAGAATCACCCACCGAGCTTCTGAAAAATAAGGATTTCCAAGTCCCACTCCACATCTGCCAAATGTGAACCTCCAGGCAAAGGGTTCTGAGAACTGGTATGTTTTTCCTAAAGTTCCCCAAGTCAACAGGAAGCTGGGACAGGCACGGGAGCCACTGACCTATAGCATCCTAGCCTGTAGTCAGGGTTTCTCCAGTGGCTCAGATAGTAAAGAATCCACCTGCAATGCAGGAGACCCAGGTTCGATCCCTGGGTCAGAAAGATCCCCTGGAGGAGGACATGGCAACCCCTTCTGCTGTAGCCACGTGTTCCGGGAAACAAACTCACTCAGAAGGACAAAGCAGGTAGTGGAGTGCTGTTTATTACACCAGCGGGCCCAAGGCGGAGTCTCCTCTTAGCCAAGGACCCCGACCAGTTTTTGTAAACCTTACATACCGTAAGTGTACATGCTCAAACCCACCTCCCCAAATTCCTTGAAACTAGTCTGGACAAGGTAAAAGAGAGATACGATCAAAGTTAGCCCATGATTCATGTGTCATAAGCCTAGATAGTTAAACAGTGGACATTTATCAATAGGCCTGTGGTCATACCCCGATAAGCATAATGGGATTTATGACTTTGTTCCGTTACAGAGATAATTAGCATATTCTTTTAGGCAATGGAGAGTCTAGGTACAAGTCCTGAGGCTCCTTCATCCAGCGGGGTCTCATTTTCCAGTTTGTATGTCGTTTCCACAGATAGAGGGCACATAGCTCAAAGTCCACAGTCCAGCCCATGATGGAGTCTTGCTTTCAAGATGGAGCCTGTTCTGTTTCCTCCTTCACTTCCAGTATTCTTGCTAGGAGAATCCTATGGACAGCAGAGCCTGTTGGGCTACAGCCCTTCCATAGAGTAACAAAGAGTTGGACACAACTGAGCAACTAATACTTTCACTTTCAGTCTATAGTCAGTGTTGACATCATAGATATCGTGTGTATTCGAGTTAAGACTGAAATAAAAAATGTTCTCACTCTGGGAAAAGTGGGATATTGAGTTGTTTCTTCTGTTATAATTCAGACAAGCTACTACATTCCACTCTACTTAACTAGAATAAAAGAAGTTTGCAATGTTACTGAAAGTTCTGCAGAATAAAGTATTCTATAGGTTTGCAGTATGTATCCTTTGCAGAAACACCAAATTCTCCAGGCTCCCCGAAAAGTAGGAAATCATCTGTCTCCTACAAAAACAGGCTCTGTCAAGTGTGTTCTTGTTTCTGCTGCTGCTGCTGCTGCTGCTAAGTCACTTCAGTCGTGTCCAACTCTGTGCGACCCCATAGACGGCAGCCCATCAGGCTCCACTGTCCCTGGGATTCTCCAGGCAAGAACACTGGAGTGGGTTGCCATTTCCTTCTCCAATGCATGAAAGTGAAAAGTGAAAGTGAAGTCGCTCAGTCGTATCTGACTCTTAGCGACCCCAAGGACTGCAGCCCACCAGGCTCCTCCATCCATGGGATTTTCCAGGCAAGAGTACTGGAGTGGGGTGCCATTGCCTTCTCTGCTTGTTTCTGCTAAAAGACCTGAAATAGCGCAATATTGGAAACTCTGGTGCGAGGGTCCATGAGAGAAGACATGATGTTCTGTGTTAAATAAGTAATATCCACGTGGGCAGGAGCCACCAGGGCTGGGCTCCTTTCCTCTCCCACCTAAATACAGTGGTTCAGGCTAAAGGAGAAACTTAGTTAAAGGATGCCTCAGCTTCTTGGCCAACCTAACCCCATCTGCAATAGTCAGGCTGCTATCGGCAGTCTATCAGTGGTATGTAAAACTAAGACTTAGCGAAAATATTCATTATCTACTTTTATGTTCATTTAAGTCTTCAGCATGGTGCTGGGTACTTTTAGCAAGGGCACAATAAATGTTAGCTATTGTAAAAAAAATAAATAAATAAATGTTAGCTATTGTTACGTTTATTACTATTAACACTGTTATCATCATCAAACCCTTCATTTCTTATGGTGAGGAGGAAAAAAAAAAACACTTGATTAAACACAAGGAGAGTGACCCAGTGTTCCAGTTATTTATTGCTATGTAACAAACCACCTCAAAAGCTAGTGGCTTCAAACAACCGATATATTTATTTTGCTCATGAATCTGCAATTCAGGCAGGGCGTAGAGAGGGAAAGGCTCATGGCTGTTCCACGACATCCGCTGGGGAGGCTGGAAGGCAGTGGGGGTAGGAGGTCCTGGGGCTACTAAGGCTTGTTCGCTTATGTGTCTGGCTCGTTCACTGGGAAGACAGAACCAACTGAGAGCTGGAACAGGTAAGACTTCTTGGACCACCCTCTCCATCTCTCAGTCTCTATCTCTCTCCACATGCCTCTCCAGCATGGTAGCTTCAGTGCAGCCTGGGTTTTAGGCTTCAAAGATGCCTCAAGGCTTCAAAGATGCACGTCCTCAGAGAGAGCATCAGGTCGGAAGGCTGTCACCCTTCATGATCCCACCTCAGAAGTCATGCAACATCACCTCCATTCAACTCCACTCACTAGAAGGAAGTCACTCAGATCAACCCATAATAATCAACGGGAGAGGAATTCAACTCCACCTTTGCCGGGAATGGTGTCAAAGAATTTGCAGATACGTTTTAAAACCACCACACCTAGGAAAATCACTTCTTTCTTTAGATTGAACTCTGTATTGCTGCCAAAAGGTGCAAATCTAACCAATCCTGACTAGCCACATGAAAAGACACTGCAATTCATGGACTACCTTTCTGATCCATAAAATTATACAACTTGAACAGACTTTAAATCTTCTCTAGAGTTCAGCAGGGAGAAAGTGGAGTCTTGGAAGAACTAAATATTTGTTTCAAAAAGCAGGAAATGGTTCTGTTAACACTGCTATGGTATTAATAAAACTGTTTATCAACATTCTCCTAAATACAGGCACTCCTCAAGGTATTTGACAAGTACCATCTTGCACAGGCTTTATCACACTTCTGAACACAGCGGCTGTCTTCTAGATGGGCAAACTGGGGCTCAGTTTATGTAAGTTGCCCTAAATCCAAGCTTTGGCTTAGCTCTGTTAAGTAGCCATAAGGAAGTTTGAGATTTCATCCACCTAACTGGAAAGCCCGTACTCAGTCCACTGTATGCCAACCCTCCCAGAGGTCATATGGTTAGGGAAGTAGCTGGTGGGGTCAGCTGATGGGGTCAGAGTTGCATGTCTGTCTCTTGCCTGGAACTCAATGCTATTGAACTTTCTCCACTGAGGATTAGGCTTTCAAGAGATCCATCCATGAGAGGTAACCGTGAACTTAACTAATGGAATGCACACCATTACACTAGATCCTTTCTGGTGTAAAGAGGAAGGATGAATCTGGACCCCCAGGACCCATGGGAAGCTGGCACACCCACGGGGCAGGGATGCTGAGGGGACCACAAGCGTTCCCTGGATGCAGTTGTGCCAAGCTGAGATCTGAGTAAGGAGGATGAGGATGAAGAAATGAAGACGGTCTACTCCTTCCTAAGGGTCTGTGCATACAAGCCACCAAAGAGTAATAAATGAAACGCGTTTAATCCAAACCACCCCTTAGTAACTACTGTTTAGCTTTTGTTTTCTCCCCAGACGGTTTTGTGCAAGCAAACACAGCCCGAGGGTTCTTAAACCTTCCCCAGTGTTCACCTTCAGCTAATGAAGGAAAAGGAAAAGACTCTTGAAACTATATTTCATGAGATTCGTGTATTTTTCATATTAGTTTCAGACCCTTTCTTCAAATCTCCTGGAACCAGTTCAATTGCAGGAAGATGGGTAGGCAGGAAAAAAAACTGAAGTGGATTTCCGAACAACTTGGCAAATTAGCAAAGTTTTTAACATCATTAGAGAGCTCTTAAATATTCTTCCCCAAACTCCATTTTTATCTTGTGAATGCATTTCAGTAATTGCTCTAAAGGAAATTGTGGATCTTTGGCACAAACATAAATGTTTGCATGATTTAAAATTCAGTGGCAGCAAAGATCATGATTTTTTTTAATTGCTAATTCTTAAACTAACCTTTTCAGTTTGTCTCATCTTGAAGAATGCCAGTGCCTATCAGCTGAAGCCGTAATAAAGACAATGCATATATTATTTAGTTGTTTATAATTGCAAACAACTTAGCCATATTTCAATACTTAGCCCTCAGCTCCAACATGGAGCATAAGTAGGAGATGATTATAATCATTCCATCATTCTGTAAATAGAACACTGGGACACTGAAAAACAAGACTGCTTTCTTAAAGCCAGGAGCAGAGAAAGAGAAGCAGGTCTGCAGCCAGGTGGCTTTTAATTCAACCACCTTATCCCAGCCCACTGATTGCTCAGTATCTGCTGGTCATGTTCATCAAGGATGGAGACAGACTGTCCTGTGACTCAGGGAGACTAGTGTTCCAGACCTGCCTAATTGAATTAGCCAGGATGATTAACACTAGCTGTCACAACAGATAAGCTCCAAGATCTCAATGGCTTAACACAAACATCCAATGCACAGAGATATCAAGAGAGGGCTGGGAAAGACAGGATGCTACTGTTTCACACAGTCATTCAGGGATTGAGGATCCTTCCATCCTTTCTGCCATGAAGATGAAGACTCCAAGGCCACTACAGGAAGGTAAAGAGGGAACGCATGGAGGACCCCATGGCATATTTTGTGGGCCTAGTTTGACAGTGGCAAACATCACTTCCTCTTATCTTCCAATGCCCAGAACTCAGTCATATCCCCCCCCCTCCCCCACGTAACTGCTGGAAGCCTGAAGATAAGCTCTGTGCCCAAGAGGAAAACACAGTCTCTCAGTGATACAGCATTGACAATGCCACCCCAACCAAAGACCAAGGTAGTTCTAGGTTACCTAATATCCACCTCCCTAATCCAGACCCTGATCTGGTATAAATGGTTCCATGAGAAAGACAGTCTCCACCCTTCCAGGAATTCCAGATTAAAGTTCTACTCTGTACATGCCAACCCAATCTGTGACCTAGGTCAAGATGATGAACAGGAATGACCTGGGAGTGCTGGGCCAAACGGAATACCTTCAGGACGTGAAGGAACCACCTCCATCAATTGCATCGGCTACACCTCAACACAGAGCTGTGAAGCACCATATACACACCTCAAGGGCCTGAGCCCTCAATGGGATAGGGTGGTTCCTCTTCAAAGCTTAGTATCTGTTAAAAAATGACCATCAGAAGATGATATTGCATCTGGCCCAACTAAAGCCACCATGATACCAATAGGATGGAGATTCAGTGGGCGGGAGGGCACAGGGCAGAAGCCAGGAACAAAGCTTGCCCCAGGCCTGCTGAGAGTTGCCCAAATGAAGAAGAAATTAACAATGTGCACTTGTCAGCAATCTCGTTGTGCTAATTTCCTTGCAAATATAAGCAAAGCCTTTTAATTAACTTAATATCAATTTCACTTTTCTCACATTTTGTTCTAATTATGGCCTGGATTTAATGCTCACACAGCATAATTCAAAGCTCTAGAATTAGCAGCTTTACAACTTTATACACACCAGTAGCTGCTAAAAATAAGGGAAGCCAGGGTCCCTGCTGCCTTCCTGAAATGCATCCCCACGCCTCCCTCGGCAATTCCTGGACCAGCCACCAATGCTACTTGGGACCAAGTCCCACACCTTGAAGTGAGAAAGTGCCAACTTCACCAACGAAAACAGATAAAAGCAGCTGGTGGCTGTCTCTGGACAAATGCTTTCTGAGTTTCAGCTTCCTCAACTGTCAAATGGGTATAATAATGTGCACAGGTTTGATGTGGACTTAAGCAACACGCAACACTGGATATGTATCAGGTGTGCACGTGCTCAGCCACAAGCACTCTCTGTGACCCTAAAGACTGTAGCCTGCCAGGCTCCTCCGTCCATGGGCTTTTTCCAGCAAGAATACTGGAGCGGGTTACCATTTCCTCCTGCAGGGGGTCTTCCCAACCCTGGAATAGAACCTACGTCTCCTGCATTGGCAGGTGGATTCTTTACTACTGAGCCACCAGGGAATCCCTAGGATATGTATTAGATGTCCAACGAAAACACTGCATATGGTACAACATGTATGTTTACAAAGATCATATATTATATTTCATCAAATCTAACATGCCTTCAGCCGTCAGCGACACCATTTTCATGTACCCAGAAAAGAGGAAAGTGCTACCAATTAAACTGTGACACACTACCGATCATAAAGTGAATTCAATTTCAGAAATGTAAAAGTGTGCATCTCAGCACTGACAAAATGTGGTTGTACACGGTAGTTTCAATGTATGAGATGTCTTCAGATCAAATCCAAGTTAACCGGAATGCCCAAGGACTTAATATTTTAGTTTACTGAATTTCTAGACAGCATAGAGTCTTACTTTATTTTACTATTTGCTGAAAAGATATTGGGAGTGTAGAGATGGCAGATACCACAGTTTCACAATGCAAACACCATTCCTTCTCTGCTTCTCTTTTGCCTCCACCATACTTACTTTCTCTGAAAAGCAACTATTCTCTTGAAGTAAGGTTGGCCATGTGGTCATTCTCTGGACCACATGAGCTTAGCAGGAAGCCTTCTGGAAAAGATTTTCTTCCCTGATTAAACAATAGGAGATGTGACCAGTGGCACAGTACACCCTACCTTATACAAAGATGCAATGACTGGAACTACTGCAGCCATCTTGTAACCATGAAGAAATGACCGAGAAAATATAATGGACTGTGACATTATAATGTCATCATGATGATGTCACAGTTCCAGACCAGTGCTGGTTACCACTACTTCTGGACTTGTTAAGTGAAAACAAGTTACTTGCTGATGAATTAATTTCTAAATGACATAGAGAAGGCTTTTAAAATATACAGTGGAATACTATTCAGCCATAAAAATAATAAAATTTTCCCATTTGCAACAACATAGATGAACCAGCAGGGTATTAGGCTTAGTGAAATAAGTCAGAAAGAGAAAGACAAATACTGTATAATATCACTTATATGTGGAATCTAAAATATAAAACAAACTAGTGAATATAACAAAAAAGAAACAGACTCACAGACATACAGAACAAATGAGTGGTTACCAGCGGGGACACGGAATGGGGGAGGGGGAAGATAGGGGTAGGAGATTAAGAAATACAAACTATTGTATAAAATAAATAAATTACAAGTATATCTTGCACAACACAGGGCATATACCCAACGTTTTATAATAACTAGAACTGAAGTGTGACCCTTATAAACTGTGAATCACTATGTTGTACATCTGTAACTTATATTATACCTCAACTGTAACTCAATAAAAAAATAAAAATAGAAAATGTTAATGAATAAAACCTATTCCCTTGCAAACTGTTGCCATGTAAATAATTCATTCGAATGCAAGGCAGAGATAAACAACAGCTAAAGGTAGACCCACACAGAGTACCACAAGAGCCCAGAAGACGGGACAACTAATTCTGACAAGGTGGCAGAGAAGGTTTCAAGGAATAAAGGACATCTGAATTGGTTCTTAGAGGATGCGTGAGATTTTAATAGGATAGGGTGGGAGGAGGGGAGCATTATTCAAAATCTGAAAGTCGAAAGACCCTAAAGTCACGTAGCTCTTTGTTAAAAAGTATGTATTTTCTTTATTTGGCTGTGCCAGCTCTTAGTTACAGCATGCAGGATCTCTAGTTGGAGCATGCAAACTTTCAGTTCCCTGACCAGGGATGGAACCCGGACCCCCGGCATTGGGAGTGGGGATTCTTAGCCACTGGACCACCAGGGTAGTCCCCTAAAGTCATGCCGCTCTTATTGACACTTTGGTCCCTAGAAATACAGAGAAGTAGATCCCCAGTCTCCTAACTGTTATTCACACTCTTTCCGGCAGCAAAGTACAGCACCTAACAAGCCACAGGTAGCCATGAGACAGCCCTCAGTAAACACTAATCACACGATTAGCCATTGTGTCGGAGGCAGGGCTGGAAGGAGGCTCTTCTGGAACCCTGCTCCCTGTTAACTGTCAGCAAGCTCGTGTGCTGGCGTCTGGCTGTGACCGCCTGTAATTACGGCGGCAGTTTATTACTCATGCATGGCAAGGCTGAGGCTCTGCAGTTAGCCATGACAGGGACATTATTAAAAGGGAAAACTTCTCTATCAGTGGCTAAGCCAATTGTCATCCACATGTCAAGCAGTCTAAAGACCTGCGAGGTGTCATAACAAAAGCAGAGGAAGGTCTATCAACCAAGTGAGTCCTGCATTTTTTTTCAAGTGCTACCCAGAATTCAGAAATGCCTTCCCAGCTGATGGGGTGCTCCTATTCCCCCATCAAGGGCCACCCTGTGGGGAGCTGGCATCCCCAGTTGATTTTCTGAGTTCCATCATTTGGTCCCCTCGGCACAGGAAGCAGGTCTTCTCCTGTGACAGGGCACTCCAGCTGAATCCATGAAATGCAGGAGGACCCAGATGCCCGCTGGTGGCCTCGGAAGGCAGATCTGTAGGGACTGTGGCTGCAACAGCCACAGCTGGGCTAGCGCCTCCAGGCAGGGGGCTGCTGCCGCAGCAGCTGGAACAGACAGGCTTCTGGGTCACCCAAGAGCAGTAGCAGGGGAGGGGCGGGAGGAGACGGGTTTGGAGCAGAGAACGCTGCCCATCTATCACCACCACAGAATCCCTCCAGTCCACTCCTGCTTCCTCTTTGACTCAGAAACAAATGGGGAACAGAAACGAAGACCTACCAGCAGGTGCTGGGCAAGCTCAGGGCCAACCTAAGACTGCAGAGGGCATGGAGAGGGCACCAACGCCTGCCTGTGTGGGCCTTTCCTTGGGAATCAGCCAATCCGGGACTAGGGGACCGCGAGATGGATGAAGCAGAGGGCACAGAGGCGAGGATCCTGGAGGAGCTAGGAAGAGAATTCCCATCCAGGCCGATGTGAAAGGCTGGAACCAGAGGAAAGGCTGAAACCTGGGCGTGGCTGAAGGACTGAGTACACCTCCGTGGACTCATGGAGTTGGGGAGCTCCCCACAGGGTGGGGAGCATGCAGCTCAGAGTGCCAAGGGCTGATTCTGATTTTCCAAAGGGCCAACTCAGGATGTGGCCAAGGAGAGAGGTCAGAAGGGAAGGGCACCTGGAATCACTGAGGCTCAGAGGGCTCATTGAGTCCTGAACCAGAGTCATGGCTGGGCTGGCGACACCAGAACTTTCTACCTATTGTTGGATTCTAACTCACTTTCCCACCTATTTGAGTGCACATTAAATCCCAACACAACATCGATCCCCTTACGTCATCACTGCAGTGACCACTTCATCCAATAGGTCCCCACATCTACAGAATTACCTCTAACTCAGCCAGAGGCTGAAGCCTGGCAGGGTTGAGCCTCCATTCGGTCCTCTAAACAAGCTCCACGTGGCCAATGAAGGTCACACGGCCTTCCTTCTGTCCCCTCACTCATCTCTGCCTCTACTCATTCCCCATGTCAATCGCCCTGCCTGACCACCTTCTATGACAGGCCCCCAAGCGGTCTCACTACCTGGGTCCTCTGGTCTATGTGTTAAAACTTTGAAGTCCTCGCCTTCAAGTTCAGCACTGCTTGGTCAAGCACCTACTGAGGGCCAGGTCAGGTCTCACCACCGCCATACTCATTCTACCTCCAAAACTTCATGTACACCTGGTGAAACTACAAACCCACCCTTCCAACTGGACCACAGATGTCTAGGTGGGCATGCCATCTACATCTCTGCATGCATGCAGCTAATCCACACCCCGCAGTGAGGAAGTACTCACAAATAGATGGAAATGACCAACATTTGTGCAATGGGATTTGATATATACAGGCGACCATTTCTTCTCCCAGGCCTCAAAAGCGATTATCCAAAGGCACCACTACTATAACTTAAGGGGAAGATGGAGAAGAAGAAGATAGAAGGAAGAGAGAAACAGAATTCAGCCTCGGACAAAACCATGAAAAAGAGAAGAATCCTAGGTTGATTCAAAGAGGTTAAGCAATCTAAGAGCAAAACAGACCTTTCCTGCCCTATCTTGAGATTTACACCTCAGGTAACAAGGACCAGCACAACTGTTCATGCATCCCTTCCAGATATATCTGCTGAGCACCTATTATGGGCCAGGGGACTTCTCAGCATCAGACATATGATGAGAAACAAGCAAGCAAAGGCTCCTTTCTGCAACCTAGATGTCCATCACCAGGTAAATGGATGACGAAGTTGTGGTACATATGTACAATGGAATATTAGTCATTAATAGGTTGAGTCAGTTGAACTGAAGTGGGTGAACCTAGAGCCTGTCATACAGAGTGAGGTCAGTCACAACGAGGAAAACAAATACCGCATTTTAACACATGTGGTACTGATGAGCCTATTTGCAGCGCAGAAATTGAGATGCACGTGTGGAGAACAGACTTGTGGGCACAGCGGGTGGAGGAGGGGGAGCGAATCGACAGTAGCATTGCCATATATACACTCTTGTGTGTCAAACAGATAGCTGGTGGGAAGCTGCTGTTCAGCACAGGGAGCTCAGCCTGGCACTCTGTGACCACCTATTACAGAAGGGTGGGATGGGGCCAAGGTGGGGGAGGAAAGCTCAGGAGCGGGGACTCTTATGGCTGATTCACGTTGTAGGGCTTCCCAGGTGTTCCAGTGCTAAAGAATCTGCTTGCCAATGCAGGAGACACAAGAGACATGGGAAGATCCCCTAGAGGAGGAAATGGCAACCCACTCCAATATTCTTGCCTGAAAAATTCCACGGACAGAGGAGCCTGGCAGGCTTCAGTCTATGGGGTCACAAAGAGTCAGACATGACTGAGCACACACATGCATGGACACTGATGTACAGCAGAAACCAACACAACACTTGTTAAGCAATTATCCTCCAATTAAAAAAAAGCCTTCTCCCAGCTGCCACACATTGGGCACCGTGGCTCATGGCACGGATTCATTGTGAATCCCTGCTCAACCTGACTCACAGCATCCCCATTTCACAGCTGAGAAATGGTGGTGAAGCTATCACCATCTACTTTACACACGATAGTGTATACATGTCAATGCTACTCTCGATTCGGTCCCCTTCTCCTTCACCCGCTGTGCCCACAAGTCTGTGCCCACAAGTCTGCCCAAGGTAGGTCACACAGTTAATAAGTGACAGAACCAGTCATCAAACCCAGACTGTCTGCCGCCCAAGAGAACACCCTTTCTCCCAATATTATATTCTCAAAGACTCAGAGGTGTCTGACCTTAGGTGTTTCTCCATTAGATGTGGGCTCCACTGTGCCCACGCCCCACCTCTCCATCGTCACTCTTGGCTCTAATTGCCGAGCCTTTTCCCTGTCCACAAAGGACACTCCAGATTTGGCCACGGCACAGGTCAGGGCATCAGAGTTCTTCCTCGACAATGACGCTAGTGGCCTCTCCTCAGTTATTCTGGGCCGGGCAGGCGGCAGCTGCCCCTGCTGGCAGGGTGCCCGGCACACACACTGGCCAACACAGATGTGCCTGTATCCCAAGGCTGTCCAAGAACCGGGCCTCCCATCTCTCTGGAAGCCACCAGATGTGATCAGTCCGTCGGAGGTAAAAGAAGTGAGCCTCCCTCCAGCGCCCAGCCCCTGGCTCTGCTGATCAGCCTTCCACACACCCGGGTCCCTGCTGGCCACTGAGCCCTGATGAAAGCCTGTTGTTGTTTGGGATTTCCCAAGCAAGAATACGAAGTAGGTTATCATTTCCTTCCCCAGGGGATCTTTCCTACCCAGGGATTGAACCCACATCTCCTGCATTGCAGGCAGATTCTTTGCCACTGAGCCACCTGGGATAAATACTTTCACTATTCAAGGATCCTGACTTAGGGATCGAACCTACATCTCCTGCACTGGCGGGTGGACTCTACCACTGAGCCACCTGGAAGCCCCAATGAAAGCCTACATGCAGCTCCTATGACTCACACTGCCCTGGTACCCTTCTGAGGCTCACCTGCAAGGAGTGATTTTAATGCAAACACGTGCCCTCAGCTCTCTCCCCCTTACCTCCTTCCCATTGGGAATGCTAGTACCCTCCAGCTCAACCATCTATATGAGCACACATATATTCCAGGAAAGAAGAAACAGCTCAGGGTCAGCTCTGGCATCCAGGAAGAGATGCTTTCAGTATACGATCCCTCTCCTTCCAATGCCACCTCAAAGGCCCAGAGAACACACCTCTGCCCTGTCCTTCGGCGCCACTCACTTTCTCCGCCTCGTGGGCCTGGCTGACACGGCAGGCTGGGCGGGCTGCAGGTGGCTTGTTTGGGAACGTGTCGGTTTCCTGCAGCTCCGACTCCAGCTTCATCTGTCTGTGTGGCTTGGGGGCAGGACCAGGCTGCGTAATTTTGACTCCTCTCCATGCCCGCAAAGGTTTTCAATTTCTTCAAGCAACCCTGCTTCTATTCAATATCCTTGTGAAATCTAAATTTGGAACCTAACCTCAATCGATTGCATTTCCTCTTACGACAGCAGGGCCCTAGGCTTACCGGATGGAGTAGTCACATGTGCCCTTGTGAGTCCCTGCACCAGGGCGTGGATGAGGGACGAGGTCACCAGCCAGAGCTCGGGGCTTGCATGGGGCACATGACCGCCCACCACCTTCATCCTGACCTATCGGGGGATGCTGAACCTGGGAAAAGGACCATGATATTCTGGAATCTTGACTCTGCCCCTCACTGTCTGTGTCATCATGGCCAAGTCACACAGCATTCTCTAAGTCTCACCTTTCTCAGCTCTAAAATGACAGAAAACAAATAACGTCCTCAGCTGGTGACAGACAGCCAAAAGCACTGTACAGAGTTACATGGGAATTCTATCAGGAACTCTGTCCCTTCGTCTGTTTTCCTAACGTCAGTACAAACCCACCATTAAAAAAAAAAATTAACACAATATTATTTTCTTCTGCATAATGGTTTTGGGTTTTCTAAAATTTCCATGATAAAATATGAATTAATTCTACTCTAGAGAGAAAAGGAACATAAAACCAGCATGTTATAAAACCACACATTCACAAATAGCATACTGAACCGTGCTGGTCTTTAACCTGGCTAACTGCTTCACTTCCAGGCTCCTCTGAAGGTTCTAGCGCCCTTTAGTCAGGGTCTGGTGAAGGACGAGGGGTGGCCTCAAGATAGTTGCAGGCAAGATGACTACCTCACACTCACTCTCCCCAGCTAAGTCTCTCCAGCTCCTTCCTCCAACCACATCCACCCCACATAATCCAGTCTTTACAGAGTCAAGGTTATGTCCTCTATGGTTACCATTTAGCTCCTAAAACTAGCTTCCATCCAACTAATCAACCAGTAAACCTTTTTGCCCACATGCCATACAGGGTGTTATGACAGATGCCGAAGGATGGGCACGGTATTAAATAGTTCAAAATACGGTTCAAGTCCTCAAAACTCCTGTAGTCCAGCTCTGAACTCAAAAGGTAAAGCCACCGAGGCACCAGAGTGCAATGGGTGCAATGGACATGGGCAAGAAAGCTTCAAGCAACCTGGCGCAGGAAGAGCTCAGACGGTGGGACTTGGCACAACCTTCCGCCCCCAGGCAGTGACCTTGAGTCAAGCTTTAAAGGACACATGAATGTAGGAAGCAGGTGAGGAGAGCAAACCAGGACAACCAGCACTTCTCAAAGAATGGACCTGAAACACGGAAGATGAAGCCCTAAGACAAATGCAGGGCTATTTCAGCAAGTGGATGGACCTGGCTGGAGGAGGCAGAAGCACTGGGCCAGAGTGGGAACATGGGCTGACAGTGGTCAGCCTTGACTATCAGCCTCCAGGCTTGATCACAGTTCCTCAGGAAACACACAACTCCTGGAAGGTCTTGGGCCCTTTGCAAGCAGTGCTGTCCATGCAGACAGCCAGAGTCCCGAAAAGGAGGGTGAGAGAACAGAGGCTGGGGCTTGGGTTAAAGGGCACTACAGCAGCAGTAAGGGGGCAGCAGTGGGTGCCCAACGGTAAAGATGGAAGGGCAGATGTCAGAGCGAGGCTGCAGGGGAGAGGACAAAATCATCTCAGTGTGCTTTCCCTCCATTTCAGCTTTTCCACATCCCCTTTAAAGTGTCCTTCTCAGCCTGCATTAAGAAAAACAAAATAACCACAGCGTGCAACCACTTTCTCCAAAGAAGACATACGGATGGCTAACAAACACATGAAAAGGTGCTCAACATCACTCATTATCAGAACAATGTAAATTAAGACCACAATGAGGTACCATTTCACACCAGTCAGAATGGCTGTGATCCAAAAGGCTACAAGCAATAAATGCTGGAGAGGGTGTGGAGAAAAGGGAACCCTCTTACACTGTTGGTGGGAAGGCAAACTAGTACAGCCACTATGGAGAACAGTGTGGAGATTCCTTTAAAAACTGCAAATAGAACTGCCTTATGACCCAGCAATCCCACTGCTGGGCATACACACCGAGGAAACCAGAATTGAAAGAGACACGTGTACCCCAATGTTCATCGCAGCACTGTTTATAATAGCCAGGATATGGAAGCAACCTAGATATTTATCAGCAGACGAATGGATAAGAAAACTGTGGTACATATACACAATGGAGTATTACTCAGCCATTAAAAAGAATACATTTGAATCAGTTCTAATGAGGTGGATGAAACTGGAGCCGATTATACAGAGTGAAGTAAGCCAGAAAGAAAAACACCAATACAGTATACTAACACATATATATGGAATTTAGAAAGATGGTAATGATAACGCTGTATGCGAGACAGCAAAAGAGACACAGATGTAAAGAACAGACTTTTGGACTCTGTGGGAGAGGGCGAGGGTGGGATGATTTGGGAGAATGGCATTGAAACATGTATACTATCATGTAAGAAATGAATCGCTAGTCTAGGTTCGATACAGGATACGGGATGCTTGGGGCTGGTGCACTGGGATGACCCAGAGAGATGATATGGGGAGGGAGGTGGGAGGGGGGTTCAGGGATGCGAACTCATGTACACCTGTGGTGGATTCATGTCAATATATGGCAAAACCAATACGGTATTGTAAAGTAAAAAAATAAAAAATTGAAAAAAAAAAAAAAGACAGGCACTATAAGTTTTAGCAGAGAGGCCCGTTATGAGGAAGTCTGGATCACCCATGGCGCCCCCAGCCCAGAGGGGCCCTTGCAGGACACCCAAGAAACTGTTTCCAGGGTGAGAGGACACTACAGATGGCTGTGCTGTGTCTCCTGCTTGAACTTCATAAGAGTCCCCAGGAAAGATCTGAGAAACCTGAACATCATTAAAACACCAGCTCCCACTTGGTACCCAGGGGGCTGGGCCCCTCCTGTATGCCCAATGCTTGGCTCTCTTAAGCCCTCCATTAATTCCCAAACAATAAGGAGCACCAAGGTCTAGGTCTCCTTGTCCTCCTTCAGTAGCAAGGAGTGGAGACGCCGCAGCACAAGCAGACACAGGAACCCAAGTCCCATCTCCGCACCCTCCCGCCGCAGCAGGAGACCTCAGCAGGCCTACAGAATCAACAGGTGGGACCCGCTGTGCCCAAAACATGCACAGGCAGAGGATGGAGCGCTGTGAGTGGGGTGGAGAGGGGGAAGGTCACTGCAAATTACACTTGTCAGCCAGAAAGACAACACCTATCTAATTGCAGCTTGAATTCCTGGCTTGTGCAGGAAAAGCTCGAAAGCCAGTCTTCCTGCCTGCTTCCCCTCAGAGGCTGCAAGTCAAGAAAACTCTTCTTTCTAACCCAGGCAACCAGTCCCTGGTGGTGGTCATCCCCACGCCGGATGGGGAAATTGCTTACAGGGCAGAAGAGCACACAGGGAAAGAGGCCAGGACCCCAGTCCATCTGAAGCAAACTCTCAGCTTTCCGAAAGTCCTCACTCTGATTCCCACCAACAGGCAAGTGGGTTTTCCTCTTCGCTCTGCCTGGCATAGGCAGCAGAGGGCTCTGGGTCATGGTTCAGGCCACAGGCTTGCCCAAGATACAGTCTCAGGGCCCCCCACCCCAAAGCTACTGAATCAGAGACTCTGTGGGTGGGGCCTAGAAATCTACATCTTAAAAGGCCCTCCGTGTGACTCTCAGTTCAGTTTAGTTCAGTCGATCAGTCATGTCCGACTTTTTGTGACCCCATGGACAGCAGCATGCCAGGCTTCCCTGTCCATCACCAACTCCTAGAGCTTACTCAAACTCATGTCCATAGAGTCGGTGACGCCATCCAACCATCTCATCCTCTATTGTCCCCTTCTCCTCCTGCCTTCAATCTTTCCCAGCATCAGGGTCTTTTCCAATGAGTCAGTTCTTCACATTAGGTGGCCAAAGTATTGGAGTTTTGTGACTCTGAAGCACACCTAAGATTGGGACTTCCCTGGCAGTCCAGTGGTTAAGACTTCACCTTTCAATGCAACAGGTGCAGGTTTGATCCCTGTTCGGGGAGCTAAGCGCCCGTATACCTTGCAGCCAAAAAACCAAAATATAAAACAGAAGGAGTATTGTAACAAATTCTTTATTGTTTGGACCATTAAAAATGGTCCACATTAAAAAAAGAAAAAGATTAAGACAAGCCAGTGAAGCAGCTGAGAACCTCAATTCTGGAACCAGACTATCCCAGTTCTGTCAGAACTTCAATTCCCTGTTCATAATCACTTGGGTGATTATGAGCAAGTTACTTAAAGAGGAGTGTTAGTTGCTCAGTTGTATCTAACTCTTTGCAACTCCATGGACTGTAGCCTACCAGGCTACATGGAATTCTCCAGGCCAGAATACTGCAGTGGGTAGCCATTTCCTTCTCCACGGGATCTTCCCAACCCAGGGATCAAACCCCGGTCTCCTGCATTGCAGGCAGATTCTTTACGGTCTGAGCCACCAGGGAATACTCCCCTAAAGGGGAGTATCAGCACCTATCCTTAGTGTTGCTGGAAAGACCAAACGAGCCCCAGCGTGTCAGTGGCTCTTAGTGAATACCACTTAGCATTTTATTATTCCTATTTGGGGCACTGATGGGGTGTATATCATATTCTGTTACCTAACTGAAATGACTTGTGTCCTTGGGTATAGCCTGACACTTAAGGGAGCCAGATATCTTGTGCGCTCTTTTGGGGCCTATGGATCAGTCTATGGCCCAGATCTGTGTAAAGTAATAAGGCCCATCCCATAAGCATCCAGTTCCTCCAGAAATGAATTGCGGGCTTTTGTATCATTTTGTGCCTTGGTTCTTGCACACACAGGAGAAGAGCTCCCACCAGACCCCCACAGACAACACCTACAGCTGGTCCACACCTACAGCCAGGCCCTGCTGTCTGCTGGAGGTCAGTGGGATTGCAGCATCCCACTGCAGGTACAAGTTCAAGGATTCCCCTCGATACTTGTTGAGTGATATCAAGAAGCTCAAGGGGTCATTTCAGAGGATGCTTTCAAATCTGACCCCATCCCACCTGGAAGGACCCAGAAGGGATCATTGGAAAGTGGGAAGAAGATATCCTTCTCTCTGCCTGCCACCGGGCTGGTCTCTAGCTCCAACTGCAGGGAGGACAGTGGTTGAGCCAAGCCAGGTCTTACTAATGTCATCAAAGTGAAGACTCCTTATAACTAGGAGGAGACATTCGATGGAAGCTGTCATAAACACTGGCTCTCTGGTCAACCAGACATGGGGTTCTGACTCCAGACTCTGCCACTTACCAGCAGCAGGACCTCAGGCAACTTACCTCAGGTTAACTAACCTCTCCAAGCCTTCTTGTCTTATTTCTAATATGGGAAATGGAAAGAACCACGCTGGACTGATGTGAACACTCAATGAGATAATGCACTTGTAACCTCTTGGCACCGAGTCTGGCACACAGTAAGAACTTCACAGATAATTACGATCACTATCTTTATGACTATCAGTAGCTCTGGAACTGGAGCTGCTGGGGTGGCTCTAGTGGTAAAGAACCGGCCTGACAATGCAGGAGATATAAGAGACATGGGTTCAATTCCTCCATTGGGAAGATCCTCAGGAGGAGGGCATAGCAACCCACTCCAGTATTCTGGCCTGGATAATCCCATGCACAGAGGAGCCTAGTGGGTTACAGTCCACGGGGTTGCAAAGAGTTGGACAGGACTGAAGCGACTTAGCACACACAGCTCTGGAATTACCATAAGAACATGAGTTAGAAGCTCAGGAAAGGAGATAGCAGCCTTGAATCTGCCTTGGATACCAGGCATGTGGACCCTGGAGAGCTGCCCATACTCCAGTGAGTAATATTCTGACCTTGGGGGCAACAAATGTCCAATGATCCATCAGCTCCTGGACCAGATGTGACCAGGGGGTGTTAAAAGACTTCCTTTCCTCCTGAAGCAGTGAGAACATTTTAGCTGGGACAGATCCTGATAACTATTACTGATTGGATGGCACACCTCTCTTGGCTACGTTCCTTAAAAACCTGCTTCCCCTACCCACCGCGAACTTTAACAGTTCCCCTCGGGCAGCTCTCGGGGCTGGCGGGAGGGAGGGGAATCCGGAAGTTTTTAATAGCAGCTTCACCGAGGCAGCGCCGGGAAGGGAGGGGTCCTCGTTACTAGCTGAACAGGCTGCCTCCTAGAGAGAGAACATTCCGTCAGCGCACTACCAAAGCGCGTTAGCTCCAGACCTAAGGCCTCGACTTTTGCAGACGTTTAAGCCCGCCAATGGCCCCTCCCTGTCCGACCCCACCAAAGGCTAAGCTGTAAGAGCTATTTCCTCCCTTAAGTCGCCTGCGCCTCCAGTCCCATTCGGCCGCGCGTCTAGTTTCCGCACTTGGGGCCAACTGGCCAGGTAATGATGCCGGCACGCGGAGACCTGGAGCCAGCTGTGCTGACGTGTTTCCACGATAAAAGCAAACTTACAGCTGGAGCACAGAAAAGAAGCCGGGGATTCTTTCCAGCAGCCCCGGCCTCCTGGCCGAGACGGGGCAGGAAGAGTAACAGGGAGCGCGCGGGAGCCAGGAGGTCTGCCTCCCGCCCCGCGCGCAGGGCCCCCGGGGGTGGACCGGATGCCCACGCTGAACCCCGTGGGCATCCGCGCGCGTCCTTACCGTTTAGTTGCCGGTAGACAATGTCCTCGAGCAGCGAGAGGCGCTTCAGGACCGCATCCTGGATGGGGCTGGCGCTGTGCGCGCTAAGGTTAGCGGCCTCGGCCCGCGGCCGAATCTCATGGAAGGAGTCTCCGCTGCGCACCGAGATGGGCCGGCACTTGGCCAAGAAGAGCACGAAGCCGGCCACCGCGATCAAGTTCAACACCAACAGCACTTTGACTCTTCTCAGTGAAGCCATCAAACACGCCCAGCCGGCCCTCGCCCCGGACCCGCGCCCCTTCGGGCTCTGGCGAGGCGCGGGGCAGCCGGGGGCCGTGCGTGTGAGCCAAGCGCTCCGGACGGCTGGCGAGGATACCAGCCGCTCCCGGCCCCACGGCGCGGAGGCTGGGGCAGCGTAGACGGTTAGGAGGTCCGGGCGGTCGCGGGGAGAGAGAGATGGCTCACGTGAAAGCCCTCGGTCTGCAGAACTGCTCCCCAAGATGCCTACTCGGTCCTCGGCGCGCAGCCCCTACCGGTCGCCTCGGCTTCTCGGCGAGGGGCCGGGTGTCTCTCCTCTGCACCAGCAAGTGGTTCGCCGCTGGACCTCCGGCCGCCGGGAGCCGGGCTGAGGACGCAGGGGCCGGCAGGCGGGGCTGCCCCGGCGCCGCGGCGGGAGCGGCGCGCAGGTGTCGGGCTCAGGGTTCGTCGCCCGCCCGCGGAGGAGCGCACCGCGCCTCCGGCCGCACAGCCACTAGCCTAGTCCGCAGGCAGCCGTCGCGGAGCGCCGGCCGCGGTCTTCAGCGGAGGACCGACTCCCCGGGGCGGGCGCCTTTGTTACGCTCACCGACCCGTTCCATCACGCCGGGCTGAGGAATAGCCCGTGGCCAGCGCCCGCATCCTCGCGGCTCCGCAGTCACGCTCAAGTCTCAATTACTCTTAAAGTGGGGGCAGCACTAGGGGGCGGGCGAAGGGGCAGAGCGCGACGTCCTCTCCGCCCCCTCGCGCCCAGGGACACCGCACCCCGCCGCCAAACTCACCAGCGCGCACAGCGCCGCGGGCTCCCGGACACGTTCCAAGTCCTGAGCCCACGCAGTGAGCCTTCGGGGCCTGCCGGTCACGCCGGCCTCTCTCCGAGCTGGCGCGTCGAGAGGCTAGCCGGAAGGCGGAGTCGGACCTCGAAAGTCACAGCAGTTCTGTATACCCCCCTCCACGAACGTCGCGGGGAGCGCGGCGGGGAGGGACGCGCGTCGGCGCACCCTCCGCTCGCCAGAACCGGCAGCGCCTGCCGCTCTTCCCGCGCCCCAAGGAGCCAAACGCCGAGTCTTCTAATTGGTGGACGCGGTGATACCGCCGCTGCGGCAGGGAGAGCCCACACAGCCCCGGGGCGCGAGAGCCCGGAGGGGACGCGCAGGTGGCGGCAGAAGGCGGGGCGCGGCCCGAGGGGGCCCGGCTGCAGCGCCAGCTCCTCCTCCGGCCCTCCTGGCCACCCCTCTCCCCGCGAGCCAGTCGGCCGCCGCCGCCCGCAGGCTGCCGGGCGCACAGCTCCCCGGCTCGCCGGCTTGTGCGCGCGCACCCGGAAAGGGTGGGGGCGCCGGGAGAGTGCGGGCCGCGCGGGATGGGGGCCGTCAAGTCATGGTGACGGCTGCCCGCGTTGGAGGGACCCTTTGGTTCTCAGCACTCCCCGAGCGGGCGGGTTTGTTCCATCCCGGCTGGCGATGAAGACATCCCTTTCTGTGTGCTCGCAGCTCCGCTTTGCGTGGCCAGGAATGGCTAGAGGGAAAATCTGGCCTGGAGACTCGGATTCCGTTACTTTGGGAGCCAAACCGGGCGTTGGTGGGCTGGTTGGTTCGTTCATCGTCCAGGCGACGGTTTCTGTGTCCAGCCCCCACCTCTATACGCGTTTTATCATAAGAAGCGTATCTTGGCGACTGGATTTCCGAAATCTCTTCTTCCCAAAGTCAGGAGCTCCTGATGCTGAAATTCAAAACCCCGCGCTGATCTCTTTGGTTCCTTGGGCCTGGAAAAGAACAGGCTGTCAACCAACAAAGATTAGATCTGGCAATGAAGCCCAATAAATCTGGTGGTTTCTACCTATTTCGATCTCATTAAAGTTGTTTTTGTTTTTGTTTTCATGTTACTGTTGGGGTTTTATGATTTTTTGCTGATTTGTTATTTTAAATGTTGATTTTCAACATTGAAAAGTGCGTGAAAAAAATGTAACAATCTTTTAGTTCTATTCCCTTGGTACTCTTTGTCCAGGTTCCATAGGTTTTGCTTTGTATAATCTACAAGAAAGTGACTACAAAACTGTTAGATGAAAAAGCCACATCAGAAGACATAAGGGACAGTTTTTAACCTCACGTGTTGGGCACAAAAGAGGCTGAGTAGGAAGAAACCCCAGTTTATTGAGAGGTTGTAAGACAGACACTGGGCCAGGCACAGTCTCTAGGTTATCTCACTGAATACCGAGTTGAGTTAGATGTTATAACCACACATTCAGATGGAAGCTAGCCCAGTCAAGAGAAGCTCATGCAAAAATAGGGTTTGAACTTTCATTCAGCCATAGAGATGCAGGTGGGAAGGTTGAGGCAATGGGCTAAGGTGTCAGTTTAGAGCCTTAAACCTAATTCTAACTGTAACCCTGAGACTGGATGACGGATGGGCTGTCTTTTATCCCCCCAAATTTAGACAGGTTTATTGATAATTTCAGGGATTTCCTGATGGCTCAGTGGTAAAGAATTCTCCTGCAATGTAGGAGACACAGTTTCCATCCCTGGGTTGGTAAGATCCCCTGGAGGAGGAAATGGCAACTACTCCAGTATTCTTGCCTGGAAAAAATTCCCGTAGATAAAGGAGACTGGTAGGCTATAGTCCATGGGGTCACAAAGAGTCGAACATGACTTAGCAGCTAAGCACCAGCACGACATTGGTAATTTCAGTGTCCTTTCACAGGCTGACAAACAAATAGAAAACTGAATCTTACATCATGCACAGATGCCCTCAGCAACTCCAGATAGTGAGTCAGACAGGACAGCCCTCATTTCTCTTCTTCCATCCAAGTTTGTTTAATCCTAGACCAGCCTCAAAACAGTCTTAGCATGTGCAGTTGTAAGCTATCTTCTCAATGCAGACATCTCTGGGTTTTCTGGGACACTTCAGGGTTGTCCAAGTTGAAAACTTGGATGAAGGGTTTTCACACCAGTGCCAAGCAAATTCACCTAAAACTCACCCCATTCCCCTCTGTTACAGAAAAGTTCTATTTCTTCTGTTGCAGAAGCTAAGAGGCCAATAGTAAGTGGTTCTAAACTATGGTGGGTCTGATTCCCAAGCATAAGCACATTTAGGAGTAGGATGCTGGAAGCAAAACAGAAGAAATAGCCTCAGTCAACTCATTGGAAAAGACCCTGGTTCTGGGAAAGACTGAAGGCAAAAGGAGAAGGGGATGACAGAGGATGAAATGGTTGGGATAGTATCATGGATTCAATGGACATGAACTTGGGCGAACTCCGGGAGATGGTGAGAGACAGGGAGGCCTGGTGTGCTTCAGTTCATGGGGTCACAAAGAGTCCAACAGACTGAACAACAAGAACAAAGTTTCTAGGCAAGATTTAACTCCAGTGAGATTTCTTTTCATCCCCCTAAAGCCAGAGGTGTCCCTTACCCAAATTAACTCATGGTTTTATCAAGAAGCTTTAAAAATATATATGTTTATGTATTTTTTAATTTTTGGCTGCATCAGGTCTTACTCGTGGCATGCAGGATCTCTCATGGCACACAGGCTTAGTTGCCCCACAGCACATGCAAACTTAGCTCCCCAACCAGGTATCAAACCTCCACCCTCTGCGTTGGAAGGTGGATTTTCAATCACTGGACCACCAGGAAATCCCTTATCATCAATCTTATAGGCTTCTCCCCTCACATTCCACATGCCTTCTGACAGCTTCTACATTTCTAAGTGACAACTGACATTATAGACCCATTGAGTGACCCCCTGTCATAGTACACCCTGAATCCTGTCACCACACAGAAGTGCTGCGCTTATGCAATCCTGCCCTGAAATTCCGCCCTGTGTCCACTGCTTTTTTATTCTCAATTCCAACCAAACAGATTTTCCAGCCATCAGCTACCCCTCTCTGCCTCCCAAGCATCTAAGCCCTTACATCTCCACTTGAGTTCCTTCTGTATCCTTCCTGGTTATTCGAGATCTAGTCACTCCTTTATTTCAAACACAGTTCTCAGGAGTGGCCACGATTCACACACACTCACAGACAGGGTCTCCCACTGCCCCCGGCCTGTCAATACCCGGGGACTTCCCCAGTGGTCCAGTGGTTAAGACTCCTCACTTCCATTGCAGGAGCAAGGGTTCCATCCCTGGTCCAGGCACCAAGATCCTGCATGCCCAGCAGTGCAGCAAAATAATAATAAGAATTAAAATAAAACATCTAAAAAATACCCACCTTTGAATCAGTACCACCCAGACAAAAAGGTCACCTGGGAAAACCACATTACCCCCAAGTGTGGGGACATTACCAACTGATGGTGGTATATAGAGTGTATAGCATGAACTGGATCCTCATTCTGCTTAAAAGAACTGTTCCATGTCCCTAATCAGCTTCACTCCCCAGAGAGGTCTAGAAGATTCCAGAAGTTTGTAGACACTCTTAATTATAGGAGGAAACACTCATAACTTCCATCAGATTCTCAGTGGTGGTCAATGACACCAAAATTTGAAGAACCTGTTGGCATATGTTAGATATGCAAAAACATAAGCAGCTGAATATTTATTGTAGGCAGCTGCTTATAACATCAGTGGTGTCAAGGCAAGCAAGTTTGATGGAGCTCTCCAGTTGCTTGCATGTCTTGATGGAAGAAAGAAAACTCTGGACTAAAGCCAACATGCTGTATGAATGTTGAACTGAAGGAATGGAACTAAATAGCTTCTGCCTGCTGAGTAAATTCTCACACCCCAAAGGAGCACACCTAGCCACTTAAACTACATACACAGAGATTAAAGGGGCCATTTACAGAGTCATCAATCGCTCTATGCCCAGAGGCTCCTGAAAGTGTGGGTGACCTCCCTCAATCAATGACTGCCATCTGTCTACATGCCACTTGCCCCCAGTCCAGCTAGTAAAACCAACAAAATTAGACCTCAGTGGCTGTGTGGCCTGCTCATCAGGGAATCTGGGTTTCATTCCCCCTGTTCCCAAGAACCAAATCAATTCTCAGCTTTAAAATAAGAAATTTCTTGTGGATGGGTCCAAAAATCTTTCTAAGCATAAATTTCAGCTAAACTACAAACATTTTAAAAAAAATTTAATGGAGGATAATTGTTTTATAGTATTGTCCTGGTTTCTGCCACACATCACTATGAATCAGCCACATGTATACACATGTCCCCTCCCTCTTTAACCTCCCTCCCATGTCCCACCCCATCCCATCCCACTAGGCTGTCACAGAGCACTGGGTTGAGCTCCCTACGTCACACAGCAAATTCCCACTGGCCATCTGTTTTGCATATGGCAATATCCATGTGGGAACATGCACGAACACTTTTAAAACAGGCTTATTAGTATAGCTGTTTGCATAGCAACCTGAAAGGAAGGAAATAGATATATTTCTGTCCATAGGTCACCAAGGGTTTTGATTCCAGATATATTTTTCATTCATCAGCCATGATCCAGATGACACGCCGCTTTGCCTGGAGTGTTACTTTTGCTTGCCTGTTAGAACCTCTCACATCTCACCCTAATCCATCACCAAAGTTAAAAACACTTTGCCATCTAAATATCTTAATTGGTGCAATGTCTGTTTAAATCTTTGGACCAGTTTTTAAAAAACTGAATGGTTTGTTTTCTTGTTAGTTTTGAGATTATATATTTTGGATGTAAGTCCTTTGTCAGAAAATTATTTGTAAATATTTTAGTTCTATTAATAGTGTTTTATTGAAGAAGAAACCTTTTAATTATAATACAGTACAGTTTGTCTTTTAAAAAAAAAATAGTTGAAAGTTCATCAAGGGAAACCAGGGGTTCATCTCTATCCTGTGGCTTTGCCAATCTAGTTATTCTTCCAGAAGCAGAGAGGTTGAGCCCTCACTCTCATAAATGCCTGAACATTACAGCAGATATTGGAGTTGTTATTTGATTTTTTTTTAATTGAGATATAATTGGAATCCATCATTAAGTTAGGTTCAGGTGTACAACATAATCATTTGATATTTGTATATACTGTGATATGTTCATGCCAAGAAATCTAGTTAACATCCATCACCATGCAAGTTACAAATTTTTTCTTTATGATGAGAACTTTGAAGATCTGCTCTCTTAGCAACTCACCAATAAACAAAACAGTATCTTTGACTATAGTCACCATGCTGTGCATTACATTCCCATGGCATTTATCTTATAACTGGAAGTGTCTACCTTCTGGCCACCTTCACTCATTTCTCCCACTAGCCCTCATGTCCGGCAACCCCCAATCTCTTCTCTGTATGATTCCAGGTTTGTGTTTCATTTTCAGATTTCACATTAAGAGGTTACATAGTATTTAGCTTTTTCTTATTTCATCGGAGGGGTTTTATTCATTTGCTTATTTCCCCTCAACTTTATTGGCAGTATCAGTGACAAAAAAATTAAGAATCTAAAGTATACAGAGTAATAATTTGATATTATACACTGGGGAAGGATCTTACTAGAGTTTCTTTTTTATTGTTGTCATTCTTTTGGTTGTTGTTGTTGTTATTGTTTTTTTAATTAATTAATCTTAATTGGAGGCTAATTACTTTACAATATTGTACTGGTTTTTACCATACATTGACATGAATCAGCCATGGGTGTACATGTGTCCCCCGTCCGGAACCCCCCTCCCTCCCCATCCCATCCCTCAGGGTCATCCCAGTGCACTGGCCCTGAGCACCCTGCCTCATGCATCAAACCTGGACTGGAGATCTGTTTCACATATGGTAATATACATGTTTCAATGCCAAAGTTTCGTTTTAAAGAAAAAGACAGACTCTATTCTTTCCTCCACTTCAAGGAGTCACAGTACAGTGGGGGAAAGACTACAATGAGGGGGATAAATAAACAGGGAGAGACCACGCTTCTGAGTGTGCCAAGGGTCTGCATTGTGTGCCAGGCACCACATACACATCCACCTAGACTCACCACTCAGCTCTGTGATTCTGAGCAAGTTAGTTAACTTCTCTGGGTCGCATCTGTTTCCTCTGCTGTAAAACAGGGATAATATCCATACTGTTACCTCCTGAAGTTGCAAGGATGTGTACCTGCATGCTAAGTTGCTTCAGTGATGTCTGACTCTCTGTGACCCTATGGACTGTAGCCCACCAGGCTCCTCTGTCGGTGGGGATTCGCCAGGCAAGAATTCTGGAGTGGGTTGCCACACCCTCTTCCAGGGGATCTTCCCAACCCAGGGACTGAACCCATGTCTCTTATGTCTCCTGCGTTGGCAGGTGGGGTCTTTACCTCTAGTACCACTTGGGAAGCCCAGTTACAAGGATAAATACGTATAAACCACTTAGCACAGGGCTAGGCTTCCCTGGTGGCTCAGATAGTGAAGAATCCACCTGCAATGCAGGAGACCTGGGTTTGATCCCTAGGTTGGGAAGATCCCTTGAAGAAGGGCATGGCAACCCACTCCAGTATCTGACCTGGAGAATCCCCATGGACAGAGGAGCCTGGTGGGCTGCAGTCCATGGGGCTGCAAAGAGTCGGACACAACTGAGCAACGAAGCACAGCACAGGCTATAGTCAACAGTATGGAAATAAACCCAGATAATTCAACTGAGGACAAGCAAAGACTGTATATTCAATTTGCTGTTGCAAGTGTCGACTGAAGAAAGAAAAATCTTCACAACCTAAAAGTTGTTTTATTTGGAAGACAGAACAGAGGGCTTAAGCCCAAAATGTGACCTCTCAGACAACTCTGAGAAATTGTTCAGAAGAAGTAAGAGAGGAGACAGTATATGTAGGAGCTTTCCTGGTGGCTCAGACAGTAAAGAGTCTGCCTGCAATACAGGAGACCCTGGTTCAGTCCCTGGGTTGGGAAGATCCCCTGGAGAAGGGAGCAGCTATCCATTCCAGTGCTCTTACCTGGAAAATCCCATGGACAGAGGAGCCTGGCAGGTTACAGTTTATGGGTTCACAAAGAGTCGGACACTACTGAGTGACTTCACTTTCTTTTCTTTCTTGCAACAAAGATCAGATAGTCAGAACATGATAAGATTACTATTAATTAAAGAAAATCAGATGTCTCAAGTTAATGAGTTTGGTGTTTTTCTATGTATGGGAAGAGGCCAACGTCTGGGCTCTTTAAATCTTTCCTTTAACAGGCACCTCAGTTATCTGGGCCCAGTATCGCATGTGCTCCCAGCCTGAGTCTTCTCAGGGTGCACTGTTGGGGGCCGGGAGGGTGGCAGCAGTGGCTGATGGCTTCATGGGGATATCCTGTTTCTCTCCTGAGTTCCTCCCAGGGCTCATGGTCAGGGCAGCTGTGGTATGATGGCTTGATGGCTGCAATGTCCTTTGTTTACCGGTATGGCAGGCCACATTCTTTCACTGACAGGAGTCAGCCACCCTCTCTTGTGTTTGGCAGAGACTCAAAGGCAAGCAGAGGAGAGGGAAAGCTTTTTACAGTGGAAAGGAAAGGGGAAGGGGAGGCTTCACATATGGCCCGACTGGAGGCTGTTGGCCTGGAGAAGGTGGAGGCAGGAAGACGAGCAGCAGGGCTTCCTTTGTGATTGGTTAAGGGAACATACTTGGCTTTATTTGATTGGCCCCAAGGGCTTCCCTGGTGGCTCAGAGGTTAAAGCGTCTGCCTGCAATATAGGAGACCTGGGTTCGATCCCTGGGTCAGGAAGATCCCCTGGAGAAGGAAATGGCAACCCCCTCCAGTATTCTTGCCTGGAGAATCCCATTGACGGAGGAGCCTGGCAGGCTACAGTCCACGGGGTCGCAAAGAGTCAGACACGACAGAGCGACTTCACTTTCACTTTCAAATTGGGACCTAAGTGGGAAGAAAAATTAGAGAAGCAGGGAGTTACTGACCAAATGCTGACCACTCTGAGCCACTGGTATCAGTACTACATTTGGGCTTCCCAGGCTGGTTGCTGGAGGGTTTGAGGGTCAGAGTTCTATAGTCACACATGGTCAGGTCCTTGTACTTCAGCCTCTCATCGCCCAATTAATATTGGTTGTGCTAAGTCGCTTCAGTTGTGTTCAACTCTTTGCAACTCCATGCGCTGTAGCCCCATTCGTATCTTTTCCTGGTAGTATCTGACATGAAAAAGCAATCCTTGCCTACAGGCCAAGTTTCACGGCAGCCCTCAGCTTGTATTTTTCCCTAAAATGCTTCCTTTCTGCCAGAAGTTAGATTCCTTCGAAAACTCAAAAGGCCCTTTTAAGGCCCTTTTAGCATCCCAGTCCTCACTGGATGGAACCTGATCAGAGAGCCTGAACATATGCCCCTTTTTATGGAAAAATTACCCACAAACATATCTACAAATCTGCAAAGTATCTAGTCCTTGACTTATTCATTAATTGCATTTATTGAGTACTTCCTGGTGTGCCACTGCCTGCAGGGTATTCTGGACGCATATTCCCTGCCCTCAGGAAGCTTACAGTCTAGTGAAGTTGAGGCAAATATCTAGCAAACAAATCACAAACCAAAATTATTCAATCGCACTTAGGAGAGGGAGTCCCGGGTGGTCCAGGGATTAACGCTTTGCCTTCCACGGCTTCCCTGGTGGCTCAGTAGGTAAAGAGTCTCCCTGCAATGCAGGAGACCTGGGCTTGATCCCTGGGTTGGGAAGATCCCCTGGAGAAGGAAATGGCAACCCACTCAGTATTCTTGCCCAGAGAATCCCATGGACAGAGGAGCCTGGTGGGCTACAGTCCATGGGGTCACAAAGAGTCAGGACTGAGTGACTAACTTTTTCCACTTCAGGGGGTGTGGGTTTGTTCTCTGGTTGAGGAGCTAAGATCCCAGATGTCTCATGGCCAAAAAATCAAAACATAAGCAGTATTGTAACAAATTCAATAAAGACTTTAAAAATGATCCATATAAAAAAATCTTAATAAGTAAATAACACTTAGGTGAAACAACAAGGCCTAATGATGGGGGTGGCTGGTGGGCTGGGCCTACGTGTGTTCAGAGTCAAAAGTCTTCCAGGGGACCAAGTCCAAGGAGCTGCTGGGGTAGCATCCTTCCCTCCTACGTGCTGCTGGACCCCTTCTAATTCTCACTCAGGGATCCCCACGCTCCTCCCAAGGATGGCTCCTTTGCTGGGAAATGCCTGGGCCCTGACATTCTTCTCAAGTGTAGATGAATCTTACCCCAGTCCTTCATATGCACAAGCCTCTATTGTATTTAAGTACACAACTTTCCTTAACTTAATTAACATTGATAGAAACCAAAAGAGCTGCCAGATTCCTGCGTGCTAAAAGGAGAAACTTATAGAGAAGGAGCAAGGAAGGTGACTTTTCACTGTCTGTCTGCTAAGTCACTTCAGTCATGTCTGACTGTGACTCCACAGACTGCAGCCCACCAGGCTCCTCTGTCCATGGGATTCTCCGGGCAAGAATACTGAGTGGGTTGTCATGCCCTCTTCCAGGGGATCTTCCCAACCCAAGGATGAAACCTGCACCTCTTATGTCTCCTGCATTGGCAGGCAGGTTCCTCACCACTAGTACCACCTGGGAAGCCTAATCTGTTCATAGCCAGCTGTTGCTATGACTAAAAGCCTTCATAGGACCAGTGCTTGCTCTGGCTGTGGGGTGAGGGTGTGAAGAAGAGGCCAACAGACTGGGTCTTTGTGTCATGGACCACACAGATGCTGTGTGATGGTGACAGGGATCAGCAGGACCCTGGCCTGAGTGGGCCAGGCAGCTCAGAAAGAACAAGAATGACCGGGGCCTGGAACCATCCGTGAGACTGTGTTTGTGCTCGCTCAGTCATGTCCAGCTCTTTGGGACTGTACGGACTGTGGCCCACCAGGCTTCTCTGTCCATGGATTCTCCAATTAAGAATACTCGAGTGGGTTGCCGTTTCCTCCTCCAGAGGATCTTCCCGACCCAGGGATCAAACCTGCATCTCTTGCATCTGCCTGCACTGGAAGGCGGATTCTTTACCACTGAGCCTCTTGGGAAGCCCATCCACGAGAGGGGCAGCCACAAAGCCCCTCCACTCTGCAGCCCCACTTCCTGATCACCCCCCAGGCCCCACGCCAGCTCTAGTCCTACCTGGCAAGCCCTGCTCCAGTTAACCATAGCAGATGTGGGTGTCCAGGGTCAGAGAAGGGCAACTAGAGGCATTTGTTCAACCACTGAGCTGCATCCTCTTTTTAAGGACTAGAACTCTGTTTCCCCTGTCCACAATCTGACCTTGACTCTCCAGAGTCATCTTAAATGTGTATTTCAACACTTCACAATGCCTTTCTTGTTACATACGCCAACTACACATTGTTGTTGTTCAATCACTAAGTCGTGTCTGACTCTTTGCATCCCCATGAACTGCAGAATTCCAGGCTCCCCTGTCTTCCACTATCTCCTGGAGTTTGCTCAAATTCATGTCTGTTGAGTCAGTAATGCTGTCTAACCATCTCGTTCTATGCTTCCTCATTCTCCTTTTGCCTTCAATCTTTCCCAGCATCAGGGTTCTTTCCAATGAGCTAGATCTTCACAACAGGTGGCCAAAGTATTGGAGCTACAAGCTGGCACTTGCCATCTACCTCTATAAGGATTAAATCATGAGCCCTTGCAGCTGCTGACCTTCAATGCCCCCTGAAAGGAGTTCAGGGTGGAGATCAGCAATAATGCACTCTTGTGCTCTGGCAAAAACTGGCAGAACAGGTCTTCAAATAGGTATTTTCAGAAGCTGATTTTATAAGCCCAAATCTTATATCTCCTTCTATCTAGAAAAGCACTAAAATCCTTCATGGTAGGACATCTGCTCCTTGTGATTAGCAGTAACCTTCTGCAAAAAATATGTGCTTAATTGCAAGTACTCCTCCTTTACCAAAATCATATATATACAACCTTCCCCCCAGCTCTTTGAAAGGGTTTCTCAGAGATATTTGAGATGCAGTTTCCCAGTTTATAGTCCTCATTTTGCCACCAATAAAAGTTTAACTCATGTTGTACATTTTGCTCCCAACCAATTCACGTTGTGACTCTTTTTTCCCCCAGTCAACCTGTATCTGCTGGTGGATAAAAAACAAGGACCTGTCTCCAGTGGTTAGTGGCTTACCTCAGGACTAGCTCTGCTGGGTGCTTCCATGAAGTCTCTGGAGGTAAACTTGGCAACTGCAACTTCCTTGGTTATTTTGCTGAATGCAACAACTTGTTTAGTGAAAATACTCAGGAAAGCATAATTTTTAACAGTTCATGTGGAACAGCCCAAACACTCTGCAAGTACTCTGGAGAAGAGCAAGGTTACTAGAGTTCTCGTGGTACAGGCAGAATTTCTGGAATAAGTAGAAGTTAATGGGATTTTTGTCTTGGGCTTCCCTGGTGGCTCAGACGGTAAAGTGTCTGCCTGGAATGTGAGAGACCCGGGTTTGATCCCTGGGTCGGGGAGATACCCTGGAGAAGGCAATGGCAATCCACTCCAGCACTCTTGCCTGGAAAATCCCATGGACAGAGGAGCCTGATAGGCTACAGTCCATGGGGTCGCAAAGAGTCAGTCACGACTGAGCGCCACCCTTAACTCGGAGAAGGCAATGGCAACCCACTCCGGTACTCTTGCCTGGAAAAATCCCATGGCCAGAGGAGCCTGGTAGGCTGCAGCCCATGGGGTCACTGAGAGTCAGACATGACTGAGTGACTTCACTTTCACTTTTTACTTTCTTGCTTTGGGGAAGGAAATGGCAACCCACTCCAGTGTTCTTGCCTGGAGAATGCCAGGAACGGGGGAACCTGGTGGGCTGCCGTCTATGGGGTTGCACAGAGTCGGCGACGACTGAAGTGATTTAGCAGCAGCAGCATGCTTAACTTACTCCATCGCCAAGGACACGAAAACCAATTGTCCCGAAGTTCTCCAGGCTCCTCAGTTACTCTTTTCTTTAACATCCTCCATCACAGTTGCTGTAGGAAGTCCAGTGCCCTCTCCCAGTCCTTCTAAGGTTAAGACTCCTGGGGATCACTCACCTTTTCCTGACTGTACTTGTCACCTTGTCCTTAAAACCCTTGGTTTCCCAGTCAATATTTTTCCACATCTGCATGCCCCCTCTTCAATATTTTTCTCAACCAAGAGGTCTCTGTATTAGTTTTCTTTTGCCACTGTGAAAAATTGCCTTAAACTTTCTCCATTTTTTCAAATTACCTAAAATATTTGCAAACAAAATACCCCACTTAATATCCAAAGGTATATACCTTAATATCCAAAGGTATATAAAGAACTCATACAACTCAAATCAAAAAGAAAAAAATTAGCTATCTGATTGAAAAAATGGGCAAAGGACCTAACTAGCCATTTTCCTAAAGGAGACATACAGATTGCCAACAAACACATGAAAACATGTTCTACGTAACTAATCATAAGGGAAATGTCAATCAAAGCCACAATGAGATATCATGTCACACTAGTCAGAATGGCTATTGTCAAAAGGACAAGAAATAGCGTGAACTGGCAAGGAGACAGAGAAAAGGGAACCCTCGTGTACTGCTGGAGGAAATGTAAATTGGCGCCATCACCATGAAAAACAGTATATGGCTCCTCAAAAAATTAAAACTAGAACTACCATACAATCTAGTGATTCCACTTCCAGCTGGTTTTCCAAATGAAATAGAAATATTAATTTGAAAAGAAAAAATAATAAAATTGTCATGTGAGCTAATACATTCATAGGTTCTGGCGATTAGGGTGATAACATGTTTGTGGTGTTGTAGGGAACATTATTCTCTCCATCACCCATCTTTCATGTCCCAGTCAACCCCAGTTCAAAGGAAGTATGTAACAGCTTTTCCCTAAGAGCAGAGAGCATCATGAGAATTATAAAGGAGAACAGAGAAAAGTAAAACTCAGTGTTAACTCTCCATAGGCCCCAAACTCTTCAGGTCTTTCCTGTCACAGGGAATCCATTAACTACCAATTTGCTTCTTGGCCTTGGACTTAAAAAGAATCCTGCCACCTCGCCAGCTCCCCCCACCATAAGCAATGTTTCCCAAATTTTGGTTGTTTATACTCAGAGTCAGCGAGTTCCCTGTCAAAACCTGGGATACATTCAGGTTACTTGTATGTCTTGACTATTGTAAGTAGCGCTGCAATGAATGTTGGGGTACATATATCTTTTTGAATTATGGCTTTCTCAAGAGATATGCCCAGGAGTGGGATTGCTGGGTAGTATGGTAGTTCTATTTTCAGTTTTTTTAAAGGAATCTTCATACTGTTCTCCATAATAGCTGTATCAATTTACATTCCCCCCAACAGTGCAAGGGAGTTCCCTTTTCTCCACACCCTCTCCGGCATTTATCGTTTGTTGATTTTTGACGCTGACCATCGATAATTGGCTAAAGAAACTGTGGTACATGTATACAATGGAATATTAACCATAAAAAAGAATAAAATTGGGCCATTGTAGAGATATGGATGGACCTAGAGTCTGTCATACAGAATGAAGTAAGTCAGGAAGAGGGAAACAAATATTGTACATTAATGTATATATGTGGCATCTAGAAAAATGGTCTAGGTGAGCCTATTTGCAGGGCAAGGACAGAGATGCAGCTGTAGAGGCCAGCCATGTGGACACCGTGGGGGACATGGAGGATGAGACAAACCGAGAGAGCAGCCCTGAAACATACATCTCACCATATGTAAAGTAGATAGCCAGCGGGAAGCTTCTGCACAGCGAAGGGAGCTCAGCTCGGCGCTCTGGAGTGGGGTGAGATGGGAGGTGGGGGTGGGAGGGAGGTCCAAGAGGGAGGAGGTATATGTGTACATATAGCTGAGTCACTTCTTTGTGCAGAAGAAACTAATACAACATTATACAATTATATAATTATAAAGCAGTTATGTGTGTCTGTGTGTGTGTGCGCAGTCATGTCTAACTCTTTGCAACCTCATGGACTGCGCGGCCCACCAGGCTCCTCTGTCCATGGAATTCTCCAGGCAAGAACGGTGGAATGGGTTGCCATTTCCTACTCCAGGGGGTCTTCCTGACCCAAGAATTGAACCCGATTCTCCTGCTTCTTTTGTACTGTCAGGAAGATTCTTTACCACTGAGCCACCCGGGAAGCCCGTATACCCTGGGACACAGCTGCGCTCCTCTTCTTGGTCCCCGCCCCGGCAGTTAGGTATGAATGTAGTAAGAGTAAGTTGTAGCCAGTGAGATGTGAGCTGAAGCGGTGTGGCTAGGGCTGGGTCAAGGACTTTAAGACACTCTTCTCCTTGCCTTTTCTGTGTGCTAGAACCTGAAGATGGCAACACAACCTTGACCGTGCAGGTGATGAGGAGACCCAAAGGGGCAAGAGGAGCCTCAGGATGGAGGGACCCTGGAGCTCTGAACACTACATGGAGCAAATGTACCTGTGAACTGGAAACAGCTATCCTGTATTGCAAAGAAAATAATAAAATTCTTGCACTTGAAGCCACTGAACTTGGGGGTTTGCTCATGGCAACCACAACCATCCCTAATGGATATATTTACAACTCTTTTACTGTTTACATACCAATTGTATTGGGCTTCCCTGGTGGCTCAGATGGTAACGAATTTGCCTGCAATGCAGGAGACATGGGTCCTAGGTCAGGATGATTCCCTTGGAGAAGGGAATGGCTACCCACTCCAATATTCTTGCCTGGAGAATTCCACAGACAGAGGAGCCTGGTGGGCTACAGGGTCACAAAGAGTCAGACACGACTGAGCAGCTAAAACACACACATGCACCAGTGGTATTATTATGCAGAAAATTTTTAACTAAACAAACTCACTTTTCTCTTCAATTAACTGCATTTTGGACAATAATAGCCACAAGGTAAAAAAAGCCAATTTTATTAGATGTTTACAATGTGTCATTCTTTTAACACATGTGTTTTAAGTTATTTAATGTTTCACACGCATTAACTCATTTTAATCCTCATAAGAGCCCTATATCAGATACTATATTATCTGATAATATATCAGATATAATTTAATATATTACTACATTATCATTTTTAAAGAGCCATTTGGGCGTTGACGTGTGTGTTTATTTGTTTGTTTATGTTTTGGCACACCCTACTGTGTGCGGGATCTTTTTCCCCCAACCAGGGATGGAACCTGTGTCCCCTGCCTTGGAAGTGTGGTGCCTTAACCAGGAGACTGCCAGGGAAGTCCTTGCCATGCCTATTTAACGCATTGGGAAACTGAGGCACAGAGCCGTTTAGTAACTGCCAAGCTCCCACAACTGGTAAGTGGAAAAGCCAGGGTTTAAAGCCAGTAATTTAACCCTAACCTTCATGCTCTGAACCATGGTAGGCCACTGTTGTTCTTCATGGGTTCGTTTTGAAGCTATCTTTGCTCATAATGCACATTGAGGGATTAACCTTTTTACAGACTATGGCCCGTCCACAGACCACCTCGTTTTTCTCAGATTCCATTAGAGATCTGGGCATCATACATCAGCAAACACTGCCCCAAACAAACTGAAGAAAGCCTCGCAAATGACTTTTTCATCATTATACAGGGGCCCCAACTCTAGGGGAATGAGGCAGACTGAGGGCAGTCTTCTTTGTGGAGGTGGGGCTGGGCGCCATTCACAGGACGGTGTTCCTAGGGTTGAAGGGAGGCAAGAGGGGTGTGGCAGCAGGCACTGAGGGTGTGGGCAGAATCAACAGCAGGCATGGAGGAGGCCCAGGCAGGCAGAGGAGATGTGGTACCCGAGGAACTGTGATAGGTCCAGTGACTGAGCCCCAGACCACCTGGGGACAGGAAGACCTGATCCATACCACACGGGTCTGCTATCAGGTCATAGACCCCTGGTCACAGGTTAGGAGGACAGGGGCCTGAATACTTCCCTGGGAGAGGAGACCAACCAGGAAAAAAGAAGGGCATCTGAACTAACAGCTACCAGGCAGGAATCAGAGAGAGAACCAGGAGGCAAGGAGAGTCTTATCTGCATGTCCAGATCAGCAGCATGGCCCACCAGATGCTGACTGAACTCCTGAACCTTATTCCATACCATCTCCCTATGTCCTGGCCTCTCAGTGACATCTCAAAGCCAGGCTGGCTTTCAGCCCCGGGAAAGGAGTTGAGCCTTTGGAGAGACCTCAAGCATCTACAGCTGGGAGGAGTGGGCCACTGTTGGAGAAACCAGTGGGCAGAGCAGGACCCTCCCTCTTCCATTATACAGCCAGCTCCAGAGTCCTCTATCATTAACCTGCATTTTCAGAATGTCACTGCAAAATTTCCCAGGGACTTGTTTTTTTTCTATTGATCTGTTTGCCTAGGAGAGGGCTTCCCTGGTGGATCAGTGGTGAAGAATCTGCCTGCCAATGTAAGAGACGAGGATTTGATCCCTGGGTCAGAAAGATCCCCTGGAGAAGAAAATGGCAACCCACTCCAGTATTCTTGCCTAGGAAATCCCATGAACAGAGAGGAGTCTGGCGGGCTACAGTCCATGGGGTTGCAAAAGAGCCAGACACAACATAGCGACTAAACAATGACAAACTGCCTAGAAGGACAAGCAGATTGAAGTCATGTCAAAGAAAAAAAGGAGAAAAGGAAAGCCAGAAAGAAGAATGGACGTCAAGAATGACATAAGCAAATCTAAGCTTTAGGATTTAGGGGGAAATGCATCTGTGTAATTGCATAATGGCAATCAATAAGTTCATCCACACACAGTAAATGAATGAATACATTACACCAAAGTGCTATTTTCTTCATACCCAAAAAGATGGCTTATGCTTCAACAGGATGATGGAAATAAGATTGTCCATCCTCTTCATCCCAGAATTGGAGACACTCTGAACAACTTCACTTATTTTTCTGTTATTTTCAGGTTTAGATGGGTTTAGAGAAATCCATAGATGATACACTGTTGCCAAAATTTGGGGGCCAAGCACTGGGGCTGGATTAAATCTAGCAGACAGAGTTTGGGGTGAATTACAAAGAAATGGCTCTATTGCTTTGCCAGGCAAAGGAGACCACTGCAGGCCCTCAAGACTGTGTGTCACACCCTGGAGGGGTAGTGAGCCCTCTTACAATGTTCAAGGAGCTGGGCATGACCAGCTCTTAGACATTCTTCTGATTGATTGATAGTGAGGTAATTGGAAGACAGTATCATTAACCTTTCAGTTTCAACTGGTCTGGGTAGGATTGGCGGGGGGCGGGGGTTGTTGTCAACACAAGGCTTCCCTGATAGTTCAGTTGGTAAAGAATCTGCCTGCAGTGCAGGAGACCCTGGTTCGATTCCTGGGTTGGGAAGATCCCCTAGAGAAGGGGACGGATACCCACTCCAGTATTCTGGCCTGGAGAATTTGATGGGCTGTATAGTCTATGGGGTTGCAAAGGGGGGTCTACGTGCTTGTAGGCAGCATACAACTAACTTCTTCTACCTGGTGGGGGTTTCAGTATCAGCAAAACAGCTCAAAAGGGCTTGGCTCAGAATATTATCTATAATCCTCAAGGAAGAACTAAAAGTCCTTGACTTTGTTTAATGGCTAAAGTATTATTATTTTGTCTTGCTTGACTGTTTCTCTTTCTGCATTTTCACACTTCTCTGATTAAATTTATTCTTGGGCTAAAGTTTTTCTACAGACAAAAGGCAGGTGGAGGACAAAGTTGTGTGTGTGGGGGGGTGTCTTCTGGGAAGGCCTCCTAGGGTCTGCTTGGTTACCGTACTCACTGTGGTTGTTAAAGGGAATATTGAAAGTCACAGGCTTCTCACCAAACTGGCCCTAGACATCTCTGTCAGATGAGTATCTTTGTGTGTGTGTCTGTGTGTGTCTGCATGTGAAAAATCATCCTAATTGCCTAGGGCGTGTTAATTACTCCTTTGTCTGTATTCCCACAGTTCCGTGAACGTTCACCTCAGTGATCATGTTGCATTGTGCTCATTTGTTCGTATTGCTCTCACCAAACACACTGAGAGATTTAAAGTCAGAACTGGGGACATCCCTGGTGGTCCAATGGCTAAGAATCTGCCTGCCAATGCAAGAGACATGGGTTTGATCCCTGGTCCGGAAGATCCCACATGCAGAGGGAGCAACTAAGCTCATGTGCCGCAGCTACTGAGCTCACAGACTGTAGAGTCCATGCTCTACAACGAGAGAAACCACCACAGTGAGAAACCCACACACCGCAACTAGAGAAAGCCCATGTGCAGCAGCAAAGACCCGGCACAGCCAAAAATTTAAAATTTAAATAAGTAACATTTTTTTTTTTTAAGTCAGAGCCATATCCTGTCTCCTTGACACATGGCAGGCAGTGGTTTCATGATGCCTATTGGGTGAAAAGACAAGTGAATTAATGAACGGAAGAAATAAAGGAATAGACCCTGGTCTGAACGGGTCATAAGGCTAACCCACAGTGGCCCTTGTTTATATTCTTCAGCCTGAAATACAGAGCATCTCCACTGGAAGCTGATTCGTGTCTGCTGTTGTATGTGCAGGTTTTTATTCCTATAAAACAGAACAAAGGAGATTTTTTAATCTCCTGGGAGGTGAAAGTCTTTTTATGGCCAATACATGGGAGAACTTCTTTGTGGGTATCTATAAAGGCAACATCTGCCCTGTGCCTTCCAGACCCACAAAGAACATCCCCAAGCTTAGAATATTCATGTCTCAGTGCAGACCTATAAAAGCATGTTAGCTGGCATTTTCTGAGTTCAGAAACCCCTGAGTTCCCTTTATCTTCTGCCACTTACAAGTAACTTGGTTTTGCTCAGCTTGATAGATGTAATTTTATAGAGAACCACCTAACTGCTGTCTGTCCTTCAGACGTTACCAGCCAGACCACTGTTTAATTTGGGAAAAGACAGTTGCATGCGAATGACTCTGGAGGGGAAAATTATCCTGGAAGGAAAAGATTCTTCCTGAAGAAACATGAACTAGTTCTGATTCGGTACAGCTGAGTTGCCTTCTCGCTGTTTTAGTTCCTTTTCCCCCGTGGTAACAGCCTACTCAGAAATCTTAGCAATATTTTTGGTTTGTGTGTATGGGTTTGGGTTCAGAGTTGTGCTTTCCTGCTCTTTCTTTCTCTTTCCTTCTTTCTTTCTTTTTAATTGTATTTATTGGAGTATAATTGCTCTAAAATGTAGTGTTGGTTTCTGCCATACAGCGAGGTCAATCAGCCATATGTGCACATATGTCTCCTCCCTCTTGGACCTCCCTCCACCCCCATCTCACTCCTCTAGGTCATCGTAGAGCTCCGAGCTGAGCTCCCCGTGCTGCAGCAGCAGCTTCCCACTAGCTATCTGTTTTACACATGGGAGTGTGTATATGTCGAGGCTACTCTCCTAATTTGTCCCGTTATTCTTCTTTTAAAAAAATTATTTATTTTAATTGGAGGCTAATTACTTTACAATACTTTAGTGGTTTTTGCCATACATTCACATGAATCAGCCACAGATGTACATGTGTCCCCCATCCTGAACCCCCCTCCCACCTCCCTCCCCATCCCATCCCTCTGGGCCATCCCAGCGCGCCAGCCTGAGCACCCTGTCTCATTTATCGAACCTGGACTGGCGATCTGTGTCACATATGATAATATACATGTTTCAATGCTATTCTCTCAAATCATCCCACCCTCGCCTTCTCCCACAGAGTCCAAAAGTCTGTCTTTACATCTGTGTCTCTTTTGCTGTCTCGCATACAGGGTTATCGTTACCATCTTTCTAAATTCCATGTATATGCGTTAGTACACTGTTTTTCTTTCTGACTTACCTCACTCTGTATAATAGGCTCCAGTTTAATTCTTTGATAATATACGTGTTCTTTGTATACATGTATAGACATGATAATATTCATGATAATATATATATTCTTCGATTCAAATGCATTCTTTATAATGGTTGAGTAATGTTCCACTGTGTATAGGAACAGCTTTCTTATCCATTCGTCTGCTGATGGACATCTAGGTTACTTCCATGTCCTGGCTATTGTAAACTGCTGCGATGAACACTGGGGTACACATGTCTCTTTCAGTTCTAGTTTCCTTGGTGTGTATGCCCAGCAGTGGGATTGCTGGGTCATATGGCAGTTCTACTTCCAGTCTTTTAAGGAATCTCCACACTGTTCTCCATAGTGGCTGTACTAGTTTGCATTCCCACCAACAATGTAAGAAGGTTCCCTTTTCTCCACACCCTCTCCAGCATTTATTGTTTGTAGACTTTTGTTCTTTTTTAAAATCAGTTTTATTGTGCTATAAATTCCAAAAATGATAAATAAATGATACCTATTTTAAGCACAATTTCAATGACTTAAAATAAATATATGCATTCATAATAACAACTGCCACTTTTAAGATAAAGATGTTAGCTATTTATTAAATTTTATTCTTATATAAAATTATTTATATTTAGGGTGTACAACACAATGATTTGATATGTATGTATATATAGCAAGTGAAATGATGACTGCAATTAAGCAAATTAACACATCTCCTCATATGCTTTTTTTCCTGTGATGAGAGTAACTGAAATCACTTTTTTAGCAAAATTCAGTGTTCAGTTCAGGATTGCTAACTCCAGTCACCATGCTGTCCATTAGACCTCTGCACTACAGCATCACCCCGCCAGCTTCCAACCACCGACCCCCTCAGAAATGTAAAGATTCCACAGGCTGTGGATTATTCATCAAGAGGAAGGCTCGGTGCCAAATAAATTAGGTTTCCAACAAGGAGCAAGAGGAGAAGGGATGTTTTTCCTTTCATAGCATCTGGCCAAGCCTATTGCACTTAGCAGAGCTATGGAGGAGACCGGGTTGTAGAAACATCAGCCTCTAAGCAGGACTGACATATGTGGGGTCTTCAGGTTTGTTCAGGTTAAATGAAGTCCCTGGGTCAAGTTGCAATGGGAAGCAGGGAAAGGAAGCATGGAGAGCCTAGAGCGACTTTCAGAAACCCGGAGGCCTGATACAAATAAGCTTATTTACAAACGAGAAATAGACTCACAGATACAGAAGACAAACTTACTGTTTCCAAAGGGGAAAGGCAGGGACGGATAAATTAGGAGTTTGGGATTAACAGATATATACTGTTGCTGCTGCTGCTGCTGCTAAGTCGCTTCAGTCGTGTCTGACTCTGTGCGATCCCATAGATGGCCTCCTACCAGGCTCCCCCGTCCCTGGGATTCTCCAGGCAAGAATACTGGAGTGGGTTGCCATTTCCTTCTCTAATGCATGAAAGTGAAAAGTGAAAGTGAAGTCGCTCAGTTGTGTCCGACTTTTAGCGACCTCATGGACTGCAGCTCACCAGGCTCCTCCGTCCATGGGATTTTCTAGGCAAGAGTATTGGAGTGGGGGGCCATTGCCCTCTCTGAGATACTACTATATACAAAATAGATGAGCTTCCCAGGTGGCGCTAGTGGTAAATGAGAGTTCGATTCCTAGGTTGGGAAGATCCCCTGGAGGAGGACACGGCAACCCACTCCAGTATTCTTGCCTGGAGAATCCCATGGACAGAGGAGCTTGATGGGCTACAGTCCATGAGGTCATAAAGAGTCAGACACAACTGAAGCGATTTAGCACAAATAAAATAAACAACAAGGCCCTACTGTGTAGCACAGGGAACTACTTCAATATCTTGTAATAACCTACAGTGGAGAAGAACTGAAGAAAAGAATAAAGGACTTCCTGGGTAAAGAATCTGCCTGCCAGCGCAGGAGATGCAAGAGACACAGGTTTGATCCCTGGGTCGGGAAGATCCCTTGGAGAAGAAAATTGCAACCCACTCCCATATCTTTGCCTGGAAATTTCCATGGACAGAGGAGCCTGGTGGGCTCCTATCCATGGGGTGCAGGAGAGTCAGACACGACTGAATGACTGAGCACACACACACATAAACACACACACAAACACATACGCACATACACACACACACGTATAACTGAATCATTTTGCTGTACCCTGAAACTAACGCAACATTGCAAATCAACTGTATTTCAACTTTTACAAAAGGCAAAAAAAAAAAAAAAAAAAAAAAGACAACTGGAGTCCACAAAGTTAAAAAGTATGAATGGGGTTTTTAAATTGACTTTGCTGGCCATTTTCAGCTTTTCATTCCAGTACTACACCAAGGTGCCAAACAGAAAAAATGGGATGGGTGAGTGAGGAGGTCTTGATGTCTCATGTAGGGAAGTGGGGAGACTGTGTTGATTCAAGGTCACTATGTCACAGTTCAATAGCTCTCTGGCTCTGTATCATTAAATCCAGAGAGTTCAGTGTACTGCAACAAGATTTTTTGCCCATCCCTCCTACAAACAGCAACCTCTGATGCTCTTGCAAAATATTTCTGTGCTGCAGAGCTCAGGAGCCAGGGAGAGGAAGTCACAGAGAAGACAATGCCTTGCAGAATATCTGCCTGTAGAATTCCACCCACTAGTTACCCCTCTTCTGCTGTGCTTGAACTCATCTGTGAATAGCTGCAAATGCTAAAGCTCTGCAGATGTGCCTAACTTATTGCCTCATGGTATGCCCCAGAAACCCTAAGGAGAGGGCATATCATTTTACAAACCAGGAAGCTGAGGCTCAGATGTTATGTGCTTTTCCCAAGGTCATCCAGTATGTGGAAGAATCTGGATCTGAATACAGATGTCAAGTTCAGAGACATAGAAATTGATCAATTGCTTGCTTGCTTGCTTGATTGATTGAAGAGACTCTGCCTTTTCCCAGAAATAAACTAACAAGCAAAAAGAGGGATTTCCCTGCTGGTCCAGTGGTTAAGAATCCACCTTGCAGGGGCTTCCTAGTTTGTCCACTGGCTAAAACTTCATCTTCCCAATGTAGGGGCCCTGGGTTCAATCCTTGGTCAAGGAACTAGATCCCACATGCTGCAACTAAGACCTGGCATAGCCAAAAAAAAAAAAAAGAATCCACCTTGCAATGCAGGGGTGCGATCCCTGGTCAAGGAACTGAGATCTCGTATGCTATGGAGCAAATAAGCCTGAGCATCACAGGAACTGAACCCGTGTGATCTGGAACCCATGCGCAGCAACTGGAGAGTCCGTGCAACACAAAAAAAGATCCTGCTTGACCCAAGGAAGAGCCCATGTGCTAAGACCCCACACAGCCAAATAAATGTTTTTTTAAAACAGAGGCGAAAAGACTCAAAGAACCTTCATGAGTTTGTGCCATAAAACAGAATAGAAGGAACAACATGGAAATCAAGGCATCTAGAAACAAGCAGTTAACCTAATTCCAGTTCCCTAATTTGAGAAATTCCTCAAGTGTCTCTGGTTCAAATTGAATAATTTTCCAATTTCCTCCTTAAGGTAATTTTTTAAACTACTGATTTTTATAGGCTTGAGCATGTGAAAAGCCGACTACTGTATGTCTTTTTAATTAGCTCCTTCACATGATAATTAAAATCTCTCTTTGCATCATAGCTATTCTTAAACTCTGCAGTAATGTTCCTCTGGCTGGAAGTTAGCTGACCATCTGGAAGCCATAAAATATCTTAACCTTAAAATGCAAACTATCAGTTAGAGATGCCACAAATTAGACCTACTCGTCATTGCTTTAATGGGTAAATGCCAGGCTTCCATCCTTCATTCTGTCTAATCAGGAAACTGCAGAATCTCACAGTTGGAATAGAGGTTTTAAAAGTCAAGTAGTCGTTTCTCCTTTGTCTTTGCAGGATAGATCAGTTGAGCCCTCTCTTGTAATGGTCCTGAGGCATACAGCCCAGAAGGAAATTCCAAGGCTGTTTTCAGAAACTTCATCCAAAGTTTATTTGCTGTTTGGGGCTGGGGTCCAAGACAGGCCTTGGGGGCAAAAAGGGAGGGAAATGATTGCTGGCTAGAAATTTGGAAGGGGCTGGAGTATCCAGGACTTCTTACAATGGACTCAATTTATATTATTAGTTAAACTCGAGGGCAGACTGATGGAAATATTGGGTTGGCCAGAAAGTTCATTTGCAATTTTCTGAAAGAAGAAACTTTCTGGCCAACCCAATAGCCAACTAATGGCTGTTGATCATGTATCCACAGAGATGAAAGCATGACTGATGTAGTTATTGACGTGTTTTTTATTTCATTGAATAAAAGATTCTTTACATTTTATAGTGCTTTATCGTTTTCAAAAGTTTCACACACACGATTTCACACAAAGTGTTAATTGTGCAGTTGTATCCAACTCTTTGTGACCTCATGGACTATAGCTCACCAGGCTCCTCTGACTGTGGAATTCTCCAGGCAAGAATACTGGAGTGGGTTGCCATTCCCTTATCCAGGGGATTTCATATAACACTCCCCCTTTTTTTTCCCTCTCCCTATATTGTCCTTCCCTTCTCCGTCTTGCACTGGTAACCACTAGTTCATTCTCTATGTCTGTGAGTCTGCTTCTGTTTTGCTTTATTTACTAGTTTATTGTATTTTAGATTCCATATATAAGTGATATCATACAATGTTTGTCTTCCTCTGTCTGACTTAACATAATGCTTTCCAAAAGTATCCATATTGCAGCAAATGGGAAATTTTCATTCTTTTTCATGATTGAGCAGTATTCTACTGTGTGTATACATACCACCTCTTCTTAATCCATTCATCTGTTGATGGATGCTTGAGTTGCTTCCGAATCTTGACAATTGTAAATTATGCTGCAAGATCCAGCCAGTCCATTCTGAAGGAGATCAGCCCTGGGATTTCTTTGGAAGGAATGATGCTAAAGCTGAAACTCCAGTACTTTGGCCACCTCATGAAAAGAGTTGACTCATTGGAAAAGACTCTGATGCTGGGAGGGATTGGGGGCAGGAGGAGAAGGGGACGACAGAGGATGAGATGGCTGGATGGTATCACTGACTCAATGGACGTGAGTCTGAGTGAACTCCGGGAGTTGGTGATGGACAGGGAGGCCTGGCGTGCTGCAATTCACGGGGTCGCAAAGAGTTGGACACGACTGAGCAACTGAACTGAACTGAACTGTTAACAGTCTTTATTTTAAAGTCTGTTTTGTCTAAGTTTTGCTACTCTGGCTTTATTCTGGTTTCTGTTCTCATGGGATAACTTTTTGCATCCCCTTATCTTCATTCTCTATGTGTTTCTATATCTAAAGTGAGTCTCTTGTAGGCAGCATTATAGGGGTCTTGTTTCTATATCCATTTAGCCAGTTTATGTGTTTTGGTGGGAGGATTTAGTTCATAATTAGGTAATTATTGATACATATATTCTTATTGCCATTTTATTCATTGTTTTTTTATTTTATTTTTTTAATTTATTTATTTTTTTCTTTCTCATGCCATCTCTCCCTTTTTTGTTCTCTTCTCTTGTGATTTGACAACTGTCTTTCATGGCGACTGTCTTTGGATCCCTTTGTCTTTCTTGTACGTACATCTATTACAAATTTTTGGTTTGCCATTACCATGAGGTATATATATATATGGTTCCCGGGTGCCTCTAGTAGTAGAGAACGTGCCTGCCAATGCAGGAGATGCAAGAGCCTCAGGCTCAATTCCTAGGTCAGGAAGATTCCCTGGAGGAGGGCATAGCAACCTGCTCTAGTATTCTTGGCTGAAGAATCCCATGGACAGAGGAGCCTTGGCAGGCTATAGATAGAGTCATAAAGAGTCAGACACGACTGAACCGCTGTGCCATTTTAAGTTGCTGATCTCTTAATTTCTAATGAGTTTTTAAACCCCTGCATTTGTACCCTCCTCTCTCCCAACTACTGTTTTTGACATCATATTTTACATCCAATTGTTATGTGTATCCCTTAATGCTTATTGTGAACATAGAGGATTTTGCCGCTTTTGTCTTTTAACTTCCTTTGCCTGTGGATGATTTCCTGCCTTTTCTATCTGTTTGCCTTTACTGGTGAGCTTTTCATTTTGTGATTTTCTCATTTCTAGTTGTGGCCTTTTCTTATTTTGCCTAAAGACGTTCTTTTATTTGTTGTAAAGTTGGTTTGGTGGTGCTAAACTCTTAGTTTTTTGCTTGTCTGTAAAGCTTTTGACTTCTCCATCAAATCTGAAGGAGCATCTTGCTGAGTAGAGTGTTCTTGGTTGTAGATTTTCCCCTTTCACCACTTTGAATATATTGTGCCGTGCCTACCGAGTTTCTACTGAAAAATCAGCTGATAGCCTTATGGGAGTTCCCTTGTATGTTATTCGTTGTTTTTCCACTGCTGCTTTTCATATTTTTTCTTTCATTTTTGTCATGTGAATTACAGTGTGTCTTGGTGTGTTCCTCTTTGGGTTCATCCTGTACGGGCCTCTGCACTTTCTGGACTTGGGTGACTGCTTCCTTTCTTAGGGTAGGGAAGTTTTCAGCTATTATGTTTCTAAATATGCGCTCAGCCCCTTTCTCTCTCTTCTGGGACTCCTATAATGTGAATATATCTGGTAGGCTTGGTTATCTCCTGTCTTGCTGTGTTGTCAAGCCATACCTTGTATGGATGCTGTTGACATGGTTAGCAGGTTTCGGTCATGAAGTGACTGACTGCAGAACCCCAGGGAACCCTGGGGATAGTACTGGATCATTGGTGGGCGGATTCAGTGTCCAGAAGACTCTGGGGCTGATCCTCCCCACCCCCTCCACAGGGGGGTGAAGCCAGGTCCTGGGGTTAGTGCAGGCCTACTGGCAGGCAGAGCTGCACTCTGGAGTCTGGGTACAGCGCCCAGGGATGCCAGAGGTGGTGTCAGATCACTGCAGGGGTGGGGTGAAGGGTTGCTCTGACATACTTGGGTACAGGGTGTCCTGAAGCTTGTGTTGGTCTGCTAGTGGGTCCCAGGGCAAGGTCTAGCCTACTGTGGGCAGCCTTGGTCTGCAGGCAGTGGGACTGTGGTTTTCTTGTGTCTGGGGTCTGCCCCCTGGTGGCAGAAGCTGGTCTCGTGGCTAGAGCAGGCTTCCTGGGGGGCAGGGCCAGGGCTTCCCTGCTGGTGGGTGGAACTGGGTCTTGGCCCATCCCTGGGCAGGGCTGTCTCTAGATACAGATCCAGAGGCAGCTGTGGGCCTGGGAAGACTTAAGGCAGCATCTGCAGCCATGAAATTAAAAGACGCTTGTTGTTGGGAGGAAAGCTATGACAAACCTAGACAGCATGCTAAAAAGCAGACACATCACTTTGCTGACAAAGGTCCATAAGCAAAGCTATGGTTTTTCCCATAGTCATGTACAGATGTGAGAGCTGGACTATAAAGAAAGCTGAGTGCTGAAGAATTGATGCTTTCAAACTGTGGGGCTGGAGAAGACTCTTGAGAATCCCTGGGACAGCAAGGAGATCAAGCCAGCCAATCCTAAAGGAAATCAACCCTGAATATTCATTGGAAGGACTGACGCTGAGGCTGAAGCTCCAATACTCTGGCCACCTGATGCGAACAGCCGACTCATTGGAAAAGACCCTGATGCTGGGAAAGATTGAGGGCAGGAGGAGAAGGGGGTGGCAGAGGATGAGAAGGTTAGACTGACTCAGTGGACATGAATGTGAGCAAATGCTGGGAGACAGTGGAGGACAGAGGAGCCGGGTGTGCTGCAGTCGGTGGGGTCACGGAGTGTCAGACACGACTGAGTGAATGAACAACAACCGCTGCTGATGAGCGGGGCTGTGTCCTCACCCAGTTAGGTGTTGGGGCTGGCCGAGGCTTCCGGCGCTGACACCCGCAGGCTGTGGGCGGGGTCAGGTCTTGGCGCTACTGAGCCGTGGGCCCCGCCCACGTCGGCATCTGCGCGGTTGGACAAGCTCCCAAATATGGCTGCTGCTACGGTAGGTGTCCCCAGGGTGAGTCACAGCTGCCCCCACTTCCCCAGCAGAGCCTCTAAGACCAGCATGTAGGTCTGACCCAGGCTCCTATCAAGTTACTGCTCCTGCCCGGGGTCCCAGTATGTGTGAGATTCTGTGTGCACCCTCTAAGAGTAAATCTCTATTCCTCCAGTCCCTTGGGGCTCCTAAAATTAAGCCCCAGGGGCCTACAGAGCCAAGCCCTCTGGGCCCTCTTCTTCCCAGTGCCGAACCCCCAGGTCTGAGAGCCTGAGATGGGACTCAGAACTCTCGCTCCTGTGGGGCAAACTCTCCTTGTGCTCACTCAGTCGTGTCCAACTCTTTGTGGCCCCAAAGACCGTAGCTTGTGGGGCTCACCTGCCCATGGAATTCTCCAGGGAAGGAATACTGGAATGGGTTGCTATTTCCTACTCCAGGGGATCTTCCCAACCCAGGTATGGAATCTGTGTCTCTTGGTTCTCCTGAATTGGCAGGCGGTTTCTTCACCACTAGTGCCACCTTGGAAAGCTCCTCTGCATTATAACTGTTCTCCAGTTTGTAGGTCACTCAACTCGGGGATTACGGGACTTGGTTACATCATGATTCCATCCCTCCGACTGGTGTCTTTACGTCTTTAGTTGTAGAAGATCTTTTCTGACAGGTTTTGTTCTTTTTCACTGATGGTTGTGCTACAGATAGTTTTGGTGTGGTTGTGCAAGGAGGTGACTATTTAAAGAAAAAACAAAGAATAACAGCAAGACACAACTTCCTTCACAGTCCAAGGTTTACTAGGATCCTAGTCCCTAGGAGGTTCCTGTGCTATAATACACACTTCAGGAAATGTAAAGAAACCATTAAGCGTGTAGAAAGAGTCAATAGCAACAGTTTAAAATCTAATCTAAGTGGCTTCTCAGAAATGTTGCAAATACATGAAAATCTAATTCTTCCTTACTGTAAATCATATCAGCAACACCCAAATCCTCACAGTTTTTCTCCTGATGCTGATAATAAGCAGCACTTGTGTTTACATTCTATTGGTTGTGTACCAGCCTCCCAGGGGGAAGTAGAGTCAATTTGCTTTAAAAAAAAAAATCCTTTTTAAAAATAGTGGAACATAACACATCTACAGAAATGGCCACAAATCAAAAGTGCTTTACTGTATGATGTAGCAGGCTCAACCTGGAGCTCTGTGACAACCTAGAAGGGTGGGATAGGGTGGGAGGTCGGAGGAAGGTTCAAGAGGGAGAGTGTATCTATGGCTGATTCGTGTGGATGTATGGCAGACACTCACAAAACATTATCAAGCAATTATCCTTCAATTAAAAACAAATCAAAAGAGAAAAAAATTGATGAAATGTAACACACCTACAGAAGTGGTTACAAATCAGAAATGGGCAAGGATTCAACAGCAAGAAGCCCCTTGTGTCACCAATACCCTAGTCAAGAACCAGAAGTTCAGCATCAGGAGCTAGCTTTGCACCCTAGCCATCCCTCTCCGCCTCCCCCACCCCCATTTTTACGTCAGAGATAAACAAAGCCAGACGCCAGTTAAAGTGCTGAGGGGACAGACTTTGACCAGCAATATGCTATTGAAGCAGGAAAGAGGGCCCAGCTGGAATTTAACTTTGATTTGCACAGAGGTGGCTGGGTACTGTCTATTAAAGCAGGGGTCCAGTCCGTGGCCTGTTAGGAATCAGGCCACACAGCAGGAGGTGAGCGGCGGGTGAGTGAGTGAAGCTTCATCTGTATTTACAGCCTCTCGTTGCAGGAAAACAAGCTCAGGGCTCCCACTGATACTGCATTGTGATGAGTTGTATAATTATTTATTGTATATCACAACGTAATAATAATAGAAATAAAGGGCACCATCAATGTAACACACTTGAATTATCTCCAAACCAACCCCACCCCCAACTCTGGACCTTGGAAAAATGGGCTTCCAAGAAACTGGTCCCTGTTGCCAAACATATGGGGGACCACTGCCCTAAAGCAAGGATGAGTGAGTAGGGAGAAAGTAGGGGCTCAATAGAGTCAGGTGAGTGAAATATTACAAAGGCTTGATTAGTATCAGTGCTGATTAGGGAAGGTGTGTTTGTTCACTGGCAATTATCCTTAGGATTCCCCTCCTCCCACAAGACTGGGCCTCTGTGCTTTGTAAAGATCACATTTTAAAGGAATGGCTTTCAGGTGCTTGAGAAGGACAGTTCCGAGCTGTAAGAGGTACAGATACATCTCAAAAGGACAGAGGAAGGATTTTTAGCTCCTGCTGTAAGAAGCATGGCTGGGGGCCTATCTTCAGGGGTTGGCTAGAACAAACAGTAAATCCTCTTGGCAGCCTTGCACTTTCTCAGGCAGGCGCTTTAAGGGGACTTAGGTCACCTTAGGGATGAGCCTTTTGCTGCTAGAAACTGTGTTAGTATTTATTGAAGCCTTTGAATGTGAGGGAATGCAGTGAGAGTCTGCAGTTGTTATAAGCCAAGGTTGAGATGAAGTCGAAAAGAGGGTCCTAGAAACCCAGCTACAGTTTGGCCGAGGAGACAGTCTTTGTGGATGGTAAGCACTTCCTTGTTTTTTCTTACAGTTTTACTACCTAATCACACATCCCTAATCACATTATTTCCCTTTTTCCTGCATCTATTGAGAAGGAAATCAATCCTGAATATTCATTGGAAGGACTGATGCTGAAGCTGAAACTCCAATACTTTGGCCACCTGATGCAAAGAACTGACTGATTGGAAAAGACCCTGATGCTGGAAAAGATTGAAGGTGGGAGGACAAGGGGACGACAGAGGATGAGATGGTTGGATGGCATCACCAACTCAATGGACATGAGTTTGAGTAAACTCCGGGAATTGGTGATGGACAGGGAAGCCTGGGGTGCTGCAGTCCATGGGGTCAAAGAGAGTTGACACGACTGAGTGACTGAACTGAACTGATTGAGATGATCACATGCTTTTTATTCTTCAGTTTATTAATGTGGTATATCACATTGATTGATTTACATAGAATGAAGAATCTTTGCATCCCTGGGATAAATCCCACTTGATCATGGTGTATGATTCTTTTAATGTGTTGTTGAATTCGGTTTGCTAGTATTTTGTTGAAGGTTTTTGTGTCTGTGTTCATCAGTGATACTGGCATGTCATTTTCTTTTTTTGTGTGATGTCTTTGCTTTTGGAATTCGGGGTGATGATGACCTTGTAGAATGAGCATGGGAGTGTTCCTTCCTCTGCAGTTTTTGGACTAGTTTGAGAAGGATAGGTTATCAACTTTTCTCTAAATGATTGAATTTGCCTGCGAAGCCTTTTGGCCTTTTTCCTGTTTGTTTGGCTTCATACATTACGCATTCTTCATGCCTGCATCTTTCAACATTATATTTATGAGGTCCACTTGGCTGGTTGTATGTAGATCTGGTTGGTCCATTTCTGTTGCTGTCGAGTGTTCCACTGAATCACTGTATCACAACTGACTTATCTAGGGACTTGGGTTGTCTCATTTTAGGACCATCACAGAAATGAGGCTGCCATGAATGTGTCCATATTTCCTTTAGGTATGTACCTAAAAGTGGAAGAATAACTATGTCATAGGGTCATGGGATGCCTAACTTCAGTTCAAACTGATTTGCAAAAAGCTTGAACTCCCACCAGCAATACAGGAGAGCTCTAACCATGCAGATGGTTTCAGTGTCAAACCGTTCAAATTTCCCTGGTTGCCTTTGGCTAGTCAAGTAGGTGGATAGTGTTGCTGAATAGGGGTTTTCGTTTGCATTTTCCTGGTGATTAACAAGGTTAACATCTTTTCAAATGTTATTGGCCATTTGTATTATTATTTTGAAAAGTGTTTATATGCTTTTCCTGTTGGTTATTTTCTTCTTGGTGCACAAGAAGGTATATATAGTTTGATTACAAGTTCTTTATTACTAGCATGTTATATGGAGAAGGCAATGGCACCCCACTCCAGTACTTTTGCCTGAAAAATCCCATGGTCAGAGGAGCCTGGTGGGCTGCCGTTTCTGGGGTCGCACAGAGTCGGGCACGACTGAAGCGACTTAGCAGCAGCAGCACGTTGTATGAGTAATGCTTTCAAGAACATTCTTATTTATGTTTTTTAGCACACATAAGGATGCATTCATATTGGGTTGAATTTTTAGGAGTGAATTTTTTTGGTCATGTGCGTCTTTAAATTTAATATATCTTAAAAAACTATTTTCCAAAGTTGTTTTAACAATTTACACTATCACAAATAGTATAGGAGAATTCTTCTTGCTTAACATCTTTGCCAACAAATGTGTTATTGTCAGACTTTTAAATGTTAGCCACGCTGGTAGATATGCAGTGGTATAACTTTGTGGTTTTAATTTGCATTTTCATGATTACTAGTGACATTTAATACCTTTTCATATGATTATTGGATGTTTAAGTATGCCCTTTTTAAAATTTATTTTTAATTGGAAGAAAATTACTTTATAATATCATGATGGTTTATGGTGTACAACAATGCAAATCAGCCATAATGATACATACATTGCCTCCCTCCCCACCCCACCGCCACACCTCTCTAGATCATCATAGAGCACTTGGCTGGGCTCCCTGTGTTACACAGCAGCTTCTCACCAGCTATCTGTTTTGCACATGGTGGTGTGTATATGTCTGTGTTACTTTGCCCATTCATCCCAGTTTCTCCTTCCCCCGCTGTGTCCGCAAGTCCATTCTCTGTATCTGCATCTCCACTCCTTCCCTGCAAATAGGTTCATCAATACCATTTTTCTAGGTTTCATCTATATGCGTTATTATATATTTGTTTTTCTCTCTCTGACTTACTTCACTCTGTATGACAGCCTCTAGATCCATCCACGTCACTACAGATGACCCAATTTCATTCTTCTTGGTGGCTGAGTAATATTCCATTGTATGTATGTACCATGGGGCTTCCCAGTGGCTCAGTGGTTAAGCAATCCACCTGCTAATACAGGAGCTGCAGGAGACGTGGGTTCGATCCCTGGGTCGGGAGGATCCCCTGGAGGAGGAAATGGCAACCCACTCCAGTATTCTTGCCAGGATAATCCCATGGACAAAGGATCCTGGCAGGCTATGGGGTCCCAAAGAGTTGGACATGACTGAGTGGCTATCGTGTATGCGTACCTTTTAATGTGTTGTTGAATTCGGTTTGCTAGTATTTTGTTGAAGGTTTTTGTGTCTGTGTTCATCAGTGATACTGGCAACAAAAGGTACGCATATATGTACCATACCGTCTTTATCCATTCATCTACTGATGGACATCTAGCTTCCATGCCCTAGCTATTGTAAATAGTGCTACAAAGAACACTGGGGTACATGTGTCTTTTTCAGTTATGGTTTCCTCAGGGTATATGCCCAGTAGTGGGATTGTTGGGTCATATGGTAGTTTTATTGCTACTTTTTTAAGGAACCTCCATACTGTTCTCCATGGTGGCTGTATCAATTTACATTCCCACCAACAGTACAAGAGGGTCACCTTTTCTCCACATCCTCTCCAAGCATTTATTGTTTGTAGATTTTTTTGGTGATGGCCATTCTGACTGGTATGAGGCGATACCTCATTATAGTTTTGATTTGCATTTCTCTAATAATGAGTGATGTTGAGCATCCTTTCATGTGTTTATTGACCATCTGTATGTCTTCTTTGGAAGGTACACTCTTTTTAAAAAGTTTTTTTTAATTGAAGGATAATTGATTTACAGAATTTTGTGGTCTTCTGTCATACATCAACAAGAATGGTACACACATGTCCCCTCCCTCTCGGGCCTCCCTCCCATCTTCCTCCCCATTCCATCCTTCATCCTGTCACAGAGCCCCTGTTTGAGTTCCCTGAGTCATAAGCAAATTCCCATTAGCTATCTATTTGACATAAGGTATTGTAAATTTCTGTTACGCTCTCCGTACATCTCCCCTTCTCCCTCCTCTCCTCCCCCCATGTCCATAGGTCTGTACTCTATGTCTGTTTCTCCATTGCTGCCCTGAAAATAAATTCATCAGTACTCTTTTTTGAAGTACTTGTTCAAGACCCTTGTCAATTTTTATCTTCTGTTCCCTGACTTTTTCTCATCGATTTGCTGGCGTTGTTTATATATTCTTTCATAAGCCCTTTTGTTGTTTATTTGTATTGCAGATTTCTTCTGCTGCCCTGTTGATTGCCTTTTTGTTCTCTTAATGGTGCTTTTTCTTGAACAAAGTTCTTGTTTTTAATGTTTAATCTCTTTTATTAATATGTTAGTTTCATGGCCCTGATTAAGAAATGTTTCCATATTCAAGGCTTATAAAGTTTTCTTTCATATTATTTTCTAGAAGTTTTGTTGTTTCATTCCCCACATTTAATTCTATAATGAACCTAGAATCAAATTTGGTATATGACCCTGTTATGGCTCTGATATCCCACTCTGGCCATCCCTGTATGGATACCCTCCCCACCCCACTCTTGCCATCATGATTTTCACCATAGATACCTCAATTGCAATGTTTTATCTAACAGCCTCAGGACTGAATTGTTTAGGGAAGCAAAGGAAGGGAAAGAAAAAAGTCAGAAAGGGGAGGAAAGAGAAAGAGAAGGAAGAGAAAGGACAGAAAGAAAGGAGAGAGAAAAAGAAAAACCAAAGTGTCTTGGATTTGAAACTGATCTCCTTAATACTCTTAAAATATGGGCTTAATACAACATTGAAAATATACTACGTTATATCATTTAAATGAATTTCAACTGTAGGAAATTATTTCAATCTAAAAATATAACCAAGAATGAGACTGTAGAGAGACAAGTGAATCATGATAACAGTGAACAGATAAAATAAGATGTTTTCTCAGTATTGAGAAACCAGGGAGAAATTATCTTTTTTAGGTTTCAAACATTCAGCAAATCCGTTCATGGTTTGGTAAATCTATCTTAGTTTCCTATTATATTGAGTTGCTAAAATAAGCGAGTCTGAACAATCACAAATAGTTTCTGGCTTGAGGTAGCCAATAATGGTGTCATGTGGGAAATTACTTTGAGGAAATGATACTCAAGTGAATTATCTGGCAGAATCTGCCGGAGGTCACAGAACAGAAAGACCCAGAGACCAGAATAAGGTGCTTAAAACACCCAGAAAGCAGCCAGGAAGAAGAGATGGAGATGGTATAGAAGTATGCAACGTGAAATCTGATTGTATTCATTTTTTTTCTCTTTCTTTCTCTCTCTCTCTCTCATCCTCTCTCTCCCACATCAGCCTTTCTAGTACATGCTGCGGTTACTATGACCACAGTTCAGTTCATACAAGGAAGCAAGAGGATGGAGGAACCTGGGGTCAATAAACCCCTTTATTTGCTCTATGATGGAAAATCAGGGACAAGTATGCCCACCTACAGCTGAGGCACCAACTAGAGTAATGAACACCTGTGGAATTTCATCTGCATTTCTTGGGCAGAGTAGATGTGGGCCAGATGTGGGGTACACCAGTGAATAACCAATTTGGGGATAAAACAGCTGTCATGCTAGTGGGGGCATGATGTGTACCTACTTTCATCCCTTTCTATAAGTAACATTTTTAAGTATTGCATTTTTTTTTCCAGAGGAAACACTTTTCAGGTTACCTGCTTAATTACTGTCTAAACTTCACATTCCTTAGGAATTCTGGCTATATATCATGGGCTAATGGGGCTTCCTTGGTAGCTCACATGGTTAAGAATCTGCCTGCAATGCAGGAGACCTGGGTTCGATCCCTGGGTAGGGAAGATCCCCTGGAGAAGAGAATGGCAACCCACTCCAGTATTCTTGACTGGAGAATTCCGTGGACTGAGGAGCCTAGCGGGCTACAGTCCACGGGGTCACAAAGAGTTGACACAACTAGATTATTCTTTGAAAGTGAAAATAAAAGTCACTTAGTCATGTCTGACTCTTTGCAACCCTATGGGCTCTACAGTAAGTGGAGTTCTCTAGGCCAGAATACTGGAGAAGGAAATGGCAATCCACTCCAGTATTCTTGCCTGGAAAATCTCATGGACCGAGAAGCCTGGTGGGCTACAGTCCATGGGGTTGCAAAAGTCGGACACGACTTAGTGACTAAACCACTAAACCACAGGCCAGAATACTGGAGTGGGTAGCCTTTCCCTTCTCCAGGGGATCTTCCCAACCCAGGGATCAAACCCAGGTCTCCCGCATTGCAGGTGGATTCTTTACCAACTGAGCTATCAGGGAAGCCCAGGCTATTCTTTATGTATCCTTAATGTATATTTTTTCCTCTGTAGGATTAAACATTCTCCAACATGACAAAAAAGCGGCCACACTGAGGATTTCCTCCATAGACTCCTGCTTATGTATTATGTATAAGGAGTTTTCATGGACTGTTTAATACTACTGTAGTGTAGGTTCCTAGACTCACTGCCATCTTATGGACATCTCAGTTACCTGCATCAGTATAGCCATAGTAACGGCCAGTAAACACACGAACCAGAAGCTGATCCCGGCTTTTCTGGAAGGTCAGCGGTGGGGAAGCCCATCTGCTTAGAGCCACAGCCCGAGTCCCACTCATCTGACTGAGGCTCAAGTACTGAATGTGCCTCATGGCCTAGGCACAGGCAGCAGCCCAATCCATGCTCCCAGCAAAGCTCCCACTGAGGCAGAGGCCTGGATCCTCCAACCACCAGAGGAGACAAGCAACTAGTTAAGCTGAGTTTGCACGCACTAATCAATTGACCATAAATGTAAGGATTTATTTCTGGACATTCTATTCAGTCCCATTAATATATGTTCCCTGGTGGCTCAGATGGTAAAGAATCTGCCTGCAATGCAGGAGACCTGGGTTTGATCCCCAGGTTGGGAAGATACCCTGGAGAAGGGAATGGCTGCCTTTCCTGGAGAATCCCATGGACATAAAAGCCTGGTGGGCTACAGTCTGTGGGGTCGCAGAGTCAGACACAACTGAGCCACTAACACTGTCACTTTGATACTTGCATTAATATATCACTTTCTTGATTATAAAGAGTTATGAAATCAGCTACTGGAAGTTCTCAAACTTTGTTTTTGTTCAAAATTGCTTGGGCTATTCTAAGTTTTTAAAATTTCCATATAAATTTTAGCAGTAGCTTGTTAGTTTCTCCTCCGAAAAGTCCTGCTTGGATTTGATAGGGATTGCATTGAATTTGCTGCACAACTTGGGAGAACTGTCATCTTAATATCGATACTCCTACACGTGAATATGGAATGTCTCTTTATTTATTTAGATTTTTAATTTCCCTCATCTGATGTACCTAGGTTTGGATATCTTTGTGCTTATAATAAATAGAGTTCAAGGAACTTCTTGGATATAGTTGATTAATGTCTTTAATGCAATTTGAGATTTCATCCATTATTTCTTTATTTTTTTTTCTGTCCCTTTCTCTCTCTTTTCTGCTCCTGGAACTCCCTTTTGCTTTTACCTGATGGTTTTCCCTAGGTCTCTGAGATGCTGTTCCCTTTTCTTCATTCTTACCTGAAATTTAGATCATTTTTATTGGTCTTTCTTCAAGTTCACTGATTCTGTCTTCTGCCAACTCATATCACATCTACTTTTTAACCCCTCTAATTTTTTTTCATTTCAGGACTGTTCAATTTCAGAATCCTCATGTTCTTATTTATTCATGTGTTTTATGTTTATGTCTTTTTTCTTGATATTCCTTTGAGAAATTGTCATTACACTTTATTAAACTTGGTTTCCTTTTGTTCTTTTAACATATTTGTAACTTCTTTCAAGTCTCAGCTGCTAATACCAGCAGTCAAACTTAGAGACAGTTTCGACTGACTTCTTTGTTTCCTGGGTATGGGTCACCCTTTGTTTCTTTGCATGTCTCATAGTTTATATGTTTTTGAAAACTAAATATTTTAGGTAATATATTGTAACAAATCTGGATTCTATTCTCTCCTGAGATACTGCTGCTGTTTCTGTTTGCTTAGTGATTTACCCATATTAATTTTATAGACTCTCTCCCCCACAGTGTATAATTACTAGTGTGTTTATTCAGTTTTCAGTGCTTTTTGTTTGTTTATGTTTAAGCCTACGTTTAGCCAGTAAATCTTCTACTCTTTACCAATTTCTGTTTAGTTTGGGAAACACATCAAAGCTCAGACTGTATGGAAAGCTCCAGCCAGAGCCAGTTTTATGAGTGTGTGTCCTATACAGTCATGTGGGGTCCCTTGCTCAGAAGGGCCTCATGGTTTAATGCGGTTTTATTGCCATCTTGAAATTCATTATAATTTTCTGACAAGGACTCCTGCATTTGCACTTTTGGAACAAACAGGCTCTGTAAATTATCTAGCTGGTCCTGGTCCTAGTTCAGACTTTCTCCTGGGCCTTCTATACATGTAGGGGAGATCGTTAGGGTCCTCCCCAGTCTCTTCTGAATTTCTGAGCATTCTTGAGCATGCATATAAATTTCCAGGTTACCAGCAAGCTCATCAAAGCCCATTATGGCTGTCTCATTCCCTGGATCTCTTTCTGGCTAAGATGCCTCATCTGTTTCTCAGTGCAGTAACAGGCTAATTAAAACATTGGCTTTTTCTGATGGTTTGCTACCATGAGTGCTATAGTTTTCAAGAATGCCCTGAGTGTGGTTTTCTGGATTTAACAACAAATCAAGTCAGACCCTTTCAGCAGTAAAGCTGAAGGATTTCTTGGCTTGCCTAGGTAGAGCTGAGGAGGGAAGTATGGCATATAGAAGTGGCTCCAGATGGTAAAGAATCCGCCTGCAATGTGGGAGACCTAGGTTCGATCCCTGGGTTGGGAAGATTCCCTGGAGGAGAGCATGGCAACCCACTCCAGTATTCTGGCCTGGAGAATTCCCATGGACAGAAGAGCCTGTTGGACTACAGACCGCAGTGTTGCAAAGAGTCAGACATGACTAAGCAGCTAAGCACAAAAGCACCAGGCTAAAACGCCATAGATTCCCTCTGTTCTCACCTGAAGCCCAGTTGTTTTTCTCAAATGTGGAAACTTACATTACCATGTATAAAATAGATAGCCAATGGGAATATGCTGTATGGCTCAGGAAACTCAAACAGGGGCTCTGTATCAATCTAGAGGGGTGAGATGGGGAGGGAGATGGGAGGGAGTTTCAAAAGGGAGGGCATATATGTAGACCTGTGGCTGATTCATGTTGGGGTTTGACAGAAAACAACAAAATTCTGTAAAGCAATTATCCTTTCAATAAATAAAAAGAAAACGCAATTGAATTTTTTGTATAACTTTGGCCAATTTCTAGAGTCCAATAATTGATCATTGTGCCCAGTTTTAGACTTGCTTTTGGGGCCTGTCTCCCCTCTTGCCCACCTCCCCTTCCATTCTTCCTTCCAAATATTGTATATTTTAAGTTCCAGGATAACATTTGGTTCATGATATAGATTCTATTTATTTGTTGAATTTCTCTTTTTGTTCATCATTGTCTAGATTTTTAAATTTTTTATTAAAAAAACACATCTATAATGATTATTTTAAGGTTCTCTGCTAATTCTAAAACAGGGATTGTCTGCATGTCTGTTTCAGTGGAATGTTATTTCTCTTGATTATGAACCATATTTTACTGTTTCCTTGCAAATCACTTATTCTTTATTGTCTGCTGGATGTTTTCTGTAAGAGCCACAGAGACTGAGACTAGGCTATTTTCCCAGAAAATACACGCTCTTTTCTCTCTGAAGGAACAGAGCTGCGCTGGGGCCGTGTTTCAGGTGCAGTTACAGTTCTCCTTTGCTTCCAAGAATATTGAGGGTGAGACTTGGCTTATGTTTCTGTTGAGGGCAAGACTTGTCTTATGTTTATTTCAGGGTCACCCCCTCCAATGGTGGTCCTTCCCCAAATGAGAAGGTTGTAGGGACCCTTTTTCTGCCTTTATAGCCGAACCCTAGTCTTAATCACTACCCTGGTAAACTTTATGAGGAAGAGAGAAGCCATTGAAATTTTTAATGACGTTTTGGCTTGTCATGAAGTGGAAGATGGTTTCTCTCACCTCCCAGTTTCCCACCACATGAATTTTGCTAAATTACCTGCCTATGGAAAGCCTGAGCCTCTACTTGTGACCAAACTTGGCAGATTCCTTTAGGAAGGAAGCTTGCTGATCTCTGCTCACCTAGAAAGGGCTTTCTCCTTCCTGGAATTTATTCTTTTTAATTTATATGCACCCACAGCTCTCTGGAATCTTTAAAGTTCAGTTCAGTTCAGTTCAGTCACTCAGTCGTGTCTGACTCTTTGCGACCCCATGAATTGCAGCACGCCAGGCCTCCCTGTCCATCACCATCTCCCGGAGTTCACTCAGACTCACGTCCATTGAGTCAGTGATGCCATCCAGCCATCTCTTCCTCGGTCTTCCCCTTCTCCTCCTGCCCCCAATCCCTCCCAGCATCAGAGTCTTTTCCAATGAGTCAACTCTTTGCATGAGGTGGCCAAAGTACTGGAGCTTCAGCTTTAGCATCATTCCTTCCAAAGAAGTCCCAGGGTTGATCTCCTTCAGAATGGACTGGTTGGATCTCCTTGCAGTCCAAGGGACTCTCAAGAGTCTTCTCCAACACCACAGTTCAATAGCATCAGTTCTTCAGTGCTATTCTGAATGCAATTCACAGTCCAACTCTCATATCCATACATGACCACAGGAAAAACCATAGCCTTGACTAGACGGACTTTAATCGGCAAAGTAATGTCTCTGCTTTTGAATATACTACCTACGTTGGTCATAACTTTTCTTCTAAGGAGTAAGTGTCTTTTAATTTCATGGCTGCAGTCACCATCTGCAGTGATTTTGGAGCCCCCAAAAATAAAGTCTGACACTGTTTCCACTGTTTCCCCATCTATTTCCCATGAAGTGATGGGACCAGATGCCATGATCTTTGTTTTCTGAATGTTGAGCTTTAAGCCAACTTTTTCACTCTCCTCTTTCACTTTCATCAAGAGGCTTTTTAGCTCCTCTTCACTTTCTGCCATAAGGGTGGTGTCATCTGCATATCTGAGGTTATTGATATTTCTCCCGGCAATCTTGATTCCAGCTTGTGTTTCTTCCAGTCCAGCGTTTCTCATGATGTACTCTGCATGGAAGTTAAATAAGCAGGGTGACAATATACAGCCTTGATGCACTCCTTTTCCTATTTGGAACCAATCTGTTGTTCCATATCCAGTTCTAACTGTTGCTTCCTGTCCTGCATACAGATTTCTCAAGAGGCAGGTTAGGTGGTCTGGTATTCCCATCTCTCTCAGAATTTTCCACAGTTTATTGTGATCCACACAGTCAAAGGCTTTGGCATAGTCAATAAAGCAGAAATAGATGTTTTTCTGGAACTCTCTTCCTTTTTCCATGATCCAATGGATGTTGGCAATTTGATCTCTGGTTCCTGTGCCTTTTCTAAAACCAGCTTGAACATCAGGAAGTTCACAGTTCACGTATTGCTGAAGTGTGGCTTGGAGAATTTTGAGCATTACTTAACTAGCGTGTGAGATGAGTGCAATTGTGCGGTAGTTTGAGCATTCTTTTGCATTGCCTTTCTTTGGGATTGGAATGAAAACTGACCTTTTCCAGTCCTGTGGCCACTACTGAGTTTTCCAAATTTGCTGGCATATTGAGTGCAGCACTTTCACAGCATCATCTTTTAGGATTTGAAACAGCTCCACTGGAATTCCATCACCTCCACTAGCTTTGTTTGTAGTGATGCTTTCTAAGGCCCACTTGACTTCACATTTCAAGATGTCTGGGTCTAGATTAGTGATCACATCATCATGATTATCTGGGTTGTGAAGATCTTTTTTGTACAGTTCTTCCATGTATTCTTGCCACCTCTTCTTAATAACTTCTGCTTCTGTTAGGTCCATACCATTTCTGTCCTTTATCGAGCCCATCTTTGCATGAAATGTTCCCTTGGTATCTCTGATTTTCTTGAAGAGACCTCTAGTCTTTCCCATTCTGTTCTTTTCCTCTATTTCTTTGCATTGATCACTGAAGAAGGCTTTCTTATCTCTTCTTGCTATTCTTTGGAACTCTGCATTCAGATGCTTATATCTTTCCTTTTCTCCTTTGCTTTTCACCTCTCTTCTTTTCACAGCTATTTGTAAGACCTCCCCAGACAGCCATTTTGCTTTTTTGCATTTCTTTTTCTTGGGGATGGTCTTGATCCCTGTCTCCTGTACAATGTCAGGAACCTCATTCCATAGTTCATCAGGCACTCTGTCTATCAGATCTAGGCCCTTAAATCTATTTCTCACTTCCACTGTATAATCATAAGGGATTTGATTTAGGTCATAGCTGAATGGTCTAGCAGTTTTCCCTAGTTTCTTCAATTTGAGTCTGAATTTGGTAATAAGGAGTTCATGATCTGAGCCACAGTCAGCTCCTGGGCTATGTTTTTGTTGACTGTTTAGAGCTTCTCCATCTTTGGCTGCAAAGAATATAATCATTCTGGTTTCGATATTGACCATCTGGTGATGTCCATGTGTAGAGTCGTCTCTTGTGTTGTTGGAAGAGGGTGTTTGCTATGACCAGTGCATTTTCTTGGCAAAACTCTATTAGTCTTTGCCCTGCTTCATTCCGCATTCCAAGGCCAAATTTGCCTGTTACTCCAGGTGTTTCTTGACTTCCTACTTTTGCATTCCAGTCCCCTATTATGAAAAGGACATCTTTTTGGGGTGTTAGTTCTAAAAGGTCTTGTAGGTCTTCATAAAACCATTCAACTTCAGCTTCTTCAGCGTTACTGGTTGGGGCATAGACTTGGATAACTGTGATATTGAATGGTTTGCCTTGGAAACGAACAGAGATCATTCTGTCGTTTTTGAGATTGCATCCAAGCACTGCATTTCGGACTCTTTTGTTGACCATGATGGCTACTCCATTTCTTCTGCGGGATTCCTGCCCACAGTAGTAGATATAATGGTCATCTGAGTTAAATTCACCCATTCCAGTCCACTTTAGTTCGCTGATTCCTAGAATGTCAACGTTCACCCTTGCCATCTCTTGTTTGACCACTTCCAATTTTCCTTGATTCATAGACCTGACATTCGAGGTTCCTATGCAATATTGCTCTTTACAGCATCGGATCTTGCTTCTATCACCAGTCACATCCACAACTGGGTATTGTTTTTGCTTTGGCTCCATCCGTTCATTCTTTTTGGAGTTATTTCTCCACTGATCTCTAGTAGCATATTGGGCACCTAATGACCTGGGGAGTTCCTCTTTTGGTATCCTATCATTTTGCCTTTTCATACTGTTCATGGGGTTCTCGAGGCAAGAATACTGAGGTGGTTTGCCATTCCCTTCTCTAGTGAACCACATTCTGTCAGACCTCTCCACCATGACCCGCCCGTCTTGGGTTGCCCCGCAGGCATGGCTTGGTTTCATTGAGTTAGACAAGGCTATGGTCCTAGTGTGATTAGATTGACTAGTTTTCTGTGAGTATGGTTTCCACGCCCGAGGCCAGGGCTGGCAGCTGGGAGGAACAACCGGAGGAGCAGTGGCTGCTCAGGCACAGGAGGGCCTAGAGGAGCTATCCCACGTTGAAGGTCAGGAATGGTGGCGGTAAGGAGATACCCCTCATCCAAGGTAAGGAGCAGTGGCTGTGCTTTGCTGGAGCAGCCTTGAAGAAATACCCCACGCCCAAGGTAAGAGAAACCCAAGTAAGATGGTAGGTGTTGCAAGAGGGCATCAGAGGAATCTTTAAAATGTTTCCCTTTATCCAGTTATTTTCTAGTCATTATGACAAGAGCAGTAATCTGCCATGACCTTCGTTTTTAAATTACTGATTGGTTTTGGCTGTGCTGGGTCTTGTTGCCATGGGCGGGCTTCCTCTAGTCACAGCGAGCAGGGGCTGCTTTTTGTTGCAGTACACGGGCTTCTCACTGCGGCGTCCTGTGGAGCACGGGCTCTAGGGTGTGTGGACTTCAGCAGTTGAAGGATGTTGGCTCAGAAGTTGCAGCTAGCAGGTTTCATTGTTCTGCAGCATGTGGAGTGTTTTCTGACCAGGGATTGAACCCATGTCCCCTGCATTGGCAGGCAGATTCCTGTCCACTGTACCTCCAGGGAAGAAGTCCTGCCATGACCTTCTATATCCAAACTATAGAGAACTCCATCAATTTTAAAATATTGGGTTTTTTTTTTTTTTGCTCTATTTTGTTTAAATTTGAGTATCTCTTTTGGCTTTATATATAGCTTAAGAGCTATAAACACAAAGAATTTATGTCTTGTTTTAATGTTTGTATATGTTTCAGTAACAAAAAATAATTTGAGTCAATGCTTGAAGTATATTAAAGATATTTTTTTAATCTCCCTTTCAAGGAGATTCTTTCACTTAAAATCAAAAAATGCTATGCCACACTAAGCTGTTTCTCTATTTACTACTCAAACCTGTCATAAAAATTATTTCTATGCTGTTTCATAATAACATTGGTGCTGATGCTATGGCAGGTTACTATATTTGACCAAGAACTAAATTCAGATAGCTGAAAAATCAAACCGCCAAGCCCAGACAGAGACTTTTTCAGTATTATTTCTAGAAGATAATTCTCGGTGAATTTCAGAAACACCCAAAGGTGTTTATAGCAGTTGGTGGCAAGAAAGAAATTCTAGGAAGCTGACAGTTTTTCTATCAGCAGCTGTGTGGCCTTTAGGTGGAGATTTTTCTTTTAGTTATAGGAAATTTGAGACATTCCCCAGAGTTCTATACTTTAGAAACTTCCCACCACCAACCATCAGAGGCAGTGAGAGGATTTAAACTGATGGGGCAAAAACACAGTAAGTCTTTTTTTTAAATTGGAGTATATTTGCTTTTCCAGGTTATGTTGGTCTCTGCTGTGCAACGGAGTGACTCAGCTCTATGCGTGCATCTATTCCCTCCCTCTTGCACCTGCCTTCCACACACCCCACAGTCCCACTCCTCTAGGTCTTCATAGCGCACCAGGCTGAGCTCCTTGTGCTATGTAGCCAGTTCCCAACAGCTATCTGTTTTACGCAGGACCATGTATATATAAACTTCCCAGGTGCCGCTAGTGGTAAGGAACCCGCCTGCCAGTGCATTGGAACGACTGATGGAAAGGACTGATGTTGAAGCTGAAGCTCCAATACTTTGGCCACCTGATGCAAAGAACTGACTCATTGGAAAAGACCCGGATGATGGGAAAGACTGATTAGGAGGAGAAGGGGACGACAGAAGATGAGATGGTTGGTTCTCATCTCTGAGGATGAGATGGTTGGATGGCATCACCGACTTGATAGGCATGAGTTTGAGCAAGCACCGGGAGTTGGTGATGGACAGGGAAGCCTGGCGTGCTGCAGTCCACGGGGTCACAGAGAGTCGGACACGGCTGAGCGACTGGACTGACTGACTGCTGGTGCAGGAGACACAGTGACACGGGCATGATCTCTGGGTCAGGAAGATCCCCTGGAGTAAGAGACGGCAACCCACTCCAGTAGTCTTGCCTGGAATACTCCATGGACAAGAGGAGCCTAGTGGACTATAGTCTGTGGGGCTGCAAATAGTCAGACACGACTGAGCTGCTAAGCACGCATGCAGGTATATGTGTCAGTCCTAATCTCCCAGTTCATCCCACCGTCCCCTTCCCCTGCTGTGTCTGCATTCTTTACGTCTGTATCTCTATTCCTGCTCTGCAGAGAGGCTCATCTGTACCATTTTTCTAGATTCCACATACATGCATTAATATGTTGTTGTTGCTTAGACACTTAAGTTGTCTGTGACTCTTTTGCGACCCTATGGACTGTAGCCCACCAGGTTCCTCTGTCCATGGGATTTCCTAGGCAAGAACACTGGAGTGGATTGCCATTTCCTTCTCCAAGGGTTCTTTGCTCCTGTCCCAGAAATCAAACCCACATCGCTAGCATTGGCAGGAGGATTCTTTTACCACTGAGCCACCATACAATATTTGAAAAACACACTAATTCTTATACATGTACAATTAATCTGCAGAGTCTCACTCTGTTTACAAAAAGTTGCTTTTTGACATTTATTTTAACAGATTTTACTTAGTGTGTTTAATGTTAGGCCGATGTGGAAAGAAACACACAGAAGGCTTTGCCTCGCTTAGGCATCTCAGGCTGGCTTTGGATTCTACACACAGAAGGATGTAGGTCCCAGAGCTATAATTCCTCAACTTCCCTCCTTTTGGATCTTTTTGGTTTTTATCCAGCTCTCTCACTCTGGCCACCGCCTTCCCCCTGCGCTCAGAGGTACCACTTTCTGCAGCTCTTAAGAATTTTGCAAGACATATCAGCACTGTTCACAGCTCTGCCCACTGTGGCTTAGGATGTAGCTTTATTGGATTTCCTCAGTCAGTCTCCAAACATACATCTGTTTCCATCCATCTGCCAAATATTTTTTGCTATCTTCTCATCTATTTTCCCCATACCTTTGTGTTTACATGTTTGTTTTAAAATCTCTTTTCTACAGTCTCAGTGGGACTGAGGAAGGAAGTGGGAAAAAAAGTGTACGCATTCAACTCACATTTTAACGTAGCAGTCTTCAAGAGCTCTGAAAAACACAGTTTTCCCAGACCTCGTCACCATGAAGTTTATTTGTGGTTTAAAGTGGATCTTGTTGTTCAGTGTCTCTTAAATGCTTTCCATGGACCATGCTCTTCAGTGGGGGAACCGGAGCATCAATGCCCCCCTCCCCTTTCTGATCATTATAAAACTGAAGCCCTCTCAAACAGAAACACTCAACCTTTCAATGGAAGAATGTTTAGATAAAAGCACTTAGACAGGCATAGCGTTGCCTTCCCAGAATTTGGCAGCTCAAGCCAAGGCTACAATTTTGTAGTAAACAATAAAGCCTGACACTGATTGGAAGCGCTCGTCTTCCAAGAAGACAGTTCCCATGCCGTTCGAGGGGTCGGATTTGATTCAAATGTGGAAAACCATTTTTCTGAGGAATCGCTTGGTGTCAGTTGAGCTATGATTTAATAGTTTTTCTGTCAAGCTTCTAGTAATGTGAACCAGACATTTGGATGGCAAGACTTCCTTCCTATAATGTAATTAGAAAAACTGCAATATATATGTAGTAGGCATATATATAATATTTATGTTTACATATAAATGCAGACAGTGGCAAATATACTTCCAGAGCAGCACAACTTAATAAGAGGAAATTATTGTAGGGCACAGATACCAGAGCTGTGCAAAGACAACCCAGACAGGAACTGTAATTACATAGTCTTCTCTCTCAAGAAAGCTAGAGAAATGGGAAAAAAAAAGAGTGTCAATTTGGGGCTCAGCTACTCTCAGAAGCCAGCACAGACACTGACCAGTTTTGTGACCTTAGGTAAACTATTCAACCTATTCAACCTATCTGAACCCAAATGTCTTCCTTTCTAAAAGGAGGCTAATAAGACCTACGTTGCAAAGTTTGCATCATGATTAGACTATCTGGAGCACAAGTACCTGGCCCAGTAAACTCTTGCGATAAAATGTGGTAGTTCTCAACCTGCCAATCCCTCCATCAGGAAAGAGAGACAAATGTGGTGCCCAAGAGAGACAGGAGGGTCTCTGCTGCTGTCGCTCTGTCTGTCTGTCTGTCCTGGGCACAGGCGGGCCAGATGCAGCTTGCCAGGCCAGGACACTTGCCAACGCAAGTGTCACCCTGCACCCCTGCTTGCCAGGAGCCACGTCCAGGTGGAGACCCGACCGGGCTGCCCCCACCCCAGGGGTCGTTTTAGCCAAAACAAGCCCACTCTTAGAACGTCCAAAGTCCAGGTCCTGTTTCCCTCCATTACTCTCTCCCCGCCCCGCTTGGCAGCCCTGCTGTATGGGCAGAGTCAGTGCCGGGGACCCTGAATGCTCTCCTGGGCTCTTGCCTGGTTTTCCCAGCCCTCCCTGACTCTGTTCACTTGAGTCTTTTTTTTTTTTTTTTTTTTGGCTTCACAGAACAGCATGTGGGATCTTAGTTCCCCAACCAGAGATCAAACCCGTGCAACCTACAGTGGAAGCATGGGGTCTTAACCAGTGGACAACCAGAGAGGTCCCTCAAGTCACTTTTTAAATAATAACAGTAGGGCATCATTGTTGGCCTGTTCTTGCTGGCTGCTCCACTGGGAAGAGCCCCCTTAGCTCTCTGAGCAAAGAAAGCCATTCTTCCTTCCTTGAAGGCCGGACGATTTGGTCACTCCTTCCCTGTCTCTCATTTATTCTGCAAATACCCATTAGCCATGCCAGTATTGTGCAGATAGTACAGATACACTGGTGAGTAAGAGATAGAGGATTCCCACCTGGTGAGTCATTTTTCAGCCTGCTTTTGCCTCTGCCTCTCTGACTTTTTAAAATTGTGTGTTTCACTGCATTTCCTAACCACTGCTTGAATTCAGATTTGTGGACGGATGGATGAATTCCTTTTCATCTCTAAGTCTTCAAAATTCAGTTTGTATTTTATACCTGAATCAGATAGCCAAATCAGTGTTCATAACATACAGTGAAAAAAAAATAGATCTGCATGTGACTGATACTACTTTGAAAATTCCCAAAGAATGTAAAGAGTATCTGTTTTTAAATATAAATTAATTAAAGCTGTAGGAAAGTAAAAATTCAGTTCCTTGGTCACCCTAGATACATTTCAAGGGCCCAATTGCCACATGGGGCCAGTAACCACCATATTGTACAGTGTGGCTCTGGAGTTAAACTCTGCTACTACTACTGTTGTCCCTTCAGTCGTGTCCGACTCTGTGCGACCCCATAGATGGTGGCCACCAGGCTCCCCTGTCCCTGGGATTCTCCAGGCAAGAACACTGGAGTGGGTTGCCATTTCCTTCTCCAGTGCATGAAAGTGAAAAGTGAAAGGGAAGTCGCTCAGTCGTGTCCAACTCTTAGCGACCCCATGGACTGCAGCCCACCAGGCTCCTCCGTCCATGGGATTTTCCAGGCAAGAGTACTGGAGTGGGGTGCCATTGCCAAACTCTAGCTGAAAGAAAACAAGGAGGATAGAGTCAAGTGACACTATAAGGAAGTAATCTGAGAAATTCAGAGTGTAATGCATTCTGCAAGACAGATGAGCTCTGGGGGATCTTTGAAGAACACAGGCTCTTCAAAAAAGCCAGCAGCATGAAAAAGTAAAGAGGCAAATTGACTGAAAGAGACTAAACAGACACAACCAAATACAACATTTGGCACTAGATTTGATTCTGAACCAGAAGGGAAAAGTCAAATTGACATTAACGTGTGTGTACGTGCGTATCCAGCATCTTAACAGATGATACCCAGGTGCTTATGCTTAGGTGCTTACTCGTATCCAGCTCTTTTGCGACCCCATGGACTGCAGCCCCCCAGGCTCCTTTATCCATGGGATTTTCCCAGGCAAGAATACTGGAGTAGGTTACCATTTCCTTCTCCAGGGGACCTTCCTGGTCCAGAGATCAAACCCAGGTCTACTGCATTGACAGGTGGGTTCTTTACCACTGAGGTACCAGGGAAGCCCATTTATCTGTTAACTCTATGCAAATATCCTCTTTCTTCTCAAAGTTTATTTATTTTTATTGTAAAAGCCGTTTTTACCAATTTATTGTAAAAGTTACCATTTTTAGTATTTTGAAGTGTGCAGTCCAGTAGTGTTCACATTCGCATTTAGTATATTCACATCTGTTGTGAAACAGATCTCCAGAACGTTTTTCCTCACAAATTTGAAACTAAACTCATTAAGTAACAGCTCCATTTCCCCCACTCCCCGCCCACCCCTAGCTCCTGGTAACCACATTCTCCCTGCTGTTTCTATGAATGTGACGATTGTAGGTGCTTCACAGGAGTGGAATCGTGCAGGACCTGTCTGGTGACTGGCTTCACGTCACTTGGCATAATGTCCTCGAGGTCCATCCATGTTGTAGCGTATGCTAGGCTTTCCTTTCTTTTTAAGCCCGACTAGTGTTCCATTATTTGGGTATACCCCATTTTGTTTATCCACTCATCTGTTGACCAACATCTGGATTGTTTCCACCTCCTGGCTGTTGTGAAGAATGCTTCTATGAACATGGGTGTGCAGATATCTCTTCTTCAAGACTCTGATTTCAGTTCATTTGAATCTACATGCCCAGAAGTGGGATTTCAGGATCATATGGTAGTTCTATGTTTACGTTTTTGAGGAACATCTACCTGCTTTCCATAGCAGCTGCACCATTTGGTAATCCCACCAACAGAGTACGAAGTTTCAATTTCTCCACACCGTTGTCAACAGTTGTTATTTTCCAGTTTTGTTTTGTTTTTTGGTCTTTTAAATAATAGCCGTCCTGAAGGGTGTGAGGTAGTATTCACTGTGGTTTGATTTTTTTTTCCCCTGATAACTAGCACTGTTGACAGTCTTTTCATATGCTTCTTGGTCATTTGTGTATCATCTTTGGAGAAAGTTCAATTCAAGTCCTTTGCCCTTTTTTAAACTGATTAATTTGATTTTATTGTTGAGTTGTAGTGCTTTATATATTCTGAGTATTAACCCGTTATCAGAGATATAATTGGCAGTTAGCTCCCATTCTGTAGGTTGCCTTTTCATTCTATTGATGGTATTCTTTGATGCATAAAAGTTTTTAAAGTTTGACACAGTCCCATTTATCTATTTTTGCTTTGACTGCCTGTGTTTTTGGTGTCATATCCAAGAGATCATTGCCAAGTCCAATGTCATGAAGGTTTTCCCTACATTTTCTTTTTAAAAAAGTATTTTATAGTTTTAGATATTACATCTATGTCTTTAATTCATTTTTAGATAAACTTTGTACTAAAAATGAATTTTTGTAGTTCAATTTTGGTTAATAATTGTATAAGATAAGGGCCCAATTTCATTCTTTGGAATGTAGATATCAAGTTTCCCTAGCATCATGGTATGAAGAGACTGTTCTTTCTCTGTTGAGTGGCCTTGGTACCCTTATCAAAGATCATTTGATCATATACTCAGTATTTGTTATTAGACTCTCTTTTCAATTGGTCAATATGTCTGTCTGTATCCTTTGTTTAGTGTAGGTTTTTAATGTTTTAAAATTAAAAAGTGTGGGTCCACCAACTTTATTCTTCTCTTTCAAAATGACTTTGGCTATTTTGAGCCCCTTCAGATTCCATATGCATTTTAGGAAATGTTTTTCTATTTCTGGAAAAAAAAACCACCATTGGGGTTTTGATACGGATGATATTCAGTCTATAGATTGCTTTGGGTTGTATGGACATCTCAACAATGTTAAGTTTTCCAGTGTATGAACATGGATGTCTCTCCACTTGTGTATTCTTTGATTTCTTTCAGCAAAGTGTTCTAGTTTTCACTGTATACGTCTTACCTCCTTGATCAGATTTATTGCAAAGCATTTAATTCTTTTCAGATGCTATTATAAGAATTTCCTTTTCAGATGATTCATTGCTAGTGTTTTTATTTTTTGAAAGTTGCTTAGTCGTGTCTGACTCTTGGCGACCCCATGGGCTATACAGTCCATGGAATTCTCCAGGCCAGAGTACTGGAATGGGTAGCCTTTTCTTTCTCCAGTGGATCTTCCCAACCCAGGGATCGAACCCAGATCTCCTGCATTGCAGGCAGATTCTTTACCAGCTGAGCCACCAGGGAAGCCCAAGAATACTGGAGTGGGTAGCCTATCTGTTCTCCAGCAGATCTTCCTGATCCAGGAATCGAACCAGGGTCTCCTGCATTGCAGGCAGATTCTTTACCAACTGAACTAGCAGGGAAGCCTATTGCTAGTGTATAGAAGTGCAATTAATGTCAATTTTTTACTACTAATTTTAGCATCTGTTGGTGGAACTTGCTTACAGGTATTACTGTGGTGTTTGCCTTTTTAAAATTGTCTTTATTCCTCTTACACTCATGGATTGGAATTCTTCTGTAAAAAGGAGTTATTCTTTTACACTTATTAATGTATTTATTCAGTTATTTTTTGGAATCAACATAGACTCAAAGATTTTCTTTTCTTTTCTTTGTTTCTTTGTTTTTCACTCTAAGAGTTAAAAATCCAACAATATAGTTGGTTTGCTGCTACATCTGTTCTAACTTTGGCTATTAGAGGCTTCTTCAGTGTTTTCTTTCCTGTTGAGCACTTCCTTAATTTCTGGCAACGCAAGATGCTCCAGGCTCATCTTGCATTTTTCCCTGCCCCAGTTCTGGAATCATTCACTTCTCCAACAAGTCTGGTTCTTTTCACTGGGTATTTAGAAGAGAAGGTCTAGTTGCTAATTGTCCTCATTGCCACCGCCTCACTGCCTGTAGGCCTTCTTGGTGGACAAAAGCTAGAAATTTTATGAAACTATACTAATACATACATACAAACAACTTCATGCTTATTTCTGCATTTCTGCATTTTTCTGTCTGAGGACTATGAGTTCATATTGATGCCTCCCATTGCAATCCCAAACCAGAGTTGATTCTGTCTTCGCCTTTTCCTTATTTGCAACTTCTTTCTCTGACAATGAGAAGCCCTGCAGATACTGTCTACAGTGTATTTATTTATTTCTCCCATCCTAGTATACACATAGTTTCCTAGTTGTTACCCCAAATCCCTGAGGGAAACACACTTATCAGTTTGAGCACAGTGTATGTATCATTCTTTGGGTCTTTAGTCTTACAATATCTAGTCAAAATTATATTTTCCAGAGTTACTAAGGTTAGTGCCTTTCTTCCCTACTATGTTCAGTATGGTTAATCATTTGTAACATAATTAGATTTGTTTGTTGCTATCTGTATTGTTTGGGAATCTCCCCACATCCTGAATTATTTTTAATTATTTATGAATTTGGGGGTATGTAAGGCATTGTTGGAGAGGGCAATGGCACCCCACTCCAGTACTCTTGCCTGGAAAATCCCATGGACGGAGGAGCCTGGTAGGCTGCAGTCCATGGGGTCACTAAGAGTCGGACACGACTGAGCGACTTCACTTTCACTTTTCACTTTCATGCATTGGAGAAGGAAATGGCACCCCACTCCAGTATTCTTGCCTGGAGAATCCCAGGGATGGGGGAGCCTGGTGGGCTGCCGTCTGTGGGGTCGCACAGAGTCAGACACGACTGAAGGGACTTAGTAGCAGCAGCAGCAGCAAGGCATTGTTGTTGTTTAATTCCTAAGTCGTGTCTGACTCTTTGTGACTCCAAGGACTGTAGCCCACCAGGCTCCTCTATCCCTGAGGATTTGGGGGCAACAATACTGGAGGGCATTGCCATTTCCTTCTCCAGGGGATCTTCCCGGACCAGGGATTGAACCCGTGTCTTCTGCATTGGCAGGCAGATTCTCTGCCACTGAGCCACCAGGGAAACGCATGTAAAGCATTACTTTGTTTCTAAAGTTCAGAACTATATAGAAGGTACATATACTCAGGCAAGGGTCTTTTTCTTCCTGTCCCTAAGATTTCCTTCCTCTTTCCCCTTTTTTATACTTTTCCCCCACCGTGCCCCGCCCCCATAGATAACCAATTTGGTTACTTTTTGGTTTATCCTTCCTATATTTTTTATTTTTGCATAAATAAGCAAGGTGTGGATGTGTCTCAGGCTCCTTTTGCGTGTTAGCAAATGGGTTTCCAGACAGACTGCTTCCATGAGCCCTCCCAGAAGGGGGACAAACAGTTTTTTGTTTTACTGTAACCTAAGCAACAGTGGTTTTTCCTGTGGTCATGTATGGATGTGAGAGTTGGATGGTGAAGAAAGCTGAGTGCTGAAGAATTGATGCTTATGAACTGTGGTGTTGGAGAAGACTCTTGAGAGTCCCTTGGACAGCAAGGAGATCCAACCAGTCCATTCTAAAGGAAATCAGTCCTGGGTGTTCATTGGAAGGACTGATGCTAAAGCTGAAACTCCAGTACTTCGGCCACCTCATGCGAAGAGTTGACTCATTGGAAAAGACTCTGGTGCTAGGAGGGATTGGGGGCAGGAGGAGCAGGGGACGCCAGAGGATGAGATGGCTGGATGGCATCACGGACTCGATGGACGTGAGTCTGAGTGAACTCCAGGAGTTGGTGATGGACAAGGAGGCCTGGCGTGCTGCGGTTCATGGGGTCGCAAAGCGTCGGACACGACTGAGCGACTGGACTGATCTGAAGCGACAGTGAGAGTTTGCCATTTCCATCTTTGGTAATCTGAGAAGCAAAATTAACTCCTTGTCCTCATTTGCATTTTCTGATTTCCTTCGAGGTTATATATGTTTCAAATATTTCTTGGCTGATTACCTTTCCTCCTTTGTGAGCTCTGTTCTTGGCCAGTTCCTCTATTGCAGACTCACAGTTTTTCCTACAGATTCTCATTAGCCCTTTACACAGTGAGGATATTAACTTTTTGTCCCATCATTGTACATTCCTTTAGACCAGAAATCCTCAATCTTTTTGGCACCAGGGACTGGTTTTGTGGAAGATTAGTTTTCCATGGACCAAGGGGGTTTGGGGATGATTCAAGCACATTACATTTATTGTGCACTTTATTTCTATTGTTGTTACATCAGCTCCACCTCAGATCGTCAGGTATTATATTGTGGAGGTTGAGGATGCCTGCTTTAGGGTACCTACACATCCTCCTTAACATGTCCCTCACGTGCTTTCCTCAAGGAGCTGCTAAGATTATCCTTTCATCCGAGCATCCAGCTCTGACTTTCAAGGGGTGGGCAACACATCGTCACTACATCCAGTGACCCCTCGATAACCAAGGCAACAAACATTTTTTCTGTCTTATTTGCACATAGTAACTATGAAGCTTAGAAGTTGTGTTTGAAATGGGGGATTTCGAGCCTTATTTCACATAGAGTGCTTATTTCCAATGATACACACTCTAACTCATCCTAGGATGTTACTTTTGAAAAGAATGTTTGAGTCTGCATTTGGTTTAATATAAACTATTTAGTTTCGTATTAATTAGTTCTAAGGAGCAATGAGGACTTTTGTTTGATGTGAACAAGGGATTTTGAGCTTGGTTTCATATAAGCTGTTTAGAATCAACTAGAACTTGCTTTAAAGCCTCATAAGGAATTGGTTTTAAGAAGACTGATAGATTCTGAGCTTGTTTGAGTCAAACTCCTTAGTTTTGTCTAAACTCACCCTAACTCCCATTCCATTTGAATTAAAAGTGTAATTTTTTTGCTTGTTTCAAACAGTCTGCTTAGATTTGTCCTATGTCACCTTAGGAAGTTACCTTAGATATAAATGCATGATTTTGACATTGCCTAACTTAACCTGCTTAGGGGTTGGGTGGCGCTGGTGGTAAAGTACCCACCTGCTAATGCTGTAGACAAAAAAAGACACGGGTTCAATCCCTGGGTTGGGACTATTCCCTGGAAGAGGAAATGGCCACCCACTCCACTATTCTTACTTGGAAAATCCCTTGGACAGAGGAGCCCAACGGGCTACAGTCCATAGGATCATAAAGAGTCAGACACAACTGAAGTGACTTAGCACGCATGTAGCCTACTTAGATTCATCTCCATTTGCTCTAACTTGTACTAAGACAGTACTTTTGAGATGGGTATGCATTTCTCAGTTTGTTTGCACATGTGAAGTTTATATAGCATTTACAAAGCTTATGAAAAGAATGTGACACCTATTTATTTCTACGAGCGTTGATGAGCACCTGTAGACCATGACAGCTCCATCATGACTGCCCCTTGGCTGGCAGTGGCTGTAAGACACATCCCACTTTCACAGATGCTAAAATGTGAAGCAAAAATGTGTGACATTGCATTTAGTGAGCAGAACTATCAGTATTAGGTAATGGGGAGTAAAAGGATAAAATGAATCAAAAAATTCTCCCAGATATCTGGCTTAGGCAGAGGCATGCACCTTATTGCTGTATCTTTTTTCATCATTCTAACGAACCGTGAATAATATTTCTGAAAATAAAGTTTTATAGAATTCCTAGCCACTTCCTAAGGGAAAATGCCTAGAATTTGGTAGTAAAAAAAGTATACTTCATTGCTGCTTCAATCTGCATTTCTGTAGTGATGTTAAATTTGCTTTCATAAGTTCATAAGTTATTGGTATTCTTCTTGCAAATGATCTCTTAATACTGTTAGCATTAAGGTTACTCAACTTTTTCCTTACCGAAAACATACATTAATTTCACCTTAAACAGGCCTCCAAACTTCATTGCAGCGTCAACTTTAATGTCTAAATTCTAAAGAGTTATCTAAATATCATCCCAGTCAAGGAAAACTCCTTTCTACCTGTGAACTTGTGAAACCCAACAAATTATGTGCAATATAATTAGGGCACAAGATAGACATTGCCATGCTGAAAGGGTGAGGTAGGAAGGAATGAAGGGGTGGCAGGTCCCAAGCAAGTCCAAAACTCTGCAAGGAAAATTGCATCTGTAGGCTTATAATCTTCTTTGGCCTGTTATCCCATCTTCTGGACCCACTGAGGTGGCAGTCCTGATCTTATGATACATTCAGGTGGCAATCGTGCCTTCTCTTCAGGCAGGGGTCTTGCCTCCAAGGTTCTTGTCAATCCAGCCCTCCACCCTAGTGGAGGCTGTCCAGCCAGTTGAAATAGAGGCAGTGACCTCACTCTGAAACTGAGGAGGCAATCCTGATGATCTCTGAATGGCCTTTATGGTCGTTTTTCCTTTTTTAAGGAAGAATAGTGCGTGTTCATAGCTGAGTATTTCAATATTGGTCTAGTTCTGTAGAATCCAAGAAGTAGGAAAGCATTCCTTAACTCCATCCCACTTTCTCTGACCCTGTGACTTTATACTGGCAGTGTCTTTGCCGGGATAGTACCATCTCTATTTTTCTGCTTCTTCCAAGAGGGTTGATTATATTCATGAGTTGCACCCATGATCTCTTTAGCAAACAGTTGCTCCATCACACCGTTAGTATTCTCTATAGAACAAAGTTTTCTCGTCTTTTGCAATATGCGTATAGTTTGAGAATGTCCCAAGTCTTCAAAGCCAGGTTCCTTTTGGCTTAACAATTTCTTCTTCAATTTATCTCTCTCCTTTTGTATTTTTCTATAAGGAATCAGGAAGAACCAAGCTGCTCCTTATACTCTTTGCTTAGAATGATCTCAGCTAAATGTCCAGCTTCATCATTCACAAGCTCTACGTTCCATGAAACTCTAGAACATAGGTCAGCCAAGTTCTTTGCCACTTTAAAGCAAGGCTTGCCTTTCCTCCAGTTTTCAACATCATGGTCCTCATGTCCATCAGGTTCCTCACCAGAATCACCATGAACATCTGTGATATTGTGATTTGTAACAAGAAATACATATTTCATCATCATCCCTGTTCGTAAAACAGAGTTCCTAAAAGCCTTGGAATGTCCAGAGTGAGGAGAGCTTTAAAGGTGTCTTTTTTATGTTAACTGAGTGACTTTTGGAAAGCCCTTAGGTCACCTTAGGCCAATCAACAGAGAACCAACCATGTGATTAGAGGATTAAGCTTCAGTCCCGTCCCTGGGCATCGTGTGGGGGAGAGAGGCTGGAAATCGAGTTTAACTGCCAACGGCCAGTGATTTATTCAGTCGTGTCCATGTCATGAAGCCTCCATAAAAACCCAAAAGGAGGGGGTTCAGGGCATTTCCAGGTTGGTGAACCAGAGTGCATCCGTGTGCTGCCATGCCAGGCTCCTAGCTCCATGAGGACAGAAGCTCCTTTGTTCAGAACCACACCCTATATTTCTCTTCATCTGGCAATTGATTTGTCTCCTTTAATATCCTTTGTAGTAGTAATCTAGTGCATAAACTGGTTTCCTGAGTTCTGTGCAAATGAGTCAGACCCAAGAAAGGGGTCCTGGGAACCTCTGATTTACAGTCAGAAGCACAGGTAACAACCTGTACTTACGATTGGCATCTGAATTGTGAGCAGTCTTCTGGAACTGAGCCCTTAACCTGTGAGGTCTGATTCTATTCCAGGTAGATAGTATCAGAATCGAGTTAAATTGTAGGACACCCTGCTGTGTCAGAGAATTGCTTGGGCTTGGTGTGGGTTAAAGAAACAACAACCCCATGCATTGGAATGAATGTCAGAATCATAATGGCCGTAGTTCTAGCACGGACCTCAGAACTCTTTTAGCTTCTACCCATTACCCAGTTCCAAAGCTGCTTCCATGTATTTAGCTATTTGCTACAGCAGCACCCCACTTCTTGGGCTTCCCTGGTGTCTCAGTGGTAAAGAATCTGCAGGAGACGTAGGAGACACAGCTTCAGTCCCTGGGTTGGGAAGAGCCCCTGGAGGAGGAAATGGCAACCTGCTCTGATATTCTTACCTGGAAAACCCCATGGACAGAGGAGCCTGGTGGGGTATAGTCCATGGGGTCACAAAGAGGCAGACACGACTGAGCACACAACCATCACGCATCCCACTTTTTGGTTCTAAAAATCTGTCTTAGCTCAGGCTGCCATAACAAAATACTCTAGACTAGGTGGCTAAAGCTACACATTTCTTTTTCATGATTCTGGAGGCTGCAGTTTTGAGTTTGGGTGCCTGCATGGTTGGTGAAAACTACCTTCCTGGCTTGCAGATGGCCACCTTCTCTTTTTTAAAAAATTTTATTTATTGTTTTTATTTTTCAACTTTGTGGCCATGCTGTGTGGCACCTGGGATCTTAGTTGTACCTCCTGCAGAATCTTAACCACTGGACCAGCAGGGAAGTCCCTGGCCACCTTCTTGCTGGGTCCTCACATGGCAGAGATAGAGAGCAAGCTCTCCTGGTGTCTCTTATGAGGGTACTAATCCCATCACAGAGGCCCGACTCTCACTGTTGTTGTCCGGTCACTAAGAGTCTGACTCTTTGTAGCACTATGGACTGCAGCACGCCAGGCTTCCCTGTCCTTTTCTATCTCTTGGAGTTTGCTCAAACTCATGTTCATTGAGTTGATGATGCCATCTAACCATCTCATCCTCTGTCCAACCCCCTCGTCTCCTCCTGCCCTCAATCTTTCCCAGCATCAGGGTGTTTTCCAACAACCTTGTCTAAACCGAATTATTAATATCTCCAAATATCCTCCCACTGGGTGATAGGGCTTCCAACATGAATTTGGAGGGAAAACAGCACCTGCTATGATAATTTCTATATACATTTTTACACGGGAATTTACACCTTGACTATATACCTAGGAATGGAATTCCACGGTCATATGCTAATTGGGGCCTTCCCTGGTGGCTCAGTGGTAAAGAATCTGCCTGCAATGTAGGAGACGTAGGAGACGCAGGTTTGATCCCCGGGTCAGGAAGATCTCCTGAAGGGAATGGCACTCCAGTATTCTTGCCTGGGAAATCCCATGAACTGTAGCCCACTAGGCTCCTCTGGTGGGCTGCAGTCCATGGGGTCACAAAAATGTCAGGCAGGATTTTGTGAATTAACAATAACAATGACTATGAAGTGGTTTTGCTTTGCATTTCCCTGATGACTCAAGAGGGAAGTTGAGCACCTTCTCATTTATTTATTGGCCACTTGAGTATTTTCTTTGGAGAAACGGCTATTCAAATCCTTTGCCCATGTATAATTGCTTTTTGTCTTTTTTTGTTAGACTGTAACAATTATTTATGTGATCTTGATGCAAGTTCTTATGAGATGTAGGATCTGAAAATGTTTTCCTTCAGCAGCATTCTGTTGCATTTTGCTTTCAGCCTGCTTCTGTGATGTTTGTAGGCCTCTCTTCAGCAACTGTTTTCAAACAGAGCAGTGATTTTAGCTTAGACACCCCACTCTCAGCCTGATTCTGTACCCAGGATCCAGCAAGCCCATGGCTTCAGCTTGTTTTTCTGCTGTGTCCAATCCACAAAGACGTTTATCCTGTACTTGAGCCCCAATCCATCTTTCAGTTTTCCCTTTTGTGTTTTATCCATCATTGCTGAGTTTCTCGCAAAGAGCATCATTCAACCGTGAACTCACAGCATCAAATTGCCCTGGAAGACCTCCATCAATATTGTTTATAGTATTTTTCTTTGTGTGTATATTTTTTTTTAAATTGTGAAGTTAGATCTATTGATATTTTTATATTATTTCTTTCCTGGATTTTACACTTAGAAAAATCTCTCCCATCCTTAGGGGAGAGAAACATGGTCTTCCAATATCTTCTTATGGGTTTTCTTCTTTATATTTAACTCTTTGTCCATCCAGAATTTATTGTATAGGTTAGGGATCCAAGTTTAAGGCCTTCCAATTTGTGTGTTATCTTTGCACTATCCAATAATTTTAAATGCCATTCCAATTACATTTCATATTTCAATATTTATTTTGTGTCTATTTCAGAGCCTTCTGTGTGTGTGTGTGTGTGTGTGTGTGTGTGTGTTTCCAGAGACGTCTAGTTTTAACTCTATCCTATTAGTTAATTTTTTCATTTTCCTACCGGAAGTTGGGAGCAGGTCATTTGTGTGTGTGTTTCATCGAAACCTAACATAGCACTGACTACATTATAGGTGATCAGCAAATGAATTTATAATGGTAAGTCAGAACAGTGGGAGGGCACAGAGGGAAGGTGTTGAAAGATGATGAGACATTGTGGGCCTGGCTGACCATGACATTAAAGAAGAAAAAGTAGGACCTGACCTAGTGCCTAGCTCAGAGTAGGCACTCAATAAAGCACTTAATATGTAAAAAGAATCTTGAAGTGGTGCATTCTCCATGAATTAACTTCCTCCAACTGAGTTTTTCTCCTCCACGATTGGTCCAGTCTACCTCAAAGTTCCTAGTCAGACCAATCCTTCATGTTGGACATGTGCTTTACCCTGTCTGCTCTCCAGCTGTTCCTCTCAGAAGCCCATGGCTCTATGCCAGGTCAGGCAATCAGGTAAAAATTGCTGGGACAACATGAGAAAACAGAAGTTACAATGGTTCCTTTGTGAGTCTAGAGTCCTGGGCCTTCCCTCCTGCTGGCTGGCTTATCAGTAAATGGCCACTGTAATCTGGCTTTCAAAGCATTGCAGAAGAAAAGGAACTTGGATTTAAATTCAGAAGCCATGACCCTTCCTTCTAATATTAGCTGTGTGACTGTTGGCAAGTTATATAACCTCTCTGAGTCACAGTTTGTTCCCCTTTACAAAAGAGATAATAAGATCCACTCAGAGGGATGATAGAAGAATTAAATGAGATAACCTAAAGATTATATTCTCTGCAGCCAAAGATGGAGAAGCTCTATACAGTCAGCAAATACAAGACTGGGAGCTGACTGTGGCTCAGATCAGGTACTCCTTATTGCTAAATTCAGCCTTAAATTGAAGAAAGTACAGAAAACCACTAGACCATTCAGGCATGACCTAAATGAAATCTTTTACAATTATATAGTGGAAGTGACAAATAGATTCACGGGATTAGATCTGATAGACAGAGTGTCTGAAGAACTATGGATAGAGGTTTGTGACATTGTACAGGAGGCAGGGATCAAGACTGTCCCCAAGAAAAAGAAATGCAAAAGGCAAAATGGTTGTCTGAGAAGACCTTAAAAATAGCTGAGAAAAGAAGAGAAGCTAAAGGCAAAGGAGGAAAGGCAAGATATACCCATTTGAATGCAGAGTTCCAAAGAATAGCAAAGAGAGAGAAGAAAGCCTTCCTCAGTGATCAATGCAGAGAGATAGAGGAAAACAATAGAATGGGAAAGACTAGAGATGAAGAAAAGAAAAACTTCAAGAAAATTAGAGATACCAAGGGAACATTTCATGCAAAGATGGACACAATAAAGGACAGAAATGGTATGGACCTAACAGAAGCAGAAGATATTAAGAAGAGGTGGCAAGAATACACAGAAGAACTATGCAAAAAAGATCTTCACGACCCAGATAATCATGATGGTTTGATCACTCACCGAGAGCCAGACACCCTGGAATGCAAAGTCAAGTGGGCCTTAGGAAGTATCTCTATGAACAAAACTAGTGGAGGTAATGAAATTCCAGTTGAGCTATTTCAAATCCTAAAAGACGATGCTGTGAAAGTGCTGCGCTCAATATGCCAGCAAATCTGGAAAACTCAGCAGTGGCCACAGGACTGGAAAAGGTCATTCTTCATTCCAATCCCAAAGAAAGGCAATCCCAAAAAACGTTCAAACTACTGCACAATTGCACTCGTCTCACACACTAGCAAAGCAATGCTCAAAATTCTCCCAGCTGGGCTTCAACAGTATGTGAACTATGACCCTCCAGATGTTCAAGCTGGATTTAGAAAAGGCAGAGGAACCAGAGATCAAGTTGCCAACAACCGCTGGATCATCGAAAAAGCAAGAAAGTTCCAGAAAAAAACCTACATCTGCTTTATTAACTATGCAAAGCCTTTGACTGCATGGATCACAACAAACTGGAAAATTATTCGAGAGGGGAATACCAGACTACCTTACCTACTTCCTGAGAAATCTGTATGCAGGTCAGGAGGCAACAGTTAGAACTGGACATGAAACAACAGACTGGTTCCAAATTGGGAAAGGAGTATGTCAAGGCTGTTTATTGTCACCCTGCTTATTTAATTTATATGCAGAGTACATCATGAGAAATGCTGGGCTGGATGAAGCACAAGCTGGAATCAAGATTGCTGGGAGAAATATCAATAACCTCAGATATGCAGATGACACTACCCTTATGGCAGAAAGTGAAGAGCTAAAGAGCCTCTTGATGAAAGTGAAAGAGGAGAGTGAAAAGTTTAGCTTGAAACTCAACATTCAGAAAAAACGAAGATCATGGCATCTGGTCCCATCACTTCATGGCAGATAGATGCGGAAACAATGGAAACAGTAAGAGACTTTATTTTGGGGGACTCCCAAATGACTGCAGATGGTGACTGCAGCCATGAAATTAAAAAACACGTGCTCCTTGGAAGAAAAGTTATGATCAACCTAGACAGCATATTAAGAAGCAGAAACATTACTTTGCCAACAAAGGTCTGTCTAGTCGAAGCTATGGTTTTTCCAGTGGTCATGTACAGATGTGAGAGTTGGACTATAAAGAAAGCTGAGCGCCAAAGAATTGATGCTTTTGAACTGTTGTTGGAGAAGACTCTTGAGAGTCCCTTGGACTGCAAGGAGATCCAACCAGTCCATCCTAAAGGAAATCAGTCCTGAATATTCATTGGAAGGACTGATGCTGAAGCTGAAATTCCAATACTTTGGCTACCTGATATGAAGAACTGGGTCATTGGAAAAGACCCTGATGCTGGGAAAGATTGAAGGTGGGAGGAGAAGCAGATGACAGAGGATGAGATGGTTGGATGGCATCACCGACTCAATAGACATAAGTTTGAGCAAGCTCCGGGAGATGGTGAAGGACAGGGAGGCCTGACATGCTGTAGTCCATGGGGTCACAGAGAGTCAGACGAGACTGAGCAACAACAACAACAACAACAACAACAACAACAACAACGAGCTCTTTAGTGGGCCAGGTGCTTTATGTGCATAATTACAACCACCTCTATTTTACTTCACCTCATTTCCAACATGTAATTTCTGTTCCAGATAGCACAGGGTCTTCACTGCCACCTAAGCACAAATGTTACCTTCTCCCCCTGCCCTCTTTCTTGGGTTCTTTCTGCCCATCCAGGTCCCACCCATCTTTGAAGGCCCAATGTCAGCCCCACCTTGCTCCCAAGTACTTCTCTCCACCTCCATCCACGTGCATCTTCCACTTCTCTGGGCTTCTTTTATTCTCTTGTGTCAGCCCACACATTCCCACTCAGTTCATGAGGGCTGAATATCTTCAAGTGAACCTTTGATTCTGTTCAGTTTCACAGAGCCCAGTGCCAAGCCATGCCCAAAGCAGAAGCCCAAAATCCATTACTGTATGAATAGTCAAGGAAGGATAATGGGAATAACCTCACTGCGCTGGTATTTATTGTACCTGTATTATGTTAAATCACTGAAACCATGGTGGTATGTCTTCAGTGTTTTCAAATATCCACCCCTCTCAACTACAGTGGGTAGGAAAGGGTCAAGGGGGCAGTATGAGGGTCAGAAGAACACCCTGGCCAATGGAGATAGAACCATGGAATGTTGGCTCTAGAAGGAGCAAAATTTACAGGTTGTTTGTTCCAACCTTATCATTTTACAAGAGAGGAAACCAGGGCCTGAGGTGGTCAACCCACAGACCAAGGCCCAGATCCATAACACAGAACAGAGGTGATGACAGGCCAGGGTTGGGGAGGAACCTCGGGCGTATTTCCACAGGTTGGGAGAGACATGTACGGGTGAAAGTGTCATATGCCATCAGCAGTGCTGTCCTTTGGAGAAACTGACTTGCTTGGAAGCTAGAGAGGTCTTCTGTTTGGGCTTGTACTGAAGTCCAGAACAGTGAAGCGTGTGGGTGTCTACTCAGCCTTTGAGCAGCGCACGATGCAAAAAAAAAAAAAAAATCCTGCCTCCCCCCAAAAAAATCCTGCCTCCCCGCGTTATTTGTTTTTCCATTTGTTTCTCATCCTTGCATCTTTGACTAAGGAGCAGCTATCTTTCTTCAGACAGAATATGGCAATGCTTGGTTCAAGGCTGTGCTTGGTTCAAGAGGAGTTCTGGCCCCCCAGAATTATGTGGGCTGCCAAGTAATTACTCTGCAGGAGAGTGTGTGTTTAGGGAAATTACACCCTTCTCTCCCCCACTTTGTCCTGGGCCTGAACAGCACGATGACTCATACTAATGGTGCCGTCAGAGGCTTTACCTGTGATTTTCTGAGCAGCAGGCTTTGGGTCAGCAGAGCAGGGCTGTCTGATCAATCCACAGGCCCATGTCCTCTCAAAGACCCGTGAAGAACAAAAAGTCAGGACGCCCCGAAGAGTGAGCAGATGTAACAGACCCAGGCCGCAGCATGCAGCTGGTGTCGCCAGGCTCTAAAGCTCTCGGTGACAGTGGACACGGGAAAGGGACGAGGGGAAATAGGCAGGATCAGGGCTGGCAGGACACTCTGGGCGATGGAGTTAGAACCTCAGAGTGAATGTTGGCTCCAGAAAGAGCAAATGTTATAGATCATTGAATTCCAACTTTATCATTTTATAAGAAAGGAGACTGTGATGGTTAATTTTATGTCAACTTGACAACACTAAGGGATACCCAGTTAGCTGGTGAAACATGATTTCTGGGTGTATCCGTGAAGATGCTCCTGGAAAAGATTAGTGTTTGAATCAATGGACTGAATAAAACAGACTGGCATCATTCAATCCATCGGGGTCCTGAGTAGAACAAAAAATCAGAGGAAAGGCAAATTTGTTCTCATGGCTTAAGCTGGGTCATCCTTCTCTTGCCACAAGACCCCGGGGTTCCTGGTCCCCATGCCTTTGGACTTGGACTGAATTACACCACAGGCTTTCCTGGGTCTCCAGCTTGCAGATGGCAGGTCATAGGAATTTTCAGCTTCCATAATCACATGAGCTGTTCCTATATGATTTCATAGGTATGTGAGCATTATATATGTAATATGTATCTCCTATTGATTCTGTTTCTCGGGGGGAGCTTGAATAATACAGAAACCAAGGCCTGGAGGGGCTAAAGGTCTTTCCACCCCACAGCGCCCACCCCTAACTCACCATGTGGTATTCTTTTCTCTCCACTGAGTTCAGTTCAGCGTGTATTTTTCCAGGTCCAGATCACCTTTAGAGAATACTTTCATACATTTGGGGACTCTGATGCTGGTTGCACGTATTTTTATGATTTTATGTCTTCCTGTTAAATTGACCCTTTCATCATCATATAATGACCTTCTTTGTTTCATGTGACACTTTTGTTTGTTTGTTTTGCCACACCGTGTGACTTGTAATCTTAGTTCCCGAACCCGGGATCAAACCTGGGCCCTCTGCAGTAGAAGTGCAGAGTACTAACCACTGGGAAATCTCTCTTGTAACCACCTGAATCTCTCTTTTGACTTACAGTCAATTTTGTCTGGTATCAACACAGCCCCTCTCACTCCCTTTTGGTTAACCTTTACATAGAATACCTTTTTCCATCCCTTTAGTTTCAAGAAAGGGATATAAAGAATAGTGGTATATTTCTTTAAGGCAAGTGAGTCTCCTATAGGCAGCATACAGTTGGATCTGTTTTGTTTTTTTATTTCCCCATTCAGTCACTGTATATCTTTTGATTGGAGAATTTAATCCATATATCTTTAGAGCAATTAATGGTCACTAAGGACTTACTATTGCTGTTTTGTTCATTGTTCTCTGAATGTTTTGTAGTTTTTTTGTTCCTTTCTCCCTCTCTAGCTATCTTCCTTTGTGACTTGGTAATTTTTTGTAGTGGTATTTTTTCACTTCTTTCTCTTTTTTAAATAGTTATTTTTATTCATTTATTCATTTGGCTGTGCTGGGGCTTAGTTTTGGCATGTGAGATCTCATTCCCTGACCAGGGATTGAACCCAGGCCCCCTGCATTAGGAGCATGGAGTTCCAGACATTAGTCTACTGGGAAAGTTCCTGGCTTCTTTCTCTTTCTCTTTGTGTATCTACTAGAGACTTTTTTCCTTTGAGGTTACCGTGAGTCATACATAAAATAGCGTAATAAACTGTAACAGTGTATGTTAATTTTATAACTTCAGTTGTGTACAAAACTCTACACTTTTGCTCCCCCTTCATTTTATATTATTGTTGTCACAATTTACATCTTTTTATATTGTACATCCAATGTGCTTACCTTCACCAGTGAGTTTTATAGTTCCATACATTTTCATGTTATTAATTAATATCCCTTTGTTTCAACTGGAAGAACTCCCTTTTGCATTTTGTAAGGTAGGTCTGATGATAATGACCGTTTTGCCCAGTGGTCACGTATGGATGTGAGTGTTGGACTATAAAGAAAGTTGAGTGCGGAAGAATTGATGCTTTTGAACTGTGGTGTTGGAGAAGACCCTTGAGAGTCCCTTGGACTGCAAGGAGATCCAACCAGTCCATCCTAAAGGAAATCAACCCTGAATATTAATTGGAAGGACTGATACTGAAGCTGAAGCTCCAATACTTTGGCCACCTGATGCAAAGAACTGACTCATTTGAAAAGACCCTGATGCTGGGAAAGGTTGAAGGCAGGAGAAGAAGGACACAACAGAGGATGAGATGGTTGGATGGCATCACTGACTCGATGGACATGAGCTTGAGCAGGCTCCGGAAGTTAGTGATGGATGGGGAAGCCTGGCGTGCTGCAGTCCATGGGGTCGCAAAGAGTAGGACTGAGTGACTGAACTGCACTGAACTCAGCTTTTGTTCATCTGATAAAGTCTTTATCTCTCTTTCATTTCTGTAGGACAGCTTTTCTTTTCTTGTTTTTATTGGAATATAGTTGCTTTACAATGTTGTTAGTTTCTACTGTACAGCAAAGTGAATCAGCTGTACATATACATACATCCCATCTTTTATTGATTTCCTTCCCACTTAGGTCACCCAGAGCACTAAGTATAGAGTTTCTGGTGCTAACTCAACATTCAAAACACTAAGATCATAACATCCAGTTCCATCACTTCATGGTAAATACATGGGGAAAAAATGGAAACAATGACAGACTTTATTTTCTTGGGCTCCACAATCACTGCGGATGTTGACTGCAGCCATGAAATTAAAAGATGGCTGCTCCTTGGAAGAAAAGCTATGACAAACCTAGACAGCGTATTGAAAAGCAGAGACATTTACTTGGCCGACAAAGGTCCATGTAGTCAAAGCTTTGGTTTTTCCGGTAGTCATGTATGGATGTGAGAGTTGGACCATAAGGAAGGCTGGGTGCTGAAGAATTGATGCTTTTGCACTATGGTGCTAGAGAAGACTCTTGAGAGTCCTTTGGACAACAAGGAGATGAAACCAGTCAATCCTAAAGGAAATCTACCCTGAATTTCACTGGAAGGACTGATGCTGAAACTGAAACTCCAATACTTTGGTCACCTGATGTAAAGAGTGAACTCACTGGAAAAGACCCTGATGCTGAGAAAGACTGAGGGCAGAAGGGGACAACAGAGATGAGATGGTTGGATGGTATCATCAACTTAATGTACATGAATCTGAGCAAACTCCAGGAGAGATAGTGAAGGGCGGGGAAGCCTGGCATGCTGCAGTCCATGGGGTCACAAAAAGTTGAACACGACTGAGTGACTGAACTACAGCAATGAACAGTCCAGTAAGTTCTCATTAGTTATCTAGTATGCTTTCCACAAGGCATCAATAGCGTATAGGACAGCTTCTCAGGATGCAGTATTCCAGGTTGGCAGTTTTATCTTTTAGGACTTGACTCCGTCATCCCACTCTCTCTTGGCAGCAAGGTTTCTGCTGATAAATTTGTTGATAGACTTATAGGGTTCCCTTGTATATGACAAATCACTTTTCCCTTGATACTTTCAAAATTCTGTCTTTGACTTTTGATACTTCTGTAATATGTCTGGTGTAATTGTCTTTGCATTGATCCTGTTTACAGAGTTTTGACTTTCATGAAGCTGGATGTCCGTATTCCTCCCCAGGTTGAGGGTTTTCAGCCACTATTTCTTTAAATAAACTTTCTACCCCTTCAACTTGCTTTTCTCCTTTCAAGAATCTCATAATCCCTAAATTGATTTACTTTATGGTTCTCTTAGGGCTTCCTGGGTGTCTCAGCAGGTAAAGAATCAGCCTGCAGTGCAGGAGATTCAGGTTCAATCCCTGGCCTGGGAAGATCCCCTGGAAAAGGAAATGGCAACCCACTCCAGTATTCTTGCCTGGGAAATTCCATGGACAGAGCTAGGAGCCTGGCAGGTACAGTCTGTAGGGTCACAAAAGAGTTGGACGCGACTGAACAACAGCAGCAATGGTTTTCATAAATGCTGCTGGCTTTCTTCACTTTTTAAATTCTTTTTTTTTCCCCCCTTTTTCTCCTCTGACTGGATAACTTCAAATGAGCTATCTTCAGATTCACTGATCTTTCCCTCCACTTTCGTCACGGATTCTGTCTTCTGTGCTGTTGAACCTTTATTGCATTTTTCCATTCCACTTCTGTATTCTTCAGCTCCAGACTTTCTCTTTGTCTAGTTGTATAATTTTTATTTCTTTGAGGACATTTTCATTTTGTTTGTTTTCCTGATTTTGTTGACTCATCTTTGTTTTCTCACAGCTCACTGAACTTCTTTGGAAAATTATCTTGAATTCTTTGTCAGGCAGTTCATGTGTGCTGTGCTCAGTAGCTCAGTCATGTTTGACTCTTTGCAACCCCATGAACTGTAGCCCACCAGGCTCCTCTGTCCGTGGGATTTTTCAGGCAGGAATACTGGAGCAGGTTGCCATTTCCTGCTGTAGGGGATCTTCCCAACCCCAGGTTCGAACCTGCGTCTCTCGGATCTCCTGCATTGAGAGGCAGATTCTTTACTACTGTGCCACCTGGGAAGCCCCTGTACTACACTTGACCTTAGCCAAAAGGTCGAAAAGTGATCTCTGTTTCTTTGGGGCCAGTTACCAGGGCTTTGTTAGTTTCCTTTGGTGGTGTCATGTTTGCCTGATTTTTTCGTGATCCATGTAACCTTACGCTGAGGTCTGCATCTGAAGGAGCAGACACACCTTTACAGGCTGATGTTCGCAGGTAAAGGCTTTCTCCTACTGAGATGGCCTCTGGGATCAGTTGAGTGGGGCTGGAGCATGGACCTGTAGCCACTGCTGGGGCCACGGGTGCGTGGCAGGCAGGCCTGTTCCCAGGGACATAGATGAACATGGCTCCTGTTGGATCCTCCCAGGTCCCTGGATCAGCTCCTGGACAGGCAGAACCTTGTCTGAGCCCTCACTACAAGGGTGGTGGAGCTGGCCACAGGGCTACTTCAGGATTCACAGTCAGGACTGAGGCTTGTGAGTCTGATATCAGGCATCCAGACTGGCATCACTGGGTCCCAGGGGAGACAGGGCTGACTGTGGACTATGGTCAAGTGGGGACTGCAGTTGGGTCACAGGGCTGATTCAGAATCTGCAGTTGGAACCAATGTCAGCGAGCTTCTTACCAGGGGGATGGGTGGGTAGATTTCCTCCCAGGTCTTTTGGCAATTGGGGCTGGTTGCAGGTCCATGACCAAGAGAAGCTAGAGCTGTGTCCACAAAGGAAGGGGATCCCAAAGTCTGCAGGTGGGACCACATTCAACAAGCCTTCCACTGGGACATGGACATGCCTCCTCAAAGCAGCTCTTTTGGGTCTTGGGCTTCACTAGGATTTTGCAGCCTTCTACCTGGTTCCTAAAGCTCCCACCTCATGAATGGCCAACGGATTGTTACTTGTGTGTGCGGATGTGAGCTGGGGACATCCAATTTGCCATTTTGTTAATATCACTCCCCTCTCTCAGCATATTTTTGAGGCTCATTCACAAAACATCGGTACTTTGTTCCTTTTTATGATGAATGGATTACTTTTAATGACTGCATGTATTTATCCTGTGAATGCAACATAATTTAATTAGCCACCAGTTACATTCATAAATGTTTAAATGTATATTTTGCTAACATATTTAATGATTCATTGAACAGTTTTGTGTACATGTCATAGTTTTGTAGGTTTTGAAGGCCAGTTTTTGTTAAACACGTGTTTATTTAATTAATAAGAAACGAACTTAATTAACTTTTTGTTAACCCGGCTAACTCATTTTCAGCTAGCTATTTCAGCCAAATTGCTGAACTGGGAGCCCCATGTAGACACAAAGAAAACATCCCGGGAGGGGAAAAGTTACCAAGAGAAAGGAAAATGAATCCAGTCGAGATTCTAATATGCCTTTCTTCCTACCCACGGGGGAAAGCACTTACATCTTCCCAAACATAATTACCTTCCTGGTGTTTAATGAATACAACTTTAACTCACGCAATACAATTTAAATCTGCTAGAATTCAAGACACAGGGGAAGTTTCCTTGCACTCACTGATCTGGAATATAAAAGTAAAGCTTTAAATGTCTAGAGATTATTGATTTGGTTGTTGACTTGGGGAAGTCCAGTGGGGTGTCTTTTGAAGCAATTACCCAAAGTGTCTCAATATGTTAAGCAAATCTAAAAAGAAGCCCCAGAGAAGGACCCTGGCTGGTGGGACCAGTGGCCTGGCAAGGCTCATGGAGTCTGAGGACCAGAACAGACCAATGATTTTCAGTCTTTGGAAGATGTAAGAGGCCCCTGGGGAGAACATTAAAAGTAGAGATGCTCACTTCAATTCATGGAGTCTGAATCTATGACAAGATACTGAATCTGAGTATCTACATATTTTGTTAAACAAGTTAGCAGAGAATTCTGATCTACATCAGGTACATCAAGTGTACTTGAGGACTTTCGACCTAAACCAGTGGTGAACTACATATTGCTTAGTTCTGCAGCAAAAGAGCCTTTCCTGGATTCTTTTAGCTTTTGTTGTTGCTGTTGTTTGGTTGCTAGATTGTGTCTGACTCTTTGTGACCCCATGGACTGCAGCACACCAGGTTTCCCCGTCCTTCACTATCTCCTGGAGTTTGCTCAAATTCATGTGCATTGAGTCGGTGATGCTATCTAACCCCTTCGTGCTCTGCCACTCTCTGCTCCTGCCTTCAATCTTCCCCAGCATCAGGGTCTTTTCCAGTGAGTCAGTTCTTTGCATCAGGTGGCCAAAGTATTGGAGCTTCAGTTTCAACATCAGTCCTTCCAATGAATATTCAGGGTTGATTTCCTTTAGGGTTAACTGGTTGGATCTCCTTGCAGACCAGGGGAATCTCAAGAGTCTTTGCTTTTGCTTGTCTGTAAAGCTTTTGATTTCGCTGTCAAATCCAAATGAGAGCCTAGCTAGGTAGAGTGTTCTTGGTTGTAGGCTTTTCTCTTTCATCACTTTATATCATGCCATTCTTTTCTGGCCTATAGAGTTTCTGCTGGAAAGCCAGCTGCTAGTCTAATGGGAGTTCCCTTGTGTGTTATTTGTTGTTTTTCCCTTGTTGCTTTTAATGTTTTCTCTTTGTCTTAATTTATGTCAGTTGATTACTATGTGCCTCGGTGTGTTCTTCCTTAGGTTAATTCTGTATGACACTCTCTGTGATTCCTGGACTTGAGTGATCATTTCCTTTGTTTTCAGCTATTATCTCTTTCTTTAAAATTTGTATTGGAGTAGAGTTGATTTACAATGTTGTGTTAGTTTCAGGTGTACAGCAAAGTGAGTCAGTTATACATATATCTACTCTTTTTAAGATTCTTTTCCCATATAGGTCATTAGAGTATAGAGTAGGGTTCCCTGTGCCATACACTAGGTTCTTACTAGTTATAATATAAGATATTATATATAGTAGTGTGTATATGTCAATCCCAATCTCCCAATTTATCCTCATCCCCCTGGTAACCATAAGTATGTTTTCTACATTTGTGACTCTATTTCTATTCTTCAGATATTTTCTCAGGCCTTTTCTCTCCCTCTTCTCCTTCTGGGACCCCTGTGATGTGAATGTTGGTACGTTTAATGTTGTTCCAGAGGTCTCGTAAACTATCCTCTTTTCTTTTCATTCTTTTTTTTTTTATTCTGTTCCATGGCAGTGATTTCCACCACTCTGTCTTCCAGCTCAATGATTTGTAAAACAGCCTTTCCTAAGTGGCCCCTCTGCTCGCATTGAGGAATGTTATAAGAAGCTACTGCACAAACCCACTTCTCCATTACTGCAGGCATGATGTTGAACCCATTGTTTTGTCTTTCTCATGATGTTCTGTGTGGCAAAAAAAATTTTTAGACACGTTGGTCCAGAAAATTTTGTTTTGGCCTGAAGAATTAATATAATTCAAGGGAAAGGGATCAAAACAGTGATATTTGTGATAAATTATATTTATGATTTATTTTCGTAAATGAGAAACTCTCCCCAATTTGAATAGTTAACTTTTTGCTTCATTTAATCATATATAACTCTGTGTTTCTACCAGATGTATCTCTTTATTATATCTATATTTTCCTATGCTATAATTTAAAGTGAAGTGAAGTCGCTCAGTTGTGTCCAACTCTTTGCAACCTCATGGACTGTAGCCTACCACGCTCCTCCATCCATGGGATTTTCCAGGGAAAAGTACTGGAGTGGGTTGCCATTTCCTCCTCCAGCTATAATTTAAAAGTTCATCTCATTTATCATATTATTTATATTCTTGTAAGCTACCTCAGAGGGCTTCCCAGGTGGCTCAGTGGCACAGAATCCTCCTGCCAATGCAGCAGACACAGTAACAGCAGGTTCGATCCCTGGGTCAGGAAGATCCCCTGGAGAAGGAAATGGCAACCTGCTCCAGTATTCTTGCCTGAGAAATCCCATGAATAGAGGAGCCTGGTGGACAGTGGTCCTTGGGGTCGAAAAGAGTTGGACACAGCTGAGTATGTACGCAAGCTACCTCAGAGCCTTTGTAGAATGAGGTGTGGTGTGGGAGAGTTATTTGTAAATGTCTTCATTTGTTTTTCTATTAAAACTTCTCAAGTGCTGACTGTTTTGTACAATCAGCACCACCATGATGTCTCTCTCCATTTAGCATTTTCCTCAATCCATTTAGCATTTTCACCAAAAAAGGTGCTAAGGATGTTATTAAAAAGAAGGATGAGGCCATTGATTAAAAGCTGCATGGAGATTGCTGTGATTAACATGAATGATTTTGAGAGTTTCACAATGAAGCAAATCTGGGTACCGTTGCCCCTTCATCAGCACAGGTTTGAACTGCATGGGCCAACTTATACCAGATTTTTTTCTATAAATACATTGAAAGGATTTCCCTGGTTGGTCTAGTGCTTAAGAATCCAGCTGCCAAAGCAGGGGACATGGGTTCAATCTGTGATCTGGGAAGGTTCCACATGCCTTGGGGCAGCTAAGTCTGTGAGCCATGACTATTGAGCCCACATGCTGCAACTCCTGAAGCCCATGTGCCTACAGCCTGTACTCTGCAGCAAGAGAAGCCACCGCAATGAGAAGCCTGAGCACTACTGTGAAGAATCGTCCCCGCTCACTACAACTAGAGGAAGACTGTGCACAGCAAAGAAGACCCGGTGCAGCCAAAAATAAATAAATCAATTAAAGAAAACACCATTCAGTGAAGCAGAATCCTTTTTAAAAAATTTGGAGATTTGTGAAAATTTGGAAAGGTAATGATGAACTGTGTAGCCTAGAAATATATATATATATATAAAAGGTGTCATGAATGCATAAAATATATGTATATGCATATATATATATATATAGAACTGTAAAGAAAGCTGAGCACCAAAGAACTGGTGCTTTTGAACTGTGGTGTTGGAGAAGACTCTTGAGGGTCCCTTGGACTACAAGGAGATCCAACCAGTCCATCCTAAAGGAGATCAGTCCTGGGTGTTCATTGGAAGGACTGATGCTGAAGCTGAAACTCCAGTACTTTGGCCACCTCATGCGAAGAGCTGACTCATTTGAAAAGATCCTAATGCTGGGAAAGACTGAAGGCAGGAGGAGAGGGAGATGACAGAAGGTGAGATGGTTGGATGACGTCACCGACTCAATGGACATGAGTCTGAGTAGGCTGAGGAGTTGGTGATGGACAGGGAAGCTTGGCCTGCTGCAGTCCATGGGGTTGCAAAGAGTCAGACGCAACTGAGCGACTGAACTCAACTCTGTGTGTGTGTGTGTGTATATATATATAAATATACAAAATATATGTTACTCAACTGTTCATATTATCAGTAAAGCTTCTGGTCAACAGGAGGCTATTAATAGTTGGGTTCCTTGTTGTTGTTGTTGTTTAGTCACTAAGTCATATCCGACTCTTGCCACCCTATGAACTGCAGTATGCCGGGCTTTCGTGTCCTTCACCATCTCCCAGAGCCACCAGGGGAGCCCAGTTAAGTGTGGAGGAGTCACAAATCATAGGCAGATGTTTGGCTGCACAAGGGTTGGCACCTGTGAACCCCGCATTGTCCAAGTGTCACCTGTTTTTCCTCCAGGGGTTCTTCCCCCTCCCCATGTCTGCCTGTACCTCTGGAGTCTGATGAGCCAAGCTGGCTCAAAAACCCACAGCAGCACCTCCCTTCTCAGCCAGTTTACTGAATCCCAGGCTCTGGGGCACAGACAATTCTCTTGCCCTTGGCCAGGTGCCTGACAAATCTTGCAGAGGCAGCAGGCCAGAACGTGTGGACAGAACAGGATAAATCCCCCTCCACTCCTGGGAAAACAGCTCCTCGTTTACATGCTGATGACTGTGGCTTAGCAGTGTCATCTTCAAAAGGCAAGGATAAGACGGCTTTAACAGAGGAAGAGATTTGTCCTACCACTCACACCTTTAATCCACTCTGGTGGAATTGGCTCCCATAGTGGGCACGTCTGAAACGGGGCTCACATCTCCAGACTTTCAGTTAAGACCCTAGAGAAGTGATTACCAAGCCTGCAGCCGTGTAGACTGCTAATGGCCTCCACACGCTGCACAGATCACAGGATGTCTGTGGAACCTGGATGTCCACAGAAGTCTTGCAGAGGCTCCTAGGGCTGGCCTCTAAATTGAGTCTCCTGAAACACATCACGCTCATACAGAAAAAGCTCAGGCTAATGAGACAGCTGTTTTTGTTTCCTGACCCAGCAACATGGCTTGTGTTTAGGATTTGGCTATGTTCATCTTTATTTTCGGAAACGAATCAACAGGCTAACACCATTTACTTCCTGTCGGTGTCTCACCAGCCGCAGGAGCCCTTTCTCTCATTTTGATGAGTGATTTTTTTTCCCCCTGGGGAAGCATATGGGTGCAGGTGGGTTAAGTGGTCTTCAGTGCCTGCAGCTGCAAGCTGTGGCTGAAGAACAGGAAGGCCACCACTCTAAAGAGACATAAGAGAACTTCCCAGGGAGTCCAGTGGTTCAGAATCTGCCTGCCAATGCAGGGGATGTGGGTTTGATCCCTGGTCCGGGAAGATTCCATGTGCCTCAGAGAGACTAAACCTATGTCCTGCTGAAGACTGTGCGCCTAGAGCCTGGGCTCTGCAGCAAGAGAAGTCACTGCAGTGAGAAGCCCAAGCGCCAGATCTAGAGAGTAGACCATGCTCACCGCAACCAGAGAAACCCCAGGCACAGCAACAAAGACCCAGGGCCCCAAAAATAAATAAATAAAATTAAAAAAATAAATAGACACATGAGTCACTTCTGGGTTTAGGGAGCATCTCTGTGTTGATTTGTTTCCATGAGGGAAACACTTTCTCCACTGACAGCTAAGGCACACGAGGCTCAAAGGTCAAGACTAGAGCACCAGCAGGCAATGGGTCAGGATCCCTTCTACATGCCAAGATTTGTATCCTGCTGTATTGTTTAGCACCCAGCTTGTGACAGTGATGAGTTGACTGGCCAGAGAGAAGGCCGAAGGATGAGAAAGACAGTAGATGGGGTGAGCATATTCCACACCCTAGTGAGCTCACCTACCTTGGGCCCAGCATCCTCTGAAATGCAGATGTTATGTTTCCCCACCACGTACTTCCTGCTCAATTAGTTTTACCAGATATAAAGAGCATTTTAAAATAATCTGTTTTTTAAATTCAGTAATGTGTTTGTTTTTGCCTATAAATGATTTGACTTCACAGCACATAAAATAAATGGGAAATCTCAGCGTCGTCCTCATGTTAGAAGCTGCTATCCAGAAACATCTATTTTGGTACCCGCAATTTTTTTTTTCCCCTTTTCTCTCTCATTTGGGGAAGATGAAAGCTGCAAAGCTGTTTATCTCCCCTAAATTAGCCGTGTGACAACTCAGAGCTATTAATAACTACTCCCCACAGCATTAATGTTTATGTCTGAGAGGGGTCAAGCGGTGAGCACCACAGAGGGCGAGTGGCCAAGATAAATGCGAGGGACACAGCGGAAAGGCAGCGGAGCCGGCAGAGACTGAGGAGGGCGAGGAGCACAGATGTGACCGCCTGCACCCCAGCCTCCGCCAGCTTGTGGCTCCAAGAGGGGTCACCTCCGCCCTCCACCCGTGGGCTGCGGCACTGAGGCCCCCAACCTGGCTGTGAGCAGAGTCCTCACAGCTGATAGAAGCCCCTCCATGCTCCTGGCGCTGCTGCGTCTGCCCTTGCCTCTGCCTGTTCCTACCCCTGTTGACCAGTCCCCACCGTCCAGGAGCCAGCCTCTCAGGGCCGCGGCCACTTCGGCCACTCAAGACCAAGAGGCCATTGTTCCTCTGTCCCAAGTCTTGAATATGGAACTGGCTTTTGCTTAATGCCCCTCCCTTCATCCTCACCCCCTCCACCCACACCCCCACCCCCAACACACACACACAGCAGGTGTCGATGTCTCTCGAGGTGTCTGGGGTCTAACTGTAATTTTGTTGCTGCAAACCCTTGCCTTTCTTCACACTTTCCCAGAGGGTTCCTTTATGCCACTGTAGCAGGACCTGAGTGTCGAGCCCTGCTATGCCCTTGTGAGTGACCAGAGCTAAGATTAAGTACGTAGAGAGACAATTCTCTCTGGCCTTGACCCACACCTCGGAGCCCTCATTACCTAAATCACTTAATCTCTCATTGTCTCAGTTTCCCCATCTATGAAATGTGAATTAAAAAGCAATCCCTGGCAGTCTAGTGGTTAGGAATCAAGGCTTTCACTGGGGATCAGGGTTTGGTCCCTGATCAGGGAACCAAGATCCCACAAGACCTGCAGTGCAGCCAAAAAAAAATTAAAAAATAGTGAATTACAATGTGTTTGTCTTCGTCACTCAATCGTGTCGAACTCTGTGAGAGCATGTGGACTGTAGCCCACCAGGCTCCTCTTGGCAACATTTGAGTTGTTGTTTTAGTTGCTAAGTCCTGTCTAACTTTTTTGTGACCCCATAGACTATAGCCCACCAGGCTCTTCTATCCATGGGATTTCCCAGGCAAGAATACTAGAGTGGATTGCCATTTCCTTCTCCAGGGGATCTTCCCAATCCAGGGATGGACCCTGAGTCTCCCGCATGGCAGGCGGATTCCTTAGCCTCTGAGCCACCTGCGAAATGAATTACAATATATATGTCTTCAAGAGGCTGTTGTGGTCTTATGTGAAGGAATGCTATAGTTCTTGTTGAGCCATGAAACTTGATTATTGTAACAATGATGAAGATGATGTATGAGTTCAAGTTTTCTGGGAAAAGGGAAATCTTCCCCAAATGTCTGGGCTTCAGGAAATCCTCGCAGAATAAGATGCAAGAAAAGATTCACCTCCAGGGAGAGCATCCCTCTAAGAAGAACTAGGGCCTCCTAACAAAGACTGAGTAACCCAAGATGCCCCCAGGATCTCCCACATCCCTGTTAGGCAAGACGTAGCCCCAAGGATCATCTCCTCAGCCTTCTGAGATGCTCAGGATAAAGACATGAACCGTGGCCTTCTCAGCTGAAATAGAAAATACGTGAAATGTCAGGTTGGATTGATCAGAGAAGCAGTGATGATGAAAACACTCACTGTTTCCATAATGGCCAGTGGTCTTTAAAGGACAGCATTCACGTACACTGATCGTAAAACATCATGCAATGGCTGAGAGCAGCGTTCAACTTGCAGGGCCAGAGCAGCTGCTTAGGCAGTGGAGGGCTCTCCTTGCTGCTGCTGCTGCTGGTGCTAAGTTGCTTCAGTTGTGTCCGACTCTGCAACCCCAGAGACGGCAGCCCACCAGGCTCCCTCATCCCTGGGATTCTCCAGGCAAGAACACTGGAGTGGGTTGCCATTTCCTTCTCCAATACATGAAAGTGAAAAGTGAAAGTGAAGTCGCTCAGTCATGCCTGACTCCTAGCGACCCCACGGACTGCAGCCTACCAGACTCCTCCATCCATGGGATTTTCCAGGCAAGAGTACTGGAGTGGGGTGTCATTGCCTTCTCTGAGGGCTCTCCTTAGGCGTTAATAAAATCCTAATGACCAGGAGTTCCTAATTTCCTTCAGTTGTTGAGGCACTTTTTCTCTGAGGAAGTCTGCAAAGCCATTTAAATCCATCCCCTCATTTCCAGTCCTGGTGGTAATTGTTCTTTCTGGCTGCTGAGCTCTCTTAATCAAGCATACCTTTTATCAAGAAGCCAAAAGTGCAAAATACTTACTTTCCCCGCCTCCCTTGCAGCTAGGCATGGAACCACATCCCGGCTCAGCTAAGTGTTCTGCCTGGGCTCCAGGTTGAAAGTTAGAAATGTGAAGAATCAGGGGACACCTGGCATCATTTTGCTGCTGGTGTGGCAGCTTCAATTGGAATCCTGATTCCTGATTCACGAGGAGTCAGTTCCCATGCGGTCCCCAGTGGAGGGGTAGGAAGAGTGTCACCCTGTGACAGCCATGTCTCCATGAAGCCTCTGTACAGTGCAACCTTGAGGATCACTCCTGTTTGCATGCCCTCTGAGTGCTCTCAGACCTTCCTGAGCTTCTGTGCATCCTCATGGTATAGCTGCTGCTCCTCCTCTTGGCCTGTGCTTTCTTCTCTTCAGCTGGTTAATTCCTGCTCATCCTTTTTAGATTGGCTTTAGAGTGCTCAATCTACATTTGAGCACCACCTCCTCCAAGAAGCCTCCCTTCACATATCTCTCCTCCCATCAGACTATTTAGATTTCTTGACATAAGGGGCTAAGTCTAATTTATTCTTTTATCTAAAGTACCTAGAACTGTAGATATTTGACACATACATCTGTATAATTTTCCTGTGTCCTCTGTAACAAATTGCCACAAAATTGGTAGCCTACAATACAGATTTCTTCTCTCACCAGTTCTGAAAGCCGGAAGTCTCAGAAATCTGAAATCAGTTTCACTGAGCCCAGATCAAGTTGTTGTTGGCAAGGTTGTGCTCTCTTCGCGGGCTCTAAGAAGGGCTCATTCCTTGCCTCTTGTTATGCTGGTGAGGCTGGTACTCCTTGGCTTGCAGCTGTATCACTCCAGCCTTTACCTTTGTGATCACATTGCCTTCTCCCCTTCTGTCTGTGATCTCTCTCTTCCTCCTTCTTATAAGGATGTTTGTGTTTGCATTTATGGACCACCATATAATGCAGGAAAATCTCCCCATCTCCAGGTCCTCAACTTAATGACACCCGAATAGGTTTTGCTAAAGTAATATCCACAGATTCTAGGTATCAGCACATGGACGGCCTGGGGGCCATTATTCAGCCTACCTACATCATAGGTTACAGATGGCATGCATGCATGTACTTGATCATGTCCAACTCTTTGTGACCCCTTGGACTGTAGCCCACCAAGCTCCTCTGTCCATGGGATTTTCCAGGTAAGACTACTGGAGTGGTTTGGCATTTCCTCCTTCAGGGGATCTTCCCTACCCAGAGATGGAACCCAAGTCTCTTGCATCTCCTGCATTGGCAGGAGGATTCTTCACTTCTGGCACCACCTGTGCTGTGTGCTCAGTTGCTAAGTTGTGTCTGACTCTCTGCAACCCTGTGGACTGTAGTCCGCCGGGCTCCTCTGTCCATGGAGATTCTCCAGGCAAGAATACTGGAGTGGGTTGCCTTTTCCATCTCCAGGGGATCTACCCGACCCAGGGATTGAACCCGGGTCTCCTGCATTGCAGGCAGATTCTTTACCGACTGAACTATGAGAGAGCTATGAGGTGCTGAGCTATGAGGTGCTATGTAGTAGCACCACCTACATTTCTGTAGAGTAAAGCATTGGCTCCCCTTCCTATGATACTATCCTTAAGGTTAGGCTGTGTTCTCTGTCACTTCTGTGTGGCAGTATTTTGGTCCTTCACAAACTACACCTCTTTGAGCTGAATCCACCTTGAGCAGCCTGCCTCACATGAGATCCACCTGGTGGCCAGAAGTCCTCGTGAAGTTCACTCAAGCTGTTATGATGGCCCTCTTCCAGTCCTCCTGCTTAACACATGACCCTGAACAAAAATGCTAGGTAAGCAGAATAGCTCTGCCCTGTGGTCAGGAGACCTCGTGTCCAGCCTCTTTCTCCTGTGAGCCCAGGAGTGAAAATTCCACCTCTCTGGACTTCAGTTTCCCGAATCATACAAGAACAGACTCAAACCATTCCCACTTCAGCCCTGCTCCCTCCCCCAATCTTCATATCCTTTTTCCTCTTGTCACAGAACACAGACTATGTGATTCCATTTACATGACTCAGTAACAGGCGACACTGGGTTTTATTGTTTAGTGAAACTATAAAGAAATGGGAAATGATCATCACAGAAGCTGGATAATGGTTCTCTCTGGCGAGGGTAAGGGGACAGAGGGTTTGGGGAACTGGCAGTTTTTTATTTCCTGACCTACATGGTAGTTACCTGGCCTTGGCTTCATCATTATTTGCCAATTTGCTTTATTTGTTTGCTTCTATTTAACTTTTTATTTTGGAAGTTTTCAAACGTTCCCCAAAGTCTCTACAACTTCCCACTAGCTATCTATTTGACACATTTGATATATGTTAAAAGACATTTACTCCTTGGAAGGAAAGTTATGACCAACCTAGACAGCATATTCAAAAGCAGAGACATTACTTTGCCAACAAAGGTCCGTCTAGTCAAGGCTATGGTTTTTCCAGTGGTCATGTATGGATGTGAGAGTTGGACTGTGAAGAAAGCTGAGTGCCAAAGAATTGATACTTCTGAACTGTGGTGTTGGAGAAGACTCTTGAGAGTCCCTTGGACTGCAAGAAGATCCAACAAGTCCATTCTAAAGGAGATCAGGCCTGGGTGATCTTTGGAAGGAATGATGCTAAAGCTGAAACTCCACTAATTTGGCCACCTCATGCGAAGAGTTGACTCATTGGAAAAGACCCTGATGCTGGGAGGGATTGGGGGCAGGAGGAGAAGGCGACACCAGAGGATGAGATGGTTGGATGGCATCACCGACTCAATGGACGTGAGTTTGAGTGAACTCCGGGAGTTGGTGATGGACAGGGAGGCCTGGCGTGCTGCAATTCATGGGGTCGCAAAGAGTCAGACACGACTGAGTGACTGGACTAAACTGAATATTTCAGTGCTACTCTCTTAGTTCGTCCCACCCGCTCCTTCCCCCACTGTGTCCAGAAGACCTTTCTCTATATCTGCATCTCTATTCCTGCCTTGCAAATAGGTTCATCAGATTCCATATATATGCTTTAATATATGTTATTTGTTTTCCTCTTTCTGACTTACTTCACTCTGTATAGCAAGCGCTAGGTTCACCCACCTCAGTTCAACTGACTCTAATTTCTTCCTTTTTGTCATTGAGTAATATTCCATTGTATATATGTACCACAGCTTCTTTATCCATTCATCTGTTGATGGACATATAAATTGCTTCCATGTCCTGGCTATTGTAAATAGTGCTGCAATGAACACTGGAATACATGTGTCTTTTTGGATTATGGTTTTCTTAGGGGTATGGCAAGTAGAGTACATGGGATTGCTGGGTCATATGGTAGTTTTATTCCTAGTTTTTAAAAAGTCTCCATACTGTTCTCCATAGTGGCTGTATCAATTTATATTCCCACCAACAGTGCAAAAGTGTTCCCTTTTCTTATTCTTCTAATTGATGCGGGAGGGATTCCTGCCCTTGGACTCTAGACTTGGTTAAGCACACAATATCTGACACTGAGCAGATGAGATCAACCGCTGTTTCTGAATCACATGTACTCACAGCATGGAGGGAGAGAACGTTCTTTGCACACCACACAGGACCACATGGGGGTTGTACCAGGCACTTGAGTAAACAAGGAAGGGCTGGGCCAGGCAGGCTTCATAGTATCAAGAGCGTGGGGGTGAACCCTGGTTCCCACAGGAAGGTGTGATTGGCTTACTTGAATAATTCCATGAGCTGGAGAGAACAGAAGTCCGCTACTTAGGATAAATTGAAACTGTGCCTGGCCACTTTGATAAGGAAGGTGGTTTGGCTGTGGGCATCTTATCTGCAGCGGCAGAGCGGGGAGGGGAACTGGCAATTAGACCATTGAAGGCCCTTCTGTTTTTCCCAGATGTTGAGGGGACACATACTGTGAGGCCTCATCCTGCAGCTTCTTTCCATCGAATTCTCCTCCTGGAGCCTGACTCAGCCTCTCCATATCCCTGAACCCCCTTCCTATCCTACCTCCTCATGACTTAGCCTCCTGGGTGGGATGCTCCCTTCTTTTCTCGGATGACTTGGTTTTCTCTCCATGCCTGTGGCTGGTCCTGCAACCACCTCTCTCCTCACCTGCTGGTTGGCAGCGTGACAGCTCCCATCATCGAACCCGGGGGCACTGCCCTCCTCCTGTGAGCTGCTTCAGAGGGTTTGTCTCCATGGGGCCCATGGAGAGTCCAGCTGGAGCTTGAAAGCAAGGGAGCCCAGTGGCATTTTCTGGGTGGATCACTGTGTCTGCCTGTGTATGTCAGCTTGATTGTTTTGCACCCTCATGAGTCAAACCCAGGAGGCCTTTGGTTCTGACCAGCAAAGGCATTGCTCTGTGGAGACCATGAAAACGCATCTGCAGAGCCCCTCTGGGGCCCCAGCGGGTGTGCTCTGAGATAGATGATCACGGCCTTTACACTAAGGCTGTGTTCCTAGCCATCTGAGTGCTCTCAGGACACTCAGGCAAGCTAGCTCCTGGGAGACTCGCACCCTGGCTGAGTATCCCCATCAGCCTCGCCAGAGCCACGTTAGCACCACACACAGCCCCAGATCCACCTACTGCCTACCTACCTTCTTTCCTTCTTCCCTTCCATCTCTCTCCTTCATGGGGTCAGGCTTGCATTACAGTCTCTTGTCCTCCCCAGCCCATGCCCACTCCCTTCCTACCTTCCCTCATGGGCATTTCCCCATAATCTGCTTGTCTAGTTCCTGTCTTGGTGTCTAGTTCTGGAGGACCCCGAGTGATGAGGCTGCTGTGGTGTGAAAGCCTTATACAGTCCCGAGGTCCCCATGGCACGTGCACCCCTGAGAGTCTAGTTGGGAGTTGCCTTTGCTCCTTGGGCTCTGGGGGAGAAGCTTCTATCATAGTTGTTAAAAGCAAGGCTTTAGATATCACTTAAAATATAGATGAATTTATTAATATTTACAAAACAGAAACAGACTCATCGACACAGAAAATACACTTATGGTTACTAAAGAGGAGACGGGGAAGAATAAATTAGGAGTATGGGGTTAACAGACACACACTATTATATACAGAATAGATAAGCTACAAGGATTTACTGTATAGCACAGGGAACTATATTCATTATCTTATAATAACTTACAATGGAAATGAATCTGAAAAAGGATGTATATATATATATATTCTTTGCTGCACTTGCTGCACACCTGAAACTAACAATATTGTAAATCAACTCTCCAATTGAGAAAGAAGCCTTTATGGCACTTCCCTGTGGCCCAGTGGTTAAGAGTGCTGCCAATGCAAGGGGTGCAGGTTTCATTCTTGGTCAGGAAACTAAGATCCTGCATGCTGCATGGTGTGGCAAAAATAAATAAATAAATAAATAAATAATAAATAAATAAAAGAAGGCTTTAGGACTAGACATAGAATCAAACTCCAACTCTATGCCTTGAACTGACATGGGATCTGAGGTGAGTCTTGTAGCCACTTCATGCCTCAGTTTCCAAGGCTGCAAAATGGGGTTGTAAGAATTAAATGTGACAGCGTATGTCTGGTGTTTGGGGACAGTAGAGAGTGGGTGTCTGGGAACACAGCAGGTGGGCAGTGAGTGGCAGCCGTGGCTGCTGATACTGCAGGTGTGGCTCTCGTTCGGCTAAGAACCCTTCAGAGACACTGAAGGCTGGCAGACAGAGGCCTCGGGCTGGGGCTACGTTTGTCTAGAACCAGGGCCCCCTGAAGCCCAAACCTGCCAATAGCATCAGGCCAAGAGGTCCTCTGTCAGGCCCAACCCCCAGCAAACATGGAGAGGCTTCAAAGGGCACAGGGACCCCTAATATTGCTCAGAGAGACCGCCCTTGCAGCAGCCAGCTATGAGATCCCCTTCAAGTCCTGTACCGTCTCAACCAGCACTTGGACCTGTCATTACCCTCCTTAAGTGGACCTCAGGTTTCCATCTGTGAAACGGGAAGGGCAGGGTGACTCACACAGCCTCGGGTTTGCCTTCTAGCTCTGCCCATGTTTTACAAGAACCCACACTCAGCTCCCCTCGACCCACCCTTGAATTTCAGTGTTGATGCCACGTGATGGCAGGGATTTAGAAACTTTCATCCTCCAAACATTTGTAATCGGTGATCATCTTAACCCAGGGAGGATTTTCAAAACAGGGTAAATCTAAACGTTTAATTTATAGCTTTCTGGAGACAAAGAGGTTGAAATGGAAAAACAGCTGAACAAAACCCTTGTGACAGAGAGGGCTCCATCCAAGGAGACTGTCGGAGCCTCCTCCATCATCCCACCTGAAGGAAAGGAGATGCCGGGTGGAGAGAGAGAGGACCATGGGATGTGAGCAACCCAGACACAGATTGCTTGCCTGCCCTGGCTCTGGAAGTCCCCAAGGGAGGCCTACATCCAAGTCCCTAGAGAGCAGGGGCACTGTCAGGCACCGTAACAAGCCCAGAGGTGCTAATTAACCCAGAGGCAATAATCGCGGAGCCCAGATCCGTCTTCCCTCCAGATCCAGCTGCCCCTCCTTTCCCAGCTCTCCCCTCGTCTCCTCTTACTTGGAACAAGGCTCACCATCAGCCCAGTCTAGTCCCTGGAGAATCCCTACTTCACCAGGGGCAAGAGACAGGCAGACTCCTGCCCGGCAATGGGACAGACAGATCATTGTGGCTGTTAACATTTAGAGAAGCCACACTGAATTCTTTTGTAGGAGGTGTTATGATCCTGCAGCCCTGGGCCACCTAGATCACTGAGGATCCAGTTCCTTGGTGGTGAGGGCAAAGGACACCCCTGTCCCCCAGCTTCTCAGCCCCTCCAGCCACTCCCAGCCCCTTGGCTTCACATTCCAAGGTGTGGGCTTTCCAGTGCTCTGCATCTCCCCACTTTTCACAGCTGGCTAAGTGCCTGGCCTTATCTGTTTCCTGCTTATCCCTGGGGAATATCACAGCCTATCCATGTGTTCCTTTAATTTCCTCTCTCCACTGGTATCACGGGCTTTTAAAGGGCGTGGACCATGAGCTGTTGACGCATCTCAGCAGTGGCAGAAGGGATGTTGCAAATGATCAGGGAAGGCAAAGAGGAAGGAAAGGCCCTGGGCCACGCCTGGTGAAGAGGGGAGGGCACATGGGTGCAGGGAGGAGGGCGGGAAGAGCAGCAGAGCCAAGAACCTCATGGAGGGAGGCCTGAAGCTTTCCCTCTGTTTATTGCCACGGTGATGTGTTGGACTTGGTTGAGTGTGGAAACCACATTTGTCCCCAGAGATACTATTAAAGTATGAAGCAGGGAAAACAGCATCGAAGGTACAGGTTGTTGTTGTTCAGTCGCTAAGTTGTGTCTGACTCTTTTGTGACCCTATGGACTGAAGCCCACCAGGCTCCTCTGTCCATGGGATTTCCCAGGCAAGAAGACTGGAGTGGGTTGCCATTTTCGTCTTCAGTGGATCTTTCCAGACCAGGGGTCGAACCTGTGTCTCCTGCATTAGCAGGTGGATTCTTTACCACTGAGTCACCAGGGAAGCCCAAGGAAGAGGTTACTTCGATCTACAACATACGGTCACAACTGGCCCTGGCTCAAGGCCCCTCTCCTCTGACTCTGAGCTGCCCCCGGAGAAGCAGTTTTCCCCCAAGGGATGCACCCAGCTGGAAAATTGAATCCCTCAGGTCAGCAGGTAGAAGTAGCCGCTGGTTTCCCAGTCAGTTCTCCCAGGAACAGCACTGTGAAATCTCAGACAGGCGGTCCTCTCCGGGCCTTAGTTTCCCCACTTCTGGGCCCTGCCCATGTTGAATATTCTAGAGGCTGCGATTCCACCACACACGCCTGACTTGGGATGGACTTTAGGCCACAGCTAGGTCATGGGCTGTGCTGGTCGTGGACTCTACTAGCCATTGGCATCAGATCTGGGCTGGGCATCCCTCCTCCAGGGGCGGCATCCCTGGGAAGGCCTGCAAAGACCCCAGCAGGCTGCCAGCCACCCACTCTTTCTTAGTGGTGACTGGCAGCACCATGTTCTGTGACCCAGCACTGTCTGCTTCCTCTCCCTCTCATCTGCAACCCTTCTCTCAGTCTCCAAATAAAATTCCGGCCGATGGCTTCCCTGGTGGGCACAGTGGTTGAAAGTCTGCCTTGTGATACAGGGAAAGCTGGCTCCATGTCTGGTTGGGGAGGATCCCACATGCCACAGGGCAACTGAGCCCATGCACCACAATTACTGAGCCTTGCTCTGGAGCCCATGAGTTGCAACTACTGAAGTCCAAGCACCCTCGAGCCCGCGCTCTGCAACAAGAGAAGCCATTGTACAGAAACCTGTACACCACAGCTAGAGAAAACCCACACGCAGCAACGAAGAGCCAGTGCGGCCAAAGATGAATAAAAAGTTTAAAAAAATCTAGCAGAAGCCAAACTGGGGACCATCATCCAGTCTTTACTTATGAAAGATAGATTCTAAAAGTGAACATCTGAAAGCACTCGAGATGATTCCTCAGCCGTTCTCTGGTCCAGCCCTACTCAAAGTGTAGACCAGGGAGCTCTGGGGTCCCTGAGGACATTTCAGGGGCTCTGCAAGATCAAAACTACTTGACAGTGATAAGAACATGTTTGCCCTCTCTCCCTCATTCTCTCACAAGCCTACAGTAGAGTTTTCTAGAAGCTAAATGACATTGGATATCACAACAGATTAAATGCAGCTATGAGAATGCAGCCAGATATTAGATTTACGAAACTGTAAAACAATGCCATTTTCTCACTATTAAAAAAAACTAGGTTGATTTTTTTCCCCCAAACACATTACTTATGTTAATATGTAATGGTATGTAATGGGCTTATTTTTGTTTGTGGTTTTTCAGCTGCTAAGTTGTGTCCAACTCTTTGCAACCCCATGGATTGCAGCACACCAGACTTCCCTTTCCTCCTCTATCTCCTGGGGTTTGCTCAGACTCATGTCCATTGACTTGGTGATGCCATCCAACCATCTCATCCTGTCACCCCCTTCTCCTCCTGCCCTCAATCTTTGCCAGCATCAGGGTCTTTTCCAATGAGTTAACTCATTGCATCAGGTGGCCAGAGTATTGGATCTTCAGCTTCAGGATCAGGCCTTCAACGAATTAATTAGTATTTTAAGGATTGCTTAGCTCTAGTCTCTACTCTGGCAAATATCACTGGGTTTCACACACACACACACACACAGTAAAAAAAGGTTTTTGAGGTCCAAGATAATTTTTCAGAATGCAAAGATAGCCCCAAATCAAAAGACATGAAAACAGCTGCTCTGAAAACTGTTGAAAACAGGCCCTCAAAGGGCCTTAAGGGTTTTAAGACACTGACTCTGCTGACCTGCCTCCTGGACTCAGTTTCCCAGCGGGAAGGATCCCCCAAGGAAGACGGCTTCTCCAGAAAAACTGGTAAGTCAGAAGAGAGGGGTTAGACCTGAGTTCAGAGACACCAGCCCATGACCTCCTGGCAGTACAGCCTTGGACAAGCCATTGAAATTCTCTGACCTTCAGTCTCTGCCTCTGCAGAACAGAGGTGTCTTAATGAAGTGCTTGCCGCCATCCCTGGCACAGCGATGTGCTTGGTCAATATTGGTCTCTCCTTGCTTCTGCAGGACAAGGGCAGTTTAGCTGGGCATCAGCAGATGAGGGTAACTACTGAAGGAGAGACGCTTTCCAATCTACTGCTATTGAATCCAGCTGCCTCTGCTGCTCTAACAAGCCCCCAGGCGCTGCCAGCGGTGCCCGTCCAAGGCCTGCATTTTGAGAACCACTGATGCGGGCCTGTAAGACTTCAAATCTCACAGATGCTTAGAAAGCGTTTTACCTCCTGGTATTTAATGAAATCCAGGTCCTGGGAGGTTCTTGGAGGGGAAAGGGGCCCCTGGGAGTGAGAGCTTCCAGAAAAGAGATGAGAGGGGGCCTCTGGCCAGTCTCATTATCTCTCCCTTTGGATTTCCATGAACAAATCCTTTGCTCACGGTCCTGGCCTTGGAAAGCCCATCCTGCCAGCAGAGACAGGAAAGTGAGAGGCCCCGGTCAGTGGGGGTATGACAATTATTGAGCTGTCTGTACCCCTGGCCTATTTCACAGGGGTCTGCCTCCTTCCTTGTCTAGCCCCACACACATCTTCTTTCTCCCTCCTTTTCATCTTATCTCTTTCCCCTTTCAACCCCAAAGTTAGTAACTAAAAATCAGCAGCTTAGCACTCCTCTGTAGCTGCCCCCTGGAGTGGAATTCTCAGGGTCACTGGGGGCTGAGGAGTGGCTTTTTGTGGCCAAGCTAGCAGCTGCCACCACAAGGGTGAGGTTGAGGGTCCTCCCCGGACCTACCTATTCATTCCTCCTTAATATTTAGAATTCTTTTTTTAATATTTATTTATGTATTTATTTGGCTGTACTGGGCCTTAGTTGTGGCATGCAGGCTCTTCAATATTTGTTGGTATGCAAGATCTTTAGTTGCAGCATGTGGAATCTAGTTAGTTCCCTGACCAGGGATTGAATTTGGGCCCCCTGCTTTGGGAGCAGGGAGTCTCAGCCACTGGACCACCAAGGAAGTCCCAGTGCTTAGAATTTTTTTCTCTTTTTTTCTGCTAGTCAGCTTTCACTTATTTTCACAGTCTGAAGCCATCCCCCAAAGAACCCTTCCCTTCAAAGCCAGCACTTCACTTTAGGGAAGCTACATTTTTGCATAAGCAAATCTTTCCCACAGTTGGGAGAGAGGAGGTCCCAGGTGAGTAAGCATCCTCCGGTAATACATAGCAAACACCCTCTTCCAACAATGCAAGAGAAGACTCTACACATGGACATCACCAGATGGTCAACGCTGAAATCAGATTGATTATATTCTTTGCAGCCAAAGATGGAGAAGCTCTATACACTCAACAAAAACAAGACCAGGAGCTGACTGTGACTCAGATCATGAACTCCTTATTACCAAATTCAGACTCAAATTGAAGAAAGTAGGGAAAACTGCTAGACCATTCAGGTATGACCTAAATCAAATCCGTTATGATTGTACAGTGGAAGTGAGAAATAGATTTAAGGGCCTAGATCTGATAGATAGAGTGCCTGATGAACTATGGAATGAGGTTTGTGACATTGTACAGGAGACAGGGATCAAGACCATCTCCATGGAAAAGAAATGCAAAAAAGCACAATGGCTGTCTGGGGAGGCCTTACAAATAGCTGTGAAAAGAGAGGCGAAAAACAAAGGAGAAAAGGAAAGATATAAGCATCTGAATGCAGAATCCCAAAGAATAGCAAGAAGAGATAAGAAAGCCTTCTTCAGTGATCAATGCAAAGAAATAGAGGAAAAGAACAGAATGGGAAAGACTAGAGGTCTCTTCAAGAAAATTAGAGATTCCAAGGGAACATTTCATGCAAATATGGGCTCGATAAAGGACAGAAATGGTATGGACCTAACAGAAGCAGAAGTTATTAAGAAGAGGTGGCAAGAATACACGGAAGAACTGTACAAAAAAGATCTTCACAACCCAGATAATCATGATGATGTGATCACTAATCTAGAGCCAGACATCCTGGAATGTGAAGTCAAGTGGGCCTTAGAAAGCATCACTACAAACAAAGCTAGTGGAGGTGATGGAATTCCAGTTGAGCTATTTCAAATCCTGAAAGATGATGCTGTGAAAGTGCTGCACTCAATATGCCAGCAAATTTGGAAAACTCAGCAGTGGCCACAGAACTGGAAAAGGTCAGTTTTCATTCCAATCCCAAAGGAAGGCAATGCAAAAGAATGCTCAAACTACCGCACAATTGCACTCAACTCACATGCTAGTAAAGTAATGCTCAAAATTCTCCAAGCCAGGCTTCAGCAATACGTGAACCGTGAACTTCCTGATGTTCAAGCTGGTTTTAGAAAAGGCAGAGGAACCAGAGATCAAATTGCCAACATCCACTGGATCATGGAAAAAGGAAGAGAGTTCCAGAAAAACATCTATTTCTGCTTTATTGACTATGCCAAAGCCTTTGACTATGTGGATCACAATAAACTGTGGAAAATTCTGAGAGAGATGGGAATACCAGACCATCTGACCTGCCTCTTGAGAAATCTGTATGCAGGTCAGGAAGCAACAGTTAGAACTGGACATGGAACAACAGACTGGTTCCAAATAGGAAAAGGAGTCCGTCAAGTCTGTATATTGTTACCCTGCTTATTTAACTTATAAGCAGAGTACATCATGAGAAATGCTGGGCTGGAAGAAACACAAGCTGGAATCAAGATTGCTGGGAGAAATATCAATAACGTCAGATATGCAAATGACACCACCCTTATGGCAGAAAGTGAAGAGGAACTCAAAAGCCTCTTGATGAAAGTGAAAGAAGAGAGTGAAAAAGTTGGCTTAAAGCTCAACATTCAGAAAACGAAGATCATGGCATCTGGTCCCATCACTTCATGGGAAATAGATGGGGAAACAGTGGAAACAGTGTCAGACTTTGTTTTTGGGGGCTCCAAAATCACTGCAGATGGTGATTGCAGCCATGAAATTAAAAGACGCATACTCCTTGGAAGAAAAGTTATGACCAACCTAGACAGCATATTCAAAAGCAGAGACATCACTTTGCCAACAAAGGTCCGTCTAGTCAAGGCTATGGTTTTTCCTGTGGTCATGTATGGATGTGAGAGTTGGACTGTGAAGAAGGCTGAGTGCCGAAGAATTGATGCTTTTGAACTGTGGTGTTGGAGAAGACTCTTGACAGTCCCTTGGACTGCAAGGAGATCCAACCAGTCCATTCTGAAGGAGATCAGCCCTGGGATTTCTTTGGAAGGAATGATGCTAAAGCTGAAACTCCAGTACTTTGGCCACCTCATGCGAAGAGTTGACTCATTGGAAAAGACTCGGATGCTGGGAGGGATTAGGGGCAGGAGGAGAAGGGGATGACAGAGGATGAGATGGCTGGATGGACGTGAGTCTGAGTGAACTCCGGGAGTTGGTGATGGACAGGGAGGCCTGGCGTGCTGCGATTCATGGCGTCGCAAATAGTCGGACATGACTGAGCGACTGAACTGAACTGGTAATACTCCTTCAACTTCTATGAAAGCCTGCCTCCCCTGGCAGAGCGGTGGGTCCACTCTGCTGCTGCTGCTAAGTCACTTCAGTTGTGTCCGACTGTGCGACCCCGTAGATGGCAGCCCACCAGGCTCCCCCATCCCTGGGATTCTCCAGGCAAGAACACTCGAGTGGGTTGCCATTTCCTTCTCCAATGCATGAAAGTGAAAAGTGAAAGGGAAGTCGCTCAGTCATGTGCGACTCCTAGCGACCCCACGGACTGCAGCCCACCAGGCTCCTCCGTCCATGGGATTTTCCAGGCAAGAGTACTGGAGTGGGTTCCCATTTCCTTCTCCAATGCATGAAATTGAAGTCACTCAGTCGTGTCCTACTCTTCAAGACCCCATGGACTGCAGCCTACCAGGCTCCTCCATCCACGGGATTTTCCAGGCAAGAGTACTGGAGTGGGGTGCCATTGCCTTCTCTGGTGGGTCCGCTCAGGTCACTGCAATTCCAGAGGTCCCAGGATGGATGTAAAGTTGACTCCCGCAGATAGACTGCAAGATCAGGGCCCCGTGTGTGGAGTCAGCTATTGCTTATTCAACCTTATTACTTACACAAGCTTCAGTTTGCTCATGAATACGAGATCAGAGGAACGGTACCTATTGAAAAGGGATGTCATGGGAATTCAATTACTCGCCATATCAAAAGCACTATCTGAGGGAGTCCATGTACCCTGTTGGGGTGAACTGTGCTCGCCCCAGCGCAAGCATCCATGCCTCCTCCCTGCCATTCTTCAGCTCCAAAGGAACCAGACTGATGGGCAGTTACCGGAGGAGACATTGAGTGGAAGGAAAATCACTTCTCTCTGGGGTTAGAACGCTTCCTTGGTGGCTCAGTGGTAAAGAATCCACCTGGACTGCAGGAGATGCAAGAGACGTGGGTGTGATCCCTGGATCGGGAAGATTCCCTGGAGAAGGAAATGGCAACCCACTCCAGTATTCTTGCCTGGAGAATCCCATGGACAGAGGAGTCTGGTGGGTTACAGTCCATGGGGTCGCAAAGAGTCGGGATATGACTGAGCAACTAAAACTGACTTAGATAGACCAGGGTCTAGTCCCTCAGTCAAGCACTAAGGAGCTAGTTAGTATGCCTAACTAACAAGTTAATGTACTTTGAGGTGTTTCTCTGCTCTCTTTAACAGGGGTTTGAGGACCACACCAGACAAAGATCAAGGCCACCTTTGGAAGGGAAGAAGTCCCTGAACACTTGGAGGCTGACCCCATTTTTCCATGCTGGTTGGGGACTATGCTCCATGGCTGCTGCTCTGGGAGGGGCTGGCTCTGTCCACACTTACCCCTCCCTCCATTTAACAGCCAGGCAGCTGCATCAAATTCCCTCCCCGGTCCAGGGGCCTCAGGCCCTGGGCTGGGAGCCCAGAGAGGCCTTGCTGAAGAGACATTTTGGACCTTCTCCCTGCAACACCCAGCTTTGATTTTTTTCCCACCCTGGCTGGTGTTCCACTGACATGATCCTATAATCACATAATTACATTATCAGCATAGGATGAACTGCGGTACACAGTGTGTCCCTCTGGCAAAATTAGGATGCACTGCAGACTCAGCAGAGGGAAGGAGGGAGGGTGACGTGGGGCAAACTGGGGGTGCAGGCACCTGGATGGAGGCCCCCTCTCTGCCTGGAGGGTGAAGAAATTGACACCCAGGCCGAGGGAGCGACCCTGCTGGGAAATGCAGTCCATTAAACTCAGATCAAGGGGTGCGAGTGTCTGCCCGCGCCACGTTCACTAGGCCTTGAGGAAAGGAAGGGAGAGGTTTCCACAGGCAGGAATACATGTGAGGGGACGCAGAGCACAGTGCCCACGCCAGAGGCTCAGGCCCCACATTGCTGAGCAGCCCTGAGAGCAGGGCCAGCATCTGAGACCAAGTGGAAACCTTGCCTGGTCACACCGAAGCAGTGGCAGCACCAGGGCCCAGCCCACAGCAGAGCATATGCGAGCCTGCGGGTGGGGGCCCCTGGGGCCCAGGGCTCTAGTCGCCCTGATCCTGGTGACCCCACACTGCAGGCTTGTCTGGACTCTGAGCCTCTACTCCTGGGGTTCCTTCTATGCACCCTGTTCCCTCCTGCTGTGCTACAGGGCTCACGTCTAGAGCCGCCCTTCGCAGACCTCTGTTGTGTTGGAAACTGCTGTGCTGGCATCGTTTGCTTGGATGAGGTAGAGGTTACCCCTGTTGTCTCTGTTCCAGCAGTGGCTTGAGTGGATCCATCTCTGCACCCCTAGCACCCAGCAAAGGGCCTGACTCCCAGGATGCTCAAGACATTGTCAATCTGAACAATCATGCAGGTGGGACCTAGGGGTGATGGGAAGCTGTCTGAACATTTTGGGGCAGGGTCAGTGGAGAACCCAAGTGCCTTGCTGAGGAATTCAAGGATACAGGGGGTCATTGCTTGATTTCCCTGCTCCCTGGGATCTGGGGACGAAGAGGGTCTGTATCTGGAGATCAGGAGCCCTCAGGTATGAGGAGGATGGGATGATGAGCCAGGCAGGGCCAAACAGATTATGGAGGTGGGGAGAGGCCATCACCTGGAGTAGGAAATAGCAACCCACTCCAGTATTCTTGCCTGGGAAATCCCATGGACAGAGGAGCCTGACGGGCTACTTTCCATGGGCTCTCAAAGAGTCAGACACAACTTAGCAACTAAACAACAAAAATAGCTGGCAGCCCTCAAGTAAGAAGTCAGAAGGCAGGTCATCTGAGCAGATGGCAGAGCACAGTGCTCACAAAAGCTAGCTTTCCCCTGCTTTTGTCCTTTGGTTCCGGACACCAGCGTGTGCTTCCTCTCGGCCAGACGGCTGTGCTGTACCCATCTCTCCTTGCTGTCTGCACCCTGGCCATGCCCAAGCCTCCCCCTCATCTTTCCCACCCTGGGAGTCAGGAGTGGTCCTGGAAAGAGCAGGGTGGATGCTTAGATTCTTCAGGCATCTCACTGCTGCTCTGGCTGGCTCCCTGCTGCATTTCCTAGAGCCCCTGCTCCAATGTTTCCACTTCCTGGAGGCCCCAAACACTCATGGGTCTCAACTGCACTCAGCCAGTGACCTCATCTGCTTCGGGGAGACTGGAATTGCACAAAGAAAACTCCTTTAAATTCCATCCCCTCTGCATCAGTTTTTCTGTCTCTTCACCCACCCTGCCCTCCTTCACTCTCATCTCCTGGCAAAAGCACCCCTCCCCTCTGCCTCCCTCCTCCCTTTAGTCCCCTCTCACTTTCCCAGTTGTATTTTGCTCTTCAAGAGGATGGTTTCATCCATCCTTAAAATAGGACTCCTCAATCCAGCGGGTCCTCAGGCTGCTGCCCCATGTTTCTCCTTCCTGTTACCAGTGAGTTTTGTGGAGGCGTTAGTCCAAACACCTCCAAGCCTTCACCTTGCTCTCACTCCCCAGGCCTCACAATCCTGGTTTCAACCCACAGTTCACCTGAAAATAGGCACCTAGAAAAACAGTCACAGTATACTGTGAGTTGGAAAACGCAGTGATAAAACAGGATGTATACTATGATTTTTGTTGTTTAAAAGAAGTGCTATGTTTACACTTTTTAATATATCCTGCAGTGTTGCTGCAGCCTACAAATTTTGGTAAGTTATAGTTTCATTTGCATCAAAAATATGTTTTTGTTTCCCTTGAGACTTCTTTTTTGACCCATGGGCTATTTAGAAGTATATTGTTTAAGTTATTTGGGCTTTTCCCAGTATCTTTCTGTCATTAATTTCTTGTTTAGTTTTGATGTGACATAAGACAGCATATTTAAAAGACTAGAAAAACTCCTTTAAACTTGTTAAGGTTTAGTTCATGTCCGCAGTATGGTCTTTCTTGATGAATGATCCATATACACTTGCGGTGAGCGTGTGTTCTGCTATTGTTAAGGTATTCTATGAATGTCAGTTAGATCAAATTGGTTGAAAGTTTCTTCCTGTCTTCTGGTTTTGGCCTACTTGTTCTAGCAATCATCGAGAGAGGAGGGCTAAGGTCTTCGGCTATAACTGTCGATTTGCTACTTCTCCTTGCAGACCTATCAATTTTTGCTTGAAGTATTTTGAATGTCCATTGTTAGGTTCATACAGGTGCGGGAATGTTATTTGTTTTTAGAGAACTGACCTTTTTATTATTACATAATATCCCTCTCTATCCTTGATAATCTTCTTTATTCTAAAGTTCACTTTATCCAAAATTAGTATAACCACTCCTGCTTTCTTTTGGTTAATGTTTTCAAGATAGATTTTCTCCACCCCTTTTCGTTTAACCTATTCTTGTCATTATATTTCAGATGGGCTTATTGTGGACAGCATGTAGTTTTTTTTAAATCCCATCTGATAATATCTTTTAACTGTGTGTTTATACCATTCACATTTAAAGTGCCTGTTGAATCTTTGGATTAAAATCTATCTTTTTTGCTACATGTTTTCTTTTTTTTGTTGTTGTTATTTCCTCCTTTTTTTGCCTTCTCTGCTTTTTTGGGGTTTGTATTTTAATTTTATTTATTTTTGGCTGCACTAGGTCTTCATTGCAACACACCAGCTTTCTCTAGTTGAGACAAGTGGGGGTGGTCTCGAGTCGGTGGTGCATGGTTTCTCATTGCAGTGTCTTCTCTTTGCAGAGCACAGACTCTAGGGTGCATGGGCTCAGTAGATGTGGCACACGGGCTTAGTTGCCTCTTGGCATGTGGGATCTTCCCAGACCTGGAATTGAACCCCTGTCCCCTGCATTAGCAGGCAGATCCTTAACCACTGGACTACCAGGGAAGCCCTGCCTTCTCTGTTTTTAATTAAACACGCTTATGAGCTTATGATTCCATTTTATCCTCTCTGTTGACATTTCTTTTTGACTTTTCTAGTGGTTTCCTTAGGGCTCACAATAAAACTTTTTAAATAATCCATCTTTTATCACAATAAGATATTTTATCATAATATCACTTCACATGTAGTGAAAGAACCTTATAACAGAATGCGCCTTGCTCCTTCCTTCCTTTGTGTCACTGTGGACAAATATTTACATATGATATAGACACCAATACATCATTGCTCTTACTGCTTTACACAGTTTTAGAGCAGTTACAAACAAGATAAAATATGATATTTTACCTTTATCCCATTTCCAGTCCTTTTGATTTCCTTGGGCAGATCTAAGTTTCTCTCTTAATAGTGTTTCTTCTGCCTAAAGAACCTCTTGTGATATATTTTGTATAGCGGCCTGCTGGAATTCACTGTTTTTGTTTGAGAACGTCTGCAGTTCTCCTTCGCGTTTGTAGCATATTTTCACTGGATATAGAATTCTAGGTCAGCAGGTGTTTTTCTTGCAACATTTTAAAGGTGTTCTTCCCTTGTCTTCTTGCTTGCATGGCTTCTGAGGAGAAAACTGCCATATCCTGTTGCTCTGTTAGTAAGGTGTTTTTTTTTTTTCCTTCTTTCTCTCCCTCTGCAGTTATTTTCAAGATTTTGTCTTTGCCTCTTGCGCTCCCCCATCTGTGTGCTGACTATGATTTACTTACTATCATTATTACCCAAAGCTTGCTAGCACATTGGTAGGTATGGAGCACAGAGAGCCTTCTCTAATGTTCTGTTGAAGTCTCAGTCTTTGGAGTTGCAGGGGGTATACTCTATCTTGGATCATAGCCTTAGGAATGGCTTCTGTCCCTTCTCCCCTGTCTTATCCCTCTACCCCTTCCTTTGCCCTGCAGCAGTGAATAGCTTCCAACATCTTCTATCTGTATCTCTGAAGAGAACATCCCTGCAGACTAAGTTCCAGTTTTTATTTCCCCTGAGTGAGACCTGGAGGCTGAGGCTGGGTAGAGTGGCCTCTGGCAATGTGCATCCACCTGCAGATAAAACACTTTGTTCTGTAAGGAAGAAAAGGCTCTGTGGAGTTTCAGCAGTGCCTGTCATTCCCCTCCTACAGCCAGTGTCTCTAAATTTTCCCCAACCTTCATGTGAGGCCTGGCGGGTTTCTTGGAAGAAAAGCCCAAAAGAGGCTGAGAATCTTTGCCCACGTTATAGCCCCCCAGAGCCTCACACTGTCAAACTAGTCTGCATCTCTTTGTCACTCAGTCATGTCTGACTCTTTGAGACTCCATGAACTGTAGCCCACCAGGCTCCTCTGTCCATGGGATTTTCCAAGCAAGAATACTGGAGTGGGTAGCCTTTCCCTTCTCCAGGGAATCTTCCCAACCCAGGGATCAAACCCAGGTCTCCTGCATTGCAGGCGGATTCTTTACCTACTGAACCACCAGGGAAGCCCTAGTCCATATCTGGTCTCCAGCAAACCACTAAAACTTCTAGTTTAATGCTTCTACCAGGTTATATGGTATCCAGTGGTTTCTGCCTTGAGATAAGCAAATTCTCAGGTCCTGTGTTTCTCTACAGGCACTGTTGTCTCTTCAGGACAGTTGTTTGTGACTATAGCTCTCTGATAGGTTCACAAAAAGTCATTAATGTGATGCCTGGTCAGCTTTTATCTTATTGTAACAGTGGGAGATGATCATTTTTGGATTCTCCTTATATCCTAAAGATATATGTTCTCAAATGAAAAAACTCTTTATATATACAATAAAATGAGCTGCCTCATTATCTATCCAATATAAAGACTGAAAATAACCCAAATGTCCCTTAAAAAGAAAGCATAAACAAATGGTGATACAGCCACAGAATATTCTGCACCATATCGTAATAGGAATGAGATGTTCAGCACTTAAAGGGAATGTGCTGATACTGAAAATTATTCTCATTGAATACAGTTTTGTATCCTTTAAACTTTTTTTACCATGTGATCCACTTCAGGTTGTTGTTTAGTTGCTAAGTTGTGACCAGCTCTTTTTTGACCCCATGGACTGTAGCCCGCCAGGCTCCTCTGTCCATGGAATTTCTCAGGCAAGAATACTGGAGTGGGTTGCCATTTCTTTCTCCAGGGGGTCTTCCTGACCCTGGGATCGTCCAGTTGTTCCCAAACATTTCTGGACCCATAGAGTCCTTCTGGATCCATGACAGAAAAACGAGTCACCATCTTCTTTGAAAGTTGTCCGTGAGCCTTGCTTTGATCAATATACATCAGTGGGAGAATTTCACTGGGCTTCTGCTGTCAGTCACCCTCACCCCCTTGGCAGAGAACCCTTGTATAGGGCACAACCTGCCCAACCGTACACAGCAACCCTGCTGAGATGGAATCAGTCTGTAGGGACATGGATCCCAGAAATCACATGGACATGGGTGTAGGACCACCACTGCAAGATCCTGAATGCTGGGGAGGCAGCAGAGAGAATAGAGAGACACGTGGGAGGCAGTCTTGAAAGTGATGAAGGCACAGAAGGGCAGAGAGATGGGGCGGTGGATGGACAAGGAAAGAGTGTGAAAGATACCCAGATGGGTACTTCTTCTGGTTCCCAGTTTATCTCTTGAGAGACTTGCCTCTACTTCATCTCCATGAGCTTTGTGAGAAACTATATTAGCTTAAAATAAATCGCTATTTATGTAAGTTTGCTTGAGCGGGTTTCTGCTCTTGCAACCAAATTATCTCTAAGACATGTGTGGTGAAAGATTTAAGATTTCTTCTGACACTTCCCAGGACAGTCCTTTCCAGACTCGCTTGTCTCCCAGACCCCTCCAATACCAGCAGCCTCGGAACCTCTCCACGCCACTTCTGCTGCAAAATCCTTTGCTCCTCACCCCAGCCTGCCCTGCGCCTTCTTCATGGCCCCCATCCCAAACCCACCCCTCTCCCCTCCCTCAAAGCTGGACAGAATCTTGTTCTCAGTCTTGGATTTATTCCTCCCTTGAACCATTTGTCAAATTCTGCCTTGCATTGGAGTTGTTTGGGTTATTTTATTTCTGGGGCTAAGCGTTAAGCTCCCTGATGGTCATAAGTGTATCTTAGTCATCTCCAGAGGGTTTCAGTGTTTCCTAGATGTTTAAATTATTCAAGGTTGTTCTTAGTCGGTTCTGCGCCCCTCCGCCCGAAACAAGGATGGAGGGGGAGAAGCTACCACGAGCTTGCAAAACAGCGACTCATTCTGTTCCCTCTATCACTGAGCCCTCAAATAGTAAAAATGGCAAGTAGTGAAGTTTCCTTCCTGCCAGCCATTGTTCTAAGGGCTTTTATATTTATTAACACAAGAAATTACAATAAAGCCCTATAGGGAAGGTATAGTTATTCTTTATTTGTTGGTGAAGAAACTTGCTCAAGGGCATAGAACTGAAGGAAAGAACCAAGATTTTCATGCAGATGATCCATCCTCAGGATCTGTGCCTGTAATCGTTTGACCATCAGAAAAGCTGGAGAGGAGCCTAGGGACCACTCCCTCACTCCAGTCTGTAAAGAGGATGGTAGAAGCCAAATGGATGCTCTCATCTGCAGGGGACTGGAAAGTATGAACGGATAATTCCACCCAGAGATGAGGGAATTTACGAAGGCAGAGAGGCGCATAATGAGTCCGTGAAAAAGCTTTCCACATACATGCACATGTGTATGTGAATCTGTGTACGTATGTGTATATGCACAGTTACTCAGGGAGAAGGGTAGCTTTCATAGACTCTCAAAGGCATCTGTGACCTCTTAGAAGATTAAGGAGTACAGTTTAAAGGCAGATGAGCTAAGAAAGAGGGGGAGAAGAGGAATGTCAGGGTAAAGGAAGACTAAAGAGGACACAGAGAGAAAAGGCAGGGAAGTGAGAGAAATAAGAACCGTCCCACACACTGAAGCCTGTAGGTGGAGCACTGGAGCCCTATCTTATTTCTAAAATATGCCAAATGCTTAAGTGCCCATTAGTGTGTTAGTGCACAGAGACAAAGAGTGTGGGTTAGTGCAGAGAGAAGACGCCACACTTTCTAACCATCAGTGAGCACAGGTGCATGCTTCTGAGATAACAAATCCTGGGGACCAGATGAACCCATGACCCCTGTCCTGCCCTGTTTGGCCAACTTCCCCTCTCAAGGCAAAATAGCAGGTGAGCATCTTTATGAAGATGCTTGATTAGTATTAATGTGCCTTCAGCTATAGGGATTGGCCTTGCTGAGTCCTGGCACGAGTTAAGGGTCCATGTGTTTGAGGACAGATCAGATAATACTCTAGCATTCCATCCCCTAGTCATTCATACTCCATCACTCTGCAGTTAAACAATCAACTTGGAACAAATAATACCAGATCTGTCACGCCTGCCCTCTTCAACATATCTCCCTGGGATGTTGGATCTTTCCAATGAGGCCACCGTCTTCTACAAGGATTAGTACAGAATAGCAGTTGAGAGGGTGGGCTCTGGAGTTTTGATTCAAGTTTGCTTCCTGGGTGACGTAGACAGTAAAGAATCTGCCTGTAATGCAGGAGACCCAGGTTTGATCCTTGGGTCAGAAAGATCCCCCAGAGAAGGGAATGGCTACCCACTCCAGTATTCTTGCCTGGAAAACCCATGGACAGAGGAACCTGGCAGGCTTATAGTCCAGGGGGTCACAAAGTGTTGGACACGACTGAGCAGCTAACACTTTTACTTTTTTTCCACTGCCACATACTCTAGGATCTTGAGAAAGTTACTTATCCTTGGTTTTCTCATCTACAAAACTGGAATGGAAAGAATTCCAGATGCTTTGAGTTGTCCTGTGTATTAAGTACACTTGAACATGTGGAGTCCTGGCATAGGGGACGTACTTCAGAAACTTAAGCTGTTGTCAGTGTGCAAAATAGCTTGGGGCTCTTCCCTGGGAGGGGACCTCCAAGCCAACCACTTAGCCACACTTTCTGTCAGTGGCGTGAAATTGCATTTCCAAGCTCAATCACTCACTGATTTACCAAGCCCAGCCCAAGTCTTTGGGTGAAGATGGGCCTCAATTATAACAGTCATAAGAAGAGGCCATGGAATCTAGACAATTCTACTATCTGAGCAATGGCTGAATTATGTGATAAAGGGTTCAGCCTCCAAGGACAGCTTTTGGTTGTTTTTTTTTTTTTTAACAGCATGTTTTATCACTGTAAAAGCAAAATAAGAATGTTGTGGAAAACTTGAGAAGTAGTTAAAAGTTTTAAACTAATCTTTCAAAATTTCTTCATAAAAATTCCGCAACTGTTATCATTTTGTTGTATTTCTGCCCACAATTTTTGTATTAAATATAGTCTCTATCTATCTAGCCTGGTTTGGGGATTGAACACCATATTATCAGCATTTTATTACATTACCAAGAAAATTTTTTGGCTGACTTCCTGATAACAATAAGGAGTCAAATGGGCTTGATAATTCTTCCTCTTCCCCAGGCTAACAAAATGAGCCAAGGAAAATAGAAATAATTGAAATGGGAAAAAACAGCTCCAAAATTCCCAGGAACAAGGAAGGGCACAACTTGCCAGCTTACCCTCTGAAAAAGTGGTAGCTGATGGAAGATTCTGGTGAGCAGAATTCTAGTGTGACTTCTGACCCACAGAGAAGGTGAGTTGTGAAGCAACAAAGCCTGGGGGGTTTCATAGCATCCTCTAAACAGATGACCTGAGGGACTGAAGAGGCTGCCCCGGGAGGAGTCGTGGAAACCCCACTGGCCTGGAGGGTAGGAGTCTCTGACTGTTGCTGAGGGAAATCGAGGAAGCCAGAGAAGCCAGCAGAGCTTTCTTTATAGCCACTCCAGGCTAGAATTTAAATAACCAGCAGCCAGACTTCTCCAGCAGTTCAGTGGTTAAGTCTCCAGCTTCCAGTGCAAGGAGTGTGAATTAACTCCCTCGTTGGGGAACTAAGCTCCCACACACTGTAGGGTATGGCCAGAAGTTAAAATAAATAAATTTTTAAAAATGGCAAATTTTTAAAACCCAAATTTTGGAACCCAAGAAAATAAAATCTGTCACTGTTTGCAATTTTTCCCCCATCTATTTGCCATGAAGTGATGGGACCAGATGCCTCTCAACCCATTGCCTGCCCCCAGCCTCCTACCATACAGCTACCATAAGTATAATTCCTCAGAATTAGAGACCAAATAAAAATAAGAACTCCTTAGGGAAAAAGAAGACAAGAGAAAGAAACAGATGATAAACCTTGAAGAAAGTGAAATAGGAAAATAGAGTATCTGGGATGGAATGTGGGGTTGGGTAGAGGGTCCAGACAACATTTCACAGGTAATGAAATTTGAAATAGTCCTGACCAGTGTGAGGAAAGATCTCCATCCAGGGAGTTGAAAAACAAATTATCAACCACAAAAGCAAACACTACTAGCTGTACTTTGGCTCCACCCTCGGGTTTGGGTTGAGGCCTAGGCACTAGTCCTTTAAAAGAAGAAAAACTCCCCAGGTAATTATAGTGTATGAAGAGTGTTGAGGACCACACTTTGAGATGCACGTCTTTGCATACAAAACAGTTTCTTATTTCAGATTATTAAACTTGGCTCCTAATAGAAAGGTGACTGTTCAAATTGTATGAAAATTTTGGGGTTCATGATAAACACAGCTAGCATATTTCCAGGAAAATGATGTAACTAATTCACTCTCAAAGGGACTCTGCTTGGAGAGGAGGGCGATTATTTTTTGTATGTGCAGGTTCACTCCTGTCTCTCAAACCTTTCCCTGACATCAGGCACAGAAGCCCCTCACCTACCATGTACCACTTTTATTCTTTGGAGCAGTGGTCCCCAACCTTTTCGGCACCAGGGACCAGTTTCACGGAACGCGTTTTTTCTATGAACTGGGGCAGGGGTGATGGTTTAGGATGATTCAATGCATTACATTTACTTACTGTATGCTCTGTTATTACCTCAGCTCCACCTCAGATCATTACTCATTTAGATCCCAGAGATTGGGAACCCCTGCTCTGGGGTCTTTGTTCTTTCTTTTTTTATTCCCTTCAAGTTTTTGTAACGTAATTTCCCTGTATCTTTTGCTGGCCAGCAGGATCCAGTGATAGGACTTGTGGCAGGTTCTGCAGTAGGACTGCCCCCCACCCACCCCATCTGCTTCAGTAAGTTTTGGCTGGATTAATGAAAAATAAAGGCACTGAAGCTCCAGTCATCTGTCAGGCTGTGGGCATAAACCAGGTGCTTAAATATTTAGTATTTAAATAATACCAAGTATTTAGTGGTAAATTGAAGATGAAACGGGTCTATTCACAGAGGTAATGTACACAAAATACCTGCACGCTTATGATGTGGTTCATTTCATGGTGGGGATTCATAGACACATACATTACTACAGCCCCCTTCCCCTTCTTTTTCTCCGGCCCTGTTTATGCCCCTTCTACTTGGATTATTTAACTTATATGCAGAGTACATCATGTAAAATGCCAGGCTGGATGACTCACAAGGTGGAATCAAGATTGCTGGGAGAAATATTAACAGCCTCACGTATGCAAATGATACCACTCTAATGTCAGAGAGTGAAGAGGAACTAAAGAGCTTCTTGACGTGGGTGAAAGAGGAGAGTGAAAAAGCTGGCTTAAAATTCAACATTCAGAAAACAAAGATCATGGCATCTGGTCCCATCACTTCATGGCAAATAGATGGGGGAAAAATTGCAAACAGTGACAGATTTTACTTTCTTGGGTTCCAAAATCACTGCATATGGTGACTGCAGCCATGAAATTAAAAGACACTTGCTACTTGGAAGAAAAGCTATGACCAACCTAGACAGTGTATTATAAAGGAGAGACATCACTTTGTGACAAAGATAAATATAGTCAAAGATACGGTTTTTCCAGTCAGATGGGGATGTGAAAGTTGGACCATAAAAAAGTTGGGTGCTGAAGAACTGATGCTTTCGAAATGTGATGCTAGAGAAAACTGTTGAGAGTCCCTTGGACAGCATGAAGATCAAACCTGTCAGTCCTAAAGGAAATCAATGCTGAATATTCATTGGAAGGACTAATGAATGAAGCTGAAAGTCTAATACTTTGGCCACCTGATTCGAAGAGCTGACTCATTGGAAAAGACCCTGATGCTGGGAGAGATTGAGGGCAGGAGGAGAAGGGGGTGACAGAGGATGAGATGGTTGGAATGGCATCACTGACTCAATGGACATGAGTTTGAGTAAGCTCCAGGAGTCGGTGCTGGACAGGGAAGCCTGGGGTGCTGCAGTCCATGGGGTTGCACAGTCGGACTCAGTCATGTCAGACTGTGCAACTGAAGTGAACTGATTCTCTCTCCAGATTCTGTGTTTGATTTCCTTTGAGCAGTTTAAATTTAGCAGCCCTTGGTTTATTGATTTCTTTCTTGAAATTTAAAGGGTGCTCCTTCAAGTTGCTTTAACTACCATCCTGGAGCTGAGAAGATCTGCCTGAGACCTCTGTCATTCTGTTGAGTCCCTAAGGAGCAGCCTTACTGGATTGTCCAGAAGGGCAGTTCCAGTTCTCCTTAATCCTTTGAAGGCATTCCCTCCATTGCGTATTTTGGTGGAAGAGGCTGGCCTTCTCAACCAAGAAGGGCATTCTCCAAACATGAGGGTGGGAAGAATACTTTCCCAACTTGAGATCCATGTACAAGGGGATGGGGTGACTGTGATGGCAACTGAAGGAGAAACTGTTGGGAGCTCTGCCGTGGCATCCCCCCTCACAGCTGAAGAATACTCCTAAGGGTTTGTAAAAGGGAAAAAAGAAAGTACAGAATCCCAGCAGTAAAAACCTTTGTAACTACCCTCCAGCAGAGGGATGGTTCTTTTCCACTTTTCTCTTGGCTGCTTGGGAATTTTAGCTGATTATTGGCATATTACAGCTATGTGATGTTAAACATCTGTTTTCTAGGAAATATTTAGATAATTGAAAACAGGATTTGTTTAAATTCCAGACCCTGGAACAAAGCTTAGCCAGGGATCTCTTCCCACCGCCCACTCTTACACTGTAGCCTGGGCCTTTGGCCACAAGACCCTGCCAGGGCCCCAGCACAGGCTGCCTGGGGAATGGGTTTCCCCAAGGTTGCCAAAAACCAGACATTTGGCCTCACAGACTCAGAATGTCTGAAAGCAGAAATGCTCATTTTTGTCCAGATGAAATGCTCATTTTTATCCAGATGTTTTGGCCACCAAAACAAAATTTAAAACAGCGTAAGGAATTTCTTAACCTTCCCCAGTCCTATGTGCCCACACTGATCTTGAACTCTTATTAAGCCAGACTAAGTGGTTTTTAAGCAAGAACAACTCCATTTTAAGTCAGTTACATTATCAGGAGTTCATTATCAGTTAATGAAGGCAATACAGAGTCAGGATTTTGCATATATATATTAATAGCAATAATAGACCACAACTATGGAATATTTGGGACACAATGTTAAGTGCTTTAAATGCAATAATTAATTAGTCCTTACAGGATCCCTATACAGTAAGTACCATCATTCACTCTGTTTTATAAATGAGAAAACAGAAACACAAAGAAGCTTAGCATCTTGCACCAAATCTGAGGAACAGGAAGGATGGAGTCACCAGTTCCTAGGATGAAGACCAATAGAGGTGAACTTTTAAGCAGGGAAAATCATGACTTCTTTTTCTGGACAAGTTAAAACTGAGGTGCCAATGCGGCACCTAAGGGGAAAAATCAAGGAAGCCTTTGGACCCTGATGCCTGAAATTCAGAGCAAAGTGAAAACTAGGAATGTAAACTGGGAGACATGAGGGTGTGGGTCACAGTTAAGCCACGGTACTGGAAGGGAACATCTAAGCAAGAGTGCAGAGGACAGTCTGGGGATGCAGTCTGGGCACGTTAGGCGGTCAGAAAGAGGAGCCAGCAAAGGAAATAAGGACTGGCCAGTGAAGTGGGCAGGAGAGATGGAAGCCAAGAGGTTGGAGAGCCGAGCACCAAGTAAGGAAGCATTTCCAGGAAGAGGGAATGGTCAACTTGTCAAAGGGCCAACAAGTGAAATGTGATGAGATGAGACACAGCAACAGGAGGTCATCACGGCCCTTGATGAGAGCAATTGCCTCAAAGCCTGCCTGGATGGTTGGCTGGTAGACTTAGTTATAACACTGCTGTCCTTCCCAGGTCTTGGAATTCCAGTCACTTCCACCACCGTTCCAATTCAGCCACACACTACTGGATTTTCTCTCCCCTTTAGTCTGAACACCTGCCTTCTCAAATCTTAAACTCAAGTGTTATAAGCTCAGTCCTTTCAGCACTTCCCTTCTTTATCTCACTGTTACTGACCTGAGTTATTGGCCTTCCTTAATCAATAGGAATAGAAGTTATTGGCCTATCCTGAAAAGAGGATAAACAAGAAACTCAGGCAAGGCTTCACTAGGGCTCCTGTGGCAGCGCAAGAAAGTAAAAGCAAGCAACAGATCCCATTTCTCACTCCCCGAGGGGAGCAAGCTGGTTCCTCATGGGGTGAGGGCAGGGGCAGGTCCAGGGTTCCAGTGGGGGAGATGGCTTATGTGGTCTGCCCACCCCCTTGGTGGTGCTGTGTGCAGGGTGCATGGGTAGTACCCTGCTTTTGTTCCTGGCTCTTCAGAAGGGGCAGCTGGGTTTTGGGTCTTTTTTTGTATCTTTTTGTCCACAATTTGCCCCAACTGAGCGTGCAAATAGCTATTTTTAGTCCTGTAAAATTTTCTTTGTACTTTGTTGCTCAAGAAGACATTTGTTCAGGTGCAAGCACTCGGCAGAGGGTCCTGGTCCCAGCCTGTCCCACCACCATACCCTTTCTTTTGCTCCATTTCTCCTCAACCCCTTCATTTCTTCTTCTAATACTCTTACTTTCTTCAGTTCTTTTTCTTCCATACTAAAATACTTTTGTCCTTCCCCTCATCCATTGCACCGCCCAGCAGCAATGAAGTTCACATTCTGGTTCTCAGGGGACTGAGTTGCTAGAGAAAGTTAGACCACTCCCCACCCCAGACAGATGCCACTGTGAATTCCTGATTCTTGATCCCATCTGGTTCCCCCCTCATCTCCCACTACCTGCCTGGCCATCCTCCTATTGGCCAGCAGTCAGATCTCATCTCAACTCCCCACAATCATTTCCCTTATTTCAAACCTTTAACAATCTCCTCCCTAGCTCACCCATTCCCCCTCCACCAGCAGGAACATTTTTGCCAACTTGGAGAATCTTTTTAGAAAACAAATTCTACACCTTCTGGTCCAACTCAGTTCTCTGGGGGTACACAATCAACCTGAAGGAGAAATGATTAATTCTGGATACTGGGGACAGCCTGATTCATATTCCACCCCTGAGCCAGGCAGAGGAAGCCCTGCCATGGGAAATGGATGACAGAGGTAAAGGATGAGCACTGGCAGCGAGGCAGACACTCCTCCAGACGGTTGGGGGCTGTCTGTGCCCCTCAGCATCACAGTGGAGGCCTTATTCTTACGTGGCAGCTCGTGGTCCCCTCAGACACACCTGGAGCCTGGCAGGGCCTTTCCACTCCTCAGCCGCGCATGCCTCATGATACTTAAAGATGAGCATACAGGTCCCTTGGGTATTTTAACTCCACCCTCATCCCGTCCTTGGACATGTACAGAATGCAATAGAATCTGATAAGATACTAACAACGGAAAATATCCCAAGAATGCAATAGATTCTGATAAGACACTAACAGTGGAAAATATCCCAACAATTCCTTAAAGAACCAGAAGGAGTCTTGGATGCACCAGGTATTAGCTGGGTGCACTATCTGGCATCATAGTTATGCCAGCTGTACCAGGCTCTGGGTAGACAGTGATGATCAACTGGACACAGTTTTTACTGTCATGGATTAATAGGGGAGACAAGCTTTAAATAAGTAAGCTCACAAATCAAAATATAATTGTAAACAATGAAATTGCTACCAAAGAAAAAGTATGGTGTGATTATGGGTTGAATTGTGTCCCATGCCCCACTCCCCCTAAAAACACCCCAGGACCTCAGAATGGAAACTTGTTTGGAAATAGGATAGTTATAGATATAATTAGCTGAGTTAAGATGTGTCATACTACAGCAGGGTGGGCTCTTAACCCAACACAACCGCTGTCCTTATTAGGAAGAAAAGAGAAGCATAGAGAAGTCACATGAAGACAAAGAGAGGGAAGATGGCCCTGTGAGAAGGGAGACGGAGACTGGAGTTACACTACCAGAAACCAAGGCACGCCAGGGGCCAACTGGATGCTAAGAAGAGATAAGGAGGGATCATCCTACTAGAGGCCCCAGAGAGCACGGGGCCCTGCCAGCACCTTGGCTTGAGACGTCCAGCCTCCAGAACTGTAAGAGAGTACATTTCTGCTGTCTTCTTAATTGCTTCATTAGATTCTATTTAAAGTGGCTTTATGTAATCTCATTTTTGAAACTAAACATTTCCAAAGTAGAGTGAATAATATGTTGAGTTTCATATAACCATTATCCAGATTACATAATTATCAACCCAGGGTCAATTTTACTTCAACTGCAACCCTACCTATTTTTGCCGCCCCCCAGCCCCCCACCACAGATTCCCTGGCGGCTCAGAGGTTAAAGCGTCTGCCTGCAATGTGGGAGACCTGGGTTCAATCCCTGGGTTGGGAAGATCCCCTGGAGAAGGAAATGGCAACCCACTCCAGTATTCTTGCCTGGAGAATCCCATGGACGGAGGAGCCTTGTGGGCTACAGTCCACGGGGTCGCAAAGAGTCAGACATGACTGAGCGACTTCACTTTTCTTTCTTTCACCCACAGCAGATTACTTTTTGGAATAAATTTCAATATAATTCTACCCATAGCAAATTCAGTATGCACATCTAAAATATTTTAAAAGTAAATGCAATATTATTATTCTACCTAAATAAAACAATGTATTTTAATATCATTAGATATACAAGCAATTTTCAAATACCCTTCATTGTATCATAAATATTTTAATGATTTGTATACTTGTAATCTAGAGCTAAACGGTGTGTATACATTGCCATCTGACATTTCTCTGTCAATACGAGGTATTCATCATTCTCTTCTCTGGGACTTTAATCCTGGAAAATCTATCAGTTTTATAAATCAGATTCCATTGGCATTGTCAAACCTGCTTCTCTATCCCCATTGCTTTCTTTAAAATTCTGGCTAGACCTAGAAGCCTGGTGAGAGTCCGAGTTTTGTTACTTTGCCGAGAATACTTCATAGGTGATAGGGGCCCTTTTTGTTGGAGTATAGTTGCTTTACAATGTTGTGTTAGTTTCGGCTGTACAACAACGCACATCAGCTATATGTATACATATATTCCCCTCTCTCCCAAAGCTCCCCACCCCCACCCCACCCCTGATTTCTGCTGTTTTAAGCCACCCAAGTCATGGTACTTTGTAAGCCTTTGGAAACTAATGTGGGTGCTATGTAAGACAGAATAAGAGGTGGGGCCTAATTTAGACTGGGGTATGTGTCCATTAGCTTTCTTTGAGAGTAAATAATAGAAAGACATGCTGACTCATTTAAAAACAAGGAATTTAATCAAATGAAATCAATTTACTTTTAGCCCAGAAAAATCAGAGTAAACGCTGAATAAGCAAGTCTTGGAAAATCAGAAACCATGGCAGTTCTGGGATCTGGGAGCCCAAATGAATAGGCAGACTCGCCTGGGCATCACTCTCAGAAGAAGTGTGTTCCCACTATTCTATTTCCTTGGACTCATCTGACCAAAATTCAAAGTTCTGAGAGAGAGAGAGAGAAGCAAATTGGTTTAGCTTTCGTCATGTGTCAACTCCTTGGAGGCCTGGTGGAAATTAATTAGGAAAACCGGGCATCTTGACAGCCCAACCCATGAAGACTACTTGCTTCCCCAAAAGCGAATCAGAGTGCTAGTAAGAAAAGGACAGAGATGCCTGAAAGGAAGCACAGAGTAAGTGGCTCTCTGGGGAAGTGGTCTTTCTGCTGACTCGCAAAGGTTGATGAGAAACTAGGCACACAGGGCCTTTCCTGGTGGTTCGGTGGTTGACTCCACACCCCCACTGCAGGAGGTGCTGGTTCAGTCCCTGGCAGGGAAGCTAAGATCCTACATGCCTTGCAGCCAAAAAACCAAACCACAAAACAAAAGCAATAGAACATCATTTTCAATGAGGACAAAAAAAAAAAAAAAAAGAGAGAGACTAAAGGTTGAGGGATGACAGGAATGAAGACAAGGTCATCAGAAAAAGCTTTGTATGTTCAAAGAACTAGCCAGTATAGGGGGATATCATGGGTATGACATTACCTGAGAGGAGAAGCCTGGAAGAAGAACACCTATTTAGGTGAGAAGACAAAAGATTTTCATTTGGGCGCTCTTTAGTTTGAGAAGTCCTCTAAAAACATAGGAAATCATTCGACAGGAGGTTGAATATACAAGTTATGGCTTGTGAGAGAAGTCTGGATGCCCATGTAAATTGCAGAGTTGCTGCTGCTGCTGCTAAGTCACTTCAGTTGTGTCCGACTCTGTGCGACCCCATAGACAGCAGCCCACTAGGCTCCCTCATCCCTGGGATTCTCCAGGCAAGAACACTCGAGTGGGTTGCCATTTCCTTCTTCAATGCATGAAAGTGAAAAGTGAAAGTGAAGTCGCTCAGTCGTGTCCGACACCTAGCAACCCTATGGACTGCAGCCTACCAGCCTCCTCCGTCCATGGGATTTTCCAGACAAGAGTACTGGAGTGGGTCACCATTTGGAAATGGGCATTTAGGGAGACAGTGTAAAAGAAGAGAATAGGTTTCACAGTCAAGCCTTGAGGATTTCCAACATTTACAGCAGTGGTAGCCTCTAAAGCAATTCCAACTCCACCTCCATCAAAAGAGATGTTTAGCTTCTCCTTCCAATATGCACATTTACTTAAAATTAGGTACATGAGCCACTGTCCTCAAATATTCTGTACATTATGGATTTTTTTAAATTGAAATCAATTTAAATAAAAAGTAATATAAAGCTAAAGAACACTGATTTGGAGGTTGGGGTAGAAGAAGGTGAGCCAACCAAGGAGTAGCCAGAGAGCCAGAGGTAAAACTAGCAGAATAGGGTGTCATGACGTTTGTTAAAGTATTTAAAGGAAAAGGTGGTCATAATATCAAGCATTGCTGAGCCACCTAGTAAAATTAGGACCAAAGAAAAGGTCTTTAGGTTTGGTACCTGATAGATGGTGTTGACTTTGATAGGAGCAGTTTCCATGGAGCGATGAGTTTCCAGAGAAATGAAAAATAAAGGCATGCACTCATTTCATTGCCCCAACTACACTGCAAGGTGAAAATCATCACCGTCATTGATAGACGAGAGAACCAAGGCTCAGAGCTGTAAAGACTGCCGTGGCTTTTATACTGCAGGAGGAAGAGCGAAAATTTAATACCAAGCCTGCCCAGATTTATAATGTTGGGTTCTTCCATGGAAGAAAGCTGAAAGGTATAAAATGTCATTAGGTAGAAGCAGGGCCTGGGTTAAAGTGGGAACGATTGGTCATAAATAGTCCAATGTTGGTGGCAGAGCATTCTGGGAACTCCAGTTGAAAAGTAGAGCAAAACTCCTCATTCAAGACTCCTGAGCAGAAAGGCAGGTTCACCGAGCCTCTAAGAGGTGATATAGTGGTCCAGTGATTAGACTCCGAGCTTCCACTGCAGGCAGTGAGGCTTCAGTCCCTGGTTGGGGAAGATCCCGCATGCCACGAGGCCAAAAATAGGGAGGAAGGATCTAAGTAGAATGTGTCTTAGGAGGAGGTTGACTTCTAACAGCCCATAATATAAAACTTGTCTAGAGTGAAAAAATGTCCATTTGAAAGTCCACTCCATTGGAAGATAACATACTTTACCTCAGGAAGTCCAAACAGGCACTTCTGCCTCCGGTGAGAACAGATCTTTGTTCTTTGAATGAGCACCAGATGAATCTGTTGACGTGCCCCGTGGGGCCATGCTGTGTGAAAACATCTCTATAAACAGGATGAACCAGGATGAAGCTGAGGGCCCTAAGACAAACCAAGGGAGCAGGAGAGCCATGCCTTCTTTCACACAGCATGTCGGGGCATTCACTCACCAAGCAGATTAGCTGGTGGTATTTGAACTGCTCTCATTCTTGCTAGGCTATTTGGGAATAATAAGGGCTGGACTTCACCTTCCACCACAAACAGCTAGGAAACGGGACACTGTTTCCAGGTGTCGGACTAGGGATCAGGTGTTTTCAGACTTCACAGCACTGGTAGCACAGGGCTTTGAATCCTGGGGGAAGAGAAACAAACGAGGTGGCCCTCTGACTGCCCAGCTCTCTTTCCAGAGCACAGGAGTGGGAAAGGGCACACACACAGAGCCTCTCTGAGCTGAGGAGATAGAGCTGGAAGCTTGGGGAGGCTGACACAGCTGGAAATTCAGGGCAGAGTTCTGGAAAGGACAGAGCTATGCATGACAAGTGTTTCATAGAGGTGCACAGGGGTCCCCGATTTTTGCTGGGTACTGGCTATGTACGTGCTCAGTCGCTTCAGTCTTGTCTGACTCTGCGATCCCATGGACCATAGTCGGCCAGGCTCCTTTGCCCATGGAGTTTTTCAGGCAAGAATACTGGAATGGGTTGCCGTTTTCCTCCTCCAGGGGATCTTCCCAACCCAGGGCTGTGCCTACTGCATTGCAGGTGGGTTCTTTACCCGCTGAGCCATAGGGGAAGCACAGATCCACTCTAGCAAAGCTCAAAGGGATCAAAGTGATCCACAGGTGGCTTGTCTGCCTGCCGAAAGCTCAACACAATATGTAAAGGAAGAAAACACAATTTTAAATCACCAGAGATCCCGAGAAGCAGGAAAATATACTCTTATGATCGCTCTGAAATGTGTGTAGGTGAGCTAAATGACCCAGCCTTGCTCCCTGCATAAAACCCCAACTCAAGGCCAGCCCTTTGCTCTTTTTTTTTTTTTTTTTTTTTTTGGCCTCATTGCATAACATGTGGGATCTTAGTTCCTTGACCAGGGATCGAACCCATGGCCCATGCAACAGGTGAGCAGAATCTTAACCATCTTATGGATTGCCTGGCATGTAATAGGTGATCCATAAATGGTATATGTTATTTAAGAAATAATAATAAATAGTTGGATATATTTGAACATAAATTGCTAAAATTCATTTAAAGAATTTTATTGGAGTACAGTTGACTTACAATGTTGTGTTTGTTTCAGGTGTACAGCTTAGTGATTCAGTTGTATATATGAGTGCATGCTCAGTTGCTTCAGTTGAGTCTGACTCTTTGCGACTCTATGGACTATAGCCTGCCAGGCTCCTCTGTCCATGGGATTCTCCAGGAAAATACTGGAGTGGGTTGCCGTTTCCTCCTCCAGGGGATCTTTCCAACCCAGGGATTGAACCCACATCTCTATGTCTCTTGCATTGGCAGGCAGATTCTTAACCACAAGTGCCACCAGGGAAGCCTCAGATTTTTTTCCCATATAGGTTATTACAGACTATTGAGTACAGTTCTCTATACTATACAACAGGTCCTTGTTGGTTATCTATTTTATATATAGTGGTGTGTGTATGTTAATCTCAAGCTTCTAATTTATCCCTCCCTGCCCAGTGTTTCCCTTCTGGTAATCATTAGTTTGTTTTCAAAATCTGTGAGTCTGTTTATGTTTTGTAAATAAATTATATAATTTTTTAAAGATTATGTTCCATATATGAGTGATATCATACAATATTTGTCTTTCTCTGTCTGACTTACATGCATGCATGCGTGCTAAGTTGCTTCAGTCCTTGCACACTATGGACTGTAGCCCACCAGCCTCCTCTGTTCATAGGATTCCCAGGCAAGAATCCTGGGGGGGGTTGCCATGTTTTCATGTTGCTGTAAACAGCATTATAAAATTTTATATATCAAATATCAATAAAATTAAAGGACAGATGGGGAAATGTTGCCAACACATATGAGAGCCTTAATAAATAAAGAGTTCATACAAATTGACAAAAAGGTAGAGAGACAAAGGAAGTAAACAACGCACAGAAAGAAATATCAATGGCTAATAAATATTTAAAGTATCACTTAAGCTCATTAATAACCAAAGAAATGTACATTAACAATGAGGTGGTAAATAAAACACTATTTCTGGAAAGCCATCTGGCAATATATATCAATAATCTTGAAAAATGCCCATGCTCTGAGAGCCAATAATGCCTCTTTTAGGGTTAAATTCTTAGGCAATAACCAGAGACGTGGATAAAGATTGATTACTAAATGTACTTGCAGTATTATTTATAATAGTCGTGTTCAGGTTATGATATTATAAGTTGCCTATTTCTGTTTTATGTGGCTTTAATGTCGTAATCATATTGCTTTACCAATAAACATGCATTCATAAAAGAACCTCTATTATGTTAAGACATAATAACACCACGCCATGGGGTTGCAAAGAGCTGGACATGACTTAGTGACTGAACACTGGCTACACCACCTAGAGAGATCTTCAGATTTCTTTGAACCAATCATTGCTGTTTCTTGGACACTCAACAAAATGCCTGAATGTTTCGTTGTGGTTGCAGATTGGGGGATGGTTCTTTTGTCTTCTCGGGTGCCAGAAAAATACCAGTGTTGCTTGTACATGTATCTGTGGCATGGTTGATGGTTAGCTTGCCATGTGGCTTCGTAAATAACAGAATTTCATCTACAGAACAGATGGTTGGTCTGTCTGCAGTGGGGAACACAGAAGCTTGAGAAATGTCTAGAAGTCCAGCCCTAACTAAGCTGAGTCAAATGCAGGATGGAGTCCAGAGCCACTGGGAGTGACTGGCTGTTTGTCCCTGAAAGAAAACCTCCTCGGCAACTTGCCACCTTATCACTCCCTTCCACTGGGAAGCTTGTAGTTTTTGAAAGACTAAAAAAAAAAACAGTAAGAACGAAAACTTCTGCTTTTTTTGGTAAGAGGTTTTTTGCTTTTGGTTTTTTTTTTTAAGAGCAATGGTGTTTAGGATAGTCACAGTCTGGAGACACTCTGCCATCCTAGAAGTCCCTGAAGGCATCACTTTTAACATCTTTATTTTTGGAACCACTTGCCAAGAAACAGAGTTCATTTTCTGGAGCGAAATCTCTGGTAAAGAAAGCTAACGGCACTTTGTACCTCCATCACAGTTTCACTCAAAGAAGGAAAAAAAAAATCCAGGACTGCATGTTCAATTGAGTCTGAGATGTTTCATTTTCGACACAGAATCACAGAGCAGGAAGAAACCAGCAAGTTCTGGTCTGATTGCTTGGAAGCCTCAGTGTAGGGGGTGTAAACCAGCCTGGCTTCCCAAGATCCAGACTTAGGGCTGGGAGGGACTTCCCTGAGAGTCGAGCAGTTAAGACTGCAATTCCAATGGAGGGGACACAGTTTCAATTCATGGTCTGGGAACTAAGATCCCACATGCCGCGTGGTGCGGCCAAAAATTAAAAACAAACATCAGACTTAGGACTGGCAGAGGAGGGGGTTTGTGGTCACCTTTAACTAGTCTTGGCCACACTGGCTGCTCTGATGGAGCCAAGACCTCCGCCCATCGAACTGGGAACCTGTGAATGCTTCTCCATTGTCTGCGTTCTGTCTCTTTCACAGAAAGAGAACAAATCCCCTTCATTCTCCCAGCAGGGGCCTTGGCCCAGCCACAGGCAATTACCGCATCTCCTCTGACCCTACACCCTCAGTGTTCTGTAGGGGATCCTCATCCATTCAGGCCCAGGGCTGCAGGAGCATGTTGTAGACATTCCAGGAACTTTGAGATGAACAGAGCAGGCGTTTGCAGCCATGAAGAGTGTCTTCGGCTCTTGGCAGGTGCAGGGCTGAGAGGGGCCAATTCATGTTGCTCCTGGGGAAGGCGAGGCACCTGCCACAACCTGTCAGAGGCTAGTGCCCCTGGGCCTGCTTGCCTTCCATCAGGCCACAGACTGCCAAAGTGTGCATCCCAAGAGTCGCAGCTTCCAGTCTTCTGAGTGATCAGGTGTGGCCCAGTGAGGGTGGTTGGTGGAAGAGGGGGACAGGCTTTCTACCTGGTTTCCCACCTGTAGTCAATAAGCCCTGCTGATTCCCATCACGGTGATCTCTGCAGATGGCAGCTCTGGCCCTCTTTCCCTGTTCTGCTGCTGCTGCTGCTAAGTCGCTTCAGTCGTGTCCAACTCTGTGCAGCCCCATAGATGACAGCCCACCAGGCTCCCCCGTCCCTGCGATTCTCCAGGCAAGAACACTGGAGTGGGTTGCCATTTCCTTCTCCAGTGCATGAAAGTGAAAAGTGAAAGTGAAGTCACTCAGTCGTGTCAGACTCATAGTAACCCCATGGACTGCAGCCTACCAGCCTCCTCCATCCATGGGATTTTCCAGGCAAGAGTACTGGAGTGGGGTGCCATTGCCTTCTCCGCTTTCCCTGTTCTAGTTAATAATAAAAAAATAAATAAACAGTGTATCCATCTCACAGGATTTTCCCAGGTGGCTCAAGTGATAAAGAATCCGCCTGCCAATGCAGGAGGCACGGGAGACTCCGGTTTGATCCTGGGTTGAGAAGATCCCCAAGAGGATGTCATGGCAATCGACTCCTGTATTTCTTCACTGCAAAATTCCATGGTCAGAAGAGCCTTGCAGGCTACAGTCCATGGGGTTACAAAGAGTCAGAACAACTGGGCGTGCACCCAACACACACCCATCTCACACCTACCTAACGAGATCCCCCAAACTCTAGGGGTGGAAGAAGATGGGTTTAGCGACATTGGGCGTCTGTCAGACTGGTTCCGTGAGCTGAGCCCAGGGCTGAAGTGTGGAGGCCCATGTCAGACGGGGGCCAGCACCACATGCTTCAGAGACAGGAGACCACGCAGACTTTGCTTGTCCTCCTCGATCACCCCATCCGTCTTCCACAGGGAGAGAAGCCTGGAAGCTGGGCCAGACGCAAGCTTGGGGGAAGTGTGTGTGACCAGGGGAATGGATAGAGCTCAGGAAGATGGCTCCTCCATGCCCAGCTTCCTCTGTCCTTGGTCCCACCCTGGACCCCAACCTTACCCAGATTGCTCTTTTCTAGGAGTTTTATAATGTGGCTTGCCAGCTCCAGCCCTTTTGTTCTCCTTGCTGCCTTTTCAAAAAAGTCTCAATGAGATTTCTATTGATATCCTTTACTCTCATCAACCTTCAGCCCTCTTCATCTTGCTCCGTTGGCTTCCCTACCCGGCCTGACCCGCTTGTCACTATGAAGACTCTGCTGCCGATACTTGCATGTCTCTTGTCTCCCTGTCATCCCCGACTCCTGCCTGGAGACCCTCCAGGTCAAGGTCTTCTGTCAGTTTTCTTTTATCTTCCTCCCAATGGGCCAGGTGCTACTAAGGAAAATCACATAAATATTTAGGTCATGAGGCCACAGGTGTATAGCTCCTAACCACACTCATCGGCCCCTTATCAAGCCCCGACCCACCTTTCTCACCAGCTTTTACTCACTTTCACCATCCCCATCATCCTTCTCTCACAGCTTACCTGCCCCACCCTTCTCTTTGCAAGTGAGCTTCCCCCAGCTTTTCAGGGCAAACAGAAGTCACCACCCAGGAATTCCTTCATCTTCACTTCCTTCCTTCCTTCCCATCTCTGTGGAGTCACCCATCTGTCTCCCCTGCCTTTGAGAGACACTGGCTGCCCTGTGTGAGCCCAGCTTCTCAGCCCTGTCCTCCTCTTCCTCTCCTGGTTCAGCTTGTTAACCCATCTCCGCTTTAATGACATTGTCTCCCCTGTTCTCCACCTCCATCTACTCAGCTCATCAACATAGTCAAGTCTCTCCAGAGTCAGTCTCTTCCTTCTTCAACCTGGACCATTTGCTGAAACATAAGAAACCAAGAATTCTGCCAGTGAACTATCACCAACACCCACCCCACCCCCGACCCAACCCCCAGTGCTCTGCGAGGCCTCTAACACAGTTAACCATCCACAGTCTCAAAGTCTTTCCTGGTTTCCCCCTTACCTCTCTGAAAATCCTCCTGGGCTTCTGGTCCAGTTCCAACATCCCTGCCTTCCCCTGGATTTTGCTTTTCCCCACAGCTTCTCCTTTGCTGTCTTCATCTTCTCATTCTACATGCCTCCCTGGGTGACCTTCTCAACAGCTTCAGCTTCAACAATCCCTTGTCTATTAATGACGCCCAAATCCAAGCCTCCATCAACTCTTACTCTTGACCTACCTGGAAAGTACCACAGGTCCCCCCGTGTCCCACACCCCATCACCAGACTCGTCTTCTTCTCTCTCTGATCTCACTTAACATCACCATCTATCCAGCCTTCCAAGCTGATAACATCAGTCATTCTTCACCACTCCTGCTGAACTCTTCGCCGCTCCTCAAACCAGCCAGGCCCTTTCACAGCTGTGATCATTCTGTCTTCTGTGCCTTTACCACCCTTGTTTGCCTGGCAAATTTCTGCTTCTACCTGTAAACTCAGGGCAAAGGTCAGCGGCCTCCTCTCGTGCACCTCTGCTCTCTTCCCAGGCAATTAGTTGCTTGTCCCTTCACGCTCACATAGCATCAGGCGCCTTTCCTGTCATGGAGCCATCTACCCTGTTCAGGGCTGCCTTCCCTCCAGGCTCGGGGCTCTGAAAGGCAGCTTCTTTTCCTTTTTTTAAATAAATAGTATCTAGCACAGAGTCTAACCCTAGTACATATTATATCAAGTGACAGAGTAGGAATTCCTGACCGCCAGTTTGTATGCATGTCTATGAATTTTTTTTTTAATTTTTACTGAAGTGTAGTTGCTTTACAATGTTGTGTTAGTTTCAGGTGTACAGAAAGTGAGTCAGTTATGTGCCCACTTTTTCAGATTCTTTTCCCATAGAGGTTATTCCAGAATATTGAGCAGAGTTCCCTGTGCTAGACAGTAGTAGCTGGCCGCCATCTTGGATCCCAGTCTTCCTTGACCATGGCAGGCTATGACCGGGGTTTTGTAGAGTCAGGCTGCAGCAGGCCGACTCGGATCTGACTCTCAGCTCCAACAGTTTCTAGCCACGTGACCTTGGGCAAGTTATATGAGCTGTCTAAGCTGCGGGGAAATGGAGATATTATCACCCTTACCTCGCAGACTTACTATGAGAATTAAACGAAATGATGCCATGTAAAATATACAGCGGAGCGCCTGGCTCAGAGTAAGAACTTTATAAATGTTAGCCATTATTATTAATAATGTGAAGGCTCTTCTGTAGGCTCGTAGAGCAAAGCTATAATCTTTTTAAAACCTTTGGCAATCAGGAGCTTTAAGGCAAGTTTGAATTAATAAGTTTCTGATGAATTTGGGTCTTCAAGGCATAGGAAATAAAAAATGTATGATATCTTATGTTTGAGTATAACAGCAAGCTTCAATGTATATTTCATCCATCCAGTGAAATCAGAAACAAGTCTTCATGCCCATTTCAAATGAGACATCCAACAGGGAAAAGAGAAAGCTATCCATTCTGAGTAGTCATGCTTCACCAAAAAGTTTAGAAAGAACTCCAGCCATTTTCTTGATGGATAAGGCTTCCTCTGCCCTTTCTGGAGGGCCTAGAGGCAGTGGAACATGACATGTCACTTCCTTCTCTAAATGTCCTGAAACATTGACAGATATACTTTTGTACAGATGTGCCCATGATGCATCATATTGAATTATTAACTTTCTCTCCTAAAGATTATTAATGTCTACCTTCCATTGGAACAAGAGAAAAAAAAAAAAAAAGAAATCTCTCTAGGCTTCTGGGAAAAACCCAACAAGTTATCACTCTGTACATGAAAACTGCATGAATAATAATTTGCAGGGTTTTGATAGATTTCATTCACAAACGCTTCATGGTTTACTAAAAGCTCTTAACTCAGTCTGCACGTTTAGGCAGAGCCTAAGGGGTTCCACCCAGGCCCTGAAAAAGTGATAAGAAGTCAAGAGAACAGATGAGGGATATTTTACGGCTGGGTCCAGACTAGGTTTTCAAGTCAGTTAATGTGGGTCAGATATGTCTGGGGTCTGAGAATGAGCTGTATAAAAAGAGCATTGAAAATAGAAGACATGGTCCCTGGTTTCAGAGGGTGTTATGGGCTAAATTGTGTTCCCTGTCTAATTCATGTGTTGAAGTTCTAACTCCTAGTACCTCCGAACATGATTATATTTTGAGATCGGGTCTTAATTTTTTTTCTGCTTTGTAAATAAGTTTATTTGTACCATCTTTTTAGATTCCACATATAAGTGATATAATATGGTATTTGTCTCTGACCTACTTCACTTTGTATGATAATCTCTAGGTCCATCCATGTTGCTGCAGACAGCATTATTTCATTGTTTTCTATGGCTGAGTAGTATTTTATTGTGTATATAGTATGTGTATGTGTGTGTATATCTATATATCTCATTATCCATTCCTCTGTCAATGGGAGATAGGGTCTTTGAATAGGTAATTAAGCTAACATGAGGTCATTATAGTGGGCCTCAAAGCTGAGAGCCAAAGAATTGATGCTTTTGAAATGTGGTGTTGGAGAAGACTCTTGAGAGTCCTTTGGACTGCAAGGAGATCCAACCAGTCCATCCTGAAAGAGATCAGCCCTGGGATTTCCTTGGAGGGAATGATGCTGAAGCTGAAACTCCAGTACTTTGGCCACCTCATATGAAGGGTTGACTCATTGGAAAAGACTCTGATGCTGGGAGCGATTGGGGGCAGGAGGAGCAGGGGACGACAGAGGATGAGATGGCTGGATGGCATCACTGACTCGATGGACGTGAGTCTGAGTGAACTCCGGGAGTTGGTGATGGACAGGGAGGTCTGGTGTGCTGCGATTCATGGGGTCTCAAAGAGTCGGACACAACTGATCGACTGAACTGAACTGAACTGAACCAAATATGACTTGTGTCCTTATAAAAAGAGGAGATTAGGGGACTTCCCTGGTGATCCAGTGTTTGAGAATCCACCTGCCAGTGCAGAGGGACATGGGTTTGATCCCTGGTCTGGGAGGATTCCACATGCCACACAGCGACTAAGCCAGTGTCCCCCAACTACTGAAGCCCACGTGCTCTAGGGCCCATGCTCCCCAACAAGAGAAGCCACTGCAAAAAGAAGCCCACGCTCCACAACTAGACAATAGCCCCTGCTCACCACAACTATGCATGCAACGACAAAGACCCAGAGAGACCAAAAATATACACAAAGAGAAGGCCATGTGCGAACACAGGGAAAGGACAGCCGTCTGCAAACCTAGGAGAAAGGTCTCAAAGGAAGCCAACCCTGCTGACACCATGGTCTTGGATGTCTAGCCTCTAGAACTGTGAAAAAATAAAAGTCTATGCTCTTATCTACCCCATCTGCGGCTTACGGCCGCCCTCGTAAAGAGGTTTAGAGGAGTGATCAGAAATTGCGTCTCTTTGATCACCACCACCCCCACCTCACTGCCTTCCACAGTCCCAATTCTTGCATCGTCTGTGACCACAGCGCCGTGGACTCCTCCCAGGTCTCCTCGGGCCCCTCACATGTCCCTGCATGGGGGCATAGGTAGGGTCTCTCTCTGGTCTCTGTCACTTCCCAGTGAGGAGCTGTGTGTCCCCACCACCTTATCAGGCCTCTGTTCTTGACCAGACAGTCTCCAAGGTCAAGACCACAGCCATGCCCATCACATCATCACTCTCAGCACTGATAGGCTAACCCTTTGGGAATCCCCTGACCAATCGGAGCATGGCTTCCCAGGGGCTGGAGTCTGACCCTGCCTCCCTCCAAAGCCATCCCCCACCCTTCCTCCTCCTCGTTTCCCCTTTCCTTCCTGCGCCACCTCCTCTGTTCTGCCGGGGGGTTCATGGCCCTCCCTGAAAAACCCCCATCCAGAGGCTCAGGCTTCTGTCACGTTCTCTCAGCCTGGAGTGCCTGCCTGCTTTTGGCTGCTTTGGGCCAAATAACAAACACTCTAAGCATTTGAAGTTGAATTACAACCCTTCGCACACCTCTTATTCATTCTTTTTGCTAAAAGTTGTCTTCAAATATTTGTCTGAGAGAAGAGAAATGTTCTGTGTGGCTCTGGAGGGCAATGTTAAGATCTGTGCGTGGAGACTGTGGAAGGCAGTTGTTTCCTCTGTAAAAGGGCAGGGTCATTGGCAATAGTGGGGTCTGGCGGGATGCTGTCCTCTGAGGAAGGCCATTCCTGTTCTAGAAGCTGTACAATGGCTGTCTCCCCCCACCCACTCCTCTTCCTCATCTTCCTCCGCATGCTTAATGCTGGGAGCAGTACCACCACTTGCCTTTGCCCAAGTTGGTGCCTGTAATTCAGCCTTGAATCCCATCTCTTCTTCTGCACTGAACCCCAGCCCATGCCTCTGTCTCATTTCAGATGCAGTCCAAGCTGGCCTCAAGGCTTCCCAGGTGGCTCACTGGTAAAGAATCCGCCTGCCAATGCAGGAAACTCAGGTTTAATCCCTGAGAGAAGGGAATGGCAGCACATTCCAGTACTCTTGCCTGGAGAATTCCATGGGCAGAGGAGCCTGGTGGGCTACAGTCCAAGGGGTGGCAAAGAGTCAGACACGACTGAGCAACTAACACTTTGACTTTTCCAGGCTGGCTCACCATCCTACTGCACCCGGCTGCAGACATTGCTCTCTCTGGCTGGTTGCTTTGCCCGTGCTGTCTGGAAGGCTACTCCGGCCCACCTTGACTGCTCTGAGCCCCACCTTGTTCTTGCAGCTCAGGTTGAGTAGTGCCTCTCCTTGGAAGCTTTGCTGATGTTAAATCTTATTTATTTCATAATCGAATAAGATGCTTCTTCTTTGCAGCCTGTGTTTCTTCTATGATTACACTTAATGCACTGCTTTCAAATTGTTGGCTAATGTTTCCGTGTCTCCAGTGGGAGACCAGAGGCTCTGTCTTCTCTCCCCACCCTCTCTGTCTCTCTTTGAGCTTCCTCCTCCCACCATGTGCTTGAGAAATATTTCCATAAAGAAGGAGGGATGAGAGAAGGAGAGAGAGAATTCTGGTGTCCTGAGGTGACTTTTGGTGCACTCAGTACCTATTTCTGATCACAAAGTGTGTCGTGGAATACATTCTCTTTTGGAATAGAGGTACAATTAGAATGTAAAGGTTTTCTGGTTCTGGTCTGGAGCTGAATAGCTTCTCATGTCTCTCTGTGCTCATTTCCTGGCTGAGATGGTTGGGACAGGCTGGCTTTGTTGGCTCCAGCACTCAGCTCCTGACCGAGGCTCAGCTCTGGGACGTGGTGGCAATAAAAATCAGCGACTCTGGAGAAGAAGACAGCCCACACAAGAGCTGGGGCAGGAAGCAGAGGCAGGGGGCGGCCCGGGAAGAGGTTGCTGGGTCTGGCGATGTCACAGAGCAGGAGCATCTCTGCTCAGAGCAGCACCGCTGTCCTGATAGAAGAAGAGAAGCTGACCCACCTGCCCAAGAAGCCAGGCTGGCCTGGAACCAAAGGAGGGAGGTTTGGAGACACACCGCCAAGGATACATCCCGGATCCTTTCCTGGGGTGAGAGCTGCCCCTCCTCCACACTGTCACCAGGAGACAGTTAATGTTTCCAGCCAGGGGCTTTGGTCATGGTCATTATCACGTCGCCCTCCTGACCATTTGCCTTCTGCTCTCCCTTGCATTGGAAAATCACTTGCATTACTTTTCATCTGTTCACAGTAACACTTAGGAGAAGGACTTCTTTCTGCAGTGTCACATGGGTGTGCATGGGTGTGTGGGAAGCGCACCTCACACAACCTGCGGTCAGCCTGACTTACCAAAGTGCTCACTATCTGGGGAGCCACCAGTGGTAAAGGATCCCCCTGTCAATGCAGGAGACGAGGGTTCGATCCTTGGATCAGGAAGATCCCCTGGAGAAGGAACTGGCAGCCCACTCCAGTATTCTTGCCCGTAAAATTCCATGGACAGAGGAGCCTGGAGGGCTACAGTCATGGGGTGGCAAAGACTCGGACAGGACTGACCAACTGAGCACAGCAGGAAGCAAGAGAAGGTGGAGGAAAACGCTTGCACGATGTTCTGGCCAGAGCACTGTGCAAGGAGGACAGAGGCCGGGGGATGTGGAGGGGGTCTGCCTGAAGCCATTCAGTGGGTTTGCTGTCCCATGACCCAGCCCAAAACAGGGGCCCATAACTTCAGACTCCTGGTCCAGGGCCCTTGCTTTACAAAGTGGCACCTCTCTTTGACTCACAAAACCAGAATTTATTATTATTCCTGCAGCTCCGGGTGGCCAGCTCAATATCCCTTTACCTGGTAAATTATTTATATTGAAATGTGTTCCTGAGAGGCCAGAAGGAAGCCACATATGCTGGGAGCATCATTTAATTTATTACTGCATGGATTCCCAACGGCTGCTGGTTCCGCTGTGGCAATTTTTTAATGCCACATTTCCAGTTCTAGTTCGACATTCTGCTTCGGCCGAGGGAGCAGTTTTTGTGGAGCATGGTGCGGGGCACTGCAAGTCCCGTCAGAGAGCGAGATCTCCTCACTGGGTCTTCCAGGCCTTCCCCCTAGACTCCCCACCGTCCCCCGCCCCCGTCCCCTCTGACCTGATCTATATGCACAAGATGGGTTTCAGAGTCAGACCCCCCAACGCACTGCAAGCATGACTGGGTTCCCAGCACGGTACTGGGTGCTCTGCAGAGGGGACCTCATCTCACCATCACAACAAGCCAGCGGGGTGAGCTCTCCCCTAGCCACAGGCAGGAGGCTCAGATGAGGAAGTCTTTGCAGCCCCAGATCCACACTCGCCCTTGACTGGCCCAGACACCCCTGCCCTCTCCAGCTGACCTCCTAGCAAGGTGGTGAGGCCTCATGGTTCAGAGTTGGGGCTGTTCCTTGAACCGGTCACCTAACCTAACTTACATCTGCCAGCTCCAACCTTCCGCTCCACCGCTCCCCTAACCCCTCCTTTGGCAATCACAATTCTGCTGTCTGCGTCCATGAAGCTATTTGTTTTGTAGATAACTTCACTTCTGTCCTATTTCAGATTCCACATATGAGTGACATCCTATGGTATTTGTCTTCCTCTGTCTGACTTACTTCACTTAGTATAATCATCTCTACTTGCATCCATGTTGTAGCAAATGGCATTATTTCATCCTTTTTTGTGGCTGAGCAGTATTCCATTGTACTTATGTACCCATCTTCTCACCCTCTTTATCCATTCATCTGTCAATGGACATTGAGGTTATTTCTGTGTCTTGGCTATTATTGAGTAGTGCTGTTATGAATATAGGGTGCACATATCTTTTTGAATTATAGTTTTGTCTGGATATATGCGCAGGAGTGGGATTGCTGGACCATAGGGTAATTCTATCTTTAGTTTTCTGAGGAACCTCCATGCTGCTTTCCATAGCAGACACGTTGTTTTTTTAAAGTTCCCGAGTGATCCTGGCCCACGCTGAGGTGGGCCCTCACTCTTGAGTGCTAGAATCGCTCTCTCATCTCTGGCACTGGAGGCAGGAATACAAGGATTCGTCCTGTGGCTGCAGAACATAGGAGGGTCAGCATGCATCCCAGGCAGTGTCTACAGCTGGCCAGAGTGGGTCAGGGTAGCTATGTCCACAAGAGCGCATGTTGTAAAACCAAGCACTTCAGTGGGAAGATATTATCCATGGAGCACCAGGGAGCTGAAAGGGTGCCGGAGCAGAGGTGGGAGATTACAGATCCCATACCCAGTCGTTACTTTCCCCTGTTGGCAAGATGGGGATAACTAACACACAGCTTGCCTGTCTCTTGGGGTGTTTATGGCTCCCCTATGAGGATGCAGATAGTAAAACAGGTTGCAACATACAAGGCTTTGTAGACCAATGAATTATTGTGTTGGATTAAAGTTGTCACTGCTCAGCTGCTTTTGTGGGCATAAAATACACTCACCATAAAAGCAGTTGTAAGAGAAAGTCCTCTTGTTAGACTAATTTTCACCTAGAAACTGGGTCTCTAGTCATCATTAGGCCCAGCCTACAGACACACTTAAATTGCTCCATTCCAAACCCCTCACAAAGGGAACCACACTGAGGCTGCTACCTAATTGAACCCCAAGCAACCCGGTAAATGAAGGTGAGTTTTCTGCCTTAAGCAAACCCAACTTAACACACGGATGGTGGGGCAAGTTCTCTAGCAATTTTTGCTTGATTGGTCAGTCTCTGCCCCATCCTCCTTGTTTGCCTCTGTTGAGAGTCAAGTGTGGGACCTCGCTGGTGGTCCAGTGGTTAAGAATCCACCTGCCGATGCAGGAGACAGGGGTTCGATCCCTGGTCTGGGAAGATTCCGCATGCTGAGGGGCAACTAAGCCTGTGCACCATGACTACTGAGCCCGAGCTCTGGAGCCCATCCTCCCCAACATGAGAAGCCAGAGTGATGAGAAGCCAGCGTACTGCAACTAGGGAACAGCCCCCACTTGCCGCAACTAGAGGAAGCCCGCAAGCAGCAACGAAGACCCAGCGCAGCCAAAAATATTTTTCAAAAAGAGCCAAGTGTCAGGGAAATGTGGGGACAGGGGCTAAGTCACAGCATGGCAGGCTGGCAGTTCTAGCCCCTTAGGACATCAGCAACCAGGCAGCAAAGAGCACAGGGACCCCTCCAGCCATAATTTCTAGATACACTCGGGCCCCCAAAAGGAGAAGCAGCCTGTGACCTGGAAGAACCCCAAGAAGTGGCCCAAGTTCGGGACCACCAGGCCCAGTGTGATCGGACAGAAGCCGAGTCAGCTATAGGTGTTGAACTGGGAAGGCTGTCTATGATGGGATCACAGCTCCTGTTGCAGCACTTAAGAGACATGAACCCCCATATGGAGAGGAGCCTGAAGCAGACATTCCAAGGGCCCAGAAACTGGGACACAGTGGAATATCTGCCACGGACCCAAGGATGGCTCAGGAGAGGCAGCGAGCGCGGCTGGACCCAAGGGTAGTGGACAGATGACCAAAGACGGGAGGGACACGAGAATGTGCCATCCCACACAGGTGACAACACCAAGACCCACAGGCCTCCCTCCTGACCTCCCGCCAACACCTCCCGCCTCTGCGAGCCCTGGCATTTGGACACAGCCACAAGGAAAGGGGAGTCAGACTTGGCAGAGGCAATGTCTTCCGCCGCTGGTGGCATGAGAACTTGACATAGAAATTACGTTCAGTTATAAGAAAATAAAACACGATTTCTTATGGGAGGGATTCGTGGCTGGGCTTCACACCCGCTTCGTGGGCAAATGCATTCGCACCCCATTCCCCCACTCCGCCCCTGGGGAAGCCTGCATCTCTCTGGCTGGAACGTTGATTTGCTTTGCCGGCTGCATCATTTGTCAAGATGTCATGAGCTCCAGATCCGGGAAGCAGCTGTAGTGCCAGCAGTCAGCGGGAACACGAGGCCGAGTGTGCGAGTCTTCTTGGGCCTTCCTCAGGGGCCAGCATGCAGGGGCTACCAACCCGGCCACCTGCTGCCAGGGTCTGACCTTGACATGCCTTCCAGCAAAGGGGCCCAGGGCCCTCCAGCTGTCCATCCTTCAGGACCGCGGGGGCAGCTCTAGGTTGCAGCGAAACTGCATTGCTTCACAATGTGAAACCATTTGGGCCGAAACCAACTGGGCAAAACTTGACGAGGGTGCAGTTTCTCTCGGATGATAACCTACTTCCCGTCTGCACGGCCTCCCTATCGTGGGCTCCCTGGCTGCCCCCTGCTGCCCACCGGCTGCCCTCGGACGCCACGCATGGACCGGCCCTTCCCGGTCACCTCGCCTCTGTCCCCTGTGACAGCTGAAGTGACACTCACGGTCCTGATCCCCGCTACGGGCATACACAGACTTGTATACACAAGCGCCTACTTATTGCCTCCCCCATCTGGAGCAGAAGGGAGCACTACGTCTTCACCCCAACTTCCTCAGACAAGTAAATGGCACCACTCTGCATCCGGTGACTCAGGCCGGAAACCCAGGAGTCAGTCTTGATGCTTCTCCTCCCATCATCACCCATCTGTCACCCCCGTTTCCAACCCAATCCTGTCAGCTTTTCCTCCAACACATATCCCAATTCATCCACTTCCTTTTCAGCCACCTCCTGACTGCAAGCCATCATCGTCTCTCGCGTGGACTATTGCAAGAAATTCTGACCCGGTCTCACTGCTTCTGATTCTGCCTCCACGATCCCTTCCCACGGAGCAGCTGGTGAGACGGTTTAAAATGCACAGCTGATCCCGCCACCATCTTGCTGGAAACCCTCTAATGGTTTTCGGGGGGCTTAGAATAAAATCCATATGCCCAGTGTGGTCTGCCGGCCTCCAGGATCTGGCCTCTGTCCTCCCCACAGACCACCCTCTGGCCATTCTGCTCCTCAGGCCCTCTGCTCCAGACACCCGCACCGTCTGTCTCTTCTTCAGAAACACCAAACCTGCTCCCTCCTCTGGGCCTCGTAGATGCTGGCACCTCCGTCTGGAAGATTCTCCCCCAGATCTCTTGGTGGCTCCTTCTCATTGGTCAGGTCTTAGGGTGAGTGGTACCGTCTCAGAGAAAATGTCCTTGACTGTACTGTTGACAGCAAGCCCTTCCCTTTCCCCCTCTCTCAGTATCCCTAGAACAGGATACACACGCTGGGGTGCCAAAGAGGATACAATCAGATGTAAGAAGAAAGTGGTAGGGTTTCTATTTCTATTACTTTTTACTCCATGTTTATAACATTTTTTATGTTGTGTGTATTTTATACTGCATTAGTACAGAGGCACATGAGTATCATTGATGAAAGTGAAAGTGAAGTCACTCAGTCGTGTCCGACTCTTTGTGACCCCGTGGACTGTAGCCTACCAAGCTCCTCTGTCCATGGGATTCTCCAGGCAAGAATACTGGAGTGGGTTGCCATTTCCATCTCCAGGGGATCTTCCCAACCCAGGGATCGAACCCGGGTTTCCCACATTGGAGGCAGACGCTTTAATCTCTGAGCCACCAGGGAAGCCCGAGTATCATTGATAAACCACTACATATATGTCTAAATGTGTGTGTGTATGGCAGATGTTCAAAAATTTTTGACAGATACAAATAATCAAAAAAATTGGGCTTCCCTGGTGGCTCAGTGGTAAAGAATCTGCCCACCAGTGCAGGAGACATGGGTTCAATCCCTGATCCAGGAAGATCACCCACGTGCCTTGGAGCAACTAAACCCTTATATTACAACTACTGTGCTCTACAACCTGGGAGATGCAACTACTGAGCCCACATGATGGATGCAACTAGAGAAAAGTCTGAGCAGGGACAAAGACCCAGCACACTCAAAAATAAACAAATAAAATTGGGAAAAAAAGTTGAAAACTGCTACTATTCTAGCCTATTCTACTACTATTTTATTGTCTTTTTGTCACTTACCACTAAGCTTTTCTTTTGTTTCCTTTTGTTTATTTGTTGTCTCTCTCTCTCCTCTTGAAAGGAAACCACCCAAGATCCATCTCTCTTGTTCATGCCGTATTATCTGTGTGAGCAGCTCTTATACGTTGAGCACATATGTGTGTGTCCAGTAAACATTTATTGACTGATTGAGCAAATAAACAGAGCCTTCCCCGGGGCTTTGCGGAAGGACATCTAGCTAATCATATACATTTCCACTCTCAGGATAGTGGCAAATAATGCCATGATGGGATGCTTGCGGACAAGATGACTCATAGAAGACCTGGCTCATTTCCAGATCATTCCCTGCCTCTGCCTGCAGAATCAAAACACTTTCAAGTAGCCAAGATTCCAGGACCAGGAGAACAGGCCAGGAAGTCATCAATAATTTAGTATGAACTAGTTTCATATACAATGACTTTGCATGGGCATTTGCCTCAAAAAACATTGTTCCAGCTCAGCCACAAACTGTTCTTGAGACCATGTGTAAGCTCCTGACCACCTCCATGTTCTCACTTATACCCTGAGAGGAGCTAGTTCACAGCACCGTTTTTTTTTTTCCCCTTGTCATTTTGAAATAGGGCTTCCTAGGTGGCTCCGTAGGTAAAGAATGAGCCTGCAATGCAGGAGATACAGGAGACACAGGTTCGATTCCTGGGCTGGAAAGATCCCCTGGACAGGGGTATGGCAACCCAATCTAGTATTCTTGCCTGGAGAGTTCCATGGACAGAGGAGCCTAGTGGGCTACAGTCCATGGGGTCACAAAAGAGTTGGACACAACTAAAGCGACTGAGTATGCATGCACACATTTGGAAATAATTTCAAACTTGTAGTCAGGTCACAAGAAGAATACAGAGACCATGTATATATACTTTTACTGAGACTTGCCTGTTGTGAATATTTCCCCATTTGCTTTATCACATACTCTCTTTTCATATATATATATATATATATATATATATGTGCGTGTATACATATATATAAACATGCACCCTTTTTTTCTAAATCATTTGAGAATAAGTGCCACACATTATATTAAGTGCTCCTGGGTGTATTTCCTGAGACTAAAGATATTCTCTTACAACTACAGTGCATTTATCAACTTCAGTAAATTTAACACTGAAAACAAGACTTCATCTGGTCTACCATCCAGCACTTGATGTTTGAAATACATTCAGCAGCAGTATCCCTTCTTCAGACACAGTCCTGCTTGGGATCCCCACGCGCATCGCAGATGGAGCCAGAAGGCTCACCCGCCAGAACAGGCAGCACGGGGGCTGTGCATTCATTTCCTGAAGCCTCTGCAGCCAGTTACAGACCTGGCAACTTGAAGCAACGCAGATTTATTATTGTACCGTTCTGGAGGTTAGAAGTCCAAACTCAGTCTCATAGGATTAAAGTCAGGATGTTGCAGGGCTAATCCCTTTGGAGGCCTGAGGGAACCCATTATCATGGCTCCTCGACTTCTGGTGACCGTCTGCCCCCCTTGGCTCATGACCTCTGCTTTGAATCACTCCATCCTCTTGCCTCCTACCTCCTCATTGGACCACCTTACCTGCCTCTTACAAGGACCCCTGAGACTTAGTGAGTGAAAGTCACTCAGTCGTGTCTGACTCTTGCGACCCCATGGACTGTACCCCACAAGGTTCCTCTGTCCATGGGATTCTCCAGGCAAGAATACTGGAGTGGGTTGCCATTTCCTTCTCCAAAGATGATCAGCTTAAGTCAGGTTTAAATCCCTTATGAGTTTACTGATGGCATTTTGTTGATGCTGATCACCACAATTCTTTCTCTGAACTACCATACTACCATGCCCTGTAATTTTTTTTTTTTTAAAGGAGGTGGTTGTTTAAAAATGGACTCATTTGTTGGTTTTTTAAGACAATTCCACATAATGTTACCTGAGACTTAGGGGCCCCCAAATAATCCAGGAGCATCTCCCTATCTCAGAATCCTTAACTTATTCACATCTGTAAGCCCCTTTTACCAGAAAGGTAACATTTATGAGGTCTGGGGATTAACAAGTGAATATTTTTTGGAGGGTCATTATTCAGCCTGTGTATGTTGTGTGTGTGAGAGAGATGCTCAGCCATGTCTGACTCTTTGCGATCCCACGGACTGTAGCCCGCTACACTCCCCTGTCCATGGAATTCTCCAGGCAAAAATAACTGGAGTGGTTCGCCATTCCCTCAACCCAGGGATCTAACCCAGGTCTTGCGCATTGCAGGCAAACTCTTCAAATGATAAAGAATGGGCTAAAAATGGTAGGTCCATTATTCAGCCTACCACAGGCCATATATGAGCAGACTCTGGGTTGCAAAAGGCACCAAAAATCCAAACCATTTGTGCCTTCTGGTTCATTTGGAATCGTGTGGTTCATTGGCCAAGTCCTGTGCCTTTTGTTTTGCAAAAAGACCCTATCTGATGCCAGGCTGGTGCCTAGAGGCTGCCCAAAGAGGGCTGCTTTTAACAATTTGTACAAAGACTTCATGTAAGTCTGGTGGCCTACCATGTCACACACACCCCTTTTCTCCTAGGTCCCAGAGACTCCTTTTGAGCAACCCTGAGAGTTCTAGGATCTCTTTAAAGCTCCAGGACCCACTGTTACGGCAGCTTTGGACTCGGATGTGCTACGCTTTGATACCACATCAACATGGGCCCCAGGACAGCTGGAAAAGGCGGATGTAGAAGCAGACAGAACCGTCAGCATCATCAGGAGTCTCTCCAGTTGTCTCAGCAAGATGACGGCGGCTTGGCCCACAGTGCTGGTGGCAGGGGATGAGAAGCCGTCAGATTCAAGGTAGTGGAGCTGGGTCTGGTGGCTAGGTGGCATGGGGAGGGAACAAGAGAGTAGATCTGAAGAGCAGTCCTAGGGCTTTCCCGACTGAGCAAAGGGGGCCTGTCTCAGGGCTGGGGAGACTGGGGGAAGGAAGGGATGAGCCAGAGTCTGGTGGGGGAAACAAGGAATTAAGAATTCTCCTGGATGTAGTACATTTGAGATCAGGGATATGCAGTGCTGGGCTGTTGTAGAGGCTGGGCAAGTGTGTGCACGTGCTGTGTACTTCAGTCATGTTCAACTCTTTGCAACCCTGTGGACTATGGGCCACCAGGTGCCTCTGTCCATGAGGTTCTCTAGGCAAGGATACTGGGGTGGGTTGCCAGGCCCTTCTCCAGGGGATCGTCTCAACCCAGGGCTCGAACCTGCATCTCCTATGTCTCCTGCACGGGCAGGCAGGTTCTTTACCGCTAGCGCCACCTGACTGTAACTAAAAACGCTCTTCCCCTTGGCTGCTGCCCTCTAGAGCCGGCCAGGGAAAATTCCGAGATAAGACTCTGCATCCCGATTTCAACCCTGGACAGCGGTCAAGAGCACCGGCTTTGGCGTCAATATGCAGAAGCGGAGCTCCTCCATGGAAATCCCTTGACTTGAACTTGGAGCAAGTCTGATGGAACTAGAAACTGACAGCACCACAGAATCATGGCCTGACAGCCTTCCCCAGCAGCACAGCCATCTTACCTGGGCCGTCTCTCAGGTGTACATATAATTGTTATTATTGTTATTATTCAGAACTGCCTCTGGGCAATTGTTATTATTCAGAACTGCCTCTGGGCTTGACCATGTACAAGGAAGTGGAGATGGAAAGATAAACTTAATAGTCTCGTGGAGGATCTAGACTTTTCTTTTTAAGGCCACATGTTGTATGATTCCATTTATTATTTTTTAATTTCAAAAAAATATTTATTTGGCTGCATCAGGTCTTCGTTGCAGCACACGGGATCTTTGCTGTGGCATGCGCGAGCCTTTTAGTTGAGGCATGCAGAATCTTTTTTTGTTCTTCGTTGCGGCATGTGGGATCTAGTTCCCTGACCAGGGACCGAACCCGGACCCCCTGCACTGGGGGCAGTCTTAGCCACTGGACCACCAGGGAAGTCCCAGAGACAAGCTCTTAAATAAGTGATTTCACATACAGCATAGAGGAAAACATGCTAAGTGAAGGTATAAGCAGGATGCAGTGGGAACATACAAGGAGGAGAATTCATTCTGCCTGGAAAGATCAGGGAAAGTTCAACCAGAAAGTGTTAGTTGAGCTGATTTTGAGGGATGATGATGTGGATAAGGGTCTGGTCAATGGAATGGCAGAAGAGAGAAACAAAGTTGTGAAAATATGTAGCTCAGCCGTGAACAAGTGAGTGGAGCCCAGAATGAGCCCAGAGTGGCAGATTGCATCCTCCAAAGATGGTTGCACCGATTTAGTACAGGATGGGATATCCTTTACTTGCTCTTCTCTTCACGACACTGACACCTCTCTGTCAAGAGACAAGAATCTTTGTTCCCTCTCCTTAAACCTGGGTGGACTTTGGAACCACCTTGACCAGTAGAATATGACAGAAGTACTATGCAGACTCCAAAGCCAAATTATAAAAGGCATTGAAACTTCTACATGGCCTCTTGGATCATTCATTGTAGGGGAATCCTGTGGACATGACACAGAGACACTCAAACAGCCCTGTGGATAGAAGCCGAGCCCTCTAGGCAACAGCCATCATCACTTGCCAGCCTTGTGAGTAAGTCACCTTGCAAATGGATCTCTCAGCCTTGGACAAGCTTTCAGAAGATTCCTGCAGCTGACCTCTAACTGTGGCATGAGACACCCCAAGTTGTTTCTGAATTCATGACTCACATTATCCATGAACATAATTAACGCCATGATTTTCAGTCACTAAGTTTTGGGGCAGTTGGTTTTGCAGCCATAGTAACTGAAACAGCCTGGAAGAATTATCAAGGACGCTGTATGTCCTGCTAAGGAATTTGCTTTATTCTTTACAAAACTAAGCAATACTACTGTTTTCCGGATGGAGAGTTACATGATTCAGCCTATATATCTTAGAAAGACCATTCTGACAGTTTGAAGGATGGAATGGAAAGACAAGAAGGTGAATGAAAATGAGCAACCAGTGAGGGCAGTGAAGCTGTTGTAAGAATCTAGGGAGGAGATGAAAGTTCACACTAAACATGCGGAAGGAAAATGGCAAAGACATTGGGGGTTGGGAGGTGAGTAGAGTGGTGAATGACTGAGAATGTGGAAAGAAAGAGAAAGTTAGAAGAAAGATGCTATAGATAGTGAGCCCAAGGGTCTAGCTTGGTAGACCAGAAGGACAGTAATTCATTAATGGAATAAGATAGGAGGGTGCATTCATTTAACAAATGGCATGGCTTCATGTAAAGCAAGGCTAGTACCCTGGCCTCTTCCTAGGGCTATTAACCAGGTTTCCTCTTGGGTATTCACCCCTTGTCCCCTGGACCATGGCCACACCACCAAAGTCCTGTGTATGCCCAGAACAACTTGATTAGATATCCTAGCCCTATCACTGGAGAAGGCAATGGCACCCCACTCCAGTACTCTTGCCTGGAAAATCCCATGGGTGGAGGAGCCTGGTGGGCTGCAGTCCATGGGGTCGCGAAGAGTCGGACACGACTGAGTGGCTTCCCTTTCACTTTTCACTTTCATGCATTGGAGAAGGAAAAGGCAACCCACTCCAGTGTTCTGGCCTGGAGAATCCCAGGGACGGGGGAGTCTGGTGGGCTGCCGTCTATGGAGTCACACGGAGTCGGACACGACTGGAGCGCCTTAGCGGCAGCAGCAACAACAGCTCTATCACTAAGCTTCACTGAGCCGGAGTAGGTGGCTGCTTAAGTTTTCTCTGTAATCTTTCATTCCCAAATGCCTCTAACCCTTCAACAAGCCCTCTCAGCTCCACCTCCAGGCTATAACTGCTACTCTTCTTGGCACATACCTTTTCCCAAGCCACCAGAAAACGGTTGCATTCTTTTAGCTGGTCTTCTTTCTCTGGTTTTGTTTTGTTTTTTGCTTAATAGAAATCACTTCATGTCACCCCAGTGCTTCAAATCCTCCCCTTGGCTTCCCGTTGTGCACATTCCAGCCCAAAGTGTCTGAGCTGTGTATCTGGACCCAGCTCTCTCAGCTCTCTGACTCATCTTTGACACTCTCCTAGTTGACCTCTCTGTCTGGTCTTCAAACATGCCAGTTTCCCTCCTGCCCCAGATTTTTCTCACATTCTCTTTTCTTCATCCTGGGCCTCCCTTCCAAAGTTGGGATTTGGAAAAGGACCAAATAAAAGCTCTCCTCTTCCCACTCTGAGTCTGAACAACGAGAGACATAATATAGAAATAACAAAGGAAGATCAAAATTCATTTTTATGACTGATAAATGCCATGTTGGAGGATGTAGCTGAAGGAAGAAATGGGATGGTCTGCAGACCCCAGAACTGTCACAGTCTCTCCACTCAGACCCAATCTCTCTGCAAAGGCAGGTCTTGCCAAGAGAAGACAGCATGGAGGAACAGGGGAGAAGCCCTGTACCCCAGAGCAGCTTGCTCCTCAGATGGAAGAGGAGAGGAGAATAAGGGATGGAGGGATAGGGAAGAGCTAGGGACACCTGGTTGGTTCTTCCCAGCTCTGCTAATCTGATCAGCCCCTCGACTGACCCTGGGTGTGGTGAAGGAAAGGCAGAGAGAAAGCAGGAGTGGAAGACCACATCAGGGGTGGACAGAGTGCCTCCCCAGGAATCAAGGTCTCCAAATACCTATCTCATCTCCATTTCTCAAATCTCAGAGAGATCCTTGCTGATCCCTCCATGTAACAGATGCTTCTTAGACTTCCATGGTGGTCCAATGGTTAAGAATATGCCAATACAGAGATCCCTAGTCTGGGACGATTCCACATGCTGTGGAGCAGTCAGCCCAGGTGCCACAATGAACTACTGAGCCTGCATTCTAGAGCCCAGGTGCTTCCACTACTGAGCCCACACCCTCTAGAGCCTGGGCTCCATCACAAGAGAAGCCACCACAGTGAGAAGCCCAGGCACACAACTAGACAGCAGCCCCTGCTCACTGCAACCCGCCCTGAGAAAGCCCGTACTCAGTAATAACGACCCAACTCAGCCAAAAATATAAATAAGTTTTTTTTAAAAGAGAGAGTTGCCTCCCACCCTCACCCCTTACACATACACTCAGTCTCTCCTTCCATCTTTACTCTAGTCATTTCTTTGCATCCGTAGATAATCAGTCATCACCCCTGGAACGTAAGCCCTGTGAGTTCGGTGGCCCGTTGTCTTGTCCACCATTACTACCTCAGTGCCTAGGACAGGACCTGGTACATTGCAGGTGTTCAACAAAGATTTTTTAATGAAGAGACAAGAGTAGGAATCTCTGAGACTAAATCCCTTTAACTGTGGCCTGGGTTAGGGTGTCTCCTGGTCCTCTCGATACCCAGAGGACATCCTCCCAGACCTTGGGGGAACAGTGGCCCGGTGAGGGCATGCCTGGTGATAGCATGTCTTCACTACCAGTCTGGAAGCATTAAGCCCCTTCTTAGGAAGCACGGATACTATTTTAAGAGACAATTTGTGACTAGCTACCATGACGACGATGTCTCACCTATTCCTTTGCTTAGAGACTTGGAGCACTAAAAATGCTGTGCGGTGTAATTGGTTTCTTCAGCGTGGGGTCTAAGCTTTCTGGGGTGTATTATGTTCCAAATGAAAAGGAACAGCAAGATAAACCATTGCCCCCACTTCCTCTCTCAGAAAAAGCCGGTTCTTCCTGGCTCCTTCCAACCCATAGGAGGCAAAGATGACGCAGAAATTATGGCCCTGGACCACTCTGAGAAATGGCTCTTCTTCAGGTCTGAGATAGGAAGTGGCGAGGGCAGGGTGGGAAGCCAAATGCCTATGGTACAGCCAGCCTATAGCTCAGTGATGTGATCTGAGAGCATCTAATGGGTCCTGCCCCACCCCAAGTGGGGCTCTCCAGGGGGTTCCCCAGGCTCACGCTGCAGAAGGTGGGCATTGCAGTCAACCACGTGCATGTTGAACATATGTTCCATGGAGGAATGAAGACAGAGGTTAAAGGACAGCACCCACCCCTCCTGCCCCCAAGAGCAGGGGTGCATAGTCTGGAAGGAGCAAGGAAAAGAAGGCACCTCTGGGGCTTCCCTAGTGGCTCAGTGGTAAAGAATCCACCTGCCAATGAAAGAAACATGGGTTCAATCCCTGCTCCAAAAAGATCCCACATGCCACGGAGCAAGTAAGCCCCTGTGCCACAACTGTTGAGTCTGTGCTCTAGAGCCCAGGAACCACCACTACTCAGCCCACGTGCCCTAGAACCCATGCTCCTCAACAAAAGCCACTGCAATGAGAAGCCCACACGTTGCGACTAGAGAGTAGCCCCCACTTGCTGCAACTAGAGAAAAGCCTGCGCTCAGCAACAAAGATCAGGCACAGCCAAAAATAAATAAATAAAATTATTTTTAAAATTAGAAAAAAGGAAAGAAGGCAGCTCTGCGCAGTTTGGGGACAAGGATGCCAGTGTCTCCTTTTCCATAATGAGGGCGGGACAGAGCAAGTCCATCGGCCACTCCTGCCAGCATCCGAAGTCCCTAAACGCCAGTCACTCCAGCCTCTCAAATACTGGCTCTCATTTTCAATCCGTGGAGAAGGGGAGAGGCTAAAGAATTCCCTTTCATTTCACTCCATTAATAACTAAGCGGCAAAGCCTGAAATATTTATGCACCTGAGCACAGAGCCTGCTCTGGGCAGGACAAGTCAGATCATGGTGATCTTAAAGGCTACTGTCTTGGCCCTGTTAGAAGGGACAATGGAATGGCTTTGATGGCCAGGAGGGGCCAGCAGTGACCAGGGCACCCTCCAGGTGAGTGCCATCTGCCCAGGGGGCACCCAGGAACAGAGGGCTTCCTCCAGCTCTCAGAATACGTGTCTCTTCTAAGAGGCATGGCCAGTGTTGGCTGCAGACAGTGGTCTCTGCCCTTTATCTGCCCTTCTGCTTTGTAACTCAGCGATGGGGCCAGGGAGACCTCACACCTCATGTAGAAATTAATTCAAAACGGCTCACAGATCTAACTAGAAAATGCAAACGTAATTTAGACACAAGAGAAAATTTTCATGATCTGAGTTAGAGAAGGCGTTCTTAGACATGATAACCAAAAGTCTGATCCATGTAAGGAAAAAAGCGACAAATTGGGACCTCATCAAAGTTTAAAATTTTTGCTCTGCAAGAGACATGTTAAGAGAATTCAAAGACAAGCTACAGACTGGAATACAATATTTGCATCTGCCCTGGTAGCTAACAGTAGCCACGTAAATACAGTTCTAGCCAATGCAATAGTAAGCCAGCAGGATTCTTGAGAAGATTCCTCCTCTCTGATAGAAAGGTGGAAATTTGGGACTTCCCTGGAGGTCTAGTGGTTAAAACTTCACACTTCCTGGACTTCCCTCTTGGCTCAGTGATAAAGAATCCACCTGCCAATGCAGGAGACATGGGTTCAACCCCTGATCCGGTAAGATCCCACATGCCACAAAGTTACTAAGCCTGTGTGCCCCAACTACTAAGCCCTCGCTCTCGAGTCCATGTTCTGCAACGAGAAGGCACTGCTGTGAGAAGCCCTCACACGGCAACCTGAGAGTAGTCCCCTGCCTCCATAGCTAGAGAAAAACCCCAAGCAACAGTGACGATCCAGCACAGCCAAAAATAAATAAATTAAATTAAATTTAAAAAAGACTTCACACTTCTAATGCCGGGTACGCTGGTTCATCAGGGAACTAAGATCCTACATGCCTTGCAGCCAAAAAAATGAAGTTGCCGATGCTCATTAAAAAAAAAAAAAAGTAGAAGTTTCTGAGAATATTTTTTCTTTCAGCAGATTGACTATCACCCCTTTCTTCCTGCCTTTGGTAAGTGCCGCTTAGAGCTGCAACTGCCATCATTTTCGAGCATGAAAATCTATATGAGAGTCCTAGAGATTCAGGTTCAACATGCTGACCTGTTTGAGGTACTGACCTAGCATCACAAAGGCCTCCTTGCAGACTTTTGTTGTGTGAGACCATTTCAGAGGCCTTTGTTCTTTACTATTGGTCAAATCCTCTGTTACTTTGAGGGGAGGGGGTACCAATTGTTACAGAAACAAGGCTGCTTCTTTCTTTGGCCCCATCTCATAGGCTACACCAGATGGGAAGTCAGGGTGCCTGGGAGAACCAGCATCTCCTCTGTTGGGTGCTTCAGGAGTGTGCACTGCGTGCTCCTGAGGGCAGTACTGTTCACATGTAGCCTTTTTGTGCTGTGTGCATGCAATCCCGAGGAGTCTGCAGGTCTGCATCTTTGCAATCTCTGTTGCAGTAGAATTCAACCCTGGCTACGCTGAGCAAAAATAGAGCTTTTCTGGAAAGATACCAAGATAGCACATACCAGGAAAGGGTGTGCATACACGACTTCTCAGCAAACACAGGATCCAGAGCTATGGGGGCCTCAGCAGCAGGAATCCACAGACTTGCTCCCTAGGATGCTGTCATGAAATGACTCTTGAAGTCAGGGGGCCACTCCTCTGTTGGGTGCTCCGGGAATGCACACTGGATACTACCTCCTCCCATCAGTTTGTGTCTTGGTTCAAGTTTCAAACTCCCTGGAGAGAGAATCCAATGGCTAAAACTTGGTCAGGTACTCACCTCATGGAAAATTCAATTTGTCCAGTAGCTGACAAGGTTTGTTGGTCAAGCCTCACTCACTGCCTGCTGATGTAGTCAGGGATGGACAACAAACCCCCAAGGAGTGGGGAAAAGATGGGAGGATCGGTAGCACTGCACTTAAAATGGCGGTCACGGCCGTGACCCTAGAACCACCTGACTCTATTCTCATTAGCCCATGTAAGAATCTGGACCCAAAGGGCTGGACCTTGTCCCCGAACCTCATCCCTGCTCCAAATGGAGGCAATTTGTTAGCACCAGATGGTCCTGCAGTGCTAAAAACCAGCAGTGGGTTTCAACAGATGTTTCAACAGTGGGTTTCACAGGTTCTAATCTAGAAATCACCCTGGCTTTCTGTGCAGGAATAGATAGTTAAGAAGATGTCCAGACCAGCTGGGAGATGGATAGAAGGACCAGGACAGGAGAAAGATGGGAGTGATTACAGAAGGAAGGCGTGGCTTCCATTTCTGATGGAAGGTCAGAGTGAGGAAGAGAAAGGAACCAAGTTTCGGTGTGAGCACCAGGGTGGCTAGATGTTGCCATCCATGGAGAAGAGTAAGCAGGGGACAGAGCAGGTGACTATGGGTGAGTGCTAAGCTTCCCAGTTCACACAGATTAAGATACTTGTCTCAGGTGATGTTAAGTGGGAAGCCCAGAGCTCTGGGTCCAGCCTAGACATGCCTATGTCGGAGTCAACAGTCTCTATATGGTCCTTAGCCCAGGGACAGGATGTAATCACTGGGGAAAGAGGTGAGAATTGGAGGACAAGAGCACTGGTCTGACCATGGAGGGCTCCTCTTTTCCTCCTCAGCAGGAGGAGCTGCCCAGAAGGGGGAAGGGAAACGAGAGTGTGGGGTAGGGTCATGGAAGCAGGAGGAGGGAGCCTTCATTTATGCCAATTCTGCTGTGACTTCAGGGGTTCTTGGAGGTGTGACAGGGCTTCCCTGGTGACTCAGGTGGTAAAGAATCTGCCTGCAATGCAGGCGACCGGGGTTCGATCCCTGGGTTGGGAAGATCCCCTGAAGAAGGGAATTGCTACCCACTTCAGTATTCTTGCCTGGAGAATCCCATGAACAGAGGAGCCTGGCGGGCTACATACAGGCCATGGGGTCGCAAAGAGTCAGACACGACTGAGCGACTAACACTTCACTTTCTGGAGGTCTGACACTATACTTCTTCACGAAGAGCTCCTAGGTAGTCATCAGCCTCCGACCTCAGTCCCTCTGGAGAACAACCCCCACCCCAACCCCACTTGCCCTTCTGCAGGTCTGTTCCCATCCACCCAGCATCTCAGTGGGGAGGAAATAAAACCTCAGAAGGCCTCTGAAGAAAGAACCCTTACCCTCCCCTGTCCACTTCGCTCCAAGGATTCATTGTAACGTTTTAGCAACTGAGCAAAGGAAGAGGAATTTGAGGCTCAGCTGTTGAGCTGGTTTTGCAATTACCTCCCCTCCTCTGCTCACCCCCGCGCTTCAGGAAAACTCAAGCCATACGTCCAACATGGCCGTGGGGCCGCCTGACAGCACTGAGCGTGCTCAGAACACGCAGGCCCCAACCGGCTGTGCCGCAGCCCCAAGGAGAGAAAGTCCAGATGGTCTTTGGCTCAAGGAATACTCTGATCTCAGCGGCCAAACTGCTTGGGGCATTTAACAGGAAATTGGGGCCAAGTAATAGCATTTTGTCTTGGCTGGCCTTCAGAGCCGTTTTGGTAGCTTAAATTTAAAACTGAAGATAAAAAGTACTTTAGCATTCGAGAAACCAAGAAGAGGGAGCCTACTTCCCTTTCTGCCTGTGACATTCAGAAGCCGAAGTCTACCTGGGAGGATGAAGAGACTGTGGTCTTGGGAATGAGAAGGAACCCTCGGGGAAACCAACTATTGCAAGAGTCCTTGACAAAGGACAGAGGGGAGAGGACGAACCCGGTCCAGGGCCGCCAGAGACTCACGGTTAGGGTCGATAGAAGGAAGCTCTGGTGGACTTCTGGCCAGGCATCTCTGCAGGCGGTATTGTCAGTCCTGCCATAGGAAATTGTCAGCAGAGGCCCGGCTGGCACCAGCATCGCTTTCTCTACCCTTGTCGACCCAGCCACGCTCTGAACATACATGCCTAGAAAGCAGGGCCTTTCAGAACCAGCAGGTGCAAAGCTCCAAGTCCCACTTCTCATTCTCCAGGGGTGAAGGTCAGTGATTTCCCCTGGGGCTCAGAGAAAGTGAAAGGCTGATGCCAGAGTGCATGTCAGGTCTGGAGGTCTCCCTGGCTCTCAGGACGGCCTGCTGAGGCTGGTGTGAGTAAACGGGGCCAGCCTCAGCTCTCTACAACAGCCCCAGTGCTCTCTCCTCAACTCAAATGTGCCCAACAAATGCACCAAACTCCCTAAGCTCAAGTGCAAGCTGACAAAAGAGTTGGAGCGGTTTTAAGAAGAGACACTGGCTGCCAGAGGAGGAGAGCTGGGGGTGGGTGCACTTCCCCTTAAGGGCCAGAGCCCATCTGTCATTTGGTGCCATCACAGAAAAGCAGAGATCCTGTTCGTCTCTTTGATGATGGAGAAATGATAAGTAACAATATGTTTTAAAGAAAAGCCTTCGCATCAATTTGCTTTGGTTAAAAAAAAAAAGTAATAACTTTGGTTACAGCACAACACCTTTGTCAGAAAGGGAACACTTTTCCATCTTGCAGTTATTCTACAGTGTGTAATAAGCATTGTGCATTCACTCATTCCTCAAACACCTTTGAGCTCTGGCTGTGTGTCAGGCGTGAGGGATGCAGAGATAGAGGTGATGACGGGGAAGGGGACCAGCCAGGGAGTGAGCTGGAAAGTGGAGGTTGCCTGTGACAATTCTGATGACGAGAAACACACTTAAAACACAAAGACAAAAGAATAAAATCTGAAAGTTTAAATGAAAAGACATATTGAAAAATGCTAACCAAAGGAAAGCTAAAGTCATCCTATTAATATTTAAAATAGAATCTAAAGAAAAATGCATTAATAGAGATAAAAGGGTCATTACAAGCAGATTCTTTATCAACTGAGCTACGAGGGAAGCCCAAAAGGGTCATTACATCATGACAAATGGATCAATTCACCAAAAAGATAGGGTAACTTTAATTTTTTAAACTTGTATATTCCTAATAACCTCAAAATACTTAAGGGAAAAAAAAGTTCCATAAGGAGAAATTGACACATCTACCCTAGGGGAATATTTTAACACAATTCTGTCAGTCATTAATAAAGCATCAGTTTTATATATATATATAGAAAATTTGAGCAATTTTAACATATTGATGAGATTAACACATTCATACCAACTGATTGCCAAAAAAAAAATGTCTAATTAGAACAATACCATGTGTTGGTAATGGTGAACACTGATGGTGACTTATTTGCTGCCCACTCAGTCATGTTCAACTCCCCTCGACCTCATGAACTGTAGCCTGCCAGGCTCCTCTATCTGTGAAATTCTCCAGGGGAAAATACTGGAGCAAGTTGACATTTCCTTCTCCAGGGGATCTTCCTGAGCCAGGGATGGAACCGTGTTTCCCACATTACAGACAGATTCTTTACAGTCTAAGCCCTCCAGAAGTATAAATTACTACAACCATTTTGGAAAAGATCTGGGCATTAATTAGAAGGCTGCATGTACACACTGAAAGATGAACTCCCCAGGTCCGTAGGTGCCCAATATGCTACTGGAGATCAGTGGAGAAATAACTCCAGAAAGAATGAAGAGACAGAGCCAAAGCAAAAACAACACCCAGTTGTGGATATGACTGCTGATGGAAGTAAAGTCCGATGCTGTAAAAAACAATATTGCATAGGAACCTGGAATGTTACATCCATGAATCAAGGCAAATTGGAAGTGGTCAAACAGGAGATGGCAAGAGTGAACATTGACATTTTAGGAATCAGTGAACTAAAATGGACTGGAATGGGTGAATTTAACTCAGATGACCATTTTATCTACTACTGTGGGCAAGAATTCCTTAGAAGAAATGGAGTAGCCATCATGGTCAACAAGAGAGTCCGAAATGCAGTACTTGGATGCAATCTCAAAAATGGTAGAATGATCTCTGTTCGTTTCCAAGGCAAACCATTCAATATCACATAATCCAAGTCTATGCCCTGACCAGTAATGCTGAAGAAGATGAAGTTGAACACTTTTATGAAGACCTACAAGACCTTCTAGAACTAACACCCATAAAAGATGTCCTTTCCATTATAGGGGACTGGAATGCAAAAGTAGGAAGTCAAGAGATACCTGGAGTAACAGGCAAATTTGGCCTTGGAGTACAAAACGAAGCAGGTCAAAGGCTAACAGAGTTTTGTCAAAAGAACACATTGGTCATAGCAAACACCCTCTTCCAACAACACAAGAGAAGACTCTGCCCATGGACATCACCAGATGGTCAATACTGAAATCAGATTGATTATATTCTTTGCAGCCAAAGATGGAGAAGCTCTATACACTCAACAAAAACAAGACTAGGAGCTGACTGTGGCTCAGATCATGAACTCCTTATTGCCAAATTCAGACTTAAATTTAAGAAAGTAGGGAAAGCCACTAGACAATTCAGGTATGACCTAAATCAAATCCTTATGATTATACAGTGGAAGTGACAAAGAGAATCAAGGGATTAGTCTGATAGACAGAGTGCCTGAAAAACTGTGGACAGAAGTTCATGACATTGTACAGGAGGCAGTGATGAAGACCATCCCCAAGAAAAAGAAATGCAAAAAGGAAAGATGGTTGTCTGAGGAGGCCTTACAAATAGCTGAGGAAAGAAAAGACAAGAAAGGCAAAAGATGAAAGGAAAGATATACCCATTTGAACGCAGAGTTCCAAAGAAGAGCAAGGAGAGATAAGAAAGCCTTCCTTGGTGATCAATGCAAAGAAACAGAGGAAAACAATAGTATGGGAAAGACTGGAGATCTTTTCAAGAAAATTAGAGATACCAAGGGAACATTTCATGCAAAGATGGGCACAATAAAGGACAGAAATGGTATGGACCTAACAGAAGTAGAAGATATTAAGAAGAGTTGGCAAGAATATACAGAAGAACTATACAAAGAAGACCCAGATAATCATGATGATGTGATCACTCACCTAGAGCCAGACATCCTGGAATGTGAAGTCAAGTGGGCCTTAGAAAGCATCACTACAAACAAAGCTAGTGGAGGTGATGGAATTCCAGTTGAGCTATTTCAAATCCTGAAAGATGATGCTGTGAAAGTGCTGCACTCAATATGCCAGCAAATTTGGAAAACTCAGCAGTGGCCACAGAACTGGAAAAGGTCAGTTTTCATTCCAATCCCAAAGAAAGGCAATGCCAAAGAATGCTCAAACTACCGCACAATTGCACTCATCTCACATGCTAGTAAAGTAATGCTCAAAATTCTCCAAGCCAGGCTTCAGCAATATGTGAACCGTGAACTTACAGGTGTTCAACCTGGTTTTAGAAAAGGCAGAGGAACCAGAGATCAAATTGCCAACTTCCACTGGATTATCGAAAAAGCAAGAGAGTTCCTGAAAAACATCTACTTCTGCTTTATTGACTATGCCAAAGCCTTTGACTGTATGAATCACAACAAACTGTGAAACATTCTTCAAGAGATGGGAATACCAGACCACCTGACCTGCCTCCTGAGAAATCTGTACGCATGTCAGGAAGCAACAGTTAGAACTGGACATGGAACAACAGACTGGTTCCAAATTGGGGAAGGAGTATGTCAAGGCTGTTTATTGTCACCCTACTTATTTAACTTATATGCAGAATACATCATGAGAAATGATGGGCTGGATGACGCACAAGCTGGAATCAAGATTGCCGGGAGAAATATCAATAACGTCAGATATGCAAATGACACCACCCTTATGGCAGAAAGTGAAGAAGAACTAAGGAGCCTCTTGATGAAAGTGAAAGAGGAGAGTGGAAAAATTGGCTTGAAACTCAACATTCAGAAAACTAAGATTATGGCATCTGGTCTCGTCACTTTATGGCAAATAGATGGGAAACAATGGAAACAGTGAGAGACTTTATTTTTTGGGCTCCAAAGTAACTGCTGATGGTGACTACAGCCATGAAATTAAAAGACTGTTGCTCCTTGGAAGAAAAGTTATGACCAACCTAGACAGCATATAAAAAAGCAGAGACGTTACTTTGCCAGCAAAGGTCTATCTAGGCAAAGCTATGGTTTTTCCAGTGGTCATGTATGGATGTGAGAGTTGGACTATAAAGAAAGCTGAGCACCAAAGAATTGATGCTTTTGAACTGTGGTATTGGAGAAGACTCTTGAGAGTCCCTTGGACTCCAAGGAGATCCAACCAGTCCATCCTAAAGGAAATCAGTCCTGACTATTCATTGGAAGGACTGATGTTGAAGCTGAAACTTAAGAACTGACTCATTGGAAAAGACCCTGATGCTGGGGAGGATTGAAGATGGGAGGACAAGGGGATGACAGAAGATGAGATGGTTGGATGGCATCACTGACTTGATGGAGATGAGTTTGAGTAAGCTCCAGGAATTGGTGATGGACAGGGAAGTCTGGCATGCTGCAGTCCATGGGGTTGCAAAGAGTTGGACACAGCTGCGCAACTGAACTGAACTGAACTGTGTACACATGCTCTGAATGACCCAGCAGTGCCCCACCTAGATAGACAGGCCATAAGGACACTCCCATACACGTGCATCAGGAGATATGTGTAAGAGAGTTTGTAGCAGCACTTTTTATAATAACTAAGATTTCAAACAACGCAAATGTCCATCAGCCATCAAATGGATAAGTCATGGAATAGTCATGCACTGCAATGCTCTTCGACACCAAAATGAATGAACTGCCCTTTCTTCCTTAGTTTACACAAGCCATTCTCAAAAATATAATGTCAAAGAAGCAAATGTCAGAAAGAAAATTCAAATATAGCCTAAGCTTAAACCATAAATTGTTTAATGGTTGTTAGCTGGATAGCTGAACTGTAGAGAAAACCAAGGGAAAGATAGAGTGCGTGTGTGTTCAGTTGTGTCCAACTCCTTACAACCCTATGGATGGTAGCCCTCCAGGCTCCTCTGTCCACAGGATTTCCCAGGCAGGAATACTGGAGTGGGTTGCCATTTCTTCTTCTAGGGGATCTTCCAAGCCAGGGATCGAACCTGTGTTTCCTGTGGAAATTACAGGTGGATTCTTTCCTGTTTGAGCCATCAAGGAGCCCAAACTAAAGAAAACCAAATGAAGTACTAACACAAATGTAGAATCACGGTTGCCTCTAGAAAACAGGGGTAAGGCTGAGAAGTCTTGTTGGAGAAGGCCATGCTAATTTTAAAAGACATTTAACATAAAATAGAAACTAGCTGTATTTCTCTGAAAGAAGCAGATATTCATAACTGGCACTTCTAAGGTGCTTTTAATGCCCTAGTTCTTAACCTGGATGATGCATATATACACCTAAGGGACACTTTTATACACTTGTATCAGGCAATGTCGGTAGGAAAACTAGCAGCATTGTCCATAATGCACAGGTGCTTGATTTATTGAGAGTTTTTAAACAGTATACATACCTTTCACACATACTCTATGTTTGAAAACTTTTGACTGTGCAGTGCAGCATGCAGGGTCATAGTTCCCCATCCAGGGATGGAACCCATGCTCCCTGCATTGGAACCTTGGAGTCTTAACCACTGGACTGCCAGTTCAGTTCAGTTGCTCAGTCGTGTCTGACTCTTTGCGACCACATGAATTGCTGCATGCCAGGCCTCCCTGTCCATCACCAACTCCCGGAGTTCACTCAGACTCACGTCCATCGAGCCGGTGATGCCAACCAGCCATCTCATCCTCGGTCGTCCCCTTCTCCTTCTGCCCCAAATCCCTCCCAGCATCAGAGTCTTTTCCAATGAGTCAACTCTTCACATGAGGTGGCCAAAGTACTGGAGTTTCAGCTTTAGCATCAGTCCTTCCAATGAACACCCAGGGCTGATCTCCTTTAGGATGGACTGGTTGGATCTCCTTGCAGTCCAAGGGACTCTCAAGAGTCTTCTCCAACACCACAGTTCAAAAGCATCAATTCTTCAGCGCTCAGCTTTCTTCACAGTCCAACTCTCACATCCATACATGACCACTGGAAAAACCATCGCCTTGACTAGACGGACCTTTATTGGCAAAGTAATGTCTCTGCTTTTGAATATACTATCTAGGTTGGTCATAACTTTCCTTCCAAGGAGTAAGCGTCTTTTAATTTCATGGCTGCAATCATCATCTGCAGTGATTTTGGAGCCCAAAAAATAAAGTCAGCCACTGTTTCCACTGTTTCCCCATACATACTCTTTCATATATGATATTGTTTTTTAAAAAGGAAGTAAGGAAATACACCATTTTGAGAGAGGTCTCAGGATGAATGAAAAGTGTGTGAGTGATTGTATTAATATGTTCATCTTTATACTTTCCCGCATTTCTTTGAAACTTCTATGGTAAGCATGTATGACTTTTATCACGAGAAAAAAACTTTGAGAAGTGATAAAAAAAGCATAAAAGGAAAGATTTCGGTTTGACTACATGAAAATATAAAAATTTGTGTGTCTAAAATGGAATGAAATCAAAAGGTAAATATAACAATGAAAATAATTTATATGAAAATCTTACCAGTAAATCAGAAAAAGTTACATGCATTAAAAAAAAAACATAAGCCAAGAATTATTGTCTCAGACCATATGGGAAAATATTCAGCCTCAATTAGTAATCCCTCCAAAATGTCCAATAATCCTCAAGAGAGGCAAGAAGTGGAATCTTTACAGGACTTCCCAACTGGATAACCTGGATTTGAACTCTTGCTCTGCCAAATTAATAGCTGTGTATTCTTTGACAACTATTCTTAAGCTTTCCGAGTCATGCTCATGTATAAAATAAAGGAAATAATTAATACCTTGCAGCATTGTTCCAAGAATTAGAATTAATGCACGCAATAATGCACAAGGCTTGGCACACGCAGATGGCTAACTAATGGATTTCAGGTTCTTAAGCAAAGAATTGCTATTGTTTTAAGCCACTTAGAGCTGGGATGGTTGCTAGGCAGTGATTGATAATCTGTTACAAGCATCAAGAGAAACATGCACAAATGTCTGGGAGTCCAGGGTCAAGGTAACTATTGGAGCCAGAAAAGCTTGAAAACCATGAGTGGTGAGAGCCTGGGTACAGATGGGGGCAGCAGCCACACCTTCCTCCCCCTCGTGCAGAAGTTGGCACTGTGGCCTCCAGGAAGTGGGACAACGGAAGAATTTTCAGCGTGGTAGTGATAGAATCAGAATCGTGCTTTTCAAAGATCCCTTGGGTGGTAGCCTGGTGAAAGGATGAACAAGAGATGAAACCACTGAATGTGTGTAAATAGCTAGAATGAGACAATTAGTTAGGCAGGAGAGAAGGACGTGTCTCAACTGTGCCATGCAGGGAGATCTTGAAATGAACTGCTTCCCTATCCGCGCATCCCCCAGAATGTTTCTAAATGTCTGTGGGCTCAGCCTTTGCCTCCTGGCTAGCTGGGCAGAGGAAGATGATTTACCAGCAGTGGCGCCAGCCGCCCACAGGGGAGGTGTTGCGTCTGAATGCTGTCTCCGACCCTGCCTCCTCCTCGTGCTCCTACTTTCCCCTTTGTCAAACCCCGTCTCTCTTCCCCCAGTCTTCCGCTTCCTTCCATTCTAAAGGAAAATTGGTTCAGGAATTCTTCTAACCCTACGTGTCCTAAGTCAGGATCTGAACTCATTTGTTCTCTTCTGTTGGGGCAATGGACACCTCTTTTTAAAATGCATTTTATTGACATATAGTTGATTTACAGTGTTGTGTTAATTTCTGCTTTACAGCAAAGTGACTCAGTTATACATATGTGCTGTGCTTGGTCACTCAGTGATGTCCAACTCTCTGGGACCCCATGGGCTATAGTCACCAGGCTCCTCTGTCCATGGGAATTCTCCAGGCTAGAATTCTGGAGTGGCTTGCCATGCCCTCCTCCAGGGCATCTTCCCAACCCAGGGATCAAGCCCAGGTCTCCCGCATTACAGGCGGGATGGATTTTTTACCATCTGAGCCACCAGGGAAGCCCAGTTATACTGAAGGCAATGGCAACCCACTCCAGTACTCTTGCCTGGAAAATCCCATGGACGGAGGAGCCTGGTAGGCTGCAGTCCATGGGGTCGCACAGAGTCGGACACGACTGAGCGACTTCACTTTCACTTTCATGCATTGGAGAAGGAAATGGCAACCCACTCCAGTGTTCTTGCCTGGAGAATCCCAGGGACAGGGGAGCCTGGTGGGCTGCCGTCTATGGGGTCGCACAGAGTTGGACACGACTGAAGCGACTTAGCAGCAGCACATCCTTTTTCATATTTTTTTCCATGATGGCTTATCACAGGATATTGACTATAGTTCCCTATACTATTCAGTGGGACCCTGTTGTTTATCCATTCTATATATAATAATTTGCATCTGTTAACAGGGCAGCCTTGCAGGCTACGGTCCATAGAGTCGCAAACAGTCAGACATGACTGAAGCGACTTAGCACTAGCATAACCCGAACTCCCAGTCCATCCCTCCCCTTTGGCAACTACATGCTTGTTCTCTATGTCTGTGAGTCTGTTTCTGTTTCATAATAAGTTCGTTTGTGTCCTATTTTTGATTCCACATGTAAGTGATATCATATGGTATTTGTCTTTATCTGGCTTACTTCACTGAGTGTGATAGTCTCATCCATGTTGCTGCACATGGCACTATTGCATTCTGGGACCTCTTGTCTAGCATCCTGAGATGGTCATGAGATTACAGAGAATACCTTCAGCAAACCAATGTCTCACTGCAAGATGATGGTAACTTGGCTTGGGGAAGGGGGATGAAGGGATTGAGGCATGAAGGTAGACGAGAAGGATCAGGAGGCTATCCACAATGAGATGGCTCCGCCAATCCCTGGGAGCCTCATTGGAAAGCAGATGAACAGCTTTTTTCTGAAACTGTTTTCCTTTCTAAAGACTCTTTCCAGTGACGCTCAGTCTGTTGCTAGAAATCAAGCCTCAGTCTGAGCTATCTGCTTGCTATCAGATTCCTGTTACTCAATTCATGGCCATGAGCTGGCATTAGGAAGCCTGTCAGCATGTGTTAGAAAATCTGGGCTCAGATGAAAAAAGCATTTACAGATATTGCCTGTGGAGGGCTATGTGTCAGGATCCTGGGAACACTGCAGAAACCCCGTGCCCCCACTTTAATGGATGCATTTGTGACATGCCTTTCCCCTTGGTCTCTCCTCTTTTTATGGCACAGGCTCTCTTCCTCTTCCTCCTCTATCTCATTCCTATTCTCCAGTAGTCCTTCATATAGAGTAAGGCTCCATAAATGGATAAATGAAAACAAAAATTGGTCTATCTGCACCATCTTTCTGAATAATTACCATACCCCGTCTCACACACACAGACCACCCGTCTCAGGTACATACATGGGCCTTGAGAGCAGCGTTTGGCTTCTGCACCTTCCTTTGTTCCAACATTTCCAGTGTAGCACTGGCCTAGCTTTGTAGGAGTTTGATAAATATCATTGGTTGACACTGATTTCACAGAATTTCAGGGTGCCCGGATTATGGGTCCCTGAATAAAACCACAGACTCTTTGAACAGCAGGCGTTGTCTGATTAATGAAATCACCATAAACATATTGAGTTTACGTGATAATAAGTAATCACAATCAATTGATAATGAAGTGACATACATAATCACTTAATTGAGAATAATTGGATTGAATGACAAACTTAGACTTCTGATTGAAATTAATTGTGTTACTAAGACAGACTTGGAACCCAAATGCAAATAATTAAAACTTTTTCAGGTAAGGAAGGATAAATTCTCTTGTTCAGTTGTCCAGGGGAAAAGGGATCTGTTTATTGTCAATTTTTAAACTTGAGTAAGGAAAGTAATGATGGCATTACCTTTGGACAGATGCTTCAGTGGAAGGTGAGAGCTGGGTTAATTTGAATGGGCAAATATTGAATCTCTCTCAAAAGAGAAGCATTTAATCTGGCAACTCTGGGGAGACTTTCTTAATTAATTGAGGATTTGGATTGAAGGGGAATGCAAATAGAGCACTTGTGAAACATTTAAATGGTGGGGTGGGTCACAAGCCCAGGGCCCAGTTCAGACTCTTCACCTGCTGGCTGGCCTCCAGAGCTCTTGGAGTGGGTGCCTGGGCCTGTGTCAGCTCTACCGGGGTTCTGTGGTCCTTAAAGTAAGGAATCACCTGAAGGTTTGTTAAAAGGCAGACCTGATGCTGTGACTCTAGAAAGGGGCCTGAGATACTGCATTTCTAACAAGCTTCTGGGTGATGGATCACACCTGGAGTAGCAGAGATCTATCGAATACCATGTCGGACTATGCTCACCAGGCACATGAGGGTTCAAGGGTTGATTGTGTGTGTGTGTGTGTGTGTATATATATATATATATATATATATATATATATATATATTTCATATTTTTATAAAATATATATTATATACTTATATCATTTATATTAGATTATTAAACATCAAAATATTGCTTTATTATTCAATTATATAAATTCTATTATATTGTTAAATACTTTATTTTATTTATTTTTTATGTTAGTTTTTTAGCTTTTTGGTTTGTGTTAGACTATAGCCATTTAACAATATTGTGATAGTTTCAGCTAAACAGCAAAGGGACTCAGGCCTCCATATCATGTACCCATTCTGCCCCAAACTCCCCTCCCATTCAGGCTGCCACACAACACTGAGGAGAGTTCTCTGTGCTCTACAGTAGGACCTTGTTGGTTATCTATTTTAAATATAGCAGTGTGCACCTGTCCATCCCAAACTCCCTAAATATCTCTTCCCCCTATTCTTCCCCTCTGGCAAACAGAAGTTTAATATACTATTATACATTTTATAGTTTTATATATGCATATATATACACTTAAGTAAGATCTTCAGTTCAGACTGATTGTTAATCTGTTTCTGTTGTGGGGGAGAGACAGTATTTTTCTTAAGACTTTGTGTTTTAGAGCAGTTTAGTTTCTCTGCAAAACTGAGAGGAGAGTGCAGAGATTGGCTTCCAGTATTCCCCTTGACCTCACATGTATTTAACATCCCCCATCTTCACCTTCCCCGACCAGAGTAGTACATTTGTTACAGTTGATGAGCAGGCAATTAATACAGCATCATCCAAAGTCCACAGCTTAATGTTACGGCTCTTGGTGCTGTACATTTTATGGGTTTGGACAAGTGTATAAGGACATGCATTCAACATTATGGTGTCATGCTGAGTGTATTCACTGCCCTAAAACTCCTGTGTGCTTCTCCGTATTGTTTTTTACAACTGCCTCTGAATCTATAATTATTCCAAAATACAAGCTTTAATTAAAACTAAAAGATAATGAGACACTTCCCTGGAAGTCCAGTGGTTAAGACTCTGTGCTCCCAGTGCAGGGGGCATGGGTTGGATCCCTGCTTGGAGAACCAAAATCCTGCATGCCTTGTGGTTCAGTGCACCCCAACCCCCCACCAAAAAAAGATAAGAAAATGAAAGATGGTGGCGAGCTCTTATGCTGTCCAGTATCAGAGAACTAGACCTGGAGGTCCCAAGGCCAGGAGGAGGAAAGAACAGCCATTGAGAAGTCCTCAGTGCCGCCACTGCTGGGCTCAGAGCTCCTGACAACTCTGTGGCCAAACCCTGGACAACACTGGTAAGATGGTGACATTACTGCCTCTGGATCACAAAGCACCCATCCTCCCACAGAATGGACCCTGCGCAGACCTGCTGCTTTGCATCCCTAGCTCCCAAGTCAAAGATGGTGCATTTGTGCAGACAGGTGGAGCCTGAGTCTCACGCCTATTTGAGCTGAAAGGGTGGCTGAGAATGAGATTACCTAAATTTTTGACTTTCACAGTGGCGATCTTGCCACTGACCAAGACTCCCAAGGCACAGAAAGGGGGTTCTGATGTCGGGTGGCCTTGAACAATAGCCAGGGTCTTTCGTACCCTCCCTTTCTCTCTCTTTCCCCTTGCCACCTGACCTTTTTACACTGACCCCCACCCACCTCAATTCAGGACATGGATTAGAGGCCATGTCCTTAAGAAAGGCTTCTCTGACCCATCCTCCCCCTTAACTGGGTTTGATTTATTTCCTGTGTTTCCATATGTTGGGTTTGTATCACATCAGCTCTAGGGGGTTCCATGTGTTAAGGACAGAAATCCTATCTGCTCAGAACCCAAGGGTCAAAGGGGAAAGGAAGTAAGGGAGGAGCCCCTCTACCAACCAAGGTTACCGTTCCCAAAAAGACTAGCAGACTACCTGGAGCAAAGCAGGACAGGGCAATGTTAAGATGGGTAAGCGGACAACACTGAACCCCAGGGACATGATAGGCATGGGTGGGGCTCATGATCAGAAACCATCATCACTGGGGTGCTGGTGATAGAGGAAACTTCTCCCAGACAGAAAAACCTGTAATCATTGTAAATATGCTAGACCTGTCAAAAGCCCATGATGTATAGCCCACATAAATTATGAAACACCTCACGGTTCTATTTGCTCCATGTCAGTGTGAAAAAAAAAAACCTCAATTTTTCAAAAGATGGAATATTGAAATTCATTGCTACGGTGTCTGACTACTCTTTTCCTGTCACCCTCCACCATCCCCCTGCTGCAAAGAGAATAAAAGCCTCTCCCGCAAGAAAGCTCAGGTACCTTGAAAGCTTAACTGCAGCAAATTTGACCAAGAGCCTGCGAGGGCCCAGTTCGGGGAGCTTCTTCAGAATTTGCAGCAATGGGTCAGTTGCACAGCTGAGTCATCCAGAAAATTCTCTTTTTAGAAAAATCTTTTAAATTTTTTATTTAATTAATCACTTATTTATTTTTGTCTATGCTGGGTCTTAGATGCTGCATGCAGGCTTTCTCTAGTTGTGGCGAGCAGGGGCTACTCTTCGTTTCATGGGCTTCTCATTGTGGTGGCTTCTCTTGTTGAGGCTCGAGGGCTGTAGATTTCAGGCTCAGTATTTGTGGCCCATGAGCTTAGTTGCTCGAAGGCACGTGGGATCTTGTTCAGACTAAGTGACTGAACAACCACAGCAACAATGTGGGATCTTCCCAGACTAGGGGTATAACCCATGTCCCCTGCATTGGCAGGCAGATTCTTAACCGCTGGACCACCAGGGAAGTCCCAGAAAATGGTCCTAGAAATGAGGCAGGGGGATGAGCTGGCTCCATGGACAGAATACCCTCACAGAGGACTCCAAGGCCTGGGATCTGAACACAACTAGGACTGTCGGGTGGGTCAGCCTTTCCTGGTTCCAGCACCCTGCAGTCAGTGTGTAAAGGCTTGTTGTTCAGTCAGTAAGTCGTGTTTGACTCTTTGCATCCCCACGGATGGTAGCACACCAGGCTTCCCTGTCCTTCACTATCTCCCCGAGTTTGCTCAGACTCATGTTCATTGAGTCAGTGATGCCATCTAACCATTTTATCCTCTGTTGCCCCTTTCTCCTACTGCCTTCAATCTTTCCAGCATCAGGGTCTTTTCCAACGAGTCAGCTCTTTGCATCAGGTGGCCAAAGTACTGGAGCTCCAGCTTCAGCATCAGTCCTTCCTTTAATATTCAGGGTTGATCTCCTTTAGGACTGACTGATTTGATCTCCTTGCTATCCAAGGGACTCTCGAGAATCACAGTTTGAAAGCATCAATTCTTCGATGCTCAGCCTTCTTTATGTTCCAACTCACATCGGCACATGACTGCTGCAAAACCGTAGCTTTGACTATATGGACCTTTGTCAGCAAAGTGATGTCTCTGCTTTTTTTTTTTTTTTTCCTCTGTAAAGGTTGCTGATCTGCATTGTCTTTCTTTCTCTTTCTGGTCCCAAGGTAGGGGTGGGCAGACTTTGCATGGCTTCTGGCAATTGTCAATCCCCTGCTCACCTGCTGTTCAACAGGTCTCAAGGGTGGGAAAGGTCTGAGGAGCTCTCTTGAAGGGGAGCTGGTGCTTCCCTTCACCAGACGCAGTGGTACACATCCTCATTTCCCTAGTGGTGGAGGAGCCCAGACACCCTGCAGATTGGTTCTCACCTGGACTTTGAAACCCACTTTCCACTTAAATTCCCTCTGACGGTCGTTTGAATAACAATGCATTCTACTAAGCTGGGCTAATGGGAAAGTAATCTTTCTCTTTCAGAGCCATTGCTCTGTGAAGTGCTTACCAAATAGTGTTTTTAAATAGCAAGAGAGCCAAACTCAATTTAGGAATTAATGTGTTTAAACCCAGCTGGAAACATTCCACTTCACTCCCAAGGCAAAAACTGGAATTGGAAATCCTCAACTAGCCCCAGCCTCCATAGGCTTAGGGCTGAGAAGAAACCAGAAATTTCCATGGTTTCAGCTAGAATCAGGTTCCAGCAAGACCACTTGGTGGACCTTCCCAAAGATGCTGGGCTCTAGAGTCCTTGTTAACCCAAGTTCGTGGGCTTCACTCGTGGCTCAGTGGTATAGAATCTGCTTGCCAATGCAAGAGACGTGGGTTTGATCCCTGGGTCAGGGAGATGCCCATCGAGAAGGAAGTGGCAACCCACTCCAGTATTCTTGCCTGGCAAATCCCATGGCCAGAGGAGCCTGGCGGGTTACAGTCCATGGGGTCACAGTCGAACACAACTTAGTGACTAAACAGCAACAATAACACGCAATGAGCTCAGCCTGAAACATCGGAGTTTGGAGCAGAGGAAGGTTTATTTCAAGACCATGCAAGGGAACAGGCGGCTCATGCCCTAAAGGCCTGAACTCCCTGAAGCGTTTTAGAAAAGCACTTTCTAAAGGGAGGTGGGGCTGTAGGGCTGTGATCAGCTTCTGGCCATTCTCTCATTGGATGATGATGAGATAGCTGGGTGGTGTCACAGTCCATGAACTCCAGGAGTCCTGGGGCTATGTGCTCATGGCCATCAAGTAGTTGGCATCTTTCATTTGTTGGAAAGGGGTGGCTTTTTATGTCTGCAAAGCAACTCAGGAAATGTGCATCAACTACTATTACCTAGGTGTGTAGAAGAGGAGATAAAGCAGAGGGTATGGGGGTAGGCCTGTCCCGAGAAGGCCCCGTAGGGTCCTGCTCAGTTGTATTCTCTGCAACTACCTGCCAAACTACACTTACTCCTTGGAAGAAAAGTTATGACCAACCTAGAGAGCATATTCAAAAGCAGAGACATTACTTTGCTGACTAAGGTCCATCTAGTCAAGGCTATGGTTTTTCCTGTGGTCATGTATGGATGTGAGAGTTGGACTGTGAAGAAGGCTGAGTGCCGAAGAATTGATGCTTTTGAACTGTGGTGTTGGAGAAGACTCTTGAGAGTCCCTTGGACTGCAAAGAGATCCAACCAGTCCATTCTGAAGGAGATCAACCCTGGGATTTCTTTGGAAGGAATGATGCTAAAGCTGAAACTCCAGAACTTTGGCCACCTCATACGAAGATTTGACTCATTGGAAAAGACTCTGATGCTGGGAGAGATTGGGGGCAGGAGGAGAAGGGGACGACCGAGGATGAGATGGCTGGATGGCATCACTGACTCGATGGACGTGAGTCTGAGTGAACTCTGGGAGATGGAGGCCTGGCGTGCTGCGATTCATGGGGTCTCAAAGAGTCGGACACGACTGAGCGACTGAACTGAACTGAACCAAACCTGCCAATCAGTCACCTCTGGACCAATGGACAAAACCTCAGAGAAAGCCAACTTGTGACACCCAAGTTTACAGGGATAAGGTCTCACACTTACTGAGTATAGAAAAAACCCAACCTTCTCCACCTCCCCATGGACCAGTGGCCACCATGGCTGTTGGCTCCATGTTTTTATCTCTAAGACATGCCCAGGCCTTCTGGCATAGGTCCTTTCAAGCAGAGATTTGTATGGTCAGGCCCCTCAAGGTGGCTCTTCTCCTGCTGTTGGTACATCCTCTGCTTGACCACTGCCTGCTTTACCTATACTCTTCTCAGGTATCTGACCTTCCAGCATGCTTGCCCCAGGCCCCAGATAGTGATGGTTCTTAAAGAGGTGGCACAATAAACTGTGGAAAATTCTGAGAGAGATGGGAATACCGGACCAGCTGACCTGCCTCGTGAGAAATCTGTATGCAGGTCAGGAAGCAACAGTTAGAACTGGACGTGGAACAACAGACTGGTTTCAAATAGGAAAAGGAGTGCGTCAAGGCTGTATATTGTCACCCTGCTTATTTAACTTATATGCAGAGTACATCAAGAGAAACGCTGGACTGGAAGAAACACAAGCTGGAATCAAGATTGCTGGGAGAAATACCAATAACCTCAGATATGCAGATGACACCACCCTTATGGCAGAAAGCGAAAAAGAACTAAAAAGCCTCTTGATGAAAGTGAAAGAGGAGAATGAAAAAGTTGGCTTAAAGCTCAACATTCAGAAAACGAAGATCATGGCATCTGGTCCCATCACTTCATGGGAAATAGATGGGGAAACAGTGGAAACAGTGTCAGACTTTACTTTTTTGGGCTCCAAAATCACTGCAGATGGTGATTGCAGTCATGAAATGAAAAGACCCTTACTCCTTGGAAGAAAAGTTATGACCAACCTAGATAGTATATTCAAAAGCAGAGACATTACTTTGCCGACTAAGGTCCGACTAGTCAAAGCTATGGTTTTTCCAGTGGTCATGTATGGATGTGAGAGTTGGACTGTGAAGAAGGCTGAGTGCTGAAGAATTGATCCTTTTGAACTGTGGTGTTGGAGAAGGCTCTTGAGAGTCCCTTGGACTGCAAGGAGATCCAACCAGTCCATTCTGAAGGAGATCAACCCTGGGATTTCCTTGGAAGGAATGATGCTAAAGCTGAAACTCCAGTACTTTGGCCACCTCGTGCGAAGAGTTGACTCATTGGAAAAGACTTTGATGCTGGGAAGGATTGGGGGCAGGAGGAGAAGGGGACGACCGAGGATGAGATGGCTGGATGGCATCACTGACTCGATGGACGTGAGTCTGAGTGAACTCCGTGAGATGGTGATGGACAGGGAGGCCTGGCGTGCTGCGATTCATGGGGTCTCAAAGAGTCAGATATGACTGAGCGACTGAATTGAACTGAACTGAACTGAGGGGCGTGCCCCTCTGCTAGTTTCCCTGGTAACCCGTGAGAGGATCTGCTGTCAGTTCCCCCTGTAACTGGCAGCCTCTATGCTTTCCCCCAGGTCAGGCCACTCAAGGTACACACCGCTATGTCTTGCCTGTCAGCTGCTGCACACAGTGGAACACTGCTCTAGGACCTTGCTTCAGACATGTACGCTACCCGATCCATTAAACCACTGATGTCTCTGTCGCTGACTCTGGGCTCTTTCTACAGTCTCTTTTTTTGTTTGTTTCAGCTGAAGGATAATTGCTTTACAATATTGTGTTGGTTTTTGCCATACATCAACATGAATCAGCCATAGTTATACATTTGTCCCCTCCCTTTTGATCCTCCCTCCCACCTCCCACCCCATCCAACTCCTCTAGGTTGTCAAAGAGTCCTGGTTTGAGACTTTCTCCAGTTTTAAGGCTGGGTGGGTACAGGCCTCATAGGCCTATGAGGAACTACCAGACAAGACTCCTGTTGGCTGTTGGGAGCTGAGGGCTGCCTCCCTGCAAGGCTGGCAGCAGGGACCATACCAGGCCAATGTGTGTAGCTGTTAAGTCTTCCAACATGTGGAGAAAGGCCCTGGCCTGGGGAGGAGAGGCAGCCCTGGCCAGAGGAAGGGGATGGAGCTCAGACATCCTCCCAACATCCAGACTTGGCTGAAGGACCCCAGACTTCCCAGTCACTTAGGGGCTCTTGAAGCTGGAACTCAGGCCAACTCAGCAGCTTCCTGGTTACAGAAGCGTGAGAAGTGCTGGCCAAAGCATCTACCCCTTAGCCTGACCACCAATGAATATCTCCATTGCAGCAGAACCTTCCAACTTGGCTCCTTTCTCTCAATCTCTGCAGCTTTCTCCTGTCCTTCCCGGAGTTTCAGTTTCAGATCCTCTCTCCATCCCTCCACCTCCCCACCCTTGAGCATCCCACTGATCCAAGCGCTGTCTCAGCTTCGGGGAAGAGCTGTGAGTGGGGAGGGTTGCAATGAGAGCAAGCAGCATTCGTGTCCTCAGGGAGAGTGGAGGTTTATCAGGCAGAAAAATGATTGAATTCTTTTGTGTGTGTCTTTTACAACTGGGTGAAATCACCTCCAAATTATGATGGCTTTTGGGAGCTGGAGGGAAGAGGAAATTGAATATGTGTTTTTCTAAGTTCCGAGATATTGACTGAGAACTAATGGAGGGAAATGGATAATTGGCTAATTGATCAGGTCATTTATATTCTCAAACCTTCAGGTTAAGGGCGCCCCCAGCTGGGTATGGCCTGTGTTGTGTGCTTAGTTGCTCAGTCGTGTCCAATTCTTCGCGACCCCGTAGACTGTGGTCCACCAGGCTCCTCTGTCCATGAGGATTCTCCAGGCAAGAATACTGGAGTGGGTTGCCATGCCCTCCTCCAGGGGATCTTCCCAACCCAGGGATCAAACCCAGGTCTCCTGCATTGCAGGCAGATTCTTTATTGTCTGAGCCCCTGGGTATGGCCTAGTCCCTTGTTAGATCTGCCAGGATTTTGAAGGCTGGAAACCCCAGTCCATATGCCTTGCTGTGTCAGCGGTCCCCAAGACCACTCTCAGGTTTGGAGATGCTCTAGAAGGACTTACAGAGCTTAGAAAACTATCATACTTTGGTTACAGTTAATACAAAGGATACACATTAAGAGTTCCCATGCCACAAGAAAGATCCAGCGCAGCTGAATACATAAATTAAACAAACACACAAACAAAGGTGTATAGGGTGTAAGGCAGAGTATAGGAGAAATCGAGCATGAGTTTCCAGGTTCGTCTACCAGTGGAATCAGACAGCCCATCATGGTCCCAGGAACAGCATGTGACAACACATATGAACTATGGTCAACCAGCAAAATTCCCTTGAGACTTAATATTAAGGCTTTTGAACTGTGGTGTTGGAGAAGACTCTTGAGAGTCCCTTGACCTGCAAGGAGATCCAACCAGTCCATCCTAAAAGAGATCAGTCCTGAGTGTTCATTGGAAGGACTGATGCTGAAGCTGCAACTCCAATACTTTGGCCACCTGATGCAAGTAGGGTCTTTGAAAAGACCCTGATGCTGGGAAAGATTGAAGGCAGGGGGAGAAGGGGACGACAGAGGATGAGATGATTGGATGGCATCACTGACTCAATGGACATGAGTTTGGGTAAACTCCGGGAGTTGGTGATGGACCAAGAAGCCTGACGTGCTGCCTCTCTGGGGTCACAAAAAGTCAGACACGACTGAGCAGCTGAACTGTCCTAAACTGAATTGAGGGTTTTTAATGGGGGTCCTGTAGGCAGGAAGCAACCTTGTGGACTGACCTTAGCTATTCAGTCTCCAACTCCCTTTTCCCCAAGAAGTCAAATTCATTGGTATGGCCCAGGGCCCCAGGCAAACAAAAGCAAGCATTCCCCTTAAATGGCACTGTCAGTATCAACAATCCAACATGGCCCGAGGCCCCAGGCCCCAGGCCCCAGGCCTGCAAAGACTTGCTTATCAGGCTGCACACTTCGGTGGCTCAGAGCTTTTCTTCCAAGAACTGATCAAAGTCAGTCTTAAAGATTTAGAACTTGTACAATTAGGACAACATAGGCCTCCTGGGTTAACCTTTTCTTTATTTTTCTTCTGCATGATGATTTCTTTTTTAATTAGAGGATGATTACTTTACAATATTGTGATGGTTTCTGCCATACATTAACAGCAATCAGCCAGGTGACATGTCCCCTCCCTCTTAAACCTCCTTCCCACCTCCCTCTGAATCCCATCTAAATTGTCACAAGAGCACTGGCTTTGGGTTTCCTCTTTCTTACAGCAAATTCCCTCTGGGTATGTATTTTACATATGGAGTGTATAGGTTTCAATGCTGCTGCTGCTGCTGCTGCTGCTAATCTCAAATCATCCCACCTTCCCCCTCCCCTACTGGGTCCAAAAGTCTGTTCTCTGTGTGTATGTCTCCATTTTCGCCCTGGAGACAGGTTCATCAGCACCATCTTTCTAGATGGGTTAACCGTTTCCACATGCTTGCCACGACAGCTCCATCTACTGGAAAGGGGCGGTGCGGGTCGGTGGGGGGTGGGGTGAGGGAGTGGGCACGGTGCTGATTTCTAGTTAAACTTATTTTTTTCACCTTTATTGGAAATCCTGTCAATTCTGTCTCCCTATACCCACAAGTCACTTGGTCGTAAGTAAGTAAGTGTTAGTCGCTCAGTCTTGCCCAACTCTTTGCAACCCCATGGACTGCCCCCCACCAGGCTCCTCTGTCCGTGGGATTTTCCAGGCAAGAATGCTGGAGTGGGTTGCCATTTCCTTCCCGACCCAGGGATCGAACCCGGGTCTCCTGCACTGCAAGCAGATTCTTTACCTACTGAGCTACAAGGAAGCCCACTTGGCCATACTGAATCATTTTTGCAAGGCTTACCAGCCCTCAGGGTTATAATTTTTTTAAATCCAACTTTATTTTAGAACAGTTTACATTTAATAAAAATTGCCAAGATCATACAGAGTTCCCAAGTACCCAAATATCCAATTTCCTACTATTGTTAATATCTTACTGTCTTATGGTACGCTTGTTGCAATTAAAGAGCCAATATTAATGCATTCTTGTTAACTAAAGTTCATACATCATTCAGATTTCCTTAGTTTTTACCTACTGTCCTTTTTCTCTCTCTTTTTTTTTTTTTTTTGGTCACACTCCACAGCATTTGGAATCTTAGTTCCCCAACCAGGGCTCAAACCCACATTCCCCAAATTGGAGGGTGGATTTTCAACCACTAGACCACAGGGAAGTCTTCTACCTAATGTCCTTTTTCTGTCCTGGGATCGTATCCAGGACACTTCGTTACAGTTAAACATCGTGCCTCCTTGGCCCCTTCTTGGCTGTGACCGTGTCTCAGACCTTCCTTGTTTTTGGTGAGCTAGACCGTTCTACAGAATGCTGGTCAGTATTTTTCTGAATGTTCCACAATTGAGATTTGTCTGATGTTTTTCTCATGACTTGACAGGTGTGACGGGTGTTTTAAAAGACCCCAGAGATAAAGTGTGATTCTCATCACATCATGTCAAGAGTATACACCATCACCATGAATTATCACTGTTGACATGCGCCTTGATCACCTAGCTAAGGAAACGTTTGTCAAATTTCTCCGCTGTAAAGTTCCTCTCCCCTCCCCCGCTTTCCTTGCCGTCCTCTTTGGAAGAAAGTCACTAAGTCAAGCCCACACCTAAGGAGTGGGGAGTGATGCTCTGTTTCCTTGAGTTATGGAGTACATTCATAAATTACTTGGAATTCTTCTTCATAGGAGAGTTGACCCTTCACTCCCATTTTAAAAATTCAGTTATTTATTTATATCAGTATAGACCCACTGATATTTATTTTGTACTTGGGTTATAATCCACTATTACTTTATTTTCTTGTTTTGCCTTTGACCTTTGGGAACTCTTAGTTAGTCATTGGGTCCCTTTGACATACCCCATTATCATAGGTTTTGTATTTGTTGGAAAGCAATGGCACCCCACTCCAGTACTCTTGCCTAGAAAATCCCATGGATGGAGGAGCCTGGAAGGCTGCAGTCCATGGGGTCGCTAAGAGTCAGACACGACTGAGCGACTTCACTTTCACTTTTCACTTTCATGCATTGGAGAAGGAAATGGCAACCCACTCCAGTGTTCTTGCCTGGAGAACCCCAGGGACGGGGGAGCTGGTGGGCTGCCATCTATGGGATCCCACAGAGTCGGACACGACTGGAGCGACTTAGCAGCAGCAGCAGCAGCACCTCTTTGCTCTCTGATAGAATTGGATGCTCCAGGCTCCTCTTGTATATTTCATGCTCCATAGAATCTGCCAATTCTCCAAGGGGTTATCATTTTTAACCTGGCCTCTGCATCTTGAAATTGCAGAATGTCATATTGAAAGATGTCTGAATACCACATACTCCACCCCTTTGTTTCTCGATAATTAAAAAAGTATTTGCTTATTTGGCTGTATCAGGTCTCAGCTGCTGCTTTGTGGTGCACAGGCGTCTCTCCAGTTGTATCAGTAGGGCTCCGTGGTTGCAGCACTCCGGCTTTGTCGGCCTGGGGCATGTGGGATCTCAGTTCCCCTACCAAGGATCAAACCCATACCCTCTGCATCGAAAGATGGATTCTTAACCACTGAACCACCAGGGAAGTCCCCACCCCTCACTAATTTTTATTCGCAGAAGTAAAACAAGAAACAGATTGAATTGCACTCTAAGAGACCTCCTGGAAATTGCTTTCTGGAATACATTTTATTAGAACTTGCTTTTATATTACTTTCCCTTGCTCCATAAAGTCGAAATACAACTTCTGATGAGCAGAGACATCTAGTTAGTGCTGCTGTTTAACGCAGGTCTTGCTGGAGATGCTCAAAGCTTGAGCCCTTTTGCTATCTAACTTGATTCGCACCTTATTCTATACAGGCATTTGGCTACATTTTCTTTTTATAAAGACATTAAGTATTTGATGATAATCATTCCCACGGAGACTGTAAATTGCATTTTCTTAGGGAAACAGAAGTGCTTACATTTTATCACTATACTTATTGCATAATTGATTTTTTAAATTTTATTAATTTATTTTTGGCTGCACTGGTTCTTTGTTGCTGTGCAGGCTTTCTCTAGTTGCAGTGAGTTGGGGCTACTCTAGCTGCAGTGCGCAGGCTTCCCCTTGCAGTGGCTTCTCTGGTTGCTGAGTATGGGCTCTAGGGTGCACGGGCTTCAGTCTTTGTGGTGCATGAACTTAGTCCCCCATGGCATGTGGAATCTTCCCAGACCAGAAATTAAACCTGTGTCTCCTGCATTGGTTGGTAGATTCCTAAACGCTGGACCACCAGGGAAGTCCATCACTGATTTTAAAGCTAAGGAGTTTGTGCAAAAAGTGGACTGGATTCTAAAAGGAAGCAATCCCCTGGTTGGGACAGTATAGGAATACCAAAGGCGCCAACTCAGAGTCCAGGCCAGGAAGAATACTAAAGGGTTAGCGGTGCAACCTGCTGAATAATGGAAACCTCTAACCTGCATCACATATCTGCTTCAACTGGGAGCTGGATGACCCTCCTTCCATTGTCCAACAGAAACAAGACCTCAGTTTATTAAGCCTCAACTCTAGGGGATGAATATGAAAAGATTTCCTTTTCCCAAAAACTGTGCTCTGAAGATTCTCCTTATCCGCTGGATTCCCGTAATGACAGTTCGATTCTGTAAGGTGTTTGAGTTATTGAAAGAGCTTCATTTTGGTTTTTAAGATTTGTTCTTATTCATTTTAAGACCGTAATTTCATTTTCTATTCAAAAGCCTTAAAAATCAACTCTCCCCACCCCTCCTTATCTTCAGCACAGGCTGCAGCAACTGTGTCTGCTCTCTCCCCCCTCGCTCTTTCTCCATCCTTCCTTCCTCTCTGTTTCCCTTCCTCTCTCCCTCTCTCTCTGTCTCTGGTGCTTGGCCTGAAGTCACCATCTTCCATCTGGGAGGGGGCCTGTAGAAGAGCTCAAAGGTATTTTGTTCTGTCTATTCCTTGAGGGCTTCCCAGGCGCTAGTGGTAAAGAACTCAACTGCCAATGCAGAAGATGCGGGTTCGATCCCTGGGTCAGGAAGATCCCCTGGAGGAGCACATAGAAACCCACTCCCATATCCTTGCCTGGAGAATCCCATGGACAGAGGAGCCTGACGGGCTGCAGTCCATGGGGTTGCAAAGAGTCAGACACGACTGAAGTGACTCAGCACCCATGCACAAATTCTTTGAGAAGGAACCAGGACCCTACGCTATTGTTTCTTGGCTGCTCCGCCTTTGCTTCTGTGTTTCCTCCCTTCCCTGATTAGCGACTGTTTGAACCTGCCCTTTGGAACTCAGGGGAGGACAAGGAGGCTGACTGAAATCCATTTCATACAAACCAGAGATGGGGGACCTAGGGAGGATTTGTACCCTGGAGGGCTCCACAGGATCCTTCTCCATTTTAACCTCATGCAGCCTTCTCTGGTCTTGTCCAGGATAATCGAGTCACTCTGTTCTCAATAGCACAGGACTTCCTGGTCACATCATCAGAGCAGGAAGAGTTCTCCATCTTTCCCTCCCTATCATGGGCCTGGGGCAATCTCAGTGGAGATTAAGGATGCCTGTGGACCAAGGGCCCCACAGTGGTTCTCTAAGTCCAGGACTAGGAGTCTCAGCATCACCTGGAACTTGATCGAAATGCCAGTTTTCAGGCTCCAACCCAGGCCTAGCGAATCAGAGATTCTAGGGGTGGGACCCAGCAAGTTGTGGTTCAACAAGCCCTGCAGGTGACTCTGATGGCACCAAAGCATGAGAACCACTGCTTCAGGGTACACAGTATTCGTAATTTTTTTTCAGCCACACACCTGAGCTTACATGGTCAACTTCTTTAGATGTCTGTCTCTAAGCAGTTAAAGTGACTTTTCTAAGTTCCAATAGCTACTTAGCAGCAGTAGAACCATGGTCTCTAAACTGGTAGAATTAATGATCTCTAGTGATTTCAGGTCGGAGAAGGCAATGGCACCCCACTCCAGTACTCTTGCCTGGAAAATCCCATGGACGGAGGAGCCTGTTAGGCTGCGACCATGGGGTCGTACAGAGTCAGACACTACTGAAGCGACTTAGCAGCAGCAGCAGCAGCAGCAGTGATTTCAGGTGGAGCTATTGCCCTAGTGCAAGGGGGCATCAGCTCTGAGCATGTGTAAAGGAAAACTTTTCTTTACTCACAGTGCTTCTGACACTGGAAATGTGGGTGTTTCCCTATCAAGCAGTTCTCCAGTTCTTGGTAGACACTAATTGAATGTCTTAGCATTTAACTCAGTTATGACACTAATTGCTCAGAGTTAACATAGAAGCTCACAGGTTAAGAGCTCAGCCCTACAAGACTGTCCCAGAGAGTCCAACTTGGCAACATTTGAGTTGTTGTTTTAGTTGTTAAGTCCTGTCTCACTTTTTTGTGACCCTATGGACTATAGCCCACCAGGCTCTTCTATCCATGGGATTTCCCAGGCAAGAATACTGAAATGGGTTGCCATTTCCTTCTCCAGGAGATCTTCCCAGACCAAGGATCAAACCCACCTCTCCTGCACTGGCAGGCCAGTTCTTTACTACTGGGCCACCTGGGAAGCCTAACATTTGAGTTGAATGGAGCCAAAAGCAGAAACAGAATTTTTAAAGAATCAACAAGCATAGTTTTCCAGTAACTTCAGTGGTCCAGCCTCCAGCCAGCCCCATCTTCTGCCCCTGACAAATGCCTAAGTGATGGATGGTTTGAGAGAAAACACACAATCGATGATTCCATCATTTGATGTTGAAGGAAAAACATCCAAGGACAGTCTCAGTTTGGGATGGGGGTGGGAGGGACAGACATACACAAAGGCACAAAGGGGGACATGGTGGAGGCGGAGGACCCAGGCTGGCGCTGGGGCCATGCCACCCCCACAGGTTGCCTGCCCTTCCTGGTGAAGCCACACCCCCAACCCCCTGCAGTTCTGGTAGGCTCACCTGTACACCCTGGTCCTAGGCGGGGTTACGTTTGTTCAGCTGTGCACACACCTGGACACTGATAAGTCTTCTTCTTCTACTGGGCTTCCCTCTCACTGTGCCTCCTCCCTGAATGTATCTCAGTCAGAGGAATTGCTTTCTTTAACACTTTGGCCAATCCCAGCCTCGACACACACGCACAGTGCACTTTTCACAACAGCGAACAATGCTCTTCATTTTCTAGCACAAGGAATTCATCTGTATTCTTGTAGCAGGAGCAACATCACCTGGGAGTCGGTTAGAAATGCAGAGTCCCAAGCCCCACCCCAGAGCTCCAGAGTCAGAATTTGCATTTTAACAACCTCCTCGGGAGACTGATAGGCACCTTACATTTATTTTTAATATTTATTTTTATTCCTTTATTTGCATTGGGTCTTACTTGTAGCATGCAGAATCTTTAGTTCCAGCATGCAGACTCTTAGTTGGTGGCATGTTGGATCTAGTTCCTTGGCCAGGGATCAGACCTGGGCCCCCTGCATTGAGAATGCAGAGTCTTAGACACTGGGACCACCAGGGAAGCCCCAGCACCTTAAATTTTGAGAAGCGTTTACTTAGTGCGACTTCACGGGAAAGCCCCACTAATGCCATTTCTGCTAATGACTGTGTCATGGGTTCTATCACTGCTCCTCAGGGGTTGGCCTGGAGCATGAGATTTTCTGCCCTGCCCCTCAATATAAGCTTCGGAAGTGATACATCCAGGATCTCCCAAAGTTGTCTTATCATGAAAGAACCCTGGGAGCTTTTTCACTGCAAAATTACAATGATAATAATTTTAGATCTCATTTAATCTCCCACTTGAGAGTTGAAAACAAGTTTGACCCAGGCATTCTCAGTGCATCGGGATGACCCAGCAAGGAATGTTGGCCCCAACCATTCTAACTCTACCCAAGACGATGGGCTGTTTCTAGTTCATATCTCCTCACATCCTACCAGTGTTCGCACATCTTGAGTCTATCTTGGGGCGTTGAAAGGTGAAAACTGTGATTAATGCAGAGCAAATGCGGTTGTGTGATGTGAATAATGACTTTCACAATCTCTCTGAGCCTTGAACAATCTAGTTTGCAAAGTACTTCGATGTGTCAAATCCGTGGGAGTCACTGGCAGCAGTGATGAGCATGCGCATTCTCACAGCTAAGTGTCTGAGTGTTTCCTATGGTTGGAGAGCTATTACTGGGACACCAAGCTGGCCCTGTCAAACCGAGGTCAGTGCCCAGAGTGGCTGTACTCCTCGTCGATACGTTTCCTTGCTGAATTCCCAAGAGCAGGGGTCGCTGTCCTCATCCCAGGATCCAAATGTAGGAGTAGGAAATGCCAACCCACTCCAGTAGTCTTGCCTGGAAAATTCCATGGACAGAGGAGCATGATGGGCTACCGTCCATGGGGTCGCAAAGAGTCAGCCGAGACTGAGCCCCAGGAGACAGTCATGATATAGAAGATTTGGTAGCTTCCCCATGGTTGGAAACATGTGGTCATTTGGACTCCCGCCAGACTGTCAGAGTCCTTTGCCAAGTTTATCAAATTAGTACACGTCTTCCAAGATTCCATGATGATGTGAAAACCAAGCTGAGGCAGCTGGGAAGTATGAGATGGAAGTCATCCTTTGGTTTCTTCTCAGAAACCCCATTGTGTGTCTTCATCCCATGGAGATGGTCAGAAAGCCTCTTGGGAATGAATTAGTGAACACCAAGAGCATTTCTGAAAGAATATGGTAGATGTCCCCAAGGATTGTCTGAGGAAAGGGGGGCTCAAGGCTGAGACCTGATGCCCCAGTTGGTCCAGTGCTCCCTGGAAAGGGCTAGAAATATCCCTTGGGGAGATAGATAATCTAACACAATGGTTGAGATCAGGGAGCTGACTATGGCCACATACGTCCTATGTGAACTCAGCAAAGATACTGCAGTGCCCTGGGCCTCAGTTTTATCATAAATAAAATGAGGACTAAAAACAGTTCCAACGTCAGAGGATTGTTAGAGGGTTAAATTAATTTACGTGAAGTGTTCTGTACAATTCCAGGCATGTAGAAGATACCCATTGATTTCATCTTTATCATTTCACTAAAAAATTTATTTGCTAGACTCTAAGCCCTGAAAGTGGGCTTCCCAGGTGGCACTCGTGGTAAAGGACCTGCCTGCCAGTGCAGATGTAAGAGACGTGGGTTTGATCTCTGCGCCAGGAGGTGGGCGTGGCAGTCCACTCCAGTATTCTTGCCTGGATAATCCCCTGGACAGAGGAACCTCGAGGGCTACAGTAGGGTCGCAAAGAGTTGGACATGACTGAAGTGACTTAGCACAGCACAAGCCCTGAGGGTAGGTGTTAAGCTTCGTTTGTCTTGGTCCTTGTGGCCCAGAGCCTGGTGGGGGGACCACACATGACAGCTACTTGATGAATGAAAAGATGGTGAAAGTTCTCCGCCAACCAGGGACACAGTCTCTGGTATTCTGGTTGTGATTGTCCCAAATGGTTGATCATCTTCCAAATACTGTCAGTGAAAACATTAATCAGTCAATATAAGAAAGAAATGGAAAATTTTATTTGAGCCAAACTGAGGATTATAACCCAAGAACAGCCTTTCAAAAAGTTCCAAAAACTGTTTTGCCCATTAGAGGTCAGAGCAGTTACGTCAGGCCTCCTTGTCCATCACCAGCTCCCAGAGCTTACTCACACTTATGTCCATTGAGTCGGTGATGCCATCCAACCATCTCATCCTCTGTCGTCCCCTTCTCCTCCCACCTTCAATCTTTCCCAGCATCAGGGTCTTTTCCAATGAGTCAGTTCTTTGCATCAGGTGGCCATAGTATTGGAGTTTCAGCTTCAGCATCAGTCCTTCCAATGAATATTCAGGACTGATTTCCTTTAGGATGGACTGGTTGGATCTCCTTGGAGTCCAAGGGACTCTCAAGAGTCTTCCCCAATACCACACTTCAAAAGCATCAATTCTTTGGTGCTCAGCTTTCTTTATATTCCTACTCTCACATCCATACATGACTACTGGAAAAACCATAGCTTTGAGGAGATGAACCTTTGTTGGCAAAGTAATGTCTCTGCTTTTTAATAAGCTGTTCAGTTGGTCATAACGTTTCTTCCAAGGAGCAAGTGTCTTTTAATTTCATGGCTGCAGTCACCATCAGCAGTGATTTTGGAGCCCCCAAAAATAAAGTCACTCACTGTTTCCATTGTTTCCCCATCTATGTGCCATGAAGTGTTGGGACCAGATGCCATGATCTTAGTTTTCTGAATGTTGAGTTCCAAGCCAACTTTTTCACTCTCCTCTTTCACTTTCATCAAGAGGCTCTTTAGTTCTTCTTCCCTTTCTGCCATAAGGGTGGTGTCATCTGCAGATCTGAGGTTATTGATATTTCTCCCAGCAATCTTAATTCCAGTTTGTGCTTCATCCTGCCCAGCGTTTCTCATGATGTACTCTGCATATAAGTTAAATAAGCAGGGTGACAATATACAGCCTTGACGTACTCCTTTCCCGTTTTGGAATCAGTGTGTTGTTCCATGTCCAGTTCTAACTGTTGCCTCCTGACTTGCATACAGGTTTCTCAGGAGGCAGGTCAGGTGGTTTGGTATTCCCATCTCTTAAAGAATTCTCCACAGTCTGCTGTGATCCACACAGTCAAAGGCTTTGGCATAGTTCATTAAAGGAGAAGTAGATGTTTTTCTGGAACTCTAATGCTTTTCTGATGATCCAACAGATGCTGGCAATTTGATCTCTTGTTCCTCTGCCTTTTCTAAATCCAGCTTGAACATCTGGAAGTTCATGGTTCACATACCGTTGAAGCTCAGCTGGGAGAATTTTGAGCATTACTTTTCTAGTGTGTGAGATGAGTACAATTGTGTGGTAGTTTTAACATTCTTTGGCATTGCCTTTCTTTGGGACTGGAATGAAGAATGACCTTTTCCAGTCCTGTGGCCACTGCTGAGTTTTCCAGATTTGCTGGCATATTGAGCACAGCTCTTTCACAGCATCATCTTTTAGGATTTGAAATAGCTCAACTGGAATTCCATCACCTCCATTAGCTTTGTTCATAGTGATGCTTCCTAAGGCCCTCTTGACTTCACACTCCAGGATGTCTGGCTCTCGGTGAGTGATCATACCATCGTGATTATCTGGGGCATGAAGATCTTTTTCGTATAGTTCTTCTGTGTATTCTTGCCACCTCTTCTTAATATCTTCTGCTTCTGTTAGGTTCATACCATTTCTGTCCTTTATTATGCCCATCTTTACATGAAATATTCCCTTGGTATCTCTAATTTTCTTGAAGAGAGCTCTAGTTTTTTAGACAGAGGACTGTATATTCAATTATATATATATTTATAAATATTTTTATTTATTATTATTACTTGTTTATTTTTGGCTGCAGTGGGTCTTCGTTGTGGCACATAGGTTGCAGAGCATGGGCTCAGTTGCCCCGAGACATGTGGATCTTCCTGGACTAGGGATCATAACCCATGTCCTCTGCATTGGAAGGCAAATTCTTAACCACCGGACCACCAGGGAGGTTCCCATTTAGGGCTATATTACTGATGGTTTACACCATCCCGGTCTACAGGGATAGAGCAAGTAGTGGGTCATTGTGGCTCCTTCGGAAATTGAGAAGGAGGGTTATATCCCAAGGAGTTGTGACCCATTGTGAGATTAAGAAGGAATGTTATCTTCAAAGGAGGTCTGGTGAATACAGAGGCACAAGACACATTAAAGGGAAAGGAGGAAGCCCCAAACAGGCAGAGAAAAATGTTATATTTGAATTTTTCTTGTCTTGTCATAAAATGTGAATTTTATTTCATCAACACGCAGGAGCCAGAGGAAGATCACACAAAAAAGAAAGTCTAGAGGAGACCCCTCTTAATAAGGTAAAGTTAAAATGTATCTCTGTTGAAGCAGCAAGCTTTGAGGAAAGGTTTAAGAATGACAAGCGGAAAGAAAAGATGACAGACCAGGGGACCATGGATGGACACACACATGTTTTCTGGGCTGATGTAAGCAGAGCCAGGACAGAGGAAGGCAGGGAGGTAAGAGGGCTGTGGTCCAGAACCAGGCTCCCTTTGCCCAAGTCAAAACGCTGACACGCCCATGTCTGCAACAAAGAGAGGATTTATTCACAAGGTAGCCAAGAGAGAAGACGAGAAAACAAATCTCAGATGTGCCTTCCCAAAGGCGAGAAGCTCAAGGATAAATGATAAAGAAGCAGGGTGCTCTAAGGTGTGGGGAGCGTGGGGAAAGGTGATTGGGAAAAGGTGTGGTCATCCTCGTTCTGCGCAGGTGTAAACAAGCTCCAGGTGTCTGCATGTTCAAAATTGAGGCTTAGGATGATTTGAGGACAGAGCTTTTGTTGCTCTGAGGTGAAGAGGTCACTGAGCTGACATTCAGGCATGCCCAGTTAGAGGGACGGATGTCCTGGCCAATCTTAACCAGCTCGAAGCACTAACTAGATGCAACTGACTTCCACGTTTCAAGAGATCAATGCAGGCAACCATCTTACTGTTTAGGTTCTGTGCGGCTTGGAGGACCTGCAAGTCTTTCGTGGCAACAGTTAAGACACGATTACCCAGGCTTCCACTGGTGGGGCGGGGCCTCGGGGGTCCCGGCGCGGAGACCAGGCGGCTGCACTGCCCGGCATCCGTTCTGGCTGGGGTGGTACACATCGCTCTAGCCCACGTTACTGGACAGAAAGTTGGAATAATTCTTGTGAAGTCAGGGGTCCTGGTGTGACTTAAACAAAGAGAAACAAGCACCTGCTGGTACCGGCTCCGGAGATAACCTAGGCAGGAGCCTCAGGAAGGGACTGCGCGTCTCTTGAACGGAGGTGCTCCTGTGGACCACGACACTCCTCCCAGGCTTGTCCCCTTCGTCTCCTCACACTTCCCTTCAAACGGCTTCGTGCGGGGAGGGAGGTGGTCACGGTCAGAAGGATGGAGCTGCTTCCCCAGATCTGGAACGGGATCAAGAGCCCAGGACCCCGTTCATCCTCCGGTTGGGTGAAAAAGCCGATTTGAGCTGTATCCAGGAATCAGCTGCCCCTCCGGTGGCCACCACCAGCCGCCTCCTTGTTCCGTGTCTACATCTCCAGCCACCTAAGGACCGGCTTCAGCAGCTTTGTGTGAAGTTCCAGCCCACTGCTTCCTCTCTGTCCCAGCTCATGGAGTCTCAGTGGTAAGGCCTCCAAAATTTTTTTTTAAGTGCTCTTTTTTTCCTCTGTTTGTAAACTGAGGTATTGTTGATTTGGGGGCTTCCCTGGTGGCTCAGGGGTGAAGAATCCTCCTGCCAATGCCGGAGACTCGGTTCGATGCCTGGGTTGGGAAGGTCCCATGGAGAGGGGAATGGCAACCCACTCCAGTTATTGTTGCCTGGGAAATCCCAGGGACAGAGGAGCCTGGTGTAGGCAAAGAGCCAGACACAACTGAGTGACTGAATAACAACAAAATTGTTGATTGACAGTATAAGTTTCAGGGATACAACGTAGTAATTCACAAAATTTAGAGGTTTTTCTCCGTTGATAGTTATGAAATATTGGCTATATTCCCTGTGTTGTATAATAGATCTGTGTAGCTTATTAATTTTATATAGTGGTTTTTACCTCTTACCCCATCTTGTCCCCTCCCCACTGGTAACCACTAGTTTACTCTCTATATCTGTGAGTCTGTTTCTTTTCATTTTATGCACTAGGCTGTAATATATTTTAGTTTCCTCATGTAAGTGATTTATCATACACTTTTTGTCTTTCTCTGTCTAACTTATTTCATGAAGAGTAATGCCCTCTAAATCCATCCATATCGCTACAAAAGGCAAAATTTCAATCTTTTCTTATGGCCAAGAAATATTCCGCTGTGGATATCTGCCACAGCTTTATCTGTTGATAGACACTTAGGTTGTTCCCATACATTGACTACTGTGAATAATAGCTATGAACTTGGGGCGCGTGTATCTTTTTGAATTAGTGTTTTCATTTGCATGTATTCCCAGGAGTGGAATTGCTGGCTCAAGTGGCAGTTCTGTTTTTAGTTAAGGAATCTCCACTCTGGTTTCCACAGTGGCTGTACCAATTTACGTTCCCACCAGTAATGGGTAAGGGCTCCTTTGCTTCACATCTTTGCCGACATTTGTTTCTTGTGCCTTTTTGATAATAGACAGGTGTGAGGGGTTATCTCACTGTGCTTTTGATTTGCATTTCTCGGCTTAGCGATGTTGAGGATCTTTTCACGTGCCTGTTGACCGACCATCTGTATGTCATTGGGACAATGTCTACTCAGGTCTTCCGGGCATTTTTTCACCAGGTTTCTTTTGTATGTTGAATTGTATGAACTGTTTTATATATTGATATTTTGAATATTGACCCCGTCTCGGTTACAACATTTGCAAGTATTTTCTCAAGAAAGTGCTCTCAAGTGTGAGAACAAGAGGGTGGGGGGCTGGCAGGGACTGACAGAGGAGGTGTCTCGAGTGTCACTCCTCCGCCCAGAGGAGGAGGCTGGGGGCATCGGGGACAGAACAGAGGGGCAGCTCCCGGGGAGAGCCACGCTTGGAAAAGACCGTGCCCCCACATCTGCTTTTCCTCAAGGTTCAGCCCCTGCCCTCACGCCCAGCCCTGGGGTGGGTCCAGGGACAGCAGAGAGCAGACGGCTGTGAGGAGGAGGACAGCATCGTCTCTTCCTTGTTTCTTTTTCTGTGTTTTTGTTGTGGTAAAATACGTGTAATGTAAAACCTGTCATGAGTGACGCTTAGTACATTCGCAACACTGTGTGGCCATCACAACAGTCACCTGGTTCCAGAACGTTCCCATCACTGCAAAAGGAGGCCCTGTACCCATTAACCGCTCCGATTCCACCTCCCCCGCCCCCCAGCCCCGGCACCACTAATCTGCTTTCCATCCTTACGGGTCTGGTTATTCTGGACGTTTCGTACAAATAGCCTCACACAACACTTGGCCTTTTGTATCAGCTTCTTTAACCTTTTTTTCTTTCTCTGGCCGTGCCACACTGCATGTATGATCTTAGTTCCCTGACCAGGGATTGAACTCGTACCCTCAGCAGTGAGAGCTCAGAAGGCTAACCACTGGACCGCCAGGAAATTCCCTCAGCTTCTTTTATTAGTATCATGTTTTTCATCCATGTTGTAGCGTGTGTCAGTACTTCACCCTTTTTATGGCCAAACAATATTCCGTTGTAAGGGTATACTACCTTTTGTTTATCCAATCAGCGTTAGAGCTGTTTCCACTCTTTGTTGCTAACAGTGTTATCGCGCACATTTGTGTATGAGGCCTTGTGTGAACATGTTTCACTTCCTTGGGCTACATTCCCAAGAGAGCAGTTGCTGGATCAAGTGGTAATTCTATATTTAACTTTTTGAGGAACTGCAGATTTTCCACTGTGTTAGTTTAAAAAAAATGTTAATAATTAAAAACAACAGTGTCCCATTACCTGGCAGCTACATGCCAGACCCTGTGCCAGACCTGTGGTTCTGTACTCCTGCAGGAACCTCTAAGGCCAGAATGACAGCGCTCATCACGCAGATGGAGGGAAACAGGTGCAGGGAGCTGGGGGAGATTGCCCAGAGTCACAGCCAGTAATGGCCAACCCCAGTTTACACCCAGAGAGTGCTCCAGTGAGGAAGCTCAGCCCTGCCTCCTGGTGGGCCATCTTCATGCCTGGCCTGCTCTTCACTCTACCTGAGCTCCTGGAAGGACCGAGGGAGAGAGAGAGGGTGATGGGCAGTTGTCATGATCGGGAAGAACTTGTGGGGATGACGCAGATGACTCGATGGTTTCTCAATGAGTATCTTGACCCATTTTTTAAAGGCTTTTAGAAATGTCTTTATTTTTGGCTCACTGGGTCTTTGTTGCTTCGTTCAGGGCTTTCTCTAGTTGCGATGAACGGGGGCCACTCTTCATGGTGGTGCAGAGGCTTCTCTTTGTAGGAGCTTCTCTTACGGCAGAGCACAGGCTCCAGGGTAAGTGGGCGTCAGTAGTTGCTGCACACGGGCTCAGGCGTTGTGGCTCACAGGCCCTAGAGCATACGGGCTGCAGGAGTTGTGGCTTGTGGGCTCTAGAGCACAGCCTCTGCGGGTGTGGCACCGGGGTTTAGGTGCAGCCTGTGGGATCTTCCCGGACCAGGGATCGAACCTGCGTCCCCTGCGCTGGCAGTGGATTCTTATCCACCATGCCACCAGGGAAGTCCTTGACCCATTTTTAAAAACAATGGCACAGACTCTTTACTCTGAGGAAGTATAAAAAAGCTAAAAAATATCAAGCCCAAACAGGTATGTTTAGTAAAACTCAACCACAAACAGGTGGAAATTTGAAAGCACTGATTCTCATTGAAATACCTCTGAGAAGGAATGAAGAGGGAAGACCCCAGGGCTGCTCTGCAAGGCGTCCTCTGGTCGGCCTGGGTTGGGGCTGGACAGGGGGATTTTGAAGACCTCCAAGGACCCACGGGCTGCTTCATGCCATCTTGAGGACTGGATGGTGCATCTTCATCTAAACTCTGTCCTGTCAAAGCTGCAGACAGGGTCCCACAGGAAGGAACCACTCCCTGGGCTGGGCTCTGACACCTACCTCCCCAGCCATCCTGCTTCGGCCCCAGGCCTGTGGCATTTTCCGACAACTGTAGTTTGGTGCCTCGTGAATGAAGCCTGGGGATCCAGAAGCTCTTCTGTGAAAGAGCCTTACGGCTGAACTTAACAAATGGCAAAGCAGTTTGCTGCAAGAGGGTAGATTGCTGGGTGCTCTAGGGACACAGGTGGGTGGAGAGATCCGAAGTTAGCAGCAGGAATGCTAAGCTGGCGGTATTCAGCTCCCTTCACGCCTGGAACAGAATGCCTAGCATTGTACATTGTAGCAGCAGTAAGAACAGCTAACGTACATTCAGCACCGTCCCATGTCAGCATTGTATCCAGTGCTTCATACGCACTCCTGACTTAATCCAGACCGCAGTCCTATCTGGGGTATGCTGTTATTCTCCCCATTTTACAGATGCGGAAAGCACACTGAGGCCAAAAGAAGTCACAAAGCCAGTAAATGGTGGAGCAGGTGCCAGGGCCAAGCATTCCAGGGGAGCCACTGCCTTGAACCCCCACCAGGAGGGATGAGGCTCCCAGGACACCCTGTCTGTGTGTGTGGAAGATTCCAGCTGGAAGAACCCGCCTGGTATCTAAGGCTGAAGAAGGGCCAACTGTCCTGACAAGGTTGAACGTGACCCTCAAGCTGGCCTCCAGCTCCCCGGGGGCCCAAAGCCACACCAGGGCCCAGTCCTGGGGAGATGGACCTTCTGGCAGCATCCAGTCCATGGGCCGGCAGCGGCTTCTCAGATGGCTGCTGATGACAGTAAGGAGGGAGGCACGCGTGAGGGTGATCTGGACAACTTGCTGTCCTGTCTCCGGCAGCAGCCCTGGAGCGGCCTGGTGGGCAGCCCGGCTCTTTGTCCGCAGACTCTCAGGTGTGTTTCTTTGACCTTCCATGGCTCTAAATGGACTTTGCTCCTGGTGGGTCCTCTCAAGGCCCAGGTATCTTGTCACAGGGGGACATCTCCTTTCTCAGGTTGCCAGCTTTGTGGGGCTGCTGTGTGTGCCCTGGGGCCTCCTCTGCAACCCCAACCCAGGCTACAGACACGTCATCCTCCCGGCCCTCGGGCCGCAGAGTGGCCCACGAGCAGAGCTGGCAGAAGATGTTTCTGGTGGGTCCACGTCCCCCGCCAAAAGCCCCAGTGGTCAGATTGCAGCCGGTTCTCACCCCTGTTGCTGCAGGGAGCCTGGCTGCCCTGGCATTCCAGGTCTTCTGAATGGAGCTAGAGCCGTCCCTCCTGCAGTCTCGGGTGATAGGATCTTCTTACTCCTGCCCACAGGTGCCCTTGTTTATTTTGTTTAAAAATATATTTGCTTTTGGCTGCGCTGGCTCTTCATTGCTGAGTGGGCTTTGCTCTAGCTGCAGTGAGCAGGGGCCACTCTCCAGCTGCGGTGTGCGGACTTCTCATTGCAGTGGCTTTTCCTGTCACAGAGCTCAGGCTGTGGGTGCCTGGGCTTCAGCGGTCGCAGCATGTGAGCTCAGCAGTTGTGGCCCCTGGGCTTTATAGCTGCACATGGAGTCTTCCTGGACCAGCGATTGAACCCATGTCCCCTGCATTGACAGGCAGATTCTTACCCACTGTGCCACCAGGGAGGTCCAGGCCCCTATATTTAAAGAGGCCAGTGGGAGACCAGATAACCTGGGTTTGAACCCAAACCCTCTGACTCTAATGCAGTCTCTGCCACTGACTAGATGACCTTGAAAGAGTGAAAATGTTAATCACTCAGTCGTGTCCGACTCTTTGTGATCCCATGGACTTGTACTATCTGTGGAATTCTCCAGGCAAGAATACTGGGGTGGGTTGCCATTTACTCCTCCAGGGGATCTTCCCGAACCAGGGATCAAACCCAGGTCTCCCACATTGCAAGCAGATTTTTACCGTTTGAACCACCATGGAAACTTTGGGCCAGTTATTTAACCAATCTGCACCTCAGTTTACCCATCAGTACAGTAGGGATGATACACCACTATCATGAGGTGGATGTGAGGATTGAAAGTGTTCATGTAAACAAATGGTGCTAGGACAAGTGGATATCCACAAGCAAAAGAAGGAAACTGCACAAACCATATGCAGATATTAACTCAGAATGGATGAACGATCTAAATTTAAGAGTAAAACTGTAAAAGTCTTAGAAGCATATAAAAGTAAATGTTCCTTAACTTGAGTTAGGCAAAACCTTCCTAGATACGATACCAAAAGCATAGTGATGAAAGATAAATTAGACTTCGTGAAAATTAAAAATATTGTGCTTCAAAAGATGCCATCAAGAAAGTGTAAAGGTAACCCATGGAATAGGAGACGATTCCATAATTTGCAATTCCAATGATTGTAAATCATGTATCTGATAAGGGACTTGCATCCAGTATAGATAAAGAACTCAACACTCAGCAACAAAAAGACACCCAGTTTTAAAATGGGCAAATTATCTGAATAGACATTTCTCTAAGAAGTGTATACAAATGGCGAATAAACACACGGAAAGATGCTCAGCATCATTAGTCATTAGAGAAATCAGATCAAAACACAAATGAAATACCCCTTCACACCCATTACAATGGTTCTAGTAAGAAAGACAGACAGTAACAAGTGTTGGCAAAGATATGGAGACATTAGAACCATCCTGCGTTGCTGGAAGAAATGTCAAATGGTACAGCCATTCTGGAAAACAGTATAGAAGCTCCTCAAAGAGTTAACCATGAAATTAGTCTTACCCAGAAGTCTCACTCCTAGGTTTATCTGCCAGAACAGAAAACAGATGTTCACACAAAAACTTGTATACAAATATTCATAGCACGGCTATTCATGTAACAGCCAAAAAGTGGAAACAACTCAGAAGCCTGAAATCAGAAGTCTGAAATCGGATGAAAGGACCAACAAGATCTACTGTATCCAAACAGTGGAATGTTACTCAGCTGTAGCAAGAATAGATGACCCATGCACATGACATCGTGGGCGAATCTTAGGAACATGCTAAGTGAAAGGAGGTGGTCACAAAGGACCGCATTCGAACAGTCTTTTTCCTTCTTTGATAAAAGATTTGTTTATGGGTGGGAAAGGGTAAATCGGGGCCACCCTCAGGTGTGAGAGGGTGAATCAGGATAGTGGGAAAGTCTGTCTGCAAAATCATCTAAGAAAATATTAAGCAAAATATCCTGAATGAGAAGCCTGGGAAAGAAGTGTCTAATACTTGTGTGGGTTAGGATCTGGTGGGCAATTTGCCCAAACCTCCACCAGGCAGGTGTCCGGTGGCATCCCCATGCAGAGACTGGACTTAGCTCTGTCAATACATACAGACAGTTGAGTGGCAGGGTCGAAGTCAGTTTTGGTGAAGCAGAAGTTGAGCCTCCCTGATTCTTATTGAATAAAGGAAAGTATGAGAAGAGATAAGAAACTACTCAAATGTAAGAATTAAAGATTTTAAAATTTAAAAAATAAAAAACTAATAAAGAAAGAAAGAAAGAAAGAAACTACTCAAAATGAAAAGCCTCATTTTTCTAGTTTCCACATATATACGTTAATCTATCTGTTTCTCTTTCTGACTTACTTCACTCTCTATGACGGTCTCTTGGTCCACCCATGTCTCTGTAGATGACACAGTTTCATTCCTTTTTGTGGCTGAGTGATATTCCATCATGTGTGTGTATATATAAAACACATCTTCTTTATCCTCTCTTCTGTTGGTGGACATTTAGGTTGCTTCCATGTCCTAGCTATTGTAAATAGTACTACAATGAGCGTTGAGGTGTGCATGTTTTTGTTTGAATTGTGGTTTTCTCTGGGTATATGTGCAGGACTGGAATTGCTGGGTCAAATGGTAGTTCTATTTTTAATTTTTTAAAAGAAACTTCTATACTTTTCTCCATATGGCTATATCAATTTACATTCCCACCAACAGTGCAAGAGGGTTCCCTTTTATTCATACCCTCTCCAGCGTTTATTATTTGTGGATTTTGTGATGGTGGCCTAAATGATCCTTTTTAGATGAAATGTATAGAATAGGCACGTCCATACAGACAGAAAGTAGATTAGGGGTTGCTAGAGGCATGGGCGAGGAGGGAAGGGAAGGAGAGTGAATATCAGTACTAATGGGTCACGGGTTCCTTTGAGGAATGATGAAAATCTTCTGGAACTAGACAGTAGAGGAGATTGTACAACCATCTGAATGTACTAAAAACCACTGGATTGTATATTTTCAGTTGGCTGTGTGAATTACGTTAAAATAAGTGAGTTATATTACATGTTAATCCATGCAGGGACTTCCCTGGTAGTCTGGTGGTTGAGACTTCGTTTTCCAATGCATGGAGTGGGTTCAATCCCTGGTTGGGGAGATAAGATCCCATACACCTTGGGGCCAAAAATTCAGAACATAAAACAGAGGCAATATTGTAACAAGTCAATAAAGATTTTTAAAAACTGTTAATCCTCATGAAGCATAAAATATGTAGTCATTCTTTGGTCCCTATTCCAGCCTGTGTTGGTGTAAGCACTCCCCAAGGTTCCGGGGCCCATCCAGTCTCAGCAGAGAAGATGGAAAGCATTCTGCCGGCTGCTGGCTTCTCAGCCTCGCCTCTACTGCCCTAGGGAGGTGTGCACTGTGAGCTGCCTGTGGGTTTGCTCTTTCGCTTTGGGGATTCCGGGGTGTGTGAGCGTGCTCAATCACTTCAGTCGTGTCCAACTCTCTGCAGTCCTATGGGCTGCAGCCCGCCAGGCTCCTCTGTCCATGGGCTTCCCCAGGCAGGAATTCTGGAGTGGGTTGCCATGCCCTCCTCCAGGGCATCTTCCTGACCCAGGGATCGAACCCGTGTTTCTTATGTCTCCTGCATTGACAGATGGGTTCTTTACCTCTAGCACCGCCTGGGATCTCTGAGGGCTCTCTGGGATGTACCGTCTGCATCTCTTTCCCAGCACTCATGCATGAAGCCACCCTCCCCACCAGCCATCACATGTAAGCAAGATCACAAGCCAGGAGGCAGGGCTGCAAAACCTACCCTCCAAAACCAAAGTCCATCATTGCTGTCTCCGGGATTGAGGAGCAGGATCTTCTCTTTTCCTGTATTTCATGACAAAATCCCTTTTGTGCTCCCCTTTGTACTCGGTGTTCTGGGTAACGGTGTATCAGAGGTGACAGGTTTAGAAAAGGAGAGGAGAGAGGCAGGCAGAAAGGGGAAACAGGAGCGCTTTGGTGCCAGCAAGAGCAGAGTTCAAATCTGCCTCCACCACTGACTGTCGTGTAACCTCAGGCCCTTTGATTCCAGTAAGAACACCTAACTTCATAGGACTGTTGTGAGGATAAAATGTGCCAAAATGCTGGAAAAACTGAAAGTGCAACAGAACACATGCAGCATGCCTAGTCTGGCCTCTGGCAGCCAGCTGGTATTAGACAGTGGTAATCATAAGAAATCCATTTTTATGATTCAAATCTGAGACGATGATAAATGAAACCAAATGGATGTTCCCTGTCGTCAAATCCAAGGTCGGTTTCTGCCTGCTGCTCCCGCCCTCCCGCCTCTCACTGCATCCCAGACACTGAAGACCCTCTGTCTAGGTTCCCATCCACCAGCTCTCTGTGCTCCCTTGGTATGAGCACTCCCCCCAGAAGCCTGTTCCGAATCCTCTTCCAGACTTTGCTGTCCCTCTCCTGGTGAGCCATTCCCTCCTGGGGCTCTAAGGGTGCCTATAGCTTAAAGACTCTATAAACAACACCATTTCCACACCTGCCAGTCTGCCCATGGAAACATCAGGCCACCACCTCACAGTCCACATATTCAAGGTCAAAAGGGCCATCTTTTCTGCCCCCCATTCTGAGTCTCTTACTTCAGTCAGTGGCGCATCAGCCTGTCAGCCGTTCGTCCATCAAGTCCTTCCTCCAGCTGGTCAGATCTATTTCTACGATGCATCTGACTTCTCTAGGTCTCATTTCCATAGCCTCCTTCTTTTCTCTCTTTTTTTTTTTTTTTTTGGCATATGGGATCTTAGTTCCCTGTGCCCCTGCAGTGGAAATGCAGAGTCTTAACCACTCGGCCGCCAGGGAGGTCCCTGACCGTCTCTTAAAGAGAGTCCAGGAACTTGGCTCTTCACTGCTAGAAAAAACCCAGGATCCTGCCTAATCTGGCCCCAGCCTACCTGACACATTCATCTCCCCATACCCTGCTGTGTTGGATTCATATCAGATGACCTGCCAGCCTTGAGCTGGAAACAGTCCTTGCCTTCCCCCAGGCTGATTCTTGAACTGGGGTTGAAGTCAGTAGTGGTCTGAAGGCAAATTTTACCAAGTGGCCTGGCTTAGCTCTGGAAGATGATTGGGGAAATAAAACCACTGCCAAGTGGTGTCACTCAGTAATTGCCTGCTCAGGGAAGGCAAGCAGCTGGCGATGAAGCTGGCTCTTCACCGCACTTGTCACCTCCATCCCCATAATGAGCCCTGTTCACTGCTCCCTAACACCGCCCGCTCTGTGGGACCCCTTCTTTCACACCACCTTCCTCCTCTGCGGCCTGTCCTTCTGGAGGCCAAGGACCCTGATTCCAGCCATACACTCCCTACAGCCTAAAGACTCATCTGACGACCCTGACTCGGGCTCTTTATGGCGAGGCGGAAGCTGGGCCTTGTAATGAAGCGCTGGAGGCCGTGCAGAACTGTCCTGCATGCAGGCACCATGACCGGGAGGTGACTTCAATTCAATAGGAGTTAATTACACTTTGACTGTTGAAATCTCTACCGAATCACTACATCAGAAGGATGGAATGAACTCAGCCACATTGGGTGAAAGATCAGGTGACGGGACAGTCCCCGCAGATAACACTTCCCCGGAGGGTTCTTCCCCTCTTTGGAGATTGGGTGCAGGTTCTTCCCCTCTTTGGAGATTGGGTGCAGAAAGCTGAGCTAATCTTAGCATTCAGCGCATAGTCCTCAATTCACCTGTCCCCTCCCCTACTGCAGCCCCCACCCAGCAGCACCCATTCCTGTCGGTTTATTGGATCCTTGGATGTGTGTTGGGGATGGGGCATGTAGGGTGCTGTTCATTGTGTGTAGTTATCTTCAGTGAGTGTAGTCTGCATTGTAGGCAGATTCTTCACTGCGTGAGCCATTGGGAAAGCCCAGGAGATACATCTAGAAACTTACATTTTACCAGCAAAGGGAAACCAGGTTTTCTCTGCATGTCTATTCCTCTGAGAGTCTGTTTCCAGAATAGCCTACATTCTTTCCTTTCCCAGCCTCACCACCGACTCATTGTTCTTTTTTTTTTTTTTTTAAAGCTTTATACATTTTAGGTTTGAAAACTTTTTTATTAGTTTGTTGGCTGCGCCAGGGCTCTGTTGCTGCACTCAGGCTCTCTCTAGGTGGGGCGAGCGGGGGCTGCTCTGTTGTGGCGCACGGGCTTCTCTTGCGGCGGGTCACAGGCTCTAGGCACACAGGCTCCAGGAGTTGCAGCTCTTGGGTTCTAAAGCATGGGCTCAGTGGTTGTGACACAGGGGCTTAACTGCTCTGCGGTGTGTGGGATCTTCCCGGAGCAGGGACTGAACCCATGGCCCCTGCACTGGCAGGCGGATTCTTATCCGCTGGGCCACCAGGGAAGTCCCGGCTCATCTTCAGTTGTCCTAGTCTGGGGATCACTGAATCTCCTATAAAACAGGTGAGATTTAGGCAGAGTTTGACTGTAACAAACCCTCGGTATAATTCATTTGCGCTGATAACACCACAGATTTATTTATTGTACACAGGCCTCTGCTGCTACAGGAAAGCTACATAGAAAAACTTAGATTTATTGATCATTAAGTTTCTCTACCCACCACCTTTGAAAACTGTTTGATGGGCTGGTGCAGATCGCCCCCTGGCGGCAGGAGAAAGGCGCCAGCCCTGCTCTCTGTGTTCATTCCAGTTCTCTCCAGGATGCTTTTAGTCTGTTCTTTCCCTGGTGCCTCTTGCGTTCTCCCAGCCACAGCATTCTCTCTGCAAGAGCACAGACTCGCAGCCACTCACCCTCATCGCATTCCTCATGCCCAGCAGTCTGGCTGCTCCCTGCTGCACTGAAGTCGCTTGGACAGAAGTAGCTGGTGGACCCCCAGTCTGAACGTCCTCATACTCAACAAGGAAACGTCTCTGCTGCTGCACTGGGTCCCCCTCTCTAATCATGCTTAGAATGCCCTTTCTCTGGCTCACAGGATCTGCGGCGTCCTGGTTTTCTTCCGCCTCTGTCATCCTCACCTCTGCCTCTTGTGTGACTCTCTCGCTGCCCATCCTAAACGTTTGAGCTCGTGGTCGTTTTCCTTCCTCTCTGTCTTCACTTAGGGACTTCCTGTGTAACTCAGCTGGTAAAGCATCTGCCTGCAATGAGGGAGACCTGGGTTCAATTCCTGGGTCAGGAAGCTCCCCTAGAGAAGGAAATGGCAACCCGCTCCAGTATTTTTGCCTGGAGAATCCCATGGACAGAGGAGCCTGGCAGGTTCCAGTTCATGGGATCACAAGAGTTGGACACGACTTGGCGCTGTCTCTTATCTTTCCTGTCTTCATTTGCTCACTATCTCACCCCCTCACATAGTTTCAACCACCACCTGCGTGAACGCACGTGTCTGAGAACCTGCCTTTCTGGTCCAGCACTCTCCCCTGCACGCTTGATCATATATCTACCTGCCTCCAGGACTTTTTTCTCCAGGTGCTCCAGAGGCCACCCACTCAGACACAACACGTCTGAAATGGAAGTCCTCCCCTCCTACCCCATCCGCCAGCTCCTACTGCGCACCCCCATCTCTGCGGCCAGCACCGCCATCTCCCTCCCCAGTCGTCCTGGACTCCCCCTGTCCTCTTACTATCTGTTCTGTGTTGAATTCTATTCACCAAAAAAGAGGTTGAAATCCTAAGTCCTTGATTGGAAATAAAGTTTTTGCAGATACATTAAAGTGAAGTCATGCTAGGCTTCCTGGTGGCTTAGACGGTTAAGAATCTGCCTGCAGTGCTGGAGACCGTGGTTAAATCCCTGGGTCAGGAAGATCCCCTAGAGAAGGGAATGACAATCCACTCCAGTATTCTTGCCTGGAGAATCCTTACAGTCCACGGGATCGCATGCTTGAGTGATTAACGCTTCATACTAGGCTAGGTTGGGGCCCTTGTTCGAGTATGACTGGGATCCCGATAAGGACCCCAGAAAAGAGAACACAGGGGAAGGTCAGTGACCATGGAGCAGAGACTGGAGTGATGCAGTACAAGCTGGGAATGACCAGGATGCTCAGCCACATCCAGAAGCTGAGATGAGGCAAGGGTGGACTCTACCCAGCGTCTCAGCGGAAGCGTGGCCCAGCTGACACCTTGAGACTGGATTTCAGGCCTCCGGAACTGTGAAAGGATACACTTCCCTTGTCCAAAGTCCCCCACTTGGTAGAGCTTTGTTATGGCAACCCTGGAATCAAATCCACTGTCCAGGCCTCAACATCCGTGGCTTGGCCTCCCGTGTGGACCACAACATCAGCCTTGTAACTGTCTGCCCAGCCTCCAGGCTGATCCAGGCACCTTCCACATGCACGGCCAGAATGATTCATCAGAAATGCAGGTGTGTCCTGAGACCTGCCGACTGCCCAGCCTGTCCCAGCTACTCTGTTCCCATGAGATCCAGAACAGCCTGGTGTTTGCTGACAAAATGGACTCAGCCTGCATGCCCTCCGCCCTCCTCTGTGTAGCCAGTTCCACCCATCCCAGGTGTCATTGTCCTGTGCCCTGTACTGGGGTCCCCAGCTCTTGGAGAGCACACCCCACCCCAGTGCTCACTGTCTGTCCTGACCTTGTAGGAACCCTCAGCCTGCAAACTCTGAGTGCCTGCCATAAAACCAGGCCTTGATGGGCCTTCCCTGGGGGTCCAGTGGCTAAGACTCTGTGCTCCCAATACAGGGCGCCCAGGTTAAATGCCTGGTCAGGGGACTACATCCCCCACGCCTCAACTAAAGACCCTGCATGCTGCAGTGAAGAGCAAAGATCCCACGTGCTGCAACTAAGGCCCAGCGCAGCCAAATAAATATTAACTAACAAAACAGGTACTGGGTGGGTACTCTGCAAAGCTTTGTGAACCTGACCTTGAAATCTGAAATGTCCAGGGCCCAAGCCTCAGGCTTTGGTGAAACACCAAGAGAGACCATCGGCTGGGGCCCGTGTCAAAGCCACCCTCTGCCAACAGCCTCGGGCCCTGGAGACTGGAGCAGACAGGCATCTTTTGTTCACTGCCATCCGATTCCCTCCTTTCCGAGAAAGAAGACTGTCTGTGGCGCCATCGTGGGGCTGCTTGGTCCTGTATACACCCACAACTTGAGCGGATTTAGACTTTCTAGAGCCCTGGGCACTCAGACTCCTGGAGGTCTCATCATGCAACATGCTCAACACAATCAAAGGCACCCCACATCTGACATCAAAGGTTTTTCCCATAAAAGTTCACCAGCTATGATTTCTCTTCATTGCCTCATGCATGCCCAGGAAACTTCACAAAGAAAATTAAACCTAAAAATGGTCACACCACAGTAATGAGATGTTCACAAATAGAACATTAAGCAATTAATAAAGTGTTACGTATATTAATACCACTTTTATTAGTTATTTCATTGGATTTCCATTTTATGAGTTTTCTTTCTTATTTTCCCAGGGTTTTCAGCAGCTCCAGGCCTTGGGGTCTCTACTTATTGGGACGGAAGAGCCAAGGGGGAAGGAAGCTTGCGTCCTCAGAGAGGAACCCGGTAGGTGGAAGGCTGCAGCAGCGTGCGCTGGGCTCTGGGCAGGCTGGGAGCCAGCTGGCTTTGTCCTGAGCAGTGGGCCTGACAGGTCAATGGCTGAGACACCAAGGGCATCCTTCTGTGTCACCATGCCAGCAGAACGCAAGCTTTACCCCAGGAAGGGAGGAGGCCAGAGCTCAGGGCCCCGCTGTCCCTTCAGGAGGGGGATCCTGTGAAAGGAGAGGCCCAGGGATGTCCAGGACTCTGCACAGGGCTGTGTCTGGAGCCCCAAGGTCTCAGCACTGTGCTGAGACCCGCTGCGGCTCAGAGCAGGAGGCTTCCGGTGGCTTCGGGGCAGGGAGGAGGGAGAGTGGGGGCCGTGAGCACAGGCTCGGGCCGCAGGCAGACTCAGTCAGTGTCCCAGAGGGGCTGTGAAATCATCTCATTCATTTATGGTAGCCGGATCTCTGTGGCCACGCAGGCTTTTCTGGAGTTGCGGCGAGCAGGGGCCACTCTGGCTGCGGAGCGTGGGCTTCTCGCTGCAGCGGCTGCTCTTGTTGCGGAGCACACGCTCTAAAGTGTGAGGACTTCAGTAGCTGTGGCTCGTGGGCTCAGCCATCGTGGCGCCCAGGCTCCGTCACTGCGGCACAACAACCCGGTAGCCCCACGGCATGTGGGACCTTCCCAGACCAGGGATCGAACCCGTGTCTCCTGCATTGGCAGGCGGGTTCTTCACCGCTGAGCCACCAGGAGGCCCTATTAAAAAAAAAAAAAAGTTTTCTGTTTATTTGGCTACACCAGGTCTTCGTGCCATGTGGAATCTCAGTCACGGCTGAGATTCTCCGCTGCCCTTTTGCGAGCCTTGCAAAGACATTCCTAGTTTCTAGTGTTACTGTCCATGAAAGAGCAGGCTGCGGGAGTGTGTGAGGCATGACTGGCGCCTTACTGGCCTCAGCTCTGCTATTGCCTTTCCATTTGAACTAGGACCCAGGCCTACTTGGAGAGGGGTTAGGGTTGGGTTGTTTCCAAATTGCCAAGGGCTACAGCAGTGAGAGTTCTGTCAGAGGTAAGGGAAGAGCAAGCGGATGGATTCTCAAGCTGTTATTTGAGCATCTAATTCTTTAACCAGGGGTTGAACCCAGGCACTCTGCACTGGGCGTGCTGAGTCTAAGCCACTGGACCACCAGGGAAGTCCCTCCCGGGCAGGTTCTTCATGAAATGTTTTACCTCAGGCAAGTTTCTGAACCTCTCTTGTGCCTTATCTGTAAAATGGGAATATTTCAGAATATGTAAAGTGTGGGGGATAATTTAAAAGAAATTGATGGTCTGGGAAGTTCCTCAAAAAGTGAAACTTAGAATTACTATATGGCACATCAGTCCACTCTTAGGTATATACCCCAAAGAATGAAAAATAGGGACTCAAACATTTGTACCCAAATACTCATACAATAGCCCTGTTGTTGTAGGGCTAGCAACAGTTACCAACAGGTGGGAAAACCCAAACTGTCCATCAGTGGATGGATGGATCAACTAAACATATGCATACAAGGCAAAGGCATTTGGCCATGAAAGGAGTGAAGTATTAACACACGCTGCAACACAAATGAGTCTCAGTAATGTGCTAAATGAAATAAGCCAGATCAAAAGGGCAAATATCATATGATTACATTTATATGAAATACCTAGAATAGACTAATCCCTGGAGGTGAAAAGTAGACCGGAGTCTGTAAGGGAAGAAGGGAAGGGCCATGGGGTTTCTACTTGGGACGATGAAAATGTTTTGGATTAGAATAATGGTGATGGTTGCACACCTTTGTGAATATACTGAAGCCCCTGAACCACACACTTTAAAAGGATGAATTTTATAATAGGTAACTTCCATCTCAACAAAAAGCTAGAATAACATTGCTCTAGTGTGTGTGTGTGTGTGCGCGTGCGAGCACCCAGTCATGTTCAACTCTGTGAGACCCCATGGACTGTAGCCTGCCAGGCTCCAGTGTCCATGGGGATTCTCCAGGCAAGAACACTGGAGTGGGCTGCCATTTCCTCCTCCAAGGGGTCTTCCTGACCCAGGGATCAAATCTACATCTCTTGTATCTCCTGCATTGGCAGGCGGATTCTTTACCACTGAGCCACCTGGGAAGCCCGTTGCTCTGCTGCTGCTGCTGCTAAGTCACTTCAGTCGTGTCCGACTCTGTGCGACCCCATAGACAGCAGCCCACCAGGCTCCCCCATCTCTGGGATTCTCCAGGCAAGAACACTGGAGTGGGTTGCCATTTCCTTCTCCAATGCATGAAAGTGAAAGTGAAGTCGCTCTGTCATGTCCGACTGTTAGCGACCCCATGGACTGCAGCCCACCAGGCTCCTCCGTCCATGGGATTTTCCAGTCAAGAGGACTGGAGTGGGGTGCCATCGTACTTACAATCAAGCAACTACAAAACCAATAAAGTTGAATCATATAGTGCAAAAAGCCAGACACCAGTACACTGGGTGCCCTCGAAGGACGCATCAGTTCTTTACATGTGACCTTGAGCTGTCCCCGCTCCCCAGCTGGGCTTGAGGGAAGAAGGAGTAAGCCTCTATCTCACTGCAGGGGCCAAAAGGAAGTCTGATAACACCTCCTCAATGACTTTCTCAAAAGAGCATCTTATTTCCAGCTGCTTGATCAGCTCCAGCCATCTTCCCTAGGGGACCCCAGTGCTGCACATGGGTGAAATGGAAATTCAGGTGAATTCACTTGATTGATAAAAATGCTGTAAAAATGCTCACCAAACTCAGGAGACAAACAAAAGAACACAGTGGGAGCTTCAGGAAAGAGTTAGGAAATGTAGGAAAGAAACCAAAGATTTATTTTATCTTTATTTTAACCTATTTTTAAAAATCAATATTCCTTGGTTTTTTAAAAAATATTTATTTGTATTTATTTATTTTGGCTGTACCTGGTCTTAATTGTGGCATCTGAGATCCAGTTCCCTGACCAGGCATCAAATCCAGGTCCCCACATGGGGAGCGCAGAGTCTTAGCCACTGGACTGCCAGGGTTATTTTATATTGAACTATAGTTGATTTACAACATTGCGTTTCCAATATCCAACTAAGTGATTCAGTTATACATACATCCATTCTTTTCTCTTCACATATTCATTCTTTCCCAGGTTCTTTCCCCATAAAGGCTGTTACAGAATATTGAGTAGAGTTCCCTGTGCTAGACAGGATATCCTTGCTGATGATCTATTTTTTATTCTTTTTAGTAATTTTTATTGGCATATAGTTGCTTCACAATGTTGTGTTAGTTTTTGCTGCATGGCAAAGTGAATCAGCTACTCATATACGCTTATCCCCGCTTGTTTTGGATCTCCTTCCCATTCAGGTCACCACAGAGCACTGAGTAGAGTTCTCTGCGCTAGACCGTAGCTTCTCCCCAGTTATCTGTTGAGAATCGTCTTTTTTTGTATATCCTAGTGCGTATGTGTTAGGCTTCCCTGTGGCTCAGACAGTAAAGAGTCTATCTGCCTGTGAGGCAGGAGATAGATTAATTCCAAACTCCTAACTCATCCCTCCCCTCCATGTTTCCCCTCTGAATCAGTTTCTGTTTTGTAATTAAGTTCATCTATGTCATTTTTTTCTTAGATGCCACATATAAGCGACATCGTATGACATTTGACTTACTTCAAATGGTAATCTCTAGTTGCGTCCGTGTTGCTGCAAATGGCATTGTTTCGTTTTTATGGCTGAGTGATTTTCCACTGCATGTGTCCCACAGCTTTACCTGTCCCTCTGCCCATGGACATTTAGGTTGCTTCATGTCTGGCTATTGTGAATAGGGCTACCGTGAACACCGGGGTACATATGTCTTCTTGATTATGGTATTCTCAGGAGATATGCCCAGGAGTGGAATTGCCAGATCATATGGTAGTTCTATTTTTAGTTGTTTAAGGAACCTCCATACTTTCATGCATTGGAGAAGGAAATGGTAACCCACTCCAGCGTTCTTGCCTGGAGAATCCCAGGGACGGGCGAGCCTGGCGGGCTGCCGTCTATGGGGTTGCACGGAGTCGGACACGACTGAAGCGACTTAGCAGCAGCATACTGTTCTCTGTCGTGTCTGTACCAGTTTAGATTCCCACCAGCAGTGTAGGAGGGTTGCCTTTTCTCTGCACCCTCTGCTGTATTTGTTTGTAGATCTTTTAAATGATGGCCATTATGGCTGGGGTGAAGTGGTACCTCATTGTAGCTTCGATTGCATTTTTCTACTAATTAGTAATGTTGAGCATCTTTTCATGTGCTTTTTGGCCATACACACACACACATATATATACACATATATATATTTGTCTTCTTTGGAGAAATGTCTGTTTAGATCTTCCACCAATTCATTGATTTGGATTTTTTTCTTTTATGTTGAGCTACATGAACTGTGTTTATATTTTGGAGATTGACCCTTGTATCCTGCTGCTTCACCAGATTCGTAGATGAGCTCTAGTAGTTTTCTGGTGTGATCTTTAGGGTTTTCTGTATATAGCAGCATGTCATCTGCACGCAGCGACAGTTTTACTTCTTCTTTTCCAATCTGAATTCCTTTTACGTCTTTTTCTTCTCTGATTACCGTGGCTAGGACTTCTACAACTATGTTGAATGAAGGGCTGAGGATGAACATCCTTTTCTGCTTCCTGATCGCAGAGGAGATGCTTTCAGCTTTTTACTACTGAGAATGATGTTAGCTGTGGGTTTGTCCTGTATGGCCTTTATATTGAGGCAGGTTCCTCTCCGACCACTTGCTGGAGAGTTTTTTTCATAAATGGGTATTGAATTTTCTGAAAAGATGTTTCTGCACCCACTGAAATGATCATATGGTTTCTGTTCTTCAGTTCCTTATAATGTGGGTATCACATTGATTGATTGATTTGTGTATGTTGAAGAATCCTTGCTTCCCTGGGATAAATCCCAGTTGATCATGGTGTGTGATGCTTTTAATGTGTAACAGTTGGATTCAGTTCGCCTGTATTTTGTTGATGATTTTTGCATCTGTGTTCATCAGTGGCATTGGCCTATAAGTATCTTTTTTGTGGTATGTTTGTCTGGTTTTGGTATCAGAGTGATGGTGGCCTCATAGGATAAACTTGGGAATGTTCCTTCCTCTGCAGTATTTTGGAAGAGTTTCAGAAGGACAGGTGTTAGCTCTTCTCTAAATGTTTGAATTCATCTGTGAAACCATCTGGTCGTGGACTTTTGTTTATTGAAAATTTTAAATTACAGTTTCAATTTTAATACTTGTGATCGGTCTGTTCATATCTTCTATTTCTTCCTGGCTCAGTCTTGGAAGGTGGTACCTTTCTGATAATTTGTCCATTGTGTGTTTTGGAGGAATATAGTTGTTTGTAGCAGTTGCTTATGATCCTTCATATTTCTGTCAGTTGTAACTTTTCTTTTTTTTGTTTCTAATTTTAGTGATTTGAGCCCTCTCCCTTTTTTCTTGATGAGTCTGGCTAAAGGTTTATCAATTTTGTTTATCTTTTCAAAGAACCAGCTTTTAGTTTCATTGGTCTTTTCTATTATTTTCTTCATCTCTATTGCATTTATTTCTGCTCTGATCTTTATGATTTCTTTCCTTCTACTAACTTTGGGCTTCGTTTGTTCTTTCGCCAGTTACTTTAGGTGTAAGGTTGGTTTGAGATTTTTCTTGCTTCCTGAGGTAAGATTGTATAGCTATAAACATCCCTCTTAGAATTGATGTCAGTTCAGTTCAGTTGCTCAGTTGTGTCCGACTCTTTGTGACCCCATGAACTGCAGCATGCCAGGCCTCCCTGTCCATCACCAACTCCAGGAGTGTACCCAAACTCATGTCCATCGAGTAGTCTTGCCTGGAAAATCCCATGGATGGAGGAGCCTGGTAGGCTGCAGTCCATGGGGTTGCGAAGAGTTGGACACGACTGAGTGACTTCACTTTCACTTTTCACTTTCACGCATTGGAGAAGAAAATGGCAACCCACTCCAGTGTTCTTGCCTGGAGAATCCCAGGGACAGGGGAGCCTGGTGGGCTGCTGTCTATGGGGTCGTACAGAGTTGGACATGACTGAAGTGATTTAGCAGCAGCAGCAGCATGTCCATTGAGTAGGTGATACCTTCTAACCATCTCATACTCTGTCGTCCCCTTCTCCTGCCTTCAATCTTTCCCAACATCAGGGTCTTTTCAAATGAGTCAGCTCTTCACATCAGGTGGTCACAATATTGGAGTTTCAGCTTCAACATCAGTCCTTCCAATGAACACCCAGGACTGATTTCCTTTAAAATGGACTGGTTGGATCTCCTTGCAGTCCAAAGGACTCTCAAGAGTCTTCTCCAACACCACAGTTCAAAAGCATCAATTCTTCAGCTCTCAGCTTTCTTTATAGTCCAACTCTCACATCCATACATGACTACTGGAAAAACCATAGCCTTGACTAGACGGACCTTTGTTGACAAAGTAACGTCTCTGCTTTTGAATATGCTGTCTAGGTTGGTCATAACTTTCCTTCCAAGGAGTAAAAGTCTTTTAATTTCATGGCTGCAATCACCATCTGCAATGATTTTGGAGCCCCAAAAATAAAGTCAGCCACTGTTTCCACTGTTTCCCCATCTATTTGCCATGAAGTGATGGGATCAGATGCCATGATCTTTGTTTTCTGAATGTTGAGCTTTAAGCCAACTTTTTCACTCTCCTCTTTCACTTTCATCAAGAGGCTTTTTAGCTCCTCTTCACTTTCTGCCATAAGGGTGGTGTCATCTGCATGTCTGAGGTTATTGATATTTCTCCCGGCAATCTTGATTCCAGTTTGTGCTTCGTCCAGCCCAGCGTTTCTCATGATGTACTCTGCATATAAGTTAAATAAGCAGGGTGACAGTATACAGCCTTGACGTACTTCTTTTCCTTTTTGGAACCAGTCTGTTGTTCCATGTCCAATTCTAACTGTTGCCTCCTGACCTGCATACAAGTTTCTCAAGAGGCAGGTCAGGTGGTTTGGTATTCCCATCTCTTGAATTCTCCACAGTTTATTGTGATCCATACAGTCAAAGGCTTTGGCATAGTCAATAAAGCAGAAATAGATGTTTTTCTGGAACTCTCTTGCTTTTTCGATGATCCAGTGAATGTTGGCAGTTTGATCTCTGGTTTTTCTGCCTTTTCTAAATCTAGCTTGAACATCTGGAAGTTCACAGTTCATGTACTGTTGAAGCCTGGCTTGGAGAATTTTGTGCATTACTTTACTAGCATGTGAAATGAGTGCAATTGTGTTGGATTTGCTGTGACCCATAGATATTGGATTGTTGTATTTTCATTGTCATTTGTCTGTAGGTATTTTTTATTTCCTTTGACTTATTCAGTGATCTATTAGGTGTTTAGTAACCTATTATTTAGCCTCTATGCGTTTTTGTTTTTTAGTTTTTTTCTTGTGATTTTTGAAAAAAATCTTATAGCAAGTGATTGGAAAAGCTGCTTGATATGATTTCATATTTCTCACATTTGGGCTTGCTTGGTGGCCCAGCATGTGATCTCTCCTGGAGAATGTCCCATGTGCCCTTGAGAAGAATGTGTGTTCTTCTGCTTTCAGATGGAATGTTCTGTAAATATCAATTAAATTCATCTAGTCTAACATGTCATTTAAGGCCAGGAGGTGAAGGGGATTACTAGATATAAACTTCCGGATATAAAATGAATGTAACCGGGATGTAATACACAGCAGAAACAATACAGTCAATAACATTGTAATAACCCTGTGTGGAGACAGACGGTAACTAGACTGATGGTGCTGATCATTTCATAATGTATTTGATTGTCGAATCACTATGTTATATACCTGAAACTAACATAACACTGTAAATCAACCATGCAGTCATACTTCAGTAAGGGAAAAAAGACTCTCGAAATGAAGTCATATTATGAAGGATTTCCACATATACATTTAGGGGGGCACATTCACCCCATAAAAGGTGGCAGCAACTCACTTTGAAATGTAGTCCTTGCCAGCTGTTGTTGGACGCCATCAGCCAAAACCAAGACAGAAATTCTCATTTTGGGGGGGACAATTCAGTTCAGTTCAGTCGCTCAGTCATGTCTGACTCTTTGTGACCCCATGAATTGCAGCACGCCAGGCCTCCCTGTTCATCACCAACTCCCGGAGTTCACTCAGACTCATGTCCATCGAGTCCGTGATGCCATCCAGCCATCTCATCCTCTGTTGTCCCCTTCTTCTCCTGCCCCCAATTCCTCCCAACATCAGAGTCTTTTCCAATGAGTCAACTCTTTGCATGAGGTGGCCAAAGTACTGGAGTTTCAGCTTTAGCATCATTCCTTCCAAAGAAATCCCAGGGCTGATCTCCTTCAGAATGGACTGGTTGGATCTCCTTGCAGTCCAAAGGACTCTCAAGAGTCTTCTCCAACACCACAGTTCAAAAGCATCAATTCTTCGGCGATCAGCCTTCTTCACAGTCCAACTCTCACATCCATACATGACCACAGGAAAAACCATAGCTTTGACTAGACAGACCTTAGTCGGCAAAGTAATGTCTCTGCTTTTGAATATATTATCTAGGTTGGTCATAACTTTTCTTCCAAGGAGGAAGCATCTTTTAATTTCATGGCTGCAATCACCATCTGCAGTGATTTTGGAGCCCCCAAAAATAAAGTCTGACACTGTTTCCACTTTTTCCCCATCTATTTCCCATGAAGTGATGGGACCGGATGCCATGATCTTAGTTTTCTGAATGTTGAGCTTTAAGCCAACTTTTTCACTCTCCTCTTTCACTTTCATCAAGAGGCTTTTTAGCTCCTCTTCACTTTCTGCCATAAGGGTGGTGTCATCTGCATATCTGAGGTTATTGATATTTCTCCTGGCAATCTTGATTCCAGCTTGTGTTTCTTCCAGTCCAGCGTTTCTCATGATGTACTCTGCATATAAGTTAAATAAGCAGGGTGACAATATACAGCCTTGACGTACTCCTTTCCTATTTGGAACCAGTCTGTTGTTCCATGTCCAGTTCTAACTGTTGCTTCCTGACCTGCATACAGATTTCTCAGGAGGCAGGTCAGGTGGTCTGGTATTCCCATCTCTTGAAGAATTCTCCACAGTTTATTGTGATCCACACAGTCAAAGGCTTTGGCATAGTCAATAAAGCAGAAATAGATGTTTTTCTGGAACTCTCTTGCTTTTTCGATGATCCAGTGGATGTTGGCAATTTGATCTCTGATTCCTCTGCCTTTTCTAAAACCAGCTTGAACATCAGGGAGTTGACGGTTCACGTATTGCTGAAGCCTGGCTTGGAGAATTTTGAGCATTACTTTACTAGCATGTGAGATGAGTGCAATTGTGCGGTAGTTTGAGCATTCTTTTGCATTTCTTTTCTTTGCAATTGGAATGAAAACTGACCTTTTCCAGTCCTGTGGCCACTGCTGAGTTTTCCAAATTTGCTGGCATATTGAGTGCAGTACTTTCACAGCATCATCTTTCAGGATTTGAAACAGCTCAACTGGAATTCCATCACCTCCACTAGCTTTGTTCGTAGTGATGCTTTCTAAGGCCCACTTGACTTATAACACGTAATTCACTGAATAAAAAACGACGGTATTTATACATATTTGGTTGTATATTTACTTTGTTGTTCAGTTGCTCAGTTGTCTGACTCTTTGTGACGCCATGGACTGCAGCATGCTAGGCTTTCCTGTCCTTCACTGTCTCCCAGAGCTTGCTCAAACTCATGCCCATTGAGTCAGTGATGCCATCCAATCATCTCATCCTCTGTTACCCCCTTCTCCTCCTGCCTCCTGTCTTTCCAAGCATCAGGGTTTTTTCCAATGAGTCAGCTCTTTGCATCAGGTGGCCAAAGTATTGGAGCTTCAGCCTCAGCATCAGTCCTTCCAATGAATATTCAGGGTTGATTTCTTTTAGGATGGACTGATTTGATCTCCTTGCTGTCCAAGGGACTCTCAAGAGTCTTCTCCAGCACCACAGTTCGAATTAGATGTTGGGTTTCTGAGAAATATGTGGTTTTTCTGAAGGCAGAAATAGATGTGTAATATCAAGGTGTCTTGAGTTGTGAAGCAGATACTTGTTCGGTTTGGTTGTATATCTAAGCACCTATCCTCTGCTAAACAACACTCAGTCAGCATTTCTCGTAATGTGGGCCACATAAATACAGTGTCACAAGATGTTCTGTGAGTGGAAAATGAAAGAAAATTCACATAAGGAATGTTATTACTTTATTCCCTTCTTAGAGACTCACCAGACAGGATATGAGTGCACAAAAGCATGCATCCCGTTAAGTGCCTTTCTTCCTGTGATTCATTGCCAAGCTTTCTCTTGCAGAAGCATCAGAATCAATATTGTGCTTCTGGGAACAGCCCCCTGAGAGTCCAGCCTTGTCTCCATACTCCACCCACTGTCAGCACAGGTCACCCCACTCACCTGGACCAGGTGCCAGGAGGCCCCGGGGGAGGCTGGGAGCTGCAGCGCTTCTGACTCCATCCCCCGAAATAGGGGTCCCCACCCAGGTGCACCAGCTGTCAATGATGCGACAAAGCCATTCCCTTTCACTTTCTGAGCCCCCATTGTCGTATCCAGAAAATACAGAAATATGGACCCCATAACCTACTAGTCATAATCTAGAATCAGAGAGTTAATCCCTACAGAATAAAGTAATCCCCATAGAATAAAACCGTTAGCCCCATCCAGTGTCAAGTTCTAATGCAATTTTTGGCTCCAGGAGCCTCATGTGTGGACATTTCTGAAAGGGACCCAGATTCTTCTCTGGCTTTATTGGTTGAGATACCATTCTGGTTTTGAAACCTAGCTCGAAACCCTTGGCCTCAAAGGGTTTCTTAAGATTCTTTCTTTAAATTTTTTTTTTAAATTTGGCTGAGCCTAATTTGCAGCATTCGAACTCTTAGTTGCAGCATGTGGGGTCTAGTTCCTTGACCAGGGATAGAACCCAGGCCCCCCTGCATTGGCAATGCAGCGTCTTAGCCACTGGACTACCAGGGAAGTCCAAGATTCATCCTTCACATAACCTGTGCAAAATAATTTCTGCCCGCACTTCCCCCACCACCCTCCTTCCCAGAGTTCAGGGAGCAGGACACAGAGATGGGGGAGAAAGGATAAAGGCTTTGTGGCTTTGACCTATTGTGTGATACAGGGGTGATGGCAGGCAGAATTTGGGAACAGCTGTCATCGGAAGGATCAGAGAAGCAGCAAGAGTTGAAAAAGCATGTGGTCAGGAATTCTCAGTGTCCCCTGAGATCACACAGTGTCCACTGGACAGGCCTGCCTGGCACCATCTAGAATCTCAAGATGTTAGGAGCAGGGTCAGGTGTTGATTCTGAGGCCAGGGGCCGACCCTCTGTCGCCATGCCGGAAAGGGAAGCTTGGTGCCCACTGCTACCAACTTGAGGGGACCAGAGCGGGCTGCTGCACATGTGTTTCTAGACAAAGTCACTCCCATCCTGCAAATGAGCACCTGGATGACTTGTACTGAGGGGCCCCCAAAACTCCCCCTGTCTCCTTCTTGGAGCATTTCCACCATCTGAGTGCAAGTTGATGCAGTAACTTGGTTTTGATGTAGATTTTAAAAAATTAATTATTTTTTGGGCTGTGCTGGGTCTTCATTGTTGTGCACCAGCCCTCTCTAGCTGCCGTGAGCAGGGGCTACTCTCCGTTACGGTGTGCGGGCTTCTCATTGTGGTGGCCTCTCTTCTTGTGGAGCAGGGACTCCGGAACACTGGCTCATTAGTTGTGGCGCCCCAGCACGTGGGATCTTCCCGAACCAGAAATCAAAGCCATGTCCCTTGCATCAGCAGGTGGATTCTTAACCATTGGACCACCAGGGAAGTCCTGATGTGGGTTTTAACACGAAATTAACTCGCAGGTGTTTGAAGGCACGTTTCAGATGGACCCCACTTTAATATAGAGGTGTGTACCAGCCCTTCGAATTGAGAGAAAGCTGATAAATTAGGGCAGCAACTCTACATCAGGAAGGACAGGAGAAAAGAAGGGAGGGAGGGAGGAGGAGGAAAGGAGGTGAAGCAGAGGGCGGGAAGGACCACTAGTAGTGCTTGAATCAGGAGGGAATTTGTATCAAGAGAGCCTATTTTTTGTCAGCTAGTCCCAGATGCATTTCCCGAGGGGTGCACCTTGAAACAGAAGCAGACGTTTTCCCATTAATCAGACACACCCCCCCACACACACACACCTCCTCCCCCCCCCCCCACACACACACCCACCCACCCATCCTGTCCAAACAAACTGGACTCGAGCGCCCGCTGGTTGGCCCTGCTAAAATATGTGTTCTCGTAGCGCCCTCTGGTGTCCAGACTGTGAAATAACAGAAAGCCTGGGCGGTTCCGCTGGAACTCCTGGGCTGAATGGCCATCATCTCTGCTGGTAGGGCCTAAGCTACACTAAGCCTTACATACGCAGGCCTGCTGCATTTCTTAGATATTTCTCAGCTCCCAATTGCCACGAGATGAGGAATTATAGCTGTAGTTTCCTTTCTGAGTTCAGGTTAGGGACTTTTGCCCAGGGTATGTCACTAGTTACCCACGAGGTCAGGGGATATCTATTTTATTATCAGGGGATATATATTTTATTAAGTTATGATCCTTCAAATTATAACCCAGAATGAAGACTCCAGTAAATAGTACTAACAGTTTATATACAGGGACCTTATCCTTTCAGTTTCCATATTTCCACTGCACACATGAGGAAGCCCAGACTCACAGAACACGTTAAAAGTGAGCTATAATTTTGAGCCAAACCTGACTTTCTCCCACGTTCTGGAACAATATCATGCTCACTGGTGTGGGTTCATGACATCAGTATTAAGAAGGGTTTCCCAGGAGAACTGAAAATGGGTATTTAAAGAGATGCTTGTACCCAGACGCTCACAGCGGTATGATTCATAGTAGCTAAAAGGTAGAAGCCCTCCAAATGTCTGTCAGCTGCAGAATGGATAAAATGTGATGACGTCCAGGCAATGCAATAGTATTCAGGCAAAAAAAGGGGTGAAGTACTGACATGTGCTACAGCGTGGATGGACCTGGGAAACAGGCCAAGTCGAAGAAGCCAGACCCCAAAGACAACACGCTGTATGATTCCACTTAAACGAAACGCCCAGAATAGGCAGATCATGGCAGATGAGCGGTGCTGGGGTCTAGGGGAAGCGGGGCAACTGGAGGGGCAGATGAGTGGGGACAAGGCTTCCTTTTGGGGCTGATGAAAATGAACTGTAATTATATAGAGGTGGTGGCTGCGTAATATTGTGAATGTTCTCAATGCCACTGGATTGCACACTGTAAAGTGGTTAATTTATGTTTTGTAAGTTTCATCTTAATATAAAAAAGTTATTTTAAAATTCATTTTAATTGGAGGATAATTACTTCATAATATTGTGCTGGTTTTTGCCAAGCATTGACAAGAATCAGCCATGAGTATGCCTGTGTCGACCCCATCCTGAACCTCTCTCCCTACCCTACCCCTTGTTTAGAAAGAGAATGAATAAAGGGGTTTCATGTATCTCTTCAGAATGTTGAAAAGTTTCCCAGTCTGCCTTGAGACAATTAATGTAACAGCTTTTTCTGAACACCTGCTCTGTGTAAAGCGTTATTGTAGGAGTTGAGGACTAAGCCTTGGTGGGGAGTGGGGCAAGAGAGTACCATCTCTTTGGTAGATGTGACATTTACAGAGGGAAGTCAGACAATAAATAATACATTGTCAGACAAGGCAAGGTATGTTGTTTATTAAGTTGTAATAAGTGTCAAGAGGGAGAGAAAAGGAGTCAGTGTGTGTGTTGAGTGTGGCAAGTAGGCTAAGGAAGTCACCAGTAAGCAGACATTGTTAGTGAAAATCTGAAGGAGATAAGCAGAGAGAGCCGGGAAAATATCTGAGGGCGAGAGGCCCAGGCAGAAGGAGCAGCATGTGCAGAGGTCCTGAGGCAGGATCATGGCTGGAAGGCGGCGCGGCTGGATCCATGTCAGCGAGGAGAGGGGGAACGGGAAGAGTGGGTCACCAGAGGCTTAATGGCTTTTCATCCTGGCTGAAATGGGAGCCTCTGGAAGGGTCTGAGCAATCATGTGCAGAAAACACAGAGAACATAATCAACAGCTATCAAGCTGACACTCACGTGACCACCACCAAAGTCACGAGCTAGACAGTGGTCAGCCCCCTAGCAGCCCCGAACAGACCTTCCTACCGACCCCGAGCCCCTCGTACCCTGCCCTCCACAGAGCTTCCATGCTTTTCATAGCTCTTGCTTCCTTTGTAGTTTAGCACCTATGTGCTCATCCCTAAAAAAAGTATGGTTTTCATGTTGCCTCCTTTTGAATTTTTTATACATGGAATCATACTATCTGAACTTTTTATGGCTAGCTTTCAGTTTTTATGGCTACACATTATTTTTCTAAGGTTAAACAGTGTTGCAAATGTAACACTGTTCATTTTAGTTGTATAATCACTTGTTGGAAATCACCCGAAGCTCTACTGTTTTTGTTTTGTTGAAGTATAGTTGATTTTCAGTGTTGTGTTAATTTCTGCTATACAGCAAAGTGATTTAATTATACATATGTATACATTCTTTTCGGAGAAAGCAATGGCACCCCACTCCAGTACTCTTGCCTGGAAAATCCCATGGACAGAGGAGCCTGGTAGGGTGCAGTCCATGGGGTCGCTAAGAGTCAGATACGACTGAGCGACTTCACTTTCACTTTCCACTTTCATGCATTGGAGAAGGAAATGGCAACCCACTCCAGTGTTCTTGCCTGGAGAATCCCAGGGACGTAGGAGCCTGGTGGGCTGCCGTCTATGGGGTCGCACAGAGTTGGAGACGACCGAAGCGACTTAGCGGCAGCAGCATACATTCTTTTTAGAATTTGTTTCCATTATGGTTTATCACAGGATAGTGAGTATCGTTCCTTGTGCTGTACAGCAGGAGCTTGTTGCTTCTCCCTTCCATATGCAACAGTTTAGCAGTTTGCATCTTCCAACCCCCTAGTTCCCACTCCATCCCAACCCCCCCGCCCCCCCGCTTCCTTGGCAACCACGTCTGCTCTCTGTGTCTGTGAGTCTGTTTCATAGATAAGCTCATTGGTGTCGTGATTTAGATTCCACATGAGTGACATTTCTCTGACTTGCTCCACGTGTGATAATCTCTAGGCCCATCCATGTGGCTGCAGACGATGTCATCTCACTCTTTTTCATGACTGAGTAATATCCTTTACGTATCTGTGCCCCCATCTGCTTTACCCAGTCACCTGTCGATGGGCGTTGAGGCTGTTTCTGTGTCTTGGCTGTTGTGAATAGTGCTGCTGTGAACACAGGGGTGTGTGTAGCCTTTTGAATTAGAGTTGTGTTCAGAAATACACCCAGGAGTGGGATTGCTGATCATATGGTAGTGCTGTTTTTAGTTTTCGGAGGAGCTTCCGTGCTGTTTTCCATAATGGCCGCATGAGCTTCCATTCCCACTCACAGTATCTTAGGGTTCCCTTTCCTCCACCCCTCGCCAGCATTTGTTATTTGTAGGTTTTTTAATGATGACCATTCTGACTGGTGTGAGATGGTATCTCACTGTAGTTTTGATTTGCATTTCTCTAATAATTAGCGATGCTGAGCGTCTTTTCATGGGCCTGTGGGCCGGCTGTATGTCATCTCCCAAAGCTAACGCTGATGGGTGCGTGGTTGTTCCAGTAGGGTTATTCCTGAAAACGCTGCTCTAAACGTTTGTGCTCAGGTGACCTGCATGTCAGTCCCCAAGCTATGAACTTAGAAGTGGAGTTGATGGTTGATATGGGATAGAGATCTTCCTTCTAGACAAAGCCAAAGTGATATCCAGAGTGGCTGAACTTATTCACATGCCCACAGTCATTATTATCCTTGCCAACAGTTGACACTATTAGATGTTTTGATTTTTGTCATTCGGGTGGGTGTGTAGCCATATCTCATCAGGATTTCAATTTGCATTTTCCTGCAGACTAATGAGGCTTGCACCATTTCACATTGAATGGATCTTTGTATTTCCCTCTTTGGGGAGTATTTGTCAAAAATTTTACCCATTTTACTGTTCAGTTGTTGCTTGGTTAAAAAATAATAACTCATATTCTAGATATTTGTCCTATGTTGATTATATGTGGGCAAATGCCTTCTAGTCTGTGGTTTGTCTTTTCACTGATTTTAAAAAATTTATTGACCTTCAGTTGACATACAGTGTTGATAGTTTCTGCTGTATAGCAAAGTGAAGCCATTATACAGGTACATATATTCACTCCTTTTAAGGTTTTTTTTCCCATATAGGTCATTACAGAATATTGAGCAGAGTTCCCTATGCTGTTCAGTAGGTCCTTATTAGTGATCTATTTTGTATATAGTAGGGTGTATTTGTCAATCCCGACCTTCCAGTTTTTCTCACCTCCTCTTCCCCCGACCACCCCGGTGACTGTAAGTTTGTTTTCTATATTGGTGACTCTAATTCTGTTTTGTGAACAGGTTCATTTGTACCATTTTAAAAAGATTTTACATATAAGCAATATCTTACGATAGTTGTCTTCTTCTGTCTGACTTACTATGGTGTCATTTCATCAACAGAAGTTGATTTCTAAATTTTCTGGTAAAACCCACCCTTTTTGGTAAACGATTGTAGGAGTTTGGATAAATACATCTAGTCATGTAACCATCACCACATTCAAAGTACAGAACAGCTCCAGGCTCCCCAGTTCTCCCACCCTCACCCCCAGCAACCACAGATCCGTTTTCCTATCTTTACACTTTGGCCTTTTCCAGAGCACCTGTGTATGTATACACAGCGTCTGTAGCCTTTTGAGTCTGACTTCTTTTCCTTTGCTTAGTATGGTGCATTTGAGATTCGTTGACGTTTCATGGATCAGTAATGTATTCCTCTTTTATTGCTACTGGTTCCCTGAGTGGTACAGGTTTCCCCTGCTTTCCGAAAGAGGACTGTTCCACTGCCGCCTTCCATGAGCTTAAATGATGTAAACTGTAGAAGCAGTTACCTTAGGGCACGAGTGCGTGCACAGTCGCCCAGTCGTGTCCGACTCTTTGTGGCCCCGTGGACTGTAGCTCGCCAAACTCCTCTGTCTGTGGAATTCTTCAGGCAAGGATACTGGAGCAGGTTGCCATCTTCTCTCCAGGAGATCTTCCTAACCCAGGAGTCGAATCCGTGTCTCTTTCGTCTCCTGCATTGGCAGGTGAATTCTTGCCACTTGGGAAGCCCATCCTAGGGCACGCCTTGCTAACAAACACACAGAATAAGCTGATGTAAAACACAGATGCTCACAGACACAGTTCAAACTGTGGCCTCTTGATGCTGATATTCTTGCTGTAGTTCCCGGAGGGGAGAGTTTGGCAGTGCCCCTCTTGCTGACAAGATTTTTCTGTTTTCTATTAGGAGTTTTATGGCTTCAGTTCTTACAGTGAAGTCTTTAGTCCATTTCAAGTTAATTTTTGTGACTGGTATAAGACAGGGTCTTGTTTCATGCTTTTGAATGTGAATGTCCAATTCTTCCCAGCACCACTTATTGAGGAGGCTTCCTTTTCTCCATTGAAAATTCTAGGCTCTCTTGTCAAATATTTCTTGGTGATGTATGTATGTGTGTGTTTCCAAGCTGTTGATTCTGTTCTTTGGTTATGTGCTTGTTTTTATGGTGGTACCATACTATTTTGACGACTATAGCCGTACAATAGAGATTGAAATCAAAAGTCACTGTGATGCCTCAGGTTTTGTTCTTCTTTTTCAGGATTGCTTTTCTGGTTAAGTTCCTTTAAAAATTATGGGAATTTGGGCATTGGTTTTTCCTGTTATGAAAAATACCATTGGAATCTTCATAAGGATTGCATTAACTCTATAGATAGCTTTGGGTAGTATGGATACTGTAGCAATATTTATTCTTCTGATCTGTGAACATGGGCTATCTTCCCATTCATCTGTGTCGTCTTCATTTCCTTTCATCCACGTCTTACAGTTTTTAGTGTAGAGGTCTTTCATCTCCTTGGTTAAAGTTATTCCTAAATGTTTCATTGTTTGATGCTATTGTAAATGAAATTATTTTATTGCTTTTATAGATTGTTGTTAGTGTATAGAAATGCTACTGATTTATATTTTGATTCAAAGTTACTAAATTTGTTGATTAGATCTTTTTTTTTGCCACAGTCTTTTCTTTAAATAAGTTCAGCTTCTTCATTTATTTTATTCTACTTTTTATTGAGGTATAGTTGATTTACAATATTAGTTTCAAGTATGTAACATAGTGATTCAAAAATTTTATACATATACTCTAAGATTATTATAAAATATTGGCTGTATTTCATATGCTGTACCATATATCCTTGTAACTTATTTATTTCATTTACTTTTTGTGGGTGTGTTCCACTAAAATTTTATGATGTTGACTGAAATTTAAATTTATTTTTTCCTCTTTTTCGAAATTCAAGTATAGTTCATTTAAATATTTTATTAGTTTCAGGTAAATAGCATAATGACTCAGTGTTTTTATAAATTACACTCCATTAAAGGTTATTACAAAATAATGGCTATAACTCCCTTGTTGTATAATATATCCCTGTTACTTATCTACTTCATACACAGTAGTTTGTATCTCTTAATACCACGCCCTATCTTACCTGCCTCCCTTCCCTCCCACCACTGATGAATTCTAGTTTATTTTCTGTATCTGTGACTTTGTTGTGTTATACATGTCCGTGTTTTGTTTTATATTCCACATATAAGTGGTATCATTCGTTATTTGCCTTTCTCTATTTCACCAAGCATAATATTTTCTAAATCCATCCACATTGCAGCCAGCAAAGGGCAGAATTTCACTTTTTATGGTTAATATTCCATTGTGTGTGTATATACGTGTGTGTATGTGTGTGTATACCACGTCTTCATCATCCATTCATCTCCTAGTGGACACTTGGGTTGCTTCTATATCTTGGTTTTTGTGAATTGTGCTGCTATGAACCTGGGGTCTGGGTATCTTATATAGTTTTCATTTTTCTATGGATGTATACCCAGGAGTGGAACTGCCTGATTCTAGGGTAGTGTTATTTTTAGTTTTTTGAGGAACCTCCATATTGTTTTCCATAATGGTTACACACACTTACATTCCCACCAAGGGTGCACAAGCGTTCCCTTTTACCTACATATTCACCAACATTTGCTCTGTAGACTTTCTAATAGTCATTCTGTAGAGTCTCATGATGATAGGTGTGAGTTAGAATCTATTAGCAGTGTTGAGCATCTTTTCTTGTGCCTGTTGGTCATCAGTATATTTTCTTTGGAAAAATGTCAATCAGGTCTTCTTTACAATTAGCTTTTTGGATTGAGTTCTTTGTTTTTTGATATTGAGTTTTATGAGGTCTTTGTATAGTTTTGATACTAACCCACCTTCAGTCATATTATCTGCAAATACTTTCCCCCATTCCAGGACTTCTATGGTGTCATGCCTCTCATTTAGGTCTTTCATCCATTGTGAGTTTATTCTTGCGTATGGTGTTAGGAAGTGTTCTAATTGCTTTATTTTACATGTAGTTGTCTAGTTTTCTCAGCACCACTTACTGAAGAGATTGTCTTTTCCCCATCGTATATTTTTACCTCCTTTGTCATAGCTTAATTGACCATGAGATTATGGGTTTATTTCTGGGCTCTCTATTCTGTTTAATTGACATGTTGGTCTGTAGTGCTGGGTCCTGGGCTCCCTGGTGGGCAAAGCCATGTCCAGGGGTGACTGTGGGCTCAGGGGATCTTAAGGCAACCTGTCTGCTGAGGGGGGTTGCTGTGTCCACACTTGGCTGTTGGACTTGAGATGTCCCAGCACTGGTGACCACAGCCTGTTGGGCCCGGGTGTGGCTGGGTCCGCTAGAGGGAGGCTAATGGCCTAGAGGGAGGATTCCAATGGCCCTGAGCAGCACCACCAGCCTCCAGGTGGTGAACCGAGCTCCCAGAGATGACTGCTGCCACTGCCCGTGCTCTCGGGGAGCTGCCGTTGTCTCCTGCCGCTCCAGGAGACTCTCCAAGGTCAGTGGGCATGTCTGACTCAGGCTCCTTTCAAATCACTGCTTCTGCCCTAGGTCCCAGACTGTGTGAGATTTTGTGTGTGCCCCCTTTTAGAAAAAGGAATCTATTTATTTATTTGGCTGTGCTAGGTCCTAGTTGCAGCATGTGGGATCTTTGATCTTCATTAAGGCATGCAGGATCTTTAGTTGGTAGCATGCAAATTCTTAGCTGCAGCATGCGGGATCTGATTCCCCGACCAGGGATCGAACCTGGGCCCCCTGCATTGGGAGCGCAGAGTCTTAGCCACTGGAGCACCACGGAAGTCCCTGTGTGTCCGCTTTAACAGTGATGTCTATTCTCTCTAGCTCTCTGGGTCTCCTGAAAGAAGATTCACAGGAGACTCACAGCCGAATGCTCTGTGGGCTCATCTTCCAAGTGTGAGACCCTGTGGGCTGGGGAGCCTGACATGCGGCTCAGCCACCCGGGCTTATGGGACTTAACTGTATCATGACTCCGCCTCTCCTGCCCATCTCAATGTGGCTCCTTCTCTATGTCTTCAGTTGTAGAAGGTCTTTCCTGGCAGGTTCTGGGCTTTTTCTTCAGTGGTTGTCCAGCAGATAGTGGTGATTCGGGTGTGCCCAGGAGAGGAGATGAGCACAGGGTCTTTCTATTCTGCCATCCTGGCTGGTCTCCTGACCCATAGGTTATGCAAATGAGCAGTCTTAATTTTCAGATGCTTAGGATTTTACCAATTATTTTAAAAATATGACTTAGATGCATTGCTGTCATAGAATATACTCTAAGTTGTCAGTCCCTTGAACCGTGTTGGCATTTCCTCAATGGCTCACACTAAAAACAGCTTGGATTTCCTTCGGCAGGCAAATGGCTAAACAAACTGTGGTTCTTACATATTAGGTGGCTGAGGCTACTTAAGCTGCCATAGCAAAGCACCACAGACTGGATGACTTAAACAACAGAAACATTTTCTCATAGTTCTGGAGACTGGAAAGACCAGGGTCAAGGTTCCAGCAGGGCTTGGCTTCTGGCTCAGAGTCCTCAGGTGGAAGAGGGAGAGAGGTTTTTTTTTTTTTTTTTTGGTGTCTGTTGTCCTTTGTAAAGACGATGCCCACAGATTCCATCAGATCAGGGCTCCACCCCCCTGGTCTCATTTAAACTTAATCACCTCCTTAAAGGCCTGTTTCCAGAATGGTCACATGGGCAGTTAGGGCTTTAGTATCTGAATTTTGGGACATCCCAGGTGGCTCAGTGGTCAAGAATCCGCCTGCCAATGCAGGAGGTGTAGGTTTGATCCATGAGTCAGGAAGATCCCCCTGGAGAAGGAAATGGCACTCCACTCCAGTATTCTTGCCTGGAAAATCCCATGGACAGAGGAACCTGGCGGGCTACAGTCCATTGGGTCACAAAAGAGTTGGACACAACTTAGTGACTAAACAACAACCCATCGACTTTAGGGGGACGTAACTCTGTGGAATACTCCTCAGCAATAAAGAAGGAAAAGCTGAACTATTGTTATACATGGCAGCTTAGATGTGTCTCCAGGGAATGGTGGTGAGTGGAAAAAAAAGCCAGTCCTACAGAGCTATGTCCTCTATGATTTCATTTATGTAACATTTCTGAAATGACAGAATTTTAGAGATGGAGACAGAGTGGTGATTGGCAGGGATTAGGATTGAAGGGGGCACCACACGAGGACCCTTGTAGTACTGGAACTGCCCAAAATCTTGGCTTTGGAGCTGGATAAATCTCTACTGGTGATAACATGGTAAAGAACTTAAAACACAGACACACATGAATGAGTTTAACTAAAATGGGGAGACGGGAATAAGATTGGTGGGTTGTACCCAGTGTCTGTCTCTCGATTGTGGTCTTGTACATTAGTTATGCAAAATGTTGCCCCAGAAGGAGACTGGGCAGAGTTCAGTTGCCAAGTTGTGTCAGACTCTTTGTGACCCTATGGACTGCAGCACTCCAGGCCTCCCTATCCTTCACCATCTCCGGGAGTTTGCCCAAGTTCATGTCCACTGAGTCAGTGAGGCCATCCAATCATCTCATCCTCTGTTGCGCCCTTCTCCTCCTGCCCTCAGTCTTTTCCAGCATCAGTCTTTTCCAATAAGTCAGCTCTTCGCATCAGATGGCCAAAGTAACGGAGCTTCAGATTCAGCATCAGTCCTTTCTATGAGTATTCAGGGTTAATTTCCTTTAGGACTGACTGGTTTGATTTCCTTGCTGTCCAAGCTGGGTGTCTTCCCCAGCACCACAGTTTGAAAGCATCAATTCTTCGCTGCCCTGCCTTCTTTATGGTTCAACTCTAAATTCTTTCTTACAACTGCATCTAATCTGCTGATTCCCTTCAGGCTGGGATTCCAGAAAAGCCTCCTGTGAAGCTCCTTGGAAACCAGCTGTGGCCCCGGTGTGGAAAGGGTCCATCCTGGAACTAGCCAGCCATGGACCCCAGCCCCCATTTCCCTCACTCATGAACGCTCAGCTGGCAGGAAAGGGCTGGAGCCACAGTTGGCTGCCACACCCCACAGCTGTTACAGCCTGGTCGCTGCTGATTCATGGAAGGAGCCAGGGTCTGCCCTGTGGTGCCAATTCCCCTGGTGGTCTAGTGGTTAAAACTCCCTACTTCCAATGGAGGACCATGCGAGGGGCGTGTCCGTGCGAGGGGCTTGTCCGCGCGAGGGGCGTGTCCACGGGACAAGAAGGTGAAGGTGAGAGAAGGTCCCGAGAGGTGAAAAATGGGGTTTGTGGTAACAGCCGGAGGGCCAGGGAAGGTTTCTTGAACTCGGGGAGGAAGGGACTGGAGGAGAGCGGAGGGAAGCAGAGGGGATACTTACCTGAGGGCCAAGAGGATGAGACAGCAATGGAGGAAGTTGGAATTAACGCTGAAGTCCGAGGCAGAGGGTGGTCATGTGGCTGAGTCGGGGCAGGAGAGAGACTTGAGGGTCAGAGTTGGGGGCTGCCTTCTGCCCCCTGCAGGTGGTGAGGGGCTGGAAGAGGGGACAAACAAGTGGGCGCCCCTTGGCCCCGCATATCAGGAAGGCAGGGTGGGGAACCGTCCCCTGCCCTCTGGAGAGTGAGCGGAGGCTGCAGCATGGTGATGGCGCTCCGTCTCAATTCCAGGACGCGTAAGTGGGCTGGAGCTAGAGAGATGCTCAACAAAAAGGGAGAGGAGTTCGGGTGCCACTGTGGAGTCCTTGGAAGTTCTGTTTATAAGTAGAATCTGCCCTCACAGGCAAGACCTTTGGTCCCTGGCCCCCAAAGTTCTTTCTGAATCCAGCTCTGGGGGCTCCTTCTTGTGCCCCCTCCTTTCTGGCCTTCTCTCAAGCATCACTTGCACTTTCCCGTTTTTATCTTGGCATTTCTTTTCTTCCTTAAACATTAGCAAATAAAATCCTATCCAGCCTTAAAAACACAATCTGTTTGAACTAATAGATTACAAATTAGTTGATTAAGTCCGGTCTCTTGGCCTTTCCGTTTTTCGAGGTGAGATTACTGAGGTGGGTGATGGCTTTACCTGGCTTCAATCCATTCTATCCCTGGTTGCATCTCTGCCCTCAGGCACCTTCCAGAAGGAACTCGGAGGCGCCATCACCTGGCCGTTAGCAGGACTGCAGGAGAAGCAAAGGGAGACACACTCATCTCCCACTCTCCGGGTGGGAGCCTGTCAGAGCAGAAGGGGGTTTGGGAAAACTCAGAAGCAAAGGAGAAGTGGGCTGCAGCTACACCTGGCTGGACCAGAAGGCCGCATTCCATTAACTCAACGTTCTTGAAAATGCGTTGCTGCCCATCGGCCTCGCTCAGGGGCTCTTTCGCCACAGTCCTCGCTTTTCACAGCTTTTATCGCTGTCTGTACGTCTTCCCTTGGGTGTAAGCCCCCGCGGGGGGGGAGCGGGGGGGCGGAGGAGGAACCTTGTTTTCTAGGCTCCTGCTGTAGCCCCAGTCCCTAGCAAAAACCTGGTCAACAGAATGCCTTCTTGGTTTCTCAAATAGATGAATGTCCGTTTACTCTACACTCACTAAAGGATTCCGGGACCTTCGCTGCTATGAGGGGGTGTGTGAACCCCAGCAGATGGCATCTTAGTTGCATTAATACAGACCCACCGGGGTGACAATCTGTCTATATGGATGAAAATTCTACATTACAAAGGACTTCTGAGGACTGTCCGTTTATTGCCTGGAATTTTAGTTCCTCTTTAATAGATACAAGCTTACTTTGTTTTAAAAAAATGCGATTAAACACTTGCACGTGTCCACACTCACAAATGGCCCACTGACATCCAACTAACATGTAGGGAAACCGTGGAGGGTGACGTGTGGGGCCCTGGGAGTGATGTGGCTGCAGGCAGCTCAGGGCACGTGGCCCCGTCCGGAACTGAGGCTCAGTGGGGTCACGACTTCTGGTTTATGAACGTAAAATTACTGTATTCTAAGGTCGTTCTGGATCAAATAGGACATTGTGTGGGCTGCTTTGGACCACACAAGCCGCTAATTCAAAAAACAAAACCACAGATACACAGACTTGGATTAATCATAATCCTTGCCTCGTAGCGTATTCTGATCATTGAGCCACGCACAGTACTTTTGTTTCTTCCCTCCTTCCTTTGCCGGCTCGCAGTTTGCAGCCTCTGGAATATGCATGGTGTTAATTACCAGTGAGAGTTAAGTAGGTAAACAGTGTCCTTGCAGTTGTTGTCTGTGGGACAAACTAACTCAGTCAGCCTCTTCTCGGTGGTAACACAGGGTTACGATGCAGGCTCTGGAGAGGGACTGCCTGGGTGTGTATCTAAGTTATGTGCTTAAACACAGGCAAGTCCCCTCATCTCTACAGGTTTTGTTGTTCTCACTGTCCAATCGGGGTTACAGCTTGTAAGGCTGTTGAAAACATTAAGGGAGACAGTCCACGCAGAAAGCATAACAACAGGTAGACCAAGCACTCTGTTAACACTGGCTCTTGTTTTTACTGCTAAGGAGAGGTGGCCCTCTCTGCCATTTCATACCGATAGCGGTGTGTGAGTCTGTGATGAGAACTGGCGAGAGAAGCAGGAGAGGCTAGGAAGCAGGAAATGCCTGTCTGTCTCCTACAAGGTTACCATCTCTTTGTGATCCCGCAGGATCGTGGATCAGGCTGAGAAGCCAAGAACAGCTTCTCCCCCAGGTTCATTTTCTGTCGCCTCAGTGATTCTTTTTGCAGCCTTAGGCCAGAACTTCACCTTGAGCTTTTCACACAGTCTGAGCCAGTGGTTCTCAAGCTTGGTTGCCCATGACAATCACCTGGAGGGTTGGTGAAGACCCAGATCCTTGGGCCCCACTCTGTTACGGATTCAGGAGGTTAGAGGTGGAGGGCTGAGAATCTGTATTTCTAACAAATTCCCTGATGGCCCAGACTTTGAGAACCACTAGACTAAGCAGTGAACTATGAAGGGGGATGGGGGTGGGGGTGGGTGAGGAGACAAGGGACGGTTAGGGGAGGCTTCCTGGAGGGGATGGCCTTCGGAGTAAGCCTTGTTTGCTAGATGAAGGAGAGACCACAGAGGGAACAGAGACACAGAGGTGTGAATGGCCAAGGTGTGCTGGGAAAGGCTGGGGAGATGATGGCGACAGGTATCCAGGTGCTAGAGGGGCAGGACTTTGAAGGATGGGTGAGAACCCAGGCTCCCTCTGGCGTCCTCTGTAAATAAGGGATGGGGTGGAGCCTGGGAGCACAGCTGGCAGCAGTGTGGAGTGGGGTTTAGGGAGAGTCAGGTAAGAGGGTAGCAGTCCTGGGAGCAGAAGGCAGCCTTGGCCCTCCGCCCACGTGACCTCCCCTTCCTTCAGAGCCTGGAGTATTTCTTGCGTGATGCTACTTTCAAAGTAGGGGGTGAGACCCACGATTCCAAGGGCGTGAGATGAATTAGTGGGTGTGACCAGGATTGAAAAGAAGGAATAAAGAGAGGACAGAGTGAAAACAGAGCTGACCGCGCACAACAGGAGTATTTTCATCAAACCCGTGGCGGGTGTGTGCGCGTGGTCAGCATCACGATGTATGTGTGTTACAGTCCAAAAGGCTTGTGAGTCAAAGCTCCATGCAGTCTTCCGGTTCAGGGAGCCAGCCGCCGTGTGGCCTCACCCCACTGTGTGCGCTCGGTCACTCAGTCATATCTGACTCTCTGTGACCCCCGTGGAGCCTGCCAGGTTCCTCTGTCCACTGGATTTTCTAGGCAAGAGTTCCACGAGCGGGGTTGCCATTTCCTGTTCCAGGGGATCTTCTCTACCCAGGCACAGGCCTTGTCTGGGGCACATGTTCAGACTCCACCTTGAGAAGCCGACTGTCCTGCAGTAGAGAAGACAGGGCCCTGAGGACCCCAGGACAGGAAGGGCTGAGAGGAGGGTGCGGGAGGGGAGCTCAGAGAGCAAGCTCAGCCCTAGGAGGGTCTGGGGCGGGGGCAGGCATCAGCATGAAACGGGCTCTGGGGGAGGCTTCACGGAGGTGGCTTTGCGACTGACCACAGTCAGTGGTGCAGCTGACAGCAGGGCCTTGAGGAGGAGACCCTGAAGATAAAGGCAGATAAAAAGTTGCCAAGAAGCAAGGGGAACCGAACAGGGTGTGAGAAGGTAAACAGGTTTTCAAAAGTAGCCTGCCAGACTCTGGGTCCATCCACACCTCGACAAATGACCCGGGGTGGCTCCTTCTCATGGCTGAGTGATGTGCCGTCGTACATGCATGCTGCCTCTTTACCTGTTCCTCTATAGATGGACAGTTAGGTTGCTTCCATGTCCTGGCTGTTGACTAGTGCTGCAATGAACATGGAGGTGCGTGTGTCTTTTTGAACTTCGGCTTCCTCAGGGTATATGCCCAGTAGTGGGATTGCTGTGCTATACAGGAGTTCTATTTTTAGTTTAAGGAACCTCCATATAATGTTCTCTGTAGTGGCTGAATCAATTTACATTCCCACCAACAGTGCAAGAGGGTTCCCTTTTCTCCACACCCTCTCCAGCATTTATTATTTGTAGATATTTTTGAGAGAATTAAAAAGAAAAGAGTAACCAGAGGCCCAAGAGAGAGACAGAGTCCAAACAGTTCGAAGAAGCTGCAAGCCAACTCATTGAAGTGACCCCTAAGGAAACAGGCCCAGGGCTGGCTGAGGGCAGGGGCCCTGAAGGCTTGTGGCCCAGGGCTCTTCCTGGCCACAATGCATCTCCAAACACCTGCTCAGAGGTCGAACCCCATGTCATCTGCGGCAGGGGATCGGCAGACGTTGTGGGTAGGGCAGTAGGTGGGAGCCTGAATGTGCCAACATCCCAGATGCTCCAGCCAGACCCTGCCCGCCCCGACCAGGCGAGAAACACTCAGGCCTGAGTCAGAAACCCTGGGATTGCATGTCTGCAGATCTTTAACAAAGAAGCCTCATGACACTGGAGCTGAGGTGGTAAAAAGCAAAAGTGACTTGATCTCTCTGTTCTCTATACCAGCTCCACCGGCCCCAGAACCTGTGTACCAAAACCTGCCTGCTTTTAGGTCTTGATTTATTCAGATGGTCTCATTTTACAGAAACAGTTCCAGAGAAGCTGTGATTTTAACGTCACTGAGAACAGAAGCCAGGAGGGTGGCTTAAACCAGGCTGCGGGTTTAAGGTCCTCATTGGAGGTTCCGTCTGGTGTGAGAACTAGCTTTGTACTTTTCAGCAATTTCATCACACAGAATTGTCTTTGATATTATTTTCTATCTGATAAATACCTATGTCCTCTTGAAAGGAAACTCTCCATGTCTAAAAAATTGCTCAAAAAGTCATACATATATTTTTTTAGAGAAGACAAAGTTTTAAAAATAGTATGTGAAAAAGCCCACATCACTTTGGTCATCTTTTCTTTAGCTGATTTAATGGCACTTAGGCCAGGTTTGTGCCTCAGGACAGGTAAACACACACCTTGGTTATCCACCTCGGTATAGCTAAGGACAGCGTCTTTTTACGCTGTTTGTATATGACATCGACAGTCACGTCGCATTTCCTCTCCTCCACCTTGATTGAGGCGGAGAGAGGATCAACAGCCAGCGCTGTTGTGAATGTCCATCTGGAAATGGTAATTATTGCATCATCATATTCCAGCTTTCACTTGTCATGTTCCATTAGCAGGTAACAAGATCACTGTGGGTCTCAGACTGCGGAGATAATTAGAGCATCTATAGGTTAGCAGGAAATCAAGTTGTGCTGGTCCCCATCAGTGCCGGGGAGCAGAACGCAATTAGAGGGAAAATCTGCAAGGTCTTGAGAGGAGTAAAGCCCTGGGGATTCAGTACCGTGGCTGACGTGACAGTAACTTCTGGTCTCGCATTGCAAGTGGTGGTCTGGAAAGAGTGCTCGGGAGAGCGGGAGCAGGGTGGTCTGCCAGCAAGGCCATGGATGGGGAGTGTTTGGAAGGTCCTGAGAATTGCCTGATTTAGAAAAACAGTGGTTATCATGCTTTCCAATCTACTAGTATTTCTTCAAGTTATTTTCTCCAGCCTGGGAGCTGGGTATTTAGCATAAGAGCAGGGTAAAGGGGGCAACCTTCATTCAAGCCCATCATCAGCTTTCCAAGCCTGGGAGTCTGGTGCCCCCAGCCAGCAGCCTTCCAGAGCCCCTTGTGCCAACACCACCCACCTCTGCCCGTGAAGTTGCAGGTGTCCTCAGCATAGACTGTCAGCCCCCCATTTCTGTTCGTTTCCATTTCTAATTCTCCAACAGCAGCCACCCACATCCTGCTAAAGCCGGACTGCCTTTGTTTCCTCCAGTTAAGTCACAAACACTCATCATTCATCATGTGGACACCAGGAAATTTAACAGATTTTACATCCTGAAAAGACAAAGCAGGTTTCAGAGGATAAGGGAGAGATCTGCAAGCTCATGAGGGTTACGCCAGGTAATTCAACATGACACAGGAAAAGGCAGGGACATACCTGGAAGGTCTGAAGTCACACACAACACTGAGCCCACAGACTGCAGTGTGAGGAGACAGGCTCACGCCGGCTGTAGGCAGAGGCCCTCGATCAGATGTCATCAACGCAGCCAGCACACGCTGAGTTTTGAAGGAGGTGCAAGACACAAAGGGCGCTGGCTAACTCGGCCTGCATATACACCCCCTATGCAATCCAAAATTACCTTCCCAGGACTCAGCTTAGAACATGCAATTACTCCTGGTTGTATGGAGGGCAGACGTTTCCAGAAACTAACCAGCAGAGGCTACATGGGTCAGAGAGGGCGGCCAGCCTTCCGTCCTCACTCAAGGCTTCAAGGAGCTTCTCTTCCAGAGTCTGGCCTGTCTCGCAGGCACGGCTTCGTCCCTATGGTAAGGTGGCCACCCCACACAAACAGGCAGCTGGAAGCTTGGTTCACATTTTTTAATAACATGGCACAGTTTACATAACACAAGAAGGCTCCGCCGATGAGAACATGCTGAAGACTCAAGTCGCTTCACGTTTCTTTTCACATAGGATCTAGAAAGGACTTTATTACATACAGGAGGAACAGCAAAAAGGTCTGTATAGAACAATCTCTTTACAATACTGAAAGCTACCACTACGGTTCCAGTGTACATATTCCTTGGATTTTTTTTTCCTTTTTAGTTGTCTTAAAAAAAAAAAACACTGCACAACATTTGGAATTCACAAAATCTGAAGCTCACAACTAAACCTTCAGTTGACTACTAAAATAGATCTCTCTGCTTATTAGAAACAATGGTCTGTAGTTAACTTTTTTTTGCAAAAACAGGATAACAACGTCAGATAGCACTTTAATATACTAGAAGACCAAATGGAACTAATTTTATTTCATACATATATTTTACAGTCCAGTAGACAAGATATATTGTATCTCTGCTAGTAAAGTCATATTCTCTCCAAATTAGGTAGACAAGAGGCTGACTGTATGATAAAAGTATCATGAAGAGACAGTAAGATTGATGCAAAACTCAAAAACACACGCACACACAAGGCCATCTCTCTGCCTGCTACCTTTTGCCCTCTGCAACGCTCCCTGGCCCCACAGAGCTGACCTGCTTCGGCTCCTCCTGGACTTGGTTACCGCTGGGAACACAGTGAGTCATGCTAGGGAACGTGCTCCTGATCATCAGTTATTGAATACAGTGAAAACATATCCATCATCTGAGAAAACGTGAAGCTTTCTTTCAGGATCTGTTTGGGTGTAACTGAATCTCATTACAGAATGAGGAGGGGTGTACAGATAGGAAACAGGACGCACTGAAAAACGCATGGTTCCCACATGAGGGGGTGTGTGAAATCACGTGACAGATGGTGATGAGGTGCTGGCGGCCTGTTTGTGTCCCCTGATTTTGGCATCTGACCACTCCCATCCTCCCTGGCCCTGGTTGGTTGGTTCATGGCCTTGGTTTACCTCTCCAGGGCTGCACTCTCCCCACCCCACCCCTACACACACCCAAAGGCCCACGAGGAGCAACTTCAGATGCAAAGTTTCAGCCTGGGGGTCCAATTTGCAAAATCAGGTGTTATTCTCTGAAAAAACAAGCAAGGAAAACAGTCATATCACGTTAAGTGCTTGTTCAGGGAAAATATGACCTTAAGTATGTTGTAAATGGACTTGAAAAGGCTCCTTTGAGTTAGGTGGGCTTTTGTGAAAAGCCCTAACATTCATTGCATAGTTGAAGGGTTTAGCTGTCTAGAACAATACATGGGGAACACAGCCAAAGCTGGCTGTGCTCGCTGATATTAAGTCTGCAAATAGCACATTTTAAGAAGTATTAATGTATTATGTTACTTAATCTTTATCTATTTACATCTGTACAAAGTAAAGCTTTCATCTTACCCTTTTGCATATATGAACCATTAGCTCATGAAGCAACAAGCGCCCTCCCCCTTTTTCTTTACATAACTATGTACACGGCCTTCCCTTCTCACCCCAAAGATCTCTGCACAATGGACGGTGTGGACTCTTGTCTGCTTCCCCCCACCCCCCAATTATCACCGCGTCGGTGTGTGTGGTCATCTTCACTGTTTTGGTTCAAATCAAAAAAAGTTTTATACGACAAACCAAAAGAGTGGGGAGACATGAGAACGTATGAATCGGCTAAAAGATCTGGAAAATTTCAACAGAGAATATACAAAAAACATTTCAAAATCTGCACCGAGTCTATACACAATTTCTTTTTATACACAGGGAGGCGCTGGGGGCTCCCCACCCGCACTGGAGACGCCAGCGCGCGCGGAGGGCAGGCCCAAGTCCGGCGCTGCACGGCCCGCGGGCCCCTGTGTCCCGCCGGGCGTCCTGTCCGCTCCTTACCGGGCTTCGATGTCCTTCAGCGTGTGGGAGGGAGGCCGCTCCCTGATCTCGGCGGACAGGGGCGTAGTCCTGCGGGGGGACACGGGGCGGCCCCCCAGCGTGGAGATGAGCGGGGGAGGTGCGCTCAGCGCTGCCGTCGGGGGCGTCTTGTTGAGCAGTCCGTTCTGGTGGCCCGCCGTGGGGCTGATGCGCGGGTAGTGCATGCTCGGCAGCCCCGGCGTGAGCAGCCCGGGGTGCGGCAGGTGGCCGTCCAGGGAGGCCGGATGCACGGGGTGCAGCCGCGGGTGCTCGTAGTCCTCGCGGAGCACGTGCAGGCGCTCGCGCTCGTCCAGGTGCGCCCCGCGCTCGTGCTCCCGCCGCGGGTCCACCGCCAGCGGGTGGTGGTGGTGGTGGTGGTGGTGGTGGTTGTAGTCGTGCGGCTCCCGGTCCCGGAAGGAGCGGTCGGCTTCGTACAGCCGGGGCGTCGAGAGCCGGTGCAGAGGGTCGTTCCTCAGCAGGAAGTCCCTGCCCAGCGGGTCTCTGCGGTGAATGTCCAGTTCCCGGTAGGGGTCCCTCAGGGGGTCCCGGATGGGGTCCCAGTGGAAGGAGGGGTACGGGAAGCGCTCCCCGCCCGGAATGGGGCTGAGGCCCATGAAGGGCGTCATCATGCGAGTCCTGTCCAGGCCGCTGATGCTGTTCATGGGGTGGATCCCAGGCATCCCCACGGCCACGGGCATGGAGGCTAGGGGCCCCGGGTGCACGCCGGCCGAGGAGCTGGGCGGCGGCGGCGGGGGCGGGGGCTCCGCGGACCGGTGGGTCGGCGGGGCCTCGGGGGGCAGGTCGTGGTCCTCCTTGCGCTCCTCCTTGACCTTGACCTCGGCGCTCTTCTTGGGGTTCTCGTAGGCCGGCTCGCCCTTGCGCGGCTCGGCGTCCCGGCTGGCAGCGCTGCCCGGCCGGGCGCTGTCGGTCGTGGGCGCCCGCGCGTAGGGTGACGGCACCCGGGCCAGCTGCTTGGCCTCCTCGCCCGCGGCGCGGCCCTCGTGGCCGTGGCCGTCCTTCTCGGCCAGGGGGCCCTCCTTCGCCTTGTGCTCGTCGGCGCCCAGGTCCTTGCGCGATTCCGAGTGCTCCCGCTCCCTGTCCTTGCACTTGTCTTTCTCGCGAGCCTCGGTGCTCAAATGCCCCCTGATCTGCTCGCCAGAGCTGCGGCCGTGTCCCAGGGTGCTCACCGGGAGGACGGGGGCTGGAGAGGGGTGGCTGGAGTGTCTCTTCTCGACGCTTTCCCTGCGGAGAAGATGGGACACGGGGAGGCAGGTGAGCTGGGCTGCCGGCCGGCTGATGAGATGGCTGAAGAGGCCGGGCGGGCTCAGCTCCCTCGCCCCCCGGGGGGCCGCCGTGCCCGAGGTGAGGCCCAGCCGGCCACCCTGACCTGACTGGCCTAGACCCCAGAGGAGGCTGGAGGGGTGAAGCCCGAGGAATGAGGGGTGGGAGAGTGTGAGGGGGCATAAACTGTGTATGTAAGAGGCACCGACCTGAATCAAGACCGGGAGGAAGACCTTTCAGAAACCTGAACAGCCCAATGAGGTCAGTGATGCGGCCACCCGCGGCCTGTCTAGATTCTCAGGATGAAGAATCAAGTTCCAACACTGCAGTTCTGAGCCGCAGGAGAGCACGACCTGAGGATCATGGGAAAATCTCTCTCCTGACAGCAAGAGGAAGGGCTGGTTTCACAGTAAAGGCGGCAAGTATGGGGCAACTAAGATGAAGCCCCCGAGGGGCTTGAAAAGAAATCAGTTTCAGGACACTGGGGTTGCACAAAGCACTTCTGCCTTAGGAAGAAGAAGCCAGGCTCTGACACGAGAAGAAGCAGGTCCAGAGACACGAAAGCCAAGGGGCTGGTGGGCAGCCAGTTCCGTCTGAACTGAAGTGTGGAAGAACTTGAGAGGCCTGTCTTGGGTGGGGGTTTAAGAATACACAGCACACAATGGGAAGCGACAGAGGAAAGAGAGGGAGAACGCAGGGAGCCGAGAGCAGGAGTCGGGGTTTCTAGGGATGGCCTCAGACAGAAAGGCGTGGGGGGAGCAGGAGGCCTGGGGGGCCCAGAGGGTGAGGGTGCCCTGCAGAGAGAATTAAGGCTGCCCCTATAAGGTTTTGCTTCTAGACAATGTGCAGAGGCTAAGAAGAGGAGCATCTTTAAGAGGTAAGATAAAGAAAAGTGTATTTGAATTTCCTAACTTTCATCCAAAAGGCCACTGTGAGTCTATCTAGAAAAATGGAGAAAGGTGAGCTGCCAAGTCCTACCCTTTCTTCACTGACAGGCCGTCTAGAGCAGGGGTTCCCCCGTAAGCCGGGAGTTGGCACCCCTCCGTCTGTGGCCTGTCAGGAACAGGGCGGCGGAGCGGGAGGTGAGTAGCAGGACTGAGAGCCTCTCTGCCTGCTTGCCCCCGGTCCACAGAGGGATGGTCTTCCCCAAAATCGGTCCTTTGTGCCACAATGGCTGGGGACTGCTGATCCAGAGAGCTCCTGGTCTAGGGGCGGCCCCTACAGGGCCTGCTGCTCTGGCAGCTCAGAGCTGTATGCCATGATGTCCTAAATGGCCCTCCCACTGGCTGAGAGATTTTTACCATGCTCTCCTGAGGAAAAATATAAGGAAGGAGTCACTTAGCATGATGGCCTATGGTGCAATAGCTACTTAACCTGCTGCATTTAGAACCTCCGAAGTTAAATTCTTTTCGATCGCTACAAAGCATGTAAATACACACACACACACACACACACGCACGCACGCACACAATATACAGTCAAGAAAAACAAAACCAAAACATTTGGATCGAACTGGAAACTTCAGTTCCCACAGGGAAGTATTATTAAGTATTTTGTGTCAGCTGTATCTCATGTAGTCCTTGCTAGTTCATTCAGATTGAAAATACCCTCAAGAAAGGGAGGCAGGCAGGAGGAAGGCCTTGTCAAGAATGCTTATGACATTCTTCAGAAAAAATACTCAGAAGATGTTTTTCCTCTTTAAGGCTACTTCTTTTTGAGGCATGGACTACCACGTAAGGAGATAAAAACAGTTAGTAAAATAAATTATCCACTGGTGACATGAAACCCAAATTGCTTGGTGGGGATTCTTTGAATTTGGGTTAGCAAAATCTTAGCGGTCATCTGTGAGCCCAGGATTTGAATTTGAACAAAATTTGAGAAAAATATGATGTGACGATGCAAAACATGGCTTTCTAACAGAAAACAAAAAGAAAGGGGGGAGAGAGAGAGCGAAAAACCTATGGATGAGTCAATGGACTGCACGAACTTGAAAGCAAATATGGTGTTGATTCATGCCGTGTGTGTCTGGTCCAGGCTCCAACTCACTACCTTTTCGAGAGCGGTTTCTGTTTGGAGACACTAGGGCTCGCGGGGGGGCTGGGTGTGGACTCTGCTGCTGAGCCGGGACTCGCTCGCTTTGTACTGGACCTAGAATTGCAATGCTGGCCTGTGGTCAGGAGGCCCTGTGGGGCCGGAGGGACAAGGGTCGCTGGGCTCAGGGCGTGGCGGTGGTTGGGGGGAGGAGGGTTGGGGGCGCCGTCCCGGCTGCATGAGGGGCCGAGGCTACAGCTGAAGCTCGAGGCTGGGCCGGGGGGGTCAGGGGTCGGGGGACGGTGGGGGGCCGGTACTTAGCACAGAGGGGGCTCCCCCATTGGGACTCGAGAGCGGGTTCTTTGCGTACCTTTCTTTGTCATCTTTACTAACGGAGGAGTCTCGTTTATCTACATCTCTATCTCTGTCATGAGCTGCAGTGGGCGCGCTACGCTCCAGCTCGCCTGGCTTCAGCCAGGGCGGAGGGGTCGGGAACGACGGAGGCGTTCGGTGCAGCCGGTTCCAGGGCTCGTGAGGGCTGCTAAAGCTCTGCACACTGGGGCCATCCTTGTGGCCGAACACTGAGTTGGGTGCTGAAATGGCGAAGTGGAGAACAAAAAAGGTTTCAGAGAAATTGTCTGTCCGCCGCGATGAGGGTACTTACCAAAAGCTCTAACAGCATTCAGAGTTAAAAGGAATACATATTATTGGGAGCTGGAAAAGGAAAGGAGACCAACAGATTCATTAGAGGAACGCGTCCTACACTGGACAGGTTAAGTAAGCTCACAGCTTTTCTTGCTTTTTTTTCTAACCAAAGGCAAAGGGGCAGACAGGGGTGGAGGGGGGGAGATTAGAAAGGAAAGGGTCTCAGCCTGGCAGGCGCACGCAGAGGTCCCGAGCATGCAGGAGGGCGGATGTGGATGGTGGAACTTGGGTTAACAGCTCTGCTCAGAGTACGATCTGCGGTTCTTTTCTGCCCACCATGGCCCTGTTACTGTAACACGACTGCTGCCCTGTCCACAGCCTCAATGACCAAAACCAGCATCAGCAGAGGCCAGACAGGGTCCTGATCTAAACAGACACGGAGGGTCTCCAGGCTCCGAGGACCTGGGACGGAGCTGCAATCTCAAGTCTCCTGCAGAGGCGGGCAGGACATGTGGGCAGGACAAGCTGATACTGAGTGGCTAATGGGCGTTTAGAACCGGAGGAGTTGCAACTCCCTTCCTACTTTAGACAGACTCCTTTTCTCTGTAAAGTCTTTACTGAATTTGTTACAATACTGTTTCTGCTCCATGTTTTGATGTTTGCCCCCCCAGGTATTGACTCCACAGCCCTGCCCCGCATTGGAAGGTGAAGTCTTAGCCGCTGGATTACCTGGGAAGTCCCTTGACTTCTCAGTGGTGGAAAGTCACAGTCTTCCTGGATGTTGCCCTCTCTGGGCTGTCCTGAGCCTGGTATGGCTTCCTATGCTTCAGTGTGTGTTCTCACTTCCACTGAAGCGAGATGAAATTTAAAGACTGTCTTCACGTCTAATGGGGGCGGCGGTGGTGGTTTAGTCGCTATGCTGTGTCTGACTCTTTGCCACCCCGTGGACTATATCCCACCAGGTCTCTGTCCATGGGATTCTCCAGGCAAGAATACTGGAGTGGATTGCTATTCCCTTCTCCAGGGGATCTTTCCCACTCAGGGATCAAACCCGGGTCTCCTGCAGTGCAGGCAGATTCTTTACCACTGAGCCACCAGGGAAGCCCACGTCTAATAAATGCTGTGGCTAAAATCTGGTGGCTAGAGATGAAATAGGATGAAATTATGAACTTTAGCGCACTCTGTGGTGTTCAACCTTTCCTGACCTTCAAGAGCATATGTCAGCAGCATGCTAGAGGTTGGTTTAGACCTAACTCCACTGACTGGGCTTGCTTTGGCAATGATATAACCTAAATTTATTTCCCAAGAGCATGGTTCCTTTCATCTAGAAAGGTCTCAAGCCATCGACAGATCAGAGGAGACAGTTTAAAGGTGGATTGTAAAAAGTTAGAGGTACTCACTAACTGAAGGATTTCCAAGTCCCCCGAAGGCGTTGCCACCAACCGCTGCCAGGCCCGTGAATGTAGACGGCCGATTAAAAGGCTCTGCAGACGAGATTGGGAAGAAGGGCATGGCTGTAGGACTCCGCTGAGTGAGGCAGCGCAGATTCCTGGGAAGGCCGTGGGGGCCCGTTGCCACGTGTATACTCAGACTCGATCTGTCTCACTTCTCCCACCAGATTATCCAAAGGGTGTTTCATCCTTTTGGATGTGGGCATTGGGTTGGCAAAGTATCTGTGGGGGCTATTTCCTGGAACTGTGCCATGCTCTTTTTGGCCGCGCTGTGCTGCATACGTGTGGGATCGTCGTTGCCTGACCAGGAATCAAACCCACACCCTGCTGTAGTGGAAGCTCAGAGTCTTAACCACGGGACCCTCATCTCTCTTCTGCTGGGTGGGGAACATTACTCAAGCCACAGTGTGCTCACATGCCTCCCTGCCTGTCTCTCCTCCTCTCAGGAAATGCCCTGTAAGCTCTGACAGAACAGAAGTTAAGATAGCAGCTTAAAGTCTCCCAATGGAATGCTGAGGTCACACATATCCTGCAGCCTGTGGTTGGGCGTACCATTGCCCGCATGTGCTGGTACACGTGTGAAAATATCAAATAAATAAAGGCCACGAATAAAGCCCCTTTACTAGGAAGAGATATATGAATTGGGCTGTGAAATGATTAAAAAATAAGAGATACTATCCCTACATTACATCACGGTGTCTTTCTCTCCACCTCCAGGGGTGCCCTTATATGGGCAAGAGTTCACTGTCTTCTCCCATCAGTGGGGACAGGCTGCTGTACACGTGGATTCACTGAGGTCCCAGGGCTTTCATCCTCTGCACCCCGAGTAACTCCACACAGAACCACAACTGCACACAGATCTCCTATTTGAAGAGCCCCGTGTAAGAGGCGCTGAACTCCTAGAGATGGATGGCCTGGATTCAAACATCTCCGAGGTCACCTCCATCTCCTGATGGTAAGTGACCTGTCTAGGATTATGGCCCGCTAGCCAGACAATGGTCTGCAGCAGGAATGCAGGTTTTCTGAGATACACATGTCAATGCCCGTGAATGATGGACACAACTCACCGAGGTGGGCAGCAGGGTTAAGGAAGTTGCTGTGATGGGGGGGCGGCCCAAACGGGGTCCCAGTTGGGTGTGCAGCACCTGGAGAGTCAGACACAGCAGAGTTAGATTTCAGAGGAAGCCCACTTCTCTGGCGCTGGCAAAAGGTTCAATGGATTCTTATGGAAAAACCTGAATGAACTTTTTGGCCAACCCAATACAACGCCACTGGCTTCTGGTCCCCTAAGACCCCTGCAGGGAGTATGTAACGTAAGAACACAGCTGAAGTCCACTTGGGCGACACTCGGGGAAAGAGAAACATGCTTGTCAGGAGGCGGAAAGTAATTCAACGCCACTTCTCTTTCCTGGCTGGGCTGCCCACTACCGAACACAGGTATTCCTTTCACCGATGCCGATGCCCAGTACCGCAGACACGGAGAAACACCGCCAGTGGGGCAGGCGCTTCTACTGCCACGTACGTTTGGAGAAAGGCCTGGTGAAAAGTGGGAAGCAAGGTTCTTGACTGGTGGACTAGCAGCCACGTGCACCCGGTCTCTCCGGGGCACCATCTGGCCCCGGGCTCCCTTGTTGAGAGACACCTCTTGGGGGTGAGGCTTTCACTCTGAGAGACAACGTCTAATCTGGGCGCAGAAGCGGCCACCACAGAGCTGGACCCTGGGTTGCGTTGCTTGGGCTTCTGCACAATCCCCTTTCCTGAGATCATGTTAGCCGTCATGGACGTGCATGGAAGGAGATGCTAAAGCCGGACCCTACGAAACGCACTGAGAGTTGTGTCAGGCTGTGGGAGGCGGAGGCCTCCAGTCTCAATCTTCAGTGCCGGGAAAAGCTAGTTTCTTCACTTGCTCCTGGACACCGATCACCCTACAGCCTCCTGTTACTCTTTGGTTCGGCTGCCAGGGAACTCGGGTCTCCCTTAGTGCTCTCTTTCTTTGGTTTTCCCTTTCCTCTCCTTTATATCTGGCCTCGATCCTCTGTTGCTGTTGTTTACTCGCTAAGTCATGTTCAACTCTTTGAGACCCCATGCACTGTGGCCTGACCAGATTCCTCTGTCCGTGAAATTGTACAGGCAGGAATACTGGAGTGGGTTGTCATTTTCTCCTCCAGGGGATCTTCCTGACCCGGGGATCAAACCCACATCTCCTTCGTTGGCAGGTGGATTCTTTATCACTGAGCCACATAGGAAGCCTCAAATCCTTCTTTTGAAGGAAGAGAAAGACAGTGTGCACATGTGAATTAGGGAAGGATGAGATTTCCAAAAGCTGAGGGCATCCACCTGGCATGTGTGTCGATGTGCAGCTAAGGAGGCAAATTCTCTGGGCGGCAGGCCTGACTCTAAACAGGAGGTAGGCCAAGGTCATCTGAAGAAGCCCCCTTAGTTTATTTCAGGCACAAGTGTCCAACAGTAGGAGAAGGCACTGGCAGCCCACTCCAGCACTCTTGCCTGGAAAACCCCATGGACGGAGGAGCCTGGTGGGCTGCAGGTCATGGGGTTACCAAGAGTCCGACACAACCGAGCAACTTCACTTTCACTTTCCTGCATTGGAGAAGGAAATGGCAACCCACTCCAGTGTTCTTGCCTGGAGAATCCCAGGGACGGTGGAGCCTGGTGGGCTGCCATCTATGGGGTCGCACAGTTGGACACAACTAAAGTGACTTAGCAGCAGCAGTGCCCAACAGTAAGATCAAAGTGGCTGAATTTAACAAGTATGTCTACTTTTATACTTACCAGTTGAAAGTTTCACCAAATACTCATTTTGGGAAAATTTCAATATTGCTTATGCTAGAGAAGATTACCCTTCAGAATGGAAGCATAAACAGGGTGGGAATGGATTTACTAGTAACTGTTTCAAGAATCCCTTGCTTTTGACTAAGTTCCTATAAGCCAAGTATAAATTCCTTCAGGAACATAGATTAAGTGGAGGAGGGTTGATGCTTTAACACCCTATTAATTTCTGTTTTGCGTTTTTCTTCCCCAGCCTGGAAGGGTCCTGTGGGCCCGGGGTGTGGAGGGAAGCACACAGCCGCGGCATCTCGGTGGCAGAAGGCGCCGGAGGGGTCCTCTGTTCAGCCCTCAATGGTGACGCATTCTCCACTCAGAAAGTGCAAGTATGACGCCCACCTCCACAGAGTGAATACAGCCCAGCGTGTTCATTAGCCCTTGACAGTGTTGCCAGCTAAATAACAATTTGCCCGCACACTGTCTGTGTAGTACAAGCTAATTAATGCTTCGAAGAAAATCAGAGCTTTGCTCAGCCCAGGGTCCCCAGGGGTGCCCCAGAGTTCCAGAATTATCAAAGCAAAAGAAGCCAATTCGTCTACTGGGCTCAAACGGAAGCCAGGAAGAAACCTCTCTGTTTCTGTCCAAAAAGTCTTCTTCACGTAGTCCTGTCGCAGGGCCTAGATGCCATGGTAACCAGCCTTTGAACCTATCCCTCAACAGAAATGACAGAAACCTAAGACCTTAGCAAATTCCATCTGCCCTCAAGGGTGGGGTCCCCTTGCTTTGGGGACAAGGCCCATTAGAATGATGGTCTCTTGCAGTGTGTGGGTATTTCTTTCTTCCTGAACAGAAGAGCCTTGGGCCCACCAAAAACGAGTCTTAGATAAAAAGCCTAGGAAGGCGGCAGGGAGGATGGATGTGAAACTTCCTCGCTAAGGACTAGAAACAGGGAGCCGCTTGAATATGCATGTCCAGAGAAAGAAATTCTATCCTGCGTAGTGGGTAGGAGGTGATGGGGCCAACCATTAGGATGCGCTCACCATTAGCACTTATGAGCATGACCCAGGGGAGCCCTGGGCCAGGCACCGTGCGCTGAAGGTAGTTTTAGGAAAGACTTTGATAGCAGTAGGGTGGCTCTCTTCTACCTATTACTCCTGACGGCCGCTGCCTTCGTCTGCATGTTCCTGGAGCAGGACTGGGCAGGAACCTACTCTGGCACACCTAAGAGGCAGCTGGGAGTGTGTACTCTCAGAGGCTAATAAATGATCTCCCGGGGGGTTTACATGCTGTCCCCTAAATCTCCTGCATCAGTTCTGTAGCAGAGAAAACCAGCCACCAACCAATTCACCCTCTCTGTCACAGACCACACCAGTGGCAGCGACCTTCAATGAATGTTTATCCTCAGATCCTCCAGGGCATAACCGAGCATCAAGGTGCAAAACCCCTGACTACTCTGCGGGCAGGGCCAGCGGCATTGTTTTCTTCCGATTTACCCTTGCAAGCTCTCTTGATCTTTCTCAATAGCATCTGACACACTTGTGAGTTACAGTGGTTTAATGCCGAAGCAACATGAGTCCCTGAAGGGAGAGAGGGTCTCTTCCCTTCTTTCATGGAAGTGGGAGCATCCATGGAGGACAGTCCATCTCTGGAGATGTGCTGTGATGCTGCCTTGCAAAGTGGCGTCAACTGCTGTTTCGAGGGAGTGACTGAACAGCGGCCCAGAGTTCAGTCATCACTCATCTAGCTAACTGAGAGCTACCATTCCCAGCTCACCCCTGCCCCTCTGAACTTACCGGCGGCGGAGAACAAAGTTGAAGGCCGCGCCAGGTCGTGGGGATGGTGGATGGCTCCAAAGAGGCTGGGACCCGGAGGACGGCTCAGGAACTCAGGCTTCAGGCCAAAGTCCAGCTTGTGTGGATCCGACTGCATCTGCTTCTACAGCACCAAGGGAGGGTGCAGGGAGGAAAGGAGGGAAGCCCAAGAGAAACAGTGGGGAAGAAAGATAATGAGGAGACTGAGTGTCAGCTCTGAACAGTGCATTCAGCTGGGGCCCTGGTCAGGCTCAAGTCTACACCTGCTGAGGGAACACAGCAAGCCACAGACCATGTAGCCCTCAAAGGCCAGAAAAGCAGGCCTGCCTCAGAGGGCCTGTGGCTCGCAGCAGAAATGCCGAGGGGAAAAGCTCCCGCTCTGTCTTTGAGGGTACACGGTCTGAGGCTTAGAACCACATCCTAGCTCCTTGAACCACCACCATCCCGAAGTGGTTTCTGATTTGCTGCAAGTTTTTAAATGATAGTATTCTAAAGCTCATTTTATTGGCAATTCTGCATGAATAATCTGCTGTGTAAATTAATTGTTTAATGACTCTTAGCTGTGCTCTAACAGATCACAGTACATTAGTAGCTGAAAGTTATGAAGAAATATTTGCATGCCTACAAGCTAATTTCAAATGATCATTGTTACATTATTTTTAAAGAAACAAACAGAAACAAAGTAGGGATATTAATGTGACTAATAGGGGCTTTGGGTACAGTAACCCCAATCATCTGAGGAAGAGATCAGGCCTGACAGTGAACCTTCCAGAACCTCTCTTGCTGTGAAGTCCTTGCCATCAACTGCAGTCACTCAATTTCCTCCTATCAGTGTATCCACCCCCGAGGTCACCTTTCTTGGAGGCTGCAGAAACTGGCTCACAGTCTTCTTCCTGCTTCCTTCCCTGGTCTCACTCTGGATGCTGGCAGCCTCTCCTAGAGCATGGGTCCAGGCCGCCCCCACCTTCGTGATTCTCAATAGCCTTCTCCGTGTTGGCCTCACACCTCCCCTGATGAGCACTGACCCCTGACCCAGGTCTGAGGCTCCCAGTCTCCCCCTGCCTCACTGCCACCTCTGAGCTCTCCAGCCTCCCAGGCCTTCCCCACTTTCTGACCCCTTCCCATCTCAGACTCATCGGATACTATCCTTTGGCCCCACTCCACCCCAAACTCCATAGGCTCTGCCACGAGTAAATCCCTGTCCTAGCACACAAAAACTTCAACACAGAGACATCTGATCTGGCTTGTGTGAGGATCAGAGATGAGAGGGTTTGCCATTCCCTGGCAGCTGAACCTTACCCTCCTGCAATCCGACTCATCCGTCTTACCCACCCAGACCCCTCGAGCCAGCAGCAACACCCCAGGAGGCAGACAGCACATTCTCCATTTTTCCTGTACACACTACTGAACTCTGAGCAACAAGACTCCAGGACCGAGTGCAGCCCTGAGGCTGCAGCAGCAAGAACCTGCGGGTGCTGGGCTTTCCCTAGAAGTGGCTGGTGAGGGCTAGAACAACAAGTAAAATGAACATCACAGAGAAAAGGGCACCAGGCCATTTCTGCACAAATCGACAAGGAATCTCTCATCAAAGTCCCACTGTCAAGCAATAGCCATTCTCTCCTCCCCAACACTGCTAATCCACTATGAATCTATAAAGATCTTTCGGCTGCCTCCTTTAATTTGGTTGCCAAATTATTCAGTGGTAATACTGCATGGTACACAGCACAGTTCCATTAACCACAACTTAGGCCCATGAAGCAAAATGGAGCTTGGGGATTACAGAGAATGTGCTGGGAAGGGAAGATGAACAGTGATCTCCTGTGCAAGAGGTCTTCCTAATTGAACTGGGATAATGAATGTTGGAGTCGCTGGGGACGTTCTTGGGGAAAGGAAGATGCTGAAGTGGCGCCTATAACATCCTTCATCGCTTTTAACCAAAGGAGTTACAAGGAGGGTGTGTTTTACCCACTGTTCCGCTAACCATATCATCTAGAACAAAAGTGAATTGAACTAAGCATCAAAATCTAGTTAGCTCTTCCAAATACACATATTTTTTTAAACAAAGCTAAACCACAGGGTTCTAATTAAACTCGCCTAACACTAACGTTAAGGAGAACAAAACTCACCGATGGGATATTCTGAGAAAGAGCAGGTATTTGGCACCAAAGCAAGATATCTTTCGGAGAGGGCAATGGCACCCCACTCCAGTACTCTGCCTGGAAAATCCATGGATGGAGGACCCTGGTAGGCTGCAGTCCATGGGGTCGCTAAGAGTCAGACATGACTGAGTGACTTCACGTTCACTTTTCTCTTTCATGCACTGGAGAAGGAAATGGCAACCCACTCCAGTGTTTTTGCCTGGAGAATCCCAGGGACGGCGGAGCCTGGTGGGTTGCCATCTATGGGGTTGCAGAGAGTCGGATACAACTGAAGCGACTTAGCAGCAGCAACATAACTTTGCAACCTCATTCACTGAGGGTGATGTTTTCATTTCTAACTATGTTGGGTTTTTAAAAATTATCTAACCACTAAAAAAAAATCCCTTAAGATGACTAGCTCTCCTGACTTCTTTTTATATTCTGATGATGGCCCCCCACATGCTGTTGGGACTAAAATCTTATTCATGAAAAAACAGCTTCCAATGGAAGGTTATTGGAATTACTTAACTGGTACAGTTACACAGACTGTAAACACCCAGACTGTAAAATCTGGATCTATCCGTTACTTTGGTGCCTAAGTTGACCAGTGATGTCCTCTCTGGTCACCTGCAGAAGATCTGTATCTCTTTCTTGTATCATCATAAAACCCTGGTAAAGCATGGAACGCATTCATCTGTCTGATGAAAACAAAGAAAACCCTCCTGAGTTCAGGTAGGGTAACCAGCCAGTCAGTGGTTCCCACGAGCACCGACCGTTGTCGGACTTCTGCCATTGGTCATCAAGAGGATGAAGGAGAGATTGGATAGGTCACTGCCAACCAAAGACCACTTCTAGAAGAGGAATTTTTCATACTATGAGTTGCTAATGGACGTACCATGTATGCCTAAATCAGTAACATCATATAGGACATAAATTATCATTTTTCAAAGCCATAAAATGAAAAGAATAACAATAAGGTCCTATTGTATAACACAGGGAACTATATTCACTATCCTATATTCACCATGATGGAAAAAATTTTTTTTATAAATGTTGGGGGCAGGGGTGGTGGTGGGAAGAATATACCAACTTATATAGAAAACTTTTTCATGTACACCTCCTCCTAGATCCTAAGTATTTCCCATACTAATAATACCTGGTCACTCTAATTAGATTCCCCAAACCTTTATTTCAGGATTCAATCTATATTTAAGCTCTTCAGATCAGTAAAATGACAAAGTCACTAAAAGGAGAATCAGGGTATTGTCAGTGTGCTTCTGCGCTGCTGCCGCTTTCCCCCGTTAATAGGGAGATTTCTGAATAGGTTTTCGAAGGGACTTGATCCTGCCTGCCTGTGGGTCTTCAGACTCTGTTTCAATGCTTCCTCGATCGGGAGATCACACACCCACAGCCCACCTCCCCCTCCAAGACTAGGAAGGCAAGACTGACCTTGACTTTCTGTTGGTGGTGGTAGATCTGCCAGGCAATGTGAACGTGCATCGCGCACCACTTCCCTGGTTTCTGGAACAAAAAAGAGCAACGTGGTCAGAAAGAAGACTTTCAGGGGGGAAAAAAAAAACAACCCTTCCATTTCCCCAGAGCTGTCAGCAGATTTTGGCTGCAGAAGCTTTCTTTTCCATGAAACAAGAGGGCTTTGTCCCCTCCAAGGGCCTTCTCTCAGCTGCAGCCCAGGACCTGGGCCGGAGGAAGCCCCTCCCTGGGCAGGCGGCACCTCTCCTTCCACAAGAGCCCGAGCTGGCGGCAACTCCTCAGAAAACCAGCCCCGAGCAGGACCTCCCCGGTTACCAAGGATGACGTGGCAAAACCCGAACCCCACTTTGTGCCTCCTCTGTCTCTCTTTTTTCTGGCGCCAGCTGGCAGGCCTGGTGGAGCGAAGCCCTGCTGAACAAATGTGGCCAGGCTATATAATGCAGATTGGCTGTTCAGAAGAGCTAATTAGTGAATATCTGTGAACCAGTTTGAAAACGAGAGGGGACAAAACCTGTGTCACCTCCCCCAACACTGTTTAAAAAAAAACAACACCAAAGCAGAACAAAGGAAGCCAACACATTTTCATTGAAGCCCAGTTCCCACAAGAGCTTCACTAAAAGTCAACTGCCCATTCATGTTGGGCGGCACTGTTCATTTCCAAGCAGACAAAAGAAAGAGATGAGAACTCATGCCTTTCCTCCTCTGTAGGCCGCTGCAGAGAGTGCGTGCCTGCCCCGCTCTCTGGGAGGACGTCAACTCGTCTCTCAAACTAGTTCCTGTCTTGCTTTCTAAGCTAGGGAGCAGCTGCGAGCCTGTCTTGCAGACTCACCTGAGGGGGCAGGACCACCTTGTCCGGCTTCACTTGTATTCCCGCTACACACTCTACCCACTGGCATCATTGACTCAGTGGACATGAGTGTGAGCAAACTCTGGGAGGTAGTGAGGGACAGGGAGGCGCGGCCTGCTGCGATCCATGACTGAGCAATTGAACAAGAACAACAGCCCCCTGTGAGCTCCCAACGCGTGCTCAGTAACCACGGGATGGATGAGAAGAAATACTGCCCCATTCCCACACGGGCAAAGAACAGATGCTTCTGGTTTCTATATTAAAGCGCTGTTTCTGAAAATTAAGTCACTTTCACTTGCTGAAATATATACTTAAATCCAAGTTTGAGCTCGGCTCTCATATAATGACGTTATGGGTCGTTTGAAATCGCCTAAGTGATGACACCATCCTTTCTCCCCCTTTGGAGAATCTGAATTATCTGAATAGATGCACTAGAAAAGGGTTAAGTAAAGAAATCCACTATCCACCCCTCTTCATCTGCCATCCATCATCCCTTCCCGACCTCCCACATACACCAGGGAAGTCAGCATTCACCCAGAGGTTATCTGCTGGCCAGGCTCCAGACCTCTCAGAACCAACCAGTGCTCCTAGTGGCCCTTTTCTGCACCAGAGAAAAAAGGCAAATGGCTGTGACAAGTCAACATCACTTGGTGCAGAAAGAGGCAGCCACCAGCCAAAATAAAGAGACCTGGGTATGTGTTTTCTAGGTGCTAGAGAAACAGGAGAACTCAGAGGAATCCTAATTTTAGCCTAGCTCCAGCCTTTCCCTTATGTCTCTGTGGGTCAAACCTTTTGCATAACTAACAAGAGAATCTGAGTTGAATTTTATCAGTTGGCTTTACCTCGATGGCCCGGCTTCCTGCAACACGCAAAGCGAAAACCATGAAGGCCATTTTTAGTCACACTCTCTGAAAAACCCAACCACTGTCTTTTCAACCTTTTCCTCTGGCGTTTCCATGGTGTGTTTCCTTGTAATGGATTTGTATTTTTAACCCTCGGGGAGTCAAACAGGGGTTGCAAAACAGTTCTAGAAGAAGCTTTCTTACCCTTAACATAGGTCTGAAAGGATCTGTCAACTGTGAAGAGAAAATGACAACTTGGTTACATGCCTGTCACTCAAACAATTGCTCTAATTAACAAATTTGTAGTGCTTCATTAGGAGGGGAAATTAAAATGTTAGAATTTTACTTTTAAATGAAGCCCTTTTAGAGAATAATTAACCCATTTTCACACTATCAAAAATGCCAAGCGTCCCCTCCCCCACCTCACAAGCCTTGGTGCATCTACGCTGATGAGCCCCTGGACAAGTTTAATCAATAGCGATTTGCCCTCCGGCAAAACGATTTGCTCACATTACACTTCTGAGGAGTTACACTGTCTTGAGCAGCCCCTCCCCACCTCAGCTAACCATCGAAGGGAGACGGCCTTCAGACTATAGATGGCTGGATACTAAGAATAACTGGGGAGAAGTGTCCTTTCCAGACTATACAGTAGAAATAGGCTATTTTTAATAATTATCATTGGAGGTATTAGACATTTTAGAGAAGTTCACTATATAGATGACCGTGTTTGCAAAGCAGAAAGAGAGAACAAATGTTTGGATACCAAAGGGGGAAGGGGGGGGCAGTGGGAGGAATTGGGAGACTGGGATCAACACATACACACTAATGATACTATGTATAATATAGATCCCTTGGAGAAGGGAATGGCTACCCACTCCAGTAGTTTTGCCTGGAGAATTCCATGGACAGAGGAGCCTGGCAGCCAACAGTTAACTGGGTCGCCAAGAGTCAGAGATAACTAACACCTTCAGTGAAATAAAATAATATCTAACATTTAAATAAAAGCAAATAACACTTTCAAGAAAATAAAATAGATGACTAATGAGAACACACTGTAGCACAAGGAACTCTGCTTAATAGACTGGCGACTTGAATGGGAAGGAAATCCAAAAGTGGGGGATGTATATATATTACACATGTGAAGCTGATTCATCTTGCTGTGCAGTAGAAGGTAACAGAGCATTGTAAAGGAACCTTACACATTTTATGCTCCAATAAAGAGTAATAAAATGAAGTTCATTACACAAAAGTTCATACAAAGACACAGTTGAGTCATTACGTATCTACCTAACTCTGGTCATCAGTTTCAGATAATCTTTGCCCTTACCTGGGGACAAAGACAATATTGTGAGAATTAATTCTTTTTTCCCCACATTTACTATGACGATGGATAACAATCAATGGGACAAGATTATATCTGCTGTGTAACTTCAGATTCTTTTTGAGTTGGTCTGTGTTATGAATAAATAACACAACTGAAGTGTAATGGATATTTTATTTAGCTCCAGAGCACAAAAGGTTCCCTCCCACGTTAGAAGTAGAGTGGCCGGAAACACTGTGTGTATGGTGAGCTCCAGAAAGACAAGCGCTTAGTGCTTTCTCCATTCAAAATGTTTTATGGCTTGTGTGAGAGATTTTAGGAGATGGAAACAGGGAAGGCTGGTTGGGGGAAAACTATGCCAGCTCAGTGTCAGTGACCGTCCCAGCCTGGGCTTAGACCACAAGCCACCCTTTCTCCCCCTTGGAAAGTCACTCCCTGGCATCACATGGCCGCAGGAGACATTCCATTAGGAGTAACTAGTGTTAAGTGTTCAGTGTTAGTCGCTCAGTTGTGTTCAACTCTTTGTGACCCTATGGACTGTATGCAGCTGGCCAGGCTCCTCTGTCCGTGGAATTCTCCAGGCGAGAATACTGCAGTGGGTAACGTTCCCTTCTCCAGGGTATCTTTCCGACCTAGGGATCGAACCTGGGCCACCTACACTGCAGGCAGATTCTTTACCATTTGAGTCACCAGGGAAGCCCCTCAACTAGCACCTTCTTCCACAAAACAGAAGGAAGAGCAAAGGCAACAGGCACTCCGCTGGGCTGCCTGTCCTGGGGACACAAGCTGCTGTTTGTTACCCTGGGACCCAGCCCGACCTCGCACTTACCCTCGGGTCCTTTTGGAGAAGAGTGTGGGGGACCGTCCCAGGTCGGGTGGCAACATCGATCGGGTTGGACGTCTACAAAGTAATGAGACCACAGCTTAGGAAGCATATGACACGGAACATGAAACCAAGGTCTTCCTTTCTTTCTAAATGACCGCGTTCAAGTGTCCTTTTTGGTTGTTCCATTCTGGAATACAAGTGGACGGATCCATTTTCCTCTGAGACCCCAGATGCTCTTCATGAGGCCCTTCCCCACTCCCTGTTCCCCAGGGGAGCTGACCAAAGCCTGTCCTGTCCCAGTGATGGCATTTCCGGGCAGAGACAGGGGAGACGGAGACGGGAGCCCGGCCCTGAAATCCATCTTCTGTGTCCTTCACAAGCCTGTCACTGTGGGTTTTTTGCTTTATCACCACACAGTCCAAGAAATGCTTAAGTGAACATCAGTCTAACCTGCGGGACCAGGTGCTTCTCATCAGAATAACTGAGTGTGCTTCACAGACATTAGGCTACCTCTACATTTTAACTGGCAGATGATAACAAGGAATTACATTCAGTAATTACTCATTAGCGGTGGTGGGATTGGGACAAGGGAACCTAATTTGGGGACCACACAGACCTACTGTTATGTGATTTCTAAAGTGATTCTGCATCATCTTTCCCATTCCCAACACCATTCTTAAATGGTGTTAATGATAACAACCTTATCTATAGGCTTTTGTCCTTTGGATGAACAATAACAAAAAGCCTATATCGCAGGCACAAGGCACTACTTTCTAGTGGGTAAAGGATTTAGAATATTTTTCACCAGGTATTTTATTCAAGAAATCACAACTTCTATGAATCCCTTCACACCAGGAAGTTAACTCGTGTGGAAATAAAGAGCCCTCAGTTTAGGCACCAAGCTCGCCTGCAAGAAGGGGGAAAAAAAGAATGGGAGAAAGAAAAGCAGTCAGCTGCTGTAGGGCTAACAATTAAGCTAGAGTTGTTAACAGCCTGATTTGCATACATATGAAGAACTCTGCTAATGAACTGCAATCTACATATTCAATCAGTAAGATGGCCTGGAAAGGCCTATTTCAACACCAGGAGAGAGACTTTCTTGCCCAGATGTAGTTTTCTGTGTGATTGGATAATTGTGAGTGAGGGAAATCAAGAAATTTATGAAGTGACCTACCAGTCTGGCTGGGGATGCACGAGAGAGCTCTTGTAACCTGGAGGGGACTGACCAGGCTCTGAAAGGGTACTAAAGAGCCTGATGGGGGAAAGGAGTTTAAAATCACCATCGTTTTGTCCCAGGATGGGAGGTGTTGTGTATGGCCATCCTCAAGCCCCACCGAGGTCTGATCTGGCACAGGAGCTGCAATGCCATGCAGGTCCCTGGGATTTTGAAGGTGCAGCCATTCTCACCCCTAATGCTTTCTAATTTCTTTCTTTTCTAATTTTAGGGCAGCATGCCTTTGTTAGTGTAATCTGCGCTCATCCTGGGAGACACTGGCCCCAAATTTTGTGTTTTATCTTTGAAATGAGATGGAAGGAAAAGCGAAATCACACAGCAAAATTTCCTGCTTTACAGTCTGAGAATGGCTACTAACTAAGAAATACATTTCTGAAAATCAAGCAGGAGCTGTGATAGATGTACAGTCACAAAAAGGAAGAGTATTCTGAGAACTAACGCCTTAGTTTTGGCCCTCGGTGATCACTCTAGACTGAGTGCAGGAGAGTATCACTGGCTAGGTAGAAAAGAATTCTGTTGTTATAACGGGTGAAAGAAACAGTCTGAGTTGCTCAGTCATGTCCAACTCTTTGGGACGCTATGGACTATAGCCCGCCAGGCTCCTCTGTCCATGGGATTCTCCAGGCAAGAATACTGGAGTGGGTTGCCATGCCCTCCTCCAGGGGATCTTCCCGAGCCAGAGATGGATCCCAGTTCTCCCACACTGCAGGCAGATTCTTTACCATCTGAGCCACCAAGGGAAGCCCCTCTAAAGGGCGAAAGGTTAATTTATCTCATGCTAGGATGGTAGTCTTGTCCTTGGGGAGTTGACCCTGGCAGTGGGGTCAGAAACTTCAGAGAAGGCAGAAAGGGAGGAAAAAATAAGAAGGCACTACCCTCCACCTGGAAGTGGACTCTCTCTGCAGACAGAGGGGACTGAGGAACGAAATGAAGGAGAATGAACACAGTGAAAAGGATACGATTTTAGTTTGGAATCTTTTCCTTCCCTTCTATTCCAATCAACAAGGCTCAGCTTTGCATCTTTGCTAATCATGGACATCCTCACGGATAGACAACTTGATGCACATACATCTGACATTTCATATAATTCCTGGTCAGAAGCTTATGTCCACAGTTTTGGTGAAAAAACAAAAAATACATTATATATATCTAGTGTTTCTTTTTTTTTAACAGAGTACAAGAAATCCTAGCTCAATTGAGATGACATGGGTAGTACAGATTAAAAATTAAATTCTGACTGAGGTTTACAACTAGATGGACTAGAAGAAACTATCCACACTCTAATCCCAGTGGTCCATTTGGATGGAAAAATGAGTCACTGGCAGGTAAGAGGATGGGACACTACCCACCCGCCTTAGCCCGAGGCTCCACTTACAAGTTCCAAGGTGGTGTTTTCGCTGTGAGGTTTCTTACCTTCGGCTGAAAAGCTCCTTGCAGTGACCCAAAAGGGCCGGTGGGCGGAATCATAGGGGGGATGCCCGATACAGCAGGAGGATAAGAATGGAAGAGCTATGGCCAAAGATGGAGGGGGGGAGAGAAAAGATTTTAGTAGGAGGCAAATGATACATTCACATTCCCTTCCCACAGAAAGACGTCCACATTAGCCAGCCAAGTCATCTCAGTTTGATGCCATTAGTCATAAGAAGCCACAATGAAATGATCACACAGATGTGCCATGAATACTTAACTTAAAAAGTTAAAAGTAGTTCAGAATCAATCAGCCAGCAAATGATGTCCCAGATGAGGCCATCATTAGAAAGGGAGCTTTTCTAATTATTAATTGTTAAATCAGATAGAAGTCCTAAATGGTTGGAGATTTTAATGCATATCAAAAACAGGAGGGGGTGCTGAGCCAAATAAGATGCCCAGAAAATTACAAGTTAATTAGAAAAAAGGAAAAAGGGGAAAAAAAGGAAGACAAAAAGAAGCAAGTCTTTATGGATTCTGAGATTTTACATCATTAAAACTCAATTAGTACTTTAGATTTTTAATAGTTTTGAGGAAATGGGAAAATATATGCACAGTCTTTGCTTCATTAGGTTGTTCTGGTTAAGTGGCAGTTCCAAGGACAATTTAAATTGTCTAAAACGATGACAAATATTTGTGGAAGGGGAAAATAAAATGAGTCAGAGTACACTTTCAATGGAGCCACCGTTTTCCTATAAGACGGATATAAGCTCACTGGAGGCTATTCGAGACAAGCCCTGGACACGTCAGTCTGACCACTCAGTGGAGGGAGAAGGAGGATTCTGAATTTCAAATCTGAATTTTCTTGAATTAATAGTTTACAGAGGACACAATGGAGGGAGGAAGTACACAGCAGAAGACAATGCAGACACATCTTTTCCTCCACCTGAAAATGTATCGTTTCTGGAGAATTGATCGCTCTGGTTCCATGTACTTTGACAAACTCACCATAGAGATACATTCTAGTGATGTCCCGCCCTTATGGTTGCACAGTATGTCAAAAATACAAGAATAATTCGAGCTTTCCCTAATAATGTATTTATGTGAGCTATTTCTAGGTACTGGCTGAAATCCACTGGTAATTTCACAATCCAGTCTGTTTTCAAAGCATGTACTTTTTCCGTTGGTCTTTATTTCATTTTGCTCCCCTCGATGATGCAGTGAAGTTTTTCAGACTAATTGATATTGAACTAAATCCACTTAAACAGTGATTGCAAACCGAGTGCTGTCATTTAAAACTACTTTTAGGTCTAAAATTGTGCTTTAGATACTTGAGTGCATTGTATCTTAACTCCCCTTTGTAACATCCTAATCTCCAAAGCAGGGGAGACTAGGCACTTCATACATTACCCACTGTCACAAATAATATGAAATGACTCTCTCCCAGTACACTGTGTGAAGCAGAGTGATTACATCACACCAAAACACTCCAATTTCTATCACTCTGCCTCCAAGTGGGTATTTTCCCTTTAATGTTTTCAGTTTAAAAATTAGGTCTTCTCACCATTTTCCTTTTCTGACCCTCTTTGAATAGAGTATTCCACCCCTAGAGTAAAAATCGGTTTATTCTCCAGCTTACATCTAGGGCTCTCTGTGGAATATGTTTATGCCAAGACACTGCATGGTGTCTGAGGAAGTGAACTGAGCTACCAGCAGAGCAGCTAAACTTTCTCTGAAGATGATTTTGTTAGCTGGTCCTTAATTTAATTGAGCAAATACAGACAAAGGGCAGAAATCTGGTTGTTATATTAAGGGTGGTACCATTCATGAAACAGATGCAAAGAGAAAACTCGTGGCTCTACCGGATTTTGCAGGTCTATTTACAAAGATGCTTTTATGTCGTAATTCTGAGCAGAGCAGTGTTGAACACTCAGGGAACCCAGGCACTTAGATACCCTTTCCTCATTCCTCTCTATAGAGACTCCCCTTGAGCCATTTCCGAATGTCTCTCCATAATCAATTCTTAGTTGATTTCTAATACTGTCTTGCCTGGCCTTCTCAGCTAATTCCTCAGTTTAGGACTGACACAGTGTCTAATGATCTAGTTCAAAGTATGAATGAATTCACAGGGTTGGCTGATCTATTAAGTGGTCCTCCGTTTGAGCCATAAGATAACACTATCCAAAAATGAGAACAAAAATAGTTTAAGATGGTGAACCGACATGGCTATGAGCAGTTATTAAACGTCTTTCTTTCCAGTTTCATTAAAATATATATATATATTAATAAACCATTGAGCAAAGAAACTTGGAAAACTTCAGGTAAAAATGCAGTATACACTCCATAATCAAAATATCATGGTGAGATATTCAAAGTTTCTGTTATAAAAGAAGCCCTCATAAGTAACTGAACATGTCACTTCAGTTGGCGCCAATTTAGGTTCCAGAACGTTCTCTTAAAATTGCATAAAACAGCTTTTATTAAAGAACAAAGAATGAGTTTAAAGAGAAGAAAAATCATGCATGTAAGACCTTCTTTCATTTAAATGATATTTTTAACGAGTTGGCACAAGCTCAGGAAAATAATGCCAGCCATGTGGAAGAGGGATCAACGGTCTAGAAGACATGAAAATCTGCTTCTTGAAGTCATGAGTCAAAAGAATACGGTACTTTCTTCGGAAGACATGATTCCAGATGAACTCTGGGAACTCTGTGTGTTAATAACATCTCTACTGAGGACTGAAATCTGTGATTTCAGAGGCTCCTAAAACTCTAACACCTCCAACAAAGTGGATGCCCCACCTGGCAGGATTTTAAAGTCTTAGGAGTGGCTCATGACCTTTTGATTCAGAAGATACTGCATCTTTACCAAAAGCACACGTCACAAAAGCAAGCATCCGAAGTGACGAGGAGCAATGGGAGTTCTTGCAAAGATGGTTAAGGAAGGCTGCGAGTCACTGACTGATCGTGGCGAGAGCATGGGCATGGAAAAGCGGTGACAGTGAACGGGTAGCGTGGTAACTCACACTGTGCCGGTAGAATGGGTCAACTTTTGTAGGGTATTTGTCAAACTGCAAAGGGATCAAAGCAAAAGCTAGTTACTTAGAGAAACTACATTTCTATTCACTGCTTCAGCGGAGGCGGCCCCAAGGAAGCCTCTCTGTTGTCGGGCAGGCATCAGACTCCGTGATCTCAGTGTACACGAAATCATTCAGAGCTCCTGAGTCTCTCTGACCAGAAATCAACAGGAATGGAAAGTCAAAGTGAAAACCCATTCAGAGCATTTCAGGTTGTGACTACACTAGAGCGGCTTTCTTTCTAGGCTTTATTTAGAGATGGGCAGGAACCAAGCGTCTGAACTAGAGAGGAAGCAGTTGTTCAGATAAATCAGAGAGAAGTGAGCACTGGGTCTGATTTAATCCAGAGAATTCCCAATGTCTTCATCTTCACTTTGGCATAATGGTACATTCAGCTGTTTTTATATTACCCCCTAGTGGGGGACAGGGAGGCCTGGTGTGCTGCAGTCCATGGGTTGTAAGGTGTCAGACACTGACATGACTTAGCAACTGAACAACAATTACTGCCCCCCCCCGCCCCCCGCCCCCCGCCGAGTACAAAGCAATTCGGGCTTGGCCTTAGAACGGTTCTTTCAAGCAAGAAAGAGTATATACCATGATTTCTTCTAAATAATGTCCTCATCCTGTACTGTAACTACCATCAGTTAGATTTAAGTTGTTTGTGAAACGGCTCACTCAGACTGGTATAAACTCCTTCCCCAGATAAACAAGCCCTTAAAAATATAACTGTGGAAAAGTCGAGTTCATCCAAAATAACAGATGCAGGATTTCTCTGAGGAAAAAATTTTTGGTCCCAAGGCCTCACTGCTAACATTCTCCTAAGTAAGGTTTATAAAATAAACTTTGAAATATGTATTTAAAAAAAATTAAGTTGAACAAAATGGGGGAGAGGGGAGGGAAGAGAGGATGTAAAGTTCAGTGAATCACGGCATTCAAATCCTCACAATGCCTGTACTGACTGCCTTCAATCAAATATTTCCTGAAATATTAAAATATAAATAAGTAAACTCTAATCGTCACTGTTTGGACATGCATCCATCTCAGACTAGTTAGCATTATAGTGTGGTGCTCTTGCTCACAGCTCCTAAGTTAAAGATCAACCCTACTCAACCCCTGGCGCGTTAGTCTCCAAGCCAAGGCCAAGACCGCGACACTGCCAGTGGCCCCTCTTACCACCAGGCTGAGCTTGGACCGCTTGCTGACAGAGCACAGCAGCAGACAGGGGGCGCTGTCTCACGAGATGCAAGAAACGCAACACTTCCCACAAAGCGGGTTTAGAAAACCACCCGAGAGGGTGGATGGGGGAACGCAGGGCCGGCCAAGTCTCCCGCCGGCGCTCTCCCTTCCAGACTTCCTAGGATTCTGTGAGCGTTTATTTGCTAGCACAAAACACCGGCAGATACATTCTTCGATCTGGTGGTAATTCCCCAAGATGTCTCAAAAAACCAAAATCACCCGTAAGAAGTTAACTACCGACACACTGGATGTGACCGCCTTGGGGAGCATCTGGAATACAATCCACCCACAGCACTAAGAATAACGGGTCAGAAAAGAGCTCCTACTCAGGCCCCGGGTCAGTGCCACCTGGAGCCGGCGTATCCCAAAGACGGGCAAGGCCAAGGGAGCCTCCCAGCCAGTCTGCTGTGCCCGGGTGGCCCCACGGGGCTGCATACAGAGAGCGTCGCGCTCTGCTTGGCCTCGCGTTCCTGCCGGGTACGCACCATGGGCGGAGCCGGAGTCGGCATGATGGCGGTGGGCGGGAGCGCGTGGGGGAAGGGCGTGAAGGTGTGCTGGTGCGTGTGCTGGTGCGTGTGCTGGTGCTGGTGCTGGTGCTGGTGGAACTCGGTCCGCAGGTAGGGCGGGGGGCCCAGGGAGGCCCCGCGGTCAGCACTCTGAGAGGCCAAAAAACGCGTGTTCAGTTCCTGGCGCAAGATGTCTTGCTCTGGAAAAGAGGAGGAGGCAGACGGTGACACCTTTTCCGGGGCCGGTCATTTCCTCCAGAGTAGGACATCCGAGGAGCTCAGTATGGAGGGCTCCAGACCGGGGCACGGGGGCTGGGCATTTGTGGAAAAGACCTCCAGGCAGGCAGAGGAGGCTACGGCCCAGTCAACAGCCTAACTGTTCTCCGTCCAGGCTTCCGGGGACGAGGGGTCCACCAGTGCCATGCACGTACAGGGTCCAGGCTGAGTGGCCAGAGGTCAAATTTCAGCTCTTCTCGAGGGAGCTGAGTGACCCAGAGCATTGCCCATCACTGTCTGTGTCTGTTTCCTCATCTGTCGAATGGGGACAACACATTGCCTGTGCTGTGGTTTTGTTTTGAAGGTTAAAGAAATGAACATTTTTAAGTGCTTGAAAGTCAATAAAGCAGAGCCTTCATGCCCTCTTCCAAGGATAAAGCTCTGCTCTACAGCTCTCTGTACTGGTGGCAAAGCTTGGCCACAATGGACCCAAAGTTGGGACACTTGGCTCAATTAATACAGGTGAGGAGCAAAGAACCCAATACCTAACCCTAAGTGTGTCTTTAAAAATCTGGGATATGTTGCCTCAAAAAGTGCATTTTCCCTACCTAAGGTAGAAGGCCTCATTTAATTGTTAGTTGCTCAGTTGTATCTGACTCTGTGACCCTGCCAGGTTTCCCTGTCCATAGGATTCTCCAAGGCAAGAATACTGGAGTGAGTTGCCATTCTCGTCTTCAGGGGATCTTCCCGACCCAGGGATCAAACTCAGGTCTCCCACACTGCAGGCAGATTCTTTACCATCTGAGCCACCAGGGAAGCCCTTGTTTGACTAAAACAAATCCCTTAAGCCACGATGTGCCTTAAGATCCTGGCCTGAAACAGACATGGAGCGTGGAGAGCTTTTGTCATGCCCATAGGGCCCAGACCACCTGTGCTTTACTGCTCAGCTGGTCAGAAAAGCCTCATGACTACAAAGTTCTCTCTGGCAGAATCCCCTGGATCGTGACAGGTTGGGATGGGGGCTAATGGTACATTTTCTGCAGACTCTCAGCCCACTGGGGACTGGAGGAAGAAGACATTCTATAAAGCGGACCATGGCGAGTGGCCCAAACCTAATCATCAGGGATAACACAGACAGGGGGTGAGGCGTCCGGAAAGGAGAGTGGGGGCATGGAGAAGCCAGGCCAGCTCCTCCCTCCTACCTGAGTAAGTGCTCCCGGCCGGGTGTCCGGGCACCTGCAGACTCCCAGATGTCAGAGGTGGTGGAGGAGGCAAAGCAGTGGGAGGGGCAAACATATTGGGGTGATGCGAGTGTGCGGGGGGCTGGAGGGTGGGCGTGAAGCTGTGCAGGGGGCTGTGGTTGGGCAGTGACAGGGGGAACGGGGAGGCCGAGGGGTGGTGGGAGATGTGAGGGGGGGCGGGCTGAGTCTTCGCTGGAGTGCTGCTTCTGCTACTGCTGTTGGAACATCAAAAAAAAAATAGAAGAAAGGAAAAAAAGGGGTCAGTAATCAACTTTCTTAAAAACAAAACAAAGCCAAACAGAGCCATTTAACACTTTTCCTCTCGCTCCTTGGTCTTCGCAGATCCCCACCCTGTGCACAGAGCCTCTGCTGAAATCGCAGTTCCTCTAAACCGGACCCACAGCTGTGTACACAGTGAACAGCAACTCCTGCTCCACGCTGCCCCCCATCGCCCTGTCCAAGAGCTGCCCCTCATACCCTGTGCCAGCCACTCTTCCTACAGGGGCCACGTCAATGGAAACGAACAAGCTGGTGACCTGGGCTCGCCAGGTCTGTCTGCTCCGTCTTCTGTGAAGAAGCACAGGGAAGGGGGAACCAGGGAGCTCGGGCGCCCTGTCACCTCCATGGACTGGAGGCCACAAAAGATGGGCCTGGCCCCGCGGAGGCAGCTTCCTTCCACTACCACAGACAGGAAAGAGCAGGGCCCTCAACCCCAGTCACCAGGCTGTCACAGGAAAACACGACCGGAGCGCTTAGAATGACAGCCCCCAGGACCGGTGGGGGTGGGCAACGCCGGGCCCTGCGCCCGGCTCTCCTCCTCGCTTTTCTTTGCAAGGGTCCCTGTGCTGCTTGTCAACCTTCCCTCTATGATCTGGCAAGGACAAGACACAAGAGGCCTGGCTCCCCATGGAGGAATGCCTCCCTTTTCCTCAACCCAGCATCTTTCTCTTGTATCTCTGCGACTCACCTGGCGGAAGTCACCATGGAAACTCCTCGAACCAGATCACTCCTTGGTCTGCATGCTCCCGCCCCGCCAGGAGTTGCAGGGAGATGTTGACAGGGAGGCAAATGGCTTCCCTTCTAAGACTCCCTTAACATTCCGGGAATCTCCCCTGGTTTCCCTTCCCTGCCTCCAACCTGGGAACCAGTGGTGGGTCCCAGGCACAGCGCCCTGGACTTTCCCTTCCTTGAACCTTCTCCTCCCTGCAGTCACTCTCAGGAGCCTCCGCAGGCAGTTGAGGTCTCCACCATGTCCTTACCACCCAAAAGATCCTCAACCCAATTCCACCCAATTCCACCCCATCTCCTCCCCAGAGACCCTGTCTCCCTGCGCCTCGGACGCCTTCCCTGTCTTCCGTGCCTGCCTGGCTGAGAACACGTTGACAGAGATGCCAACGGGAACCCCGGTCCCCATGGGAGCCCCCGCGCCCACCGCCACCTGCCCATCCCACCGAAGATGACCGACGCGGGGCGGGGGCGGCTCACCTGAGGCTGTTGAGGCTCAGGCTGCTGCTGTTGTAGGCGGACAGCGGCTGGGGGAGGCTCTGGGCGGAGGGGTGGGCCTGTGCGGGCGGGAGGACCTGGGGCGGCAGCGGCCCCGGGGACTGTGGCCGGGGCGGCCGGGGTGCCTGCGGCGGCGCGGGCTGCGGCGGGGCCTCCGGGGGCGCGGGCGGCGGCTGCGCGCCGGGGCGTGGGGGCGGCGGGGGCTCGGCGCGCGGCCCCGACGCGGGGTCCGGAGACGGCGCTCGGGGCGGGGGCTCCGCCTGGGGCTGGGGCGGCGGCGGCGGGACCTGAGGGCGCGCGTCCTTCAGCACCACGGGCTCGAACAGGGGCTCTTTGCCGCAGTCCTGGCTCTTCTCCTGGCTCCGCTCTAGACCCGATACCTTGGGGACAATGGGCCCCGCATCGTGGCCATCGTGGTGGGGTAGCACGCCGACGCCGAGCTCGGGATCTGTGCGGGAGAGCAGAGAGAAGAGCGAGGCAGACGGTGAGTGAGCGAAGCTGACCCCGGGCCGGGTCACCTGTGCCCAACGACACGATCGGTCAGGTCCCAGAAAGGTCCACCAGTCAGATAAGGCTGCCTTCCAGAAAGTGGTTGAGGCCATCAGAGTCTGCAAATAAATGTTTCCCTTAATCTTGACAAAGCAAGATTATGCAGTGAAATTCACAAACAGTAGACAACATATCGATTCACCCCTTTTAAAACAAATACAGTTCTAAAAAAAAATTATTTATTTGGCTGTGCTGGGTCTTAGTTGCTGCTCCTGCAATCTTTACTGTGGTATGTGGGATCCTGTTCCCTGACCAGGGATCGAATCTGGGCCCCCTGCATAGGGAGCTAGGACTTTAGTCACTGGACTACCAAGGAAGTCCCCAAATACAGTTCTTGACTAGACAAAGGAGAAGTGTTTTCAGTAGTACATGAAGCAAACATTATTTAGCCCAGCAGACGTTTCTTCTCCGCCTGCCTCCTCTCCCTTTTGCATTCTGACTGATGAAGCACGCTTGACATTTGGAGACATTTCTGCTGAGCAACCGCTAAATGTCTGGTCAAAGGTCAGGCCTCCTACGGCTCACTGATGATCCAACCGTTTGAGATTGAAGGAACAAACATGAATTTAGACCAACTGACCGTCAACCACACAGGCTTGAGTTTTTAAAGAATTCCCTCTGGACCACAGGAGGGGTCCTTAGCCAGGTGAATCTGGACCTTGAGACCAAGTGGGATGGGAAATGTACGTAAAATTCTACAGTAACTAATGACACCTAGACAACAGATGCTCCTATATTAATTTAAATGATGTACTTCCCCCTGAAGGTCAAAAGACCCATGCCACATCTAGTATGTGGGTGCCCCGATGACCCCATAAGTCAAACTCCGTACAATTCTCTACTAGAATGATGATGGACAAATATGGCATTGCACATAGAGGTGGCTCTATGGTAGAGAACCCGCCTGCCAGTGCAGAAGTGCAGGTTGGATCCCTGGGTGGGGAAGATCCCCTGGAGGAGGGCATGGTAACCCACTCCAGTATTCTTGCCTGGACAATCCCATGGCTAGAGGAGCCTGGTGGGCTGCAGTCCATAGGGCTGCAGACAGTTGACCGTGACTGATCATGCACATCTTGGTGGTGGCTGGGGGCAGGGGGGGATGGGGGGTGGGTGGGGGAAGGATTATCTTCCCCACATTTTTGCACTTAAAAAAAAAAATCCATCCTTTTCTATTATTACAAAGCTTAAAAACAGGAAGAGAATAGATCACAACATTCTCTAAAATGAGGGTGTATACCAGGTACTCCTAAATGATTACTTTGGGCATGACCTTTCTCTTCACATCTTCCTGCTATCAAGTGTGAAAAATACATGGTATTCTCACCGGGCCTATTAATGTCTGTTGATGTCCTATTGGGTGTATATACTTGTCATGTTTTCTTCCCTGAAATTTGCATCAAAGCAATCCATTATTTTCAGTGTTCTTTCGGTAAAACAGATCAAATCTGTAACATGCACAAAAGCCGAAACAAATGGTGGGCTTATAAACCAAGCACGTGGTTAGCTGTCATGCACGCAGCTATCCTTGAGTGCTGCAGACCAGCGTGGAACAACTACACTAACAGGATGCCAAGAAAGACCCCTCTTCACATAATTCAGGCGCAAAAGGATAAAGCAATGTATGGATCTGGTGAAAAGGAAGTCTAGACTTCTGACATCCTACGCATGCACATTTTTTTCCAGTGCTGTCTTCAGAACTTTCCTAGGCAGATCTTTGCTTAAGAAAAGCTTATGTGTTATGAATTTCCAGAACCTGAGGGCTGAGAGAGAACAGGAAGTTCCTGATGTGCACACAGAGCCCCTTTAGCCATAAGAACTCCCACATCACAAAGGAAGACCCTTCATCTGCAGACACCTAGATCTAAGGATGTTGGTGCTGCTGCTTTTTCACTGCTTTTTCTATCATTTTCACAATATTTTCTATAGCAAGCAATTATACAAGTTCACTGAAAACCTCAGGCTTCACACACACACTGCAGGCTGGTTAGTCAGGCCCTCGGCAGAAAGCACTAACACCCGGGAAATCCTAAGAGGATGAAATAAGAGAAACTCCTCCATGAGGGCCTATGTGCATAAGCAGGGACTCTTCCTGTCCTGACAGCTGAGGACGGTGATGCTTTTGTGACAAATATGGCAAGCACACAAAATGGAATACAGTCCCGTCTCTCTGCGCTGCTCTGTTTTCTCTGGACAAGGATGTTGCTGTTGTTTAGTTGGTCAGTTGTTCCGACTGTTTGAGACCCTGTGGACTGTAGCCCGCCAGGTTCCTCTGTCCATGGGATTTCCCAGGCAAGGATACCAGAGTGAGTTGCCATTTCCTTCTCCAGGGCGTCTTCCTGACCCAGGAATCGAACCCGCGTCTCCTGCATTGCAGGCAGCCTACCACTGAGCCACCTGGGAGCCCTCCTGGATGAGGATAGTGACAAATAAATACATAAATAGTTTCCATCTTGTTAGGTTACATTCAAATTCATGACCTCCCTCTAAAAACCAAGGTCTAAAGTTTCTCTCAGACGTAAAAGAAAATTTGGGACACCACCCAGAGGTTATTGCTTCAGTTTACTTAGGCCAGTAAGGAAGTACAACAGAAACACACGGATAAGCATTTATCCATCTAGCCTGACTATATTTATCTCTTGTTCTTTAATCGATGAGCCTCTAGAGTTTGGACAACATAGCTGAGTCTACAGGAGGCACCGTGCAGGCTTGGGCTTGATTCCCAAGGCCCCATAAAGGCAAACCGAGGTGGTTCTTACCTCTGCTGTCCCACTGTCTGAGGACCAACCCAAACTCAGCTGGAGTCAGGAGTGGTGCCGAGACTTGGCATCGTCACCATCCGTGATGTTCAACAAGGTATACAGACAAGACCAAAACCTTTCCAGCAAACTCTACGCATTTGTAGGGAACCATCTATGAGGAATGACTTAGGGAATCAAGAGGCACAAAATTTTGGAAGAAGACCAGAATCTGGGAGACCATCCCAGCACTTCTCAAAATTTAATGTGCATAGGAATCCCCTGAAGATCTGATTCAAATGCAGGGTCAGCGGCTTGGGGTGGGGGGTGGTGGTGAGTGTGGCTCCAGAGTCCACCTTCCTGAGAATTTCCTGGGTGATGCTGACGCCTGGACTGTTCTGTGAGTAGTAGGGGTGTTATCTAACCCTCTGACTAGACGGGGGATAAGCCCAGAGAAGTTAAGAAACTTGCTTGTTGTTTAATAAACCAGACAGCGGAGTTCTAGTCCCAGCTCTGCCACTACCGAGTGCCTCTTCTCTGATTGCCTCCTAAGAAGCAAAATAACCCTGAAACAGAGCAGGCAATGATGAATCCAGGATTCGGTTACAATGTTTTAAGTACAGCCAGAAAGTGAAAAGGGTTAGGAGAGCTAGAGAGGGTTGCTGGAAGACGGCCCTTGGGCTCAATCTGAAAGCTATCATCAGTCCATCAGTGAGGGTGCCGCAGCCTATGAGCAAGGTTGGAAGGCTGGTAAGAACTATGGGGCTGAAAGTTTTACGACCACCATTTACATGGATCCTTGAGGCACGGATTAGGCGTCATGCATTTTTGTGGCTAATTGGTAATGCATTTCCTCTTCCTTTCAATTATTCAATAAATGCATCTTCCCAGTTAAGCTCTTTCATCCTGACAGTCCATTTATCTTACTGAGCTCCTCCAAAACTGGCAAGAACACATAAAAAAAGAAAATGTGTTTTTTTTGGGGGGGGGGAGGGGGAGGATGTTGCTCAGTGTGCTCTGAATTTACCAAAGGATGAAATGTGCTGAGGCTGAAAGAAATAAGAACATGTGCAAATTGACTGGTCTTATTTAGAAGTCTTATTCCATTTGGGGGGTTTTAGAATTTCTCTTTGTGTTCGTAAAAATAACATTATGCTTACAATAAAGGATATGCAAATTTGAATTACACTGTACAGTAAAAAGGCTGAATGTACTGTGTGTAAATTATATCTCAACAAACTTGACTCAAGCACAATAAAAAAACTTAAGGGTAGAGTAGGAAAAATGTGCTTGAGCTGGCTACAACTTAGATATAAACTCTCTGGGGAAAATGGGCTCTTTTTTAGTTTGCTAGTTGAATATAAACCCTGTCGTCTTTGTGGAGGGTGATGTGGCAACATTTACCCAAAAAACTAACGAGTTCCTTTGACCTGGCAAATAACAATTTGGTCTACAGACACAGTGAAACAGTATCAGGATGTGAGTCACATTTTTGGAAACAACTCAAACGTAATCATTAGGGTTACATATAAATTTGATACATCTGTACAGTGGAACCAACTGCAACTGCACAAATGAATGAGGGGCTACATACGTACAATGTAGAGCATACCCTAGCTTTTATGAAAAATGAAGAAAAATAATATATATTCATTTTTACTTTATATCTAAAGAAGCTCTGGAAGAATATCCAAGAAACCAATAGCCTTGGATCACCTGCTTAGGGTGGAGAAGGAAATGGCAACTGACTCCAGTATTCTTGCCTGGAGAATCCCATGGACAGAGGAGCCTGGGAGGGGGGCTGCAGTCCATGAGGTTGCAAAGAGTCAGACACAACTGAAGCGAGTTAGCACGCATGCACGCACACCTGCTTAGGGGCTTGGGGAGGAGTAAGAACTGGGGAGACAGAATGGAGGGAGGGATATTTGACTGTCTACATACATGCATATTTAAATTTTTGAATCATGTAACCTATTTAAATTTTAAAATTGGTCTTCTGTTTAAAAATAGTCTGAGCAAAGGGAAAAAAGCAAAGCAAATAAAATTGGGGATTTGAAGAGTGGTATGCTGAGACTCTTGAGGGTCCCTTGGACTGCAAGGAGATCCAACCAATCCATTCTGAAGGAGATCAGCCCTGGGATTTCTTTGGAAGGAATGATGCTAAAGCTGAAACTCCAGTACTTTGGCCACCTCATGTAAATAATTGACTCATTGGAAAAGACTCTGATGCTGGGAGGGATTGGGGGCAGGAGGAGAAGGGGACGACCGAGGATGAGATGGCTAGATGGCATCACAGACTCGATGGACGTGAGTCTGAGTGAACTCCAGGAGTTGGTGATGGACACGGAGGCCTGGTGTGCTGCGATTCATGGGCTTGCAAAGAGTTGGACACAACTGAGCGACTGAACTGAACTGATGACTAATAGACATGGAGAGTATCTTTTATATAAAATAAGAAAATACAGTACATACATTTATCTAATAATTTTTAACATAAAATGGCTTTTATGAAAAATGTAAATTACAAAAATTGACTTAAAAGCAACCCAATCATAAAAGTAAACTGAAAAATGACTCCATGTTAACACCTCTTCAACCGAAAAAAAGGTACGAAGTTATGTTATAGGCAGTGTGGACTAAACCTGTAAGAAGCAAATGATCCTGGATGTTTAAACCGAAAATCAATAGCAAACCTACCACCAAAGGAAGGGGCAAAACTGTTATTTATAAAAAATATAATGATCAAGTTGGGAAACAGCCAGCCAGCTAAAAAAATACGAGAATTAATAAGAGAGCTCAGTAAGGTATCCGAACAAAGAAAAACCACAAACATCTGTCGCTTTTCTACACAGCAGCAATAGTGATGAGAAAATAAAAAAGAATTCCCTTGACAGTAAAAAAAAAAAAACCCTGGGACTTCCCAAATGGTCTGGGTGTTAGGAATCAGCCTTACAATATAGGGGATGCTGGTTTGATCCCTGGTCGGGGAACTAAGATCACCCATACCCCGGAGCAACTAACCCTGTGCTCTCTGTGTGAGTCACAACTAGAGAGTCCAGCCACCGCACTGAAAGATTCCAGATGATGCACCTAAGAACCAATGCAGCCAAATACAGAACTAAATGAATAAACATTATCTAAAAAACAACACAAATCATACGGCACTTGGGAACAAACCTGACAAGGAAATTAGAGGGCCTCTCAACTTTCAGAAACATATACCCCCCAAATGCTTTGAGAATCTGTGTTCAAGGGTGTTTGATGATGCAGAAAATAATAAATAAATAAACGGGGGTAGAGATGGGGAGAGAGAGACAAGTTAAAGGGTAAGCCATGGAAGAGGCAGGTCTTCGAAGAGACCACCCCTTGAGGGGTTTTCCAAGTTCGCTGGAGTGTATGTGTCTGCCACAGAGAATGGAGGGAATCAGTGACTCTCAGAGGGATGAGATGTTTCATGGTAGGAAGCTAAACCCCACACAGTATCTTGGTTTACTTTCTCAAGTCCCATTGAACATCTGTACAGCTGAGAAACCTAGAGCCTGTCTGCAAAGAAAAGACAAAATAATTTTTTGCATGTGCATGGCTTTAATACACACTGGGTTCTCAAGGAACGCAACTATTGTATGAGGTTATGTCTGCTGTGTAGGTCTTGTGGTGGAGTTGTTTCTCACTTGGGAAGATCATGACATCAATGGTGAGGCTGCTCCTGCTGTTGAAATGACTACGATAGTTGTATCTCTATGTACAGATTCAGCCTCTGACCTTTTGTTGCTTTCTAATGTAAAAAGGCATGTATGTACTTAAAACATACTATGTTGTTATAAGTTACTTTCTATTTGTTTCTCCTTTACATTTCATTAAAGGCTTTATATACATTTTAAAAATTATAAACATAGTGTATAGATAAACCAAATATTTTGCTCCAGAAATTAAACAATGAGAGTGTGCTATAAAATATTTCTCAAACAAAGAGGGCGCTGGGTGTGGGTAAGGATGAGATTTGATGTATTATGTCCCTGTGGTGGGCTGCTCTGTTTCCAGAATTCTAATAACTTTCTGCAGAAATGTAACAACTACCTGAAAGGGCTGTTGTGGAAGCTAAAAAGTCATGTTATGTGCTTTTCACAATGTACAGCACAAAATAAAGTAAGTGATCAATGTTCCCCAAACTACTGTTGAAAAAGATTTAATTTCACGGAAAATATTTCAAGACAAAATTACTATTAAGTAAAATAAAGGAAACTATTATCCCTATTGTCTGTATAAATCCATACATATACACACCAAAAGAGATTAGAAAGATATGCATTAAGATGCCTCTTGAGAGCCCCTTGGGCAGCAAGGAAATCAAACCAGACAATCTTAGAGGAAATCAGCCCTGAGTATCCATTGGAAGAACTGATGCTGAAGCTCAAATAATTTGGCCATCTGATGCAAAGAGTTGACTCACTGGAAAAGACTCTGATGCTGGGAAAGATTGAAGGCAAAAGGAGGAGAGAGCATGAGATGGTTGGATAGCATCACAGACTCAATGGACACGAATGTAAGCAAACTTTGGGATATAGTGAAGGACGGGGAAACTCGGCATGCTGTATACAGTCCATGGGGTCGCAAAGAGCCAAACACAACTTATCGACTGAACAACAAAAAATCCCATCTACTAGAAATAACCATTGACTCAAACTTTTAAATTTGTGCTTTTCTTAACTTTCCAAATTGTCCATAGAGAATATGTATTATTATCGCAGAAGAAAAGTAAAGGATATTTTAAAAAGTGTTCTTCATAGACAAATATGCCCGCACTATCTGAAGAAATCAACCAGGAAAGTAACTGTTTAAGTCTTTTTAAACTGCCCCACCTACAGGATGGAGGTTTAAAAAAACTGTTCACCCAGAAGACAGATGGTGTTTTGTATCAGAGAGGAGGATTGTATATGAAGGGCATTAGCCTTCCATCGACTTCTCAATGTTTCTAATTGGTTCTAACTGGTGTATCTGAAGAGAAAGGAAATGGTGAACCCTGATGATGGAGAAGGACGAGGCGGAAAGGGGAAACGGGGAGGAGGAGGAGAAAAACTCTCCCAAGACACATTTCTGTTCTTCTGGTCTTTACACTGGATTGCTGTTGCTGTTTAGTTGCTAAGTCATGTCTGGCACTCTTGCAACCCCATGGACTGTAACCTGCCAGGCTCCTCTGTCCATGGGATTTCCCTGGCAAGAATACTGGAGTGGGTAAACATTCCCTTCTCCAGGGGTCTCCCAGACCCAGGGACTGAAGCTGGGTCTCCTGCAGTGGCAGGTGGATTCTTTACCACTGGGTCACCTGGGAAGTCCTCACACTGGATTAGAAAGCCCTAATTTACCCACTACAAGGTCATTATTGTAGCAAATATAAATGAGCCTTAAAGGCCTCAGGAAAATCTTGTGGGCCAGGGGCCACGAGGCAGTGCACCTACCCATCCATCCATCCGTATCTTCCTGAATGTTTGATCCCTACATCAGGACTGCACATGGCCTACTTTTAAATTATTCTATTCTACCTTCTAGTTAGCTTTCCTACTTACTTGTCTACCTGAAAGAGCCACAGAAACCTCACCACACAGAAAGAAGATGGTAGCCAAACAATAAAAGGAACCCAGACTTTAAAAGTGGGAACATCAATAAATGTGGAATGTTTAACCCAAATAGCCCGGAAACACAGTCAAGCATCAGATTTCTGTAAATCTACATGCAATTATTTCAAGCTGCCGGCAATATCCATTCTTTAAACACACCTTCTGATGTCTACTCTGTGACCTCAGACAAAATCTCCTTTTTAGCAAAGACTGCAAGTTTTGTATCAGGGAAGGCAATGGCACCCCATTCCAGTACTCTTGCCTGGAGAATCCCATTGACAGAGGAGCCTGGTAGGCTGCAGTCCATGGGGTCGCTAAGAGTCGGATATGACTGAGCATCTTTACTTTCACTTTTCACTTTCATGCATTGGAGAAGGAAATGGCAGCCCACTCCAGTGTTCTTGCCTGGAGAATCCCAGGGATGGGGGAGCCTGGTGGGCTGCCATCTATGGGGTCGCACAGAGTCGGACACGACTGAAGTGTCTTAGCAGCAAGTTTTGTATAAGGCTTCCCAGGTGGCACTAGCGGTGAAGAACCTGCCTGCCAATGCACAGGAGACGTAAGAGACGCAGGTTTGATCCCTGGGTTGGGAAGATCCCTTGGAGGAGATGATGACAACTCACTGCAGTACTCTTGCCTGGCGAATTCCATGGACAGAGGCGCCTGGCGGGCTACAGTTCACAGGGTCACACAGAACCGGACAAGACAGAGGAGACTTAGCAAGTACGCGTGCATGTTTTGTATATACTTATTAAAATGAACATGACTGCTGAACTCATTTACCAATACTCTGAACACTCCCTATGTTTTAGGTATCATCTGTGTTTTATTTTTAATTTTTGGCTGCACCCCACAGCATGTGGCACCTTACTTCCCTGCCCAGGGATTGAGCCTATGTCCCCTGCATTGGAAGGTGGGGCCTTAACCACCAGACCTCAGGGGAACTCCCAGTACCATCTCTAAAACCGTACACCCCAATGGTGTTTGACTGAAGACGATCTACCTTCTCTAACACACACTTCTCTTCATTTTCCTCCTCTCCCTCTTTTCTTCAAAGGATTAAACAGAGACCAGTTCGTTCCATTAGCAGATTCAATTACTCGAACGAATGGAGGGATGACATTCAGTCTTGCAGCTCCTTCCTCCTCGGTCACTGAAACTGTACAAATAAATTGGGGAAAGCCCACTGTTTGTTCAAGGCAAATTGATTTTCAAACACTGTAAGAGTGGGTGATCAGGGGAATGATGGGTGCTTGGCAGGGCTCAAAGAGATTCCATTTTGTGCTTGTCATTTTGTGTAAACATTAATTACCATCTGGGAGGCGAAGCTCTGGGCTCAAGTCTGCATTGCAAAGCTCCGGGGGCCTCCAGGGCTCTGGGTAAAAAGAGAATCCTAAGTACGAAAGAATAGCCACAGCGTCTGCCAAAACACTAGCAGCCCCCCAGGGAAGCTGTGTGGAGCCCAGAAGATTAGAGGCTGCTGGGCTGACAGAGGCTAGTTTGGACAGCATCGAGTTTACCAGATTAACCTGGGACAGGGGTTAATCTGACAGGGGTTAAAGAAAAGTCAACAGAGCACAGTTGAGTGTACTGAGTCTCGATTCAAGTTTATTCTCCGTAAACCCCACACCAGAAAGCATCCATCTGTAACAGGATGCCCACGTTCCTGATGCTTTATGACCCAAAACTTTGCCTTCAAGGGGAGAACCAACCTTGGCTGTTTGGATGAGAGCCCATCAGAATGGCTTCTGCCTACAGCCTGAGGCAGCCTTGTGCAAACGGTTCACGTCTCTTGTAGCCTCTGGCTAATGAGAGCAGGGAAGGACCATGTTGATGAGGGACCAAAATCCGGAGGAGAGAAAGAGGCCGTGATCTACTGGGGGTAGAGGTGGGGGCACTAAAAAGTCTTTTTAAAAACCTAGGCATGTCAAGGTCATATGTAATTAATTCTCCTTGTGTTTTCGCTCCATACAAGGAAAAACGAATTAGCGTCACCTCAGATACCCAGTATGGTGCTAGGTGCTGAGGATACAAAGATGAGTAAGAAACAGCACCAGGCACCCCTGGTGGTCTAGTGGTAAAGACTCCGCCTGCCAGCCCAGGGGACACTGGTTCAGTCCCTGGTCCGGGAAGATTCCACATGCCAGGGGCAGCTCAGCCTGTGGGTCACGACTACTGAGCTCGCGCTCTAGAGCCACTGGGCTGCCAACTACTGAAGCCGGCATGCCTACAGCCTGCGCTCCACAAGAGGAGCCGTCGCGATGAGAAGCCCACGCACCCCAACTGGAGAGCAGCCCCCGCTCGCCAAAACTAGAGCAAGCCCGAGCAGCAGTGAAGACCCAGCACAGCCAAGTATAAAAATAAACAAATAAAACTTAAAAGAAAGTCATAATAAAAAAGAAAGAAACAGCCCTGGCTTCCAGGAGCTGGCCAGCGAGGGTGAGAACACAGGGAAAACACAGGAACCAGCGGTCGGGGAACCTGTGGCCTTCAACTACAGCGTCTGCCATCTGCAAGGTTCAGAGAGAAGCTTAGATGACCAGTGCTGATGAGGACAGCTGCTATGTGTTATTTATTTGAGTTATCCATGGGGCTTCCCTGGTGGCTCAGATGGTAAAGAATCCACCTGCAATGCGCAAGACCTGGGTTTGATCCCTGAGTTGGGAAGATCCCCTGGAGGAGGGCATGGCAACCCACTCCAGTATTCTTGCCTGGAGAATCCCCTTGGACACAGGAGGCCTGGTGGGCTACAGTCCATGGGGTCGCAAAGAGCTGGACATGACTGAGCGACTAAGCATAGCACAGCGCATGGTCAGGCACTTTATGTAACACTTCCTGCTGTACTGGTTCCAACGTTCGGTCTTAGACCCAAATCAACAGAATCGTGTTCTGGGCTGTGTGGAGACCTGACAAGGTATGAAGGGCAAGGTGTCCAATCACTTCCCAGGACAACGGAAAAACCCCAAAGACCAAGTTCTGAGAAAGCCCAGGCTTTTGTGCTGTGGCCCCAACGACACACTCCCGCTGTTTTGGCTTGCACCCTCCTGTCAATGCCAGTATTCACCAGCAGGCCTTTCCCGAAGAGACCACCTCCTGCGTGCTCTCCCTCGCCAGCGCCTCTCTGCCTTGGGGACCCTCCACCTGCTGGCGTGGGTCTCAGCTTCCAGGCCCGTCCTTGCCAGTCTCGTCTGGCTGTGGTTCGAGCGCCCACGTGACACCGCACTCTGCACGGGCTCACCCCAAGCCCAGGACGCACAACACGTGACACGATGCCCCTGCATCTGTCTATCAGTACAGGGGTCCCAACAAGGAAAGGTGCTGGAAGGATTTTCCACCATACGTGTATGTATTCCTGCAGCACGGCACGTATACTCTGAGCGAGGAGAAATCTTAGGACGAGGCCAATGCCACAGTCAAACCCGAAGGACACGTTCCTCAGACTGGAAGACAACAAGGAGACAGACCCTTGGTTTATTTTGGAAATTTGCCAAGAGGTGGGACTCAGGCAGTGACAGTGAATTATACCTTTAGATGTTTGGTTAAAAAAAAAAAAGTCTTCTAGTATCTAATCATCCTGCCTTTCACATTAAGAACTATCAAGTGAGGATACGGGGCAGAAGAAAAGAATGTCATCCTCCTAAAGGCAGCCCTCCCTCCAGGATTTTTTTTTTTTTTTTACGAAGTACAGGCGAGGACTCAAAAGCTGTCAAGCTCAGAGAGGCTCACAGATCTTTTTAGAGACCTGCCGCCTTCCTCGTGTACTGCTGTCCACGGTCGCTTCGAGCATCATCAGCTTGGAGTTTCACGTCCATAGCCGGAGCAGTGATCGTGAGGGTCATCTGCCCCTGGTCCCCTTGAAGCAATCATTTCTCTGGCATCATGTATCCTTGCCACCTTCTTTCTTAACGGAATAAGCGATTTTTCTTGTATCTGTGTATGTCTGTTGTTGCATCAACACGACTCTGAGGTTTTGGGGGCCCCTGGGATGAGGCACCTGGCTAGCAGTGTTCACACTTTGAAAGCTCAGTGCGCCCATTAAAGTTGGCAAGTGACTGGCTCTATGTTAAACCCTATTTTCAACACTGTACTTCCCCCAAGATTGTTTTCTCAAGGACAAAGGTGAAAGCCGCCAGCGCCAAAGGCCTGCTGAGATCCGAGCAGGCACCCTGCCCTCCTGCTTTCTTCACTCTGGCTGTGTGTCACCTGACTTCGGGCACAGGTCAGACGATCACTGAGACCCGTTTAGTAAAGAGGCTGGGTGGGGTATGTGACGGTGGCAGGCAGAAGTCTCCATCTAGTCTATCCCAGGCCTTTCCTCGGCTCCCCGACATCAATATAAAATCTCCCCACCACCAAGATTCTTCCTAACCCTTGGCACACAGGGCTGTGGTAAGGTGTGACAGCTGAGCTACGGTGGCCCTGACTTCCGGTCAATATCAGGTAACTTTTTCACGGCTGCAGAGCCTGCGAGAGCACACACACTGCATCCCTCTAGAAGGAGAGAGTCACTTGAGTTGTGCGACATCCCTGTATCAACTTCTGCCAAGTCACCCTTGCGTCTGGGTCCAGGTGTCAAGGGGAAGGTTGGAAGTTACTCTAGCACGAAAGAGTGAAGCAAATCGCTGTGATTTTTCAAGCAGCCACTAAATCTTTCTGTCCTGGAGGGAAGGGAAGAAGGAGCCAGAGACATCAAGGCACGTGGACCACTCTGGCGGGGCTCTTCCTGTGCCAAGAGAGCTGCAGGAAACGGGGGCGGGGGTTGAGCTGGGGGTTAGTAACCAGGGGGAGGAACACCAGCAACCCCAGTCATTTTCCTGCCGTGTTCACACAGCAGTCATTTGGCGAGTGGTAGAGCATCATCAAATGTCCCCAAAGCCGTGTTTCCCCAGAGTGTGGTTGGAGAACTCCGAGGACCACTCTTGTCCTGTTCGCAAAGGTCGCCGTGAGAAGCGGCCTCTGCCTTGGCAACGTCTCCCATCCTGCAGCAATGAACACGCCGCCAGCATCCAGAAGGCCTGTCTGTACGGGCTGTTCTGAGGACGGACCACAGCGTTCCTCCCGAGTCTGTGCAAATGACCTGCTGTGACCCGGGGCCAGAGGGCCGGGCGGCCTGTGATCTGTCTGACCCGAGCACCGTGTGTGCCCCTGGAACAGATCCATGAAGCTGTTGTTTTCTTGATATCATGGAGCCTTTGATTCTTTAGTTGAAGGAGGAGGAGCAGAGAAAAAGAGGACTCTTGACAGTTTCTCTAATAAGTTACGGACTTTCTGATCCCAAACTGTCTTCCACTTTATCCTATGACTCTAAGATCTTCCACAGTCTCACAACCCCCAAGTGTGGTCCACAGACCAGCAAATACCAGCATCACCAAAGGTCTTGTCAGGAAGTGAAATTCACAGCCCTCATCCATATGCCCATGCAAGCACTGCCCTGTAGCACGCTTGGGAGTGTTAAAGAGCCTCGGGAAACCCCATATAGCCGAGGGGCGCCCCTCACGAAGCTGCTAATCCTGCCCTGTCTCCCTCTCCCAAGACTCAAGCGTGGAAATAACTTCCTTCATTCCTTCCTCGAGCAGGGTCTCTACCGGCCTGTAAGCTGCTGCAGGGATGGGGCGGTGGGAGGTGGCAGTATCGAGGCCTCGTGTGTGGCCATGTTTCCCATCCTGGCTCATGGAAGTTCCCTGGATCACTCACCATGTAGAACAGGGAGCTACAGAATTGTGGTCCACAGCATGGCCATGAGCCACCTTCAAGGACCCGATGGTTGTCACACAGCGGAGGAAAGCTTATTGTGAACGGCACCACGGGGAGAACTGTGACCAAAGGACATAGAACGGCAGAAGAAATCTCCACTCTAAAATGGCCTGGGCTGCTGGGCAGGGGAGCAAGCTAAAGCTCCATTCTGCTCTTCAACACAAGTGTCCAAGAGGACACTGAATGACCCTGACAATGAGTTTGGAGGAGTCAGGCATGGAACAGGAAAAGCCTGGACTATATGGCTTTCAAGATTCCACGAGCTCCCAAGTGAGGTATCGGGAGCACATTCATAGGGAGAACATCATGTATTTATTTTCCTTGACCTTTCCAGAACCTGACCTTCTAAAACATTTTACCTGTAGATTATTAAACACTCTCTCCCTGACTTGCACAAATTTTAATGAATGCCACACCTTCAAGAGTTATAAACTAAGGATCCCTCCTCCAGATGACTATAGGTGTAACTTTACTCAGGAAGAAAAGAAGTACATCTGCTTATTCCTAGCTGTGGTTTTTGTGAAGTTTAAAGAGATTTTTAAAAAATGGAGTGAGGGGAGTGTTGTGTTATTCCCTATATTTGAGATATTTTATCTTTTTCAAAGGATAAGTCAGACGAGCCTTAAACTGACTTTCTATGGCTCAGACAGTAAAGAATCCGCCTGCAGTGCAGGAGACCCTGGTTCAATCCCTGGGTCGGGAAGATCCCCTGGAGAAGGGAACAGCTACCCACTCCAGTACTCTTGCCTGGAGAACCAAATGGATAGAGGAGTCTGGCGGGCTACAGTCGATGGGGTCACAAAAGTGTTGGACACGACTGACCAAGTAACGGGGAAAAAAAAAGCGGGGGGGCTCAGCAGTAAAGAATCCACCTGCAGTGCAGGAGACACAGGAGACGCAAGTTAGATCCCTGGCTCAGAAAGATCCCCTGGCGGCGGGCATGGCAACCACTCCAGCATTCTTGCCTGAAGAATCCCCATGGACAGGAGTCTGCAGGTCCATAGGGTTACAAAGGGTCACGACTGGAGCAACTGAGCACACACACGGTGGGGGGGGGGGGGACAAAATCTCTTGCCATATTTCCACTTGCCATTTTTCATCACGTGTCATTATTTCACTACCTTCAATTTATCACAGAAAGGGGAAATACGGTCAAGTATAAAATCTGAAGCTACGTGCCTATAAGGTTCAGGAAAGCAGTGAAGACGCGGGTGCCGCTAGCCTATTAGAAACTGGAACCCCACTGGGTTCTGTGGTGTAAATGGTTAGAACTCTGGGTTCTGAAAGTGCCTTTCTGCTTGAGCCACCTTTCCAATCTGAAACGCTTAAAACCACCCTTTAGAAATCAACGAGCAGGAAATTCTAACTGTCCTTGGATGGAGACGGAATTGGAATAAGACACGAAAACCAGCAGCGCCTCCTCTCACTTGGAACCGTAATCCTGGAAGGGAAATGCTGTCAGACAACCAAGTTGGGCCTCGGGATGCACACTGTCACAGTGACTCAAACCCACCGGCAAATTCCTGAATTTTCAGTCCAGAGATGCCTTCAAAACATACAGTGAGAGAAAGGCAGAGCATCTGTTTCCTTCCGCTTCCACTGCAGGAGGCCCGTGTCTGCTGGGCTGTCCTACTTCCGCATTTCCAGCTCAGCAAGCCTAAACCCAAGCCCCCCACCACCCCACTCCAACTCCGGATCCTCTGTCCCCATCATCAGCACTTAGAATTGCTCATCAACCTGCTTCCATTCCCCTTTAACAGTAATCAGTGGCTGGGTGTGAATGCTGCCTATATAATGCCATGTAACACAAAGAACACAGCAGTTTCAGAATCTGCCGTTCTTCAGTGGCCTGAGCGAGCTTTTAAATATAATTCAGACCATGTCGACAATCCCTTGTTTAAAACTCCACAGCCACTGTGGAATATGGAGGTTCTTCAGAAAGAGAAAAATAGAATTACCATAGGATCTAGCCACTCCTGGGCATATATCCAGACAAACCTCTGATTCGAAAAGATACATGCCCTCCTGTTAACAGCAGCACTATTCACAACAGCCGAGACATGGAGGCAACCTAACCGTCCAACAACAGATGAACGGGTAAAGATGTGGTGGGTGTATACAATGGAATCCTCCTCAGCCATAAGAAGGACAGTGAACTAATGCCATTAGCATCAACATGAATACAAGCAGAGATCATACTAAGTGTAGTGAGTCAGACAGAGAAACACAAACACCAAATGACATCACTTACACGTGGCATATAAAACATGACACAAATGAACCTATCGCTGAAATAAAGAGCCTCGCAGACACAGAGAACAGGCTGTGGTTGCCAGTGGGGAGGGGTCGCAGAGAGATGGGGTGGAAGGCTGGGGTTAGCAGATGGAAGCATGACACGCATGATGGGTAGTTCCCCAGGTGGCTCAGGGGTAAAGAACCCGCCTGCCAATACAGGAGACTCGGCTTTGATCCCTGGGTCAGGAAGATCCCCTGAAGAAGGAAATGGCAACGCACCCCTGTCTTCTTGCCTGGGAAATCCCATGGACAGAGGAGCCTCGTAGGCCACAGTCCACGGAGTCACAGAAGAGTGGGACAGCAACTATACAGCAACAGCCACACAGGACAGACAGACAACAAGGTCCTACCGTATAGCACAGGGCACTAGATTCACTATCCTATGATAAACCACAGTGACAAGAGTCTCAAAGAAGAACACACACATGCATGACTGAATCGCTGCTGCACAGCAGAAGCACACTGTAGATCAACCATTTTCCAGTTAAAATACAAAACAGAATTAAACTCCCAGTGGCTTCTCATCTTATGTAGAATAGACTCATAGCCCTCACGTGGCCCCGGGCGCTCTCTCTCTGCTCCTGGCCACCCCCCATCCACAGGCTCTGCTCTCTCCCTTCTCACACATACAGGCACCTCTGAGTCTCACCTGCCAACATCTTGCTTCAGTCACACCACCTCGTTAATCTGTCTCCAGTCACCACAGCCCCTGGCTGAACCGCCAGAGCCCTCTGATGGACATTTATCCTAGATATTTAGGGGCATCCCTGGTGGCTCAGATGGTAAAGAGTCCACCTGCAATGCAGGAGATCTGAGTTCGATCCCTGGGTTGGGACGATCCCCTGGAGAAGTGAATGGCAACCCACTCCAGTATTCTTGCTGGACAATCCCATGGACAGAGGAGCCTGGCAGGCTACAGTCCATGGGGTCGCAGAGCTGGACATGACTGAGCGACTTAACCCTTTCACTTTCCAATGAGTGAATATTTGAAAAATATCTGATTTCTTAAGTCACAAAATAATCAATTTACCAAAACTAAGCAAGTTTCTTTATATTTGCAATTCAAAAGGGAAAAAAAATCACTATAATGAGAAAAATACTCAATAAACAATTACACATTAAGCCAGAAAAATCATCTCTCTTTGGAGTCGTTTCCATAATTGAACATTATACTGCAATAAAATAATAGTACATAACACAAACAAATGCAAAATAATTGGAAGCCATTATGAAGCTTAAGGATCCATTTTCAATATATAATAAAACTAATGTTCTATTTTGAATCATAAAAGATTCTAATAGTTTGAGTTTTTTGCATAACAAAAAAAGCAGGGCAATCAAAAAGCACATAATGTAAAAGGAGAGAGAGACATATTGATAATCAAAGGTAGGTAAAGCTTCTTTAGGTATTTGCCTGAGGTCTATGTGCTGGATCTAAAGCAGTCTGCAGAACTCACAGAGGACAGACTTGTTGCCAACAGGGAGAGGGGTGGGGAGGGATGGACGGGAAGTCTGAGATGAGCAGTCGTGAGCTATCGCATACAGGGTGGATAAACAACAAGGTCCTGCTGAACAGTACATGGAGCTATAGTCAGTGTCCTGTGATAAACCAGGAGGGAAAATAATACGGAAAAGAACGTTTATACATGCATAACTGAATCCCGGTGCTGTACAGCAGAAAGCAACACAATGCAAGTCAACTATACGTCAGTAAAATAATTTCCTAAAAAAGCACAAAGCAGCCTAAAGCCTTTATGAGTACAAGTCTACTTGTGCGTGCACTGGAAAACTAAGCAAGAAAATGCAGTTGATGGCCTGGGGGCCAGTTATGGGGAAGTGTCAGAGGATCTTTATTTTTTCGCCTTCTACAGTATTTAAATTTTCAACAGAATACTGGCTTGGCTTTAAATCCAGAAGCATGGTACAAAGTCTGATAACTGTACAACCAGCCTCATACGCTCATTATGGGAAAAATAAAAGTAAACAATGTTTTTAAAATTAGCCAAAGAAAACCGCTAAACAGTTAGTAGAAAAACTACATAGCCATGAATGCTAGAAAGAATGGCAGCGGAGCAACAACTGAGTCCAAAGCACCTGAGGTTGAGTGGGGAGAGCAGGCTTTGTCACAGCACAACAAAACTCTGTGACTGTCAAGGACAAATAGGAGACATGCCCACATAGAGCAGAAATCACATAGAGCAGAAATCAAATTGGGAGATCATGAAATAAGGATTTATAAAATAAGGACTTCTTCAACAAAGCAGGGGATAAGAGTGAATTTTTTAAATCTGCAAAGAAAAATTCACAAATGGAAAATCTAGTAGTCAAATCACAAGTTTTCTGAGGAAATGCATCACTGAAAAGGAAGTTGGGAGGTGATGAAAAGGTAGTAAGATAGGGCTTATCCGGTGGCTCAGATGGCAGAAAAGAATCTGCGCAGTGCAGGAGACCAGGGTTCAGTCCCTGGGTGAGGAAGATCCCCTGGAGAAGGGAATGGCTACCCACTCCGGTATTCCTGCCGAATTCCATGGACAGAGGAGCTTGGTGGGGCTACAGTCCTTGAGGTAGCAAAGAGCTGGATATGACTTAGTGACTAACAGACACACACACACCCACACACACCCATCCCAAGAACACTTGGAAGGGGAATCCTGGAATAAACTCTGCTCCTTCAGTCCTTGAGGTAACAAAAAGTTGAATGTGACTTAGAAACTAACACACATACACCCCCTCCAAGAACACGCAGAAGGGGAATCCGGGTATTCACTCTGCTCCTTCATCTGAGCACATGCATGGCTTAAATCTGAGATCTTGATTCCATAAGAGGTGAAAGCTTTTTCTGCGAGAGAAAACTATCCCTCTGAGGACTGTGGACCATGCCAAGTGATGATTCCCAGGTGGGACTTGGGCACTTGAACTAATAAAGACATGATGAGATGGTTTAGAGCCTAAACGGCAGGCGGGGTCTTGGAGTTCTTGCAGTTGTTTCCAATGTCATCCTCTTTGGCTCATCTACCGTCTCCATCATGGCACGCACCTTGCAGTCATGTGAGGCCTGAAAGTTGGCTTGCTATACCCGCCCTTGTTCACAGAAGCCAAGTTGGCTAACTGAATTTAAACGTTCTTGTTCCTTAAATGTCCTCCTTGTTGAGGTGCCAAGGAAGGCTTTCAATCCTAAAGCAGAAATGAAGATCATGCTGAAGCCCCAACCTTAAAGGCAATCTAGGTAGAGAAGATAAAACAGTGGGGCATTAAGCTCATGTCCCCAAATCAGGGATGCGCTGGTGTGTAACCTTGGTGACTTCTGAGGCCAGTGCACAGACCACCAGGTTCAGCTCACCACGGACAAATGGCCACAAGTCATTTGCAATTTCTAATTACTGATATTGGTTATGTTTACTCGGATCTATAAATTACTTTCTCCCAACAACCACACTGAGAACAAATGATTCGTTAGAATTTGGTGTTTTCAAAGCACTGGGCCTAGAATTCACATATCCCCTGAGGGTGGGGAGAAAAAAGTCTGTCTCCTGGGGCCTTTCAAAAAGTGAGAACAATTTGAAAATGTTTTGCAAGCACTAAGGGCTCAGAGTATACTCATTTCTTCTCTTACAAAACAACCAACCAACCAACCAACCATCTCTTCCTGACCTCTTGAGGTGTCACCCACTTTCTTTGCTTCAATTCCTGAACGCTACAAATGACTACTGCTCCCAGTAAAAGTAGCCAAAGTCAATGGGTCATGAGGGCTCCCAGTTAAAACTGTGGACCTGGCACAAAGGTGTACTTGAGATATGATTTTCCAAATGGTTAGTGTTGGGGGGTTGGGATGAGGGGACCAAATATAAACAAAATACAGCCCATCAACTGGAAAAGAAAGCATGTCTTGACAAGAGGCAGTGACACCTTAATCCTCTGGAATGCACCACAAATTCCACCATGGTAACTGGGGGGTGTTTTTCCTTCAAAACCCCAGATCAATTCACGGCAAATGCTTAAGTCTTTTTTAAGGTACAAAGCACAGCTTTCTGTCTGCCCTAACAAAGACATGTAATTACAGAGCACAGAGTCTGAAGAAGATGCGTGTTGGTGAGCTTGTATAGTACCAGATTTCATAAAGAACAATAACAAAACCACAGGGAGCCTATTACGAATAGTAACTGGATTGGCAAAACTGATAAATAGATGGAAAAGTGGAAATATATACGTTCAGTTTAGATTTCTCACTAAATAAAGAGAACTTATATATCCCTTATGACGTAATTTTGAGGGGAATATGCTATAGTATGGGCTTCCTGGGTGGCGCTAGTGGTAAAGAATCTGCCTGCCAATGCAAGAGCGATAAGCGATGTGGGTTTGATCCTGGGGTCGGGAAGATCCACTGGTGGGGGCACATGGCAACTCACTCCAGCATTCTTGCCTGGGGAATCTTGTGGACAGAGGAACTTGGCAGGCTACGGTCCATAGGGCTGCAAAGAGTCGGACACGACTGAGCGACTTAGCACATATACTCTAATAGCACAAACATTAACTGGGTTCAAGTTCTGGCTTTGTGACAACTTAGTCAAGTGACACTGAATAAATGGCTTCACCTCTCAGAGCCTTGGCTTTCTCATCTGAATCCAAGGGAAGGCCGAGCCTTCTCATTTCCAGGGTTCCCTCTAGTTTCAAGGATCTGTGATTATACCTTAGTCTGTTTTCAATTAAAGGGATCAACAGATCACCCACATGTAAATATGAGGTGAAATTTTATTTTTAAAACCCAACACTGGAAATGGGCACCATTCAAGTTTTTGCTCTTTGCCCAGCCTGAAGAAACTACTTCTTAAGTAGACACTAACTGAAAAGTAAGAACCATTCAAACTCCAACTTTCAGATTTTAGAGAAATCTGCTGAATGTAACCAGGGACTAGACTTATAAACTACTCTTCTGGCTGGAGCGATCTTTGGAAATTGGCTGGCTGAGACAAGTCTGTCTCTTTAACACTTGCTGTCATTCCTCCTGGTAAAAACAAGTTGGTCTTTATGAGCTTCCTGAGAATGAGCAGGTATTATAACTTCTGCATCTTTATATTACCAATGCCTGGAATACTTTAAGAACCCAAACAATGCTTTACTGATTGAGCAAATGATAGAATGAAGAAACAGGGACTTCTGTGTTGCTTGCTTTCAAAGTGTGAATTTGTGCCAATGTGAACATTGTATTCGCTTATGTGCAATGTGGGCTGCAAGAAACCCTCGGGGAATGCAGAAAACTACCCAGCTGAACTGAGTCCACAGGGCTACACTGACCCAAAAAACTTCAAACCCCCGCCAGTGACCCCGCTTACCACACACTGAGGCACACCCACCCACACCTGGTGCCACAATTCTCTCTCCGGGTTCAGAGAGCCCTCCCGCCAGCACGTCAAGATGACTCAAGATGCTGTAAATCTTTCCAATGTCCACAGACCAACACTGGGCCCGTTTCAAGGTAAATGCCACATTTACTGGTACATTTCTATATTTCTTAGCCATTTAGTGTGTGTAAAACTAAGTTATTATTCTTATAAGGTTACTATCTTTATTAAAAAAAAATAAAACATCTGTCAGTGATGAAATGTGTGTGTTTCTAACCCATTTTCCCCACAAGTCCCGCAGTTTTAATCACTCTCTCATGTACAGCACAGTGATTTTCCAGGAATACATCTAATGTTACAGCTGAACTGACTGTACAGTTACATGAATTTGTGACAGAAAGAACCTCATCTTACAAAGCATGTCAAATTGTCCTGTTGGAAAGGGGATAGTTTTTGGTGGGCTGCAAAGAGGGCTTTCAGGCACTGCCCTCTAATGAACTTATCAAGTAACTTATTTATTAACATGCAAAAGATGAGAGAGTGAATATTTCTGACTCATTCATCAACAAAAATGTGTTAAGCACTTACCAAGGGCTGAGTGTAGGAGAGAGAGGAGAAAAACGATAAGGATGACTATTGTGGTGGAACTCATAACTAAATGAGGAAAGACATAAACAGCTATCATGCAGCGTAGAGAAAGCTCTAATAAAGGCATCAGAGTTCTCTGAAATTGCAAAGGAAGGAAGGACTAACTCTTAATGACAGAAACATGAATCCCCAAAGCTTTACAAGCTGAGATGAGGGGTTAAAAGAAAAAAAGAAGAAGAAAAAGGAACTACAATAGCACCAATTGTTAAGTGTGTACCCAAAACCTTTAGGGCTCCTAAGCCTCCCCTTTCTTTTCTTAGCACTCACTCTGCAGGAAGCTCCAAGTCTGTCAAAAAGCAGTCCTCGTGCAAGTTTGGGCCGTCTCAACACACACTTCCACCTGAGAGAGCGCAGATGGTGCGCATGCGTGCTTGCTCAGTCACTCAGGATGTGTCTGACTGTTTGCGACTCCATGGCTTGTAGCCCGTCAGGCTTCTCCGTCCATGGAATCTTCTAGCTAAGAATACTGGAGTGGGTTGCCATTTCCTACTGCAGAGGAATCCTCCCGACCCAGGGGTCAAGCCTGCATCTCCTGCGTCTCCTACACTGGCAGGCAGGTTCTTTGCCACTGAGCCACGGGGGAAGCCAGTACAGACGGGAGCGCTGATTAAACCAGGGCAGGAGAAGCAGCCTCTGTCGACCATCCTCTGAAGGGGCTGCACAGAAGCTGGAGCACGTTCAGAGACGGATGAACAGAATCCGAGCCATGTTTCCTTGGGGGCGGCTGCGGGAAGGGGAGGGATGAGGAGGGCAGGAACTCTGCTGTCTTCCAGGATCTGAAGGGCTGTCTTTTGGAAGAAGTAGACTCGTGCTACCCGGCCCCAAGAGGGAACAGCTACACAGGGAAGAGGCTTTAGCCCAACATAAAGGAGACTTTTGTGACAATTACAGCTGCCCAAAGCTAGAACCTGGAGGAGGAAATGGCAACCAACTCCAGTATTCTTGCCAGGAAAATCCCATGGGCAGAGAAGCCTAACGGGCTATAGTCCATGGGGTTGCAAAGAGTCGATGACTGAGCACATAAAAAATCTACAATAGCGCTTCCACAAAGTGTCTCAGGGTGGGCTCGGCCTCGAGCTGCGTGACCATCTGGCAAGGGAGCCACAGACAGGAGATTCACACATCAGACAAATGGCTGGGTCTAGGTCACCTTTCTGATCTCCCTCCACCCAAAAGGGTCTACAATTCAAGTTATTTAAACTGAGCTTTATGACTCTGGGCAAGTTACAATTCTTCCCCATCTCATAACTGGAGAGCTGGACACATCACTGAAGTCATGCTATCTGACCCTTTGGAAAAAAAAAAAAAAGATAAAGATCTACGGAACAAGAAAAACAAAAGCATCAGACAGAGTCAATCCTAAAGGAAATCAACCCTGAGTATTCACTGGAAGGACTGGTGCTCTGATGCTTTTGCCACCTAATGGGAAAAGCTGACTCATTGGGAAAGACTCTGATGCTGGGAAAGATTGAGGGCAGGAGGAGAAGGGGACGACAGAGGATGAGATGGCTGGATGGCATCACCGAATCAATGGACCTGAGTTTGAGCCAACTCCAGGAGATGGTGAAGGACAGGAAGCCTGGTGTGCTGCAGTCGGACAGGACTGAACAACAAGAGGTTAGGAAGAATACTCACAGGTAACCAGGCCACGATCTTGCCCCAGAATCATCCTCGGCTGGTCTGGCAGAGACCGAGGCTCTCCTTTAGAGACTGAGGTCCCCCAAATGGAAAATTCATTTTGACTCAAAGGTGAACAGCTAGTAAAAGCAGATTAACTAAAATCTGTCTCTAGCTCAGACTCTCTGGTGGGAACACGAAGCCCCTTCCTTCTGAGAGATGTTTCCATGGCTGGGGCATGTGGAAGACAGAAAAAGACACATGAAGCATCTCTTGTTCCAGCAGCACCAGAGGACGTGGGATCATCTTTCCAGGGGACACGCTGCTTGGAAAATTCTCTAAAACCGGATGTTCAACACAGAGCAGGAAAGCCCCCTGGAGCGACAGAAAGCAGATTCAAACTTTTCCAGTGGGTGCAGCCTTCACAAAGAAGTGACTTGGAATGCTCCACATGCCAGACAAAAGGTGGAAAAGACATTTTCCACCAGATGAATTTAGCCCAGCTCCAACCACTGGCCTCGGCAGAGGGATTCATGCTGATTCTTTATGTACTGGCCACCTGCCTCGCAGGTAGCAAGTCACTTTCAAAAGACTCAATCCATCGGCCGCTTGGCCCAACACACAACTTTACACACACAGGTAGGTCATACAGCCAAGAAGAAAAACATACTTTGCTACCTGAGAGCTTCTATGAAGCCCGTTCAACCTCTCCAGTAGCAACACCTGTCTCCTTGACCAACCAGAGAAGACAGCTTTGGAGTTACAGGTTTTAGCGGCAAGAAGAAAAGCAGTGAGGAGGGTCCTTGGTTACCCGCTCACCCTGTCTCCCCATGGTTTAAGGCCAGCCCTGGCACCACAAGACAACTGCATGCTGGCAACTTGGTGTCTATAACTTTCCCCTGGGGCTGGCCTCTTGGGAAGACTTCGCTTCCTAGCCCTTAGGAAAGTTATCAGGCAAGCCCATAAAGCCTCAGTTTCCCAACTGCACCCAGGAGTCCAAGCACCACTCAACCACGTCTCTCATCTCTGTTTTCAGTTTCTGAACTTTTGTCATCTCATGAGAAGTTGCTTTAAGAATGTCTTCAGTAGACGCCTTCAATAGTGGACTCTGTTAGTTATCAGGCAAGCCCATAAAGCCTCAGTTTCCCAACTGTACCCAGGAGTCCAAGCACCACTCAACCACGTCTCTCATCTCCATTTTCAGTTTCTGAACTTTTGTCATCTCATGAGAAGTTGCTTTAAGAATGTCTTCAGTAGACGCCTTCAATAGTGGACTCTGTTAATTCCTACAGCCTAGATTCTAAATCTAATTAATTCATATATTAAAATGCTTCTCTTTATTGCTTATTGGCTGCAGTATAATAATCTGTCTACATGATAATATTTTACTGCTAATCACAACGTCGATGAAATTGGCAATGATCTTTCCCCCTCTTCAAGGTTAACTATGGAGCCTGAGGCCTCTGAAGCAGACGTATGCTCTCTCATCCTGGCTGCTCCTTCTCTCTGGATTTTAGGTCATTTCAACATCCTTTGGACTCCCTGATAATAAAGAAGGTATATCCTGGCAGAGCAGCAGAGAAAAATGCCAGTCAGCCTGATCCGGCAACTATCTCTTGCTTCAAAATCACACAAATGAGAACCGGATACCAGAGGTCAGGATATTTCTATCTCACACCACAAATAATAGAGCAAACTGAGCTTCAAAAACAAATTCCGTTTGACCTAAAACAGGAAGCTCTGATTCCACTGTAATTCTAGGGATCATGCAGAACTTACTCTGTAGATGGTACCAGAACATGCAACATGGGAGAAGGTAAAACTTCTGGCTCATGGGGAGCCTGCAATGGGCAGCAAGATCCCCTCCTCTCTGCTAATGCAGCTGTCGAGAGGGGGCTCGTGAAAGCCTGTGATTTACAAGGAGGATGTAGGGGTGAGGAGGTCAGGCGCTAGGGAAGAGAAGGGCGTATTTATGACTCTCTTGCACAATCAATCTAGGTTATGTCTAGATCTTCCTAGCAGTCAGAGAGGCACTTTGTGGAAACAATCTCCCCCCAAGTATATGGAACAGGAAATACAACTCTGATAAGCTGGCTTCAGGAATGGACAGCTAGGCATTTCTCGCTCCCATCACAGCCCAGCCATTCCTAACCCTGTGTTCTCGGCACCATGGACAAAGTCTTTCTACTAATGACTCCATCAATCAGCATAAATCCCTCCCTAAATCAATACTATTTGGGTGGATTAACAACTATACATAAAAAGCACTGACCTGACATTTTGGGGAAAAACAGGGATGATCCGCACTTAAAATATATATAAGTACCTTTTGCTTTAAACAAACATTCCAACCACACCACTGATTTCAGAAGACTGAAAACAAAAATACCTGTTACCAAATGGCTAAACTATCAGCAATAAAGCATGCCTGCTCTTTCATCTTTCCCTTAAATTCCTATTTTCTATTATTTGGATCCATAATTAACTTTTATTCTAACATCTGTTCTGCATAATGACCATTCCTAAATGAATGACACACACACACACACACACACACACACAATCTACAGATTTTTATTTTATTTTTTTCCCCAATAACATATACCTATCTACTTCATTTGAAATTTATTCTGGTGTGAGCTGAAACGGAGAAGGCAATGGCAACCCACTCCAGTACTCTCGCTTGGAAAATCCTATGGACGGAGGAGCCTGGTAGGCCGCAGTCCATGGGGTCGCTAAGGGTTGGACACCATTGAGCGACTTCACTTTCACTTTTCACTTTCATGCATTGGAGAAGGAAATGGCAACCCACTCCAGTGTTCTTGCCTGGAGAATCCCAGGGACAGCGGAGCTTGGTGGGCAGCCGTCTATGGGGTCAAACAGAGTTGGACATGACAGAAGTGACTTAGCAGCAGCAGCAGCAGCAGCAGCAGTGAGCTGAAAATCTAACCATCTGTTGAATAATCTTTCCTCCCATCCCCTTCGATTTTATAAGGGCTCTTTTATCCTATACAAAATTTTTCTGTGAAAACACGATTTGTTTTTGGATAATCTGATTGTAACTTAAGTTTTCGACAATATCATCATATTCTAATTATTATAGGTACACATACACATACAAACAAATAAAACAAAACAGAAGTGGTCATGAAGTGGTCATCTTTCTTCATAGATTTTTCAAATCCAAACTTAACTTGCCCCTCCACACTGTCAATCAAATTAAGAATTTTGATAACTGATCTAAACCTCCAAATTAACTTGGATAAACTGACGGTTAGCCTCCTAATTCTAGAACTTCCCTTTTCTTAAGTCTCCTGTCTCTCAAAGATTTGTAGCTCTCTCCATCTGGGTCACACAAGGCACCCTGAAGGTTCATGAATGTGGCCCACCTGTTGTGTTACTGTTTAGCCACTTAGTTGTGTCTGACTCTTTGTGACCCCTTAGACTGTAGCCCTCCAGGCTCCTCTGTTGGTGGGATTTCCCAGGCAAGAATACTGAAGTGGGATTTGTCTGGCTAGCTCTATTTCTTTTCCCTTCTCTGCACGCATTCTGATGATCTGTTATTTTCCCGCTCCCCAGATGCTTTGTTTTTCAATTGGGGAGATTTCAGGAAGACACAAAAGCACCACAGAGAAGCCAATGTGTGCTTTAGTTGGAGGGAAAATAACTTTTAACACACAGATGCATCCCCTGACATAGGACATGATGAAGACAGGTCGATGCATCTGGCGTTAACTTGATTCACAAGTAAACTCTCCACTAGAGCCCAAAGTCAAAGACCTACATAACACTCCCCCAAACCAGCAAGACAACCCCACCTGCACCCCGAAGGTCAGGGCTGGGACCCCAGCCTTGGCCCCAAAGCACATCTCTTGCTGACCTTTATCACCCATTCTGCTCCCAAACAGGAAGGACAGAGGGGAAGTCCTGAACAAACCAACTGAACTTGCCATGTCCCATGTGCTTTCCAGAGCCAATTTCATTCTGTTTGTTTCTGGATTTTAGAAAGATCTAAGTAAGGCGGAGGAAAAAAATAAAAGTGAACCAAGTACCTCTCCCAGGCCGCTGCCTCCAGTGATGATCTATTTCAGCGCTCCTTGGGCAAGGCTTTATTCTTAGAGAAGAGGCCACTTACCCTTGAATAAGCTGCACTTTTCCACCTGAGGGACTGGAGACTTATTTCTCCCTCCTCCAGATTTACTTATTATCTTGACCTTAAGTTGAACGCTTATAATTATCTCTTACTACCTTAAAATACCAAATACTTCTTCCTTAACCTTCTACAGGGCCTCACTGAATGTAAGTTTAGATGATTATGAAACATTAAAGCAGCTGAACAGCCTCTTTAATAAGTCATTGCCTCCATTTTGAAAAGAGGCCGAGATAATGATAAACAGAGTTTAAGAATCTTGGAAAGGCAATAAAATGACTCAAGGAGATATTACACCACAGCTGAAAAATTAACTTGGGGACTTCTTGCAGTTATTCTATGGCTTTACTTTCTATTCCTGGAAACTCTACTGCACTGAGTGGTCCAAAAAGGAAAATATTATTTCCAGTGAGTAGAAAAGATGGCAAATTACCATACTGCCATATTCACTTCACCTTGCCAAAGCTTACCTCCTCACTCCCACCCAATGCCAAAATACACATAATACTGCTCCCCCAAGCCCATCCAACCTCATTCTGCTCCAGTTTTCTCTTACATTAAAAAGCAGGGGTGGTGGGGGAGACTTCCCTAGTGGTCCAGTGGTTAAGAATCTGCCTTGCAATGCAAGGGACGTGGGTTCGATCCCTGGCTGAGGAACTAAGATCCCACGTGCCACAGAACAACTAAGCACACGTGCCACAAGCAGAGAACTCGTGTGCTGTAATGAGAGACCCTGCAAGATGCGGCGAAGCTCCCTTAGGTCGCAACCGAGGCCCGACAGCCAAAAAGCGTGGGGGTGCAGAGCGGGTGTTTGGGCATTTATATTTCCCTGTTGGCACGTCCCAAGGTTGTCACAGGTCTGAGGGTGCCAGGGAGCCTGGCATACACACTGGGCTTTCAAGTGACATGAGAGGAATCGAGGTCTTTGCTGTCAGCTGGACGCTAGGTTCTCCAAGCTCAAAGGATTCTGAGCAATAAAAGGTATCTGAGCCAAAAGAGACTGTGGGCTCTTTTCACACAAATATGTTTAATGTCCATAATAACAAACTGCACCCCAAACTGCCTGGATAAACGTGATAAAGCTGACCTAGGAAAATGTTAACAAGGGCAGAATCTAGACTGGGATGCGCATGTCAGTCAGGCTGGGGGTGGAGAGGAATGTGCTGGTGGTTCAGTTGCTCAGTTGTGTCCGACTCTTTGCAGCCCCAGGGACTGTAGCGTGCCACTCCACTGTCCATGGGACTTCCCAGGCAAGAATACTGGACTGGGTTGCCATTTCCTTCTCCAGGGGACCCTCCTGACCCAGGGTTTGAACCCACATCTCCTGCACGGCAGGCGGATTCTGTGCCACTGAGCCACCTGGGAAGGCCCTGGAGAGGAATACAGGTGTTCACTATATTATGCTCTCAACTTTTTTGTAGGTTTGAAAACTTTCATATAGGATTACCTGGGCGGGGGGGGGGGGGGGGGCGGGCGGCGCGGTGGCGGCGGCGGCGGTGGGGAGATCAGCTCGACAGTTGGCATCTTCCATCTTGTACAGCCCTTGTCCTGCTGTAAGTCAGGTTTTCTCAATTCTGTAGGATGTTCTATTTATGCAACAGAAACACTCCCTGACTTGGAGTGATGTAAACTGTGATTATTAAAAACCATGAGCTCTAAGTCTCTAGGAGTCCTGGGAAACATCCCATCTGATTCCCTTAAGCTGTCTGCCGACAGAGACTTCCCCAAAGCCCCTCCCCTGCAGAATTAAATGATCAGGAGGCTAATCTTTTTATATACTTCTCTGCTGTCTCAGATCATTAAGAATCTAGGGTGTAAATGTTTATTATTCTTGAATGGTGCATAAACCAATTTCGACCAAACCCGCAATACTGAGTTCTAATTAACAAAGTGATTAGGATGTGCAGCCCCGTGGAAATGCCGAAAGATGGGAAGTCGGAGGAGCCAGGTGTGCGGCCTGCCTCCTGCAGCAGCGTCCTCAGGGACAGAAGGCGGCAGATTGCACGTGCCATGCTTACCTCAGTGTTTGTTATGGGGACAGATAACTATACCTATGTTGAATAATAACATAAAGCAACAAGAAAGCACTTTGAAAACTATACTGCATAACACACTTCGGGTATGATTACTAATTTACTTTGAAAGCGTTTTGCACCTGTTTTCGAACATAGTGCTTGCTTTTCTTGTAACATCCTAAAACAGAATTGCTGGGATTCAGAGAGCTCCTTATCTGGAGATGTACAATAGGACACCGGGGGAATGGAAGGCCTGCCTGGGCCGCCTTATGACACAGAAAAAGACTAGGTGGGTTAAAGGCGAGGCAGGCAGAAATAGCCCAAGGTCACTGGATAAAAAGAATTGAAGCGGATTCCTGGTCCCTGTTGTTTGTGTCCAGAGAGCAGACATTTTGGAAGGAAATGCCTACAATGGAAGGATGGGGTCTGGATAAAGAGCAGTGCTGGGTGACTTTCCTGGTGGTCCTGTGGCTAAGACTCTGCACACCCCGTGCAGGGGCTCCAGGTTTGATCCCTGGTCAGGGAACTAGAATCCACATTCAGCAAATAAAAAATCCTGTGTATTACAACTAAGACCCAGTGCAGCCAAATAAGTTTGTTTGTTTGTTTTTTTTTTTTAAAGAGCACTACTGGGAAGAGATAGACATGGTTATAAAGTGAAGTGAGAGTCGCTCAGTTGTGTCTGACTCTTTGCAACCCCGTGGACTATATACAGTCCATGGGATTCTCCAGGCCAGAATACTGGAGTGGGCAGCCTTTCCCTTCTCCAGGGGATCTTCCTAAACCCAGGGATCAAACCCAGGTCTCCCGCATTGCAGGCGGATTCTTTAACCTGCTGAGCCATCAGGGAAACCAGGAAGGCTTGGTTATAATTCCATAATATCTAGAGGTCAATCCAAAGTCTGTCAGACTCAAAGGACAGTCTGGTCACCCAGCTTCCTCCTTTCCTCTTTTTTGGGGCAAGTGCCCAAGAAATGGAAGCCCCATTAAATGTGAGGAGTCCTGGGGCAGGCAGATGAGCTCAGCTACGATTTCTGAAGTACAAAGTGTGGGAGCCGAAAGCACTAGTATAGGCACGTGTTTAGGAAACACACTTAAGAGACCTTCATCGTCTTACTCAGATGCAACACCTGATCTTAGACTAGCCCCTGTGCTGGAGGGGCAAAAAAGTGCCATGAGCGACACTGTGAAATGACGAAATTAAATTACGGAAAATTGATGGCACAAAAGTGTCACGTCAATGTTTAATTTAGTGAAGATGGTAATTATACTGTGGTGACCTAAGAGAACATCCCTATTCTTAGGAAAGGCTCAGTGAATTATGTAGCATTAAAGGACCATAATTTATGCAGCTTACTGTCAGCTGGTTCAGAATGCAACTGGCTGTGTGTGTGCATGTCTGTGTGTATACATACATACATACTTAGAAACAGAAAAGATAAATGGAGCAAAAATTAAAGGATGGATCTGGATAAAGGGGATATAGGTTTTGTGCTATTCTTATTCTTACAATCTTTCTGCTTGACATTTCCAAATAAAAAGCTAAAAAAATAAAAGAAAAATAAAAAAGAAGAGGAGGAAGAGAATGAGAAAATTAGTAGAATATCTTCCTAATAGACATGGAACAAATAATCACTACAAGGTGGGATAAATCGAGTAACCAGTCTTCAGTCAATTTTGCTTAAAACAAACAAAAAAAGTACTTCGAAATATATTATCAAGATAGTGAAAAAGAGAATCCACAGAATGGGAGAAAATATTTGCAAATCATATGTATGATAAAGGGTTAGGATCCAGAATATATAAAGAACTATAACAACTCAATAATAAAAAGACAACCCAGTTTAAAAACAACAGGCAAAGGATGTGATAGACTTTTCTCCAAAGAAGATATACAAATGGCCAATAAGCACATGAAAAGATGCTCAAAATCATTAGCTGTCAGGGAAATGCTGGCCAAAACCACAATGAGATACCACGCGCGCGCACACACACACAGGATGGCTTTAATCAGAAATAACAGACAATAACAAGGGCTGACAAGAATGTGGAGAAATTGCAACCCTAATACACTGTTGGTGGGGTTGCAAAATGGCACAGCCACTTTAGTAAACAGGCTGGTAGTTCCAGAGTTACCATTTGACCCAGCAATCTTATTCCTAGGTATATACTAAGAGAAATGAAAACATACGGCCACACAAAGACTTGTGTATGAATGTTCACAGCCGTGCTATTCATAATAGCTGAAGAACAGAAACAATTCAAATGTTCATCAGCTGATGAATCAAAACGTGGAAAATCTAAACAATGGGATATTCAGTTCAGTTCAGTCACTCAGTTGTGTCCGACTCTGTGACCCCATGAATGGCAGCACGCCAGGCCTCCCTGTCCATCACCATCTCCCGGAGTTCACTCAAACTCATGTCCATTGAGTTGGTGATGCCATCCAGCCATCTCATCCTCTGTCGTCCCCTTCTCCTCCTGCCCCCAATCCCTCCCAGCATCAGAGTCTTTTCCAATGAGTCAACTCTTTGCATAAGGTGGCCAAAGTATTGTAGTTTCAGCTTCAGCATCAGTCCTTCCAATGAACACCCAGGACTGATCTCCTTTAGGATGGACTGGTTGGATCTCCTTGCAGTCCAAGGGACTCTCAAGTGTCTTCTCCAACACCACAGTTCAATTCTTCAGCGCTCAGCTTTCTTCACAGTCCAACTCTCACATCCGTACATGACTACTGGGAAAACCATAGCCTTGACTAGACGGACCTTTATTGGCAAAGTAATGTCTCTGCTTTTTAATATGCTGTCTAGGTTGGTGGTAAGTTTCCTTCCAAGGAGTAATTTCTTTTAATTTCATGGCTGCAGTCACGATCTGCAGTGATTTTGGAGCCCCTCAAAATAAAGTCTGACACTGTTTCCACTGTTTCCCCATCTATTTGCCATGAAGTGATGGGACCAGATGCCATGATCTTAGTTTTCTGAATGTTGAGCTTTAAGCCAACTTTTTCACTCTCCTCTTTCACTTTCATCAAGAGGCTCTTTAGTTCCTCTTCACTTTCTGCCATAAGGGTGGTGTCATCTGCATATCTGAGGTTATTGATATTTCTCCCAGCAACCTTGATTAATTGGCAGTAAAAAAAAAAAAAGAAGAAGAAACAGTGGTACATGCTACAATAGGAATGAACCTTGAAAACATTATGCTAAGTGAAAAAAGCCACTCATAAAAGACCACACACTATATGTCGTTCAGTTGCTTGGTCTTGTCCAACTCTTTGTGACCCCATGGACTGCAGCACACCAGGCTTCCCTGTCCTTCACCATCTCCCTGAGTTTGCTCAAACTCATGTCCTTTGAGTACATACTATATGATTCCACTAATATAAAGTCCAGAATAAATAAATCCAGAGGGACCAACAGTAGATTCGTGGTTGCCTAGGACTGAGGAGTATGGGAGATTCACGGGGTATTAATAGCTAAGGTTTGTCGGGTTTCATTTCCTAGTGAAAATGTTTTAATATTGACTGTGATGAGAACTGCATAACTTTGGGTTTATACTAAAAGCCACTGAATCATGCACATTAAGAGCGAATTTTATGATATGCAAATCCTATCCCAAGAAAAAACTTGGTAGTCCTGTTACTAGTTATTGTTTAATAACGGGCAAATACTCATATGCTCTATAGTAAAAGGTGAGTAAAAGTTCATGGCAGCGGTCTTAAGACTGTTCATCCAATCACAATAGCTTTTCAACTTCTTGTCTTAACTTCAGAAGGAAGAGGGCATCTGAGGTCTGGCTTCTACACATTCCTGAAGTCTTCATAGTCTCAGAAGCAGAATAAGTAATTTCCCCAGCTTCAGTATCCATAGCATGGAATGAGTCATTTGACAACTCAGTAACTGCTGCCTGCCTGCCACGTTTCAGGGTCTGAAACTGTGGATTCACTGAAGAGTAAGACTGGAGCCCTGCCTGGAAGGATCTCACAGATTCGGGGTATGACTAGTTAAAACAAAAACTAGGGTTGAATGCTAAGTTCTCTAATAGAGCCTGGAAGCCCCCAGGGAATTTTAGGCAGGCAACAGGAACTGAGCACTATGGAACTTTCCAAGAAGTACGGAAAGAAGAAGGTCCACACAAGGAGAAATGGAGGTGATAGTAGCGCCTTTAGGTGCTGGGCTCTTGACCAGGAAGGATCCAGGGAGCGGAGAGGTGGAGGGTCAGAGCAGGATGGTGCTAGGGAACATTAGGGCTTTCCAGGTGGTGCTAGTGGTAAAGAACCTGCCTGGCAGAGCAGGAGATGTAAGAGACATGGGTTCGATCCCTGGAGGAGGAAATGGCAACCCACTGCAGCATTCTTGCCTGGAGAATCCCATGGACTGTAGCCTAGCAAGCTACAGTTCATGGGGTTGCAAAGAGGCACAGCTTAGCGACCAAACCACCACCACGTTTGTCTCCAGTCCCAGCCTCATCACCACACACACACATCCCCCAATCTAGATTCTGCCATTGGTAACATTTTCCTAGATCACCTTTATCACGTTTATCCAGGCAATTCTGGATGCTCTTTGTTACTACAGTTATTAAGCATATTCTGTATCTTGGGATGGAAAAGAGCATAGGTTTAGGCACACTCTTTTAACAGATCGGTTATCAGAATATGGTCTGTAAGAAAATTTAAAAATATGGTTTAGTCGCCAAGTTGTATCTGACTCTTGCCACCCTATGGACTGCCGCCTGCCAGGCTCCTCTATGGATTTCCCAGGCAAGAATACTGGAGCAGGTTTCCATTTCCATTTGGATGGAAACTTCACTACAGGCATGACTGAAGTGACTTAGCACACAAGCAGGGGGACAGACCATCAGAGACACCCACAGCCAGCTGCAGAGCACCTCCACACCCATCCAGGAGGCCTGTCACAGCTCTGGAGGGCACAGCGAGACAGCAAGATGGAAGGAGCGGTCCTGCTTCCACCCTGTTTTATAAATCCCCGTTCTCCAGGGCTGGCCAGGCCCTCAGCTCACAAAGAACAGAAGTGGCTCCTCCCAGCTGCTAAGCCTGCCCTGAGGTTACGCTTGGGTTTCCCTTTCATGCCTCTTGGGAGAAAGGGCAGCTCAAGGAGTAACGGGGGGAGAGATGTCTTCAACTGGGGAGCACTGTAGAGCAAACAGTCTGTGGAGGAGCCAAGGTAATAAATCAGTTAAGAATGTGAAATGTCTTGGCACTTGTGTAGGCCACACACACAGACACATAAAGATGTGAGCTTCTCTGTTCTGGCAATATTACCGGCTGGGAAAACGTCAGAGGCAGAACTTGCTGAGAGTTGCCTCTAGATGGGCTTTGAAATCGACTGGGTTCAGACTGGATGAACCAAGCTAATCTTCTAAGATCCTCAGAACAGTCTTTCCCATTTAATTTTTCAACGAAATGCTGCACTCCAAACCTCTCAATAATCCCACACTTTAAAATAAGGAATGAATTTAGGATTCTCTTCTAACTTTGGCTGGCATAAAGCACTTAAAATCAACTGCTTTTGAAAATCTGACATAGTAATTAAGATTCAAACATCTGCACGAAGAAAAAGTTTGATTTGTTTCTGTATGTAAGCTAACCCTCAAATTCTGTGGGTCATTTTGGACACGTGCTATTTGTGAGATGATTTAAGAAAGTCAATGGGGAAAAGAGAGTGTTTTCAAAACGTGAGGAGCAAGTCTTTAAAAACTCAGTGTATGTGGAGCTTCCCAGGTGGCTCAGTGGTAAAGAACCCACTTGCCAATGCAGGAGATGAGGGTTCGGAACCTAGGTCGAAAAGATCCCCTGGAGAAGGAAATGGGAGCCCACTTCAGTATTCTTGCCTGGGAAACCCACAGAGGAGCCTGGCAGGCTGCAGTCCATAGGGTCGCAAAAGAGTCGGATACAACTTGGCGACAAAACAACCATATATTTTAATTTTCGCACAGACCATACTCTGATAACCGATCTGTTAAAAGGTTGTGCCTAAAAAGGAATATTCATATAAAATTTCTGTCATCTACTTCTGAATCTGTTAAGATGAAAATCAATATAAACAATTGATCTCCCCTTAAGGATGAACTGAATCTTAAAGATTCAACCAAGAGCAAATGAGAAGAGGCCAGAACCTGCCTGTGTTCATTCTCCAGCCAATCCCTGCCACCCTCTCCACCAAGCTGTCTTCAAGAAAACTTATCCTGTGACCTTAAGGACACATTTTCCACAGGGAAAGTAAACAAGTGGACAAATAAAATCATTCACATTTTTCCCTTTATTTGCCTCAGTATATAGTTTCGATAATTTAAGATTTTTGTTTTTAATGACTAGCTTCTTTTCCTTGGAAGAAACGAGTGACTGCTTTCAAGGTTTGCCTTCTTCTTAGGTTACCGTTTTCAAAAGGACAGATTCACCGTAGTTTCGATCGTGTACACTAGTGACGGAATCACTCTGATACTCTCTTATTCACCACTACAAAGCCGTGGGCTGCGCCTTGCTTCAATTTCATGCTGGTCTCTGACAAGTCAGCCTTCTGAAGCAAGCATATCCCTGGCACAGGATGTTAGCTTGTCAGGTCAGGTCTGCTATTTAATGCTAACTTGTCTTATAAAACCAATGCATGTATCTTCAGATAAATAGGGTGATTAAAAAAAGTTCTTTTGTCTTGAGACACAAATGTTAATCTCTGAAGCCTAAGTCATACAGGCCTCCTGGGATAAGCAGGCTTTGGGGGCCGCAACACCCACGGCTGCGGTTCCTCTCGCTTGTTGGACGGAACTTGAATACACACTTGGGTACAATTACTGTTGCCTTGACTATAAAGGGGTGCGTGCCTGCATGCTAGCCTGGAGGGGACTGTCTGATCTACGTGGAACTGGAAAACTACATCTGTATTCCCAGAAGGCAGGGTGGAAATAACCTTTCTCCCCATAGACGTTGTGCAGGTCAGAGAGAGTCACCCGGGCAACCATGTCAATAGCCACGTCCACAAATTCTACCCATTCATTAGTCTAATTGACAAGGACGCGGAGGACTGAAAAGCAAAGTCTAGTCAGCCTTCCCAAACACCTGCCCTTAGAATTTACTCCATCAAGAGAAGAGGGAATGAGGAAGGGGGAATTGGCTTTTTAGATGCTTTACAATAAGATAATCCAGCGTGTTATCCTTTACACCTGCTTCTCACAAGAACAAAAGCACAAGATCCCCTCTCAATACAGGTCACTCAGGTTCCAGAAGATGCTATTGTGTTTGAGCCCCTCTGATTTGACAATATGATCCTCTAAACTGGGGGATTAAAGGGTCTTGAGGCATTCCGACAGCAATAAGCTGGACAGGGCCTCTGGATTTCTTAACGCTTAAGATTTTATCTTTTCAAAATTCCTGGGTTAGAGTGTTACAGAAGGTTCCATTTGTACCATGGTATTTTCGTTCAACGAGTTTTTGTTTTCGTCTCTGTTTATTTTCTTCCTGCTGTTAGTATTTTAAGCCACAGACATTTAAAAGGGCCAACATCAGATGCCATTTTGACTGGAAATGCCAACATAGTGAAAAACCGACTATATATATATATGATGAATGTTTCAACACTTGGTATATTTCCATATACAATTCACTAATTCAAGCAATGAGAAATGCTTTGACGGTGTAATTATTTCTTAAAGAAATGCCATTTTTCATTCAAATATATGTAGATACCAAAATATCTCTTGGAATCCCCCCTTATGAGAAAATAAATAAGGGTTTCTAACAGATACAATTGTCTCTGTGTAAAATCTCCTAGGTGTTAAGTATCTTTCATTATCTTTCTTTTCTTAAAATGTGAAAACTTCCAAACTCACACCCTACAATCGAACACTATAAATCTTGACTCTTATTCCCACTAAAGACAACCTGTTCATATTCCTTCTTTCTCTCAGATGCTTTATTTTAAAGTTGAGCTCAATTAAGAACAGCACCATATACATTTATTAAATTTGGCTCTTTATCCCTAATGGGGACAATGAGGCTATTTCTGAGCTTTCAAATTCTCTACCTGTACCAACTGGTACCAAACACACAGAAGAATCTTAACCTTCACCTCAAGTCTTGGCTGAAATCTCAAAATTCTTAAATGAAAGACATCAGTCCTTACCAGCAACAGAATTAGAACTCATCATGGGATGTCACTGCTTTATCGTTCATCCTGTAAGTTTGCTAAATGGAAAATCCTCAGGCAGTTGGCAAGGGGAAAATGCCTTTGGTGTTGACAGTCCACAACAGACCAGGGAACTGCTCCCAAATCCTATTCATTTTTACAACATAATTCTCTTAAACAGTTGCCCTTATTAAAAAGGATTAAGGGCCTGCCACTATAATTTCCCTTCTGCCCAAGGCATCTTTTTAAAATGGGGTGTGAGAGTCATTGCCCAATGGAATGTTCCAAGCTGATGACATTTCAAATAGGCTTTCAAGGTGCTGACAATGGACCTCTGCTCATGGTTAACCTGGGCACTCACTCCCAAGAAGATTTACAATAGAGGAAAGGGGGAAACCACTTCCCAAGTCCAATTTAATCTGGTCTAAGTCTTGGAGGGAAGGTCATTTCTCTGTCTGACTAAAAGATCCAACCCCCTCGCTCTCTTTCTTAAAAGACCCATAAATCTCAGTTTGGGTAGACAAATTATAAAATGTGATATAATAGGCTACAGATATGTACCATATTTCTTCATTTCTAAGACATAATTCTCTCCACTGCCCCCATCCCTACATTGTAACGTTTCTGAAATATAGATGTATCTTGCAATCACCAGAGCAGTTTAATGTGACAGTATTTCTCATCAAAAAATTAGTAATAAGTCAACGGTACACCTTGTAATGGAGGAAATAAATTGTTGAATGCATGGGGTTGCTGAAAATGACCAACCTAGATTAAATCCCACCAATCCAGTTTTTGCAGTCTGCCACTAATTCAGAACCCAAGAAATAAAGAATTTCAGGAGATGAAACTTTTCTTCCTTCTAAAAGCAGAGAGATGTATAACTTCTCACAATACCTTGCTTTTTGTTAAGTTTAATAAACACTTAACAAAATCCAGTTTGATATTGGCTTTCTATACCCACGGAGTATAAACCAAATACGGAATCAAATCACTAATAAGGACACATGAAAATAACTGAAAACATCCAAAGAACACCCAAAGGTACATGCTCCTCCAATATCACTGGGAAATTTCCCTTTTTAATTTTTAATTAAAAGAAAAAAAATTTTTTTTTTGGCATGCAACATGTGGGATTTTAGTTTTCTGACCGGGGACTGAACCCCCATCCCCTGCATTGGGAGGTGTAGTCTTAACCACTGAGCCACCAGGCAAGTCTCTCCCTTTTTAAAAGGAGTTGTTTGGGTATATACTCAGAAAGCCTATAAACAAAATATTAGTTTTAGGGGTTCCTGATCTTTATTTTTGAATTTTATGTTCTAGGTTATGGCTTCTAACACATCAATTTTATATGTAGCCGATGACTTGTAAAATGAAACTCAAATGTATAAGAGAAGTTTCCTTTATTGAAGACACAAATAAAAGTTGGGGCTACGTGAATATTTTTCTCTACAACTCAGAAAGGTATATTAAGATCCAGTTTCTCTGGAGGGGAGGGAGGGAACCTGAACCTTTTATTTCCTTTAAATGTCCAAAAGTACTTTGTACAGAAAATTTATACAGTATCCACTCAAATGCCTGCTGTCTGTCTAACTCAAGGGAAGTGCTCCTTCAACAGGGTGGGGCCAGGGTCCTGCCAAGCTCAAGGGTGCCATTCACCGGCACTGGCCCTGGGCAGCTTCCTTGGTCTCTCTGAGCCTCCAAGTGCCCTAGAAGATCTATGATTGGGTCAGTAAAACTCTCCCATCTTCAAGGTCTTTGGGGGTGTACTTGATGTCTCCCAGTTTAACTATGAACAGAGACCCAAAGGTGCTGAAATGTTGTTTGCAATGTTCAAGCCGGAGGGGCACGTATGTGAACTTCAGACAAGAGTTCCAAAAGGCACATCTTGTTACCATGACTAAGGGTAGATTAGGGGAAAGTGCATGGGATCACAAAGAGTCCGACACGACTGAGAGGCTGAGAAAGCACACAAGCACGTACATATCTTATATATTATAAAGAGAGCAAGAGAAAAAAAAAAAAGAGCACCCTCAGTGCAGGTGATTCAAGAAATCTGATTTTCTTAACTCCTACTTCTGATATGTGACCAAGTTACTGGCTTTAACGGGCATTCAGAATCTGCCTGCAGTGTGGAAGACCCAGGTTCAATTCCTGGGTCAGGAAGATCCCCTGGAGAAGGGAATGGCTACCCATTCCAGTATGCTTACCTGGAAAATCCCATAGATGGAGGAGTCTGGCGGGCTACAGTCCATGGGGTTGTAAAGAGTCGGACACAACTGAGCAACTAACATTTCCACTTTTCATACACTTTCAAATTTATTTTAGAACAGATTAAATTTAAATAATAAATTGAAGTGAAAAGTTAGTTTATGAAAGCTAAGTTACATGATAAAACATGTCCATGCTCACTAAATCTTCAAAAATAAAAATAAGACAGTAATTAAAGACCCGACACTTTTAAGTCTCTCTGAAATCCACAAGAGTTTGGATCTAAAATATTAATGCATGAACATGTTATAGATCTTTTAAGAATTTGCAAGGGATATTGGTTTTCTGGTTAAGGTGACAGGCACAGAAAACTTTTTAAAGTTAATGTAAAGAATAATGTTTCAGCAGGGATCATAATGATTTAAATTTAATGGACACTCACTCCCGCCTTATGGGTTCTTGAGCCCCACTTCCCTTATCAATTAACCTGTCAGCTTCATAGTCAAGTCTAATTAGTTAAATCCTTTTTTAATGAAAAGATTATGCCTTAAGCATCCTGCCAGTTCCAGGGCTGTTGGCAACTACAAACTAATCTCTGCAAATTTAGGGGGTGGGGAGGGAATCCTTAAACTCCAGTGGAATCTGGAGCTCCAAAAGCTCATCTAAGTTGTAATTATTTATAGCCCATAAAATACAGCAAACATGCAGCACACAAATGCCAAGGCCCTCGTCTCTTCATGGGCTTCCCTGGTGACTCAGACGGTCAAGAAGCCATCTGCAGTGCAGGAGACCCAGGTTCGATCCCTGGGTTGAGAAGATCCCCTGGAGAAGGGAACGCCTACCCACTCCAGTACTCCTGCCTGGAGAACTCCATGAAGAGCGGAGCCTGGCCAGCTACATCCATGGGGTTGCAAAGAGTCAGACATGACTGAGCAACTAACACTTTCATTTGTTTCTTCCTATGGTTATTTTACACATGCAAAGCAGCTACTTCCAAATACCCAAGAGAAATGGCTAAGTAAACGGGCCTCATCAGTTAAAGGGGTGTAAAAGCAGACAGAAAAGGGTTAAAAAAAAATTAAGTTATTGGTGACAAGTTAAATGTCACTATGAGGAAATTCACAATGTAGTTTATCCTCTAAGGCAAACAAGGTTGGGCTCTTCAAAAAATTGACATCTTAAAAAAAAAAATTGAGGGTGTGTGTAGGAGGGGAGGAAGAAGGATGGAGTTCTATATTTGATTTCAAGAGGAGAAAGAGACATATCAATCAAACGTGTGACCTGACTGGAGCACGCACGCGCACACACATGTGCACACGCGCACTCACATGTGCACACGCGCACACACATGTGCACACGCGCACACACATGTGCACACGCGCACACACACATGTGCACACGCACACACATGTGCACACGCACACACACACACACCCTCTCTTCGGAAGCAACCAAGGACAGTTCGGGGCTGCTCTGGTGGCTCAGTGGTGAAGAATATGCTCTGAATGCAGGAGACATGGGTTTGATCCCTTATCCGGGAAGGTTCCATGAGTCGTCGCGCAACTAAGCCCGTGTGCCACAACTACTGAGTCTGTGGCTCTAAGGCCCGGGAGCCGCAGCTACTGAGCCCACGCACCGTAGCTACTGAAGCTCCAGCGCCCTAGAGCCCGTGCTCTGCAACAAGGAAGCTGCAAGCGGAGAAGAAAGGCCTGCACGGCAGTGAAGACCCAGCACAGCCGAAAAGAAAAACACGTAACGAATAGAAGGGTAGTTCAATATGAGCTTCAGACAAAATTCTGGAATCACGGTTACCTTTCTTAAGTCTGATAATGATACTGACGTTACACAGAAAAATGCAGGAGGTGAATACTGAAATATTCTAACACCTTTCACTTTGAAATGATTTAGCAAAAAAAAAAAAAAAAAAAAGCAAATGTGGTAAAATGTTAAGAATTGGTGGATCCACACGAAGAGTATATAGATATTCATTGTATTCTTTCACCATCTCTATAGGTTTGCAATTATACAACATAATAAAAATTGAAAAAAATGAGGAAAAACTTAAAGTGAGAAAACGGGTCATGGTTCAACAGCCCTGGAGTCACTATCTGACTACCTCTGACCAGACAACAAGCTGCCAAGAACAAAGTCCTGTCCACCTTAACGCCCACTGTCTTAGCACAAGGCGGCCCTTAGGTCAGTGGACGGGTGGACACATGAATGAGATTCCAGCTCCAACACATCAGTCATGGTAGCCTTAGGGCACCTCTCAGAGTCCCTGTGAAGCGGTGACACCACCAACCTTGTGAGACCTTTGTACATTTTAGAATGCAGACTAAGGGCATAGCCAGATGCCAGCTGGCACATGTTTCAGTTCAGTTCAGTTCAGTCGCTCAGTCGTGTCCGACTCTTTGCGATCCCATGAATCGCAGCACGCCAGGCCTCCCTGTCCATCACCAACTCCCAGAGTTCACTCAGACTCACATCCATCGAGTCCGTGATGCCATCCAGCCATCTCATCCTCTGTCGTCCCCTTCTCCTCTTGCCCCCAATCCCCCCCAGCATCAGAGTCTTTTCCAATGAGTCAACTCTTCACATGAGGTGGCCAAAGTACTGGAGTTTCAGATTTAGCATCATTCCTCCCAAAGAAATCCCAGGGCTGATCTCCTTTAGAATGGACTGGTTGGATCTCCTTGCAGTCCAAGGGACGCTCAAGAGTCTTCTCTGACACCAAAGTTCAAAAGCATCAATTCTTTGGCGCTCAGCTTTCTTCACAGTCCAACTCTCACATCCATACGTGACCACTGGGAAAACCATAGCCTTGACTAGATGGACCTCTGTTGGCAAAGTAATGTCTCTGCTTTTGAAGACGCTATCTAGGTTGGTCATAACTTTTCTTCCAAGGAGTAAGCGTCTTTTAATTTCATGGCTGTAGTCACCATCTGCAGTGATTTTGGCACATGCTTGGTACTTAGCAAATGGAACTATCACTGTTACTATTAGGTAAGTCCACGTTTTAAAAATCCTTGATGCTGAGAAGTCTAAAAGGTTTTCACTTTCAACCGAAATCATCCAGATGTATAGATGTAATGAGATTGGAGAGGCCTCATGGCCGTTTCCCTTGTACTTTTCATGTTACCTCAAAAATACTCCTTTGCTGGTCTCTCCTTTATGGCGGGTGAACTGGTTCTTCATGCCGCCTGCCTGACATTCCTTCTATCAGGAGAAATGTGAGCTGGAAGTGATCTCCCTAACACGGGAAAGTTCTTCACAGCAAGCTTTTCTCAGCAAAGTAGAGAAATGAGCTGTGTTACGCAAAGGTGCTAGGTTGGAAGGAATTTAAAAGGAATTCCTCAGCTACCGAAAGCCCAACAGCAGTTCTAAGAGGGTTAGCAGACTTGGGCTGCTGAGACACAGGGAGGGAGAAGGGGTTCTCCATGGAAGAGTCTGGCAGAGAGATAAGAACAATACCTTTCTTACTACAATGAGATTTCACCTCACATCTGTCAGAATGGCCATCATCAAAAAATCCACAAACGATAAATGCTGGAGAGGGTGTGGAGAGAAGGGAACCCTCCTACACTGTTGGTGAGAATGTAAATTGGTACAGTCACTACAGAGAACAGTATTGTTGTTGTTGTTGAGTCACTAAGTCGTGTCTGACTCCTTTGCAAACCTGCGGACTATAGTCCGCCTGGCTCCTCTGTCCATGGGATTTCCTGGGCAAGAATACTGGAGTGGGTAGACATTTCCTTCTCCAAGGGATCTTTCTGACCCATGGATTGAACCCATGTCTCCTGCATTGGCAGGTGGGTTCTTTACCACCAGGGAAGCGCAGAGTACAGTATGGAGATTTCTTACAAAACTGAAAATAAACCTGCCGTTAGACCCTGTACGCATGCGTGCGTGCCAAGTCGTTTCAGTCACCTCCGACTCTGTGACCCTAGGGACCATATGCCAGGCTCCTCTGTCCATGGGATTCTCTAGGCAAAAATACTGCAGTGGGTTGCTGTGCCCTCCTCCAGGGATCTTCCCAACTCAGGGATCAAACCCCCATCTGCTATGTATCCTGTACTGGCAGGTGGGTTCTTTACCACTAGTGCCACCTGGGAAGACCCAGAAAAAAGAAAAAATCTGCATATACCCAGAGAAAAATGTGCATCCAAAAGGATGCACCCAATGTTCACTGCAGCACTGTTTACAACAGCCAAGACATGGAAACCACCTGAACACCCACCGGGGGAGGAATGGACAAAGACGACGTGGTGCATTTCTATACGATGGAACGCTACTCAGCCACTGAAAACAATGAAATGATGCCATCTGCAGCAACGCGGATGGACCTAGAGACTGTCATACTGGGTGAAGGAAGTCAGACAGTGAAGGAGAAATGCCGTATGACGTCCTTTATTTACCAACCAGAAACAGATTTACAGATTAAGAGAACAAACTTATGTTGCGTGCTAGTGTGGGGGGTGGGGTGTGTGTGTGAGAGGGAGATTGGGGGGAAAGGGATAGACAGGGAGTTTGGGACAGACATGTACACATTGCTGTATTTAAAACAGATACCAACAAGGTCCTCTGTAGAGCACAGAGAACTCTGCTCAGTGTTACGTGGCAGCCTGGATGGGAGGGGAGTTTGCGGGAGAATGGACACTTGTGTACATAAGGCTGAATTCCTTTGTTGTCCACCTGAAAGTATTACAACATTGTTAACTGGCTATACTCCAAAACAAAATGAAAAGTTAACAAAAAAAGAAGACCAGTACCTTTCCAGAGGGAGGCAGGGCCGAGAGAAGAGAGAAGGGCGGTGAGAGTGAGTGAGTGGGTTTCTTAAACATGACAACGAAGCCATCCTACCAACCCCCGGCGAGAACATGCCGCGGGAGCCTGTCTGAAGGGAGAAGGGTGGAAGGCCCTGGAGCAGCTGACTGCCACCCAACAGCCCTCTCCACCCCTGGCTCTGTCCCAGCAGCCTGACCTGGTGACTTGTGACTTTGCAACCAGCCTGCCTCACTGTTCCCTGAAGCAGTGGGAGCACTTCGCACCTCCTTAAACTGTTGAGTCTTGTGAACATTCGAGCAAACAAAATGAGTTTAGGTTTCAATAAATCCCCCTGTCAGCCTGATGGCATAAAAAAGAAAAGCCTCATGATGAACCTGGGATCTATCCGCATCAGTTCCACAGAGGTCATGATTCAGATTTTGGTAGGAAAAGCTTTCTGACTGCTTTTTAAAGCGGGGGTGGAGGGGCAGCAAAGGCAAGAGGGAAAGGGGAAATGGGACAAGAGGCTGGAGACAGGAGGCGACTGAGCTTTTTAGAGGATAAAACTCTGATTTCCTGGCTCAGATCAAGAACTTGACAGCCTAGGGGCCCAATGGCTAAGACTTCGCCTTCCAATGCAGGGAATGCAGGTTCCTTCCCTGGTTGGGGAGCTACGATCCTACGCACCTCGTGGCCAAAACACCAAAGTGTTAAAAACAAAAATCAGAAGCAATGCTGTAACAAATTCAATAGGCTTTTAAAATAGTCCACATCAAAAAGTCTTAAGAAAGAAAGAAAGAAAGAACTTTACAGCTTAATATCTGGTCCCCAGGCTAAGTCCCACCCATAAGTAACACCATCCTAAATTACCACCAGGGATGAAAATATAGTGGGGGAAAAAAAACAACCTAGCAAGAAAAAATAGAATTTCACCTCTGTGGGGTGTAATGGCTTTTCCTTTTGTTTTTAAACTTTATGTTTTCAGAATCACAGTGATTGGGTATAACCCTGGCCTGCTCTAAGGCAGGCCCTACTTGCTATCTGAGAAGAGGAATAAGTATTTCCTACCAGTTAAGGAGCCCTTTATAGCTAGGTGACCCTAAACAAATACTCAGAAGGTGATGCTTTTGTTTATACTGTACATTCCTTTGAATTCCACAGACATTTGGAAAACTCTGCTGCAAACATCTCCAAGGATATAGGACAGCTGACCTCCATCTGGGGGCTGATGTGGCTGGGAGTAAGGACAAGGCACTTGACCGGGGGTTTGACCCTGGGTGACTCGCCACTCGCTCAGCCTCCCTGCACCTCAGTTCCTCCAGAATCAAAGTGGTAGGAACAATACTATCTACCTGGAAAGGGCCTGAGGGTCCCATGAGTTAATCCATGCAAAGTGATGAGAACAAAGCCAGGCTCCGGTACTCAGTAAATGTTAGCAGCCACAACTAAGCCATTAGGGCACTTCCACAGACTGTGAAGAACTTGGACTGTAAGCAGGGGGTCACAAACCCTGGTGTGCATGGACAGTCCACGGTTAGGCTTGTGGTCTCAAAGTCATCATTAATAGCAGTCTGTTTCCCTTTCGAATGTGTCCTGGTCTGGACAGCAAGTTACCAAGTCAAAAGAGATACAGATGCAAGGCATTTTACAAGAGGGGATAAGACAAAGGTATCAAAAAGGGAGTGTTGGAGACACAGAGAGCAGCCTTCTGATTGCCAAGGGGGAGGTGGGTAGGGGAGGGATGGATTGGGAATTCCGAGATTAGCAGATTCAAACTATTATGTACAGGATGGAAAAACGACAAGGTCCTTCTGTATAGCACAGGCGTGCTGAGTCGCTGCAGTCGTGTCCAACTTTTTGTGACCCCATGGACTGCAGCCCTCCAGGCTTCTCGTCCATGGGATTCTCCAGGCATGCAGTGGGTTGCCATGCCCTCCTCCAGGGATCTTCCCGACCCAGGATCGAACCCCCATCTCCTATGTCTCCTGTACTGGCAGGTGGGTTCTTTACCACTAGCGCCACCTGGGAAGCTATAGTCAATATCCTGTGCTAAACCATAATGGAAAAGAATATGAAAACGAATGTGTGTGTGTCTTTCTCTCTATATATGTATGTATAAATGAGTCACTTTGCTATACAACAGACATTAGCACAACATTGTAAATCAACCATACTTCAGTAAAATAAATTTTTAAAACTTTTTCAAGGTCCTAAAGCAACAGCAGGGCTACAGTCATCATTTATATTATTGCTGTTATTGCTATTTTTTGTTTTTTTAAGCTTTGTTTATTCTTAAAAGATGGAAGGAAATAAGCAGAAAAGTAGACAAGGAAAGGCTGCTGGAGGGGGCAAAGACAGGGGTCAGGGGGTGAGCTCGGATGGATAGTCTGACTCTGGAGGCCCGCGGGGAGGAAGGCAAGAGCCCAGCGCCCTCTCAGGCGCCAGGGGAGTCAGAGGAGGCGATGGTGCCGTGGGAACAGCTGCACTTTGCAAGTGAGGCAGCTCTCTGTTGCACTCTTTTCCCATCTCTTCTTCTTCTATTTAAATTGAGGTATAGCTGGTTTAGAGCATCACGTTATTTTCAGGTCACAACACAGTGATTCGAAATTTTTTTTAGAGATTACACTCCATTTAAAGTTATTATAAACTACTGGCCCTATTCCCCGTGCAGGAGAATGTGTCTTTGTAGCTTACTGGTTTTATCCACAGCAGTGTGTGCTTCTTAGCCCCCTGCCTCCTCTTGCTCCTCTCCACACTGGGAATCACTAGTTTGTTTCTCTGGATCTGTGAGTTTCTTTCTGTTTTGTTATATGTATTTGCTACATAGAAAAGAATGAAAGTGGCTTGACAGCGATACTCTGCCCAGAAAGGCCTCATTGCCCAGAGGCGGACTGGCACACAGAGCCAACGACCAGCATCAGGTGTGAACGGCTGGGAAGTGTTGAGGCTCTTTCAAGGAAAAGACAGCTCCATGAAAATGGATGAACAGCAGGAATTTCTTGTACTTCTGCCACCCGAAACTCAAGGCTGGGCTCTGGGTTTAAAAAGAACCAGCCAACCAGTGTTCTCGCACCAGCAAACCCATGTCCTCTCCCCGCCTTGTACAAGTACATGCCCCACACCAAGGATCGTTTCGTAACATAAAGCGACAGGTTCTAGACACTCAAAAAGAGAGGTGAGGTGAAGTTGCTCAGCCATGTCTTTGACTCTGCGACCCTGTGGACTGTAGCCTACCAGGCTCCTCTTTCCATGGGATTCTCCAGGCAAGAATACTGGAGTCGGATGCCATTCCCTTCTCCAGGGGATCTTCCCCACCCAGGGATCGAACCCCAGCCTCCTGCATTCCAGGCAGACGCTTTACCCTCTGAGCCACCAGGGAAGACTCTCAAAAAGAGGGGACAGTTTCAATAACATCACCAAGATTTCCAGTCCTCTCTACTGTCCTATCATTCCTTTGGAGCTTCTCCTGTTTACTTAAAAAAAAATTTTTTTTATGCTTTTAATTGGAGGACAATTGCTTTACAATGTTCATTTCTGGTGTACTACGTGAAACGGATCTCTGTATACATTATCCCCTCCCTCTTGAGCCTTCCACCGCCCCCCCCCCAGGTCATGACTGAGCACCAGGCTGGCTTCCCTGTGTTATACACAGCAGCCTCCTGCTGGCTAGCTCGTTTACACGGGGTAGTGTGCACATGTCCGTACGGTCTGTCCCAGCCGCTCCCCTCTGCCCTGTGTCCACAAGTCGGCTCTCTACCTCTGTATCTCTATTTCTGTCCTGCGAATAGGTTCATCAGCGCCATTTTTCTCGATTCCATACATATGCATTAATATACGGTATTTTTCTCTGACTTACTTCACTCTGCACGATAGACTCTAGGTCTACCCATGTCACTACAAATGACTCAATTTCGTTTTTTACGGTAGAGTAATATCCCATTGTATATATGTACTCTGGTTTACTTTTAACCAGGCATCGGTGTAACACTCCAGTTCTTTAACTATACAAAGCCTAGCCGTGGGAGGTGAAGGTAAGCGCCACACTAAAGCTGCCGTGACACCGCGCGGATGACAGACCCTTGCTGCTCTGGTGTGCCCATCAGCACTCCCAGGCTAAAAATGCAGGCCCGGTATTTCTTTCCAAACAGACTACAGATGGTGCGGGCTGACTGAGAAACTGTGTTGTCAACAAGAGGCTTTTTTTCACCCCCGTGTTTTTTTTTTTTTTTTGGTATGGACCATTTTAAAAGTCTTTATTGAATTTGTTACAATATTTGGTTTTTTGGTCCCGGGGCATGTGGGAGCTTTGTTCCCTGACCAAGGATTGAACCTTCAGGCCCTGCTCTGGACGGTGAAGTCGTAACCACTGGACCCCCAGGGAAGTCCCAACAAGACTCATTTTGTAATTCACCAAACTGGAGACTGGGCTGGCCCAGTGGCAAGACTGGAAGACGGGGAGGCTGGGGAGTTGGGACACACGCAGTAGCTTTGCACCTACAGCCACAGGGCAGTGTTCTCGCTGCGACACACTTATGTGGATGGGCTACCATGTGAGCACAGGGAGGCCCCTGGCCTGTTCTCAGCACTCAAAGCATGTGGGCAGCCTCCTGCTCCTCTTCTGGAAGATACCCACCTGGGACCATCAGATTATCTAATAAGAAGGCCAAGTGGGCTGAACAGATCAAGTGAGGTCCAGACTTCTCCTTATTTTCTTTCATCAGGTTGTAACTCTCCGGTTACAACCTAAACCTCAAGGTTTAAAGTCATTTTTAGGATATTGCATTTTCAATTTGCTGAGGTTCAAGCCATCAGAAATTGAGCCCCTATCGGATACAAAGCACCCTGCTGGTTAATGCGAAGTGGGGTGAGAGTTCAAAGAAGGGATAACAGCTGCATCTGAGATTTTAGCAAGAAAGAGTGGGCCAAGTGTTCAAATCTTGGGAGGATAGAGGGATTCCTGGAGGATGTGGCATCTGAGCAGAGTTGTGACAGACGGGAAGGACTTTAAATTTATACACATGTGTATAAACTTGGGCTTCCCAGGCGGTGCTAGTTGTAAAGAATCTGCCTGCCAATGCAGGAGACGTAATAGACGTGGGTTTGATCTCTGGATTGGGAAGATCTTCTGGACAAGGGCATGGCAACCCACTCCAGTATTCTTGCCTGGAAAACCCCAAGGACGTGGAGCCTGGCGGGCTACAATGCACGGGGTTGCAAAGAGTTGGACACAACTGAGCAACTTCACTTTCACTTTCAAAGAAGTGGTGGTTCAGACAGTGAAGAATCTGCCTGCAATGTAGGAGACCCCAGTTCGATCTCTGGATCAGGAAGATTCCCTGGAGAAGGCAATGGCAACTCCAGTACTCTTGCCTGGAAAATCCCATGGATGGAGGAGCCGGGCGGGTTACAGTCCATGGGGTTGCAAAGAGTCAGACACAACTGAGTGACTTTCACTTCACTTCAAAGAAGTCCAGATGATGAAGGAAAACTCATTGCACAGAATTTCAGCCAATAAATGTGGAGGATGGTAGAAAAGCCACCGCTTTACCACTTCTAAGGGAATACTGGATGAGGCAAGGATCAGTAATACAGAAAGCATCAGATGAAAGGCTGAGGGGGATGCTGACGATGCAGGGATTTAGCTGCGGAACCTGAACTTCCTGAACCACCCTGGCATCACTAGCACTTGGTCATCCACATACTGTGAGTATCGGACGTGAGGCAACACAAACCTCACGGTGACGCCTACGGGATTTACTTCCCCAATCGTCTAACCCGAATCTGGTCAAAGCTCTGGGGTCAACTTCCATTTGCAGCAAAGACATGGGACTGGGGAATAAACTCAATGATGCCACAAGGGCTTCCTGAATGTGGGATGGTTAATGAGCAGCTGACCTGGTTTCTGCATCAAGTCACTGACTTGAAGCGAATGGGAGGCCAGGGAGAGGGTGGACGATTCTCAATTAAGACAAGTAGGACTCGACCCCAGTTTGTATTCTGATGGAATAGGTCATGCAAAATGACATTTGTGAGACAATCAGAGAGATGGGATAAGAGATAGGTATCTGATGACACTGGGGAATTATCATTTGCTTTGTTACTGTTTATGTAAAAATTTTTTTTAAAAATAGATGTGCACTGAAGTATGTAGGGCTGAAATGACATGATACTTGACATGGGCTTTAAAACTTCCCATCACTTGGGACTTCCCCAGTTGTTCCAGTTCCTAAGACTCCATGCTGCCAATGCAGGGGTCCTGGGTTTCATCCCTGGTTGAGAAACTAGATCTCACATGCCGCAACTAAAGATCTGGCAGGCCGCAACGAAGACGGAAGATCCCACGTGCTGCAACTAAATCCCAGCACAGGCAAGTAAATATTTTTTTGAAAATCCTATCACATAAAACAATCATGGCAAAATCTTGATAAATACAAATCTGGATAATGGGTACATTTGGGAATTCATTCATTCTAATGCTTTCTATCCTTAAGTTTGATAACGTCATTTTTTTTTTTAAAGCTCCTGATGTGGGTATGTGGTAATACTGAATTTACTTTCCTACATACATTTCATTGCTTGCAATGCATGAGACATGGGTTCAGTCCCTGGGCCAGGAAGATCCCCAGAGAAAGGAATGGCAACCAGCTCCAGTATTCCTGCCTGGGAAATCTCATGGACAGGAGTCTGGCGGCTACGGTTCATGCAGTCCCAAAGAGCTGGACATGACTGATGGACAAACAGTATCCTTGGAGGAAACCTGGAAAAGCTTTAATATTTAGGTACTACATTTGGTGGGGGGGGAACCCAACTTAAGAGATAATTTTATAGTCTGAAAATGTTCTAATATTTTGCGTGAAAGGGAAAAAAAAATATTTCAAAACACTGCTGTCCATTATTCTACATTCCTGGCTATTGAAATTTTAAAAAGAATTTACATGACACTTTGTTTACAAAATAAGTTACTTATCATCACGGCACATCTGTGCACGATGTGGGTATTTCGTGCTGTGATGACCCTTCATACAGATGGCCAGCCAGTATTTGCCAGCCAGGAACTAGATGGAACAGTCTGTCTCTCAGAAGCAGTTAAGTAAGTTAGCTCAGCGGGCTATGGTGTAAACACTGGCCCAGGGTCATGGTTCCAAACCCCACTTAGATAAGAGAGCGTCAGGTCATCATGTAGCGCTGACTATAGGCCTCGCACCTAAACAGGACCCTTTTCAGGAGTCCTGTCCACCAGGCTATGGAGAGTGGGGCATGGAAATCCAAGGCAAAGACAACAGCCGAGTTCAATGGGAGGGCCACATGGTTACTTTCAACAGATCCACTGTATCTGGTATTACAAATAAATAAATATAAAGCTGCCCATGAAAAACAGACTTATTCCATGGTCAAGAGGAGTATGGATTTCACCCAGGGATTTGTGGGTCATCTGAGCATTCACAGAAACCTTACCAGCAAATGTGCTTTCCTGATCTAGTCCAGTGGTTCATCCACATCAGAAGCACCTGGAAGATTTGGTCTAAGCAGCCTACTGGGCCACAGTCCGAGCTTCTGATCCTGTAGAGCAGTGGGGACCAACCTTTTTTGGCTGGTTTCATGGAAGACGGTTTTTTCACACACATGCGGGAGGGAGGGGTGGTTTCAGGATGATTCAAGTGCATGACATCTATTGTGTACTTTATTTCTAATCTAATGCCGCCGCTGATCTGACAGGAGGTACCGGTCCACGGCCTGGAGGTTGGGGATTCCTGCTGCAGGAGAGTCTGCACGTCTAACAGCATCAGGGGATGCTGATATTGCTGGTTCGGGGACCACACTTTGAGAACGACTATCTAGACTTGATCCTGCACTTGAATTCCATCTGATCTATTCCCTTCAATGGTAAGTTAGCTCCTTATCAGCAGAGACTATGAAACTGAGAGTCTACGGAACTAAGTACTGGGTTGGAAAACCAACCATGACACATCAAGCAGGTGAGGAGGGTGTAGATTTGAACTGCAAATGTTCTTTAAGCATGCCAGGCTGGGCACTGGGCTGGCAGCCCGGCCTTGGTCATATCCTCAAAACTGACACTGGGGGCTTCCCTGGTGGTCCAGGGGTTAAGAATCCACCTGCCAACACAAGAGACATGGGTTTGATCCCTGGTCACAAAAGACTTCACGTGCTTTGGGACAGCTAAGTCTACGAGACAAAACTCCTGAAGCCTGTGCTCCGCAACAAAGAAGGCACCACAGTGACAAGTCCATGTACCGCAACTAGAGAAGAGATCCCATCTGCTGCAACTAGAGAAAGCCCACACGCAGCAATGAAGATCCAGCACAGCCAAAAAGAAATTAAAAAATAAAATTTTTTTAAAGCTGATACTGTATTCCACAGCCCTTTCTCAGATGAGCTCTACAGGAACAACAGAGAAGACTTGGGTGCATGGGTGTGTGCACGCGAGTGCTCCAAGGCCAGTGTCTCCACCCACGAGAAGGGCCCCTAGCACTCTTGACTCCTCGCTCCGCAGTCCCACCTTACCTGCCAGCCGCCCTCCCCGCGCTGGGATGTCAGTTGTTCACCTGTATGGAAATGACAGCTGCTTGTCACGGTCTCCGTGAGCGGCCTCTCTCGCCGCGGTAACTAGCACGCCATTTCCAAAGCTGTCATTCTCTGGTGTCAGCACAACCCACTGTTCAAAGATTTGCTCTGACACGAACCAGGCAGCGCCGTGACTGTTATTGCCGCCGACTCCTCTGGGCTCCGACACCGATGGCAGCTGCTCGGCACCCAGGGTTTGTTTCACCCAATTATTTGTTTGTCACTTGGAAGCCCGGGACGTTGAGCAGGTATTGGGGAGGTATTTTTGGCCTGATGCACAGGCAGGAAGCATAATGAGGCCCTCAGGTGAAGGTCTATTTTGTCAGTTGGGTGGTAGGCTGATGTGCAGCTGAAGCCTGAGCAGCAATTAGGATATTTGAATAAGATAAAATACCTGGCAGGACGCTGAGCAGGCTCCGGAAAGTCGGCCTTAACTTTAAAAATGTGAAAAAACCCTCCAAGTAGGCAGTTTTCAAGTTTGTCCTGGAGCACATACTGGAGGAGGCGGAGAGCTCTCTTTCCCCCACCCGGACGCCCTGAGAAGGCAAGGGCTGCAAGCAGGCAGCAGTCTGACCTGAAGGTGGGCGCTGTGGATGGAGGGGAGGAGGTCCCAGCCAAACAGGGGTCCTGGGTCATTCAGGTAAATATCAGTTGCCCCCCAGGAGTGGCACTGGGGCATCAACTTCTCACTAGATCTCCCCAGCCTTCCTATTTAAGTCAGGGGTTTGTACTTTACACACGGAACAGAAGCAAATTGACGTGATGTCTAACATCTTGGGGGCAAAGGCCATTAAATGGGGGCACTGCGGCGCCTACAGCCAACAGTAAAAACCAAACCTGCAGCCTCTAGTTTATCATTCCATAAGCGTCCCTGACTCAATGCCCGTGAATCTGAGCAAACCCCAGGAGACAGTGAAGGACAGGGAAGCCTGGCATGCTGCATGCGGTCCACGGGTGGCGAAGAGTCGGGACGTGGCTTAGCAACAGAACAACAATCCCAGGGCACACAGCGGGAGCGCCCCCGCTACTGAGCCAGGAATCGGTTTCTAAGATGCTTGTTGGCGCGTCTGTGACGTCCGTCCTTTCTACAGCCATCAATCTCAGGAAGTAAGGGTGACGGTCCAGACAAACCTAATCCTCAAAACAACACATGATGGATCTGGTCACCATAAAGTGAACCTGGCTCCTCCCTGAATCCACTCACACCAAGACACTGGAACAATCATTTCTTTAAAACAAACCTTTCCCCAACAGACAGGACAAGGCTGCGAAGAGAGCTAGAATCCAGCCAACAACAAGCGCGGTATTGGGAAAAGTGGGCATCATCACCACTGTTTAGCAAACGAAAACTAGGAAGGAAGACTGCTTCAGTCAAACGAGGCCTAGGTTAGCTTTAGAAGAAGCAGAGCTGCATGGCACGTGAACTCTGCTGACAGCCGAAAGCAGATGGTGAGGTGGTGACATTCCCTTGATGATGGACAATGGTCCATCGAAGCCTCAATTTCAACTCACAGTTGGTAACGTGAGTCACTCCATAGAAAAGGACACCTCTTGCCAGCTTGTCTCCGGGTGGCTCCAAGGCAGGGCCTCGCTCTGCTATCGAACCCTCTGTTCTGCATCTCACCCACAGCAATCCAGGCTTTGGAACCGGCCAGTCATTCCACTTGTCAAGAAGTCAGGTGCAAAGAAACCGGCACCTAGATTCTCCTACACAGGGGTTTTATAAACATTTACTAAGCAGATAAAACACCTCTTCAACACCAGTGCGATTGCAGACCTGCAGGGGAGGAGGACTCCACATTATTATTCTAATTCCACAGAGAGGTTAATACCTAACAGTTGGTGTTCAAACAGTACAGCCTCACACTCTCCTCTACCTTCCCCTGAGGCTCCACCCCTTCCTGCCTCTCAGGTGCTTCCAATAGAGATGGAACTTCCAGGAGAGAAAGAGAGGTTTCTGCAGCCCTGTTCTAGCTCCCAAGTTCATGGTACACGCCTCCCAAATGTAAGTGTCCACAGTCTCATTCACAGCTCTCACGGGAAATCCATGCCCTCTGCACAAGTTTCAGGCTCTAGAAGGACCTGTTGGTGTTCAGTCGCTCAGTTGAGACCCAATGGACTGCAGCATGCCAAGCTTTCCTGTCCTTTACCATCTCCCAGAGTTTGCTCAAACTCATGCCATCCAACCGTCTCATCCTCTATCACCCCCTTCTCCTCCTGCCCTCAATCTTTCCCAGCATCAGGGGTCTTTTCCAATGAGTTGGCTCTTCCCATCTGGTAGCCAAAGTATTGGAGCTTCAGCTTTAGCATCAGTCCTTCCAAGGAATATTCAGGGTTGATTTCCTTTAGGATTGACTGGTATGATCTCCTTGCTGTCAAGGGACTCTCAAGAGTCTTCTCCAGCATCACAGTTTGAAAGCATCGATTCTTTGGTGCTCAGGCTTCTTTATGGTCCAAATCTCACATCTGTACATGACTACTGGAAAAACCACAGCTTTAACTATAAGGAACTCTGTTGGCAAAGTGATGTCTCTGCTTTTTACTGTGCTGTCTAGGTTTGTCATAGCTTTCCGTCAGAACAAGCAGCAAGCATCTAGAAGGACCCAGAATCCTCCAAAGCAAACTCTGGCCTTCAAACCAGGATGGGATCTAGGAATCCACCCAGCTTTCTCAAGTTAACAGTGGGAAAACCTAGTCCAAAGGAATAATTTGCTCAAGCAGCCCAGCTCAGACTTGAGCCTGGATCTTCTAAAATTAAAAGCTGTGGTGCTCCCCACCACCTCCACGTAGTTTGCCAACCTGGCGAACATTTAAGCATCAAAATCTAACTGAGGAGATGTGCAAAGAAGAAACCCTATTGATAGGTGACACACAGACCTTTACAATGCTTCCCCAAATCTTTTCAATAGCTTGCTAAGTGTGCTAAGTCACTTCTGTTGTGTCTGACTCTTTGTAACCCGCCAGACTCCTTTGTCCATGGGTTCTCCGAGAATATGGGAGTGGGTTGCCACTTCCTTCTCCAGGGGACCTTTCAGACCTAGGGATTGAACATATGTCTCCTGCACTGCCAGGAGGGTTCTTTACCACTAGTGCCGCCTGGGAAACAAATCAATTTTTACATTGGAAAGCTTGAAGGGGCAGGTTTTAGTCTCACAGTGAGCACAAGCTGGCACATCTGTGCCCACACAACCCCCTCTGTGAAAGGGTGACATCGTTTGCAGTGTGAGGGCTGGTCTGTTTCTGACTCGCTGACCCTTTCAGGGCCCACCTTGGATCAGCTTTCCCTCCTATGGAAGTCTTAAGCTTCTTTCCCATTAAGCTATTTCAAAAGTCTCTTTTCTTATTTTAAAATATGTTCAAACTCTCATGCTTCTGGCTATCACGCTTAATGTGATCTGTTCACGGCTATATCTCCTGTGCATGTTACACAGTCAGCCCTCAGTAACATCTGTTGAATGAAAGAATTCAATATGGCCTCCATTTTCTGCCAATGGAATGAAAATTGACATCCTTCACTTCACAGGAGACACATCCAACCTCAGAGGCAGACTCCTTGTCAAACCCAAGTCTGTGAATAAAGTTTATGGATGAAGAGGCCTTCAGAGATCAACCAGAGAAGTCCAGCAGCAGCCAATCCACACTTAGAAGAATCAAAAGCTGATATAAAACAAAGGAATTGTACGGTTCAGTTTTTGGTGACAGGAGCTGTACCATGGAAAAAGCCTTTTCCGGCTGTAAACAGATAATGAGAAAATGATGTAGTCCTGGCTAAAATTAGGTTTCAGTGTTACTCTTCTGAGAGATGTGAGAGGTGATAGATAAGAGGGGGAAAATGTTTTCCAAGTGGCTTTTAAAGACATCCCAATATAACTGCCTCCCACATCAGCCTATTAACACGTACACTTGAGACATTTCCCTCTTCAAAAGGACTCTTAGAAAAAGCAATGATGTGCTCTCAGCCTCCTCCTCCATAAGACAGGGTTTACGAGGGTCAGAGATGTGAGTGCCCACGGGGCATTACTCCTTATTAACAGGCGCCCCTCCCACCTCCGCATGGATTTGGGCCTTGTGCTTATGTCATCAGTTGCTAGGGAAATGCCCCTGCTGGAAAATCCCAAGTTACTTCTAATAAAATCTGGCTGAAAAGGAACAACTGGTCCAATTACCGGCACGGGAATGGGCATGGAGAGTAGAAATATGGAGAAATTCATGTCTTATTAGAAGGGAAGGAAGTCAGAGATGTCTACAGCTGAGCCCGGCTGCCATGTAGTCGCCATGATGCTTTTGTGGCAGCACCTGTTCAGACAGTGGTGGGCATCCTGGGTGAGGATGAAGATGTCGGTAAGACCCTCCACTGTCACTGGGAAATTCCTACTAACTTCCAGGGAACCCAGAATACCTTAGCACGGCATGGTGGGAAAAGTCCTAGAGACTTGTTTGGGCCAATTAGATGGCTGGGAACACCAGACAACACAACCAAGCTGAAACTTGAAGACACGTTCTATGATTCTGTCTCTATTTTTTTCCTTCTACCAAGATAACTACCCTGAGGGCTGCTCCTCTGAGCTGGGTACCAGAATAATGACAAGGGGGCACCACAGCTGGTCCGCAAGCTGACATCTGGTATGAGACTTCTGTTGGCCTAAGCTCTGCAGCATAACATGCCAAAGCAGATAAACAGAGACCCTATTAAGTGATGGAGAAGGGTTGTTCTCTCCAGAACAACCATGCCAGTGCACTGGGTGCTGGATTCCTGGGCAGACTACTGGGCACTGGTAAAACATTTATAAAAGAAAAGCACATGGAACATGGTGGCTCTACACCCTAAGCTATTCTACTGAACAGAATTTTTTTTTCAGCCATGTGGCTTTGCAGGATCTCAGTTTGCAACCAGGGACCAGGGATTGAACCTGGGCCCTAGCAGGGAAAAGCCCAGAATCCTAACTCCTGGGCCACCAAGGAACTCCTTGGATTCAACTCCTGGATTCAGTTAATGCTGAGAGATTTGCTCAAATGGAGAATTCTGTACATTATGGCCACAGTGGCCTGACAGAGCACTCCACTAAGGACTGGCCCCTTCCACTCCTACCCACAGGCTTCAGGAATTGGCAAGAAAGCATTTCTAGGAGAGGAGCCAGAGGCATAGCCATGTATGGCCAGCTTTCCACTTAGAGGTACAATGAAGCTCCAAACACTAACTGATGGACCGTTTCAGGCTTTAGAATGCATTCTCCCAGTAAGTCCAGGCACCCAGGTAATTGATGAAAGTCTAGTCTATGGATGGGGATTGGCTTGGGGGTGGCAGAGGGTATAGAATTTCTCAATTTGGACCCAGAATCTCCTTGGTGAATTCATGAAGTGGGTCCTCAATTGATTTCAACTGAGAACCACTGCTACTTTTTTAAAGCATACACTGGGCAAGTAGGTTACAGACTTCAGTGGCTGCCCCAGGCTACATCAAAGACAGCTGAGCAAAAAGTTCAGGCACCATGAAATTAATAAAATCCGTGTTGCACCCGCTCCACAACAGGTTCAGGAATAAACTGGTAAAAATTCGAAAGCCACAGAGATCATTTGAGTGGGAATCGATCGTTTCTCCACTGAAAAATTCTGACATTTCCTTATACAGCATATTCACTGGATTCATAATTCACCCAAGTTGCTTCCTGAGACTGAGCATTGCTGGGGTTTCTGAGTAATTGAGACAAATTTTGTTTGTTAAATAAATTCCAGGCAAGAGCATATTTGACTTATGCACAAGGAAAGAATTCTTATGTAAGCTGCACAACAATGGAGTTTTATCTTATCTGAGGAACTTACTGCCGCTCGCCTGTGTGTGTTTTACTGCCAAAATAAAATAAATTGAATCAGCTCACACATGATAACATGCTCTTTCCTAACTCATACTAATTGCTTGGCTAATTGATGTTTGTTGAACTTTCTCCATTTCATTGAGTGATTAGGTACAAAGCTAACAGTTGACATCTGTAGGCGCTTAACTGGCGTCTGTAATTACTGTTAATGTTAAATAATTGTTAGTTAATTGGAGTGGTAACTGAGTGAATGGAATCCAGATTGTGAAGCAAAAAGAAACCTAGTTAAATAAACATACATTTTCAGAGAAAAACAACATTTTTCTGCAGTTGTCAGACACCAGAAATAATCCAGAGGCCATGGGATAGCCACGGGCTTCCTCCACGTAGGACACTCTCCAGGCCCGGGCTGACCCCACGCACTTGGAAGCTATTACCAGCGAGGAGGCCCTCTGTCACTGAACGGTTCTCATTAAAGACTCTCCAGAACCAATTTGATGGGTTTTTTTATGCCAAGAGTCTACTATGAGTGTGGATTACTTTCTGAGACAGGCGAATTCTACATCACTGCCTAAACAAAGCACTTAAATATGAATGGAATGAAAACTGATGCTGGTCAACATTCAAGTGTCTTTGTTAATATTGCCAAGTATGGAGAAAAGTCTTTCCAAGAACAGTGGGGATCAATCAATAAAGTAAGGGAAGAGCTTTTCAGTGGGCTCAAAAATAAACAGTAGCGTGTAATCATCTGACTAAAAGAATGCTATCCTCTGCTCTGTTAGCCAGCATATTAAAAAGCAGAGACATCATTTTGCCGACAAAGACCCTTCAAGTCAAAGCTCTGGTTTTTCCATTAGTCATGTACTATATGAGAGTTGAACCATAAAGAAAGCTGAGCGCCTAAGAATTGATGCTTTTGAACTATGGTGCTGGAGAAGTCTCTTGAGAGTCCCTTGGACAGCAAGGAGATCAAACCAGTCAATCCTAAAGGAAATCAACCCTGAGTATTCATTGGAAAGACTGAGGCTGAAGCTCCAATAGTTTCGCCAACCTGATGCAAAGACCCGACTCAATGGAAAAGACCTTGATGCTGGGAAGGATTAAGGGCAGGAAGAGAAGGAGGTGACAGAGGATGAGATGGTTGGATGGCATCATCAACTCAATGGACATGAGTCTGAGCAAACTCAGGGAGATAGTGAAGGACAGGGAAGCCTGGCATGCTGCAGTCCATGGGGTTGCAAAGAGTTGGATACCATTTAGCAACGGAAAAACAACAATGCTCTGGTCCAGCTCAGAGGGGCGCTCAAGATCTGGGAATCTGGTCTCCTTTTAATTTATCTGGGAAAGTGGCACTGCTGTCAGAGTCCTACTCCAAAGACCCGTGCAAGATCAATTCAAATGCTCAGAATATCTTCCATCCCTGGCGCTGACATTCCAGTAACAGGATCCAACATGTACCCAGGATTCCTGAGTATCTACATGCACAAGGTCAGCGAGAGCTTAGGTACCATTTAATGGAAAATTATCTAGTGGGAAACACTTTCTCAAAACATGGAATATATTTAGACCCTTTCTGGTGGTTTCACACTAAGAATACAAGGTGTCTATTTTCAAGAAGTCTCAAGGAATAAATCTATACAACAATGTAATTCCGTGTGTAAGAGTCTGGCTCCTATAGGAAGGTCAATTTCCATAACAAAAGGAGCTGATTGCATGTTCTCTGCAGTGTGGAGTAGGAAGGAAAACCCAACCACTCACAAGTCCTTTGTCTCCAATCAAGCACCAATTACCCTTCAATAGTATTTAATTTTCCTCATATCAGACATCTCTGTCTTCTAAAGACCCAAGAAAATGCTCTGAAACTCCAAAAGAACAGGTCCAGAGAAAGAAAAATAAAGAATGACTGACAGTTTCCCTTCTGTAGGATTTAAGACAAGACAAAAATGCGACTAATTTATAGAAGCTAAAATGAGCTCAGTTTATTCGTCTGCACGTGGGGAATGAGCTTTACACATCGTGTTCTCCTTACAATGAAACCCAGGACACTACAAGAAATTGTAAAATGGTCTCCATATGTTTATTATAATTAGATTTTAAACTCTACATCTTTTTTTTTTTTTTTAAAGAAAGCTATCCATACTCAATTGCACTGTTTTCACTTACACAGAAAGCCCAGAATTATTTTAGGGGAGGAGCCTTGGTGATAACTCTTACCTTTACTTGTCACCAAACCAAAGGTTCCCCCTTAGAGTCTAAACTTGATGAGTGAAGTGAGCTCACTGCCATGAAAAGATTTTATTAGGGCCTCACTTCCTTAGCCTCATTCACAAGCGACATCTTTAGTAACTTTTTTCTTGCCTCATCTAAACCTCAACCAATTTTTTAGCCTGGTTTTCCGTCCACGCTGGTGATAAAACCATATTGTCAAAGATACCCAAAGGCCCTGCTAAATCTAAAGGCTCCGACCTCATCTGTGTCCCATGGAGACCCTTCAGCACAAAATCGACCCCCAAGAAGAGGCCAGTGTATCCACTAAGAGGTCCGGTGAGGCCTGAGAAAGGCCAGCCAGTCCTGGTCAGGGAGATCAAGGTGGTTTCAGCACTGCATCTGGTGCTCATCATGAGGAGCGAGTGCCCACCAGAGTCCCAGGGCTGACCTGGGGCAGGGCAGATGGGAGTCTCACCGAGGCGGGTGGGTGGCTGCTCCTCTGCTGTCCACATTTCAGTAGACAGGGGGTGCTCACTCACTGCAGAAGGTAGCACTAATCAGGGCCCTGCGCCCTTCCTGGATCGATCCCCACCCCAGCTACTCAAGAGAAGCACAGCTCTTTCACAGAGTGATGGGGTCAAATACATCTCCTGGTCCTGTCTCATCTCTGACTTGTCTCAGCTGCAGGATAGATCCTGGAAAAGAGGCAACTCAGGGCCTTTTCTCTGCCCCTAACCTAGACCATGGCCCCACCAGGGACACAGAGGGCTCCAGAGAGCACCTGACTTCTGTTCTTCTCCCTTCCACACATGGCTTCCCTTCTTTTCTTTCCTCCAGGAAGCTCCACCTTGGAGCAACTTCAGAGTTTAAAAGAGATTAATGATGGTGGCAGGACGGGCATGTCCACTAAGTGCTCACTCTCTGCATTTCTGCCTGTAGATCAAAGTGGCAAAATCCCCAAGAAGTAGAGCCTAGAGGTGTGTGAGTGTGTTCTCAGTTGCATCTGACTTTCTGCGACCTCATGGATCATAGTGCGCCGGGCTCCTCTGTCCATGGAATTTTCCAGGCAAGAATAGTGGAGCAGGCTGCCATTTCCTCCTCCAGAGGATCTTCCCAGCCCAGGGATCAAACCTGCTTCTGCTGTGTCTCCTGCATTGGCAGGAGGACTCTTCACCACTGTGCCACCTGGGAACCCATTAGAATACGTAAAGAAGGGTAATAAATGCTGGCTGGACACACTGAATTGACTGATAAGTTCGATCCTTTTCAGGATAAACAGTCCAGGATTTGGGGTACACGTCCTGTTGCCCCTGTAGCAGTTCAACCCACTAAATATGGACAAGAACTCAGTCTGTGTGTGTGTGTGTGTGTGTGTCTCATTGGGAAAATCAATTTTTTCTTTGGCAGATGGTTGAGTCACAAAGACAGAAGGATTCATAAAATTCACACGAACATCCTGTAAACATTTGAACACATAAAGATTAAATACAGCAACCATGACCTTGATTAAAGTTACTATTTTTTTTTAATGTTTCCAACCCTAAGCCTTGCACTTTGGAGGTTCATCTCCCCACACCTTTGGACAAGCTGAATTCTCACTGAGCAAGTCATGTATACCTACAAGCATGTGCCGTTTGATTAATTTCTTTCAAAATGTGAAATAAAAGGCATCAGAAGGAAGTAATGATTTGGAACACCTAAACACCAAAATCTTACTAGTCCTAGTACTCTATTAAATAGGACGGGCTCTACAACAGAGAGAATCAGAACAAGATCAAAGAGGCAGAGGGATAGGAAACCTTCAAGGTGCCTACTCTGTTTCAGCCCCTCCCCCTCACCAACTAATTGTCTTATCCCCACCAGACACATTGGCCCAGGACTCCGTTCTGCTATGATTGAAAAGTCTGACCTAAAGAGGTGAAACGATTTACTCCAGCTCACAAACAGACTGATGGGACTTGAGCCATGACCCCTGCGGCTTCAGTCAGAGCTACATCTCCCCCGACCTCGGGGGGCCCAACATCAAAGCTGTGCCCCTACCAAACCCCCACCACAATCAGCTTGTGAGATTAGCACTGCCCTCCCACAGTGAAATTTTATGGACCAAATCTGCCTGCCGCTGGGGCTCAGCAGCATAATCTCGCCAGCAGCTTAAAGCCACGCTTCTGGAAGGCCGGAGCCCAGTGGGGCTCCAGAGAGGGAGAGGTGGTGTGTGGCTTTAAACATCTGGAGGGGGGAGCACACACGTGTCAGCTGCCCTGCACTCTTGTCAGACTGTTCAATAAGCCCAGGCTCTGAGGATTCTCCCAGCGGTGTTTGTTACCTGGTGTAAATTTGCCCTTTCTTACATGGCTTTTTATTGCTCTTGGCTAAGAATACTGGACAGAGTCAGGAGAGCAGACTTGCAGGCGGGGCAGGCCGCTTTTGCAGAACTTGAACTTGATGCGCCTGAAGCTGACAGTTCCTTGAAGGCCTTGTCAACCATCCATCCGGTAAACACTGCCACCACCCGAGTGAAAAACAGACCCAAACCCACAGGCACATAGCAAGACTCCCTGCACCTGTCTTTTGGAACTTGTTTTCCTGATATTTAGCAGTGTGAATACTAATCCCCTTAACAAAACTGCCCCCACACTTCCCTCCCTCCCCGCCCCACCCCCTGCTTCATCTCTTTCTCTCCAGGGAGGAGGGCGGGTGCTGGATACCAGTCCCTCTGTTTGGCACCACCTGGATTTGCGTTGATTCCGGCTCTTGTCATTCATGTTACCAACAGGAATTAGCATAAGGCGTTAAGGGGAAACTCTGGAGGAGCCAAGAAAGGCCATTTTGATGGAAATAAGGGGCAAAGGAATAATCTGCCATCAACTAAAATGCTTATTTGTGTATGGTTTCCCAAGCAAAGCTTAGGGGGGAAAAAAAAAAAAGCCTGTGTTGATTTTAGTGTACACAAAGAAACCTTAATCCTTTCAAGGCAACTAAATCACCCCAGAAAAGCAGCTCAGAAGAAAGGCACCCTGTCAGAAGGAGGACTATTCACAACCAAATAGATGCCACAAATCACACTCTGTAAGTAAACAAAAATAAGAATGTGGGAGATGTTTGACTGGAAAGGGGGCAGGGGTTCGGGGTTGGGGGAGCAAGAGGGAAGACGCAGAGGGAAGGAGGTCATGCACAGATGCTCTGCTCGCCATCCACCCCTCCTCCTGGGCCCCGAAGGGCGCTTTTCAGCCCCATGAGGGCAGCTGGGCCTCAATGCAGGCCCCGAGCCAACTCTCAGGCCAGGGCTGGCTGATCCCAGAGAGGGGACATACATTCCAGAGCTGTCCCAGCAAGCTGGCAAAAGACAGACACAGTCACGTGGACTGTGGGGGTCCTGTGGAAGGGGGTGGGGCGGGTGTCACTGAAACAGAGCACCTCCTTTTGAGGACCTCAGGTCCACCTTAGGGTCCTCCTCCTGTCTTAAAGGGACCCACGACCATCCTCTTCCCTTGTCAAAACAAGCAATAAACAATTGCACATTTTCCCATACGAGCCCTGTATGCTATGAACTGCTATGTACCTTCTTTTATTGGGCTTTTAGCATTATGGACAACAAATTTATACAAACTTTCAGTCCATCAAAATATACGATGAAATATAAAACTGGAATACTGCATTATGCAATAAAAAAAGATAAAATTCAATATGACAATAATTCTGGGAGTAACAGCAATCACATAAGCATGCACACCTCCAGGGAACGCTAAACATAATGTACTATTTAAAATTGCAGTTGGTTCGAATTCTAAAATAATCGGGGAGCTCAAAATAACTGCACTTTGGAATGTGTCTGACTAACCAGCTAGCAAAAACGCTAGCCAAGGCCACTGGAGAATGTGGACATGGTTTCAAATATCACTTCGTGAAGGCCCAACCCTGCTCAAGCTAGCCAGTATCTTCCATGTAACACAGAAGGTGACCAGGACGGGAAGCATACATTCTGCATTTAGCAATTACGATGCAAACATCACGTTCTACAGAGGAGAGGAAGAGATCAAAGAGTTTATATAATTTATACCTTTCAAAGAATACATCTTTGCAAAAACCCGGTATTAGAAATTCCCTTAAATTTAATTATTTCCAACAATACTGCAACCAATGAAAACTGCCCAGAAACCTGTTGGTAGTGATTTAAGATAAGTTTCCCCTTAATGTACTGCAATATCATTAGCCTCTCTCAGTCTCTACTGCAGTTTGGAAGAAATTAATGGAATAGCATGTATTTAAATTTTGCCCTCTTGCTCGTTTATTAACTTCACAGAAAGCCCACAGCAGAGTAAGGCTTGGTTTATGACCATAATCCTGTGAATACTAAACATGTACTGATTATTAGAGTCTGCAATACAAACCAGCTATTTATTGTTCTCCAACTGCTGGGTAGTTGATAACTAACAATAAAGTTAAGGCATCTTGAGAATGATTATTCTCCATGATCACTTCCTACATTAAATGAAAGTCACAGAGATGTAGTCATTTCTTAGGCAAATCAATTTAAATAAGGATTCAATGTGCTCTTTTACAATAAACTGTTTTGGGACACATCATGAAAGCACAGATTATGTCTCAAGCAAAAATACAAATTATGAACTGGAACTCCAGAATGGTAAGGGGTGACCATTGTTCTTTCTGCTTTCGTTCAAGGCAAAGACAACAGAACAAATAGGAAAATAAAAGCTACCGCTCAGATTTAAGGGTTCTTACCTTTGTTTACAATAACGGTATTGAAGAGTTTTTCAGAGCTGGCATCTGAGGCCTGCAACACAAGAAGTGGGGGAAAAGCGTTATCACTGTCATGAATACTGTCGTCACTATCATCATTATTATTATTTTAAATCATTTACTCCATTTTTGAAAAGCCTGAAAAGGAAAGTAGTAATTTCCCCCAATCCTCCATAAGGTGGTGCTGGTTGACTGCATGAGGCAGACCTGCAGTGCAGCTATTGCTAAGGGGGAAAAAAATCTGATTTAAAAAATGTGTCCTTATTAGACATATTATCTGTGCAAAACATATTTCTATGAGATGATACACAAAGCAATTCAGCTCATTCACATAATGATTTTGCAATTTCATTGACAGATCATTATTTTGGAAACGGTACTTTTTTCCACATTTGCAGACATGCCTGTTTTTCAATTTTCTCTCAGAAACCAGAAATGCCTATTATTTAACACTAAGCCTCTCCTCACTAAAAAGTGTTGTCCAGCACTCTCTGAAATTCGTTTTTAAAGATTTATCTGATGACCCCGAGGTCCTTGTCCCCTGTGGTAACCAGGACGACCTTGGTGTTAAAATGAAACCCAGCCGACCTGCCCAATACGCCGACACTATATACACTGTCAGCATTATTTCCTTTTCATTTTCTAGAAATCGTGTCTGCTAATTATTACAGCGGCTCCAGTAAAGTGAAATAAGCCTGTTTAAACAGCGATAGTAAAGCCAGTTTAAATTATACACTAATGTTCTGGAAAATCAACATAAAGTCGGTTTGGAGGAAAATGCTATGATGTATCAGAAGCACTGTACTTCTACAATTCGAAAAATAAAAAACAAAAACTTAAAAATTAAGCAGCTCCATCATGGGATAATTAGATAATGTATCTACGTTTAAAGTTATAATGGTTATATTTATGCTATTTTTGCTACCCAATCCTTGTAAGAAATCACTGATTTTCACACTTTACACACAGAGATGCATGTTTTGACAAAGCAAAGCATAGAATGGTTAAAAAATCTAGAGAAAATATAAGAGAAGGGGAGAATCTGAAATACAACATATTCAGACTCTGGAGCTGGCTTTTGGGGACAAAGAAGATACTCAATGTAGTCTTTTTGCGCTACGTTGACAAAGATGAGACATTCCTGTGTGATCCTCATGTCTGAAGCGAACAAGTTCTAGTTCTCAATGTAAGTGATACAGAAAGACATAAAATATTGTTACTATGACTATTTCCCCCTTTATTTTAATTCTAATCTTCCTACTGTAAGGGTAGTTCTGAAGATTAATAGATCAGGAAAAAATGAATGTACGTGGAAAACAAGTGCTGAATTACATACACTTATACCTAAGCAGTTTAAAATAAATCCTAGACAGATGCTTCCTTTTATTTTGCATGAATAAAACATATGCCAAGGGCCTTCCTGCCATTTTAAATTAAATAAAATTGCATATCATAGTAGCTTTTCATAAAAATAAACTGCCAAAAAAGTGTTGCATGGAGGGGGAAACAAGCTATGCATGAAACAAATCACGAATACTGAGGTATAGAAGCAAAAATCACAGAAACAGTGTTTTCCTTATTGTAACATTTAGTGAGATTTCTAGGAAAACTAGTTTCTCAGCTAAAAACTTGGAGCAAAGAGCATTTCACCATTACTTGATGAAAAAGTGTCTCTTCAAATTAGAATGGCTATGTTAAATTCATGGCTTACACTACAGCTGATATTTTTAAAAGGAAAAAAGGGGAGAGGCTGTTAATTAAGTCAGTTTGCCAAAATGCAATAACCCTTGCAGATTTGAGGACTACCTATTAAAATGAGTCTCACTGGGCCAAAGCACCACAGAAACAAAGTATTGTATCATCAACGTAAAAAGCACCCGGCAAGGAGAGAAGGCTCCTAACCCAGCTTTTATTTGCATTTGGTGTGTGTGTTAGAAAAGGGAGAGATCAAGCAGGACAGAACCTGGAGATGAAGAGGCCCTTTGGCTGGCTTGCACACCCTCCTTGGGGGCTGCTACCCTGGCGTCACCTCCACACCATACTCTCAAGTAGCCAGTTTAGCGATCCTTATTATGTCTGAAGTGAACTTAGAGGATGTGCTTATTATGATGCCATCCAGTAAGTTATTAAGGAAATGAGTCTGACAGGATATTCCCAACGACTTAGGAGTAATGTTCTCTAATAAAAGCTTCTCCAGCCCTTTAATTTTCTGATACATGTCACAAAGCCCTTTTGTAATTGGGGAGGGGTGGGGGTGGGTGTCTCAGAAAGGCCTCCGTGGAAAAACACCCCAAGGAAACTGACTGTAAGGGGACTTCAGCTAATCAGAAAAATGATCTGGAGCCCTTTTCTCCCATCCAGGTGGTTACAACTATGGCCGACCACAATCCTGAAAAGTCAGAAAAGCTTCTCCGCCAAAGTCTTATGCAGGAACTACAAGGAAATGCTTTGCTTTTTTCTCCATGAACTTTCAAATTTGACTTGCGCTCTAAAACATTTCTGCAAATTTGTGGTTTCTGGGATCTTAATCTTAGTTTTCTTTTTCATTGTTTTTAAGGGAAAAGTCTCCAGTTCTTTATATTACCTGGACCTTTTTCATGGTTTTTTTTTTTTTTTAAATCAGGGACGACTAATGGAAACCTGGTGAGCCAAGAGTTAGCTGGCGAGCACAGCTTTTGCGTCTCTCCTCTCTTAACGCGGGGGCACCTTTACATACTAAAGATCTTTAGATTTCGCTCGCCATTTCGCTTCATCCCCCTCACTCGGTTTTGGTGAGCCACGGCGTTGTAGCCGCTATATCTAAAAATGATAGAAAAAAAAAAAAAACAAAGCTCTCTTTTGACCAATTTTTATTTGGGGGAGGGGGATGGAAATAGATAAAGAAAAAAACACACTGAAAAAGGACTCGACGCTGTACCTGATGTTTAAAGAAAAGTTAAACTAGTGAAACAGATTTAAGAAGAGAATACAGAGGATGAGGAAAAGAATAAGCCTTCTGAGTAGACAGGGGTGGGATGCGGCCGCTCAGGTTCGAGGTCCACCAAATTCCCCTCGGCCTCGGATCTCGGGGTCGGGCCCCAGCACCCACAACACTCACAACCGCACGAGGAGGGGATCTCCAACAAGAAAAGAGAAACATCCTCGAAACTTAAGCGCGAGTTCTTTGCCCAATTGCGGTGATCCCGAGCCCAGATCTCCTTTCGCTTCCCTTGGCACCGCGTGCGGGCCAGGATCCCGAGCTCGGCGCAGGGAAGCGCTACCCGGGGAACCGGCTGCGAGCGCAGCGCCTAGGTCTCCAGCCAGAGCGGGCGCTGGCCCGGTCCCAGCCAGAGGCAGGCGGAGCCCCTCGGGGCGGGTGGCGCCGGGGCGGCTCGGGTCCCCGGGCACCACGGCGCAGCTCCGACCGCCGAGACCGGAGGGCCAGGGGTGGAAAGTACAAAGGCGGGCGCCCGGGCCGCGGAGGGAGGGCAGGCGGGCAGCCAGGCAGGAGGGAGGAGGGGTGGGTGGCGGCGGGGGGCTCTGGTGAGCCAGACGCGAGGAGCCCGCCCGCCCCTGCCACCCCTGCCCGGCCGCCGCCAACAAAAGACCCCCGATTCCCTTCCGACCGCGGGCGCCGAGCGAGGCAGCAGCGCGCCTCCAGGGCTGCATTACCTGGTCGCCAAGGGTTAAGCGATCTTGTCAGCCCCAAGTTCATGGTTTGGTTCCAAAGCAAGGCTCGCGGTGGGGGGATCTTGAGAGACCGGGGGGAAATCAGCCAAACACGAAGAGAAAACGCCCAACTCCGACCGGGCTCGGTCCGCGCGGGTCTCGGCTTCTTTCTCGGCGAAAGTCTGGAAGCGGGTGCACGCCAACCAAATCCCAAAGAGCGGCGGCTCCGGGGCGGCCGAGCGCCCGCGACGCGCGCACATCCAGCGCGGCCGAGGCCAGGCGGGCGGCCGGCGGGCGGCCGGGAGGGAGCGCCCGGCCCGCGTTCGCCCAGCTGCCTCCTGGCTGCTACTGCGGCGCGCGGGGCCGGCGGGGCCTCGAGGGGCGTCCCGGGCGAGGCGGAGAGGAGCGGCCTGAGCCGCGGCCTCAGCGCGCGGAGCTAAGAGCGAGGCGGCGGCGGCGGCGACAGGACAAAGGAGACCATGTGCGGAGGGGAGGAGGGAGAGGGAGGAGGAGTGCGCGCGGCGGCGGCGGCGGCGGCTTCTCCCCGGCGGCCGCCTCGGGCTTCCCGACTGCCGCTCCCGCCTGTCTAGCCGCCCCGTGGGCCGACCGGTCCCGGTCCCGCCGCCGCCACCGCCGTCGCGGCGCTGGAGGAAACGCTCCGGGAGTCCTTATTCGGGGTCGATCTCTCCGGCGCGCGGCGCGGGCGGCGCTGCAGCGTTCGGGGCGCCGGGCGGACTGCGCGGGGCCCGCGGCGACTCCCGGCCGGAGCTCGCGGGCAGACAGGCGGGAAGCGCCCGGGGCTGGCTCGGCTCCGGCCCGCGCTCCGCTCGCGGGCGCCTGCCTTTCCCGCCCGCTCGCCGCTCAAGTGAACTCCATCGGCGGCCGCCGCCGGCGCCGCGGGCTCCCTGGCTGGACGGGTGGCGGGTGGGGGCGGCGGCACGGGGGCCCTGGCTCCGGACTTCGCTCCCCGACTGCGCCAAGCGCGCCTGCTCCAGACGCTCGCAGCTCTCGGAGCGGGACTTCCTCGGCGCGCGGAGCCCGAGCCGCCGGTGCCACCGCCCCTCCTCCGTCCCGCCCCGAGCGCCCCGCCCCTCGCCGCCCCTCCTCTCCGCCCGGCGCCGGGTCGGCCCCGCGGGGGCGCAGTCCCCGGGTGCGACATCGACAGCTGTCGCTGCTCCCCCCGCGGCTCGGGCCCGAGGTCCCCACGGCCGCCTTCCCGGCGGGCGGGCGCGGCGGGAACTGCAACGCCCCGCGCCCTCCCCGCAGTTGTCGCTTCCAATACTGCGCGCGGCTGGGGAAAGCCACTAGGCCCGCGGTCCAGGCCGGTCACGTCGGTAAAGAGCAGGCTCTCTGGGCGGTTCCGAGGGCTGCATGAGAAAGTGATGTGGGTAAACCGCATGACACACAGTAGGTGCTCAAGAGTATTAAGTCCATTGTTGAAAATGAGGGGTTGGGGGTGGTCAGAGTCTAGTATTAGTAAAAAAAAAAAAGGTCTTAATCCAATCTTATCTCCACCTGATCAAAGGCGGGGCTGCAGTTTGTTTGGTCTCAAAGGTAACAGTGCATGGCCTGGCGGTCCACAAATACCCACCCCACCGCCCACTTCAAACACTGGCATTTATACCCTCCCCTCGACAAAAGCTTCCAGGTGGCTCAGTGGTAAAGAATCTGCCTGCCAATGCAGCAGATGCAGGTTCTATCCCTGTTTGGAAAGATCCCCCAGAGAAGGAGATGGCAACTCACTCCAGTATTCTTGCCTGAGAATCCCCATGGCCAGAGGAGCCTGGGGGGCTACGTCCACAGGGGGCAAAGAGTAGAACACAGCTGAACAAGTGAGAGCGACATCAACAAACGTGGAGAGGGTTTCTGCCAACAAATGCAGGGAAAGGACTGAAGCAGTGCCACAGCCTAGCTGTCAGCACTGTGTTCTCTAAGGTCTGCGGTGGGGAGAGGGGCTGAATGACTGCAATCTCGGGCCCTGGTGGATTCCCCTGAGCAACACACTCCCACCAAAGCACCTGTGTATCCAGTCTGGTGGGTCCCTGGGTAGGATTCTGGCCTTCTTTACTCACTGTCCCAATCACAGAGTCCCCAAAAAGAGTACCAGCCCATACACAAGGGGTGAGGAGAGCCTCTGCAAACACCTGGAGTTTTCATTCCACCCCAGCTGCTTGGCAGGGCTCCCTCCTTGGTGCACAGGAAAATGGCTGAGATTTCCCCAGCACAAGGCAGAAAGGCAAGCAAGGCTGAGGCTGCCCCTGGGAGGAAGTTCCAGCGTGCATACCACGTGAGGAGTGGTGAGGGTGGGTGAGAGAGCAAGGGACGGGGGGCGATGTACACATCACCCAAATGACACAGAGAGCGTTTCAAGCAGTCACGTCCATTTGAAGGAATGTTGAACTCCATCCCAACTTCACCTCTTTGAAGTTGAATACCCATCACTGTTTGATTTCATGGCACTCTTGAGAAACCTCTCAAGGGGAAAAAAGTGGGTACCTGCTGTATGGCATTCATTTTTTCCCCCTTTAACTTCCAAATACAGTTAATTTTGGGAATAAGAGGCACTGTCTCTCTTGCTTCACAACACCCCTCAAACCCAAATGGTAGCACTATGTGGTGTTTTTTTTTTTTAACTTAATTTTTTTTCTTAAAAGATAGATCATAGAGATATTTCTCTACCCTGACTCCCAGAGTAATCAGAGGGGAAGATGTCTCCGAAGGTGTGAGTCTGGAGTTGACTATTTCAATTGCTTATAAGATGCGTCAAAAACTAGCTGAAGCTCTCAAGTCAGAGGGTATTCATTCTGAAGCTGTGGGTACAATACCAAGATAGCTCAAAGGCAAACATTAGATTTTCAAGAAAAGACATTGAAATGTTGTGGTTTTTTGGGGGGGGAGGGGAGCAACCAAAATGGGACTGTTTTCCTGTCTTGCTCGCTAATAAAATCAACATTATGGGGAAGAAAAGGCCTCAGCTCCTGCCTAGTCCCCTACAGGGTAAACTGAGGCACACAAACAGCACCGGGCAACTTTGCCGACCAACTCAAACCACCACTTAGCCCTGTAAAGTGCGGTCATCGGGCCACGCAGCTGACACTTGCCACGCCCTGCAGTAGGTTGTCATCTCTGATTATCAGGGATCAGACCTCGGAGGAAAGCCTGGGACTGATCTGCATGTGTCTCTGGGTCTTGATATCTACTGCTGGGAGCTGAGCCTCTAGAGAACCCACGGGCTGGACCTCTGCACCACTGCGTCCATATTAACCCCGCTGGCACCCGGTGCCCTGCTGTAGCCCCTACCCTGCCACCTTGTCTCGTTCTCAGCCTCTCAAACTAGACCCAGGAATGGGCCCATTCTGACTGGGATCCAAGTTGCTCTATCCCCCTCTTCTCTAGCAGGGAGGAAAGCAATGTCAAACCTGGAAGGGAGTGGCTAGAGGGACAGCATCAGAAGTAGAAAGGAAGCAAGGAAAAAAAAAAAAAAGTCATCCACACACTGGGTGATGGATCTGGTCAGAGATCTGACTTGCAAGATTTATTATGTTTTTCCCTTAGCTTCCCTTTATTGGAATTTTAATCTACAGATTACAAAGCCAAAGGCTGGCAGCTACCCTGTCTGTTATATTTAGAAGGTTTAAGGCACTGAGCACTAATGACTTCTTAATGTCACCTTCAACCTTTGAACCAGATTTAAGAAGGGCAAGTCTCACAAAGGGGAGGCCCTGACTAGAAGCAGTTAGTTAGATTATGGATTCAGTGGTCTTTCTGGGATTAGATTATTTCAGAAACAATGACTTTTTTTTTTTCTTGGTTACGCCACTTGGCTTGTAGGATCTTGGTTCCCCAAGGAGGGACTGAACCTGGGCTACAGCAGTGAAAGCCTGGAATCCTAACCACTAGGCCACCAGGGAACTCCCAACAAGTTTATTATACAACCAAAAATCTTAGGAAGCCACCTTCCTGGTGGCTGAGATGGCAAAGAATCTGCCTGCAATGTAGGGGACCTGGGTTCGATCCCTGGGTGGTAAAGATCCCCTGGAAAAGGGAATGGCTACCCACTCAGGTATTCTTGCCTGGAGAATTCCATGGACAGAGAAGCCTGGAGGGCTACAGTCCATGGGGACGAAAAGGGTCAAACATGACTGGTTTAGAGCGACTAAACCACAACACACATACACAAATCTTAGGCAAGTCTATGATTAATCAGTAAAAAAAATTTTACAAGCCAAATTGAAATATGGAGACTTCCTCATGAATTCTCAAACTATATCTAAAGACAAACTAGGAAGTTCTTCTAAATCATCCTAAAATGGCAGTATTAATGCTCAAAATATGAAATTTGATTCAACTTGTATCACAAACTACCAGACTGAGACTAAACATTTTTCGATAAGATATTTCTTATAAATTCTGGTTTTCTGTCAAGTACCTTATATAGAAAAAGTGCATTAATTTCGAGGTGTTCTCCCTCACAAATATAACTTCAGTCACTCCCTGAAAGAACACATGCTGGGTGATTCTTGGGGTGGTTTAAAGGAAGAGGAAGTCTTTACAAAAATTCCCTCCAGTTTTTCTATGTTAAATTATGTAGTTTGAAAAGACTGGGAAAGAGGAGTGATAACATATGAGTTTTGTCTCCCAACTAGCCTTGGAAAAGATGTCACTCCACCTGATTTACTTCTGAGTCTCCTAGAGGCTTGATCTTTTCAAATTCTAAAGTTTTTCAAGCATTAAAAATACAAGTTTCGACTTGTTCTTTGGGGAGAGGTTAAGAGCCAGCATCTGGCCTCCATCATGACCTTGTCATTCCTGAGCCAGGAGACCCTGGGCAAAGGTCTTCTCTCTCCCAGCTCAGTTTCCTCACCTGTAAAATGAGTTGACAATAGTATCTATGCTTTATAGAGCTGCTGTCAGTAACAGCCCCCAAGCCCACAGTAAGCGGGATATATGTGTTGGCTACAGTAATTAAACATGACATTCTTGGGGCTTCCTTGGTGGTAAAGAATCTGCCTGCCAATGCAGGAGACGTGGGATGGGTTTGATCTCTGATCCATATCCCACATGCCTTGGAGCAACTAAGTCCATTCCCCACAACTACTGAGCCTGTGCTCTAGAGCTCGGGAGCCTCAACCACTGAGCCCACGTGCCTGGAGCCCGGGCTCTGCAACAAGAGAAGCCTCCACAGTGAGAAGCCTGCACAGCACGACTACAGGGCAGCCCCTGCTCGCCACAACTAGAGGAAACCTGCAGTCAAAAATAAATGAAAAAATTATTTTAAAAAATTAATACTCTCTACTTCAGAGACCAACAAAATCAGAGTATCTTCTGGTATGGCTGCAATATCTGCGGCCACGCCTTCTATGGAATTCCCTCAACAAGGATCACCAGTCATGATGGAAAGAACCACATGAACATCCTAAGTGACACCAATCCCCAGCAGTGGTGACAGTGGCTTGCACCATCTGTACTAGAGCAGAGAACCCCACCTTTACACAGGTTTTACTGTCAATCATTCCACTAGATAAGGCCCAAACCTGGCAACACATTATTGCATAGCCTGGGCCACATAATAAGGTGGGAGGGATGGGAATCATGTGGATCTTCCCGATGGATTATAAAGTCTTTGGGATCAAGCAAAATGTTTTCAGAGTTTGCAAGGCTCTAAGACGTGATCAACCTCCTAAGGGTAAGGGCGTCAATTTCTTCAACTAGGAAACAGCAGGCATCCCAGTGATGTCATTTTGACGCGTTAAACTGACATTTCCAGTTTAAACAGGCTCACAAACACAACACTAGAAAGCACCCAAACTCCAAATAAATAAACAGGGCCAGTTTTGTCTCTAACCATACAAGTGGTTTCTTATTGGTGCAGAAGTGTGTTTTTTGGTTCTCATTCCTTTTCTCGGTGCAGGAGAACCACTACCTCAATTTGGTTTTGAACCTGATCGTACAAGGGCTGTGTCTCTGCATCTTTGTTCAGGCCAGTCACGTAGAAGGGACAGACGTGTGTCTGGAGACAGGGGTTGAGGCTTTATTATCTGTCTGGGAGGGTTTAACGTGGACCTGTTCCCTGGGATCGGCCTTCTGTCTGAACCCACCTGGCTTCTTCTGGGTATAACTCAAGTCTTGGGATGTGTTCACATGCTGTGTGCCCCACATGGTACCAGGAGGCCCACCTCAGAAGAGGCATGATGGGAGAGGATGGCTGGCTGGCCGAGGTTTTCCCATCCTATTGCTGAGGCTGCAGGTGCCTGACCAATCTCTGGGCACCCGTTGAAGTGGAGGGGGACTCAGGGCAGAAGACAGACGCTGAGAAGCCCAGAGGGACCTGCAGGTTGACTGCGGCGCCTGGGGCCTCCCTACCCATGGCTGGCGACCAACAGCCCTGGATAGAGAACTGAGTCAACAGGTTGCTTGTCACCAGGAAGCCGGGAACTCCCTGGGAGCAAGCTTGTCCTGCTTCCCACCTCTGCAAATTCCTGACTTTTCAAGCGGTCCAGCCCAGACATGAAAACTCTTGCAGGGTCCCAGGAATTTCTCCCGTGCAGGCCAGTTCATTTTGCACCAGGGATCGTGCCCTCCGCCCCAGCGATGCACAGCGAGTCAACCCTCTGTTTTTGCTCAGTTGTGTCCGACTTCGCGACCCCACGGGCTGCAGCGCGCCAGGCTTCCCTGTCCTTCACCATCTCCCGCAGTTCGCGCAGATTCGTGTCCATTGAGTTGGTGATGCCATCCAACCATTCCATCCTTTGTCGACCCCTTCTCGTCCTGCCCCCAATCCCTCCCAACCCTGGGTGGCCTCAGACGCCTCTGCTCTGTGCCTCACACCCCCTCTGAACAGGCCATCTCTAAATGGCAGCCTCATTACTCATCACTCTGAGAGGAGACTGCAGTAGCTCATCCTCTTACTGCTGTAAAGCAAAAGGCTCTACCATTACATGCCTGTGCTGCTACAATTGATCACGGTGCTGCAACAAGAGAGAAGTAAATAAACAGAACTGGGTTAGTTTATGATGCATACGATTGAGACGCAGGGGGGAATAAATATTTTCCGAGTGTAGAAGTCAAGAAAAAGAATTTTACTTTCAAACTTCACAGTGTACTATAAACTACAAAGGGGAAAAACTATAAGAAACCATAAAATATCTCTTACCTAGCCACCAAATCTACATTAAAGTATTAATATTCAGAGGCTGACGGTCCCACAAAGAAAGGCAATGAAAAAACTAAAAAAACACCCATTCAATCCCTGCTGGTGTCCCTCAGTGGAATCTTAACTTTTCACAGAAGGGCACAAGCGCAGGACAATGGGGGCCGTGCCTGCCTTTGCCTGCCTCGTGCCCACCTGGGTTTTTCTCCCTTCTCCATCGGACCATTCAGCACTGAGGGGTGTTTGTGATCTAGGGTCTAGAGGCCTGCATTTGCTATGGAGTTCAAGTTCCCTGAGGCCAGTTAGTCACCCTGTCCTAGTTACATGCTCGAATCTCCAATACCCAGCTCCTCTCACTATATCTGCCCAGAAATGGGAGTGGGGTGGGGGAACCAGTGAAAATTAAAATGAGAAATGTATACAAAATGTCTGCATGAGCTAAGAGGATGGATAGAACAGAACGCGTAAATAAGTCAGTGAAGATGACATCGAGGGAAGTCAAGCGTTACGCTGCCAAGAAGATGCTTTTGGTGAGGCATGTTCTTTGGCTGTCTTTGCCTAAACTATCCCAGATTCTGATTCTTAAGCAGGCTTACTGAATTTTATAGTTCGTGGTCCCTGGCCCGGGTGGTTAGGGGTGTGGTCTGGATGTTAGAAGAACGTTATGTTTCAATCCAGTCTCAATTAAGATAGCTGGTTCATCTTGAGTTTGTGAGTTAGATTTTCCTAAGCCTCACTTTCCTCGTCTGTAAAATGGGGCTAGTAACAGACTTCAACCCTTATAGTATGTTGTTGAAAATCTTAAATAATAAACTATGAGGCAACTTGTGCTTTTTATATACAAGGAAGACAGGTTAAGAAGGCCTGTAAACTGGATGCAGCCATTTCTGTTTGGGGGCAACCGAGAGGTAGCTGGTCTAGTGGTTAAAAAGCACAGCTTCTGAAGACAGAACTGCTGGGTTCAACTCCTGACTCCCCTTTCCACTCCTGCTTATTAGTTTTTTGATGGTGGACAGATGGCTCTACCTCTCTGTGCCTCAGTTTCTTCATCTGTAAAATAGGGCAGTAACAGTACATACTAATATTACGGAAGCTGCGGTTGAGGTGGTGAACGAACCACTATGTGAGGCATTTGGAGAAGTGCCCTGTCTTCACTGGCTACCAGCCATCGATGAGTAGATATTAGTTTGGGGAAGACTGGCTGACAGTGGCCTCTCTTAGTTTCAAAAATGGAGGTAGTCAAGCACCCACTCCTTTAGGGGGTGGGCTGTAGGCTGAGGGGAGGAGGACCGAGTTGGGGGAGACGGTCCCTCAGGACACAGGGCCGTCGCGGCCGCATGTGTGCATCAGGGGCTGGATGGGAGGGGGCCCAGCAGGAAAGGCAGTCCCTGTGGTCACCACTAGGGGCGCAGCTGTCTGTGGGTCGGCAGGTGCCCTAAGTGGCCCTGCTAGAAAAGGCTGCTCTGGAAAACAGGGGTTGCTGGGGAACCAACCATGGTTTCCAGTTCTCTCTGCGAGAGGCATGTGACCCACTTTGGACTCAGTGAGCTTCCCTGAACTTCTAACAGTTCCAGAGAGAGCAAAAGGCCCTGAAGCCACCTGAGGTTGTCAGCTGGACACTTGAGTGATTCACATGCATATCGCAATAGGAGCTCATGTGGCCTCCCCTGCCATGTGTACCATTAAACACATGGCACATCATTAGAATCTCAGTTAAGTGTTGCACTGATGGGAAACTGTTTTTCTGTATCTGACTTGAGGACCTTCCTTTCTAGCTTCGGTTAGTCCCAGGAAAAGATTGTGGTTATACTAGGTCTGGGTCAGGCTCAAAATGTGATTCAAATCCTAATTTCAGGGCCTTGAAATGAAAGGGAGGAAACCAACCAAGGAGCTAGTGAACCTGAGACCAGGGAAAGACAGAGGCCATAAATTATATACCCTGATGCCACTTACTGCTTATAAAATTCAGTCTCTCAAAATATATGTTACAATATATTTTTTGAAAATGTATACAATTATTACATCATCTCCTCTGACATCAACCCTGTGAGGCCAACAGAGAAATGGCTCTTCTCCTCCATATTTCAGATGAGGCAGTTGACACAGAGAGGGTAAGTATGCCCTTTGGAAGTGGAGGAGTCTGGACGATAGCAAGGTTTCAGCAGGTACATCCAGCCCCTTCTCCTCTGTATCAGTGTCCACCGACCACGCTACTGGATGAATCTTGATACTTTACTCCCTTGGCCAAACTTGGACTTCCACATACTCCCAATGCCGAAATGTCACTTCTAAACCTAACTCAAAATAAATTCTGGTATCTAAAACCTAGAGACATTTCAAGATCCAAGGTCATGGTGAAGGTATTTGAGCTGTGCGAATACTACTAAGATACATGAGTAGCTTACTTGCACAGGTTCTGTTGTTTGAACGATGACTTGCAACCCATATTAAGGTAATTTGCGAAAGAAACACGAGAAATGGTGGCCAGCTGCATGGTGATCTTTCCCTACAGCCACCTCTCTTTTCCTGGAAACATGTTACCTGAAAGCATTAATACTCTCTAGGGTGCTGGAACTTCTTTTCCTCTGTCTATACTCAGGCACCTAGCAAAGCTCTTGCGCTTTCATTTTCGCTTCCTTGTGCAGTCTCCTGATGATCCAAATATTTACTTGCAGAAATTCTTGTTGGGTAAGAGCGGAACGTTTGCTTCTACTGTTTCAGTGAATCATACGGTTGCTGGGTTTTTGCTACGATGTCAAAAAATCCCCTTGGTTTATCTTTCCTGAAGGCATTCTTATTGGCCAATGTTTCTGACTTTTCCCCCTTGTTCTGGTCTTGGTTTTCCTCCCTGTTGCTTCCACACCAACAGGATGGAGCAGGAAACTCTAACACGGCCATTCCAGGCACCTCCAGCTCTGTGGCTTCATCAGTCAAATGGATGTACTCTGCAAACGGTCAACTGCTATATAAACGCCAGTTGCTAAGATCATTCATGCCAGTTACATTGGGTAAGGGTAAGCCTGCATGCCTGCAAAGACCTGCTAATGCCTCTCTGGTCCTATACAATCTCCACTTACAGACTTTTACTGAAAATTAATTAAACCAGCACTTCTGCTCAAAACTCCAGTTTCTCTGGAAGGTTTCCTTAGGGATATATATTCAAGACAATGTCTGACAGGTTTCTTGGCTCATCTCTGAACACTGTTATTCCTTCAGGGGCATAAATGTCCTTTGTGAGAATAAGCAGTAGCTTTGGAGAGCAAAGATTCAATCTCTTGAGGGCCAGGACTGTGCCCTTACCCACCCTACCATCACCATTCCTCTAAGCAGCTTGGTACTCTCATGCCTTACATGTAACAGGCGGTCAATAAACAGTGTCAGAACAACACATTAGTGAGTGAAATGACCATTTCCCTGCCAACTAAAACAGAAGAGAATGAAGACACTGTTTCAAAACGAAACTAAAAGATAAACTCTCTCCCACAAATTGCTGCCAGTCTAGGATTTCATAGAACACAGAAATGGCATCCCACTCCAGTACTCTTGCCTGGAAAATCCCACAGATGGAGGAGCCTGGTAGGCTGCAGTCCATTGGGTCGCAAAGAGTCAGACATGACAGAGCGACTTCACTTTCACTTTTCACTTTCATGCATTGGAGAAGGAAATGGCAACCCACTTCCGTGTTCTTGCCTGGAGAATCCCAGGGACGGGGGAGCCTAGTGGGCTGCTGTCTCCGGGGTCGCACAGAGTTGGACATGACTGAAGTGACTTAGCAGCAGCAGCAGCAGAAACCCACCATCATAAGGTGAGCGACAGAGCCCATTTAACTTCTCTTGAAAACTGAATACTCTCTCCATTCATCCCACCCTCTCCTTCCCCTCTGTGTTCACAAGTCTATCCCCTATGTCTGAGTCTCCACTGCTGCCCTGCAAATAGGTTCATCAGTACTATCTTTCTAGATTCCATGCAGCATGGAAACATACACTACCATATGCAAAACAGCCAGTGGGAATTTGCTGTATGACTCAGGGAGCTCAAACTGGTGCTCTAGGACAACCTAGAGGTAGGGATGGGGTAGGAGGTGGGAAGAAGGCTCAAGAGGGAGGGGACATATGTATACCCATGGCTGATTCATGTTGATGCCTGGCAGAAACAACACAATATTGTAAAGCAATTATCCTTCAATTAGGAAAAAAATAAAAAGAAAATTGATTACTAATACCACATCGACCACTGAAGCTGCCATTCTCCCATGGAAGGTGGAGCTCAAGCTCTCTACCCCTGGAATCTAGGCTGGCTCTGTAACTGTTTGGACCAATAAAATGTGGAGGAAGTGATACTCTGGAACTTCAGAGCTTGTTAAGGCAGTAAGAAACACTTCTTCAGGTGTGAAGAAGGTCTGGCAGCTTCTGTTTCCTTCTTGGAACCCAGACACCATGTTGTGAGGAAGCTCAAGCAGTGACACACGGGGCAGAATTCAAGCCAGGCAACCAAGGATTTAGGTGAGCTCCCAGCCAAAAGCCAGTAACAACCTGCCAGCCTCTCGGGAGTGGCTCCTCCAGCCCCAACTGAGCTTGCCTCAGCTGATGCTACGTGCATCAGAGAAACTATCATGCCCAAACTGCAAAACTGTAAGCAAATAAGTCACTGTTGTGTTTTCAGCTCTTAATTTGTAGTTTGTTACAAAGCAATTGGTAATGGATATAACCATCTAAGTCAGCGCCAACGTTCAGAAAAAGGAAGAAGATGAATACACGCCAGGATGAGACAGGCCGTGAGCATCACCTTTGTGTTCTGGCCTCTGTAAGGGAATGGCAGGACCTTGAACTCAGGCAAAAAACCCTTCTTAAAGAGAGATAAATAGCAACTGAAAAATCCTAAAGTCAGAAAAATCATTGTCAAACCAAGGCAAAGTTTTCTATTTGATAAAGTAGAAGAAAACTTAACATGACAATGTTAATGAAAGAATAAATCTGATCTCTCCCTTTCCTTTCGGAGGCTGTGACTGCAAAACTAGAAAGTCTTTAGTAATCCCCGCTCTTATCTAAAACAGATTGCAGTTTTAAGCATGGCCTCGTGAAACTGCAGGTTCAAAGGAACCTGAAACCGCATTAGCATAAAATCTGGAATTCTCATTTCCACCAAATGCACAGCTGCCATCTGACAGCTCTGCTGTGATTTCAGTTTCAAATAGAAACTGAAAGTAGCTGAGGTGGCGTGGGCCACAGGCTCTGTGCTTTCCATACTGGCTCCCTCCCCACGCTCACACATTTGAGGGAGTCTCAGGGGTGCATCCAAAACCTTTGGTGATGAAACGAACCCTGTGTGGCAACCCACCCGACAAGACTAATAGGGGAAAGCTCCAAAGCCAAGGACGGGCTTTTCAGTAAGGAGGGCTGGGGGTTGCCCATATATAATATGAGTACTTGGCTAATATTATTAGAAGTGTTAAATATTTTTTAAGTAAATTCCCACCAAGCTGCTAGGACTGAGTGGGTACGGGAGGCAGAGCACCCGTTCCCAGGTTCTGCATTATAAATGCCAAGAAACCCACACTCCACACGCTCACATTTAAACGCCAGCAGGTATGCTGCCTCGCTTCATGATTCACTTAACACCCTCTCAGCTTTCTCCTGAGGCAATGACAACTCTAAGCAACTACACTTTAATTCTGGAAAACCCAAGGGGGGAGGGAGTTGCTTTGCCTGCTGCTGAAATACCATCACCTCTGGGATAAAAAGTGATACCTCTTTGTATAGGGAAGGAGGGGAAAAGCTCAGATGTGTCTGATTCGCATTCCCTTGAGGAATACACACGTTGTAAAAGGAGGTTCCTACGCACCGGTAGAGAGGGTGGATTTGCCCAGAGCATCCCAAACTTCCTCCTCTGATCCTCTGCACCAATTCAAGTGACAGCTGGCAGGGCCGCACGCGTAGCACATGAAAAGCTGGCTGCAGCCGCCCAGGGAGCGAGAGGCAAGGCCCCCGCCTCCTTCCCCACTTGCCTCCTGCTGCCCACCGGGTCCTCCGTCCACCACGCCCCACTCCCAGCCATCTGCTCCTGAGCCAGGGTGTGGGTGTTAACTTAACATCCATCCTCACCAATGCAAGTGATGGGGATGGGGCCCGTGTGCGGTCCAAGCATCCTGCGCCCAGAGGCTCATGGGAGATGAGAGGGGTGGTCCTTTAGCCGCTTGCTTCCACCCGGGTTTGCGCCTCCTTACAAGTTCCTCTACTGTTAGTGTACAACTTTTCATATTCTCCAGGAGGAAAAAAAAAATGTAGTGAGCATCTGGTATTTACACAGAATCTTAGAGGGAGTTGACGGATTTAATTACAAGTGTTAGTAAAACAGGAAAGTTGTAGCCAGGCTTTCAAATAGCCACTCGCCTACAAGGAACAAGACCTACCTTTGTGCTGCTGGTGAAGAATGCAATTTATTTTCCTAGCGATGAGGTTTCCTGGAGAGGGGGAGGCTGGTGAAAACACAGTTGCTGGCTGGTAGCTTTTACGTAAATTTACGATGTCCTTCTTATACAAAGATCAAGCCGCAAACAACATTCAACTCGGCTGTGTGCGCCAAGTTGCTTTTCCATCCCCGCTAGCGGTGATGGATGGATTTTCTCTGTTCCTAGTGCTCACTGAGAGCCAACATCGTGTATTTATGAAATGACTGGTGGGCTTAAAGGTACAACATAAGGCCAGGAAAACGATTACAAATGACTAGCCTATGTGAGGATTAGAGAAATGAGCTGATCATCACTGGCAGCAGCCTCTGGTGAGTTTTAAAAACTGCTTGAGGGCCACTGTGGGTCATTACAGGTCAGGTCAGGTGCTGAAAACCTCTGCACTGGATTAACAGAGTCAGGAGAGTTGGGTGTTAGAACATGCCCATGGCACCTGGCTGCGGCTTTTAATGAGTCTGAACCTTCGGTTTACCAACAAAATGCATACAGGTTGGGATGGGAGGAATCATCATCTCCTCTCTCTCTCTCTCGCTCTTTTCCATATATAAGGTCTTATGATTGTACTTGATCTAATATCTAGATTATAAACAGAGAACAGTCTCTGTGCCAGAAAGCAGTATTTTCCTCCTGTTTTCTTGGCAGTTCCGTTATTAATTTCTAAGGAGGGCACACTGTTTGACATAACTTTTCTGGGGTGCCCCACTCTCGTGGAATTGCCTAATAAACCAGCAAAATGTCAGCAGTATGCTACGGTTTGCCTTTCATTCTTCCAACTGGTAAATTACCATTTAACTTTCTCATCAAAACAGTCGAGGCTCAAGTGGGCCTCCTTAGCTCTGTGCCTCTATCACTCGGTACCCAGGCTCATTAAACCCGGCTTTTGCGTTTTAAAAGCAAAACCAAAAGGGTTAATGTGTCATCATGCTCTCTTTAATCTGAAATCCACAGGGAAAGGACTTCAGAAAGGAAAAAAAGAAACCACATACCCTCTCCTTAACCTTCCCTCCCCGCCCCCGCCAGACACACACACCCACACCCACACCCCCCCCACCCCCAACAGAACACTGCACGACTGGAAGCTGGCCTTTGTCTTCCTCAGACCATTCTGAGCCAAGGCAATGTGCACACCACATTGGGAATCAATTTAATCATTTCTGACTTCTCAACAATCAAATGAAACAATAAATAGCCTGAACTGGGCTTGAAGGGGAAGAGGACCACATGTATTTCCTCTCAGGATTTTTCTTTTTCAAAAACATGAAAGTTTGGCTTGAAAAGAACTTATTGCACAGACACATGTGGCCTCAATAGGACAGATCTTTAACCGATGAGACAGATTCCAGATTCAGGCACACAATATCAAGATTTAAGTCCTCAGAATTTGGTAATGGAAAGTCTGGGTCACACTGAGGGCTGTAGGATCCAGGGATAAGATTTAGTTTTGAATTAACCTCTCGGGCAGCCTGAGCTCTCCCCTCAGAAGCACCATATGTCTCCAATTCTATGTCGTTCCTTCTCTCCTGGCACTTCCCATTTGATGGACCAGAAAATTCCTGGCTTTAGACCACTTCCCTGAATATTTATCGTTGACTCTCACCCGAGAATTACTTAAAAAGAAAAAAAAAAAAGAAGCTCTTTTAAAATAGTTCCTGACTTTTTATTTTGAAAAATCTCAAACTTATAGAAAAGATAAAAGGATGGTATGAATAATACCCAAGCCCCTTCATTTATATTGCTTGATTGGTAACATGTTACCACATCGATTTTATCTCCTGACACTCTTGAACTGTATTAAGACACACATGGGACTTCCCTGGTGGTCCAGTGGTTAAGACTCCGTGTTCCAACGCAAGGGGTGTGAATTTGATCCCTGGTCGGGGAGCTAAGATTCCCACATGATGTGCAGCCAAAAAAGGGGAAAAAAAAAAAAAAAAGATACCACTCTAAACCAATACTGACCATTCTCTCACTGAGAAAAATCAGTAAATTAAAATGAAAGAAAGAAATTGGTTTGGACAAGATGAATTGCTTTGAACACTGTAAAAAACAGCTAGGCAGAGGGTCAGTAGTTTGGAACTGGAACACAACAGACCGGGGCTCAGAATCGGAGATTACGTGGTGGGTCCTCCACAAAGAGAGGAAGCTATGTGATCACCAAGAGCAAACTATGGAATGGGAAGAAACAGAACTGAGGACAGGCAGACAGCCTCCATGCCTCCTGGGCCAGGGAGGGCCCATGTGGAAGGGAGAATCAAAGACCATCCCCCTCCAGAGCCAAGGAAGGGCCCGAGTCTCAGGATGGGGAGGGTGGACTCAAAAATGGCCCAGTGCTTTAGAGATTCTGGAGGACAAGGACTGAGGAAAGACAGATGGATAGAGGCAGGAAGTACAGACTGTTTTTGAGAAGTGTAAAGGAGAAGGGCTGGAAAGAAATAGAAAAGTGCACGTTTACGCCATGAGTCTGTGTTCAGCTATCTGGACAGAGGGCTGAAGTCTGGCGTGCCACCCTTTAAAATACCGAGTGCAACTGCACGCACCCTTGTGTACCACCTCTGTCTCCATGTACATATGCATCCCTGCACGGGGAGATATACAGACACACACGTATGTATACAAATGATTTTCTATGTGTATTTCATATCTGTTTTTAATAAAGAGTCATTTATGCCAAATCACTAGTAAACTAGCCACATGTCATAGAATACATTCATAGAACATTTTTGTCCATGAGATGTAAATGAAAGCATAAAGAGAAAGAAACTGTGATAGCAGTGCAGAAGTTTTAAAACATGGCTGCAAAGGAAACAATAAACAAAATGAAAAGATAACCCACAGAATTGGAGAAAACATTTGTAAATGATGTGACCGACAAGGGGATCAGTCTGCAAAATTTACAAACAGCTGATGATGCTTAACGGCATCAAAACAAACTACCCAATAGAAAAATGGGCAGAAGACCTAAATAGACATTTCTCCAAAGAAGACATACAGATGGCCAGTAGGCACATGAAAAGATGTTCAACATCGCTAATTATTAGAGAAAATGCAAATCAAAACTACAGTGAGATATCATCTCACACCAGTCAGAATGGCCATCATCAAAAAACCCACAAACAATAAATGCTGGAGAGGGTGTGGAGAGAAGGGAACCTTCCTACCCTGTTGGTGGGAATGTAAATTGGTAGAGCCACCATGGAGAAGAGTATGGAGGTTCCCCGAAAAGCTTTAGAGCTACCATATGACCCTGCGATCCCACTCTTGGGCTTATACCCAGAGAAAAGCATGGTACATGCACCCCAGTCCATTGCAGCAGTGTTTATAATAGCAGAGTCGTGGAAGCAACCTAAATGTCCATCAGCAGAGGAGTGGGTAAAGAAAATGTGGTACATATATACGTGGAATATTGCTCAGCCATTAAAAACAAGTAAATAATGCCGTCTGCAGTAACACGGATGGAATTAGAGACTGTCATACTGAATGAAGTCAGTCATACAGTGAAGAAGGAACCCTGTATGGCTTCCTTTATATACGGAATCTAAAAAGAAATGATACAAATGAACTTACAGAACAGAAATAGACTCACGGCCTTAGAGAACCGAACTTACGGTTGCTGGTGGGGAAGATGGCAGAAGCGGGGGGGCAGGGGGAAGGGAGAGTCAGGGAGTTTGGGACGGACATGTACACACTGGTGTATTTAAAACAGATCACCAACAAGGACCTAGTGTACAGCACAGGGAACTCTGCTCAGCGTTACGTGGCAGCCAGCACAGGGGGCGGAGTTTGGGGGGGAGAACGGATATATGTATATGGACGGCTGAGTCCCTTTGCTGTTCATTTGAAACTATCACAACATTGTTAATCAACTCTGTGTGTGTGTGTGTGCACACAGGCACACTCAGTCGTGTCCAACTATTTGTGACCCCATGGATTCCCGGCTCCTCTGTCCATGGGATTTCCCAGGCAAGAATACTGGAGTCAGTTGCCATTTCCTACTCCAGGGGAATCTTCCCAACCCAGGGATCAAACCTGTGCTCTCCTGCATTGGCAGGTGGGTTCTTTACTGCTTCGCCATGTGTTAATCAGCTATATCCCAATACAAAATAAAAAGCTAAAAAAATCATGGCTGCACCTGTGTGGATACTCGCATGAAGAAGCTGGTCTCCATCCCTTCCCTGTAGCTCCTGCCCTCTGTCTCCTGGACGCTCACATTCAGGACGTGCCTTCTCAGGAGACGCCACCCAGAAGCCAGCTGCTTTCTGTGGAGAGTGACTGGCCACGTGGGCAGAGCCTGTGCAGGCGGCCCGGTGGGTGGACCAGCCCAGCCCAGCTCGCCTGAGTCATCTGCGCCCAGGCACGGGACGTGTAAGAGAAGACATCTCACTCACACATTCTCGCTCTCAGAAACTCCGAGCCATCCAGACATCACGGAGCAGGGACAAGCCCTTCCTGCCTTGTCCTGTCCAAATTCCTGACGAGATGAATCTGGGAGCGTAACAGGGCTTGGTTGTTTTCCACCACTAGGTCTGGGCACAAACTTGAGTGTGGGTTTCCTGCTTTGCTTTCACCTTTCCTGTAATCAGGCTGTTCATTTCAGAAGCTGCTTCCATGACTGGGTGGGGAGCGGGGAGTGGGGGCAGAAGGGGGCTGGTTAACTGGAACCTTATTGGCAGCAGAGATTACACCTGAGACGGGGTGAGATGCTTAAGAACGGGATGTGTGTGCACTCAGCTGCTTCAGTCGTGTCTGACTCTTTGCGACCCTATGGACTGTAGCCTCGCCAGGTTCTTCTGTTCACGGGATTCTCTGTGCAAGAACATTGGAGTGGGTTGCAATCTATGCCCTCCTCCAACTGATCTTCCTGACCCAGGGATCGAGCCTACATCTCTCATGTTTTCTGCATGGCAGGCAGATTTTTCACCGCTGAGCCACCAGGGAATTTCAAGAACTAGAAATTCCCAACTGGAATTGTGGGGCACAGGGGATGTATCAAGTCACATACCTGGAGCTCTTTTAAGAGATTCCACAAGCCCAGAAAGAAAAAAAATAATCGCCAACACCAAAAAAACTTGATAAATATTTTCCATAACAAAACACAATTGGTTGCAATGGGATCCAGCTCTGTTCCTCATTAGTTACCCTTCACTTGTCAGACAAGCTCCATATCTCACTGAAATCCACGGTGGATTCTTTATAGTTGGCTGGGAAATGTGACTATACATTTCCTTTATACCGCATGCTTTCTTGAGCCTGCTTTTAAATCTAGAGTGCATGCTTTGCTCTCCTTTCCTACGGGAGAAGGATCTTCAGCTTCCAATGAGAGGTAAAAGCAGGTCACGGCGGCCGCTTCTGAAGGGGCTGCTCGCAGAGCAGGTGGGGAAGGCCAGGCTGCCATTATCAGTGGCTACCAGGTACCCCAGGATCACGTCAGGTGATAAAACACTTGGCTGACACCAGAAAAAAGAATCATCACTCCTTCTCCTCTACCCCTCCCTAACTCCCTCTTCTTTTTTTTTAAAGGAGGCTTTTTAGCCTCATTAAATGAAACCTTATCTCTGAAAGACTGCAATCCTCAGCAAATGACAACTGCGCCTAATCTCATTTTCTGACAAGTGATTCTGACAGCACCTTCCTTTTGATTTCTGAGACATGTAGTTAGACATATATTAATCTGTCAGTCATCATCCCGAGGAAGAATGAAAAAAAAAAAGCAGAAAGAAAGAAGTGAACACTTGTGAATATGAAGGGGGGATAAGAGGCTGTGACACCCATTTTAACTGATGCGTGAACATTCCTCTTGGGTGCTCCCCTCCCCTCTGCAGCACACGGACCATCCATGGAGGGGAGATAGAACCTGCCGCCAGTCAAGGCTTTGGGTCATGGGGTCCGGCGGAAAGAGCGTGTGTTCCTGCATGAGACAGACTGGGCTGCAATCCTTATCCAGGCTGTTGATCACACAGGCTCTTTAATCTCTGTACCTGAGGAGCCTATCTGTTGATACAGACAACTATTAGCTGACAACTATTAGCTCTAAGATGAGAGTATTTTCATCTAATTCATGGGCAGGAATAGAGCAGGCATCCAGTATACAGAAATACTGGGCTTCCAGGTGGTTCAGGGGTAAAGAACCTGCCTGCCAATGCAGGAAGACACAGGAGACAAGGGTTCCATCCCTGGGCTGGGAAGATTTCCTGGAGTAGGAAATGGCAACCTGCTCCAGTACTCTTGCCTGGGAAATCCCATGGACAGAGGAGCCTAATGGGCTATGGTCCATGGGGCTGCAAAGAGTAGGATGTGACTAAGCGTGTGCGCACGCACGCACACACACACACACACACACACACAGAAATACTACTGTTATTTCTACTAAGGTCTTTCAGAAAAGTAGATGATTCCAACTTTGCATTGGGGGAGCAGGAGGAAAGACAAGCTGTACCCTACTCCCCAAGAGACAATGTATGTAGAAGGTGTTCCAGAACTGCAGGATAGCTTCCACATCGATAGCCAGGAAGAACCATATTAACATTAGCACCAAGCAACTATTTGAAATTCAGTCTATTATGTGAGATTTGGACCATAAGAAGGCTGACATCACTTTGCCGACAAAGGTCTGTATAGTCAAAGCTGTAGTTTTTCCAGTAGTCACGTATGGATGTGAGAACTGGACCACAAAGAAGATTGAGCGTCGAAGAACTGATGCTTTTGAACTGTGGTGCTGGAGAAGACTCTTGGGAGTCCCTTGGACTGAAAGGAGATCAAACCAGTCAATCCTAAAGGAAATCAACCCTGAATATTCATTGGAAGGATTGATGCTGAAGCTCCAATATTTTGGCCACCTGATGTGAAGCGCCGACTCATTGGACAAGACCCTGATGCTGGGAAAGATTGAGGGCAGGAGAAGGGGACGACAGAGGATGAGATGGCTGGATGGCATCACCGACTCAATGAACGTGAGTTTGAGCAAACTCCACGGAATAGTGAAGGATAGGTAAGCCTGGCATGGTGCAGTCCACGGGGTCGGCAAAGAGAAGGGCATGACTGAACAACTGCACAACAGCCACACATTCTGCTCCTAAACTGTATTAAAGAACCGAGATACAACACTACCCTCTTTGTTTATAACCTGAAAGTAGATCCTGAACTCTGTGACTAAAGGGTTTGTAAAGTGTATTATGTTTCTTTTGAGGGGTGAGGACAGTCTTAGGAACCTGCTCTGTCATAGGTCACTCTGGGGTGAACCAAGTCAATGTACCTATTTGAGCAAATAACAGGAGGTTTGATATTTTCTAACGTTGTTCATTCATTGACTGCCTTACATTGGGAGATGTCAGCAACGCAAGCTTTTCTCTTTTTGCTCAGAGAGCAGCACAGACTTGTGAAGGGAAAAGAAAAATTCTCTGTCTTTACCAAAGGGCAGGCATAGGTCAGGTGTTCGGGGTTCTCTTCTGAGAGCACAGAAGATGGAACTGATGGAGACCGCCTAGTCAGCAAAGCGAGGCTGCTCTCATCTGTCATTTGGTTTTTCAGATCAGGCAAAAGTCTGACCACATATTCTCCCATTATTGAGCCTAAAAATAGATCCAGAAAGGGCTTCTCTAGAAGGATACCACTCAATAAGGATGAGGATGCACCTTAACTCATCCACAGCACCCCCAAATAAAACAAAGCAAAAACTCCTCTTCTAAGCCACACGTTGCACTGATTCCATCTCCCAGGGCCTGTTATTAGATGCATGTGCTTAGTTCTGGGCTTTCCCAGGTGGCTCAGTGGGTAAAGACTCTGCCTGCAACGCAGGAGATGCAGGTAGAAACGGGTTCAGTCCCCACTCAGGAAGATCCCCTGAAGGAGGGCATGGCAACCCACTCCAGTGTTCTTGCCTGGAGAATCCTATGGACAGCAGAGCCTGGCAGGCCACAGTCCATGGGGTCGCAGAGAGTCAGATATGACTGAAGTAACTGAGCATGCACGTCCGTGCTGAGTATGGCTGCATGAGAGCCAGGAAGAACAAGGAATGGAGGAGAAAAAAGAAAAAGTTTACGGGATCATTTTCATCCACTTCTTAGATATCAGAAGTTTTGTTCCTTGAAGAACAGGCACCTCCTATGACACGTCTTATTTATTCCTCTCCACCCCATCTCTCTCTTTTTAAACCTGAGTGCTTGGCTATAGATCTGTCTTGCTGGCTTTGCAGCCTACGATAAGGAAATAAACAGAGAGAGAACCACAGGGATGGCTGATGTGAAAGCACATGTGAAGAACAGACTGGCAGAAGGAAGCGTCCAGTTACTCTCCACAATCAGCAACACAGAGGATGGGCACTAACTCCCCCACCATCATCCCCCTACCCACTCACCAGACTGTGCTAACGGGGCAGTAATGGGCGCCGAAAGAGGATGAAGGTGTGAAGGTGCCAATAGGACCGAGAAAGAATCCTGGAAGAAAGGTGCTGGATTTTTGCAAATGGACAGTTTTTTTTTTTAAAGCAAAAATGAATTAGACTCCAAGCAACAGAAACCTCCTTGAAGAAACCCGGCCTTTAGGTAACTGCTCCACATTTGTTAACTAAGATTTCAGTCTCAAGGAAAACAGATGACCACTCACAGCGCATGTCAACCGAGGGGACACCAGGGATGCAAGAGGTGTCCTGTTAAGAGTCCATCACATGGCCTTGGAGTCACAGTCTGGTCTGTACTCTGACCAGCCCTGTGGCTCCATGGGGCTCCATCTGTGAAGCAGGCTTTGGAATATCCACCCCCTCAGGATTTCTGTGATGAGTCCTATATCTTAAAAGCACTACATCAACCCCAAAAGGAGTCCCAGAGTATATTGACATGTATATACATTAGCATACCTTTGGCATACATTTGTCTGTGGGAATGTTGGGTGTTACTGTCATTTCTGTGCTCAAAAAGATGTCCCCAGAATCTGAGAGAAAAATTGTAGTGAAAAATAAATAGAGGGAATAAGACTGCAAAGTTGTAGAAGCAGCCCAAGAGGACCCAGTGCTCGGTCGTGTCTGACTCTCAGCGACCCCTGAACTGTAGCCCGCCAGGCTCCTCTGTCCATGGGATTCTCCAGGCAAGAATACTGGAGCAGGCTGCCATTTCCTCCTCCAGGGGATCTTCCCAAACCAGGGATGGAACCCTCGTCTCTTGCATCTTTTATCCTAAGGCCAACTCAATAACTGCCCTTGAGAATCTGAAAAGTTATAACAGAAGCGCCCTTATTTACGAGGCCATGGGCAAGTATGTACATGGTAAACTGTGTCCGCCCTGGGCTGTGAATGGACACGGGGTGGGGCCCAGTGTCTTTTCTGGGTCACTTCTAGCTCTCCATTCTATGAAGCCTCATCCATGAGACTTTCCTGGGGGCTTGGAATCAAGAACTCTGAGTCAGTGGGCCTGAAGCACATCCATCACCTTTGATGGCTCAACTTAAGCAAGAACTTAGACCTGATCTTCTTTCCTCACTCTGTAATAACAGTAACAGACCTTAATCTCAGATTAAAATGGTCAGCCTTCTTACTCAACACTTGCTGTTTCTGACACAAACACATGAGGATCAGGGCTTCTGTGTGTGTTAGTCGCTCAGTCGTGTCTGACTCTTTGTGACCCCATGGACTGCAGCCTGCCAGGCTTCTCTGTCCATGGAATTCTCCAGGCATGAATACTGGAGTGGATTGCCATTCCCTTCTCCAGAGGAACTTTCCAACCCAGGGATCGAATGCTATTCTTCTGCATTTCAGGCAGATTCTTAACCATTTCAGCTACAGGGAAGTCTGTGGACTTATACATGGATGGAATCAATTATAATTTGATTAAGACAGAGCAGAAAGAGAGAAGTATTAACAATCATCATTTCCTTTATGAAGTCTTCCATCCCTCACCCAGGCTCTTGGTGTGCCCAAAAGTCAATTAAAAGAGGGTTCTATTAAAAATAATTTTAATAATTTCAAGTTCTAAAAAAAAAATTCCTGGTGGCTCAGACAGTAAAGAATCTGCCTGCAATGCAGGAGACCTGGGTTCAATCCCTGGGTCAGGAAGATCCCCTGGAATAGGAAATGGCAACCCACTCCAGAGAATTTCCTGGAAAATCCCATGGACAGAAGGGCCTGGTGGGCTATAAACCATGGGGCTGCAAAGAGTTGGGCACAACTGAGTGATGAACATTTTCATTTTCACTTTCTATTAAAAAGATCAGAAACCAAGTAAAATGTTAAAAAGCTAAATGCCATTATTAAATAAGTGTTTAGGAGAGAGAGAGTGTTCGAGAGAGCAGGAAATCGGTCACCGGTTGCCGGGGGTTGGGGGGGGGGATGTATGGAGAGAGGAACATTGAAACTTACACTGACTGTATGTAAAATAGGTAGCCAACGGGAATTGGGAATTTGCCGTTTGTCTCAGCAAACTCAGACAGGGGCTCTGTATCAACATAGAGGGGTGGGATGGGGAGGGAGAGGGGAGAGAGGCAAGAGGGAGGGGACATATGTACACCTATGGCTGATTCATGTTGAGGTTTGACAGAAAACAATAGAATTCTGTAAAGCAATTAGCCTTCAATTAAAAAATAAATTAAAAAAGAAGCCAAATGCCATTACTAAATAAGTGTTTGGGAGGGGAGGTCTAGAGTGAGCAAGGAATGGGTCTCGGTCGGGGGGCGGACCCACACCTACAGTGAGTGCTACCTGGCCGTTTAGCGCTGCAAGCACACCTGTGTTTTGCCAGAAAGTAAAACATAAGGCTCTCCTTGGCCACCCTACAAGTGGGTGCTTCAACTTCCTCTTCTGTTTCCAGTTTGTGTCCTGTGTCCTGCCTGCTTTGCTTCTAAAAGGCATGTGTGCTTGTGTGTGCTAAGTAGCTTCAGTCGTGTCTAACCCTCTGACTCTATGGACCGTAGCCTGCCAGGCTCCTCTGTCTACAGGATTCTCCAGGCAAGAACACTGGCATGGGTTGCCACACCCTCCTCCGGGGGATCCTCCCCACTCGGGGATTGAACCCACGTCTCTTGTATCTCCTGCATTGGCAGGTGGGTTCTTTACCCTAGCCTTCAAAAACGCACATCCCCTACTCACTGGCATGAGATGCATCGTGTGTCTGTTTGAATCTGCTAATTGTGCTTGCTCCCCTGCCCAGCACAGCCATGAAACATTCTGAGAGCTCTTGTTCCAAAGAAGCATCAAGCCAGAATCACACAGAATATGCTGCTGTGACGGCTCTTCATGAAACAACCTCAACACTCAAAGAATCAACAAGGAATGGCCTAATTCTGACTGCAGTCTTTATTAAGAATCTGAAGGTCTGGTGGGTAAGAATTTGCCTTGCGATGCGGGGCACGTGGGTTGGATCCCTGGATGGGGAACTAAGATCCCACATGCCATGGAGAAACTAAGCCCGTGCGTCACAACTAGAGGGTCTGTGCGCCACAACAAAAGATACTGCATGATGCAACCAAGATGCCGTGTGTTGCAACTAAGATCTGACACAGCCAAATACATCAATAAATAAAAAGAATCTGAGGGGGAAAGGTTACCTGCAGATCAGGACAGTGTACACGGTAGACTCGGGTTTTAGCCAGAGTGGAATGAACTCGGGCAAGTCACTCAAGATGACTCTGCGCCTCAGTTCCCTTGTCTGCGCATGGAGGGGCTGCTCTGGCTACCTCCAGTCCCTTTGAGCTCTGAAATTCTCTGCTTCATGTCTATGTCAATGCAATGCACAGGCCTTTTCTCTGCTGAACCCTCTGTACCTCTGTACGGTAGAAGGAGCCAGAGAAACGAGATCCTTAGAAGTATATAATCTGAATAACCAGAAGGGATGTAATTAAAATCAGGGTTCTGTTCCCACAAACACACCCAAGGATTTGCCCATAAAAAAAACACGGTGGTAATTAACGAACCTGCCAACCACACGCCTCTGCCTTCCAGGCCCCGCTGGGCTCAGAGGCGAGCCGGCCTCGGAGTCCGGGCTCCTGGCCTCCCCGCTCAGCCGGCCAGCCTCACTCCAGCCTGCTGTTTGGGTGTGTTTTTAGCTCACGGCTCTTCGAGAGAGGGGAGCATCTCAAGTCATGTAGGGGCACGAATACATTTCTGGAATTTTCAAAATCATTAAAACGATGAAAGGAGAATCTAAGAGGCTGGCGTGTATCAGGATATGCCCACATCTGTGAGAAAAGCCTCCTCTTTTCTCTGCCTATAAGACCGTCACAGAGAAGGTGCCAATTTGGTTCCTTGCGAACCTGGCTCTGGAGGAGTGCGCTCCTCTCCCCCAAGCTGCCACCCCCTCCCCAGGGCAGTGTGCACCCCCGTCCAAATGCTCCAGGCCTGAGACATTCCACGGGCTGGGCCAGCCCCTTGGCAGCGTTCTGACAAGAGGGAAGTCTATTTTCAGACGTCTCCTCCGCTTTTAACACCCTCGTGTCATGTGTTCACCCAGACTGGCCTGGCAGCCCAGAAATTATATTTGTCCTGTCAACTGGCTAACCCGATAAACTCTAAGCGTCCCGGCCAGGGAATGCGAGGCCACCTGGGGACAGGCCGGGCGGTTGGTTTCAGCAGAACACACTTGTCAGGATCTTCAGATAACATTGAGGCGAGGTGTTCTCGATTGCATTCCAAATGAGGTCAGGCCAGAGGAAGCCTGGGAGCGGTACTGAGTTCTCAGATGTTTCTAGAGGAGGGGCACCGAGGGCAGGAACCACGCGCGGCTTATCTTTGCTCTCTCCGTGGGGACCACCAGGACCCGGCACTTTCTGAGGGCAGGCTGCACACTGCTGATCTGAACTCCACCATGGAGGAAACCTGACCTCAGGGTCGTGCCTCAAGCCCCATTCAGGACCTGTTCAGTCAGCCCCTGCCTTTTGGTGAGAGCCCCCCTCCGTGATGGGGGCTGCTGAGTCAAGTTCAAAAACCACTACCCAACACAGGGAGAAGGTGCAGAGAGGAAGTGTGTGTGGAAACAGCCATGGCAGCACGTTTAGAACTAAGGAAGAAGATGGTGAGACCAGATTTGGACTGCGATCAGTTTTCACAGAGTGGGTCATGCTAAATACAAACGGCCTCAACTCAGGCAGGAGCACCAAGGTGTCCTGAGCAGGCGTCCTTGTTTATGAACCTGGCCACCTGGGCTACGTCAGCAGGATTTCACGTCACACTGGGAAAACTGCATTTCAGTCTTCTCAGAGTTTTGAAGAAGCAATGGACCCATGAGTTCTTTCCATGTACCTCTGGTAACCTGCCAGCTTGTCGATTTTTGATGTATGTCCCCAGCCTAAGCCTGCTCGGATTTCCTGCCCAGTCTTTTGTTAGTAAAAGAGCTAAAAAAAAAAAAAAGAAAAAAAAACAACAAGGAAAAGAAATGTGAAGGTGATTTTGTTGTGGACCCTGTGTCGATCTTCCACAGGGAAGTGCGAGGCTTTCAAACCAGCCCAGCGAGGGACTTCTTGATTGGTTTTGCTTTTTTAGGCTGGATTAATAAATCCCAGGTTCTTGCCCGGCACAGGTATTATTTTTCACTCGCTGATGATGGTAGCAAGCCTCCTGCTCACATCTGTATTATAATAAATGCATTATAAATGAGTAAGTAGGAAACAGTAAGGAAATGATGTTTTACTTTTAAATGCTAATTACGAAGCCCTGGTGCAGTTAATGTGCAGGGTGTTCTGTCAATTTTTAATGTTTATGCCAAGTGTAGTCTTCAATTTAACATGAGCTTTTAATCCTTTGAGTACTAAATTGCCTTTTAATGCTTGCAGAACAACATTGTGTTTGCACAAAGTCAGGTCTGAAAAATGTATTTAGTACAAGGTGTGTTGCAGGAAGGCAGAGGGAGGAGGGGAATTTTTTTTTTTTAAAGAAGATGGTACTGGAGCATCGGCCAGCAGCTCCCCCCACTTCCTTTGAGAACATCATTTCTTATTCTTTCTGAGGTTGCTGGGAGTGTTGCTCTCCTGTTGCTGACTGAACCCTCCAGCGGGAGCTTCCAACTCTCAGGAACACAATCAGCCCCAGGGTACACCTTGCACCATCAAAAAGACCACGGCGCAAACAGCTGCTAGGAGGGGCTGCTCTGACCACCCTCCCAGCAACACCCAGAACGGGGAGTGGGGAGCAGGAATCCTGGGGTGCAGAGGAATTCTCCACAGCCACATGCTTATACAGGAAAGTTCAAGGAGGCAACCTGTATGCTTCCTGCAAAAAAATAAAGGGCCTACAGATGTTCAGACAGGAACAGAAAGGTAGACAATGGGACCAGTGGGGTCTCGGGACTTTCTCCGCCTTGGGCACCGTTTTACAGGCAGGGGCTCAGCCAGCTCGTGGGCTTCTTCCAGCGCTGGGATCCACAACCAAATCTCCGTCTGTCCTGTGATCTAAGTCTCACCTTTCGGGACCTGCTTCTCCCCCATTCCCAATCCGTCGGGCTGAAGGCCTCACTGCTTGTCAAACGTGGTCGATGCCTCCGAGCTGTGCATAAAAACAGCAGTGCTGGTACCTCCCTGGGGGCCCAGTGGTTAAGAATCTTCCTGCCAATGCAGGCGACATGGGTTGGATCCTGGTTCAGGAAGATTCCACATGCTTCGAGGCCACTGAGCCCACGGGCCACAACTACTGAGCCCACGAGTTCTAAAACCCATGCTCTGCAGCAAGAGAAGCTGTGACAGTGAGAAGTCTGTGCGCTGCAGCCAGAGAAAGCCCACACGGCACTGATGACCCATTCACCCAAAAATATAAATAAAATTAAAAAGAACCAAACAGCAATACTTACATATCACTGAGTCAGGCACTGGGTACCTTGCTAAGCCCTTTATACAGATAAACTCATTTTAGTCTATCAATAAACCATTATACTAGTCTTACTAGTCCCATTTTGCAGATGAAGAAACTGGTGCACAGAGAAGTTGGGGAACTGACCTAAGCTCACACAGCCAGCAAGAGGCTGATCCAGGAGGTAGACCTGATTCCAGGGACCCAGCCCCGTAATCGGCTCACAGTGCTGCCCCTGCAGCCTCTAGGGAAAGGCCATTCCTGGCACCTTTGATTAAGCAAAGCGTCTCTCCCCGTCAGCATCTCATGCTCAGATGCCACCTGCCCCCCGCGGAGACCTTCCTGACACGCCCTCCCACTGTCAGCTGCAGGCAGCCCGGGTCCCCAGCCCTGCTGGACTGCCTACAGGTCTGTTCACCCTAGATGAAGCGCTCCTGCAACTGGAGCCACCGCCACGCATCACGGATCTGCGACTCAGCGGATTCCAGGGAGGCCCTACCCGACCATGTCTCAGACCTGCGCACACGCCAAGTGGTGGGGAAGCTGGTGACCTCTGGACTTGGGGACAAACATCTCATTAGAAATTTGTGTGCTGAGTCACTTCAATCGTGTCTGACCCTATGAACTGCCGCCCACCAGGCTCCTCTGTCCAGGGGACTCTCCAGGCAAGAATACCGGAAACTTAGGTTGGGGTTAGTCTAAATCTGATGAAATTGCTGTTCTGAAGGACAAGGTTGAATATAGCAACTTCATTTAGTTCAATATGTCTTTGGCTAGGCCTGGAGGCGGGGTCAGTAGGTCTCCCTGCCTTCCCTCCAATCACTGAACGATCCCCAGCCCCTCATCTGAGTGAAAGATGCTCCCAACAGCAAGGTACATGCCTCACTCCCTCTACTAAAAACCATAGTTTCTGAAAGAAAGCATCTTTTTCCCCGATGTTTTCCTTTGGTGATGAGGCATTCAGAAAGAACAATGGCCACAAATACACACTTAGTAAACTGCCTAATGATTAAATAATACATTACAAAAATTTGAATATAAAAAGGCCATCTTTACATGTGAAAGCTAATGGGCAGGCTTGACAAACTTCATTACAGCTGTTCAGACAGAGAGGGGGCTGAGAAGGGAGAGAAACGAGGAGGTTTCAGTTTACAAGTTCAACCACAACACGAAATACAGCTTGGAGTCCCATCTTGCCATTTACGCCAGGGCAAGTGCAGCGTGAACGGCCACCTTAAATACAGGTTTTTATGAATCTATTTATTACATGGTCGGCCACATAATACTTTGATGCTGAACTGTGTGTTAGCTTTACAGGTACAAGTACGAGTGACTGAAGGGGCACGGTGAGTCTGGAATCAAGAAGAGACAACAAGCATCATGGGACCTTCGCCCTCCCTTCATCCTCTCATAAACTGAAGAGAGATTTTTCCGGTCCAGCCTGCTGCATGAACCCAAAAGCATCAGTAAGGACCGGATGTCAGCCTGCCTAACTTGCTTTAGTGGCTCCCGGTCTACCTGCCCTCAAACCCACGGATTCCATTGCCACCTAGGGCAGTCAAAGGAAAGCTACAGCTTGGGTTTCTGGGTTCAAATCCAGGCCTCACGATTGATACTGGGACTGAAGCCAAGAACACGCTCGACTGAGAAATAGTGAAAGTCACCCTCAGAAGTGTCAGCGACTTATTATTATCCACCAAGTATCCACCAATCTCATGATCCTTCTCCTACAGCAGAGTTGTCACAAGTAAGCAGTTACCCAACAAAGGACTGCATTTCCAGGTCACGCACATCCTCTTTGCAACCTGTTAAGGGCACACGTCTAGTGCTTGCCCACAGTCCATGAGCAGAGGAGGTTATGTGTCAATTCTAGTCTCCTTTCCCTTGGCCGGGAGGATGCAGGTGAGCAGGTGGCTTAGGAGACAGAAAAGCCACGAGAATGGAAGCCCAGCCACAAAACAGCTGGGTCCCTGAATCACTGCATGGAGGAGAGTCATGTTCCACCAGCGAGATCCACATCAAGGCTGCTGGATGCATGAGAAACAGAGAGCTATTACAGTTAGGCCTCCATTCTTCTTGGGTCCACATGCAACACCAGCTGACTTCAGTCTAATGAAAATATAGAACTTTCAGTTTCTCTGAAATACGTCCGTTGTCGTTCCATAGAACTTACTACCCTCTATCTGTAAAATGGGAAAGACTGAAAGTTACTAAAGACCTCCAGATGAAAAGCAGCAGAGGATGGCAGGCAATGACAGCAAAGAACAGCCACCCTATCTTCCGTAACTAGGCTAAGACTCAATATTTAGGAGGAAAAAGAAAGCCAACATCAGTTTACTTTATCCAGAGTAGCAAACTGAAGCAGCTGAGAGCCCAGGGTAAGGCCCTGCCCATACGTCCTCTCACCGCGAAATCCCCTCCCTGCTGCTGACAGGCTGGGAGGCAGGGGGCCGGCGCAAGAAGTAGATGAGCTTCCTTCCGCCCACCTCTAACAAGGTACAGCCCAGAAAGAGTCTTTCCAACACCAGCCTCTCTTCCCTTCTAGAACGTTCTCCCAGGAAAAAGCTGGAGGGAAATGACATTATTATTTCCTCATTTGGGATAAATGACTACCGGCTTTAGGGATACAGGCAACAGAGCCAGAGGAGTGATTTATGAAGTCCCGCTTCTCTCTGGCCCCCGAGAAGCAGCTAGGGCGCTCGCTCCCGCGGCAGGGACTGCAGCTTCTAATGGATCAGTGCCCACTCACCATCCGTCAGGTGGCCTCTGGGTTTGGAGATGAGGACTCTTTCCCAGGCAGTCCCCAGCATTTCCCTTTCCTTCCTGCAAGACTGTCAGGCCTCTCTGGGGCCCTTGTGGGCAGCGTGGTGCTAAGGGAGGCTGGCCCGTGGTCTCTGTACTGGGCTGAGGCCTGAGGGCCCACCCGCTCTACTGAGAAGGCCCTGCATGCAGCCCCCGGCGATGAATAGAAGGCATTCTGTGGGGGGTGGGAGAGTGATGCAGCCCCCTCCCCACCCAAGGCCACCTTCAAAGGGACGGCGGTGTGGGCACAGCTACCTGCCTCGCCCCCACCCCCCCCAGCCCACACCTCTGGCTCCCAGTGTCCCCCTGCCCACTTTCAGTCCCGTTCACCAGGCAAACGCTGGGCGGAACTGCGAGACAAGGTTCTGCTTCTTTCCAGGAGATGAAGGTGTTACTTTGCAGGGACAAGACTGGCTTTCTTGGTGGTGGCTCAAACCTTGAGTTTTATTTACAGCAGATAAATGGTAAACAATAGCACCTGAGAAGCCACCCCTGCACCTCGAACCAAGGGTTAAACCTGAGGCCAGTGCCTGGGCCTGTAGGGGGCTGCCTCTGTGAGAGCCTCTGTGTTAGAACTACCTGAAGCCAGCATGGTCCGATTTCTTGATGAACACAGTTGAGTCTCACCAAAGGGAAGAGATGATTCCCATTCTACAGGAAGCTAAGAAGTTGTCTAAGGGGACAAATTTATCAGTTCAAACCGAGATCCTGGTCCTTCCCCCGAAACGTGTGTGAGAGTGTGTGTGTGTGAGAGTGTGTGTGCATGGGCACTGCGGGGCCTCCCCACATGCCCCTGCCATGCTCACACATCTCCCAGTGCAGGGCCTAACCTGCCTGTTTTCTGTTGTTGTTGAGTTGCTAAATCGTCTCTGACTCTGTGCGACCCCATGGACTGCAACCCGCCAGGCTCCTCTGCCCATGGGATTTTCCAGGCAAGAAGGCTGGAGTGGGTTGCCACTTCCTTCTCCAGGGGATCTCCCTGACCCAGGGATCGAGCCTGCCTCTCTTAGGTCTTCTGCGTTGGCAGGCGGGTTCTTTACCACGGAGCCACCTGGGCACTCTTTACCCTACAGCTATTCTACTGTCTTACCGACAAGGAAACCAGCTCCCTGAACATGCCCCTGGTCACACAGCTGGCAAGAGACAAAGCTCCAGAACCTAAGAAGCCGTCTCCTTACCAGCTGCGTCTTGAGGCAGGAACCCATAGGGCCACGGGGCACTAAAAGCTAAAAATCTGGATGCCCAGGTCACACCCAGACCAGTGACATCAGAACCCGAGACGAGGGCTTCCCCCTGGTGGCTCAGTGGTAAAGAATCCGCCCGCCAGTACAGAAGACACCGGCTTGATCCCCAGTCCGGGAAGGTCCCATGTGCCTTGGAGCAACTGAGCTCGTGCTCTAGAGCCGGGGAGCTGCGACTCCTGAAGCCTGTGTGCCCTGGAGCCCGTGCTCTGCAACAAGAGAAGCCACCGCAATATTCCTAAGCACCGTGACTAGGGAGTCGCCCCTGCTTGCCACCGCAGAAGCGCCCAAGCAGCAATCAAGACCCAGCACAGCCAAAAATAAATAAGTCAATAAAATCTTTTAAAAAAGGAAAGAAAGAATCTGACTAGGACCCAGGGGTCAGGACTAGGATTCCCGAGGGTGCAGGCCAGGACTGAGAAGCAACGGACTCGACAGAGCCTTCCAGCAAGGCTCAGCAACTCAGAGGAGGGGACGCTGGCCACAGCTGGGGTGGCCAGGAGCAAAGCCTCCCCAGGGCCCCTAACAGAGCCCTTCCTCTGTGTCCACGCCCGTTCCCACTGCTAATCCCTGCTAATCCCCAGACCTGCCCCTCTGAGGGGAGGTGGGTCTCACAGCAAGGCTCCGGGTCCACCCCGCAAGCACACAGCAGCCCAGCTGCCCTAAGCAGCTTTCGATGTGTCTAACACCACTCCAACAAGGCCCGAGGCCCGTCAGGGAGCCGGCTGGAAAACCCGTTTAGATTCGCAAAGAAGCTGGGTATTAAAATCGCTGAGGGCGCTCTGGCTCAGGCTGCCATGCACGTTAGGGCCTGCGAATAATAAAAGGGGAGCTTGTAATTTGACTAAAAAATGAAATTTCCCCATTTCTGCAGAATAAACAAAAACAAAATAATACATTAGCTCTGCAATATGTCTGTGCTTCAGGGCTTCAGACTGTCATTAAAGTTGGATTTTATCCATGACAGGTTTCTCCAAACCCCCTTCCACCTCGAATAAAAAAAACACGCAGCCTTACAATGAATCTCCTTTTCTTCCAATTTTCTATCTGCATGTGGTTTATCCATAACTGGAGAGGAAGTTGCCCAGATGCTGGGCTCCTGTTTGCAATTCTTTTTGCCTTTCAGCTCTGAAACCTCACCCAGGCCATTCTTAAGAATCCTATAGGATAACGTTGAAATAAGTACCCCTCACAATTTAGGGAAGATGAAAAGAAGTCCCCCAGAAGCCCGCGCTCTTGGTTGCGTTAGGGGGACTCAGAGAGATGCGGCTGGCCCTGGGTTCAAAGCACATGGGCCCCGCGAGGGGCTGGATTCCGCAGGGAGATGGATCAAAGGCTCTTGTAGGCGGCAGGAGCCAGCTCTGCAGTGGCAGCTGAGCTTTGAAGCCCTTATCTGAAGAGACCCCGCACCTATGCCTCCCCGCGTGAGCACGTGTGCAGGTGTGCCTGGTTGGGTGGGGGGGTCCTCCCACTACTATCACGGGTGCCCCCAGGGGGGCCCTGCCACAAGCAGATGCCCCAGAGCTTCACGATCAGGACCATCATCTTCACATGGGAGGCCGAGATGTGTGGGTCAAGGACCCGCCACTCCGTTCAAAAGGAGCCAGGGGCTAAGAATTGGTGCTCCCAAAGCAGGGGGCCTGGGTTCGACCCCTGGAAAGGGAACTAGATTCCACATGCCACAGTGAAGATCCTGCAATGCCTCTAAGACCCGGTAGCCAAATAAATACTCTAAAAAAGAGAGTGAAGTTTATTTTAAAAGAGAAAAAAGAGCTCCACCGTGTCCATAGCAGACACCCACCCAAGCTGGACTCAGGGTCCCCCCACCGCAGCTACCGAGGGGCCAGGAACGCTGAGGCAGAGAGAACGCTGAGGCAGAGAGAACGCTCTCAGGAGAGCCTCACCGTTATCCTCTCTATGTTTGCAGAAGCTCGACTTTATGGCAGAGGGACCTTCCCGCCCCTTTTCCCCTCTTGGGCAGACAGAGTACGGTCCTTCAGACCTATCTGTGACAGAGGGGACCAGTCACATGCCAAATCTGAGTTCTGTGGAAACAATCCTCCCAGGGCCTCCAGGGGATCAAGTTCTCAAGTTCCCGGCCGCCTGTCCCCAGAAACACAAGGTTTCTTGTTCACACGTGGTCAAGTACGTCTGGGATGACTGAAATACCAACACAGCCACTCCAGACCCGGATCCTTGGCCACAGTGGGGATGGAAAAAGCCCCGATGACAGCTAGGGGTTAGGTTACCCCGCCCAGATCTCCCGGCGAAGAAGTGGCGCTAGGGAGAAAATAGCAGCAAATTAGACGCCAGCTAATACTCCAGAGACGGCTCCACAAGTGGCCCGGGCTGACAGCATAGCTCCCATCCAGCTTTGATGTCTTGATGGGTTTTTAACAAATTCTCCTTCAGTTATCCAGCTGCTTAGCTAATCAGATATTATTACCTCCTTTGTGCTGCCTTTCCCTGAGCTTTCTCTCTGTTTATCTGGCCTGCCTTGCTGTAAAAAGAGCTCCATAATGATTGCTATCTAAATATTTCACTTCTAATACAAAGGTCGGTGCTTTGCATTCTGGAGACAGTCTCTAGCTCACTCGTATAAGTAGCAGCTCCCCTGCCTCTTTGGGGAAAAAAGAAGCTAATTTTCACTGTACACGACGTCGATGGAATTTTTGCGTATGATGTCTCCTCGCCTGCGAGGCTGGTAGGCAGACGGAAGGACGGAGGGCTCACTCATGCCCACACGCCCTGAGGACGCCTCCGATGGAAACCGACCGGCAACCACATCCTGCTCATCCCTGGGCTTTGTCCTGACATTAGGAAGCCACAAGGGACATCTCGGCAAACCGCAGAATGCCATCAGAAAGCCACAGAGAAACCATCAGAGGGGATATCAGTGAAGCACCTGAGGGGTTCTAGAAGACAGTCGTCAGCAGAACCTGACATTCTGTCTCCACGTCCCTCGTCCCTAGGAATGTTCCAGGGCTCTTTCTGTGATTTTTAAATACAAAGGTCCCAGCAAGAATCACACACCTGCTAATGGGACGTGAACAAAAATGGGTCTTGAACCTCAGCACGTGGGTGGCGTGCTTATCTGAGCTGCTGTCACTCAGAGCAGAGGCTCCTTGTGGTAGATTACAACTTGCCTGGATGCAAGAACCAAGTGGAGTCACTTGTCGACACATGTGCGCACGTGTGTGCCAGTCACTTCAGTCATGTCTGACTCTTTGCGACCCCATGACTGCAATCCCCCAGGCTCCTCTGTCCACGGGAGTTTACAGGCAAGAATTCTGGAGCGGGTTGCCATTTCCTCCTCCAGGGGATCCTTTCTGATCCAGGATTAAGCCAGCCTCTCTTGAGCCTGCTGCACTGGCAGGCGAGTTCTTTACCACTGCGCCACCCAGAGAGCCGAGGAGCTCTGCCTAATAAGATCTTTAATGACAAGTCTGCCAGATCTGCAACACTGTCTCAGTCACCCAGGGATGGGTATATACAAACATACCCAGTCTTGCCCCGATCAAAGCCACCTGACAGCGTCCCCAAGTACTGAGAATGAATTCCGGCCTCCTCGCTGTGGTCCAGCAGGCCATGTGGGGCCTCCCCTTGGCTGTGTCCACCTCTGACCCTGCCCCCTTGGCTCACACTGCTGCAGGCCTAGCATCTGCCTCTTTGCATGGACCCATAGATCCGGATGCGTCAAATCTATTCCCACCTTAGGGCCTTTTCCCTTGGCGTTCCTGCTGTCAAGAACATCTCTCCTTCCAGGTCTTCCTCTGGTCCCTCCCTTCAACATCCTTCAGTCCTTCAACTCTCCCGAGAATACTTTTCCTTGACCCTTCAAAGAGCCGCCCCTCCTGCCTTCGCCATGGTATGTTTCTCTAGGCATATCCACAGTATATACAACTTAGACTGGTACATGGTATTGAAGAAAAAGCTACTGGATGAATGAACAGAGAGTCGCTTCAGGACCCTTCACAAAGGACACCGGTAACAGGCATCATGACTTCCTAATGTGAGTTTGGTCCCCATTTTTTGCTTCTTTCCCACACTTTCTACAAGCTCTTGCTGAAGTTCCCTGTTACCAGATATCCCGTTCTTCCACAGTACTAGAATTTTTGTCTGATGCAGCTGTCCAAAACGAAACTACATTTCCTAGTCTTCCTTGAAGCTGGGAGAGGCTGTGGCAGGATCCTAGAGGCTTCTAGAAACCTGACTTTCGATCCCTGATTTGAGCAGCCTCTTCCTCCTTTGCCCCTTCCCTCTATACCTCTCCTGCTACTTGGAAAGGTCGTGTCTGGATGAAGTTCCATTTTGGGTCACGGGAAGCAGGCTGTATGGGGCACACAGCGGGAAGAAGACCAGGTCCCAGGGTCTCTGAGGAACAGGGTTCTGCCATGCTTACTTCCAACAGTTTTAAATTTTTGGCCACACTCTGTGGCTTGCAGGATCTTCGTTCTCCAAGCAGGGATTAAACTCACACCCTCAGCTATGAAAGCGCAGGATCCTAACCACTGGGCAATCACAGAATGCCTCTTACTTTCAAACTTGAACATGAGAAAGATACTTCTTTTTCAAGCCACTGTTATTTTGGGCTTCCCTGCTGGCTCAGATGGTAAAGAATCTGCCTGCAATGCAGGAGACTCAGGTTCGATTCCTGAGTCAGGAAGATCCCTGGGAGAAAGAATGGCTACCCACTCCAGTATTCTTGCCTGGAGAATCCCATGGACAGAGGAGCCTGGCCGGCCACAGTCCATGGGGTTGCAAAGAGTTGGACATGACTGAGTGACTAACACTTTCACTGTTATTTTAAGGTTTTGGTCACCTGTAACTGAACCTATTATACCTGCTTTGTTTGCATTTATTATTTCTTAGTGAAAATTTCACCACAGGGAAGAAAAGCCTGGGGAAAGTAGCACAGGTTGAAAAGAGCAGAGAGCACGGCTGGGCTGTCCGTGGATATCACTGGGCTTCTGTAACCCTGCATGCTGCCATGGGGACTGGACCGTCTGTGGCAGAAAAAGGATAAGTGCCCAGAGGGACTCAGAAGGGCTAGTTTCAGTACCAAATATGTGGAGAGAGGGAGAACCTGGCTGAGTCGCTTTAGCCCTTAGAACCTCACTTGTTCTCATCTGTGAGATGGGAACAATAGTTATAGAAGGTATTAGAAGAATACGTATCCAAGTGCTTTGTAAGTTATCAATCTCTTTTTAAAAAAAGTCTAGTTCTATTTAGCTAACTCTTAATAATGTTTTTAAAGATATTGATAAGAAACAACTTCCTACAGTTCTCCATATGTGATATCAAAAATCCAAGAGCCACTAGTTTATATCACAGAATTAACTAGCATTTAAAAAATATCCCAAGAAATTAAGGTTAGCAGAAGAGAATCCTTCAAATTTATTTGAATTTTTAAAATCTTATCTACTATTTTTAAAAGTAATCTATTAAAATAATACGAAGTCATGGTAATTTTGTGCCATAATCAAAAAAAACTGCAGATGTATGACTGTATTGTGAAAAATGAAATGGCTTTTTTTTTTTATAAAGGCATTAAGGGTCCCAAAGTGTCTCATATATACCCCAGAAGGGACAGATCAAGGTATAGAAGACCAAAAAGAGTCAGCCAGGTGGATAAGACAGAGGATCCAAAAGACTCAGAAGCTCAGATCCCAGTAGGCATCAGGAAGTCCTGCCAGGCAGAGAAAGCACCGATGGGATATCCAGATGTCTGCTAATGACCAGCAAAGGCCGCTGCTGGCAATAATTCCAGAGAGCTACCCACAGACAGCAGACTCCTGGCAAGGCTTTGATTTGTCGGTCAAAGGAAAAGGTGTTCTAGCTCCCCACTGGGGGTGGGGCAGTCAGGTCGGGGGCAGCAGACACACTTGGCTGCTTACCCAACCACCATTCCCCTTTCTTCTCTGCCAATAGAGCCCTAATTGTGGTGTGCGTCCAGCATTAGGGGAGACGGTGATTGTCAAAGCCAATGAAGGTGATCTCATTCCCCTCTGCGAGGCGGCGAGTGATGGTGCTGCAGCCAGGAGGCCCCCAAAGGAAAACCACTGGGAGCTTCTGGGGAGATTTAAAAGGAGCAGAAAGAAGGAAGCGCCCTCGATTTTTATCTCCTGTCCTGCCTCCCTGTGTGACATGGTGCCACATGAAGGTGTGACAGTATGCTGGAGCCTCAGCAGCCAGCCTGCATGTGCGAGGGAAGCCATTCTTAAAGCACTGATATCACAGGGTGGAAAGACCAAAAGGTCCTCTGTGACAACACCGAGCCTCTACAACAGGCGGGAAATGGGAGGTACGTATATATCTTTATTTTTAGAGACATATTTACTGGACTGTTCTGTTACTTGCTGCAGCCAACAGGGCTCAAGTCCTGGCTGGACTAGGGGGCCAACTGGGATGCCAGTAGCTCACCCTATGTCAGCAGGAGAGGACAGGAGATGGCTGTGACACGGTGAGGGTGTGGGGCATCTGCTTCCCTCTTGAGTTTCCCCACCTCGGGCCTGACGGCTGGCTGGGAGACTGGACATGGGGCTTGGAAGGGCCTCTGGAGCTGGGCGTGGTCGCAGCCCGCCCAGAGCTGATATTCTTCCTGTCAGAGGGGACAGAAGGGGGCCTGAGCTCTGAGGGCGCTGTCCTGGCCCTTGGCTGTGAGGAGGTAGAAAAACCAAGGTGGGCAGGAACCACTACTTGCGGCCACTACCAAAAGCCCCAAAACCACATCCAGTGGTGTGAATGAAAAGTGTTAGTTGCTCAGCTGTGTCTGACTCTATGCGACCCCATGGACTGTACCCACCAGGCTCCTCTGTCCATAGCATTCTCCAGGCAAGAAATTAGAGTGGGATGCCATGCCCTTCTCCAGGGGATCCTCACAACTCAGGGACTGAATCGGTACCTCCCGCATTACAGGTGGATTCTTTACCATCTGAGCCACCAGGGACTCAGCCCATGGGGTGGGGCATCCCAAGAGCGTGGGCCCTGCTGCTGTCGCGGTTCCAGCACAGACTGTGACAGAGTCATTTCTGAATCTGAGTTCTAAGACACATTGCTTTAAAGGTTTACTTCACACGGCTGGCCTGTTGATCATCAAGAAAGGCTATGGATTCATGCAGTAATTTAAAAAGAAAAATGATGATTTTTCAAGCCATTACCACAAAAAAAAAAAAAGGCTCAACAGGAAGGCCGAGCCTGAATATCCTGCTGAGAGAAACTACCAAGATGGAAAATAATGCACCATGGATAACACCACGAAAGCAAACTGCCTGGCAGACGAGGTACTTTTTCCTACTGTACTCACCTTTCTTTAATGAACTGGCCTCCGTGGCTGTATTTAAAGCACAAACAGGATTTAGTCTCATTTCTTATGCTGAGTAAGTCTAGAGACTGTTTATCCTGAAATATTTAATACTGTATATTCTTACATATTAAGTAAACAAGATTACCATCCCACAGTTTTTCTTTCCTTGCAGAAACTCTTTAGATATCGCAAAGGAAGGAGAATAAATGTGATGAATACAATTTTTTTTTTTAAGTATCCAGTGTATTTACCCCACCCTGTGTGCTCTCTGGCTTAGAGCAGATCTGTCTAAGATGTTGGGCCAAATTAGATGGGCCAAATCTTACCCAACATTTAATTTTGTAAATAAAGTTTTATCGGAACATGACAACATCCACTCACTCATGTATTGTCTCTGCCTGCTTTTGTGTTGTGTTGAGTAGTTGCTAAAAGACTGCATGGCTCTCAAAGTTCCATAGCCCTTTATTGAAAGAGTTTCCTGACCCTGGTTTAGGATAATGGTTCTTCTTTTGCTAAACTGACAGATAATTTTCGTTTTGACAAAGCCCCCAAATCCTTAGTAGGAAAGCACTACAGTAATTCCACCATTCCATAATCATTAACAGCGATTTCTAGGTTAATATGGGCTAGGGCACTGAAAAGACAGGCTGTGGATTACATACAATTTCCTGGGTCCTGACTCTAATTCCACCCTTCAAGAAACAGATCACAGTGCAAAGGAAAGTCATATTGAAGTATTAACACTGAAAGATGATATTATCATCATTAAGAAGAATATTACTGAAGGGAAACATTTTTATTTACAAAAAACATTAACTACTTTATAATTTCTAAGCCTAACAATTATTACCATTTATTACAACACATTTATAACTGATTGTAATGCCCCAGTGGGGCCAGCACCATGGTTGAGAGCCACTGACTTAAAAGAAACAAATACAATTGATGGTTTCAAGATGGACGTATTTCTTCATCCTTCCAGCATCTGAGTACTTATGGTAACCAATCTTTTGCCAAGCATTCTGGAGCGCAAAGACAGCTAAAGATACCAGATATGACCTTGCCTCCCAAAGAGCATGCACTTCAAGAGGACAGGAAGTAAAGTCAATGGATTATTGATTACTTGAAGGAAATGAAGAGGATGTGATATCAAGGAGAGAAGTAGCATTGGAATGGGTCTTCAGAAAGGGATAGGATTTTCGTTGGCAATGGTGGGAGGCCACTTGGGGGAGGGAAGTCTGGAGGAATCTGGGAGTCACAGAGGTACATGTACTTTACCCAAACTCACAAAATTAAGTACTGGAATCAGGATTAGCACCCAGGTTGCCAATATGAGGCATTTTTCGAAAGCCATTCAACCAAGTATTTGAAATATTCTGGGTAGTCAGATTTTCAAGGAGGAAATATAAAAATGAAGAGAAAACTATTTTTAAACATTTTATTTAAATAATAGAGGAAAGTTATTAGATAAAATACTAAAAGATGATTGCTCCTTGGAAGAAAAGCTATGACCAACCTAGACAACCTATTAGAAAGCAGAGACATCACTCTACCAACAAAGGTCCATCTAGTCAAAGCTATGGTTTTTCCAGTAGTCATGTATAGATGTGAGAGTTGGACTATAAAGAAAGCTGAGTGCCAAAGAATTGATGCTTTTGAACTGCGGTATTGGAGAAGACTCTTGAGAGTCCCTTGGACAGCAAGGAGATCCAACCAGTCCATCCTAAAGGAAATCACTCCTGAATATTCATTGGAAGGACTGATACTGAAACTAAAACTCCAATACTTTGGCCACCTGATGCAAAGAACTAATTCACTGGAAAAGACCCTGATGCTGGGAAAGATTGAAGGTGGGAGGAGAAGGGGATGACAGACGATGAGATGGTTGGATGGCATCACCAACTCGATGAACATGAGTTTGAGTAGGCTCCGGGAGTTGGTGATACACAGGGAGGCCTGGCGTGCTGCAGTCCATGGGGTCGCAGAGAGTAGGACATGACTGAGCGACTGACCTGAACTGATACTAGGAAAAGGCATCTGAATATCAGGTCAGACAAAAACCAATCAACTACCAAACCTACCCCCAGCCCCCACCACCACTGTGAAGGGCCAGAAAAGATGTGAATATCCAAGAGTAAACTAGAGCCCACCTTTAGCTTCCAGTCATGAAAATACCACAAATAGCACTGTTCTTTGGGGCTACCCCAATTTTCTATGTCTTGGCTCATTTTCCTAAAGAGACATCCTGGGGTCTTCCTCAGTGCCATCTTCTAGATTTGCCGAGGCACGTGATCTTAAGCAGAAATGATGATCTAGGACCTTACGTTCACGAACTCCTTGTACTTGCACAACATCAATCCCCTTTCCTCTGGCTGCCAGGTAAATTCCATTTTAACATCTTAGAAGGTACAACCTGTTTAATTCCACCTCCAAAAAAAAAAAAGAGAGAAGGATGATAAGACAGTAGGGTTCTGCGCTGTGACAGCTCTGTTTAGTACACTGCAGAGTTGCTAATGACCTTCAGCCTTCATTGCAAAATAGAAGTGGTTCAGGGTATTGGATACTATCACCCTGTGTTGATTCCTGCTTATTGTAACACTGGGAGACATGCTGAAGGCAGTCAACCACCACTCAGTCAATCATAATTAATGGGCCTTGAAGCTTTCCCAATATACATCTGATCACAGCAGTACACATGGGATCAGGGCAATGTGCAATTATGATGGCATGTGCAATGTATTAGGGGATCATAATAGTCTGGCATTGTCTTCAACATTTACAGATACACAGAAACATCCCTTACCTGCATTTCTGAGCCAAAATGCAGGCTCAAAAGTATGGAGAGAATCCATATTCAATATTGGTTTGGGTGTTCTTTAGGTTTATGGGTGTGCTAGTGTTTTCTGAGATCCAGATGGTCAGATCACATACTGAATTTAGTGAAAACATCCCTTCCCTTATGTCCCACGATCTTGCTATAAATTCTCCCTTCAGCTAAACCAGTATGTAAGAAGTCCCCTCTCACAAAGCCTTGAACTGTCTATGAGTTTGCTTACACCAAGGCCAGGTGAGCTTAAGTGAAGCCCCTGAGTCTCAGACCCTTAGGTCTAACTCTACCACATCCTACTGGATGGCCTTGCTATATTAGTTTACCTCTCTCTATCTCATTGGGCTTCCCTGGTGGCTCAGTTGGCAAAGAATCGGCTCACAATGCAGAAACTTGGGTTTGATCCTTGGGTTGGGAAGATCCCCTGGAAAGGAAATGGCAAGCCACTCCATGATCGAAAAAGAGTCAGACACAATTTAGCGACTGAACAACAACTCTGTCTCATTATCCTTATACCTAAAGTGGAGACAAGAAAACAGTAAACTCCATCTCACAGGGTTTCTGTGAGGATGAAGTGAGTCAAAACATGTAATGTTTAAAACTGTTTTCAAGCAACTATACTCCAATAAAAATTTAAAAAAATATATCAGAAATTAAAACAACAACAACAACTTTATCTTGGAAACAGTGAATACTGAACACATATTGTGATTGTTGCCATTGTCATTATAATCATGCTATTTGGACCTCCTCCTCCCTCCTTCCTGAAGTCAGGCCTCAGCCATGCACCCAAAATGATCCCTCCTTCCTTCTGATCTGAACCCAGGTCATCTATCAATCAGCTGGCACTGCTGATTTATCTGTAAGCATCATGGGGTGGCACAAGTGGTAATGCCAATGCAGGAGACTCAAGAGATGTGGGTCCAATCCCTGGGTGGGGAAGATCTCCCAGAGTAGGGACTGGCACCCCACTCCAGTATTCTTGCCTGGAAAATCCCATGGACAGAGGAGCCTGGTGGGCTCCAGTCGAGGGGGTCGCAAAGAGCCGGACACGATTGAGTGACTGGGCACTATTGCGGGCACAAGAGAGTTTTCTCATCGAGACTGAAACTCCTCGGGAACAAGGATTTCTCTGTGTGTTTGCTTTTCAAGTAGAATTGATCTGATAAAACTGTGGGTTCACAGTTGAAGAAGCTAGACTGGGATATCTGGATGTGCACGTTCTCATTTGTAAACAACATTCTTGGTAGCAGTCGATGAGGTTGTTATTAGGGTAACAGTGTCAGCTGAAATGTGCAATTATTATGTTTGATGTTAAGCACTGGAAAACAGAAAATAAAGCCGGACTGAAACTTGAGAGAGAATGAGAGTAAGAATAACAGGAGAGAGATGTTAGTTCTATCTCTGCTGCTAAGCACTTCACATTCTTTGCAGTTCCACATGGTTCATGCTTACGGATTCTAATCTACAAAGTGGTAGGTCAACATCAACCACCTTTAAAGGCCCAGGCAGACCCTGTAGTTTGACTGAATGCCAAAGAATTCATGCTTCCGAATTGTGACACTGGAGAAGACTCCTGAGATTCCCTTGAACTGCACGAGATCAAACCAGTCCACCCTAAAGGAAATCAACACTGAATATTCATTGGAAGTACTGGTGCTGAAGCTCCAATACTTTGGCCACCTGATGCAAAGAGCTGACTCACTGGGAAAGACTCAGATGTTGGGGAAGATTGATAGCAAAAGGAGAAGGGAGTGTCAGAGGATGAGATGGTTAGATAGCATCACCTACTCAATGAATATGAATTTGAGCAAACTCTGGGAGAGAGTGGAGGACAGCGGAACTTGGTGGGCTGCAGTCCATAGCGTCATAAACAGTTGGACACAACCTAGTAATTGAACAACAACAACAGACTCTGTTGATGGCCCCAATCAAAATCCTTTGAGTTCACCGAACCCAGATTTTGCCTGGATTCCATAAGGCATTGTGTTCTGGGCAGGTGGTCTTTCCCTGTTACAGGGGCATCAGTCCAACCTTAGAAATCCCATTGGCCTTTGACAGTGACTGTGTCAGGAGCAGGAATAGGATTCAATTCTAGCCAATAAGACCCCAGAGGACGTTCACTGTGGGGCTTCTGGAAAAGACTTTCTTCCTCATAAAAAGACAAGGATACATAAAGAAGAAAAAACAAAAAACCCTTTGCTGTCTGTCTGTGAATGTGGCTTCTTGAAGAAAAGGCAACTGATAACTACGATGCCATTTTGAAACTCTGAAGAGAGGCTAAGAGAATGGCAGAGCAGTCAGTGCAGGGTTCCAGTGCAGTAAGTCCCCGAGATACGAATGAGTTCTCTTTCACGAGTGCGTTCCTAAGTCCAATTTGTTTCTAAGCTCACAGTCAGCCGACTAACACAACCAGCAATGTAGTATGCTTGCGTCTTTGAAAGTTTACAACTTGAAGGTTCGTATGTAGAAGACTTGCTGTATATCATCTGAATTACTCAGGCGATTTTGGGAATAGTATCTCCCCATGTTGTTTAAACCATTTTAGTTCCATTACTTATGCCTGAAAGGTTCCCGACTGTCAACATGCTAAGGCACCACACCGAGTGACGTGGTTAAACTACGGGAAATCTGACACACAGATCATCTCCAACAACTCACACAGTCCCCTCTAGGACATTCTTAAATGTTGTACTGGGTGGGCCATGTGTTTCCGGAGACCATCATTTATGTTTCTATGTGATCAATGTTTATCTATCTCATTTTAACATGGTAGCTTTTTTTGGTAATACACATTATCAGAGATTTAGGTCAGGGGGAAAAGGCACCTCCTAATTTCAAAACAGATCTAAATTCTCTATTTACCTCAAAAGAGGCCTTCTAATCCTTTATCCAGGAGAACTTTTAAAGAATAAACTCATTTTAGCAGGTATTATTATTGATCTTTGCAAATGCTCCTTCCATTTCTTTTGACCTCCTAGTCTGTGGGCCATGTTTCTTTTTTGAAATAATTAATCATTTACTGGAGTGTAGCTGCTTTACAGTGCTGTGTTAGTTTCTACCGTACAGCAAAGTGAATCAGCTCTATGTATACACATACCCACTCTTTTTTGGATTTCTTTCCCATTCAGGTCACCCCAAAGCACTGATTAGAGTCCCCTGTGCTATACATTAGGTTCTCATTGTGCTGTGTTAAATCACTCCAGTCTCGTGTCTGACTCTGTGTGACCCCGTGGACCATAGCCTGCCAGGTTCCTCTGTCATGGGATTCTTCAGGCAAGAATACTGGAGTGAGTTGCCATTCCCTTCTCCAGGGGATCTTCCCAACCTAGGATTGAACCCACGTCTCTTACGTCTCCTGCATTGCCGGGCGGGTTCTTTCCCACTAGCCACCTACATGGTGGTGTCTATTTATCGATCCCAATATCCCAATTCATCCCACCCCCACATCCTCCCAGGTACCCATATATCCAGTCTCTACAGCTAAGTCTCTATTTCTGCCTTGCAAATAAGTTCATTTGTATCATTTTTCTAGATTCCACACCTAAGTGGCATTATATGACATTCATTTTTCTCTGACTTACTTCATTCTGTATGCAATCTCTTGGTCCATCCATGTCTCTGAAAATTGCACAACTTCGTCCCTTTTTTATGGCCGAGTAATATTCCATTATATATACGCATCACATCTTCTTTATCCATTCTTCTGTGTGTACCGTATCTCTAATCTAAATGGTCTACTATGCTTATGCTTAATGATCTGAATGTATAAACTCTATTCAAGACCATGGCACTTTCATAGGTAACATAAACCTGCCAACCAAGCACAGACACTTCCAGCCAGGTTGGAAAGCACTGAGGCCAGCCCCAGCCCCATCTCACCCCTTCACCCCCCACACTATAGACAAGGAACCTGAGGTCTGGAGACACGACATGCTTTGGCGCAGGTGGCCCAGCAAGCCTGTGGCCACATAGAATACAGAAAATGGCTCTAGTTTGGTGGGAGTGATTTCAGGTGACACTAACTCATATTCCGCTAACAACAGCATCGCATTCCTCCTGGGCTTGGACCGGAGCAGGGACTCTTCTAGGTTCTTCATGTGTCTCGACTCCTTCAGCTCTCAGCAGAACCCTAGAAGAGGGAGCTCTCAATACTGTCATTATCCCCACATTGGAAATGAGAAAACGGAGACAAAGAAAGGGTAAGCACTCATCAGGCCAACCACGGCTCAAAGCACACGCAATCGTCATCTAACGTTTCTAGTTCCCTGACATAACACCAGGCCACAGGTGACATTTCCTGAATGGCCAATGGGGGTGGGTCAGTGGCTTGGATTGTGATGAAACTGGGAAATATGATGGATTTCTCAAATCCTGTTTTTTTGGCACAGCACTGTCTGTAGCTGGGGTACAACTGCATGGTCTGAGTTCCAGAGGGAGGCCGAGTTTCATTTCACAATGTACTCAGCACAGTCCTTCCATCACTGGTTCAGCTGATTGCCCAGCAGGCTGACAACCGGGAGGGCAGAGGGTGGGCAGGACAGCGGTGGAGATAGCAAATGAGCCTCCCTGCCAGCTGGCAGTCCCTGCCTGCTTCCAAAGTGCAAGTCCCAGGAGACACCCCCCGGAGGACAAGAGACCCGAGGTGCTTTAAGTTTGGTGGGAGTTAGGCAGAAGGAATTACGAAGGCCACATCATTTCCAAGGAGCCATCACTGCTTCTTATTGAAAAGTTGCACTGGCCAAGCTAACCATTTTTCTGGGTTTTTGTTGAATTTCACAGCAAACCACTCTTCACAGAGGCTGTGGACCTTGGCCTGGAGAGCTGGCATGGCCCCCTGAGGTTGTCACATTCAGGGATGTTCAGTGGGGCAGAGGGAAGGTGAGCAGGCCCAGGAAGTGGCTTCTCCCTGGTCCTCCAGCCACACAGCCCTCCAGGGCTCTTGCTGCTTCAGCACTACTTGGAGGGATGAGGGGGCAAGCTCACTGTCTGGAGGTGGAGGGAGCTTTGCAGGGGGCTGTGACTGGATCTCTTGAGCCTCCAAGCCAAGCTCTGGTCGAGTGTGAACATGTCCCCAACATGGAACGCAAGACAAATAGTCGGGGAGCCAATCAGCTGCTGAACCAAACCAACCTCTCCCCTAGGTCTTATCTGGCTTCTGCTGGGAGAGGGTCCAAGCCTGAGATCACAGCGCCAGGGCGTGACTACAGACCTCTGCTCAGCCCGACACCAAGGTGGTGGGATCAGTCCCCAGCCCTCGACGGCTCAGCCTGCCTGGCAGCTCAACACAGGCTCCGGCAGACAGCCCCCGACACGGGGCGAGGGCAGGAACTGGAGAGGCCTCCTCTTCTCGGATTGTCGGGCAGCCTCTGGGCTTGGCTGGCCTGGCCCGGCCCCCGCCCGGCCCTGCTGCCCTGAGCCAGGGCCCTCTACTCACGCAGGCCTCGAGCACAGCCTCGCGTGGCCTAGATGTCCTGGCGCCGCACCGGAGTCAATCTTGCTGACAAGCTGTCAGCGGCACCGTCTGTCTGATGCCGCGTGGATGGCAGTGATTCAGCCACCCGACGATGCTTCCAGGATTGTGTTTTTGCACACGGAGATTAAAAAAAAAAAAAAAGAGTCCCCTTGTTGGGGGCGTGGGCGGAGCGGTGGTCCACACTGCCAGCGGGCTGGCTCATCCTCACGCAGACACCATCGGATGCCTGCCAGGGTGCTTTTTGTTGAAACTTGGCAGTCGAATGGCCCTTGACATCTGACTCAGGACCATCCAGGTGACCGATGAAATGAGACGCACACTCGATGGCTGACCTTAGCGGCTGTGACGGCACAGCTAGCTCACCATGGCTGCTCTAAAATAATACAAATTCCTCCTGAGGTTATCCTGGCAAAGAGGGGAAATGGCCCCTTTGGTGAAACCCCGTGGACCCTGCCTTCACCTCGCTGCAGAGGGCCGCTGATGCAAAGGCTGGTATTTGCCTGCAATCTTTCCCTGGGAAGTAATTAGTTTCCATTTAGAGGGATGACAAATTGATCAGGCAGGAGTCGCACTGAGCTCTGAATTGAAGCTAAACTGTGATGGCTGTGGCTCGGGCAAGTCAGGTTGGTAGGTCTGTCGATGCATTTTACAGTTTCAAAATTCAATCACCCAACAGCAGGAGAGGCAAGACACTGCTCTGAAAAGAGAACCAAAGCCCCTGCATTTCCTTCTGCAAGTTCATTATCGCCTCGCTAAAGCATGACGGTGGTGTGAAATGGGTTAGACGCACGGATGCCTCTGTTAACGGCCAAAGGAAAAAAAAGTCGCACATCATTAGGAATGGAATAAACGATACTGAGGCACAGAGCAGAAATGATTTGATTAGTAATTTCCAGTTTTGAAAAGACCTGGAAAAGTACCAAATGACTATACAGAAGGTGTGATGGAGTTCTTAATTGCTATAACTGCTCTGGGAGACTTGATGATTTGTGACATAGAATACAGCGCAGTACGCGAACGCTAATAACCGTTAATTAAATGCAGCCATGATATACTCTCAAAATGCACATACAAGTTACCATAATTTCTAGATTAAAAGCTGCACTGTCAGAAGCCAAAGGCAAAGGAAGGTGGAGGGAGTGAGAGACATCTCTCTTGCCTTCATGAATGGGCCCCACGCTCTCCCCAGAACAGAGCGGCCAGAACACTCGACGGGGGAAAAACCACACTTTAGCTGGAAAATGTGATATGGTTCCTGAATGAAGGCGGCCCTCGGGAGGGAGTTATGAATTCCGAAAGGCTGTTGCTGCATCAGACCATCTGGCGGCGTGCAGAGAGTTCAGGGGCTGCTGTGGCTTCCGGTCGGATTTGCCTGGCCCCTCACCCCGCCCTCACCTCCCCATCCCCGTGCCACTTCCCACTCCAGCTGTCCTCACGCCGGGTCAGAGATGTCTGGGGGGGAGAAGGGGATGAGAGGAACCTGGGGGGATCGTGGGGCTCTGTGGAGTTTGAGGTGGTTCTCTTTTCCCTGTCCAGCCCCTCATCAATGTGGGGGAGGGAGGTCAGGAGGGCTGACGGAGGGGGGCGGTGAATCGCCTGAAAGCCTCATTTAAATGGAAGATGAAAGAAGTCAATTAATCTCCCTTCCTTTGGGTGAAGAACGCTTGTGAGCCTGAAGGAAGGAAGATGAAGGAAATGCTACTCCTTCCAACTCAATTATCTTGGTAACAGCACACAGAGGACACTGGGCACACAGATCCAGAGGTGACAGAGACACTCCGCTTTAGGCCACGGTCTCCACCTTCTTCTCCTGCTATTACTACCCCCCCCACCCCCCCCACCTCCACCCCAGCGCTTAGGAAACATTCGAGACCTGCCTCTTGGAGAGGTCAAGGGGCAAGAGAAAGGCGGGTGTTTCGGGACGAGCGACTGAAAGAGCCTGCACGTCCCTCTGTTCGAGACCCTCCCTTCAGGCACCCCCACCTAATCACCCCTCCTCCATCCCCTCAGCCTCCCTGCTTTTGTCTCAGCATCTGTCACTCGAGCCATCACACTGTCCGTTATTTGGTTCCGTGTCTGCCTTCTCCCCACTTCCTTTCCCGTGAATGACTTTACTCCATTCATTGCTGAATTCCAGCACGTGGAGAACTGCCCGGTGCTCGGTAACCCCTGCTGACCAAGCCCGTGGATGGGTGGCCGGGAAACAGACCGAAGCCATGGTCCTCCAAGGGCACCCCTGCCTGACCAGTGGCCTCAGCAGCACCTGGGGGCTGGGTAGGAAGGCTCATTCCCAGGCTCTGCTCCAGGTCAACTGGGGAACGAGATCCTCTGGGGTGGTACCTGGGGAACCGTGTCTTTGTCAACGCTGCAGGTGGCTCTGAGGCACACAAGTCTCAGAACCACCAAACCAGAGGACGGCAGATATAAGGAGACCAGTTAGCCTCATTACCACCGAGGCTGTTTTGACAGACAGAAAGGGACAGCTGGGGCCAACCTTCTGAGAGAGAAGACACACAGAACTTAACAAAGGAAGAAAAACCAAGGCTATTTCTAGAAAGGTCACTATTGACAGTTAATGGATAACAAATCAGAAAAAAGTTATCTAAAGTGGCCAAAAATAACAGATGACCCATAGTTTGGCTATACAAAAAACTCCTGCAAATCCACAAGAAGTCTGAAACTCAGGAAAACGGTCAACTTGCTATAATACCTTCACACCCTCAAGAGACAAGAGAAAGATGGATAACATCAAGTGTTGGCGAGGATACGTGGCGAGATGTCTGTGCAGTACCTGCACACAGGTTGTGCAGCTGTGTTCACAGATTCTGAAAAACAATCTGCAGTGTTTACTAAAATTAACCGTGTACATGTGTCAGGACCAGCAATAACTCCCGGGCTGCGTCTGAGAGAGATTATTATCTATGTCTAGATACTCTAGATCTCAGAGTGTTTTAACCTGGAGCATCATGGGACTTCTGCATCCACTTCCAGTTTCCCTTCAATGGGCATGCCAGTCCCCTGACCTTATTCAGAGTGGTATGTGTGTGCGTATGTTTATTTTCCAGGGTTCCAAACACACCATGGGGATGCTCTGGGGGGTAGTGTCTGTCCTGGTGGGGGGAGCTGAAGGCACCCTCAGACACCCATAGCACAGGATGTGCACTTTGGCATATCCTGCAGTGCTGAGAAGAAATAAACTGTGTGTATACCCGGCAGCACAGGCAGCTTTTAAAAGCAGAGTGTGGAACCATAAGGAACAGACTAAGATTTATAGCACATCACCACTTAGGTAAGCTAAACACACTCACAGAGGAATGACACCCAGTTGACAAAGTTTGTACCCAGCATATCAGGTTGAGTGTCTGGGGTCAAGGAGAGTAGACTGAGATAACGCGGGGAAATGAAGAGAGACCCCACATAGATACAGGATAATGGCATGCTCTGACCTGAGAGGTAAAATTAATTCAACTATCTAGCCCCGAAGCTCGTAATGATGTACTTTCACAAAATGAAAAAAACAGACTTATGGCAGAGACACGTTTCAAGTGGGGGGTCTGATAAGTTGGTTCTGAGCTGGTGAGGTTCGTGTTACTTCTTGAAGGATGGGGATGCAAGCAGGTGAAAAGAGGATTCTGAGCAGAAAGAGGCCTGAGTGGAGACGGGGAAGAACTGGGTATGACTGGCAACGCTTGAGGAGCCAGCGTGGCAGGAGCCAGCAGCACTGGGAGGTGGGACGGAGCTTACAGGAGGGAGGGAGGGACAGCGTCCATCACGGACGACTCTGGATGGGAGGAAAGGTGTGGCCATGCTGGCTGCAGCATGGGAGGGGGACGCAGGAGGCCAGACGGGAAGCGCCAAAGGCGGGAAGAAGTGACACGCGGGTGGGCTCCAGCCGTGGGAGCCGAGCTTGCGGGGCCTGCCTGGGGGCCTCCACAGACTCCTGAGGTTAGCCGTGCTGCGGCCCACATCAGAGCTTACTGATGACTTTCTCCAAAAACAAGCTGTCTTTGTGGCTCTGGAAAAGGGTTCTCCTGTTCGGGGCCCACACTCCCATCCAGGGAGACCAAGCCTTCTTTCAACCACCACCCACAACCACCGCTCCTGTCAGTGAAAGCCTCTCTGTCCCAGTGAGTTGGTCTGTTTGCCGCTTACACGCGCGCGTGCACACACAGAGTTCTGTACTAATCAGAGAAGTAAACAGTGTTTCAATCTAGAGCATCACGGGACTTCCACATCCACTTCCAGTTTCTCTTAGGTAAGCACGCCAGTCCCCTGATCCTATGCAGAGTGGGGGGTGTGTGTGTGTTTATTTTCCAGGGGTTGCTTCAGTTTATTCTAAATGATTCGAGTGTTGGGGCCCTAACTTTTTCCCTTGAGTGAATTATAACTGCTAGGAAAAATTTCCTGTTTCATCTGAACCTGTCTTCCTACCATCCCGGCCACCATCGACTGTTTATTTTTCTTACGGGTACCAGGAAAAAATGTTTTAAAGTATATTTTCCAAAGAGATGAATGTCATGAGATATATACATCCACCAACTATTTACACCACAGCCTCCCCAGGAAAGAGACCACAGTGTTCCCCAAGCCACCAGAATTCATCCCAAGAGATTCAATCTGCTCTGAGTATAAACATCTCCCCCCCAACCCCCTCCCCCACCCCTTTTTCCCCCTACCTGACAACCCTAATCCATTTATAAAAAAGGCTCAGCTGTCATTTCAAAAGCGGACATACTGTAGTATTTTCAAGTTTTTCTCTAAAACACAAGAAAACCAACCAACCAGAATAGCATAAGGAAAATTCTACAACGACTGCCAAATACAATGGCATAGACACTACAGAGCTTCATCTGGCAGTCTCCTCCGAAACACAAAGGCAGAGTTTCTTCCCTTCCTGGGTCCAATGGGGAAATGAGGCAGGTACTCATCAGGCCGTCACCAAGGTTGCTAAGACCAACCCAATAGTCAGCATGCAAATCATACCACCTGGGGACGACAGGTTTGTATTCCTGTCTGAGCTGGTCTCAAAGGGAGAGAGAGGCGGGAAAAAGGTTTAAATTCTCCTGGGGTCAGCTCATTTGCTCCAAACTCACCAGCAATTATGTAGTTTCTTATTGAGGAGATGATATTTCATTTGGTTTTTTATCTGAAAACCAGATTTTTTTATTTTCTTTCCCCCGGTGAAAGGGCTATAAAAGAAACAAGAATTTTGGTGTGGTTGGTGGTGGCGGCAGCAGGGAGTGGCGTTTGGGGGAGATGCAGGAAAAATTATACACTGACATATATTATGCGCTTAATCTTTTGTGGCAACTTTTTTACATTTGTAAGAGTTATGGATTCTAAAAGTCAGGGCTAAGATGGCTTAATGAGCATTCACCCCCCTGGAAGGAGAAGTGGGGCTGATGTGTGTTAGTCAGCTGTTAGCTTTATTGCCTCTCTTCTGTACTAAAAGTGACAAGTTGAACACATTATAGAGAGCTCAGATGTGTTATGCAGATGAAGCCCGCAGCAATATCTGCCTGCTCTCTATTATTTATGATGTCTATATAATACAATGGACTGAGATTTAAGCCATTGTGATGCAGTTTGTTTTCCAGGGTGGTAAAGTACAGCACATTTTACAGAGAATTGCATCTCTGTTACATATTAATCAAATCCATCTTACATGCAGCTCTTACACTGTAAACTAAAGGGAAAAAAAGATTAAAGCGCTTGGCTTTTCCTCAGCTGTCAAGGACTGGCAATAAAATAATAATAAGGGCTTCTAAATAACGTGTGTGTGACAGGCCTGGGCTCGCTCGCACAGTCCTTTATGGAGGTTAACTACAAAATAAGTTCCAGTGAGTGATCGGGAACAGGCCTGGGTGTAATACTGTAATGCCAACGACGGCATAATTCTTGAAAAGTTCATTTGCAGGAAATTCTCAGACTTGATGAGGCAAAGTTTGGCCTCCTGAATCATTCTGCCGTGGTGTGCGGCAGGCGCGGAGTTCTTCCGGAGTTTACAGGCCTCGCACTTTTGAACTTGCTTCAGCTGCGGCCCATTAAGAAATGGCGAGCTCTGTTCCCCGGTCCCCGAGCAGGGGCTGGCTGATAGGGAAGTCACGGGAAAGTGGTTTTGTGCCGGGACGCACGCACGGGCTGCAGGGTTTTGTGGAGGGGCCCGGGTGGGGGGATTTTGTTTCATGACGTGCAGGTGATCAAGGCTCCGTTAGTCTGGGTGCGGGGAGGAAGACGGAGAATCTTCTTTTTTTAATGTTTGTTCATGTGACTGCATTGGGTCCTAGTTGCATCCTGCGCACACCTTTCATCAAGGGGCTTGGACTCTCTAGCTGTGGTAGGCTCCATGGCATGTGGGATCTTAGTTCCCTGACCAGGGATCGAACTCACGTCCCCTGCATTGCAGGGCAGATTCTTTAACCACAGGACCACCAGGGAAGTCCCAGGAAGACGGAGAACCTTGGTGTGGAAAGTCTGGGTCTCTGGAAGCTCTAGGTGACTCCCCACAAACCCTTTCTCCAGGAAAGCACTACCTGGCGACCAGGAGACTTTGGTGACTTGAGCTTGAATTCTACAGACCTGAGAAGACAGGACGCAGGTGACAAGAGGCATGGCTGCTGCTTTCTCCCCCTTCAGGATGGAAAATGCCTGCCTACCAACCTGGGTCAACTCACTTCTCAGCTCCAAGTAATTTCTAGAGAAAGGAGGGAAGAGAGATTGCACCTGGAAGCGCTTGCTCAGTTGCCTGAGAGTTAATGAAGGGCCTGAGTCTGCTCCTTTGCTGTAATTAGCAGATGCAACACAATGGTTTCAGAATCTGCCTTTTTACCCAAAAGCTCAAAGTACAAAATTCACATTATTAACTCCCTGAAAGTGAAAGTGTTAGTCACTCAGTCATGTCCTACTCTTTGTAACACCATGGACTGTAGCTCACCAGGCTCCTCTGTCCATGGGATGCTCCAGGCAAGAATACTGGACAGAAGAATATTAGCCAATTCCTTCTCCAGGGGACCTTCTTGACCCCAGGATTGAACCCAGGTCTCCTACACTGCAGGCAGATTCTTTACTGTCTGAGCCACAATGGAAGTCTGTCATCCCTTGCCCACCATCTATATACACCAACTCCCAGATATCCCTACTTAGGGAAATGACTCAGCCTGCCTGGGGTCTGCTTTTCTCCCTCTAACGTGGGGAGAACACCCCCCACCTCTTCTCATGTCTGAAGGACTCCACCGGGAGGGTTCTGGAATTATGGATAACATTGTATTCCTCCAGTTTCCTGTAAGTTTCAACTTTTCTAAAATGAACACCTGTTATCTGAATTATGAAAATTGCAGCAAGGGCTACTTTTAAAATACACAATTCAATGCATAGGTTGGATAAGTATTTATTGAGTGCCCATGATTTGCCAAAGGTCATGTCACTTTCTTACATCTTAAATGTCTCTGAAATTTCAGAGACTATTCTAAGCTCAGTATTTTTGAAAGCTCTGCAGGTGTTGGTAGGGCCAGGGTTGGGAACCTATGTGAGGCTTAATTAGTTGTTAAGAACACAGCCTCCAGGGACTTCCCTGCTGGCCCTGTGAATAAGAATCCGCCTTGTAATTCAAGGGATGTGGGTTCGATCCCTGGTTGGGGATCTAAGATCCCACATATCATGGAGCAACAAGCCCAAGCCACAACTAGAGGATCCATGTGCCGCAACCAAAGAGCTCACATGTCACAATTAAGACCCACCGTAGCCAAGTAAGTAAATATTAAAAGCAGAAACGAAAACACACAGCCTCCCAGTGAAACTTCAAAGGCGGTATGGAATCAAGCTGAACTGGGTTCAATGCTCTGCTCTGCCAAGTTACTTAAACTGTCAGCTTTCTCTAGTAGTAAACCGGGATAGTAAAATAAAGCATAATAGCATGGCGATCACTCACAGCTGTCTGCAAAATGGTAGGTGCTCGGTAAAGGTGAGCTATCATTTTTCTGAAATGAAAACAAGGAGCCCACCTTCTGAATGGAACACTGTAGGTTAACAAAGTACGGGGGCAGGCATCAATTTCACTTCGTCCCCATGAAAACCACAAAGAGGCGGCACGACTATGTCCATTTTATAGACAAAGAAATTGGCCCCAAAGAAGTCTGTGCTTTTCCAAGGCTCTGCTTGAGGTTCATGGAAGAGGAGGACTTGAACCCAGGTTTCCTGAGGCCACCAGCCTCCACCTCACCTGGCTGGCAGGATGCACCTGGCCGCTGGTGGACATGCAGCATCTCCACCACCATCACAGAAGTACTGCTTCGAGCCGTGGGTCTCATGACGCAGCAGCCTGGCCTGCAGGGCACATGAAAACCAGATCCCTGGGCCCCCACCCACCATGTCTGACTCAGCAGGCCTGGGGCTGGGGCCTGGGAATCCGCATCGGAGTGGGTTCCCAGTGAAGTCCCTGCTGCTGGAGTGGGACCACTCTGACCACACACCGCCTCAGAGTATGTGGGAGGAGGCGGGGCTGCCCTCCTGTTCCCTGCCGGCCGCCTCCTTGCGCCAGGGCCTCATCCCTCCCCTCCAGGATGCCGCTGACCGCCAGCCAGGACACAGCTCAGCGCCTGGGCTCTTTCTCCAGAGCCTGAGGCCTCGCAGGGACATAACCGATCTAAGCCTGCTGGGCCAAGTCACTCCTTCCTGCTGGCAGCTGCCAGGGCCCCAGTGCCATTCCCACAGGGAGCAGCCAACCAGATTCCAGTCCAGGGGCAAACACCCGCACAGAGCCAGTTCGGCCTTTCCCGCTCTGCTGCCTGGAAGGCGTCCCCAGACTAATTGGCTGAAAAGCGCCTGGGTGCTCTGCCCTCTGTCCACTCAGGGGTCTCTCCCAGGGACCCTCTTGGGCCCAGAGCCACCTGGGAGTTGGACAAGCTCTTCTGTCCTTCAGTCACTTCAGGCAGGAAAATTACAACCAACCCTGAAAGAGCCTAAGTCACCCTTTCCAGACGATTCAGAAATATCTGCCAATCAGAGTCCTCTGAGAGCACCTCAAAGGAGGACAGCGCTCCTCCCATCCTCCTCCCACAAGCACACAGAGGGCTCACCCTGGCCCTTCTCCTGTACCCAGGCCCCAGGCCAGTTTCATGTCCCTCCCTGTGCCTTGCCAACGTGCCCCAGGAGGGCTTTGGGAGAGCGCAGGCCTTCTAAGATGAAATGCTCCGAAGGCTGCCGACACCAGCTGGGGTAGGAGCTGGGCAGGTCCCTCCCCGTGGCCCTCGGGTGTGCAGAGCTAACCTGTCTCCTTTGAAAACAGCACATTTCTTAAGAAGCTCGCTCCCCATGCAACCCTCTGCCTTCCAGGTGCTCAGAAGGCCTCATCAGCAGCTGAGAAGTCAGCCACAGGTCGGATGGACACAGGAGAGGCGCATCAGAACTGCCACGATCTTGGAAAGGGCCGTGTTCTTGCAGTCGCACAGCTTCCTGGTCCGCAGTATCTAGTGAGCACCAGCAGAAGCCAACCTCTCACACGGCAGGAAAGCTGCCAGGGCACTGCCCACGTCTCTGGGAAGTGGAATTTGTAAGGTGCCTGATATTCTCCATGTTGGGATTGATTTCTTAGAGCTGGGTGAGACTGCAGAGACCACACCCTCCTAACCCCACCTCTCTACAGACATGGAGGGAAGGGTGTGAAGTTCAGTGACCCAACTGAGGGTGCGGCGACACGCAGCAGGAGAGTGGCCACTGCCCGCCATGCTGGCTGACCGGAGCCACGGCGCCAAGCTGCCCCGAGAGCTGGAGAGTCCAGGGAGCAAACCACGCTTCTGTGACATGTGAGTCACCACCTGCCTGCACACACGCTTATCTCACTATCCTCCTGACCACTTTGGAAAGAACTTGTACTTACCCCCATTTCACAGATGAAGAAGACTGAGGCTTGGGAAAGCCCAGTGACTGGCTAAGGTCATGAAGCTGAATGAGATGGGGGAATGGGCTCTGGCCTGGTGCCCCTCCCCTTCACCGTGGTTACCCCACTGGACGCGGCAGCAGGAATGACCATGTGTGTGGACCGAATGGCACAATGGATGGCGAGGCGCCGGGGCAGGCCATCAGCTGGCTCTGAAACGCTGACTCTCCACAGATCACAGGATTGCCACAGGCCCGGCCTTACACCCTCAGCACACAGCAAATGAGGCGTGGGGGTGGGGCTGTGGGAAGTGGGGTTCATGGGACCCTCCTCACCGGACCAAATACCCACTCAGTGGCTGAGTGGGCAGACAGTGACCTCAGGACCGTGGTGTCAGCTGTCCCTCTGCCTGGTGCACCTGTCCCCTTCTCAGGGGGTCTACTCAGACCTCCCAGTGAAAACAGCACCCTCCCCACTAGGGCCCCATCTCCCCTTCCCATCTCCGACCATGCTCCCCTGCCAACAGGGCTCGCTGTCTCTCCCACCACGAGAAGGTGGCTTTAGGAGGACAGGACGCCATGCCTGTTTTGGGCACTGATGATACATGTGGTGCCCAGAATAACCCTGGCATCCAGCAGATGCTTTGTAAATGTTTTTCCCATATATTTGCCTTTGAAAAAAATTTCAAAGTCTACACAGAACTAGTAAAACTATAGTGAACATTCATCAACCTTTAGCTAGATTCAATCCTCATTAACACTTTGCCACATTTTATTTCTCCATGTGTGTGTATTTGTGTGTGTGTTAGTCATTCAGTTGTGTCTGACTCTTTGCAACCCCATGGATGATACCCACGAGGCTCCTCTCTCTGTCCATGGGATTCTCCAGGCAAGAATACTGCGTGGGATTGCCATTCCCTTCTCCAGGGGGTCTTCCCGACCCAGGGATCGAACCCGGGTCTCCTGCATTGCAGGCAGACTTTACCGCCTGAGCCACCAGGGAAGCCCGTGTGTGTATGTGTGTGCGCACGTGTGTAATAGATATATATATGTGTGTACGTGTGTTTTTATGTAGTGTGTGCAATATATACATGTGTGTATTTAAATATGTGTGTGTATATATATTTGTGAGTGCACTATATAACTACACTATATAACTACACAAACACACATATATTTCTTTTTGGTAAACCAATTTTAAATTAAGGGAAAAAAGTATTGCCTAATAAGAGCTGCAAAAATTGATGCTTAATGAACAGAAGAATTGATGCTTTTGAACTGTGGTGTTGGGGAAGACTCTTGAGAGTCCCTTGGACTGCAAGGAGATCAAACCAGTCAATCCTAAAGGAAATCAACCCTGAATATTCCTTGGAAGAACTGATGCTGAAGCTCCAATACTTTGGCCACCTGATGTGAAAAACTGACTCATTAAGAAAAGATCCTGATGCTGGGAAAGATTGAAGGCCGAAGGAGAAGGGGACGACAGAGGATGAGATGGCTGGATGGCATTACCGACTCAATAGATAAGAGTTTGAGTGAGGTTCGGGAGTTGGTGATGGACAAGGAAGCCTGGAGTCCATGGGGTATGGCAAAGAGAAGGACACGACTGAGCGACTAAATTGAACTGAAGAATAAGAACAGTGCCACACCAGAAATTTCAACTGATACATTATCTACATACGTGGTCCACATTCAAATCTCCCCAGATGTCCTCAAAATACCCTTTACAGCAAGCCCTTAAACATTGTAGGCTGAGGGCCCATCATGGATCAGGTACAGCCTCTGTTCCCACATGTCTTTGGCCTCCCTTGACCTCAAGCAGCTTAGTCAACACCTGCTGAAGGAATGGGTGGGTGGGAGAGTCAGGCTGGGATAGTCTTCCAGAGCAGCCAGCAGGGGAGCTGGGGGACCCTCACCCAGAGTTTCCTCTATGCCTATCTCTTCTGCATCAAATCCCCCAGCACCTCCACATGGGACATGTCTCACTGTCCGCCCCCAACCCAGGTTCCTGGACTACTGTTTTCTTGCTCACTCACCCCTGGGGGAGGGAGGCTGTCCCTGAAGCCCTCACCCCACTCAAGTTTCCATTATCCTCCAATACCGATTCTTCTCTCTCAAGACACAGGGCTTTCTCTACTGCCCTTGGCTCACATCATAAAACATAAACGCAGAAGGCTGAACATGTGGCCTGGCTCGTGGCAAAGCTGTTGGCAGGGGCAGGGGGACACTTTTGCTTGAAGGAGGTGTGTCTGGGGTCACCGACGGGGCCATTCGTCCTTGGTAGCCCAGAAGGCTGCTTGCTCCGTAAAAGCCAATTGTGGCTATTATGAGGCTATTACTGGCGTGAGCCGTGAGATGCTCAAAACACAGGAAAACTGCTCTGGGAGAGGGCAGGAGGAAGAACCCAAGAGAGACATAAAAAGGCAATAGGATTTAGAGAGCACTCTTAGGAGAGAAGAGGGATGATGGATGGAATGGGAAGTGGATGAAGGGAGGGGGAGACAGGCTAGGAGGGAGGGGAACATGCTAGATGTGGGAAGAGGGCAGGAGAGAGTCAGAACCTCAGATCGAGGGGGACCAGCGCACTTGACTTTGCTCAGTGGTAGGCAGACGTGCTGGACAACAGCGGTCCCAGAGCAAGCTTGGGGGAGAGGGCGGGAAGGGTCTGAGGAGGGCAGAGAGCAGGCTCAGGAAGCTAGGAAGTGCACCTCCACTGGGTGCCAGCGTGAATGGACACAGGCCCAGGGGCTGATTAGAAACCAGCAGGCCTCCTTCATCTCTCTTTTGTGAAATCTCGGCCCATCCTATGGACCAAGAGGAAACAAAATCCCGGGTTGCCCCACACTAGGACGCCCTGCCGGCCCCCGTTTCCCTGCTGGTGCCCACCCTGAGGACTTCTGACAGTGGGTCTCTTGACAGTGTCCAAGTATGACAAGACGATATGAATCACATTTGCCTAGACTCCCACCACCCCCTCCTTTCCAGTATCACTGGAGCCCGGAGTTGGTGACAGCCCCCACTGTGGACACCAACCATCTAATTTCCTTGTCTCCTGGGGGCTCTAAATCCAGTCCCCTCTGACCTGCCGGCGGGAGAGATGACCTCCCATTTGTCCTGCTTATCACTGGTAATAACCATTAGGGACAATGGCAGGCACGCGCACCTGCTGCCCACTAGGATGGCAGATCGGGTCTCCGCAGGAGGCCAGGGATGCAGATCTCCTTGTCCTTTTCATCACCGCCTCACTCCCAGGCACTCACCCGCATGGACGCCCCCGAACCAGGGGATGCCGGGGACCTGAGCCAGGGAGACGGAGCGCGCCCCGCCCCCAGGCGAGTTAGCCGCCCGGGTCCAGGGGTTGAGCAGATGCTGTCAGGCAGCAGTTGTCAGGCTGATGAAAAGACACAGTGCTGCTGAACCCTCGCTGTGGCCCCGCCCTGTGTGCACAGGCCAAGGCTCAGGACACCGGATGAAGAAGCAGGGGTGAGATCTTTCTGCATGAGCCCTTCTTTATGAGGAGCATTTTCACAGCCGCCCTCGTGGTCCCCGAGACGGTCCCCAGTGGACATCGGCGACAGAACCCGTGGCACTGGGGGCAGGGCTGGCATGGCGTTGTGCATGCCACATCCCAAGTTTGCGCCATCCCCTCTCCCAGGGTCCCCCCCACTGAGGGCCTCCAAGTGCCCTGATCCGAGGGTCCCTGCAGGGGCTGGGCCTCCCTGGGGCTGTGGGAGGCGGAGGGCGCTCCCGAGGCCAGGCCGCCAGCAGCCAGCAGCCAGCCGGCCCAGCCCTGCTGTAAAGTATTAACTCATACTGAACACAGTTTGTCTCCGAGGACCCTCTTGGCCCCTTCGTCATCCTGTGCTGACATTTTAATCGTGCTTTTGTGGGAGCCGGCTGGCAGTTTGTCATCAGGAATGGCGCGGCGAGGGGCCAGAGCGCGTTGCTGGCTGTGGCTGCTGCTGAGGGAAGCAGCCCATTCTGACAGACTGAGCAATAATCTGAAGTTACTGCGCCGAGCCTGTGGGACACCAGCCGGGCCGCTTTATCTTCTTCATTAAAGTGCGCTCAAAAAAAAAATCCATTTTCCTTTAAAGTCTCAGGAACAGATGGAGTAAAATTAATTGCGCCATTAAGTCCCGATAGACAATACCAGAGTGGTTTTCTTTCAACTGTGCATGTGTGTTACAAAGTGCTCTTCGTAAAAGGCAATTACTGCAACATTTGCCATAAAATAAAGGTTGCTTTAATGGGCAATAAACACAGGCTTCAAATTTTGTATGAAATGGGTCTCCAAAGGGCGCTGTTAGAGGCGGCTCAAAGGCACGGCTGACTTCAGGATTTCGGCTCCGGCTCCGGCTCAGCCCGTTCCGAGAACAATGCCTCCCCGCCCTTGGATGTATTCTGATAGAATGATGGATGTGACGTGCTCGCGGCATGGGCCTCTCCAGCCAGATTTTTCTGGTCAGCAAATGGCAGGCGGGAGAGAGCAGGAGAGAAAGAGAGACACAGGGGGGAGAGAGAGGTGTTCACCAGGGTGTCCTCAGGGCGGCACCCACTGGCTGAGGAAGGAGCCAGTTAAAGCGACAGGCCCGGTTCACAGGGATGGAGTTGAGCATTTACTCCTCCTCTTCCACCTCACAGGCCTGGCTGAGGGTTTCCAGTGGATTCCTGGAAGGAGGGCATAGTGAGAAATCTGTATTTCTGTATATTCAGGGCCCTTTACGACCAAGATTTGGCAAAGAGGGGAAGAGACTGTGCTTTACAACTGAGATGAAGATAGAGCTGCAGGTCGCTCAGCAGACTGATGACCAGGCACCCGGCCAGAGCCCAGCTCACCGCCCCTCTGAGGACAGTGGCCGGGGCTGTTTAAGGGACCTCAGAGCACGCACACAGCACAGATCTCCACGCCAAGCGCACGGGGCTGGCTTTTCTCAGTCCCCTGCCCCTTTGAACTGCACCCCCCACCCCCACTGCTGCTTCATATCAATCCTTCCTGTTCATGGATCCAAGCTCTTCAAGCATGGTTGGACGGGGGGGGGCAGGAATGCCAAGAAGACCAGAAACTCATTTCAACCCACTATATTTCTACATTTCAGTAATTACAAAGTTAGCATGACACATAAATGATCCATTAATTGAAATATGGACTACACCAACTCCAATATTTATGGGATAAATCCATATTTCATTAAACAAATCCAATAAGCAAATATATCAAGGAGAACATGAGAGCATTTTTATTTAAGTATGAGAGCAGGGGCTAAAGGACCATTTCCTGTCCAAAGTACAGACCTAGAGCTTAAGAAACAAACAAACTCAAGAACCCTTAGCCGATGTGGAATTTGACGGGGCTGATGAGACCGAGAAGCTGATGCTGATGAAAATTAGCTTCAAGGGAATCGGGGGTCAGTTCCTAGGTCAGAGCTCAGGGGGGCCCAGGGAGCCCCAGCAGCCACCAGCCGCTATGATGCAAGTGGTGCTATTTCTGCTCAGACTATGGAGGGGATGGCGAGAGGCCATATGGATGCTTTGGCTGCTCCGAGGAAGGCAGGGCAGGTTTTTAGCTGTGTTTTAAAAGAGAGGTGGCTTTTACACTGAGCCATGCACCCTGCAGCCCGACCTCTTCTTCGGGGTGTTTCCTTCTCTGACGTTGACAGCGGGTGATGTCTATGGGAGCCCAGCCAACTCAACTCCCTCAGCACGGACGTGAGCTGCCACTGGAACCTGGGCTCTCAGAGGAGCGCCTCCTTCCTCTGGCTCTCCTGCTGGCATTCCCTTGCACCCAAATGGCATCACTGCCCGGCCCCCAACACCTGCCTCCTTGTGCACCCCAGGCCATCTTTGGGCCTAGACCCCTCCTCTTCCTTCATCCCTGCCACCCATCTTGCATGTCCTTGTGTCCACCTTCTTTGCCATATCTTAGCTCAGACCCCATCACCTCACCTGGCTGTCACGGCTTCTTAACCTGTCTCCTGCTCCAGCCTGACCTCTGCTAACCACTTCTCAAGGTGACTGAGTGGGCTGAGATGAGAGTTTCCATATACTCATTTTTGCCTGGGAAAATTCTAGTGAATGAATTATCTCCTGGGTGGAGAGGTGGGGTAGAGATAACTAGGAATAGTATACTCTTTCACAGTGTCCCAGTGGGGAGATAATAATTCTAGTTAAAACTCACGGCAGCCCGCTGCATCCACAAGTCCTGTAAATTTCAGGAGAATCCTAAGTTCCTTAAGCTTCAGGTCCAGTTTTGCAGGGCTCCAAGTTTATATAATTGGAGAAGGCAATGGCAACCCACTCCAGTACTCTTGCCTGGAAACTCCCATGGACGGAGGAGCCTGGTAGGCTGCAGTCCACGAGGTCGCTAAGAGATGGACATGACTGAGCGACTTCACTTTCACTTTTGTGCACTGGAGAAGGAAATGGCAACCCACTCCAGTGATCTTGCCTGGAGAATCCCAGGGATGGGGGAGCCTGGTCGGCTGCCGTCTATGGGGTGGCACAGAGTTGGACACGACTGAAGTGACTGAGCAGCAGCAGCAAGCTTATATAATATGGGGTGCCCAGATCAGATACAAATTTAATGCAAGATACAAAATTATTATAAAGATTTACCATATATGAAGAATTGATGCTTTTGAACTGTGGTGTTGGAGAAGACTCTTGAGAGTCCCTTGGACTGCAAGGAGATCCAACCAGTCCATGCTAAAGGAGATCAGCCCTGGGTGTTCTTTGGAAGGACCGATGCTAAAGCTGAAACTCCAATATTTTGGCCACCTCATGGGAAGAGTTGACTCACTGGAAAAGACCCTGACGCTGGGAAGGACTGGGGGGAGGAGAAGGGGACAACAGAGGATGAGATGGCTGGATGGCATCACCGACTCGATGGAGGTGAGTTTGAGTGAACTCCAGGAGTTGTTGATGGACAGGGAGGCCTGGCGTGCTGTGATTCATGGCGTTGCAGAGTTGGACATGACTGAGCGACTGAACTGAACTGATATATAGGAACAAAAAGTAACAAACCCACACAAAGACACTGCTGGAGGCCCAGCAGGGGCTCAGAAGGGGCCTGGACAGTGAGAGGTCTTCCAGCTTGAGCTTCCACAGCCTCTTTCTTGGTCAATCTGCCCTGACCCAGAACACAAGGAGCGGGTCTGTGGCCTGGCCTGAGCCTAACTCCGCAGGCTTCCTCTTGACGCTGCCCCACCCAACCCGCAGCTCCCGGTGTACGGCTCCCCATGCTCCAACACCATGACCGCGCATGGTTAGGTCAGCGTGCTCCCTTCTCCCCTTTCCACTGCATGTCCCCTCTCTTCCCTCGGCCAGGCAAAGAGCAAGGGAGAAAGCACCCTGGCAGATGTCTCTGCAGCTTTCAGAACTCAGCTCTATCATCATTTCCTCCAGAGAGCCTCTTCTGATGACGTCAGGCAGGACTTGGGACCCTTCCTCAGAAGCTCCCAAAACATCCTGACTGTTTTTACCCAACCCTGACTGCACAGCTCAGAAATGAGCTGTCTTTTCTTCCACTGAGTAGAGTAGATGCTGAATACATTTCTAATGACTGGATAGGCATGCCTGAGACGAAAGCAACCTTTCTTTCCCGGTGCCTTATGCGATCCCTGCCAAGGCTAGGCATTGAGGCTACACGCTGTGCTTGGAATGGGATGGGGAGGCGGGAGAACAGGAGCTAATGCTACACCATAAGGCGCCAACTCCACTCTCTCTGAACCAGGGCAGTTACCAAAGCACACTGCGATTGGCTGTTGGCAGGGATGGAATAATGAGCCAGGACTGACCCATACCCGAAGCCTAGGTCAGTAGTTCTCAACTGCTAAGCCACTTCAGTCGTGTCTAACTCTGTGCGACCCCATAGACGGCAGCCCACCAGGCTCCCCCGTCCTTGGGATTCTCCAACAGGAACACTGGAGTGGGCTGCCATTTCCTTCTCCAAGTTCTCAACTAGCTTTGCACATTAAAACATATCAGCAGTGGGACTTCCCTGGTGCTTCAGGGGTTAAGAATCCACCGTGCAATTCAGGAGACGTGGATTCGATTCCTGGTCAGGGAACTAACATCCCACATGCCATGGGGCAACTAAACCCACTCGCCACAACTAGAGAAGCCCGCACGCCACAGTGAAGACGCCATGTGTTGCAACCAAGACCTGATGCAGCCAAATAAAGAAAGAAATACTTAAAATAATAATACAATAGGTTTAAAAAATTTGAAGTATTTTTAAAAAATGTATTTCGTTGCTGCTCGGTACCTAGCCCCAGAGATTACTTTTTTACATGGTGGAATCCAGTCATCAACGGACTTCCTCCCAGGTGGTGCCAGTGGTGAAGAACCCACCTGCCAATGCAGGAGACATAAGAAACGTGGGTTTGATCCCTGGGTCGGGAAGATCCCCTGGAGAAAGGAACGGCAAGCCACTCCAGGATTCTTGCCTTGGAGACTCCCATGGACAGAGGGGTCCATGGGATCACACAGAGTCATCAATACCTTTAAGAAGCTCTCCAGATGATTTTAGAGTTGAAAAATAATGACCTAACCAACCCCATATTAACCTAAAACTCCCATTTAAAATATATTTTTACACACAAATTTGGATCTGCTCAGGGTTACCTGCCTATCTTCAGTCAATACTGTACATGGCCTATCTGCGTCACTTTCTCAGCATGAGTGAGCACCCGTTGTTGAGTGTCTGGGCAGAGGGCCGCGGCGACTTTGCACCTCACCCCCCACCATCTCACCGGTTCAGTCTGCAAATGCTTTGTGAGTGTCTGATACAAAACACTCACAGGAAATACACAAGAGTAAGACTTAGTTCTTATCCTTGAGGCGCTTGCAATATTTTAGATCAAACCACAATGAAACTCGACAGCAAAAGAACATTCACGAGCCTGTCATGTAAGTTCCAGTGACAAGTGCTCTGTGCAAGGCTGTCCCTCCACGGCAGGTCTGTGATGGCCAAGCAGTCTGTGAAACTCGAGATGCTGGACTGGTGGAGGAAAGAGCGGCACTAACAGCCGTAAGTCAGGAAGCCAGTCTCAAGTCACACTGGATGCTCATTCCTTCCTTCCTTCTGTCTGCTGATATACTTATGTTTCAAACATGTATGATGAGTTCACACGGTGGTGAGCTCCACAGGCCCGGGATGCAGGAGATGGAGATGACCCCTGGCCTGATGGAACACAGGACATGCATCATGCTCGAATGCATCATGCACTGAAGTCCCCACCTGCCACTGTGGTTAAGGCTATGAAGGGAAGTCCAGGGTCCTCGGATGTGAAAGAAACTTAGAAGTCAAGGGCCACAGAGATCTATGTTCCAAGAGCATAGCCGGTCATGTGCTTAACTTTAGTGGTAAATCCTTTCACATGGAGGGTCAGAAACAGCCTTGGAAGGAAGCCGGTGAGCAGAGAGCTGAGGCTTAGCTTATCCTCCCTGCTGGACCACATTCTCTCTCACTGGCAGAGAAATAACCTGCAGGGACTTGCACAGTGCCATGTGCAGATGGGGTTTAATGAATGTGGTGATGATAATGATGATAATTATTCAAATTCCTTCCTATCTCTACACCCCAGGGAGGCCAGTGCTGCCTTTTGTCATCTGACTGACTCTGAGAGGTGACCCTCCTCCCTCGGTTTTCCGTGTGATGTCTTCCCACGCCTGGCAGTGTTCCTCTGCTCCATGGCATCACTCCCGTCAGCACGTGCTCAGCAGTGTGCTACACGGAAAAGCGAGAGTGTGACACGGAGGACAGGGCTGGGCTGGCACAGGGAGCACCTTAAAGCCAGAAATACCAAGTGTGCGGACCAGATGAGAGAATCTGCGTTCATTTGTTTATACTCCATCTCCTTCAGGAAAGAGTTTTATGAGAATTAAAATGAACAGATACACATAAAAGGTATTAAAATTGAAACAGAAAGTCAAAATCTGATTAAGGAAGAGAAATCAAAACCTATTTGCAGGGCAGGAACAGAAATGCAGACGGAGAGAACAGACACTGGATGCGGGGTGGGGGGAGGGGAGGGTAGCATCGACATACATGCATTTCCGAGTGTAAAACTGAGAACTCGTGGGAAGCTGCTGTGCAGCGCAGGGAGCTCTGCTTGCTGCTCTGTGACAACCCAGAAGCGTGGGATGGGGGTAGGAGGAAGGCTCAGGAGGGAGGGGATACATGTATACATATAGCTGATTCACACTGTACGGCAGAAACTAACACAGCGTTGTTAGGCAATTATGAAGGGCAAGTGTTAGGCGCTTAGTCCTGTCTGGACTCTTTTGCCACCCCATGGACTGTAGCCCGCCAGGCTCCTCTTGTCCATGGAATTCTCCAGGCCAGACTACTGGAGTGGGTTGCCATTCCTCTTATACTCCAATTTTTAAAAAGGCTAAAAAAAAACAAAAAACAAAAAAACACAGAACCATGAGACCAAGCACCAAATTTAACTCTGGCCTTTCCAGAAGATGGGGCACAAGGGAAAGACAGGATCAGGTAACCTGCACTCCCCAGTGGGAGAGACGTCCATGGTTCTCCCAGGGAGATGCTAACATCCTGACTGGTCCACAGCACCCTGCATGGATGGCCCCTGTCTTCATAGCAGACACATGTTATCACCACCTTGGCTTTTGAAAATTATCAGTAAGTCCAAGGGATAAACATTAAAGTAGGATCTATCAAAGATAATTCAACTAAGGAAGATAAGCCACTGCCCTCTAAGCCTGTGCTTTCCTGGGCATCATCTCGGGGAGGGAGTAGAGCCCCTGCTGACCTGCCATGAACAGAGCTGCTCTCTCACCGACTTCAGGAAGCGCTGGCGGGAACCCCCTGGATGGTGCTCAGACGCTGCTGACCCTCACGCTCCAGACGCCCAGGACGGATGACGTCCTGAGAAGAGGCAACGCTGAAAGCCCAGCCAGCTCTCCTCCTTCTCCCCATGGAGACCAGCGATGAAGGTCCTTCAGGAAAGCCCCCAGGTGCCTCCGTGAATGGCTCTGGGTCCACTGACCCCCGCACAGTTGACATGCTAAGACTTTAGAATGCTGATGGTCAAAAGAATTACCTGTGATGATGAAAATGGTCCCAGGTGGCACAGTGGATAAGAATCCGCCACCAAGGCAGGAGACACGGGTTTGATTCCTGGTCCGGGAAGACTCCACATGTAGAGCAACTGAGCCTGCAAACGGTAACTACTGAGCCCAGGTGCTGCAACTGCTGAAGCCTGCAAATCTCGAGTCTGTGCTCCGCAACGAGAGAAGCCACTGCAATGAGAGCCTGTACACCACCAAGAAGAGTGCCCCCTGCTTGCTGCAACTAGAGAAAGCCCATGCAAAGCCACGAAGGCTCAGTGCAGCCAAAAACGAAGAAAACAGTCCCTATATGCACTGTCTGATAGAGCAGCCACTAGACATATGTGGCTATCAGGATGTACGTCACTGAGTAACTGACGTTTAGATTTTATTTAATGTTCTTTCCTGTAATCATGTACGAATGTGAGAGCTGGACTATAAAGAAAGCTGAGCATCAAAGAATTGATGCTTTTAAACTCTGGTGATGGAGAAGATTCTTCAGAGTCCCTTGGACAGCAAGGAGATCCAACCAGTCCATCCTAAAGGAAATCAGTCCTGAATATTCATTGGAAGGACTGACGCTGAAGCTGAAACTCCAATACTTTGGCCACCTGATGCAAAGTACTGACTCACTGGAAAAGACCCTGATGCTGGGAAAGACTGAAGGCAGGAGGAGAAGGGGATGACAGAGGATGAGATGGCTGGATGGCATCACCGACTCGATGGATATGAGTTTGAACAAGCTCTGGGAGTTGGTGATGGACAGGCAAGCCTGGCGTGCTACAGTCCATGGGGTCACAAAGAGTCGGACATGACTGAGTGACTGAACTGTTTATTTAATGTTAATTAATTTAACTTAAATAGCCACACATGACTAGTGGCCACGGGCTAGACAGAGCAAGCCTGAAGATCCACATCTCAGAACTGGTTTGCAAAGTTTCCTAACAGGCATTGCTCATACCCCACCATGGCCGTAGATAAATCTCAAGGACGCTCTTGAGGGCCTCATAGGAGAAGTCAGAAACCAAAAACTTCTCCCAGGCACTTGAGTAAACTGGTCTGCTCAATGAAACTATTTAGTACTGACCAAACACACTTTGGAGAACGTTTGCCAAACACAACAGTTGAGGTTTTGACAAACCGGAGGTTGGGCCATTCTGGTATTGGGTAACTATGGGGCCCAAATGCCTCCCCAAAGTCACTCCTAATTCCCATATAATCCCCAGTCGTAAAGCCCCACCAGGCACACAAGCTCTCTTCCTAATTGCTGAGGCAGGAGGGCACCAGAGAGTTCATCCGCATGTGGTAATTAACTCCCACCTTAGTGGTCAAGAATAAAACACATCTCTGTTTTCAACACTCACAATTAAGATCTGCCATGTCTGGAGGTCGTTTTGGCCTCCCCCTGACTCTTGGAGCGCTAATAAAACTCAGCCTTCGCAAGAGTATCCACGGCCAATGATTCTGGTGAAGTCTGGCCGTTAGCTGACTTCAGTCCGCAAAGAGAAAGGCCAGAGAAAGACGCGTGAAAGCTGCCAACGGCTCTGGATCCGTATGTTGAAAGAGCACGACCGCTACACAAAATGTTTAGAAATATGAGTTAAGTTTTGTCATAATGCATTAAAGCTGATTTCAGGGGGAAAAACCTTATAAACCTTTTTCTAGTCTCATATATAATAACCAATATGACTCTGGATTACTGAAGAACATTCTTGGCAAGAGTGAACGAAGGGATTACAGACGAGAAGCTGGGTGACTGAACTGGAGGGAGCTGTGATTCCAAGGAAGGCTGGGAGTTAGCGGGAGGGCAGGCGGACCCGGGCCTGAGCTGTAGCTGTGGGGACGACGAGCACTACGGGATCTGGCTGAACACCATGTTCTGCTTGGCAAGAATGCGCTGCCCAACAAACACCCAGGGCACGAACCCAAAGAAGCCCAGGTCCCATGGCGGGATGGGGTGAGAATTCAGGAACAGAGGCCTATGGCAGCCCCTTGGGGCCCGGGGCAATACAGGCCAAAGATGAACTTAACAAGAACTCAGAGAAAAGGGATTTCGGGAGAGACCACAGAGAAATGAAGTTGCCTGGAAGCTTCCACTCCAAGGTTAGCCTGAAGAACTCAGTCTGAACACGTCTTTTAAAAGCCTATTCTCGAGGTATCTCAAACGGAAAAGAATATCTGCCTGCAGTGCAGGAGAACTGGGTTCAATCCCTGGGTCAGAAAGATCCCCTGAAGAAGGGAATGGCTACCCATTCCACTATTCTTGCCTGGAGAATCCCATGGACAGAGAAGCCTGGTGGGCTACGGTACGTGGGATAGCAAAGAGTCGGACACGACTGAGTGACTAACACTTTCAAGTCAGCCTCAGCAGCATGCAACACCCAGCAAATCTCTGAAGCCGTCTGCTACGTCTGCCACGGCGTGTGCTAGACCTGCTTCTGTCATCTCTGCCTTTGCTCTGATCTAGTTCAGACATCAGCATCGGTCTAAACAGAATCGCAGCTAAACATTTTTGTCAGACTAGGGTTCTCAGCCTAATAATATCCCTCCATGAGGAATGGTCCCTTGTCCCTCTTTTCTGAAAACCAAATCTGATGCAAGACAAAAAACTTAGAAAAACTAATGGGACTATAAGGAAGGCAAGGGCGGTCCTTTGGGTTACACTTTGGGTTCATCTGGAGAAACCTGCAAATGAAGAGAAAATTGATGGGTACAACTTGGAAAGAACTGGGCTCAGTTTTCAGAGGAGTTAACAATGGGGCAGGTGGCAAGTCACCTCCCCTGTGAGATGATCGTTCTGTGGTGACCAAACGCTTGAGACGTGGGAGAAAGGAGAACTCCCAGTCGTCAGGCACCTGGGCACGGCAGAGGCCACCCTGCGGGCAAGCCTTCACCCTTTCCCTCACTGCCTCTTTGCTCAATGCTGGAAAGGATGAGCAGCAAAGAACAAAAACAACAGAGGCCACGAAGCAGTGCTAGCCAGCAAGCATGAGGCAATGGAGCCCAGTGGAGTTCTTCTCCCTAAAGGGAAATTAGCGACAGATGTGCTATCAGAAGGCTCCTAGAAGCTGTGCCTGGAGCTGAAATGGAATGAATGAAAAGGGTGGAAAAGCCATGGCACACTCCTGGGGGCCTCGAGGGTCAAGATTCAGGACCATCACAGGGAAGCAGCCAAGGCATGTCCAGCCCTGCAGGAGCCCAGGGCCTTGACCACAGAAAGTGTGTCTCAGGCAACGGGCTTCCGGAGCAGGGGAGTCAGGGGTGGGGCTGTGAGATGTGGAAGGACGTCTCACTTTGTAGGACTGTGAGCCCAGGTTCCCAGACCAGATAGTAGAGAAGTATCTTATGCTTTCGGCTTCACTTTGACCAACTCTAAACCATAAAGAAGGGTGAGGGCTGAAGAACTGATGGTTTTGAACTGTGGTGCTGGAGAAGACCCTAGAGAGGCCCTTGGACTGCAAGGAGATCAAATCAGTCAATCCTAAAGGAAATCAACCTTGAATATTCATTGGAAGGACTGATGCTGACTTCAAAGGTCCAATCCTTTGGCCACCTGATGTGAAGAGCTGACTCACTGGAAAAGACCCTGATGCTGGGAAAGATTGAGGGCAGGAGGAGAAGGGGGCGACAGAGGCTGAGATGGCTGGATGGCACCACTGACTCGATGGACATGAGTCTGAGCAAACTCCAAGAGATACTGAAGGGCGGGGAAGCCTGGCGTGCTGCAGTTCATAGGGTTGCAAAGAGTCGGACACAACTTAGCGACTGAACAACAACAGTGTGCTTCTATGGGATATAGGACTCCATCTGCCAGCAGCTCTATTCTCCGGGCCATCTCCCAGGAGCGTCTCTTCCGTAAACTGAGGCACACCAGAGCCATGTGCTCAGGAGAGAAAGAGCTCAAAGGAGGCCACGTTCCTGCCCTTGGCCCAGGCGCTCCCATCCACGAGAGCAGGTGACGGGGCCCCTGCTAGGAGGCTGGCAGGGCATGGGGTGCTAGGTGGGGATGGCGCTGGGCGGCCTCTGCCACTGTCTTCAGTGTCCCTTCTGCCTCCCAGCTCTGAGCTGGAACCCAAGCACCCCACAGGGCCAGTGGGCCCTGGGGGCGAGCCCACCTCTAAGGAAGCACCAGAGACGCCTCCATGAGTCTCTGAGCATGAGAGTTGGGGAAGGGGAGAAAGTCATAAAACAGGACATCGGCGAATTCCCTCTTCTACTTGCTCGGGGTCATTTTTTCCAAACAGGAGGGCGCCTCGCCAACTGCCCGCCTGCCTCTGCTCAAAGGCTAATGATTCCATAAGGGTCAAACAGCAGCCAGGACAATAGCCTCTTAAAAACAAAATGCCAGGGTTACACATTATTATTTTTATTTTCCCCCTCTTGGCTGCTCCTTTTTTTTTTTTTTCCCTTTACCTTGACCAGCACTTCTAATTATTTTAGAGGGAAGAGGGAAGATAGGAAATCAAAAGATCTGGTTCAAAACACAGCTCTCTCCCCCTCCTCCTGGGGTGAGCTCATCTCCTGTGAGATAATAAGCATGAAGTGGATGCCAGGCTGCGTGCACTCCCCAGACAATGGCTGGGGAGAAAAAGGCAGCAGCGTGCACACAGGAGGCTGGCAACCTGCTGTCCGCGAAGGGTTAAAGCCCACAGCGTCCTCCGGCCGTTCCAGAAAGAACACAAAGCTCAGTGGGGCTGGGAGGAAACTCCCACAGGGTCCCTATTAAAATGGATCAAGTCACACATGTCGATATCCCCATTTCATAGATGCTGTAATTTGTTTGACAGGAGTGAATCCCGCTGATCCAAGTCAGGGCAAGGGAGGGGGAAAAAAAAAGTCTGCTAGAAAGGGAGACCCATAGAGAGCCTGGTGTTTTCTGCATCTGGCCTTTAGAAGAAAGCCTCAGGTCCACCGGATCAGCCGTGCTTTGAAAACAGGGCGGGTCCCAAATAGAAGACTGTCCTTAGGCGCGCGCACACACACACACACGCGCACGGTGTGTATGCACACACAGGGCGCATTGTTCTGATCTTAACTGTGAGATGTTAGAAACGGTACAATAAAGCCTTTTTGGTTCCCAGCGGAGAACAGGATCAAACCCCGCTCTCCCTCTGGTGATCCTGATAAAGGCAGTGCCGGCGTTCCAACAAAACATGCTGCGGTTCCCGCGCCTTCCTTCCACTCTCGCTCGTCTTTTGTGTCTTTCTTTTTTTCCCTTGCTCTCTCTCTCTCTGTCTTCCCTTCTCTCTTCCTATCTCTGTCTCTTGCCAAAGGCATTAAAAATGAGAATTAAAGATGAGAACCACTCCACCAAGCATGGGGTGGGGGGTGGATACTAATCCACTGGCCCTGCTTTGCTGGGAAAGCAGGTTTTGAATAAGGCCCCTGACACAGATGAGTTTAGTGATCACAGTTTAATTCTGAATAGGGCACATCGTGCTCTGCGGATATGAAACAGACAATATGGGGCAAACAGGCCTTTTTGGAACTGGTTTCTCCTCTTGGTTAATGAGGGTCAGGGGAGAATGAAGGAACAAACCGAGATGCTTGGTACAACCCAGGAGGCTGACCCCTCGAGGGAGATGCTGCTGGAGTGGGGCCAGGGCCACCTCTGCAGTCCCTTGGGGCCTCTGAAATCACAGAAGGTTAGAGAGGAAGTCAGGAGCTGAGAGGGTCCTCCGAGACCTGCCAGCCCCATACCCTCTACAGCTCCCTCGAGGCAAGGCGACTTGCCCAGAGAGACAGAGAAACCCGGGCAACTGCCTGGCTTCTCCTGAGGCCTCCTGGGCCCATCTCTGGTCCCTGCTAGACTAGTTAATGCCTTGTTCTCTCAGCCTGTAAGGATGGAATTGGAACCAGCAATCGGAGTGTTGGTAGGTGCTCAAAGGCTGCTTTGAGAGGCAGGAAAGGATGCCCACTCGCCTGTCTCAGGGCTTCCTTTGAAGGCTCTTCATAACCCTTACATGCAGTTATTTTGGCTTTGGTTTGTTTGCCCATTTTCCAAGTTGTCGCAATAAACTTCCCGGAGATCTGAAGCAGAAAGACAAGCATTTAAAATGGAGATATTGGACATAAAGAGCCGCTTTTACATGAAAAGTAAATCCTCTGTTATGCATAATGGTTAAATTTCCTCTGGTGGTGGGTGTGGAGACAGGAGAAAGCAAAGAACAGTACATAAATTTCTGCGAAAGTCGATTTCACAACAAGAGAGATCAAAGAAGTTGGCAGGGATGTTCTTCCTTTGCAGATTAAAAAAAAGGGTAACAAAGACTCTCCCTTGAATGCAGATGTAACGCCAGGAGTTGCAACAGCCAGAGTGAAGCCATGAGGAACAGGCTGAGAAAGTCCTGAAGGTGCTGGTCCGTACGCTGAGCCGTGGGACCAATGACAGCACCAGCCTATCTGTAGTTGTTTTTTTTTTTTTTTACAAGGTGAGAAAAAGAAATTCTAAGTTGTTTCAGATGCTGCTGGTCAAGCTTCCTATTACTTGCAGCTAAATGCACTTCTGAGCAACACAAAGGCCAGGACTACTGACTGGATCCTTCTTTCTCCTTTTCACCTCTTGTCTCTAAGGAGCAAGTGTCCTCCTTCTGCTACTAAAAATTCTCCTCTGTTCTTAATTCTGTCCCTTAAGACCTCCTTGGGGACCTTGTTCCATCAGTAATCCCTTATTCCCTCTCCAATAATTTCGACTCAACCTAAAAACACAATCAAGTTTCTCCAATCTCAAAAAAAAAAAAAAAATTCATTTTACCCCCTTCTGCGAGGAAAATATCTTTGGGTTCAGCGAGCACGTTTACTTAAAGACTTGTGACTTTAACCTTGACCACTTGCTTGTTCACTTTTTCGCGTGGTAATGATGCATTGAGCAGACCAATGTGCAGGACCTCATGCAAGACCAGGGGGCTCCGCAGGATGCGGGAGCAGACCTGGGCTTGCCTTTGAGGAGCCTCGGGTTGTCAGCTCATCACACCACAAATGCAAGATGAGAGCTGCCGTCCTTCACACCTCCACTGAGCCCACATGGTGCCCCTGGGCAGCCACAAGGCCCCATCAGATAGTTATCAGAGCCAAAGGGTACCTCACTGATCAGCCCTGGGTAAGAGAGTGGCCTTCAGGCTGGCACCTGAGTTAGGTCCTGGCTCCTCTGCAAAGTAGTTGCGTGATGCTGAGAAGACTCTGAGTCAAGTGTCCTCGCCTGCCTGGGGCTGAGGCTGTTCCCTCCAAGCCTGCCTTTAGAAGGCACAAGACACGGCGTCAGGAGTTGGGCACAGCGTCTGGCACAGAGAGCATGCCTGCTGAAGGGCAGCCATGAGCACGACTGCTGTTCACACTTCTTCTCAGTGGACTCAGGTGAGCAAACAGGGAAAAGCTTGAAGATGGACAGAAGCCATTTCACTCAGGTCTTTTTTCTTCCTGAGTTTAATGATCCCTCCATTAAATACCTCCTGGTAAAATAAAACTTGAAGGACAGAACACACTGCCTTTAGGCCTTGTCCCCAGTCTTATCAAGACAGGCTGTACACCTGGTTAAAACAGCCTAGCTGACCTCTGCCTATGCCACCTGAGGGCCACACAGTGTCTGAAAGTCTTCTAAATAGACCAGATGCTTTTTGCACGATCCTCCTAAAAAGGCCACAAACCTTGCAGGGCACACTTTGGGTAGGCTAGGCAGGGAAAGCCTAACAACTCCTAAGCTGTATCAACGAGAAAACTCTAGAATCTCTGGCACTTTAGTGAGCGGGGCAGTGCCTGAAGGAACTGCTTCCCCGAGGGGGCCCTCAGAATCCTGGCTCTCTGCAGATGCACATGAGGGAATTCTGACTTCAACCAAAGTTAGATCTGGCAGTGACTGTGCTGGGAAGGTGTGCCTGGGTAGGAAAGCCATCAAGTCTGAGATCCAAAGAGGTTTTTGCCCATTTATTTTTTTCTCTCCAGGTATTTATTTTCTAGGGGTCTTCCTGGGTGGCCCAGAGGTAAAGAATCCACCTGCCAATGCAGAAGACACAGGAGATGTGCATTCCATCTCTGGGTCAGGAAGATCCCCCGGAGAAGGAAATGGCAACCCACTGCAGTATTCTTGCCTGGAAAATCCCAGGGACAGAGGAGCCTGGCGGGCTACAATCCATGAGGGTCGCAAAGAGTTAGACATGACTGAGTGAGCACACACATTTTCTAACATGTACACACATCCACACTCCCTCATCCCTGCTGCCCACCCTGTCATCCAAGGTGGGGGGTACAACTTTCCAACTACAGGGGGCTGAACTCACAAGGACATCTCCTTGTGTCACCGACCTGGAGCCTAGGAAAACCAACAAGAGGGAAAGGGTTCTAGAGGACTCCCCTGTACATCCGGCCAGCCAATGGTTTCACATCCAGCACTCATGTTTTTAATTTCTCGAGAGCCACGCAGGCGGCCTGGAAAGGCCCAGGCAGATGGGCTGCCATGTCTGGGCTGTGAGTTCAGCCAGTAGCCAGCCTGCAAGGCGGCGCTCAAGTGCATGTGATCCGGGGCTGGGTGGCCTGGGGAGCCGGTGCGAGCCGGCCCTGCAGCCGGCTGGCCTCTGGGCCCCTGCCAGGCCGCCGGGCTGCCAGGGGAAGTGAGAGTGCTCAGCATGAGATGCCAGCTGGCCGGGCTTGCTCCCCAGGGGGAGGCTGTAAGCACAGATTACCAGGGACTTTGTTCAGTTCTGCTGCCGGCTCCCCGAGGAGAGGAACATCACAGCCCAGCGTCGGTACTAATAGGCCCGGATGCGCCAGACCCGGCTAAGGAGGCCAGCACCGGAGGGGGCGGTGCGTGGCAGAAGGGAGGACAAAGGCCATACCTTCCAAGCCAACAAGCTGGCTTGGAACCTGACAAGGCAGCGCTGTCTGCAGCCTAGCCCAATCCCTGCCTGGAGCCTCAGGGGATGCTTCCTTCCTGCCCATCCCCATCTCTGCTGTCCACACCCAAAGAAGCCCCCAGCCCTCCACTGAGCTCCATCATGGGAGCCTGCGGGGTTCACTAATGACAGAGCAGAAACTCAAACTTTCCTCTGCTTCATTTCAAGGACCTGTGACTGTGACGTTGACACGAGCCACCGCCGCTCAGGAGTTGTCATGGAGACCGTGGTGGTGGCAGAACTGATGCTGGTCTCCGCTTTCATGGAAAAAAAAGTAATTTAAATTTTTATGTATAAGACCAGATCATTAGACTGAGAAATTAAATTGACAATTTCTTACTATTTTTTCTCCTAGAGGGATTTCTGAGGAGTGCTGGAGAAAGGATCCATTGGCCAGGAAAGATGTGCAGGTCTTTTGGGCTGGTCGTGTCTCTGACCCTGAAATGGTTTACTTCAAGATCAAAGGTGGCCCTTGGCTGGTTTCACTTCCACGGTCCCAGTTCCCATATTCAACTTGCCACCCAACACCCTTGCCATCCTGTTAGGTATTTAATATAACATCGCTCGTTTGCAGCCTGGGCAAAATGCCTCTGAGGAAATTTTTGTCACCTGTTGGCACCGCGTGAATCCCAGCCTGAAGCGAGCACATCCCTGGATGTGAATGCACAGGACAGGGCCACTCCGAGGAGCCAGGGAGTGTGCCCCTTGAGATCAATCTTCCTCCCTGCATGGACGGATCTCTGCCTTGTTCTCCCCCGCCCTTCCTCTCCTGTTTGGGGGCCTGCAGGTGCTGGCCTCTCCGGGACTGACACCCAGGCACCTATCCTCTGGACTCAGCAAAGAGCCACCTCCCGGCTGACCCCTCCGCTCCACCCCTGGGGTCACCACTGTCACAATGGGACTTACTGAGGCCAACCACCCCCAGTGGCCCTCCCCTCTGCTCTCCCGTGGCCCGCCTCTGAAGTCCCCAGCCTGGGAGGAGGGAGACTTAATGAGTTCTCACCAGGGTCAGTCTCTCACAAAACACACCTACCACAATACCCTCCTCATCTCCTTTCATAATATGTAGGCAAGCTGTCATCAGAATCTACTGTGACACTCCCAAAAATCTAATATTACTTGCAAAAGAGCATTCTATATTCTCAGTGGAAATATCTCTACAGCCTTGATTTCTGTGGTTGTCTGGAAAGAGATGACGCATGTTTAAGGCAGGAAAAAAAAATACATGCACACGCATATACATACATACATCTATATGTATATATATGCCTCTCCAACCTCTCTTTCTCTTGCTATTCTGAGGCTTGTCTTTAATGAGCAGCTCCAAATGACAGCTTTAATCACTGCCTCTGGCCACTGAAAGAGGCCGCTAATGATAGGAAAGAACATAGGGCCATTTGCATCAATCAGCTCCAGTCTAAATCACTTTTTATGATAATGCACCCAAGCGAAGAAGAAAGTCTCTGATGTCGCCTGCATGATGATGTACCACTGTGCCGTCTCCCCAGTTCAGACCTCCACATAAATCTCTTAAAGAGGCATGCACCCCACCCAGCACTGCCTAACACGGCCCTCGTTTTCTACACCATTAATGATCCACCACCAGGGCAGAGTCATGAGGGGCTGAGCAATCTGTTCCTTTAGTTTTTAGTCTGGGGGATATACCCTCTGCTACCAAATGAAAATAACAAGGTAAGGGAGAAGAAATACATCCTGACCCATTTATGACACCATTTCATCGTTTTTTTTTTTAAGCACTCAAACAAAAAAGAAGGTGGGTACATTGCCAAACGTGATTATTTGCTAGTCCTGGAGATGGAAGGCCGGGCTGTATGATGACAAGGACAATAGGCAGGGAGCTCTGAGGTCTGAGCTCCAGGTCGGGCTGCCCTAGGCCTCTGTGACCTGGGGAAGGTCTTATTAGATTCCCTGGGCCTGAGTTTCCCCAACTTCAAGGGCCAAGACCAGATCACGTCCACGAGTTACAGCCAATGGTAAAATGCTCTGACTTGAAGACGGTTAGGAAAGCTGATTTTTCCATTCAGAACCCCATTTTGCTGGGGAGAAGGCTGACCTGCCTCTTTTTGGACCATGGGTCCGAGCAACCATAGCTTCACATGTCAGATGCAGCAGCCAGCCTTTTTAGATAGATAGATGGATAGATACGGATTATTTTCAAAGCCTTTATTGAATTTGTTGCAATATTGCTTCTGTTTTATGTTTTGGGTTTTGGGCTGTGAGGCATGTGATCTCAGCTCCCCGACCAGGGATCAAACCTACATCTCTGCATTGGAGGGTGAGGTCTTAACCCCTGGACCATAAGGGAGGTCCCAGCAGCTCTCTTCACAGTGGCTCCTTGGAGGAACATTTCATATCAACTGAAAAAATAATTATATTAAACAATAGCATGGTCGATTATGATGTGGAGAAGTTTCAAACACAGGAATTTTCTTATTCTGTATTCGGTATAGAATCAAGAAGCCTGGGGTGCCTTTTCCATTTCCCCCAAAGTACAAATGTCTGTTAGTGGCTAATAGCCTGGGGTCATCTGTCCCCTTGTAACAGGACAAACCTCTCTTGCTACTTTAAGCGTAACAGCCAATACATACATACGTATATACATATACAGACACACATACATGTCTACTCCAGAGAGCTCACAATTTATTAATATTATCTGTATACTTGGGGAAATGCTGAAAGAAAGCCCATTTCTAAGGGTCCTTTTGAGGGAAATACTACTGCTTCAATGGATGTGATGCTTAGCACAGCCCAGAAGTGACTATGCGAGTACGGTTTGACTGCCCACATGACAGACTAATTAACAGTGATTATTTTATTATGCACAAGGCTGTGAGGAGCATTTTGGTAAATGCTGTTTGAGAGCACTTTCTAGCCAGTGAGTCTGAGATTTTATTCCTCTGTCTTCTAGAACCTTTCCACACTCCAGTTATCCACTATGATGGTGTAACTGTAACAAAGAGGCTGGATATAAGAAGTGACTTCCAAGGGCTAGACACTTAGGATGGGCAATGATGGCTCCTTTTAAAGTCATTTGCTTGCTAGGTCAGTTAGGATTCACTTTGGTGGCAAGTGACAGACAAAATAACAGTGGTTTAAACAAGAGTTTGCTCTCTCAAAGTACAAGTCCCAAGACAGGCAGCCTAGGACTGGAATGGCACTCTCTAATGTCAGGGACGTCAGGTCTTCCTACATATGTGGATGTATCTGCCTTTATTGCCTTCCGTTCCCCAAAAACACATCATCGCCCAGGACCATGGCTGCGGCCCCAACAATTGCGGCCACATTCTAGATGGGCCTGCTCCTGGCCCTTTAAGGACACTCTCTACAAGCAGCGCTTCACCAATTCATTAATACCCATTAGCCAGAACTGAGTTCTAGGACAGCATCTTGCTGCAAGGCAGGCCATTGAAGGTTAGTCTTTATTCTATTTAGTTGGCCCATTTGTCCAATTAAAAATCAATAGTTTTTATTACAGAGGAAGAAGGGGAGGATGCAAATTAGAAGGCAACTAGCATTCTTGGCCACTAACAATGTACCAGGGAACTGTCTAGTAGTTATCATGGGGACCCACACCTCAGTTCCCCAAGCCCCCTCACAACCCACGGTGTGGGGCAGGGACGCCCCGAGATGCTTTTTCCTTTCCCCATGGTATCCCTTGTGGGGGCTGCTTCTTGTTGACCTGTAATTTTCCCAAGGGGGTCCCTTCTGAAAAAGTCAGCCCAGTGAGGAACTAGAAAATGGAGTGTATTCTTCCAGAAAGACACCATAGACTCAGAGTATTATTTCCATGCTGTGGGCAGCATTTTACAGCCTCCCAGAGAAAACAAGAGGACAGCAGTTTCTGTACATCGAACCGCCACAGGATAACTGACGCAAGACAGAGAGAGCTCAGAGTTGCCAAGGAAGGTTCTGCGAGTGAGGCAGCCTTGTAAGCTGTGCTGGGGGTGCAAGCAGTCTCACTCAATTCTTCAGGGAAAGTCATGTAACTATTTGTAAACATAAAGGTGTTTCTATATATAGAATGGATAAACAACAAGGTCCTACTATAGCATGGAAGACTGTATTCAATATCCTACGGCAAAGCGTAATGAAAAGAATATTTAAAAAAGAACGTTAAAAAAAGGCTCTTCATTTCTTAGCATAACACACTGACCACCAACATTTCATGTATGGCATTCCTTCCTGAAAGTAATTAGCCAACTTTAAGTGAACACAGACAGAAGACCTCCTACAAATTTCTTTCTACAACACACAAGCAACTTTACTTTAGCCACTTTCCTTTTCCCCCCAAATGTAAACATCTGGTGTGTGCCTGCATGCCAAGTCTCTTCAATCATGTGCGACTCTCTGCCACCCCATGGACTGTACCCCGCCAGGTGCCTCTGTCTATGGCATTCTCCAGGCAAGAATACTGGAGTGGGTTGCCTTGACCTCCTCTGGGGGATCTTCCTGACCCAGGGATCGAATCCCCATCTCTTACGTCTCCTGCACTGGCAAAGGGGTTCTTTACCACCACCCAGGAAGCCCCACATAAACTTGACACCAGGTGTCGAGTCCACCTCCATCTCACTGGCAGGGCAGAACATCACTGCTGCGTCTCCAGACTGCAGGAGCAGTCCGGAGGAGACGGCCCGGGGCTGGCCCAGTGCCAAGGAAGCCAGGTGACTGTGCTCTCAGACGTTCACCATCTCCTGGGCGTCATCCCCACAGTGCCCCAGGCTCTTCCCTTCACATTGCCTCTGCCTTGAGCTGTCTCGCGTCTCGTCTAGATGTGGCTTTTCCAGCGCCTGGCACCTCACTGCTCCACGGCCTCCACACCAGACACCTCTACCAGGTCTGTTTCCTCCACAGGCTCCCATCAGTGGATTTTTGCCCAAAGGATTCAACTGATCATACTCCCATAGAGAGAGAGACCTATTTTTAAAAGGCGGCACTCCCATCATCATTGAAGACTCAGTGACTACACCCCATGGTCTTCTGATATGTGGCAGGTGCCATGCAGACCCTAAGGGACTCTTAATCCCAGGAGCCCCCTTCCCTGTCTCTCAGCAGAGCACTGCTGAGGGCAGCACTTCCTTGCTTTAAGGAGTAGGCCAGGGACTTCCACAGGGTCCAGTGGTTAGGACTCAGCGCTTTCACTGCCGTGGTCCCAGGTTCAATCCCTGGTCGGGGATCCAGATCCCTGCTCTTTGGAAAAGACACTGATGCTGGGAAAGATTGAGAGCAGGAGGACAAGGGGCTGACAGAGGATTGAGGGCAGGGGGACAATGACAGGATGAGATGGTTGGATGGTATCACTGACTCAACGGACATGAGTTTGAGCAAACTCTGGGAGATAGTGAAGGACAGGGAAGCCTGGCATGCTGCGGTCCATGGGGTTGCAAAGAGTTGAACATGACTGAGCAACTGAACAACATACAACAAAGCCTATTAGGTGCAGCCAAAAAAAAAAAAAAAACCACAGCAGATCAACTATAGATGGGCCCTGGACCTCACCAAAACAAATATATATGCACAAAGATACCTCAGTGTCAGGCTGCCCAACAAAGACTATGAAAATCACCGAAGAGTTGAAAACCAATTTTGCCTGTGCTGGGTCTTTTCTGTGGAGCACAGTCTTCTCTGGTTGCAGCGCTTGGCTCAGCTGCTCTGTGGCGTGTGGGATCTTACTTCTCTGACCAGGGATTAAACCCACGTCTCTACCACCAGGGAAGTCCCGTTACTGAAGATTTTGAAAAGCTTTTGTATGTTGCACAACAGAACAGAAGCTTCATGAGGGTTGAGGCACTATCTGTTTCCTTCACCAGTTCCTGACATTTGGCCTGCAGGTAGAAAGTGCTCAGTAAATGTTTGCTGACTGAACACATGAATGAAGCTTCAAAACTAAGAACCACATATGTCACAAGCATGAATACTCACAGGCTACAAGTAATCTTTCTTTCAAGAATCAGAGATGACTGGAGTGGCAGGAACTCTCCTAAATCCAGTTAATCCCATAGACTTCAAGTCGAATACTATCTTAATAGCTCTCAGATCTAGATGAGACTCACTTTTGAAGACCTGGAGGTGGTATAATTACCTCAACTGATAATCTTATCTAGTGCCCGAAAAGCTTTTATGAGAAAGCTTACCTCAGACAAACTAATTTTCTACTCTCTAGTAGAAATGTCCCAGATATGGTATGCTAAGTAAATTTCAGAGTTTATTTCGGAAAGAAAAGGAAAATGAAAGAAGGAAGGAAGAAAGAAGAAATGAAGGACAGGAGGAAAATAAAACAAACCTCCACACACCAAGAACGATCTGCTCCTGCCAGCTCCCAAGGCCAGAAGCATCTGAAAGCGAATACGAGGGATTACAAGGGTCGTGCTATCAGAAGTCTGTCCTGTGTAAGATGTCTTTTTTGGTACCTGCTGGCTTGCTCGGCCTGTGAACATCAATTCCACACTATCCCAGTTCACAGGTCATGATTTCAATTCATCTCATTCAGCAATAGGTGGTTGGCCAATGTCAAAAACCATGAACAGCCAATGATTCCCCAGCATGTCCGAGGGATGTACAGTAAGATACAACATGGTGCAAGGACGAATGCTGGCTTATGGTGTTTCAAAGTGGAGACGTCACTGTCTGCAAGCTGAGCCGTGGTGAAAAACGGAAAATGTTCTGCTGAATTCTTCACATTCTTTGAAAATGAAGACTCACAGAGCAGGAGGAGCCCTTATAAGACATTACCTGGACCATTCGCCTGCCTCATAGAGCTGCCCCCAAATACTGCCCTCCCCGCCCAAAAAAAAGAGCTTACAGGTGCACAAAGCAGAAGCCCCACCAGCACCTCGGTCACCAGCCCACACATGGCGGAGCCAGCCACTGCTCCAGTACCACGCCAGCTCATTACCAGCCTGGGGCAGAGTAGGAAGCCAGACTAAGTGACATTCATATTTTATTCTGTACAAGTCTGAGAGGGTAAGGGTGAATGTCATTCCGTGGGGACGCATCATCCAAAATGACCACGCAAAGGAACAAAATTGCCCCAAGAGGCTCAAAGAGTAAAGTGACATACTTAGCGGTTGGTAAGGGCTTCAGTTAGAGCTTCCCTGGTGGCTCAGTGGTAAAGAATCTGCCTGCCAATGCCAAGAGACGCAGGTTTGATCCCTGCCTCAGCAAGATCCCCAGAGAAGGAAAGGGCTATCCACTCCAGTATTCTTGCCTGGGAAATCCCATGGACCTAGGAGCCTGGCAGGCTATAGTCATGGGGTCACAAAAGCGTCAGATGTGGCTGAGCAACTAAACGGCAACAACAAAGGCTTTGGTGAATTCTAGGACACACACCTTCACCTCTAACAGAAGTCGCTATCGTGTGGCAGGCACATTTGAAACCACTGCGCCAGGAGGCCCAGGTTCCAACCTGGACACAATAACCCTGCCAGGCTTCTGTGTCATCATACGGGCCTGTCCCACAGGGTTTGTGTGGGAGACTGTACTAGAGTGCTGAAGCACCTGCTCCTAGTCCTCGATAAATATTAGATATTATGATCTCCGCTTCAGAGGTCCCGGGGGAGGGCTGAGGATCATTGAGTCCGTATTTCTTCATTAAGAGAAGAAAGCAGCCATTTAACTATTGGCAAAATCATCTTCCTAACAGTAAACTGTTCTCTCTCTTGCTCTCTTTTTCTTTCATTGGCAGGAGAGCTAACACTGGCAGATTCCTCCTATGGGACCTTGGCCTGGTCTGTGTGTTATCTGGAAGGTTCTGGTGGACTGCCGAATGCTTTTTCATGACGACAGCGGTTTTGCCTTCTGGGGAACCTGCCCCCAAATCAATGATGGGGCATTTCTAAGTCCAGGGAGGAGGCACATCTCAGAGGCCAAGCACCCAACCCTACAAACTCTGCGCGAGCAAGCCGGGGGGCCGTGTCTAGACTGGTGTGTGGACTGGCTGATCAGCCTCTTCAAAGGTTCGGCTCTGTCCACAGTGTAATCAATCAACTCCATCAACCAAAGGTGCCTGGGGGTCTGTCTGGCACACTGACACTGGGAAGAGTGCTGGTGGAAACACTGTCCCTGCAAAACGCTTATGATTTTATATACACCGGGAAGTTTGCGGATCTGACCTCTCCTGCCCGCTTTGCATTACGAGAAAAGGAAAGAAAATGGGAAAAAGGGGTAAAATGCCACTTTCGCCTGCACTTCTACTCTAATGTGCGTCTGATTCCAAAGAGCTTTTACGCGTTCTGTTCTTTAAAAACAAAAGAAACAAAAAAAGAGAAGTGTGTAGCAAGAGTCTGTGCAGTCCATGGAGTCCTCCAGGCCAGAACACTGGAGTGGGGAGCCTTTCCCTTCTCCAGGGGATCTTCCCAACCCAGAGATCGAACCCAGGTCTCCGGCATTGTGGGTGGATTCTTTACCAGCTGAGCCACAAGGGAAGCCCAAGAATACTGGAGTGGGTAGCCTGTCTTCTCCAGCAGATCTTCCCAACCCAGGAATTGAACCAGGGTCTCCTGCATTGCAGGCAGGTTCTTTACCAACTGAGCTATGAGGGAGGCCCTCTATACAGATATAACCCGCTTTAAATAAATAAGTATGTAAAATTTCTGAGGGACAGGTGAATGCCTAGAGGTGGAATAATCAGCTTCATAACACACTCCTTCACTTTATCAGAGGATTCACTGTTTCTGAGCATGCACCCCTTGTGAATTTACACTAGAGTCCAAATGACTGACACCTGCATGACATCCCACTTTTTCAGACACACCCTTATCTAAAACAAGGCAGATCTGGACTTCCCTGGTAGTTCAGTGGTTAAGAATCTGCCTGCCAATGCAGGGGACATGGGTTCGATCCCTGGTCTGGGAAGATTCAACGTGATTCCAGGACACTAAGCTGCTGGGCCTTGGCTACTGAAGCCTCCACACCCTGGAGCCTGTGCTCTGCAACAAGGGGGTCACCACAGTGAGAAGCCCACACACGGGAACTAGAGAGTAGCCCCACTTGTGCCCCTGGAGAAAAGCCCATGTGGAGAAATGAAGACCCAGCACAGCCAAAACTAATGAACAAACAGGGGCTTCCCTGGTGGCTCAGGGGTGAAGAATCCACCTGCAGGAGAAGCAGCTTCTATCCCTGGATGAGGAAGACCTCCTGGAGGAGGAAACAGCAACCCACTCCAGTGTTCTTGCCTGGGAAATCTCATGGACGGAGGAAGGAGCCTTGCAGGCTATAGTCCATAAGGTCACAAAGAGTCAGACACGACCAAGTGACTAAACAACAACAAGAATAACTTCACAAAATAAGGCACATCTGAGAGTGCTCAGCGGGGGACAACACCAGAAGCTGGGATGCTGCGTGTGGGCTAGCCACGGAACACAAACATTCTGACCCGCTCAACCCGCAGAGCCAGGGTTCTGCTGCTGAGCAACAGTGACTCTCATCCTGCAATCACCACCCAGCCACCTGAAGGGCTCCTGGGAGAAAGCGAGAATTGAAGTGCACTCAGGAAATACTCTTAACGCTCCAACCCCTCTGCTCTCTTCTGAAACTTTCCTCCATGAGGCCGAGGGTGACCCCAGAGCTTTCGGAATATATTACTACAAAGGGACATACACGGTGCCAACACCAAAACAAACATGAACGCGTGGTGTCGTGAGGCCCTGGCCCTCCTGGGAGAGGATCCACTTAGAGAACAAAACCCAAAACATCCCATCATTAATCCTTAGCAACCTGTAAAGTCAAGCTCTCAGATAATAACACGGGGCCTGGTGTCCACGGACTAGGGGTCACATTCCGCTTGTGCCATCATCTGATCTGTGATGCTAACCAAGTCGGGACTTGGAGCTTGGGTTTCCTGCCCTGCAAGTCTGAGAGGGCACCTGGCAAGTTGGATGGCCTGGCACAAGGATAAGGTCGCTGGGCTTGTCACCATAGGTGCAGAGGGCCTTGCTGGGTGAGAGCAGGACCAGACCAGGGTTTTGCTTTCAACACCTCTGCTCTGAAATTCTCATGCTGCCAAATTCCATATTTAAGCTTCGTTGCAAAGGCAGAGAGAAGCTGCCTGAAAACCCTGAGGACTCTCCCTGTCGTCTCAGGTGCCCTGAGAGAGGTCCCTACCCCGGGAGGTTGGGAGCCACAGGATCTGCTAATGGGGAATGAGAGGCTATTTAGGGACACCTGCAAACTTTCTGCTCACCTGTGACCTAGACTGAATCGCTCTCCAAGTACTCAGGGAGTTTCACAACCGCCTTGACAACCGCAGACAGAGAGCTGAGGCAGGTGCTATTTTTGCAGACGAGGAAACGGAAGGATTACTTTGCCTTTCTGGGGCTGGGAGGGGGCACACTCTTTAAAGACATCCCAGGCCTCTGAGATCCCTTCTTACAGGGATGGGTAACCCATAAAACAAGAGTATGGGGGAATGTCCCCTGAGGATTCCTCTCTCCTCTCCACCTTCCTTGTCCCCTCAACACTTCCCGCCTTCCCAGCAGCTGCTGAACTCCACAATGCCTTTCCACAACCTTGACTCACACACTGTCCCAGCAACCCACACAACAGCTTTCCGGAACATGAGCTGTGAAAGAATGCGAGTCCCTTCAGGTGGCCCCTTAACAGTGGGCCCTCCTGTCCTCTACTTTCACTGTCCCACATGAGATGGGGACTTTCCCATGGTTAAAGGCCAAGGCCATGGCTTTCTTTTATAAATCCTAAAGCAACTGCTGAGGTCGAGATGCATAGCAGACATCCTGAGGGGCCCCTCAAGGAGTACAAGCTGCTCCTACAAAGGTTCTCGACAGAGGTTTCCTCAAAACAGATATGAAGACGGCCAATGAGCACACGGAAAGATACTCAACATCATTAGTCACTGGGAAACGCAAATCAAAGACACACGGAGACACCACTTCATGACCACTAGAAAAGCCGGAATAAAAAGACAGACAGTAACCAGTGTTGGAGAGATTATGGAGAAACTGGGACTCTGATGGTGGTAATGCAAAATGGTGGAGCTGCTCTGGAAAACAGCCAGGAAGTTCCTCAAAAAGCTGAACACAGATTTACACTGACAACCCAGCAATTCTACTCCTGGTTATTTCCCGAAAGAGAACTGCAAAAGTATGTCCATACAGGAACTTGTACAAGAATGTTCACCAGAGCATTATTCTTAAGAGCCAAAAATAGACACAACGCAAATGTCTGTCAACCTGTAAATAAAATGTGGTATATTCATACAATGCAACCTTATTTATCTACTCAAGGAGATGAAGTACTGACGCATGCTACAACATGAATCGACCTCAAAACATTATGGCAAGTGAAATGAGACAGACATAAGAGGTGACACTGTGTGCTTCCATTTCTATGAAATGTCCAGAACAGGCCTTGCCATAGAGACAGAATACAGACGAGTGGCCATCAGCCCTGGGAGAGGGGTGTGGAGAGCGACTGCTAATGGGTAAGGGGGTTTCTTTCTGGTGTGATGAAACTGGACATGAAACTGGTTCTGGAATTTTTGGTGATAGTTGTACAAAACCTTGTGAATTCACAAGTCAGAAATGACTGACTTGCACACTTGGAAATTGAGGAGTTTTATTATTGAGGTAGAATGTGAACCTTCTCTCCTTAGAATCGTTATTCAAAAAAAAAAAAAGGCTGCCTTGGAGGGGGTGGTTCTCAAACTTGAGCGTGTAGCTGTGTGTGGAGAACAGGTTTAAACACAGGCAAGCCGGGCGCCACCCCTCCAGTGTCTGCCTCTGCAGGTCTAGGGCGGGCCTCAGGACTCTGTGTTTCTGACCAGTCCCGGTGCAGAAGGTCTCACTGGTCTGGAGGCACATTTTGAGAACCCCAGCCTAGAGCGGCGCCTCTCCCCCACACCCATGTGCCTGCTGGGCTCTCTCCAGTGAAGGCATGGCTAACCAGCTGCTAGGAGGGCTGGCAGTAGGGCTGCGCAACAAGGGGCAGAGAAGGCCGATCCTGCTCTGGAGCCATGCACGTGGTCAGGGAAGCCTGTCCCCAGGCGTGGACCCTGGCTTGACCTTTCCTTCCACCCACCCTTCCCGCCCTGCTGCTTCCCTCCCACACATGCTGACCCTCCAGTGAAATAGCCAGCTTGCTAAACACTATCTGTCTGCATCAAGGGAGGTGGCAATCTGTCAAAACACATACCATATCACCGGGGGGCTCTTGTTAAAAAAGGAGATTCTGATTTGAAAAATCAGGGCGCAGGTGTGGGGCTCAGCATTTCCGACAAACTTCTAGGAGAAGACCAGGCCAGGGCCCCTGTGATCTGGAGTAGCCTTCTGACACCACGATGGGAAGTCTATGAGCCAGCAGGTTGGGCGTTACATGGAAAAGGTCATCTCACTTCAGAAGTAACAAGCAGGTGCTGACATTACCCTGCCCTTGAGATCTAGGCCAAGGAACTGGGTTACAGGTGAGTGTGTTTCAACAATGCCTTTCAGGTACTTCCAGTAGTTCATCCCTTTGGACTGGGGCCCAGACCAACATGAGGCATACTTTCTTCTATGCTCCATTGTTACAGCATGGCTGCGGGGCATCACTTGGGCAAAAGTCAGTCATCAGTGTTGTGCAACCAGCAGACAAGTGCTGACGGAAACCCACGACACGGCCTGTCCAGGGAACCTGAGACTGAGTGGGAAAGAAGACAAAAAAACGCGCAAGCAGGGGCTGTGACCGCCATCTCCTCTGGTGTCTTCTGCCCTCCGACCAACAGTGTGTTCTGAAAGCCAAGAGGCCAGTTGGTGTCTTATTTCTATGTTGGAGCCTTTCACTAAGGGTTTGGAATCTACTCTGAACTTGCTGGGAGCTCCATAATCTATTTCTCGGTTTTTCTACTAGTTCAGGCTGATTTTAGACGAACAGAGGGGTAGCAGATTATAAAAACACGACAGGTAAATTGAAACCAAACCTTCAAGATGTTATCATGGAGGGAAATTTCCATGCCTTCACACCAAACACCCACTATTCAGGACAAGAATCAGGGGGCTGGGTAAACCAGGGCAGAATTTGGGAAAGAAAGAATAGCCACCCTTGACTCTTGTATCACAGAACTGCTTTTTAAACAGCTAACATGCAGGTGTGTGAAGGAATTGAGAGAGCTGAGGAAAAAGAGAGCCAATAGGAAGCTGTGCTCTTTAATAATGACCGCTTATGAAAAGTCAGGAAACGTGGCAATATGTCACGCTTGAATGTTCCAAGTCTCAAATTCCCATCCGTGTCGTATGTTCAAGAATCTGTCTGGGAAGGACTCTGCTGTGCCTCGGGGGGAGAACATAAAAGAGGGGCAGCAGCAAACCAATCAAACCAACAAAATAAGCCTGCTCCAGGAAGCCATGGTTCGTTCTGGGGGGCAGGTGTAGCTGTTTTAACAGTGTTGTTTGACTTTCACGGCAGTCACGACAAAACAGGGCTGGGAGGCAGAGGAAAAGCCAGGGCAGGAAAAGTCCTTCAAACTGTGGACAGTAACGTCGGCACAGCCCCAGGCCACTTCCCAGCTCTGTCCCCAGGCTCCTCTGGTGCACCTGAGGCCGGGAGACACACAGCGAACAGCCTTCCACCACTGCTTTCTCTCATTAACAGGGGGAACGACGGAGAAGTTCCCAAAGGCCTAGCAAACTTTAAAACCCACAGAGCAAAAGAGATGCGCGGCTCTGTCCCTGCCATTTGCTGCGTCTTCTGGGGTGAAGTACAAGTTTCACGGCGCCCTCCAAGACCACTCTGTGACCTGGGAGCTCTCTGGAGAAAGCAGTCCTTACCCATCCTGTTGAAAACTCTAGACTTCACGAAAGCAAGCAGTAGCAGCCAAGGGACAGATAAGTATTAATCGACATGCTGATTATTTCCTGTATACTGGAAACCCAGTGATTTCCAAACCTGCTAGAGCTTCTTACAGGAATGAACACATGCATCCCAATGCAGGGTTAAAAAAGATTCCCAGAAACCTCCACAAAAAAAAAAAAAAAAAAAAAAAAACAACCAAGAAAATTATCCTGAGAAGGGATTTCTCTGCTTCCCACGAGGCGAACAATTTCTTGACAGCATCATAGTAAAGGAAACAATACACCACCAAAGAGGAAAATCGCATCTTTATAATTACAGATTAGTCCTCAAACAAATTCCACCCTACACGCTTGCTCTGCTTGGAGGCCATGTGACTTTAGTGGGGCTTCCCAGCCCCCTCAGCTATCAATAATTACAGTTGAACAGTGCAATCAGGAGATTTTTTTTTGGTATAGAAAACCCAGACAGCAAAGCACTCTCAAATGACCCTCTCATTTCGTTCTCCAGGAACATGGAAAAACACTGTTTCACAAAGCAGGGATGAGAGCTAATCCCACTGTAGGGAGCATCGAGCTCTGCTGTCTTCGGAACAGCTGCATGTTAAGGTGCCTGTGTCAGAGATGAGCTATAATTTTCACAAAGGTTTGTATCAGACAGGAATTAGCAGCCGAAAGGAAGTCCTGCTTGGCCCAAGCAGGCACATCCTTCTATTAGGACTTCATCTAAGTTTCCATCGCTTGAGCAAGGCACCCACATTTAATTCAACGCACCGGTTACTTATCCATTAAATGGGTTTCTTACCCATCGCACTGCTTATTTAATTCCTACCCCATGGCTCCCCCAAGAAATAAAAAGTGCACTATAATTATATAAACTCTTAATTAAACTGAAGAATTCAGTGTTGCCATTACCCCGTCAGTAATTCCACTCAATTAGGACAATAGACTTCCATTTATTACTTAACTCCTAATTGCTACTCATTTTCCTGGTTAGTAATTGCCAATCCTATCAGACAACGTGCTTAAAGAAAATTCTGCCATGAAATGATATTTCTCCCCGTCAAAGGAAAGGTGGGATCAGAGAGCCCTTACCGGGTCAGGTGTCGGGTGCTGTGTCCAGCCCCGGGCACCTCCGGGCCGGGGATTTTAAAGGCGGACGCTCCCCTGGGTTGGTTCCTGGCGCTGCGATCCTTGGGAGACTTACCCACAAAGGAACGGAGTATCCAGGTGGCCAGAGAATCCCAAAGCTAAAGCCAAGTTGAAGACAAAAACAAAACCCACGACGCGGTCTCGGGATTTCCAGAAGTTCAGTGTCTCCGGGAAAGGCGCCTTTGAGGTCCGCAGGCACGCGGCATGTGCTGCGCCTCGGCCTCGGGAGAGCCGAGCCGAGGGTCCGAGGGGAGAGGGTGGCGGCCGCGCGGCGTCCTCGCCCGGGCTAGCCTAAGCCTCCTCTCCGGGGTGCGGGCACCGAGCGGCCGAGGTCGGGGGAAGCGGGCCCGACAGCGGCTCCGGGAGCGCTCCGGGCAGCGGCCGCGCCAGCCGTCTACCCGCGGCGCAGGGAGGTCTCGGCTCCCGAGAAGCGCGCCGCCCGCCCGCGCCGCTCCCCGGCCCGCGGAAGGCTGTCCGCGCCGTTCATGACCGGCTCTGCTAATTAGCCCGGAAGACTGAGACCCGCGGCGGGGCAACCTGACGATTTATGCCGGGCCCGGGGGAGGTCACCCGCGGTGCGCGCGCCGATTGGCTGCAGCGAGCCCGGCGCGCCGGCGCGGCCTGACCGCCTCCAGGCAGAGCGCGTGCACTTTCTGCCGGCTCCGCATCCCGACCCGGCAGGGAGGCAAGAACAGAGCAGGGCCGAGGGTGGGGGTGAGCGGGTGGGCAGGGCCTCCCTGAAGCACTCTGAGCCTCGGGGGGCGGCGTGACAGATTGGCGATCGTTGCCTGGAACCACAGGACTGCCCCACCCACCCAGGCCGGTGGTGTGGAAGAAACGTTCCTTGCCATTTGGGTGTTTAGACGTTACATCCTCTACCTGAGTCTTCAGTTGACAAGGGGCGCACACCATGTACTGCCAGAAAATTCAGGTTCTGAATTGACTCCAATCAACTTCACGGTTCACAGGAGGACACCAAAAATTAAAGGATGGAGTGGCTCCTGAAAGCGAGTGGGTGGAGAAGCCAGCCGGGCCTCAGGGCTCCTCCCCTCTAGGATTTTCAAAGAGCATATGAGCTACCCTTGTGGTCGCCTTCCTTGCACAGCCCTAACCTCAGGGACACTTCCAGGAAGTCACAGCAGGACACTGAATGATGCAGTTAGGTCCACCCCACAACTGGGCAGATTGGCAGATCAAAGAATATTATCTCCGTCTTACGTATTAAGAAACCGAGGCTTGGAATGGTTCTGAAACCTCCTTGCCCCTGAGCTAGTGTCAGAGCAGGCACGCAAACCCAAGCTTCCAATTCCGAGTTTCCACCACAACACTTCAAAGCTCCTTAACCAAAAAGATGTGCTGAAGAGACAGAATTCCCAGAGGGAATAGTCAAAAACAAGTAGCCAAAGACACTCCTACAAATAGCATGGACCCCTAAAAGGCATGGCTTCAATGTCAGCTTTGCCACTCTGCCCACAAAGCCACTAGCAATCATTGCTACTCTCTGCCTCATCTGGCTGGTTCTAGACACCTTTGCCTGCCTGTGTATGCTCAGTGGTGTCCAGCTGTTTGTGACCCTATGGATTGTAGCCCACCTGCCCCCTCTGCCATGGACTTTTCTAGGCAAGAATACTGGAGTTGGGCTGCTATTTCCTCCTCCAGGGGATCCCCTAGGCCAAGGATTGAACTCACATCTATTGCATCTCCGGTGTGGCAGGCGGAGTCTTTACCCCTGAGCCATCAGGGAAGCCCCCTGGACATGTTTGGTGGTGGTGGTTTAGTTGCTAAGTCATGTCTGACTCTTGCAACTCCATGGACTGTAGCCTTACAGTGTGTCCATGTAAGGTGTGACAGTCTTAACCCCTCCGTCCATGGGGTTCTCCAGGTAAGAATACTGGAGTGGGTTACCATTTCCTTCTCCAGGGTAACTTCTCAACCCAGGAATTGAACCCGGGTCTCCTGCACTGCAGGCAGATTCTTTACCAACTGAACTATGTTTGCTGCTGCTGCTGCTAAGTCACTTCAGTCGTGTCCGACTCTGGGTGACCCCCACAGACGGCAGCCCTCACCAAAGTCGGTGCACTTACCCACTCCTTCACCCATTCTGCTCACTGTTTCTAATCCGCCCTTTGCAACCTCCATCCATAGAAGCAGCAGCTGTAGAGAGCTTTTCTGGCCCAGGACTGGAAAGCTACTGTACCTCTCTGTGGCCCTAATGCACAGTCAAGAAGCGTTCCTGCCTGGGCGCCTTGTGTTTGGAACTTGACTTTGCAGCGCTCAGCATCTGAGCCATCCTGTCATGTTCCCAAGCAGGGAGCAAGGGCTGTGAACCAGGGCTGTCAAAGGACAGGTTCTCAAAGCGTGGTCCCTGGAGCATCGTCCAGGGCCCTCTCAGATCTGTAAATTCTTGGGCTGAACCCCAGATCTACTGAGTCAGAAACCCCAAGGGTGAGGCCACCAGCAGTCTGTGTTCCTACAGGCCCTCCCGGTGATTCTGGTGCACACTCAAGTTTAAGAACTGCTGCCAGAAAGAGCTGCTTCCTGTGGTCATGTGAGCGAGGACAGAGCGGAGGCTATGGTCAAGGTGGCACGGTCAGCATTGAGCATGAAGAAGTGCCTGCCCCCCCCTCAGCCACAGTCACAGCCCCTTGAGGGAGGATTCTGGAAGGAGAGGAGCAGAGCTGCGGCCTGGGGCACTTTTCTGCTTCTAACTCTAAGGATCACCAGTCTCACCCCATCCTCCTCCTTTCATTTTGACACAGGAGGTCACAGCATTGAGGGCGGCCTGGGCTGCCATGTTCTGAGACGTTGCTAGAGTGGGTAGTCATTCCCTTCTCCAGGGGATCTTCCTGACTCAGGGATCGAACCTGGGTATCCTGCATTGCAGGCGGATTCTTTACCGTCTGAACCGCCAGGGAAGCCCAATTTATAGATGAGAAAATGGAATTACAAACATGTCAAAACCCCTGTCCAAGGTCACAGAGCTTGCAAGGGGCAGAGCTGGATCCAAATCCAGGCAGTTTGGCTCCAGAACCCAAGCCCCTAAACCTAACACTACTGCCCATGCCAAAATGTTAAGGGAAACAGGAAGGGTCTGCCCTTTCCTTGGAGTTTCATACTGAATAAGCGACGCAAACGTGAGAAAAGCATCAGTGGCACATGTGAGTATTCTGTCTTGCTGTGTGTTGGATTTTCTGTTATCAATGTGCATATATTACATTTGCAACACATAACTTTTAATTGTCATTATTTTTACAGACTGCAATTTCTGCTGAGGACTCAGCCATAAGGTGATGCGTGACTCCCAGGAGACCTACAGGTTTGTTTCTTCGTGCTTGGTACCTGCACAGTTTCTGAGAGCCGTGCCAACAGCAGCAGCAGCCAAGCTGAGGGGTGGGGGGTTACCCGCTCATGGCCAGGTCCGTGTGAGAGAAGTGAGTGGCCTGGGAAGCATGCGGCAGGCGGGGGAGTGTGAATGAGGCCTGGGACACCGGAAGGTGTGTGATCCTATTGTCAGGAACAAAGGCTTCCTTTCAAAGGTGAGCTGGTGTGGATCGCAACTCTATTCTACCCCCAGTAATGGGTAACAGCATGTCCCGTGAATCCAAAGGTAAGTGGGGGACTCCCTGGTGGTCCAGTGGTTAAGACCGTTTCCACTGCAGGGGGGATGGGTTCTAACCCTGGTTGGGGAAGATCCCGCATGCCACGCAGATCAGCCAAAAAAAAAACAAAAAAACCACAAACCCATAAATAAAGTGGCTATTTCTTTAAAAAAAAAAAAAAAGCTCCTAAGTGGACACAAGTAAATTAGGTCTCTCATACATACCTGGTAAGTCCTGGCACCAGGCTATACTCAGCTGCACCCAATCTTTCTAATTTGCCTTGGGACTCCTACCAATCCACCAAGGGGGGAGGGTGTGGGAAGGGCAGGTGGTCTCACTCTTGTTTTCTGAGGTTCACAGAAGCCGAGACACCTGTTCAAGTCGTAGCTGGGGGCAGGCCAGGACTAGAGGGCTTCTCTGGTGGCTCTAGTGGTGAAGAACCCGCCTGCCAGTGCGGGAGACGCAAGAAACGCGAGCTCGATCTGGGGGCAGGAAGATCCCCTGCAGGAGGGCATGGCAACCCACTCCAGTATTCTTGCTGGGAGGATCCTATGGACAGAGAAGCCTGGCAGGCTGTAGTCCTTTGGGTGGCAAAGAGTCAGATGCTACTGAAGCGATTTAGCACACACAGGACTAGAACTCACAGCTCCCAAGTCTTAGTTCAGTGCTGGCTTGCCACTGACCCCATGTTGCCTATCCAGGTGCATCTGTAAATCTGGATGCTGAAACATTAACTACAGTTCCCTTTAACTCTGGTGTAAGTTACAGAGAAACAATTTAGCAGGCACTCAACTTATTCAAAGTGTTATACATTTCTATACAATGAAACTAAACTTAAGAGTTCTTGTAGAAAAGCTACAGTCAAGGAGGAAAGCTACCTTTTACAAACTGCCTTTTGCTTAACAGCAGAGTTTTACAGCCTCTGCTACATGTGTGTTTGTTACAGCTGGGAAATCTGTTATGTTTGGTTGACAACTCAAGACCTGATTTCTACATTCCTGCCACACTGGGGGAGATTCCCACACCTAAGGAGAGAACTCTTTCTTGTGTTTATTTACAAGGCCTTCTAGTATATTTATGACTGCACAGAAATTTCTTTTCAGTCATAAAATATAAAAGTATGATGACTGGCTCAAAGGTCTGGGATGACAAGCCTAGGGACAAGAAAGTTACTTTCCTGGTGACTCAGATGATAAAGAATCTGCCTGCAATGCAGGAGACCTGGGTTCAATCTCTGGGTAGGGAATATCCTCTGGAGAAGGGAATGGCTACCCACTCCAGTATTCTTGCCTGGAGAATTCCATGGACAGAGAAGCCTGGTGGGCTATAGTCCATGGGGTCACAAAGAGTAGGACATGACTGAGAGACTAACAATTTTACTTTCTCGTTTCACTCCAACAAAGGTGCCTTGCTCTTCAGAGCAAGTCTGCACAGCAGCCACCATCGATCAGCATGCCCCCAAGAAGTTCAGATGCCTCAGGAAGGCGGGAGAGGGTAGGATCAAGGGATTTAGACCCAGAAAGATCTACATGCTGAGGCCCACTCAGCCAGCAGCCCAGCAAACTTGGCCATCACTTCAGCCTCCCTGGCCATCCTGTCCTGTGATAGATGACAGCCTCATGGCCACCTGAAGGCCTTGGGAGAGGCAGCATGGCCAACACCCCAAAGCACTGCCCTTGGGCCAGAGGGGCCTGTCAGTACTTCTTTGGGCCCGCTATTCCCTTGTTTTGGGGACTCTTCAGATACACAGATGGAAAACATGCTCCTGGTCACTGTTCTGTGAGGTCACTGTTGACCTGAGAACAGCGGTTTGGAAGCAAGTTCAGTGCAAGGTTTGAACACATCAGTGGCGGGGGTCCCTGGGCCTTGCCTCTGCAGGCTGCTCCCCGTCCCTGCCAAGAGGGAAAGCAGTGTTTCTAGGCTCTGTGTCAGGATTTGTGGAGGAGATAGCCGGAGAGGAAGAGGATGCTTTTACGACAGGTCTAGTCACTGGGCCTGAGAACAACTCAGGTTGCCCCTCCCCGCCCCCAGACCCCCAGCAGCTTTGGAGGGATAAGCTAAGTAACAGAAACTGAACAGAAACCACTGGTGATATCCCCACGACTTAGGTCACTATTTTTCAATCAGGTTTTCATACAATGGGCTGGTTTCTGCCTCCTCTACCCATGAGCCCAGGCAACCCCTTGGTTCCCCACCACAGTCTATCCATGCAGCTCTACTTCTCCCTGCTGGGCAAGCCTGGGCTATTACTGCCCACATGGGAGGAGGGGCGGGAGGCTATCCAGCCCCCAGACCCACCCTCCATGCTAGTGGAGGCCCAGCTCACGTCCAGCAGTGCACGATGCAAAGGCCATGGCTCCACCACCAGTGGGGGGCTGGGGCCCAAGAAAGAGGCCCCCCCACTGGGTGAGTGCCCGCCTTTTTATGCCTTTTAATGGTTGCCGCCTCAGTAGGAAATGCTCTGAAGGGATTTTGGAGGACATGGGGTATCTGACAAACGTTTCAAAGTCGATGCTTCACTTTCAGTGAACATCAGCTTTGTAACCCCTGACATAGAGACTGGAGTCTGAATATGCTTAGATCTCAGAATGGAAGGGTTTCTAAAGAAAAACTCCAGAAATACCCGAATTCAGATGTTTAAAAAAAAAAAAAATGTGTGTGAGAATCAAGAACAAAGCCAGCGAAAGCAGAGGGAGTGAATAACCTTTCATTTCAAGCCGGTTTCCCCACTAGAGACAGTCATGATCTGCGCAGGACTATTTGATGCAAATGCCTCTCAGAAAAGAGCCAGTGGATAATAGATAAAAAGATTATCTGTGACATTATGAAAAATGAAAGTTTAAAAATGGCTACAAGTCCCATAAAAAAAAAAATCCTAAACTTTGTTCAGTCTTGTTGAAAGGCAATAGCGGAACTGTTTGATTCAGCCCCTGGGGTCTCTGCCTCTTCCGCATTGTTCTAATGCCTTCCACCAGCTCATCAGTTTTCAAAAATCTTTCCTGCTGTTTCCTCTTTGCTGGAAACATAAGGTCCAAGAAGCTATCAGAGCCCCTGTTTCCCTTTCCTAACTTGACTCTGATGCTGGAAATTCAAGTGCTGCAGCCCCTGCCCCGCTCTCTTCCCTTCCCTGCAGTCCCCCTCTGTGCTAAACCACCGGCTGTACACTTGATTTAACAGATGAATTACAGATTCAAGGCATGGGCTTCCAGGGCAGGAAAGAGTCTGATTTTTGTCCAGGTCTCTCTTGATTGGCTCAGCATGGAAGTCTTTCATTTAATGGGCCAGGTCCTGCTGAGAACACCTCTGCTGGCACCACACCGATTTCTTCGCTGGAGAGAGGAGCAGAGATCCTAAAGAGAGTTTTCCATCTTCCGGATTTCTGGTGTGCTCACTAGGTATCATACTTTTTAAATAGAGCATCATGGGCGTAACCCAAGACTTCAGGAAACATGGGATTCATCTGACCGGCCATCTTTGATCTCAGAGTTGGCCGGGGTGTGGAAGAACTGACGTGAACACCTAGGCTACAGAAACATCCCTTTGTCTCCCACCCAGGGAGGAGGCAGCCTGGTGCTGCCGTTCAGCAGGAGGGTCGAGAGATGGACTACCTGCTTCAGATTCCAGATCCAGTGCCTGCTGACTTAGAGTATGCTTCAGTGCCTGAACTCCTCCATTTGAAAAACAAATACCGAAGATTGTTAGGTGGAAAGACATATGACACTGCTGGTATTTGACTGTTTTGGGAATACCAAGCCTGGCGTGCTGCAGTCCATGGGGTCGCAAAGAGTCGGACACGACTGAGCAATTGAACTGAAGATGATTAGATTGTGCCACATAAAACTGCTGATATTATGTGCCACGAAGATTTGCCAACATGGCAGTTTTTCTCTTTTCAGAATAAAAAATGGCAATTTCATGTGACTCACCCAAACACCTCCTTGGGAGGAATAAGAGCAAACAGCCAGATGAAGTGCGTGGCCCACATGCCTAGCACAGAGTGTTTCATAAAGGTTGGCTCCCGCTACCACCGTCAAGAGGCTTAGACCAATCCCTCACTGAACTGCGGGGCGCTGTACCAGGCATCCAGAAGCAAAACACCTAAATCCACCACCTGCTTGCCCAGGACCACCTGCCCACGTGAAAGAGTGCTTTGTCGTTCAGTCACTAAGTCGGGGCCAACTCTTTGAGACCCCATGAACTGTAGCACACCAGGCTTCTCTGTCCTTACACTATCTTTTTGAGTTTGCTCAAGCTCATGTCCATTGAGTCAGTGATGTCATCCAACCACCTCATCCTCTGTCATCCCCTTCTCCTCCTTCCTTCAATCTTTCCCAGCATCAGGGTCTTTTCCACTGAATCAGTTCTTCACATCAGGTGGCTAAAGTAGTGGAGCTTCATCTTCAGCATCAACCCCTCCAATGAATATTCAAGGTTGGTTTCCTTTAGGATGGACTGACCTTGTAGTCCAAGCAACTCTCAAGAGTCTTGTCCAGCACCACAGTTCAAAAGCTTAAAATTCTTCAGGGAAGTGCTTTGAGCACAGTAAAATACTACAGAAATCCACAGAACCCCACTGACAACCTCAACGCCCTTCCAACTTCAGTCAGTCTAGCTGTTTCCACAGCAGCATCAGGACCACCAAGAGCTGACCTGTCAGCGCTCTCCACTGCTGTTCCATGCAGCATCTTAATTACCCTGCCCTGAGCTCACTGGTAATCAGGTTTTCTTTCTACTCTCTACTGGTGATTGGTACACCCCTCAGATGTGAAATAGTGCTCAACTGGGCATTTGCTCAGTAAGTATACTGGAGCCAAGAATAGTATCAGAGGAGTCAGTGACTGTGGCTTCCCTATGAAGAAGAAAAACATGGACCCTAAGCTTATCCAGTGCCTTGAGAAGCCCAGTATGGACTTGCAGTGAGAACCTACACGCATCTCTGGTTGGGCTGGGCTAGCCCTCTGCCCTGTGAAATGACAGCAGAGCTCAGGAGACAGGAAAACCCACAGTCACCACCACCACACCTGCCTGGCCACGGTGCTCCCAAACCTGGACGTGGGACCTGGCGTTTGAGAGGTGCTCTGGGCCTGCACTAACACAGATTTCCTGCCTCTGTCCTTCCTCCGAGGCCAGCTCTGGTGTGCTATCTGCTTAGGCTGCAGGCTCAGCCTGCACCCCCTGGCCGGCCCCACCCAGAAGCCTCCTTATTCTGGCTCTGCGTCTTGGCATTAAGATGCATAGCCATCTTATCAAGGGCTTTCTTCCCCTCCCAAATTGCATTTGACCAGTTTCATTTCTGCCTGAAATTAAAACACAGAACTTATCAATCCCAGGCTGTCACAGCATGAATGAAACCCTAGAAATAAATCCAGTCTAATGACAGAGCGATCTGGAGACCTCAGTAGGGAAACAAGATACTTTGTTTAATAATTATCAGCCTCTTTCAGGGCCTGTCTGCCAAAGCAGTGGTGTCAGAAGCAGCAGAGAGAATTTTTTTTTTCCACAGATTTCATCCTGGGAAAGACTGAAGCCATTTCCAACCAGACTGGACGCTTCTGATTTACATTTCTGATATTAAATGCAGAGCGGCTGTCTGCATTTATGCTACAAGGCATTACTTCAGTGCGAAGAACCGGGGTGGTGGCAGGACTCCAGTTTACTAATGAACAAGCTTATCTGGAGGAAAACAGCTTTTCACACCGTAACAAACAATGCACACCTCTTAGATAACAAATTCAATGGCAAAAAAATACAGCATTTACGTGTCACAGTCCCATAATTTAATGGAGGCACTTGCAGCATTAGTGGTTTACATCAATTTTTAAAATTAATTTTGTTTGGCCTGCAGGGAAAATATTTTCCTTTTTGTGTCTGATATCCCGCAGCTCATTAACACTGCTTACTGCGGCTCTACGAGACTATCCATAATCGTCCACTTGGTAGCCAGGGGCCATTTTTAAAACAAAAAAGCTGGAAGAGGGGCGGAGAGCAGACTTTTCTGCTTCCTTCTACAAAGACCCCTCTTCCAGCTTGACACAGCGCTGGGCGTCCATGGAAGCAGGGGCCTCCGCAAGCCTTCTGGGCTGGGCAGCTCCAGGTGTCAGCACGCATGGGGGCCGCCAGCGCCTCTGGCTGAGTCAAGGGGCGCTTTCTTCCGCTGGTCACCATCACTCCCCAAGAGCAATGTGTCCAGACCTCATGATGCTCAGGATTACCTGGGCAGCTTCTGCAGAGATATAGATGACTAGTTGTGTTTGACTCTTCCTGACACCCAGGAATCCTTTCCTCTTGCCTCTCCTCCCTTCCCATGAAGGGGTTAACCACTGGCTACCAGGAAAACAAGCCCCCCGCCCCCCTCTGCCTGGGGCACGGAGACAGGGAATTCACTGCTAATCACTGCGGTTGTGATTTCTGATTTCAACTGGCAGCAAAGAGAATTGAACCAGAGTCCCCTGAGAGCAGCCAGCTCCATGAGGCAGACCTTGAGCTTGTTAAGCTGTGGTGCTGCCATGCGATTATCAATTTTAAATTAATCTCCCCAGTCTCTTTAAAGTGGTTGCTAAAAATATAATCTCTGGGATATCTTACTGTAAGACTTAACTAAAGGGAAAAATTTGGATAATAATTAAGTGCTTCCCTCCATCTAAGCTTTCTGTAAAACACTTCTGGAGACCTGGCTAAACTGCTGGCAGCAGGAAGACCAGCCAGGGGCAGGGGCAAGGTCTGAGTGAGCTGGTTTATAAGTTACCCCACTCTCTAAATAAAAGTTATTTGGACAAAAGGTGAAAGATACAATGCAACACTGTTTTAAAACAAATCCTTCCCTATTTTTTAACCCAAAGAGTTTTGGGAGGGAGGGCCAGAAAAAATTGTCTAGACACACTTTTGCTAAGCTCATGAGGGAGTTATGAATGGACTTTATAGGGACATAATCTAGGTTATATATACAGCACGTTTTTTTAAAGGCGGCAACATGGTGCGACAATCTGAACAAAGGTGAAAGGAGTTCTTATGTGTAAGATAGGGGTTCTCCGTGAAACATCTCTGGCCCTACAGAAGGCTCCAGTTAAGTGCAGACACAGGGACTTCCCTGGTGGTGCAGTGGTTAAGAATCTGCCTTCCAATCAGGGAACATGGGATCGATCCCTGGTTGGGGAACTAAGATCTCACAAGCTGAGGGGCAACAGCCTTTGTGCCACAACTACTGAGCCTGGGAGCCTCAACTAGAGAGAATCCCGTGTGCCACAGCAAAGATCCTGCCTGCTGCAACTAAGACCCAATGCAGTGAATAAATAAATATTAAAAAAAAAAAGAGCCGACATAGTTTCTGGCTTGGATGGGAAGGCAGTTTGGGGGAGAATGAATACATGTATATGTATGGCTGAGTCCCTTTGCTGTGCACCTGAAGCTATCACAACATTGTTAATCGGCTGTATTCCAGTATGAAATAAAAAGTTAAAAATAATTATAGGAACATTAAAAAAAAAAAAAGAGTAGACACAGTTTCTAAAAGTCACTAAGAATGATGAAGAAGAAAAAGACAAGAATTCATTAACAAACCCCGAGCTAGTGGTAAAGAACCTGCCTGCCAATGCAGGAGACGCAAGAGACGCAGATTCAATTCCTGAGTCAGGAAGATCCTCTGGAGAAGGAAATGGCAACCCACTCCAGTACTGTTGCCTGGAGAATCTCCATGGACAGAGGATCCTGGTGGGCTGCTGTCCATGGGATAGCAGAGTTGGACACGACTGAGCGCTGAACAACAACTGCAGCTTTTTGCCAGGAGAAAAGATGCTTCTAGACCTGGAAGCAAGTCTCAAATTTTCCCATGGGGGGTGGGGAGGGATACTCCATGCCAGTTTTCCTCTCCCTGTCTCCTGACCTTCCTATGCTTTTGGGCAGTGGACAAACACGTGCACTTTCCATGAGTGGCCTCACGCATTTGAGAGCCCAGCCCTTAGAGGGCCCAGGAGGAAGGCCTCTGCAGGGCCCAGCCAAAGGCACTTTGTAAGCCAGTGTGCTAAGAAGAGGGAGGTGGGGCAGGGAGAATGGGAACAAGGGGATTCAGGAAAGGCTGTGTGTGCCTACTTAGTCACTCAGCTGTGTTTGACTCTGTGACCCATGGACTATAGCCCACCAAGTTCCTCTGTCCATGGAATCTTCCCGGCAAGAATACTGGAGTGGGTTGCCATTTCCTACTCCAGGAGATCTTTCTGACCCAGGGGTTGAACCTGTGTCTCTTGAGGCTCCTGCCCTGGCAGGTGGATTCTTTCCCATTGAGCCAGCTGGTTACAGATCTGAAAAAGGCCAAGAAGAAAGACTTTCACACAGCCACTCTGTGTCTTCTGTTAATGATAACCATAAAGGAAACTCTGAAATTTGTAAAAACCCTATTAATTCTATAACTTCCTTTCTTCAGTAAGAACAAAGGATAAAGTAACTCATTACCTGTACTACCAACAAGATGTGTGACCTTGAGAAAGCAACCTAACATCTGTAGGCTTCCATGGTGAAAGGAAGGGGCTAGATAAGACAAGTCCTAAAATTCTCATTTTCGTTATTTTGGGCAAAAACAAATGTTGCTGTATACAAGCCAAAGCTCAATTTTGGTGCCACCTTTGACCAAGTGATAAAAAATTAGAATGGAGAAACTTTAAAATAGACACATACAGTATGAACAATATAAAATATAAGGGCTTGAAGAAAAAGCAATTACACCACATTGGAAAGTTGCCTGAAGAAAAATGGAATAAGTGATTGGAAAGTGTTTTTTACAGAAGCGGAAGTTTCCCGAAACCACTGCTGAGTGAAAATATGGTCCTTTGGCACTCAGGGTCCACCTCTGTCTGCTAAGGCTCTGGGTGGGTAGGGAGTCAGGATGATGAATGAATTTGGTAACAAACAGGTGCCTCTTAAGAAGTGGCTCGGGCACATGTAATCTTTGTCAGAGTAGCGCATCTGGGCTTTTCCTGTTGTTGTTGTTGTTGCAGATCTACTCAAAAATCTGGTGAAAAGACATGGACCTTCTTCTGAGGCAAACGTACAAGTGCACAGATAAACAAAACTTGAAATCCACTTTTGACTCTTGGGCTCCTTGAAGCTTATCCACAGACCCCATGCTGCTAAGTCGCTTCAGTCGTGTCCGACTCTGTGAAAACCCATAGACGGCAACCCACCAGGCTCCCCTGTCCCTGGGATGCTCCAGGCCAGAACACTGGAGTGGGTTGCCATTTCCTTCTCCAATGCATGAAAGTGAAAAGTGAAAGTGAAGTCACTCAGTCGTGTCCGACTCTTAGCAACCCCATGGACTGCAGCCCACCAGGCTCCTCCGTCCATGGGATTTTCCAGGCAAGAGTACTGGAGTGGGGTGCCATTGCCTTCTCTGACAGACCCCATAGTGATGGATTAATTACAGATCAAGCTCCCTGTCTTAGGCTTAGACCCTGAAACATCTATTAACTCTCCCATTTGCCTAGAAGGTCTTAGTGTTCCCATTTTCTCAAAAAGAAATTTATTTTTCAATTAAAAAGTAACCTGATTCTCCCCACACACGCCAGCAATTCTACAGGGAGTCTGGCGTGTTTGGTTGGAGGGTAAGGGCGACAAACAGAAGACCCGCAGTTGCAGCCCTGAGGGCCAAGCAGCTTCGGGGTTAAGGCTTATATCCTAAGGCTTAATTTGGAATCCTTTTCCCACAGGAGACAATTCCTCCCAGCAGATATGCAGGCAGTCCCCACCCCACCAGAGATTGCCTTCTTTCTGACCTACTTCACCCACCTCTCTGACCTGCTCTCCTTCCTGAAGAACTAAGAGGCCATGTGGCACCCAGTGAGGGGGAGGGCGGACAGGAAGCAGCCTCCTGGACTGTTGATGGGGCTGGGCAGCACACCCACCCCACTCCCACTCAGCAGGCAGCCCAGCGGCTGCCCAGCGCACATCTGCACAGCTGAAGGTCAGCGCGAAAGCAGCCTGGCTTCCAGCGCTGAAACTCTGCTCTTCTCCGGGTTCCGAGAGTGAACCTGTCAAGTATGTTCACTCTAACTGGCACTGGGCTGCTGGCGGCTACAAGACAGAAATGTGCTTTGAGGCCCGATACACTGTAGAGAAGATGGTTCCACCAAGCCACTCTTGGTTATTTTCGAAGGCCCTATCTTGTGAATACCCAGGTCACTAAAATCCTTGATCCTGGTGTAGAAGGCATCTCAGAGACCATTGTGCCAACAATCAGCTTCACGGCAGTTGGTCATCCTCTATGATCTTCCTGCTTCTTCCAGGCTGATTATGAATCATATTTGATGAGGAGAGAAATGGTGCCTTCAGGGCAGCTTTGCCCTAGTTCCCAACCTAGCCAATCTCTCAACTAAATGGGTCCAAACACCTCTCCTCAACCAAGTGACAAACAAGGCAACTACATCAGTGGAAATGTGAATTCAATCATTTAGCCCGAGTGGAGAGAGCCCTACCAGATGGATTCCATGACACTGAAGAGCTTGACTCACGTCAGGAGAAAGCAGTCTGCAGACCACTGGAAGAAGAGCTTGAGAAGATGATGTAGTGATTGCGCCTACTCTGCCCTAGGGGCTTCCCTGGTGGCTCAGTGTTAGAGAACTTGCCCGCCAGTTCAGGACACACAGGCTTGATCCCTGGTCTGGGAAGATCCCCTGGAGAAGGAAATGGCAACCTACTCTAGTATTCTTGCCTAGAAAATCCCACAGACAGAGAGGCCTGGTGGGCTACAGTTCATGGGGTCATAACCAGCTGGACACAACTCAGTGACTGAACAGTAACAACATTCTGCTCTGTCCCTGGACACCTGAAACTCATGTCCCCAGTGCTTATGAAGATGTGATGGGATGTTCCTTCAGCAAATATGCAAGTGAGACTGCTGACTTGATTTCTAATGAACTAAGGCAATCTATAGGGTCGCACAGATCGGACACGACTGAAGCGACTTAGCAGCAGCAGCAGCAGCAAGGCAAAGAAGAAGAAACAAGACCACACTGATTTGCATTAGGAAACTACCCAGGGGAAAAAATTCTATTGTCTCAAGAAAAAAAAAAATCCTTAAGAGCCAAGCTGTTCATCTCAATTGCATCTGGATTATTATTTGAAAAGATTAATATCTCCTAATGTGACATCTGGGCTTCCCAGGTGGCACTAGTGGTAAAGAACCTGCTTGCCAATGCAGGAGACGTAAGAGATGTGGGTTAGATCCCTGGGTTGGGAAGATCCCCTGGAGGAGGGCATGGCAACCCCTCCAGTATTCTTGCCTGGAGAATCCCATGGACAGGGGAGCCCGGTGGGCTACAGTCCACAGGGTCACAAAGAGTATGACAAAACTGAAGCGACTTAGCACACACACACACAATGTGACTTTTATCAGGATTGTATACGAAGATAGCAAACTTTCCAAATTTGATTTTTCTAAGATGTTCCTTTTAAAAAAAAAGAAAGAAAAGAGAATATACTGCAGGAGTCTTAAATGTGTTGGTATGGCATTGGCTAACAACATCCTTGACCAAATAAGTACCTCGGGGAAAAATACTGGGCTGTCCAAAAAGTTCATTAGGTTGCAACATCTTACAGAAAAACCTGAGTGAACTTTTTGACCAACCCAATAACTTACCTGGAGGGTATGTCTCAATAAAGGAGGCTTTATTTTTAAAAAATTGAATAAAAATAACACAGTTAACTGTAGATAAGAACAATTTGGTAAGTCTGACTATGGAACAGTTTTATTTCTTAATTTAGAAACAGGGAAAAGGAATGAAGAAGAGGGTTCTTTTTATTTTTATTTTTAAACTTTATAATTAACTCAATGGGAAATCTAGAGAAGCAACCTTCCTACCAGTGCTCTGGTTAACTAACTACGGTTGGAAGAAAAGGAACTACTTCAGCAAGACGAGGTAAAAAGTGTCTGGATTCTGAGTAAGGACACTTGATCTCCAGTGTCGCCCCCGTCTCAGGGGACTTCATCTATCAAAGGAGGGAAACATACCAGGCTCATACTTCCTCCTCTTCGAGCCACACCCCTGGCAGACATCACTAATCAATCCAGCCCTTTATTCCTTCTTGGTTCAGAGTCCTCAACACACTCCAAGCTGCTACCTAATAGTTGAGAGACAGCACAACAACTGAAATTTATCCATTAGCCCTACACAGGATGAGCTTTAAGGCTCTGCTGCGGCTGCTAAGTTGCTTCAGTCGTCTCTGACTCTGTGCAACCCCATAGACAGCAGCCCACCACGCTCCCCAGGCTTCCCAGTCCCTGGGATTCTCCAGGCAAGAACATTGGAGTGGGGTGCCATTGCCTTCTCCGTTTAAGGCTCTAATTAGCTTCAAATTTCTAGGATATCATCTGTAAATAATTTTTATATCCTACTAGAAGTCCACTGAGGACAAGCATGTTTTATGAGCTTGCCACAGAGGGGGAAAAGGTATGCTCTTAAACTAAGTAATGCTCACCACAGCTGAGGCTGTACATCAATTATGTATCAACCCAACTGATAAGCCCAAAGTGCCAATAGTCTCAGACAAGTCAGTATCAACTTTTCAGTTAGGCAGTAAGACTGGTCTAAGTGTAGTGTATCACTTACCCTGCCTTGGACCATAACAGGATTTAAGGTAGCTTTGAAACACAATGGGAAAAAAAAAAAAATTAAAAAATCATTGGTAGATGAGAAGGAAAAAAGAAGCAAGGTAGTATGCATAGCAAAGGTAAGAATGAGTTTTGCCTATCACTTATTTACAACAGGTGGGCCACAATGCTGACTCAAGGCTTCTAGCAGCAACTGTGAAGAGGGCAATCGGCTCAGCCACATGGTTCACAAGGCCACTAGATAAAGAGAAAGAAACTGGTCAGAGGAAGTTCAACTCCTCCTGACTCTACAGCCAGAGTGCCATTTCTCTGACGAGATCTACATGAGGAAAACATGCAGAAGCGTTAGCAGCCAGCAGCTCACTTGTGTCCTACTCTTTGTGACCCTACGGACTGTAGCCCAGCAGGCTCCTCTGTCCATGGAATTCTCCAGGCAAGAATACTGGAGTGGGTTCTCTTCTCCAGGGGATCTTGCTGATCTGGGATCGAACCCGAGTGTCTCGCCTTGCAGGCGGGCTCTTTACCATCTGAGCCACCAGGGAAGCCCGAAAACAGCAAACAACATACTAAATATTTCTCCACTCATTCGTTTAAAAGTCCCAGCAATGAGTGTTACACACCGCTGGGTCCTCCTGCGGGGTTTCTGGGAGGAGAATGCAGGGAAGGAGAATGCTGTGGCTCTCCAGAGGATCTGGAGAAATATTTCCCAAACTATAGTCCGTGGGACCAATGAAATGGTAGCAGGTGTTCCACGGTCAACCCTGTTTGGTAAACACAGTCCACTATTCCCACAGCCACCCTCACCTGTCCAAATAAATTTGCTTACCGTGATCTCACCCAATAATTCTAACCAAACTCCTTTGTTTCAGGGACACATTACTTACTTCATGGCACATAGATGGGGGTAAAATGGAAACAGTAACAGACTTTATTTTCTTGAGCTCCAAAATCACTGTGGATGGTGACTGCAGCCATGAAATTAAAAGCGGCTTGCTCCTTGGAAGAAAAGCTATGACAAGCCTAGACAGCATATTAAAAAGCAGAGACATCGCTTTGCTGACAAGGGTCCCTATAGCCAAAGCTAAGGTTTTTCCAGTAGTCATGTACGGACAGGAGAGTTGGACCATAAAGAAGGCTGAGTGCTGAAGAACTGATGCTTTTGAGCTGTGGTGTTGGAAAAGACTCTTGAGAGTCCCTTGGACTGCAAAGAGGTCAAACCAGTCAATTCTAAAGGATCAACCCTAAATATTCATTAGAAGGACTGATGCTGAAGCTCCAGTTTTTTGGCCACCTGATGCAAAGAACTGACTCACTAGAAAAGACCCTGATGCTGGGAAAGATTGAGGATAGAAGAAGTGGGAGAAAGAGGATGAGATGGTTGGATGGCATCACTCACTCAATGGACATGAGTTTGAGCAAACTCAAAAAGATAGTGAAGGACATGGAAGCCTGGTGCGCTGCAGTCCATGGGGTTGCAAAAAGCTGGAGACGACTGAGTGACTGAACAACAACAATAACACGTATTAATATCTTATGGGAAGAGCATTCCAGGGAACATTTCAGAAAGTGCCAATCTAGAGGGAAAGGACTGAATATCTTTTTGAGATCCTTTTAAAATGTAGCTTCTCTCCATGAGGTTTAGAGAGCTGCAGGCAATGAGTCTGATAGGCATTTCCTGGTGACTCCCTGAAAGAAAGTCAAAGTCACTTAGTCACATCCAACTCTTTGTGACCCCATGGACTGTAGCCCACCAGCTCCTCTGTCCATGGGATTCTCCAGGCAAGAATACTGGAGTGGGTTGCCATTTCCTTCTCCAGGGGCTCTTCCTGACCCAGGGATGGAGCCTGGGTCTCCCGAGTTGCAGACTGATTCTTTACCATCTGAGCCACCAGGGAAGCCCCTGGTGAGTCCCCGGGAGAGGCAATCCTCAGTCTCCACTGCCTGACAGTGCATGAATGCGCACAGATGAGATTCTGAAGAAGTGCGTGCAACCTCCAACTGTTCAAGTTTCACAACATCCATCCTTCCTCCCCCAGCATGGAAGTGCCAATATGGGCCAAGGGCAAAATGGAGTCTTCAAGGTCAAAGGGATCACTATGTAAGAATGAAAGATGTGTGTGGCGAGGATGACAGAGCTGAGCCTGGCGGCCCCCCACCCCACCCCACCCAGCTCTCATGGATTGCCTCTTCCACCCACTTCTTTGTAGCTCAGAGGGTTCAGAGGAGAGCGGGCCATGCAGGCAAGCTCTAGCTCAAGCCTTGTACTTTGGGGCAAGAGGGGCCACTGCGGTTGACACTCAGTCTAGTAGGAGATCAGGCTGCAATTTGTTAATAAAATCTGTACATCATCTGCCTAGAGTCCCCGCTTGCAAAACTAGGAGGCCAATTAGGGATCGGGATCCCAAGACACAACTCCTGGAAACCCAGCTAACTGGAGTCCTGTCAATCCACAAAGCACTGGCCACATATATGAAGAGCAGCAACCGACCAAGTAACTGGGGACGCCTCTGCTGCCCTTTTCCAAAAGGAATGACTACTCGCAACCTGAAATTTAAAAATATACCATGTACCCAATTGCAAT